>NC_138912.1:13791066-14991066 GCF_965231255.1 Vanellus vanellus | reverse complement strand
CTATAAACTTTAGAGTGAAACTGACAGAAATATAGCGTATACATCTTTTGACATTTTAAGAGCAGCAGCAACAAAACCTACCGCACTTTCTAACTTCAATATCCCCACAGCAAAAACACTTCTATAGCAGATGAGCACTAGAGGGTCACAGAAATTAAATTAGATCACAGCTCTTGCTGCCTAGCTCAGGAGAGACCAAAAAAATACAATGGCATTGGGTTACAAAAAGGTGAGAGTTACCAAGGGAGCTTTATCATCTACAAGACTGCTGTGTGAAGGGCCAGGGACATACAGGAAGCTACTCTTTTTAGCTTTTCCCATGTGTGGGCTCATTATACCTATCAGTGATGCAGAGCTCTGAGAAAGCCAGTTCCAGACAAGTGAAAATAACTAGCAGCTTGGATCACGTTGCATTTGTGCAGCAGAGGGGAGGAAGGCAATACAGGGAAGAAATTGCATTCCCATATAATTAACAACAAGCTTCCTTCCTTGGCTACTTGATCAATATCTTAAATATAGACAATCTCAATGCTTGGTAACAAAATTGAGTTTTTTTAAAAATTTCTGTCAGTGTCTTTGATCTCTCCTTGCAGTAAATTCCACCAGTTCTACACTGTTTTAAAAATTAAGCCAAGTTTCCTCTTTTTACATAAATACTGTGCAGCAGATTTTTAACATTTTTGCACTAAACAGAGCTAAAAACTTATTTCAGGCTAATTAGAAAGATTCAATCAACCACTCAATTTTAGAAATGCTAAAATATCCCAAGATCTACAAGATTAAACAGGATTTATTCCTGAATTTTTTTTAGCCTTCTAACAACTACTCAGAAACCAACATGTTAATTGTTTACATTCAACCACTAAAATAAGTTGCCTATTTACTCCAATTAAAACAACCCAAACAGGTTGCTATGAGGTCAGTATCAGGAACTGATCTTCCCACACTTGCTGGAAAGGCATGCAGTTATTCAGAACGGCTAAAACCCTGCTAGCTTGCTCCTATAGGAGCCTTTAACTTACTGAGGCTTTAAGGCATTGCTGCACATTGTTACTTGACAGGAAAAAAACAACCCTCCAACAACTAAAATCTTTACAGAACAACCTTGAGCATTTAAGAACCATTCAGGAGTAAAAGCTCCTAGAAATTTACAGTGATTATGGCCCAGAAAAATAAATCCCACACAACGTATAACATGCTGCATCGCATTGGAAGAAATTCTTCCAATGTAAATGCTGCCAAAGAATACATGTTAAAATTAATGGCTTTGGCAAAGAGAAACTTATCTGCATTTTTAAAATCACTTTTCTCAGCAAAAAGAATAACTGCTGACATGAATGAACTTGCAAGTGAAAAAATGGGATTCAGAAGAGCAGTTATTTTTCTCCTTTAAGAGTAATTGTCCGCATCCAAATAAAAAATTCTAATGTTTATTCCTTTCAATGACTTTGTATTGCATAAGTAGCTACTGAAGCCATTTTCTTAGCATGAAGCATCTGCAATGAATCTCAGAAATTGGTAAATGACAATGGCAATGTGTTTCAGGATCCTAGTGAGAGCTGTTAGGGGCATTACAAGCAAGTTTGGAAAGTCTGGAAGGTTATAATGGCACAGGATGCCCTTGGAGCTTAATGTAAAATCCATCAAATGTTCCTGTGTTGTTGTAGTCTCACTGGGCCAGGACAATCATGTCCCTCATTGAATTTCAGGTCTTGGTGAAAAAGAAATAACCCTTACCATTTTTAGACTTGACCTATCAACTATTAATTTATTTTCTGGATAATTATCTGAAAACATTTTCCAAGGTATTTTAATCCTAGAAATGCATCCTCTTGATTTCCGCAAAATAATATAATGTAAGACTAGCAAACATGAAAATATGTCACAATTATTTCAATATCAAAAAAGAAGCAACTGCGGTTTACTTGCAACATTCCTACTGTAACTGTTTGACATCCTAAGAGGTTTCATAACAAAATGAAGAAAAATTAAGGATGAACATGATCTTTCAAATTTCCTGGAAAAAGTCACTATGAAAGTACAAGACTTTACAAAAAGCAAAGATTCTTTCTGTTTGTTTGCCCAAGAGAGCAGGCTTGTGAGAATTCATCACTAGCATGCTGATTTTGTAATAACGAAACTTGACACATCACTGGAGAACGTATCCTGAGACAACTGTTCTCTTTGTGGAGCTGCTGACTGGTACTTAGCCACTAAACATCAATCAGGAAGACCCAATTCTGACAAGAAATGAAAGACAGTAAACTTCAACTAGGCAGACCCATTTCTGACAAGAAACGAAAACGATGCAGCTTTCCTTGAAGTGCTTCCCCAAGAGCATTTTTCATAGATGAAAAGCTTTTGTGCTAAGGTGAAGTCTAAAAGCACGTACATTTGACTACCTCTGGACTGAGAAATAAATCATCCCCCTGCTATTTACTGAAGCTTTTAGTAGAGGGCACTTCCATCACTATGTGTTGATTGCTACATTTACTTACAATGCTTCTAACGTAATGAGTTCAAGTTTGTGCCGGCTTCCTCCCACCTTCTATCCCCTGCTTCCCAAAGCGGGTTAGGTTACTGGTTGCAGGATCCCTCCTAGCTACTCAAATCAGGTACAGCTGATGCAGTGTCCAAGATACCTCAAAATCAATTTTCCACTTCTTGTCCCTGACACAGAAGACCTCTTGTAGCACGAGAGGGCTGAGGAAATTTAAATGTAAGAGATCACGCATGCATGTGCACAAACAAATCAAGAGAACTGATTTTGCTACTATTTTAGCCCCTCTGCCATCTGCTTAGATTGCTTTCAAAATAAGATATGAATCTAAATCCTATTTCTTCCCACTGTATTAGATTGAACATAACTTTTCAGACTTCCAAGTTTAGATTCATATACAGTTTACCACACATCACGATTTTACATCTATATCCTACCATGCACTGGGCAGACTATTTCATTGGTTTTGATGCACTTCTAAAATGGTGTGACCCTTCCCCTTATAAAGATGCTTGAAAAGATTCCCAAGGAAATTAAAAAAAAAAAGCTTTCTTATTTGCAGAGCCAGCAGCACTTAATACAGTAAGTTATCAGCAAGAAACAGTTGGCTATACACTCAAACTCTGACTAGGACTCGTATACTATGCATTAAGCATATTAATTGCGTTCATTACTCTGTATCTTCGGCTTGTGCTTTTATGAGCAAGTTTATTCCCCTGACACAGTCAAAAGGCTACCTTATTTGGGATGCTTCAGTGCTTTGATTTCTGGCAGAGATACAATCTCCATGGAGAAAACCAAGGAATGTTAATTGAAAGAAAGGCTAGTATAATTTATCACCGATAAGTTAGCAACTTGTTTCGGAGTTGAAAAAACAACCCCAACAACTGCACACAAAAACCTCATATCCAGAACATCAAACCATCAAGAACACTCTTAGCACATGGTATACTTCAACTCTATTTATAATATAAAAAATATTTTGCATAAGCTGGAGAGATTTTCTAAGTGACTCTTCAGACAAGTTGGTGCTACCTGATATCTTAAGAAAGAAGTCTTCTATTTTAAAATAGAAAAACAGGAACAAAGCCCCAGCTGCCACACATACCTGTACTGCACTCTCTCCTATGGCTTGACGAATTTCCCTCAGTGTCTGGTAGTGTTCTAGCAGGTGATCACCACATATTATGTCCACCTGTGAAAGAACACAAACGTGATCAAGTTCAACCTACCTTTGGACTAGCAAAACAGTACTTAAGCCCTTTACATTTGATTAGAAGAGTTCAATTCTAGCACATTAGACTTTAAAGCCATCTTTACCTTTGCTGTCCAAATGTATTTAGCATGCACAGCACAGCACTACTGCACCGCCCTAATGCCTCCCACCCCGTGGCCCTGACCTGAGGCTCACTTCTGGAACAGAGAGGACAGTTTATTGTTTCACTCCCAGTTTGGTGCATCCACTAAAAGAAAAGTAGTTTAGTAATAGCTGTGATTAATTTAATGGGAATTTAGATCATGTTTTGAAATGATCCCACAAACAACCAGAGTCATTCATCAGTTGAAAAAGAGGGCAAGTTGTTTGTGCCACTGACAGAAAACGAGCAATTGCTACTCTCATTCTTACCTTGAATAAGAAAACATGTGAACAAGTCTGCTTAATATGACTGGACGGCGTGTTTTAACAGAAAAGAACAGCTCACTGTATGCCACTGTCCGCAATTACTTCACACAGCCCTCCCTCAAAATGCAATCAATACTTCTGTGCTGCAAGTGAAGGGCATACTCAGCAATTCTAAGCAATGTCCTCTACTGCAGCTAAACTATGTCAATGATGTCTGCAATTCTGGAGGAGGCACTTTCGTTAAGTAACTGCCCACAAAAACAGTAATTTTGAGGAAAATAAAACCATAATGAGGTATTCTGAATTCCCTGCCTTGACTATTAAGAAAAATAAGCTTCTTTATAAAGTTACTATCAATTTACTGTGCATAACGTAAATCCATTCTCTAACATTCCAAATTAGAGCAGCTAACACAGCACTGTTTGTCTCTCAACTGCAGCTTGCTTACAGTTTCCTCATGAGCAATTTCTAGATATGGAAATGATAGGGCTCTCATCTGTGAATTACAATGATGAAACCTCAAAATTAAAATTAAGAGCATTGACAATGAGCTGTCCCACAGCTTTCTGCATGGAAAACATCTAAGCTCTGCCACTGCAGTAGTCAGGGAGCATACTGCAATATCATTATGTATTCTTTCATTATGTATTCTTTTACATGGCCACTTTCCACTATAGGATGAACTCTGTGCTTCAGTTATACAGTTCCCCTGAATTTATGCTCTTCTGCATGCTGACCCCCTATCTCTCTCAATCTTTGTGAAAATATTTAGGAAGATTTATGCATCATCCTGGCAAACTGTCTTGTTCTAGGAATCGGGAACACAGGGATTCTACTCCTTAGAGGTTCAAAATGGGCTAATTCACTTCACCAGTACGAGAGGGATGTAGAATACTCCATTCAAGTTATGTAAACTGCTTAGTATTACTTCTGCTTTTAGCTTCTAGGAGGACACCAGCAAGTAAAAACTAATCTCGACATAACATTAAATGTTGATTAGATACTGATCCATGTATACACATGTGTGTATATTTAACATCAACATTAGATGTATTTAACACAGAACCTGAAAGAAACATATTTCTTTTTCTTTTTGAAAGTTGGTTACAGTTATTTCTATTGTTTCCCATGCATTCTAGCCTCTACAGTTATTACTGCAGGAAGATAGATGTGTCTGCTTTGCTTTCCAGTGATACACGAGTTTAATTAATTTTTATGCCATAAGGCACTGATCACTTAATCTGGCTCCCACTGAAACATACACATTTTACACATATACATACACATTTTATATATTCTACAGAAATAGAAAAATCTAACCTATTTGGCCAATACAGAATGCAAACAAACACAGTGACAACTGCTGACAATCTTTCAAAATAGAATCAGAATACTTGTTTGAAAATATCCCACTGTTGATCCCACTACTCCAGTTTCAAATGGTAGCCATTAAAGATCCAGTGTCTTCTAATAAATTGAGAAGAGTTTTTCAAATTTACTGTGTGAGAGTGCTCTGAATACCAAATGCCTAATCTCCTCATTCCAGCACCAAGCCTGAATTTCTGGGTGCTAATTGTTATGCTAGGATTCATTCTATAAGAATAAGAGAATAAAAGGCACAATGAAGAAAATCCCAGTTCAGGGTGAAAAATCAGTTGCGAAAAGTGTCTCAGAGCAATCCTTGTGCCATACAGGAATTAATATATTCCATTACAAAAGAGGCACCCGCAACAGAAGTGCTATGAATTTACTACAATTTCAACTGACTGGTAAAATTGAAGCCAACTAGTACTGACAGCTAGTGAGACAGCAGTAAATATAGTTCGACCTTTCGCTGAAAGGAAACATGAAGGTGTAGCTGCTGAATACTCAGTCACTTCTGTTAAAATTCTTATTAAAATAAAACAGCTTTTCCATTATGCCATTTAGTTTCTTCAGGTGGCAGGTTTGCTATTAGAGCTATTTGTCTAAAAGCCATGATAACAGGCAATTACAAATTAATACTCACCAAGTAATACAGAGATAAAAATGGAAAACTTTCATGTAAGGGACATCCCATGTAAGATTCCTCCCAAGGGGGAATCTGGCCCAGAAAGCGGCAGACCTCAATCAATAGTTCCTCTGCCAACCCACACTATCCAGGGAAGGACCAGGAAAACACAAAGTTTTAGGGATTGATATAAGTATTTGGACTAGTTATTCAAAAAGATGGCAAAGCTTTCCATCTCCTCTATTTGCTATTTACTTTTCAAAGGTACCAGATATTTCTATTCCGGGGTCTGAGACTGGCACAAAGAAACCGCACCAACAACTACAACGCATGAGCACAGACTTTCTTCCAATCTTTCCCCAGGCAGCAGTTTACACACGTACTTTCAGGAATGCATATGTGATTATGGAACATTTCTGTTCCCTAAGCTACATTAATGCATTCAGACCAGCCAAGTCACAAGTCTTTCAGCAGTCTCTCTCTTGTCCTTACAGAATGAATGGCAAGAAGGGATAATGTTGCTGCAGGATGACCTCAAAGGAAATAACACTTTAAAGAAAACTTCTGATTCGCCCCCCACTCTTCAGCAGAACACAAACTATACTGACGTCCATCAGATGTTGAAGCCAAATACCTAATGGATTCCAAACACCATAGCCTGTATTTAGCTCAAATTAAATGTTAACTACTTAGCTATTACTAGCAATTCCAGTTGCTCAAAAATTATTTTCACAAAACCCCACAACAAATTCCAGCAAGAATATTTAGGAGAGACCTTGTAATTAGAAATATATATAAAAACATACAGAAAATGAATCATTGTCCAAAGCATAGAGATCAAAACAAAGCACCAGAAAGAATAAACTACAGCCTGTCAGCTGAAGTGGTAGATAAGAATAAATGAAGCCTTAACCTTTCATACAAGCTATGAAATTTGAATTATAATCCTTTTGCAAACACAAATACAGTAGTCTGAAAATAATTTGGGGCCTGAGACTTAGAAAAAAAAGGCAGTGGCTTCAAACTTGCTTTTTAGACTTTTATATATACTCTCACATGAGTCAGATGGCTTATTTCACATTTTCATTTATCTGCACAAGTGGGTTGGATTGAGGTTAATGAAGAAGGACACATATTAGCTAATATTCTACAGGAACAAATTAAGTCAAAGAGGTCCAAGTACAGTCAGTAGTTCAGAAGAATGGGTAACATACTTTCTATCACTTGGTCACTGAATCAGCTGTAACAGGGAAGAAGTAAAACATTCTCCAATAATTTTGCAGATTGTCAAACTAAGCTAATACTCAGTAGGAACTCCTTGCATTCACAAAATAACCACACCAAGTGTCCTTACTAGAAATTTCAACAATGAAACCAAGAATGCAATTGATATCCTGAGGCTAGAAAGGAGGAAAGACTCTGTGCCCTCCTTACAATCAAATCCTTCAAATCTTTTCAAGTCCCAGGTAAGGCAAAATTAAACACTGTGGCAGTAAGGTTTCTGTAGATAAGTGTGGGGAAAAAAATACTGCAAATGCAGTACATTTTAGCTCAATAGTGCCTGAAATGTGCATTTCTGAAGAAGTTTCCTAGCTTCCCAAGGGAATCTAGTTCTTGGACTCTAGTCTCAAGTTAAATGCACCAAACTCACGACATTATATAAAAAAAATGATTAACTAAAAAGGTAATGAAGAACTGGAGAGAGTTAGAAATCAAGACTAAACAAGTAAAATTAAAAATAAAAGCTTGTTGTCCTAAGTTAGTATCTATTTCTTCTTTAACATACTTTGGGAAAGCCTACAGAAAATGATGAAACACTGCAGTCCTCTACTCTTCAAATTTCCACAGCAAACTTTTGAAAAAGCAGACAAGCACCCTCTATGTTTATAATTGGTTGCATATATGGTTTACAATTTATTTCCCTAAATTCTTCTGCCTGTGCTCATTTATATTCAGGCTCTCCTTAATTTAATTTTATGGTTTCTGTTTTATTAGCCATCCAGGGAATTTGGAGTAAGACATGATTCATTAGGCTTATTAATCTTCAATGACGTATCTGACATTTCTTTTTCTTTCTGCATGTTTACCAACAAACCATCAGCTTCAGTTCTGCATACTACAATGGGAAGGTGACAGCCCAGTACATACACTGCTTTAACCTTAAGTCCCCATATGACAAAGAAGTTACCAATCGGGATAGGAAAAATACTTCCTGCTTCATTTCCCTAATTCCCTTGTCTTTTAAAAATAAGCCTGAATATCTTCAAGAAATCAGTCATGATTTGTGACACAAAAATCAACTGCAGGTTTCCAAAGACCAAAAAAATACTCACTGAATAAAATGGAAGCCTATCAGTTAAGGGGGGGGGGGGGGGGGGAACAAAGCAGCCAAAGGATCTGACTGTGGAAGAAAGCAGATTTAATATTACCTCCACACAGGGCTTGCACAGAAGAGACCAAGAGATTAGAACTAGCCAATGATTGTGCCTTACTCCAGAATGGCACACTGGATACTAGCAGTGATAAAATGGCCTGGGTCAGCATCAAGCAACATCTTGAGAAAGGAAATCTATGAAAACATCAGCTTTTGAGTCACAGTAACATTTACCCACTAACAGTGGATCATATCCTGTCCAGGAAGTCCAAGCGAAAAGTAACCAGTGGGGGAAAAATTCTCAAGTTATTTCTATTAGATGATCGCAAGATTGCAAAATCTGAAAGACATCCAACACACAGGCCTAGCTCGATTTTGAAAGATGGGCAACTGCAGTTTCCGTTACAGATGTTCAGTGTTCCTGAGAATTGAGATTCTGATATACTACTTAAGAAAACCCAAACAAACAAAATAATTAATTCCCCTCAAATCAACAACTCAATTAATGCAAGAAGTTTCTCTAGCATCATCTTAATTGTTTAGAATATCAAATTACCACCACCTGAAAGCTACAAAGACTCTCACTGAGAGGAAAACAGCAAATGAAAATACATTACTTCCTCAGAATGATTAATAATTTATATCTGATTTGCTTTGTGACCACTGAAAAGGTAAGCAGTGCAAATAGATACTCGTTACTGAGGCACACAGTCATGCTGTATTGTCTCAGACAGTTACTGCTGTATGAAAACACAAACTTAACTCCAAAGGCAGCACTTAACTTCCATCATTTGCCTATTCACATCAGTATTGGCTTGATTTACCAATAATTGACAGCTTTAAGAATTGGTTACACATGACAGAACTCCTGCACCTTCTCACAGAATCACGGAATTTTCAGAGTTGGAAGGGACCCCTAGAGATCATCTAGTCCAACTCCCCTGCCAAAGCAGGATTGCCCAGAGCACATTACTCAGGACTGCATCCAGGCGGGTCTTGAAAATCTCCAGAGAAGGGGACTCCACAACCTCCCTGGGCAGCCTGTGCCAGTGCTCTGTCACCCTCACCGTAAGGAAGTTTTTCCGTGTATTTGAACGGAACTTCCTGTGTTCTAACTTGTGCCCATTACCCCTCATCCTGTCACTGGGAACCATTGAAAAGAGCCTGGCTCCATCCTCCTGCAACCCACCTTTGAGATACTTGTACGCCATAATAAGGTCTCCCCTCAGCCTTCTCTTCTCCAGGCTAAAGAGTCCCAGCTCTCTCAGCCTTTCCTCATAAGGGAGATGCTCCAAGCCCTTAATCATCTTAGTTGCTCTTCGCTGGACTCGCTCCAGCAGTTCCCTGTCCCTCTTGAACTGGGGAGCCCAAAACTGGACACAGTATTCCAGTTGTGGCCTCACCAGTGCAGAGTAGAGGGGGAGAATGACCTCCCTCGACCTACTGGCCACACTCTTCCCTATGCACCCCAGGATTCCATTGGCCTTTTTGGCAACAAGGGCACATTGCTGGGCCATGGATAATTTACTGTCTACCACCACCCCAGATCCTTCTCCTCCGAGCTACTTCCCAGCAGGTCCGCCCCTAACCTATACTGGTGCTTAGCATTCTTCTTCTCAACTGAATGGCTGCTGAAATATACTGAAGAATTGAAAACCAGTTTTGACATGCAATTCCTATCAAAATGGTTATGATATACAAAGTTAAATTCTTTTGTATCATACTCTGCTCCTTTGAATTCTTATTTGGAGGCACATGTCTACACTTGCATTCATACCTTTCATTTCAATACATTCATCCACAGTATCACCGTTTTTAGCCCTTGTTTGTTTCTTCAACATTCAGTTAAATTTTACTGATACTCAGCTCCTACATGTCTCTGCTTTCATATCCTCCCAAACTCACATGCTTTCCTGTCTACATATTCAGTTTTATCCTTGAAACAGCACTATCTTTTGGCTTTGAAATTGAATCTGCTGAAATCTTACGTAGAACTTTAGAAACTCTCTGCAAATAATAAAGTATTACAATGAAAATTTAAACACGTTGCAAATGAGCTGAGAGGTTTTCCTTGCAGATCACAACATTTCAAATGTTTCATTTTTTAATCCTTACTGCATTAAAAAACCCTAATATTACTTCTAGACTCTAACGAACAATGTTCTGTCTGAAGCACAGGCATTACATTTATCACAGTGAACTTGTAAGTGCCACTACAAGTGGCATACCTGACAACTAGGATCCAGATCCATTTTTCTTCTGAGGAATTTCTCCACATGTCCAATTGTTGCCTCCCCTGAAACACGCACAAACTTCTTTTCCAAAGGCTGCAAAGAATAAATGTGAGATTTTAAGACAATGTACATTTTCAGTCACCATCCCTCATAAACCCCAAACCTAAGTGGAAGCCCAATAACAGAGGGAGACAGCTTAGATTTTTGGACTCTTTTCTGATCTACTTCCAGATTACCTCATAGATAAAGGACTAAATATGTATTAAGACTCCAGGTTCAAGCTTCGTGCTGTTCAAAACAACATTTAAAAATAACTAACTACTGAATTCAGTCCTCTTTCACTATTGAAGTACTGGACAATGATATTTGCTATTAATTCTGCATAGAAATTAGTATTACACAGCATTTTAAGAACTCTTTCCCCCACAAGCATTTACTCATCAGAAGCACATGAACTATTTCCTAAAGTTTCCTTATTTTCCCCAAATCAGGCTTGTGTACCAAACACGATTCAGATAATTAAACCATGCTGCATTTTATAATGCAAGGAGCTTAAGTCCTTTAGCATTCTGAAATATTTCTATATTATGGCTTAGGCTGGAATCAACTTAATAGTCCATGAAATTCCAGAATCAATTAAAGTATACTATTATGCAGAACACAAGGGGAAGACTGGTCTGAAGTCTTTTTGTATAATTTCTAAATACTTTTACAGCAAGGACTGCAATGACAAGACATTTGTTATGCCAGCTTCAAAAATTTAATAGGTTTCTCTTCTACGGATAAAATTTTAAACAGCTGACTGGTGATACGGGCAGCTAAGCGAAGAGGCACAAAGGCAGAGCAGATGACTGCATTCAGTGTGATAAATGGATTACCTTTTGTGTCAATTAATTGGATTTTTATGTTGACTTCTGAACAGCTGTGATTTACTATCCAGGTTCATCATATTCTTTCGATTTGAAAGAAGGGTCAGAGGGTCAGGGACTACCCTTGAATTTAACTACGTATCCATGATAACTGCGGTTTTGGAACAATAGTTTGATTTATTCATGTGCAAGAGCCAGAAATGCCAGTCAGACCTGATCTAAGGAACCATGCTCCTGCAAGCTTGATGATGCTGAATTTGCGTGCTGCATGTATGAATCACAGTTTATGGCCACAGACCTTGTAACCTGTTCTCTCCTCCCCCCATCCCCACTTGAAAAAAAAAAAGTTGAAAACACTTTATATATGAAGTTCAACATCTATTTCAGAACAATAAGACAGATAAACAATTGAGAACAGAGCAACACTAAAAATGGATCAGGGTAAGTTTTGTGAGAAGTGGATATTTAAAGAGGATTTGGAAGGTTGATGAGTAAACCTCTTGGTCATGAAGTGGAATAAAAAAGCATGAAGATATGAAGTGTAGTGAAGAAAATAAGGCTAGAAAGAAAGAAGAGAGTGAAACGGGGGGTTAACACACAGCAAGGAATTTGAAAATGCCGTAGAAAAATACCAGTTAAAAGATGTGGTATTTCTTGAAACTCACATAGATGACACAGAAGTCTAAATACGCATGTAAGCTGAGTGGCACTTCAGTTTATAGACAGTAGGATTATTTGCAGCATAGAACTATTTATTACAAGTACTGGCGGGCAGCCTTTCATCTTCAACATCCTCAGAACACCACAGTTAAAGTGAGCAGGAATATTTATGGCTTAAAAGGGGAAAAAAAACCCAAACCACTTACACACAAAAAAACCCCTTTCCTGAAAAGCTGGGTAGTTCTGAGGGCATAACGGATGAAGAAAACTGACTGTAGACATTTTCAGGACATCGTTCCCCTGCTACAGATTAATTTTGTTTGAGGAAACTTACATTTCAACTCTTTATGAATCTGTATTTGAAAGTTTGAAATTGCCTCCTAAGCTCTGCCATAACAAACATAATTACTATTAAAAACAGTGTGAATAACTGCAATCAAATAAAATGGTTCAGATTTGTGCCTGAAAATATATTGATTAGAAATCAACTCAGCTGAAAACATGAAGGAAACTTAGTAAAATCGCACAATCGGGCCAATTCATATTTAAGTTGCTAACATGGTATTTTTCTGAAATTCTTCAACAGTAAAATTTTCCTGCCAACTGTATCAGTTAGGTGTCTCTTACATTCTGTTATTCTGTGCCATTCCATCTTTTGAGTGTACAATTCCAATACAATGAAAGATTAAATGCAACACATACTGAGTAATTTTAAATTACATCTCCCTCTTGCCTTCAGAGAGTCTTATTTTCTAAACGTTTAGCTGAAATAGTAGAATGACACACTCTGAGCATCTCTAACTATGGCACATGAAACCATGAAGGAAGTAAACAATGTGTAGTTCCTCTATGAATTTGTACCAAAGTAGCTGAGTAAGAAGAGGAGCCATATTCTTTAGCAAGGATTGGGAATGCTATTTCTTGTTTAGCAGAACAGTCACTGTTCAGACAACAGATGTTGATAGTGAAGAGATGGAGAAAAGAATAAGCTTTCTGCTGGCTAAGGAAGTCTATTGTGCCATCCAGACAATTTGTATTTTTTTTTTGTTTTGTTTAAGCACATAGCAATTTATTATATTAGTGTTATACCTCAGGCTACGCTTCCTCTGAATAACCTATGCAAGCTTTCCACTACAATTAGATAATCTTCTTCAAAACCCAGTATTTTAGACAGTGTCTACACCTCTGTTCAGGATTCCAATAAAAGCCACAGTAGTGCACCTTTTGGAGACAGATGCAAGAATAACAAATTAGAACCACCCAGGTGAAATTTCATCAGTATCATTCCCATTCTCCCACCAAAACTTTGTGCCGCCTCAGAAGCATTCTTTTCCTATTCTGTGATGCCATGAAATAATAGGTTTGAAAGTACATTGAAATCCAAGGTTGGTTATTACTATGCAGATGAAAGTTCAGGCTGTACTCAGTGTAAGAAAAACAAACTAAATTAAATACATTCGGGTTATACATATTTCTGAAGAATATCATATGAGAAAAATTCAAGTCACATCTGCACCTTAAAATTCCCTGTGCCTTCGTTAGCTCTGAAAAACAAGAGAAGAGTAAAACCAGTCAATATTGCTATGGTTAACAGTTATTAACACCCTTTATTATAACAACAACTTAATGATTTAGTAGTCTGGCATATCAAGCTTATTTTTCTAACCAGGCTGTTCCTTTCATTGAACTCCAATACACGAAATAATATCAGACTGAACTATCT
Organism: Vanellus vanellus; assembly: GCF_965231255.1. Lineage (NCBI taxonomy): Eukaryota > Metazoa > Chordata > Aves > Charadriiformes > Charadriidae > Vanellus > Vanellus vanellus. The sequence continues at coordinate 14,977,092 of NC_138912.1, read as the reverse complement.
TATCCTCTCCTTTATTTCGTACTCCATTTTCTTGTGAATTCAGCTATTTAAGATTTGTCTACATTAAATAGAAAAACCAAGAGCCAATTTTATACACAACATAATATTAACTTTCATAGGAATGGCTTGTAACATTAACGCTGCTTAAACATCCATAATTCATCATCCTTGATATTTGGAACTTTAACAGATAGTACCTAAGAAGTTGCTGACAGAATATGCCCAACCACCAAAGAGGTTTTCTGGGCCAGTTGTTGGCCTTCCAGACTATTTATAACACAAGATTAATGCTAATGCTATCTAGGAACTAAGGAAAGCAGCAGGTGTTTCTCTGGAAGGTGAAATACACACAAAGGTGGCAAATGACCAACCTCCCAGCTGCCAGCTGAAACTCTCAAGAGAGTTTCATTAATTGCCCAATCTGAGCAAGTGATCCACTATCAATCATCTATACTCCACTCCTCCATCCTGTAGTGCAATATATAAATTTTTTCAAAGCCCAATTAATCACATTTTACTGTTCTTCCATTGCATTAGCAAGTGTGTATGTACAACAGGAAAAAGAAAAAAGAAAAAAGCAGTACTTCATGGCACTGGAGAGGGCAAAAATCAAACGTGACCACAAATTGACTACAATTCTACCCATCATTTGATATAGCAAACAAATTTATTTGTAATGCTTGTGCATACCACACATTAGCATGGTACTTCAAGTTACTGTAACTGAGTACCTCCACCTCTAAGTATTTACCAGTTATCAGAGTTAAGTAAAACTATCATAAAATTGTGCCTGAAAAATGAAATGAAAATTAAATAAAAATTAAATGAAATTTAAAGCTACTAACAAGCAAACATAGAAAAGCTTTTCCAGTACATTTGTCATTTTATTTGATACAGTTCCGCAGCCACAGGTTATTAGACAGTACACTCTAAAAGACACAATAGACAGTCAAACTTTCAAAGTAACAATTTCTGCTGGCTAGTACAATTTATTCCAAGCTTTCTTTATTCAAAGAGCTTTCTTAACCACTCATCACCAAGACAGGCTCTTTGATTTTGCCCTTTGAAGAGGAAAATATATTAACCCTAAAACATATAAAGTATAAAAGATGATCAAAGGTTAAAAAAGTCACTAAAATACATTGCAAAGTAGATGCCATTAAGGCATCATCCTTTGTTAGAAACGTTCTGTGCTTCCCTCCATATACATAACAAAAACAGTGCACAATTTCACGTAGTAAAGATGTTATTTGCACAATACTACCTGTTTTGCTGCCAACACTGGAATGGAAGCTTGAAATATAACTACCAGAAAAACAAGTAACATAGATTCAAAAATCACCTTGTTTCACAGACAGGCAGATACATAGTTACTAGTTTTGAGGTCTAAGTTGCCTAACATCTTCCTTTTGCTCTGAAAAAAGAAAAATGTAGTTGCTGAGAATCACAGGAGGGGGAGGCAAAAGTAACCAGGGGACTTTCACAGTGGAGATCTAAACCAAAGTACTTTCACTACAGTGAGTTCAAACTGTATCTAATCCTGCAGCCAAGAAAATCTAAGGATGCTTTCCTATAAAGTCACCAAGTGTTCCAACCTGAAAGGGATATCCTTGGAACTAAAACCTCATTCCTGTTTTTAAAGTCATTCTAGAGAGAAATTATCATTGAGGAAGATGCAGGGCTGTTGGTACAAAAGCATGCTCCTTTAATTCCATATGCTCCCTCTGCCACCTGCAGGGCCAGCACAGCAGTGGCCAGTACCCATCACAGGTCCCAGAACGGGCATCCCTCAAACTCGTATCTAGATGTTAACTTATTGAGATATAGTCACAACCAAGGCAATAAAATAACAACTTACACATTCCTAATCCGACATAAACGTAGATTGAACAGCATTACATTTACTCTTTTCTACCCAGATTTTAGTCAAAGCATTTTACCTTATGGCTGTATTTATCCATTTAATCACATTTTACTCAAGGGGCTAAAAAGCATGCCTGAGCACCAGGTTACTGGGACCCATTATGTGTTTTATACCACATTCATTAAAGGGAAAAAAGCCTTTGTAAGTACAATTAAAAACTATATTTAAATTAATTTTTTAGTGTACAATACACAGTGGTCAAAGGCTGAACAGCTATATCATGTCTTTGCTTTCCTCTCCTGTTCTACGCATGGCTCTTGCTTTACTTATAGCAAATCTGCTCTTAATGCAAAGCATTAATTTCCTCGGTCTCATTTCTTCAACACTTCAATGTATTTCCATACCATCCTACTCAGCAGAATAGCAGTGTAATACCTTGTTTAAAAAGAGGAACATAAGACAGACTGTGTTGAAAGGTAAGGAAGAACTGCAAGTACCCAATTTGGGACATCCAAGATTGGATTTGCCTGCAGAATATTTGATACTACAGTTTTAGTGATGACTCCCACAGCTGTGCTTGTGAGCATTCAGCACTTCTGCAAGTCAGGCATACAGAAAATGAACACTGAAATTAAGTCAGGTATGTGGATTAGCAAGGACATTCTACAGAACGGTCAGGGATTGTTCCATAAAGATTTAGCTCAAAGAGCTTGTCTTTCTTCCTGCAATCCCACTTCTCATCCATTTAAAGAAAGAAAGAAGCCATGTGATGGGCAACGCTTAAAAAAAAAAAAGCCAACAAACAAAAAAAAAAACACACAACACCACCTACCTGACCAAATTTTACCCATGGAGGAAATATGTTCTGTATTCTGAATAAAGTAAGACACAGTGAAAACGCTGGACATAACATACAAAAAGACTAGGACATGATGTCTACAGAGAGTGAGGCTGAATCAAGATGGTATGCTTTGCTGCTGGAATTTCCCAGTTTCTGATGGCCTGACTTTACATCATTTGTGTAAATTTGCTGTGGTTATGTATTGGAGTTCTCTGAACACTGTGTTCAGGCAAAGTCAGGCCAAAAGCAGGCGCAGTCTGGGTAGAGGAGTAAGAGTTGCAAAAGCCAAGCTGCTTCCCCCTCCCTCAACTGAGGTTCTGCAATGTGTGGTGCTATTAGAGTAGTTACAGCTTTCAATCCTCTCTCAATTACCCCCTCTCAAACACGAACATATAAATCTGCATACGGCCAAAACAATACTACTTCTCCTTCCTATATTCCTGAAAACAACTCAAGTGTTTAGGCTGTATTCCCCCCTCACAATCCTTGCTATAAAGCAACTCCTGATACAAAAGCTTCAGCATAATTCATTAGAGTCTGGGAAACTGTCAGGTAAACTTAATAGTAGATCACATTATTACCCCCACCTATAACATTTACAGGAACACTGCTCTTGCTGCACAGGTTGTGGTTGCAGTCCCCAAGCTACGTGAGGAAATCCTAACATAGTCAGCATTAATGGTACTGCCACCTACAGGGATTAAGGAAGTGTAAGAGACAGGTATTTTATCATTCAGTTTACTGAGGCTACACTACTTTGTTAAAAATGAAATAAAACCATCTAAGTTTTAAAATTACACTTTTTAGGAAGCTATCTTACACAATTATATGCATCATCTAGCTATGCATAGTTGGCTGACGCTATTGCACTGTAAGTTAAAACCAGTACCCCATCTGCTATTCAACATGGAGAAAATGCACATTTGATGACAACTAAGAGCCAGTAACGGTCCAACACACACGAGCAGCACCCTCATGTCAGCCACTTGCTCTTACATTTGCCCACAACTCACCCAATGAACTCCAGAAGTATGGAGATGTCAAGTTCTGGTGGGATCCGGAACACAGAGCCCAGAACTTTTCGAGGTCTTCCTCTGCTCACTGGAACTGGCTGTGGGACAGCTGAAGCATTCAAATAGTCAAAATGCAAACACAACTTGAAATAAAAGCAGCCCAAGACGCTAACATGCACCAAGCAAAACAGATGAACTCATAAGGAAGAAGACCCCATGCAATTCATCCTATTTTTTATGACTAAATCAGCTCTTTATACATTTCATGCTGTGTATCTGAACCAGCACGTTATTAGCTTTCAGTATGGCACTTCTCCAAAGAGCTGTTTATTTGATAGTAAGACAAAAAATAATTAGAATAACCCCTCATCTGTCAATAGATTTTGAGGTTATGTTTAGTCCTTTGGAACATCTATTACTTATTATACACCACAAAATAAAATTAACACATTTTATACATATTTCCTTGTTGTAGGCAAAATATAATTTGTTTAAAAAAATCCAACCGTGATTTGGGTTTTAGCACTGCCAGTTCCATCTACTTTTGTATTCTGAAAACTGTGACAAGTTACAGTAATCAGACAACCAAGAATCCCACATTTCCAATACTACACATCATATTCAGTTGTGAGCTAATATTTCAAGGAAAGCCCTTAAGAATAAATGGTATAGTAAATATTTCCTTAATAGTGAAGTGATTACCGCTCACCTGGTTTGGGCACTTCTAATCCTCTTTCTTTATAGAAGTCATGCATTTGTTTTTTCTCTCCTGAAAAAAAAACACACCACCACCACAATACAGAACAAATTGGAATGCTATTTCAGATACTGAGAATATTCATATAGTTCCCAATGGTCAGAGCAGTAAAAACTTTGCAAGTTCCTACAGACCTTCCCCATCACTAATATTCCATATCAGGCTGGGACATTTAAGATACCCAGACTAAGTGTTTGTTAGTAAAAATTGGGAAGCAATCAGAGAAACTGGCCACAAATAATACTGCAATAGCTGGAAAAACTAGTATCCTTCTGGCTGTCATCACTATTTCTATACAATCTATAGGCTGTCATGACTATCTCTATACCACCTACAGTCCACATATATATATACATCCACTAGATATGTATATTTCATTCTACCCAGGTGGACTTTGAACTTCGTAAGCCAATGAATCTGCAATGTAAATGACATGAGACAGTGGACACATCTAAAATCAGAAAAATAAATGTGGCAGTGAAGAAAAAAAGCATTTGAGAGAATCAGTCTTAGCAACTTTTTTTTTTTTTTTTTCAACTGAGCAAGGTGAACTTATTAGATGGAATGATATTTTCCGTACTTACACAAAAATACGAGGCATGACTACGAAGTATTATCTGGATGTTTATGTGGATACAGTGACACCTGTGTTTCACGAGATAGGGTACACACTGCTATTCATAATAGTATTTAGCAGCCAGAAAGATGCCAGTTGTCACAGCTAATTCATTAAGATTTATAACCAAATGCTACAAAACTATTTTAATAGTCCAGGGAGAAGTGGGGATTTGAATTACTGTTTTCTGTTCAGTCTTTTCAGTCTCTAGATAGTAATAAAATAAAGAAAGGTACTTACTTTCCTCCAAATTGACAACTAATTTATAGACTATGTCTTGCAGTTGCCGGTCCAGTCTATTAAAAAGAAAAAAAAAAAAAAAAAGAAAGCATCTTTGGTGCAATACAGAATGGTTTTCATTAAACTGTAACAGACATGCCAAATATATTGTGGAAATATGACGTACATAAAGATCGACAGAGCAACTCCGTATCTGTCAAAATTCATATCCTGACAGCAGAGCTCCAACAGAAGAAGGCATGTAAATCTAAAAGCACCACCCTTCAAGAATTCATGAACAGTTCAAGAAACTAAACCTCAAGTTTTCAGAGTTAATAAATATACCATGCCAACAAAGCTTTGTCTAAAAGGAAATCAAAGCAAACAGGAACTCATATCACCTCTAACACTGAGCAAATGCATAAAAGTACCCGGGGGGGGTGGTGGTGGTGGTGGTGTAACAAACCCTAGAAAGGGATACAAACTAGATAAAATTATGCAATTTCTTGTTTTATTTTCATTATTGAGATGAGACTTATATAAACAAAGAACACAATGCATTCCTGTAACTGTTCCTTCATTTGAAATAAGAAAGCCCTGTGAGTCTGTAAAATAAAACATTGAAAAGCAAGCAGCAAAACTTGAAAAAAAAAATCTATTCTATAAAAATGGCATGAACTTATTACCTGATATTATAAAGGGGCTGTGTCTGATGTACAACGATATTGCATTTTGGACATCTGTTGCTATAGTAGAAGTGTCTCACTATGCAGCTTTTACAAACTGTAAAGAAAAGAAGCCCCATAAAAGTCACATGTCTATTATACAATACCACCTGTTTAAGCAAGAGGCACAATTACACCCAGACTTCTCAGGTAACATTTGTCAGAAATAAAATGAAGCAAGTCTTTCAACTCTCAAACTCAAGTAAACAGCAGCTCTCTGCCTGTACAGGATACAAGACTCCTGAATATTCAACTAATAATTGATTGATTAATAAATTAATAATAAATAATAATTAATAACCCAACTGATGCAACAGTAGGTGTTCAATATTGTAACTGTGTTACCCAGAACAAAAGTAGAGCTAAGGCAACAGAATAGTGACTGCTGCAGACAGAAAATATGCTAAAAAGTTCCGTACAAACAGTTTCAGTAGAAGAATCAAGGTAAGAAATTATAATTCTCCCATTTTCATTGTATTTTACAAGAGAGGAGAAGAGAGAGGGGGTGGAAAAAGGGGAGAGGGGAAAAAGGAGAAAAAAAAAGAGGGGGGAAAAAAAAGCATTTTCCCTTTATGCATTGTTAGTGGCTGGAAGGACTAGGAAGCCAAGATTCTTGGATTCAGGTGGGAACACAGGTGTGGCTGGAAGTCAGCTTCACAGAAAGCTTTGAGACAAAATAGTTCCATTAGCAATGGAAAAGCTGTTAACACAACACAAGGACTGAAGGGAAAAATAAAAAGACAAGAACATCGAAATCAGTTTTTTATTACCCATCTAATTCTATTCATCAGGTTATAAACTAACTGTTCCATGGGTGCCTATACCTGTTTCTGTATCTGAACTGGTATTTCCACACAGCCACTTACTGAGTTTTGTGAATTTACATGCTCTTATCAGCAACAGTTTATGAAACTCTCTAGTCCATTACAAGTAGGGCCACCCAACTTTCTTTTCTCAGTTACATACTTAAATTCCTAGAGCCCACATAAAAAACCCAACAACAATAATAAGAAGTATGTAGTAGCTCTGGTTTTGTTTTACTTGGGCTTTATCTGGGATACTAAGCTGCCTTAACAACCAATTTCATGATTCTCTGATGCTTAAAATATCCACAAATATATTTTCCTTAAAGAACAGAATAAACGCAACACACATTCATGTCAAACAGAGAATTATCTTTGTGAAGCCAGAACATCTCAACAGCTGTTTTTTGTTTGAATTTGCAACCAAACTCTTAGAATTACACTACTGATACTTACAGGTATGCAGACATTCTGTGATTGTTGTAGCATCAATAAAGTAACCTTTGCAGATGGAACATAGGATGTAAGGGGTCAACTCTGCGAGGTTTATCATACGCTACAAACAAAGACATTTTGTAAGAGTTTGAATACACAGGCTAAGCTGTGAAATTTCCTGATTGCAGCTTCCAAAATATCACAGCCTTAAACCAAGAAAAAAATCTGGATCAATGTGCTGCAGAAATAGGTTTTCCTAAGAGGTCAATCATTCCTCATATACAGCTCTTTTTCTAAAGACTTTCATCTAGTATTCTAATTTGACTTTTTTGTGAATGGAAATCCAATTAGTTTCATGAATTTTGTATCTGAAAAGCAAACGAAAAACAACCCTTTTGGGAAAAGTTCTTTTGGATAAACTCGTTAACAGAATATAACATAATTGGCAAGCCTGAAGTGGATACTGGTAGCAAATAAAATCATTGTTTGAAAAATACTCAGTAAGAGTGTTGGGGCCCCCAGTCAAGCGGACCTGATTAATAACTAGTGCTGTCTCTTGTTTCTACACACAATTAGGGATTATACAAATACATATGGAAGCAAAGACTGAAATTTTACTGCTCTGAATTCTGGTTCATCAGGAACGCATAAAAGCTCTTTTATAACTGCTTTCCAGTCAGAATTCTATTTCAAAAAAGAAGAAATTTCTTCTATAGCAATGATCTGAGATCTGTCTGAAAGAGGTAATACATTAGATTTTTACGTTTCGTTTCTTCTAGTCTCAAAGCCAGACTAAGGGGCTTTCTTTCCCTCAATGACAACATTCATTTCGCCCACGTGGCACCGTTTAACCACCCTCTCAGCTATGCCAAGAGTTTGTAAAGGCTTCATTTAAACGAGACAGATAAAGTGAACTGGGGTAACGCTAAAAAGCCTATCACCATGAAGCTTACGTCGCCTAAGCAGGGGTCCAGATTTGCCCCTGGAATTTTTCATAAGTCCCCTAAAGCATGTAAGTTCAAGTCCACCGCTTACAGGACCTGCCTGAAAACCGCGGGCTTCTGCAGCCGCCAGGCCTCGCACGCAGACGTTGCGTTTCGCACGCGGCAGCCTCCCCGCAGCAGAGCAGCCCGCCCGCCCGCTCACACCCCCGCCCTCTCCTCACAGCCGCCCCCGCGGGTGCCCTGCTCCGGTCGGGGCCGCTCGCGCCAACCCGGCCCCTCCACAGGCCCCCGCCATGGCGGCGGCAGGGAGCGCGCCCCCTCCCCCCCCCCTCGAGCCGCACGCGCCCCCCCAGCAACCCGGCGGCGCAGGGCACGCCGGGAGCGGGGCCTGGGGCGCGACGGAGCCGTTCCGCGGACGGTACGTACCCTCACCACAGAGGGCGTCCCCCGCGCTCCCCCCCCCCCCGCCCGTACCTCCCGGTCATCGTCCGAGTCGAGCTCCCCCTCGTCCGTCCCGAACCGAGCCCCGGGGTCTCCCTCGAGCTCCTCTTCCTCCAGCTCCTCTTCCTCGTCGTCTTCGTCGTCGTCCTCATCGCCGCTGGACTCTGAGCGGCTCCGCTCGAACTCGAAGGGGAGGGAGCGTGACCCCGAACAGCTGGGAGCCCCCTCCATCTCCTGCTCCTCATCGGCCAGGCCCGCGCCTGCTCCATCCCCGCTCGACAGCCCCGAGACCACAGAGCCAACGTCCACCTCCCTGTCCATGACTCGGGGCGGGGATCGGGGCAGACGCGGGACCGGCTGCTGGCCGCCCGCGGGGGACGGCGGGAGCGGTAGTCCGCCCATGGGCGCCCGCGGAGCGCATGCGCGGCAGTGCCGCAGGGGATGCTGGGAACTGTAGTGTTAGCGGGCGCTGGGCCCGCACCCCCAGCCACCGATTTTGATAGCCTGCAGCTTGTTTTTCTTGCGGTCTTCTTACACCCCAGCTAAGAATTAAGTGACTTGTTAACGAAGCGCTGCTAAACGTTTAATTTATCGCAAAAGTGCGTCACTCACATATACGTTTCAATAAAAAAAAAAAAACGGTATTAGCTCTGTGGTATCGACGAATCTGTATTTACCAAACGCGAATAAAAAAAGCAATATTAGAAATGTCTGGAAAACCAAGTGACCCACCCGTAATTAAATTAACTCGGAGCAAGGCCCGTAAGGGCAGAGTCCCGCGGCCGTCCTCGGTCTACTCCACGGAGGACACTCGTAGTGGCTTATTAACACCAATCAATTTCTGGACGAGGTTTCACGCGCGCTACTGAGCTCCGCGGCTCACAGCCGCTACCCCAAATTACGCTTATTTGGCGCCAGAAGGCCCGCAGCGCAGCGGCCGCCTCGCAACCGCTTCTACACACTCGTGCCACTCCCGCTGCCGTAAAGCGCTGCTGCCAGAGTCACAAAATGAAGCCGCGAGTACCTAGGAAACCAGCGGCCGTGCTGCTCACTCTTTACCCTGACTGTCGCAAGAGCGTCCGCGCCTGACGGCGGCCGCCCGCTACCGGCGAATGGGGGGCAATGCAAGATGGCGGCACTACCTGAGGAGCCGGCGGAGGTGGTGGCGGTAAAGCCGGACCCAGAGGCAGGAACGCCGCCGCAGCCCCCTGCTGCGCCTCCAGCCGCCGCCGCCGCCGCTCCCGCCCCTCCCCCGGCTGCGGCGGCGGAGGGGGAGGCGGCGGGGAGCGGTACGGAGGCGGCCCCCGCTAAGCCTGTGGCACCGGGCCCGGCCGCCTCCCCGGCGGCGCTGGACCGGCAGACGCTCGTGGCCGTGCTGCAGTTCCTGCGGCGCAGCAACCTCCGCGAGTCCGAGGAGATTCTGCGCCGCGAAGCCCGCCTGCTCGGCGACGACCTCGGTGCTGCTGCCCTCAGCCCCGCCGGCAGCGGGCTTCTGGGAACCCCGGGCGGCGATGCGGAATCCTCCGGTGGAGAGGCGCTGCTCAGCCGAGTCACCGCCGCTGCCACTATCGCGATAGGAGGCAGCGCCGCTGCTGTCGCCTCTTCCAGCCCCGGGGTGGTGGCGGTTGCCGCCGTGCCGCCGGGAAAAGGTGGGCTTCGCGCGGGGGCTGCGGGGTCGTTTCATGGGGCGGGGTCCAGCCCCCTTCCGGCGGGACCCCTGGGGACTTGGAGGGGCCTGTGCCTCCCGCAGCATCGCGGTCTCTCCGTGATGCTGGGACACAAGGGTCGGTGTCAGGTCGTGCTTTCAGTGGGGCGGCCCTCCCTGGGGGGCGAGGCGAGAGTCTACCCGGCTTTCGGCAGGGGGGTGGGGGGCTGAGTGTGTCATTCCCCCACACCACTCGGGAATCTCCTGGTGGTGCCCTTCCTGGAGCAAGGGACCAAGGATGAGGTATCTGTCGTATTTGCAGGAAGCACTGTCAAAGAGAGAAGTACTTCCCCTTGTCTTTGTGTCCTGTCTCGACTAACAGTGTGGCAGGAGGCTGAAGGTTCCTTTGCAGGTAGAGGTGATGGTCCAAGATGCAGCCACAGGGATGAGAAGAGAGGCCTGATGAACAGGCTGCATTTTGAAGAAGGAGCCATAGGATAGTTGAAGAGGAGAGTTTATACGTTTCTGGATTGAGTTGCTGGGTACTTGAGGTGTTCTTCGGATGATTGTAGTCTAAGTATTTTTAGTCGAGGTGTTCTGTGGGAGAGCTTTGTAGAACAGTATCATGAAATTTCAGAAACTGATGTGTCAGTGTTCTAGTAAATGTGTAGTATAAAGTTCCTGGTATCACCTGGTATGATTGTTTTTACATAGAAGACATAACAATGAAAATATTTAATGACTGCTATGGAGAACAGAGCTTTCGGAGTGTTAGCAAGTGGCAAGAAGTCACTGCCCTTTAATGTTTGTGTAGTGGTCTTGGTGAATTGTTCACTTCATGAACTTAATATAAGCAAAATATAATGGGTATATCTTACAGGCTTTAAAAGATTCCACTCCTAATCTGACAATTTCTAACCTTAGCACTAAAGATAGCTTACTTTGGTGATGATAGTGGCTTCTTCCTTTACTCGTAAAATCCTAGCTGAATTAGGCACTATGTTTAAATACCTTATAGGCAACTGTTGGCAGGGAAAGAGCAAAAGATGGCTTAAGGTGCTAGGAGAATTGGCTAGTGGACTATAACATGCTACCATCATCTCACTTGTATCATTTAAACTTAGCACTGAACAAGCACAAGACTTAGTGTCATGTTTTGCTCAGAGCGCCTCACCTTACCAGGAGAATTGTTAGCCACTGTATATTTGCTGGCTCTTTCAGGCTGTCTTACAAGCTCTTGTTATATGCTATTGCTTTTGCAGTTGGAGGAGGCGTTGTTGTGGAAGATCAGCCAGATGTGAGCGCAGTATTGTCTGCCTACAATCAGCAGGGAGACCCAACACTGTACGAGGAATACTACAGTGGATTGAAAAACTTCATTGAATGTTCCCTGGACTGTCATCGAGCAGAATTATCTCAGCTCTTTTATCCTCTCTTTGTGCACATGTACTTGGAATTGGTCTACAATCAACATGAGAGTGAAGCAAAGTCTTTTTTTGAAAGGTAATTTATTTTCATTTGTGCATTTGCATAGTTTTGTATTTGCTACTTTGATTAAATCTGTAAGCTATAATATCATAGGCTTTTTTATATATATATATATACACACACATACGTATTATTTTCTTCTCTAAGGTTGAAGGGATTTGGAATCTGAAGTAATGGTGCCATAGATTACAGAAACTGTTCTTAAATCCTTTTCCAATCTCCTACGTTAGAAAGATGTGCAAACTATATGCTTTTAAACTGTCCACGTGCAGATTTTGAATGATCTTTATGGTTTGCTGGTCAGATGCTGCTGCTTGAGAGAAAGATTTTATTTTTTTTTTAGCACTGGAAAATTGCAGGGATATGCCCAAGTAACGTGCGCTATAAGTATTTGCTAATGTCATAGCATGTATGGCCAGGTTTGATGAGGCTTTGAGCAACCTGGTCTAGTGGAAGGTGTCCCTGCCCATGGCAGGGGCGTTGTAACTAGATGATCTTTAAGGTCCTTTCCAACCTAAACCATTCTATGTATATTGAAATTCTTCACATAAAATTAAAGGAACTAATTTATGGCTAATCTACAATTTTCTCTGCTCTTACTATGCTTAATTTCTTTATCACTTGAGAAAACTAAATTTCATTTGTTTTATGGATTCGGACCAATTACGAAATATTTCAATCCAAAAGGATAACTTTGTGTCCCTCCAATATGGTCAGCAAAAATGATTTTGTAAATAGTTAAAATGTTCCCTGCCACAACTATTTTATAACATGGTTTCAGTAAAAATGGAAAATTCTAGACACCTGTTAGCTATTATATAATGCATGTGGAGAGTGAGAAACATACTCACTGTGAAATGTGCGTGTTCATATAATGAATCAGATATAAATACATCCAATAGTCTTGTGTAATAAAAAATGCCCTGTACTTTATGATACCACAAATTAGAGTTCCATTTCTGTAAATAAACATGTTAGTGTAACTATTTACTTCAGGCAAGAACCCTTTGGGTGTATGAAATTCTGTGAGGTTCCATTTGGGTGTTCTCTTCATCTTGGTTTTTAACTGTTGAATGCTCTTGTTGTATACAGTAAGTCGCTGGTGTATCTTCCTCAGGGGGAAATTTATTTCAGCAGAAAAATAATCCCATATGTAGTCAGTAGCTTCCAAAAGGTCCTTACATAAATAGTCCATGTTAAAGTAACATAAATAAGTGTGCACTTAAGAGATAATGTTTTTCTAATAAATCTTTTATCATGTCTTAAATGGTTTCAATAGATTTCATGGGGATCAGGAGTGCTATTACCAGGATGACCTGCGTGTGTTATCTAGCTTAACCAAAAAAGAACATATGAAAGGTAACGAGACCATGCTGGATTTCCGAACAAGCAAGTTTGTGCTGCGTATTTCCCGTGACTCTTACCAACTATTGAAGAGGCATCTTCAGGAAAAGCAGAACAATCAGATCTGGAACATTGTTCAGGAACATCTTTACATTGATATCTTTGACGGAATGCCTCGCAGTAAACAACAGATAGATGCTATGGTTGGAAGCTTGGCTGGGGAGGCAAAACGAGAGGCTAATAAAGCAAAGGTAGGAGGGAAAGATTCTTGCATGCTTATTATAACTGAACAATTCTCCCTAGTTTTTCAGGGAGATACCTGAGTATAGACTGACATATGTCACTTGAGATATTAAAAGGCAGCATGAACAGAACAAAGGAAGAGAACTGTACAAATAGCTGTTGGCAGGAGCAGAGAGATCAAGATGTGTCACTGTCTGGTAGAAGAAAGCGTTGAACCCCTTTGAGAGAACCTTGCATTCAGCCCACTGAACTAAACGTAAACTAACTCCTGAAGTACTTTCTGGTTTTAAAATGGACACCCGACTATTTGGCTTTCTTGTACAACAGATGTATTTCTTACTTACTTACTGCCAGTTGTTACTGCAAGGTCTGTTTGTGTAGATCTTGACAGTGTAGATCTTGACAGACACAGTACTATATGGATAAACTATGTCAGCTGTAGGGATTCTTCTTTAAAGAAGTGCTTAGAAGCAGTGGGGGAACTTAGAGTTGTCCAGACCAGTTGCTGGGTAAAACAGTAGAACGTGTACTACCTTTGTTATGGGCTAACCAGTAATGTATGCAGTAATATAAACATAGCAGTTTTAAAGGTGCACCTCTATTATGTGGACTACTACATTGAAAAGTTTCCATTAAAAAAAATTAGTTTTCAGTAAGAACAGCAACTGCTGTTTTGTCTCGTGTGTTTTACTGGCTTGCAGGTTTTCTTTGGCTTATTGAAAGAACCAGAGTTCGATGTGCCTTTGGATGATGAAGATGAAGAAGGAGAAAATGAGGAAGGAAAGCCAAAGAAGAAAAAACCTAAAAAAGACAGTGTAGGATCAAAAAGTAAAAAACAAGACCCTAATGCTCCTCCCCAAAACAGGTACCAAGGGAATTTAGAGAAGTCTTGTTAAATTCAGTCTTGTCGTGCCAAATCTGCATCACTGTTCGCATGACATTTTTAGCTCTTTGGCCATTTCAGCTGTACACAGTTTAGCAATAAGACTTCTCAGGGAGGTAATGGAAAGCTCATCATATAACCTTTTGTCTTTGCCCTTCAAGACAATCTAGATTTCCCTTGATAAAATTTCACTTGGTTACCCACTAATTTTTTCAGGTCATACTCAATTCTTTATCGTTCCATTGCCTGTCTGAAATTCTTAAAGCTACTGACTCTTATTCTCATCAGTTAATCTCTTACGTAATCTTTCACTTTTTCTAATTCTTGCTTTGTATTTGAATATCGAGGTGTAGGGTTGCAAGCAAAGGTTTCTCTTTCTCTCTTTAGATTAACAATATGTAAGGTGCTTTTACTTTGTAAAAATGTATGCTTTTTGTAGAATTCCTCTGCCTGAACTGAAAGACTCTGACAAGCTGGATAAAGTAATGAATATGAAGGAAGCTGCAAGGCGTGTGCGTCTTGGCCCAGAGTGCCTGCCCTCCATCTGTTTCTACACATTCCTTAACGCTTACCAGGTTGGCAAAAGAAGACATTGGGTAATATGGAAAAGGGAATCAAAATTCTAAACAATTCTAAACATCCCTCTTAATAGAGAAATAAGACTTAACAGAGTTGGCCAGGGTTATTGGAGTATTTGAAAGGTTGTGTTGCAAAGTTTATGTTCCAAAATCTTCGAAATTCTCTTTAAAGATTCCTTAAACTATTTGATTTCCGTCATCCTTGGTTTTGCTCTGATTTTGTCATAATCCCTTCTTCTGCTTTTCTTGTGGGCCACTAAATGTATTCTACAGAATACAGTAGATGATTTGCACCAAAGCCCTGGAAAACAGTACTGTTTTGTCACTATTGACTGTGCTTCATTCACATTACTTTATTTTTAATGGTGCAAAAATGTATGTGTTTATGTCTATCCTAGAATAAGTCCCTCTTATTTTTGTAAATAAGTTGAGTTAATTTTCTTATTTGTACTTAGGATTTTGTAATGTTTGAAGTGCATCATGAAAGATAAAAACAATATAAATGGATATTTTCTGTATAGGGTCTGACTGCAGTGGATATTACAGATGACTCTAGCATGATTGTAGGAGGCTTTGCTGACTCTACTGTCAGAGTCTGGTCCGTGACTCCGAAAAAGCTACGTAGTGTGAAAACAGCAGCAGGTAATTAAGACAGTGATACTTAATATGAGCATGTGTTACTTGTGACAGCTGTGTTTTGCGTGAACAGAGAAAGATGTCTGTGGCAGGAGGGATGTCTTCAGCAGTTAAAAACTTTCACTCTGAAGAAACAGTATGTGCACAGATGTATGATCGCATCTTATGTACTACCAATAGAAACATTTTCAAAGGAATGAGAAATCTGGTTGTGTAGACCTGCTGTGAGGTGTTCAGTGCATGGAGCTTGGGACTAGCCAGAACTAGCATGGAAATAGCCATCTTGCTTTTTAACTGTATGGTAACTACAGGGTATAGTAGACTGTTAGGTTTAGGTGGTCTAGGGAGAGACTAGAGATACCCTGGGGGAAATTATAGGAGGGAACTCTGAGAAGGATGGTGGAAAATATCCTGTAGCTCAACACCTACACAAATTCATGGAAACCAGGCTTCTTTAATTGTGCTGTTTATGTAACAATGTGTTGCAGTTGAAGCTAGACAACATGCAAACTTTTCTTAATCTGGATATTTAACTGAGATGTGGTCGTGATGTTCAGTGAACAGTAGCCTACAAACTAAAAGTTAATTTGTATGTAGTGTGCAGCTGTCAAAACATGTCCGAAAAGCATCTTTGTGGCATATTAACTTTGTGGGAAAAGGCATGAAAATTTGGCATCTCTATCAAGAAGATGTTATTGTGTTTGGAGGCTGAACAATTATCCATGAAAAATAACACACATCAGGATTAATTTATTTTAGTCTTAGTGAAGACTTAAGAAAGAGTGATTATTTAGGTAAAATATTATTTTCACCTTTTACAATGGTAGAAGATATTTTAAATGCCATTGGATATTTCAGACTTACCAATTCCCAGGTACTCTGTGACATTCATATCATACTGGCCTCTTTTAAAGATAATACTGTTTGTTTTCCTGTTCATGGCATTTATCTTTGAACTTCTGACAGTTATACATGAGCTTTGAAATATTGCAGACCTCAGTCTCATCGACAAAGAATCAGATGATGTCTTGGAGAGGATCATGGATGAGAAAACAGCAAGTGAGTTGAAGATTTTATATGGTCACAGTGGACCTGTCTATGGCACCAGCTTCAGTCCTGATAGGTAAAATAAGTTTACAACCTAACTAGTTTGCTTATCTTGAGTTTTAATTGTGTAGTACTGAATGCAAACATGTTCTTAATGCAGCGTTTTCCAGAATGTTAAAGCAATTCTTTATGCAGCTTATAAGAAACTGTGTGCGTGCATAAGTGCTTGCTATGCTCAGGGTGTTGGGCACTGTCAGCTATTACTGAAATCAACCGGAGCTGAGGATGCTGACACAGTTTTTGAGGTTCAAGACTTAGACAGCAATAGACCATCAGTTTGCAAATTGTAGTTTAAGTCAGCTTTTAACTAACTGAATTGTAGGAGGAAAAGTACTGCAGCACTGATTGCACTTACACTATTGCAAACCATAAAACCAAACTGAGTAGCTTATGGTTGCATTTCTTGTATTCTATTGAGACTTTATTTTCAAAATGCGTGGAGTAGTATCTTTAAAATAAGAGATTTAAAACCGTTATGTAATTATGAGAGTCTGAAGAGTACAAAGGAGGTTTAAATGTCTAAAGTTTTGCTTTTGCTTGTGTCTAGTCAGGAAACAATCATCACAGAAACACAACTGAGAAGTAAACTTTGTGTGCTACATGAATATAGAGTTTATAACTATGAATTGAGAATGTGAACATATATGAATTCTCTTTCAGGGAATCCTGGAATTCTGTTTAGAGTTATATTAAAAGATTTTTTTTTTTAAGTAACATAGTATAGCAGTTTACTAGTAATTTTTTCATATAACTGGAATTCCTGAATAAAGCCCAGCTCTGTCGTTTTTTCAGGGTGGTTTTTTTTTTCTTTCCCTCCCCTCAGTATTGGTGCATCATCAGAATTAGACCTCAACATCCAAATGTCTCTGTTTTTTGCATAAGGGCTTAGGACTGGATTCTGCTTGAATTGGTTATTGTTGCTTACCCCTCCAAAATGTTGATTTATGTGTGACATGCTGAACAGATGCTGTTCAGTGGACAGTTTTTCTTGTCATAGACATCTCACAGCATTTATGCAATGGTTGTACAGTCCATGTGTAAATTTGGTATGTAATATGCTATGCTTTATCCTGTGACAGGAACTATCTGTTGTCCTGTTCTGAGGATGGCACTGTCAGATTGTGGAGTCTCCAAACATTCACATGTTTGGTGGGCTATAAAGGACACAACTACCCAGTATGGGATACACAGTTCTCTCCTTATGGTTATTACTTTGTGTCAGGAGGACATGACAGAGTGGCTCGGTAAGAAACTGGATGGCTTTTTTACTTGTCTGGATCAGCTTGTGGTGGATTAACCCTGAACGTGATTAGCTGATATGCTCTAGCCTAGCCTATTACTGGAAATAAATTTTATTTCATGTCAAGTAAAATACTGAACAAATGTTTTAATGTCAGGGTTTGGTTTTTTGGTTTTCAACACAAATCAGATTATCTGATGTCTAAAGAGATAGTGTCTTCTTACATGACCATCTAATAATAAGTATTCTCTTCTAGTTGTTTAACAACTTGACAGAATATTCTTTACTTCTCCCTTCTTAAAAGTGTACTTTTCCAAAACAGATCCTCCTAATTCAATAAACTGCAAAATTGCTTCCTTTTATCCCTCCTTGTACAACAGATACTGAACTTCATTAGGGTTCTTTTAATTAATAAAGCTTTTATTTTCAGTCTGTGGGCAACAGATCACTACCAGCCTTTACGGATATTTGCTGGCCATCTTGCTGATGTGACATGTACCCGATTTCATCCAAACTCTAACTATATTGCCACGGGCTCGGCAGACAGGACTGTACGGCTCTGGGATGTTTTGAATGGGAATTGTGTAAGAATATTCACTGGACATAAGGTAAAGGGATATCACTCACAGTGTGAAAGTCATTCTTTTTCTGCGATGCAATTCTGAAGAGTAGTATCCAGAACAAATACAGCTTGACTTACTGAATGTTGAGTAGACTTAACTAACTTGTTTGTTCACCCCACAATGTCTGTTTTAGGGACCAATTCATTCGTTGGCATTTTCTCCCAATGGACGATTCCTGGCTACTGGAGCAACAGATGGAAGAGTTCTGCTGTGGGATATTGGACATGGCTTGATGGTTGGAGAACTGAAAGGGCACACTGACACTATCTACGCACTTAGATTCAGTAGAGATGGGGAGATTTTAGCATCAGGTAAAATTTGCTGGAAACAGTGAAGATGCTGTTATGTTCCATAAGTCTGAAGAGGAATGATATAATTGGTTCCTTAAATTGAGGAAGACAAAGTAGAATCACTTGCTTAGCAAAAGCAGCAACTTAAAACTGCTGGTACAAGGCAAGTACTTCACTGGACTGTGCAGTATGACCCCCTCGCTGTTCCAGGAACTGAAGGAAAGGTGTTGTGCAGTTAAACAATAGTGAAGGTTGGGATTTGCATGCAGTGTTGGGAGTGGAATCTGAAGTTAGAAATAACTCTACGGCAGACAAGAAGAGGCTGGGCTAGAGAGGCACAGGATACTGGAATGGGAGTGGGGCATGCAGCAGTACTAAAAAGAAGAGAGGAAAGGTTAGAAAGGAAGATGAATTATCCAGACCCTTACTATTTCTTCACAGTAGATTTTTTTTTTTTTAATAGAGATATGTGTGTGTAATATTAATAGTCAGGTCTATGAGCAGCAGAACTTGTGAAGCCTGCTTGTTTTTCCTGCCTGTCCATGTGGATTCTCTGGTGTCTAATATAGCAGAGCTCCTTTGCTTGGTTTTCCCTTCTCCATGATTAGTGAACTGTTTTCTTAAAATGTATAGGAATTTAATGAATTTGAAACTTGTTCTGTTCTCTATCAATCCAAAGAGAGAGTAGTTCTTTGTGCTTGGTCCACAGGGCACTCAGGTTAGATTACAGGAAAGCTGAAATCCTGGAAGCTTTTATGTGTGCATTCAGTATGTTAGAGACATCCTGCAAGGAAACAGACTTTAGCAAGTCTCTAACATACTGAATGCACACATAAAAGCTCAAAAAGCAGGTTTGCTCATAACTGTAGACTTACGCCCAGTAACTTTTTTATGTGCCTTTTTTATGAATAAAAGAAAGGACTTAAAACTGTTCTTTTTTTCTTTTTAGGTTCAATGGATAACACAGTTCGTCTGTGGGATGCTGTGAAAGCGTTTGAAGATTTAGAAACGGATGACTTTACTACTGCCACTGGACATATAAACTTGCCTGAAAACTCCCAGGACTTGTTACTAGGTACATACATGACCAAATCAACCCCCGTTGTACACCTCCATTTTACACGCAGAAACTTGCTGCTGGCTGCGGGAGCCTACAGTTCACAGTGAATTGGGAAGCTGTGAGATTGCATGTGCCAAGCCATTGCAGTAGTGACCTCAGGATGGGAGATGAAGAGGAACGTCTTGTACAGGTGGACCCCACTAGTCTGGTGCAGGAAAAACAAACCTATGTAAACTAATGCAAGCAGTGTCTTCTCAGTTCTGCTATTTCATATTTATCCACAGTTTGAAAATGCTGGAGATTGACAAGACATTGTGGCTGTAAAAGGAAGGAATTGTTCATGGTGCTTTTGATAAAAAATATATATATATATATGTATATGAAAATGGCTGTCTCCTCTCAGAGATGGTATTGAGCTCTGCTGAAACTTGTGGAAAGTTAACAGCCTTAGTATGTGTTCTCAAATGATTATTTTTTTTTAAAGCACTTAATTTATGGTTAGCAAATGTTTAATCAGTCTCAGACACAAGCAAAAACTGTTCAGTTTTAGAAAAGAAGAATGTAGTTTAACTCACTATCACCTGGGCTGGGTAACAGGTATGGTGAGAGTATTACAGCAACAAATAGGGCATTGAAAAAGCGGGTCCTACAGGCAGAGGCTTGTGGGGAACTGCCGTGAAGTTTCATGTGTGGGTTTTATCCATCCAAATACTAAGTCCTGAAAAGTTTCAAACTCCTGTGGTCTTTTGAGGTATCAGAAAGGCAGATCTTGTTATTCTGTTTTCACAGGTAGCCAATGCTGTAAGGGTGGTAAGCAACCAGAAGTGCAATGTGAACATTATTTACTTTCATACTTTTATTGTATGAAGGAAAAAAAAAAAGGGGGGAGAGACTGAGGCACAACTGCATATAAATATCCGTTATTTAAGAAGTGGACTTTAACCCTTTTATGTTAAAGCTAAAAGAGCTTTAAAAACCTGCCTGAGGTTAATGTATCAAAATGTAGCCAAGAAATTGAAACATTATTGCAGAGTAAAAGGATTAATCGGTCCTAAGCGTATTATCAGTTTTCTTTTGAAAGGCCAGCTTCTGAAGTTGCTGAAGTGACAATTTCCACCTACAAAAACATTGTACCCCAGCAAGTCCTCCTGGACAACTAATAAAGCTCAGCGCCTTACTTCTAAGGAGGACGAAAACATGCAAAGCAGTGGGAAGTATAACTTTTAACTTTTTTCTGGGTCTTTGAACAGAAGCCGCCACCACCAAAGGGCAGGCCCAGTTTGGTGTGGTTTTGGGTTTGTGGTTGTTTGTTTGTTTTGGTTTTTTTTTTTTTTTTTTTTAAATCTCTTACAAACTGTATACAGGGAAATCTATTTTGTGTTCCTCATTACTTTCCAGTAAGGGCTTGAACACTTGAACAGTCTGCTGGCTCTCTAGTGAAAATAAAAACAAGACTTGACATTTCTGAGGTAAAGTAAATAGAGAACTACCTCCCCCTCTCATCCCTTCTCTGACTCTAATTCTTGGAGTAAAGATATATTACAGGCATTATACATCAAAATAAGGGGTGGAAAATTCATTAGGAAGATCACCTGGAATTTTCTTTAAAGAAAAAGGTTAAAACTAAATTATTATGGGTGTTTGTTTTTTTTGTGTAATTGTACCTCAACAAAATTTATTTGCTCTCAATTGGATCTTAGTTGGATTTAAGTACAGTTGTGGTGAATCAAGCAAATTGCCTACAACAAAGCATGTACAGTTTTGACAGCTTAAAGAAAACACTGCCACATTCTGCCTTTGTATTTTGTACAGTTTTGTACTTTTGATATTATAATAAATACTAAAATCACACAGTTTGCGTCTGTACATTACAAGAAGCTATTTTCTTCCTTTGATAGCTGCAGTGGAAGCAAGAGCAATGCTTCTAACTGTGAGCAATCTGCTATGAGAAACAAATTCAGAAATAGTTAAGTTGATGACTAGCCCTCTCATGTAAATCTTGTTCTAATGGTAGGTGATGGGTTGTAGCTAGTTAGATCTATTACTCTGGTACAGCAACAGATATTCCTCTGAAAAGTTGTATACAGCAGAAGCTATTTATGCAAACAAACTCAGAGGGGAAGAAGACGACTAGATTTATTCAGAAGGCCCAGCATATCCAAATAGCTTTAAGAATACATGAACTAGAGTGAGAGAGCACAAAGACTATAATTTCTCTCTCCTTTTTTTCCAGTGGTCATGCCTACTTCCTGGTGTCCTCTTTGGGAAATGTACTTGCATGCTTTAGCATTAGAAGTCCCAGGCTGAACCCCTACTGCTGGCACCCTTCCACAAAGCACAGCGCCGTATAATCACTCTCGCACAGCAGAACTAATGTGATACCTAAGGAAGGTATGGAGTTTTCATTGAGATATATAAAGACACTGTGGAGAATAGGAGAGAAAAGTTTTAGTGTTGGGCAGGGAGGGAGCTGTGTGTAACCACCTGTGGTAGGAACACCTCATTTATTAAGAATAAGCACTGAACTACTTAAGCCATGTTTTATGAACATGCAGAGTTACGAGAGCTTAACTTCAGCAAGTAAGCCACTTTCTTTCTGGCAGTTACCTCTGCAAGACAAGCCAGTAACAGAAAAAGCTCAAATACCATAATTTGATCAGTCTATGTTGGGAGGCTTTACATCAAAACCAAACAGGTTCTATGCAAAATATGGACAACTGAGGCAGAAGTTGTAATCTGTGTTGTATTAGTAACAGTGAGGAAGTCATGGTTTCCATGTAAGCTACTAGCTCGGAATGCAAAAAATGGGAGCAACCAGGTAACTGCAAACCACATAGGCTTACTGTTTTCCACTATGACATGGAAGTGCAGAGATGCATTGATCAGCTATAAGCTCTGTGCTGGTATTATGGTCATGCTGGTGAGGTCTTTCCTAGGTTACTACCAGGTGCTCAGAACACTTTACTATTTTAAGTAAACTCTTCTGCTGTTATAACACATCCTAATGACAGGAATCAGCTACTCCATCTCCACTACAAATAACTATTTTCAAAAGAGGGAAAAAAAAAAAGGTGCCACATTTATGCTTTTTTGCACCATTTCATATTTCAAATAAAACAAGTTATTATTTTATTAGCCATAACAGGTGATCAGCTTTCATTACACTGACACAGATCAGAGGTTCAGACATGCCAGCAACCTGCCAAGAGAAGAGAGATCAAACATAGCAAGTCTTGCACAGTGGTACTAGTAACTGAGCATCCCCCTTCCCCAAGCCCAAACAATTTTAGTTATGAGCAGGCAAATTTCAGGACACTTAGGAAGAAATGACTGATGTCCCTTTAACATACAGCAATGATGCTGTCCCTGATATTTTCTACCCCTTTTTGCAGACTATGAAGACAGCCCATAGTTTTTTTTCCAAGATGCCATTTCAGTGGAAATTTTGTATTTGAAAGTGACTCTAGAATTTTGTGACACTTGGTTGTTGCTATACAAGAACAAGTCCAATCACTTCTATACAGACCTTGCATAATCAAGTGTGCTAATATATACAGTTCAATCGTATGGTGCTCCTTTACTCTGTTCAAAGTAAGGTTTTAACAGACTGCATTAATGTCTGCTCGTAATTTTCTAATACAATTAAGAAACAAGTCCTAAAGTACTACCTTGTTACTTCAATAACCTAAAAAGCAACAATTATCCCTATTTTACAGCAAAAGGGCAGACCAGAGGCACCTAGTAGTTGCAAGCAAAGCCTGATATACCTACATATATACTATATACTCCTTCCTTGCTTGCTTGCTTACTCTGTCTCCCTGTGTGCTGTCCCTAGTCCCACTTACCATGGGACAAAAAAGAATATTGATATCCCATACTTTCTGCATCCCCCTTTAACAACTTACTTCATTCAGAATGCCCCCTAATAAGCTGATGCTATAGTTTTGTTGAGGTTTAAAATTATAAATACAAAGTTCACATGCCTGTGTTTCTCTAATTATATTGTATTATTAGCAACTTGCCCTTTGTCAGTCTTTCTTCCTGGGCTGGCATTGGAGCATTTTGGTCCTGGAAGAACACCAGTCACTTACCATTTACTTATCTGCCACAGCAGGAGTTTTCTTTTTAGGTCTAAGCTTGAAATACAAGACGAGCATTGCAACACCTGTGTATGTTGCTATTACATACTGGAAAACATAAAAGTTAAGTTTAGTTTCAGTCTAAAACCCCCAAAATACCATTATACTAGACTATAAAAGTTAAAATACATAATACATACATTCCTCCTGCCTGTGATAGTATAGGAATTGAAGTACTTCTGAAATCCAGTGAACTGGTGTTGAGATCCCGAGTCATGGCCAGCCATGGTTGCTTGTCCTAACAAGCAATAAAGGACAGTTAACAAATAGAAAGTAAGTTGGACAGGATCAATAGGAAAATCAAAGTAATCTCTACACTGAGCTAAATAATTCCATTGCCAGCTATTAAATCTGCTTTCAGGACATTCAACAGACAGTGGATACACATAGGGATCAGGCAGATTCAGAGTCTGCTTATGGTACAAAACAGGTGACACAAGAGCAGATAAGCAAATGAGGGGTTCTGATTTATGATTTTCAGAGTTCATTCAACCAAGTTTAAACACGAGAAAAAAATAACAAATCAGTATAATGATGAATTCCTCAAAGCACTTATAAAGAAGAGACCTGCCAGTCCTGCCTACGCAAACATTCAACACACGCAAATTTCTACCAATTGTTCAGGAATCTGCAATACCTAATTAAGATTAAATCTTCACTAGTTTAGTTAAGAAATAGCTTCAATTACATACCCCAAAACTTGGTGTCATAATTCACACTAGACCACTACTATTTTGTGATTCAAAATGCTGCTTTACAACTTTTACACCATATTCGAGTGCAAGTGTTGTTAGTAAGAACTGCCCTGCTCTCAGTTGCACATTTGTATTACATCTACTGGCCCACCTTAGTATTCACAGATCTGGATAAAAATATATGTTGTTTTTTTTCTAGTTAGTTCTCAGCTAGATCAGCAAGTTACTTGCACCAGCTACAAAGCCTCGGAGGTGCTTTCACGGGAACAACAAAAACACTAAGTACATGAGAGCACACTTCTGTATTTTGTCTGTGTCTGCACCAGTTTCAGGCGTACTGTAAGAAATTCATTAACACAAAAGCCTGGCATGGCTACAGTAGCACACTTGCACGTTCACTGAATGGTTGAGGTTAGCACCTCTGGAGGTCGCGTAGTCCAACTCCAACCTGCTCAAAGTAGGGGTAGCTACAGCAGATCACTCAGGAACACGCCCCATCACATTTTTAATATCTTCAGAGATGGAGACTCCACAACTGCTCTGGAGAACCTGTTCCAGTGCTTAATCACCTTTACAATAAAAGGGGTTTTCTTCTTAGTGTTTAAAAATCTGTTTTTCTAAGGTTTAAGGAAGTTTTATGTTTAGGACAAACATTTGTTGTTTATCTTGTAACTCACCTCAAAAGAAACACACATACCACATGGTTACCCACCAAAATGGGCAGATGGTGTAGCCACCAGTACCCCAGAAGAGAGATACAAGAAACTGCTACAGCAGGTGCTATGCTCATTAACACAGCTCTTATGCCAACCCAATCCAGTAATGTATCTCTAGTGTGTAATCAGGTAAGCGTGCCTGTAACTGGACTGATTATGCAATAGCTAAAAATCTTAATGAAATAGCCCCCATAAACACCTGCCGTACATGACTTAGAAAGCCAAGGTCATCTTTTCTGACCGATACAAAAGCCTGGAGAAGAGTCATTACGTCCTTCCGAGGACGGCTCAGAGCCCAGACATCACAACACAGGTTTTCCTTTCCGGAAGAGCCCGGTGCCCTTGTCAGGCGCGGCCCGCCTCACCAACTGCCCTGACACCGGCCGCCACCGGCTGCCGCTCTCGCCCCAGCCCCGCACAGAAGCCGGGCCCATCCCGCTGGAGCAGACAGCCGCGACCCCGGCGCTCGCTCGCGTCGGGCCGGGGGAATGAACGCGGCGGCACCTGGTACTCGCAGGGGAGCAACGCCGCGGCTGAAGGTCGTGAGCGCCCCAAGGAACAGCCGCGGCTCAGCGCTGCGGAGAGCCGTACTCCCGCCAGGCGGCACAGCCCCACAGGAGGAGGCGCAGACAGAGGCCTACGGCCGGCGCGGACACCCTCCCCTGCAGCACCCCGGTGTACCTTAGCCGCCACCACCGTCCAGCCGCCGCACTCTGCCCTTCGCCAGCGCCCTCCCACAAAATGGCGGCCGCCGAGCGCCGCGCGCAGCTAGCGCAGGCCGCGCGGATTGGCTGCACCCCCACAGCGAGCGGCTTCTCCCCGCCCCCCTTCCTTCTGGTTGGCTGAGAAGCGGCCTCGCCGCTTTCTCTCGCCCTTTCCCCCTTGCCCCGCGTACTGCTTCCGGTGGCTCGCCGTGCGTCCCGCGTGCGGCTCCCGGTTCCGATCCCCTTCCCGGGGTCCCCACAGGACGGAACGGAACGGAACGGCGCGGCGCCGGCGCCACCGAGAGCGAGCGAGCGAGCGAACGAACTAACGAGGGAGGGACTGCGGGGGCCAGAGCGGCGGCAGCCGGGGAGGTAAGGCCCCTCTGGGCAGAGCTCCAGCCCTGCTTGGTCCAACTGCACGGCGTGGCCGGTGCAGCCGGTGCCGTAACGGGCCGTGGAAGGTGTATCTGTTGCTTAGCGAGCTTTTTGGTGGAGCGTGCCTTGAAGAACTTTAATTTTATTATGTGCCTTCACGTTTAAAGTGGTTTTATATGCCTAACAGGCTACTTTAAATTTGACAAAATAGTGTTTCAGTGGTAATTTCAGTAGAAGTACTGTTGACCAAAGTAATAAATCGCACGTGAATTGTAACCTTATTAATAGGGTGTTGTTTACCAACTGAAGCACAGTAAGGTTAAACATATCTATTAAATATATACATAGCTTACACAATGATGTATCAAATTATATTAACCTTTAAGGGTGGCATATAAAAAGCAAAACCGTAGACCAACCTCACTCCGCGTTTCAGGCGCAGCTTTCTGCCTGATCACTGAAGCTGGTAATTTCGGCTTGCCCACTGAATGCAACAAAGATCTGTTCAGGAAACTTATGGCTAAAGCAGTCTTATGAATATCTATGTGGTGCATCTGTCTGCCTTAAAAAATTAATACTTTAGTACAATTGGGCAATAGTAAAAAGTGTTAGGGATGTATGTATTTAGATGGAAAGTTGCAGCACTTCAGTGTAGTCAAACAGAAACGAAAGTTTCTATTTTGTCACTGACTAACTGTAAAGTAGCCATCTGAATTCTTACTTAGTTTAGGAGTAGTTCACTCTTATGACTCTTCAGTGTTTGTGAGTAACGAGCATAACAACCGCACATTTAATCTCTGCTTTGTCTTTTGTCCTGTAGAAGTGCAAGCATGGCATCGGTAGAAGAAAATTTTCCTCGAGGGGGCATCCAGAAAAAACCCCCAGAGGGAAGAACACCCAACCCAAAATTAGAGCGGGACAATTTGTTTGATGTATGTTGTTTGTGTGTTCTCGATTAACTCTTCTCAGAGCTTTTCCACTGTTAAAATTTGACCTGCAGTCCTTCCTACCCCTTACTTCTATAGTAGGGACTTCCAGAAAGAGATAACTGCTGACATCCACTTTTCTCCTGATCTCTTAAAGATCCATGATGTCTGATGCATGTTGAGTGCGATGACAGAAAAAGTTCAATCAAAATTATTGATCAGGCTTTAGCTTTTAAACTTTCCACAAGCATCTTGGTGAAGGTGCTTGTGTAGTGAGGCTTCTGTTAGTGGATATGGACTAAGTTTGATCTTTCTTTTTCTGCACTAGCAGAAGCAAACCTCACAGAATCACAGAATGGTCAGGGTTGGAAGGGACCTCTGGAGATCATCTAGTCCAACCCCCCCAGCAGAGCAGGATCACCTACAGCAGGTTGCACAGGACGGCGTCCAGGCGGGTTTTAAATGTCTCCAGAGTGGGAGACTCCACAACCTCTCTGGGCCGCCTCTTCCAGTGCTCTGCCACCCTCAAAGTAAAGAAGTTCCTCCTCATGTTAAGATGGAACTTCCTATATTCAAGTTTGTACCTGTTACCTCTTGTTCTATCACTGGACACCACTGAAAAAAGACTGTTCCCACATACCTGGCACCCTCCCTTTAAGTATTTATAAGTATCAATAAGATCCCCCCTCAATCTTCTTTTTTCTAGACTAAAAAGACCCAAGTCCCTCACTCGTTTCTCGCGAGAGATGTTCTAATCCCCTAATCATCTTTGTAGCCCTTTGCTGGACCCTCTCCAGCAGATCCCTGTCTTTCTTGAACTGGGGAGCTCAGAACTGGACACAATACTCCAGATGTGGCCTCACCAGGGCAGAGTAGAGAGGGAGGATGACCTCCTTTAACTTGCTGGCTGCACTTTTCTTGATGCACCCCAGGATGCCATTGGCCTTCTTGGCCACCAGGGCACATTGCTGGCTCGTGGTCATCCTATAAATGATCAGGCTCAGCCCAAAGGAGATATTTTGGAAGACTTGCATGTAGACATATAACAGTGAGCAAGGTTGTTCTCTTTTTTTCTCCAATCATAGTATTCTAATTTTGTTCCTGGCAGCAGAGTTCTCACAGTGCAAAGTTCATATCTTTATCCACTTTTATTTTCCCCCCCTCTCTGCTTATAACCCGCTTTAGGTTCACGATGAAAAACAATCCCAGAAAAGGAAAAGGAGCCAAAGTGACCAAGGAAAGCAGAAAAAGTTCAAGGCAGACAAGATAGCCGCTGCTAAAGAAAGTCTTTTGAATATTGAACCACTCACAGTTGAGGTTTGTGGATAAATGATTTTGTGTGCATCTCTCTTCTGGGCTATGTAAAAATGGCAAGTTTATCCTCACTAAACCTGTAAAATATATCAGTGATTCGGAACAAAAGTATGTTTACCACTCTGTTATCACTGACTTGCCAAGATATCCACTGTACACTATTCTTCCTGCTTTCCCAGGCGCTCTGTGAGGGGATGCTGCTCCTTGGTTGTATAAAAGAGGTCAGTGACTACGAGCTAGTCATCAGCTTGCCCAATGGACTTTTAGGATTTGTGCCAGTCACACAGATCAGCGATGCCTACAGCAAAATGCTGAGCAAGCAGGTGGCCCAAGGAGAACTCCTGGAGGTGAGACCTTGGACTGGGGCCGTGATTTGTGCCTGGGAGCTCAGGAGTATTAATAATACCTCGGAACCAACCCTGAGGTCTTGCTTAGGGGCCTGGTTTCTGGTGTCTCACAGCTGACTAGAATTTGATTGCCTGCGGTTCCTTAGCCTTGGCTAAATAATCCTTGAACTTCCTAATCAGTCTGTTGCACGTGATGAGATTTGTGTTGTGTGTCTGCTGCTGAAGCTAAATACTGATCCCTGGCTGTAGGAAATGATGGGAGGAAGTTAGGGAAGTGATTCGAAGATAAGGCATGGGAATTAACACGGTCCTTGCAATTTTGTTGTGTGTTGCCTTATGCAACGTGCTGGTGTGTAGTGCTAACATAGACCTTGGTTTGGAACTGTGATTTCCTGTGATAATGATGATTGCTAGAAAGAACAAGGATGGAGTAAACTGTTAAGCTGTCTCTCTGGTGCCAGCGCTCCATAAATTTTTCCGAGGTAGTGTGGAATGTGGCATCTGCCAGGTGTGCTAGCCTTTTGGTGGTAGTGGTTTTCCCTGCTAAAGGTGGAGGTGAGGTTAGGGTCCCTGTTGGCTCTGTAGACGTGTTTTCTCAGCTGCAACCTCCTGACTCCAGCCCACACAGTATTCTTTTTTAAGCAAAGCCTACTAGACTTGCTAATGTCATGTAATGTCATCCCTGCCTTGTATTGAGATGCTGGTGTTTGTGGCATTTCCTGTCTTTTATTGTAGTGTTGAGAGAGAAATGGGACTTTCCTATGGGAATTTGATTTCAAAAGCTACTTCAGTAACAAATTCTGGCCTTCTTATGTTATTTATTATTGTAAATTTTGTACATTTCTCTCTTGATCATCTTACTGGGCAGGACTTGAATTCGCTCTCAGACATGTATTCTCCAGGAACACTGGTCAGGTGCGTTGTGACCAGTGTTGAGAAAAGTGCTGATGGACGTCGGAGTATCAAACTATCGATCGACCCCAAGAAGGTCAATAAGGGTCTGAACGCTTCAGCACTAGCATCGGGCATGGTACGTGTTCTGGGTCTGTCACAGCCTCTCTAGGCTTTGGAGGTGCCTCTTGCACAGTGTGTGGGGGAACATTTCACTTTGTCTTTGCATGGGATCAGAGCAGAACGAGGAGCTGCTCCCACTGTGGAAGAGACCTGGGAGTAGAGGGCAGTATTGGGTCTTGGTTCCAGGTTGTCACTCCTGAAATCATTCACCTGATTTTGTTTCAATACAGACAAGTTATTAAATAACTTATTTCTGAGTAGGTGTCTTTTTTTATTTCTGCAGAGAATAATATTTAACCTGCTTTGCAGAGGTGCTTAGTTGTATATGTTTTATGTTTCCAGCTGTATGGTTGCAGGCATGTGTCTGCAATTAGAGCACCTGCTATTTTTGAGCATCCCATTTTTTTTCCCTACTGGTTTGTGAACTCCATATGTGCATAGCTGGATAAGCGTAGAGTTGAGACTGCCAGATGAGCTCTGTAATAAGAAAGAATATAGCGTTCTTTCTGCTGCTCTAGAAAACTCAGCGCTCCGTCCTCATGAAACAATTGAGTATTTGGGTGGGGAATCTTTGTGCATTCTTTGAAGACCCAGCTGTTTCATCACATTACTGAATTGCAGTGCTTCCCTCCCAACAGCTGCTCTCTGGCTTTGTGTCTAGTGTGGAAGACCATGGCTACCTCATTGATATTGGAGTCAGTGGGACTCATGCTTTCCTGCCTCGTCAGAAAGCCCAAAATTACATCAAAGCAGTCAAGAGAGGTAAGTAGTGGTGCAGGAGGAGCTGCTGGGGTTAAAATGGAGGGGGACAATGCCAGGAATTAAAGCTTTTTGTATCTGTCGTGTTAGTGAACCTCAATGAGGCTGGGCCAAGGTGAAGTCTTTGTGAGTTGCTGAAAACAGCAGTTTTGTGGCTGGTCTGCAACAAGCTTTTGGGTTTCAGCCTGTTTTCTGGCAGGCTGCATTACTGTTCCAAGCCCATCCATCCCTTCTGGCAGTAGACTTCACTTAGATCGAGAGGAGTTCTAACTTTCTAAAATAGAGGGAACTCTGAAAAAGCTTTGGAAAGAGTGGAAGGGAATCCCTCAGTGTTCCTGATGGAGGTTTTATGCTATGACTTGTCTTTGTAGGGCCTGACTTGAAAATAGGCCAGAACCTGAACTGTGTCATTGTGAATGTAAAGAATGAGGGAAGAGTGGTCCATTTGTCCATTGATCGATCAGAGGTTGCTGCATCCCTTGCAACAGAGCGACAGAACTGGACCCTCTCTAATTTATTACCAGGGTTGGTGGTGAAAGCTCGAGTGCAGAAGGTAAGCTCTGGGTTGGGTTTTTTTTTTTTTGTTGTGTTGGTTTTTTTTTTTGTTTGGTTGGTTTTTTTTTTTTTTTTTTTTTTTTGAGTCTTGCTGAAGGTTGGGAGACAGGTGAAGTAGAGAGGGAAGTTTATGCCCTGGAAAATTTTGTGCTTGGGCTCAATTACTTTACAATAGCAAACACTATTATCTGCTAGACGCTTCCTCTACTTCATTCACCGAAGGTTTGATCTCTGTCCTGGTTGTGTTGCCATTGAGTCTAAAGGCTTCAGCCTGGAGTTGGTGATGAAGCTTGAAGCACAACAGGATCCGTTTTGTGCTTCTCTGGCGTTTGCCTAGGAAAAGTATTCCACAGGTTGGCAGTAGTCTTCAGAGTAAACAAAGCATTATCAAAAACCTAAAGGATTGTTTCTGCAAAACAGTGTAGAAAGCAGAATTGTTAGCAGTTTTCCGGTTTCTTGTGATGTGCTTGTTGATTAGCACTGACAGTGCCTTTTTGTGAAATGTGTGAACTGCTCTCTCTCTGAGCTGCATGAAAACTGCATGCAAGTTTTTTTTTTTGGCATCTCTTCCTTCCCCATTCTAGGTGGCCCCACTTGGGATCAAAGTGAGCTTTCTGTCTTCCTTCACTGGCATTGTGGATTTCATGCATGTGGACCCGGAGAAATCCATGAACTATTCTCCAGATCAAGTGGTAAGGAGAGTGAAGTAGGCTGCGGTTGGCATGTTGCTTGCAACGTCTTTTATCTTTTCCAACATTTCAGTGGAATAATCTCTGAAATCTTCCTGATGATAGCTGTCTTTCTCATCTTTTATTTGAATTACTGTCATGGCTGCTTTAGAGCTGTAGAGCAAAGCCATTCCTAGGGTAATGGAAGACTTATTTGGGAAGCACAACAGACTTGCTAGTGACAGAAAATTTCTTGTGTGGTCGTGTACCAGACTAGCCCATCAAACAACAGACAAAAGCAAAAATCCCTCATCTGTGAAGCTGTTAGAGTTCAAGTGATATCTTAGTAGCAATATTGGGAAGTGCTTGTTCATGGACAAAGAGTTCAGCTACCAAGCATAATGTGTAAAAACATGAGGAATGTGCCTTTCTCCTCTGTACAAACTTGTGTTTAACAAGCATATTATCTTCTCCCAGATGAAAGCTTGCATCCTCTCTATTCATCCCACCTCCAAGGTGGTGCGACTTACTCTACGGCAGGCCTTCCTCCACCCTGGGGGATCCCCAAACCAGCTCTCCAGTGATCGCATGGGGGCAGTGGTGGAAGAGTCAACAGTGAAAGCTTTCTACAAGCAGTTTGGTGCCGTCTTTGAGCTTGATGATGGCACTCTTGCATTTGCCCGGGTAAGTACTAGGCCAGTGAGGGAAGTCCCCCATAGCTATCTTTGCCTCCTGGGGAAGGAGGCTAGGAGGAGGTTTTGTTTTCTACCTTTATGTTCTTTGTGAGACAAATACAACAAAATTAGGACAAAGTGGAAGGTGTTTGCCAAATCGTACCTCCCCTTGTTTGTGTTGGAAGGTAGGAGGGTTGTTGAGAAAGAAGTGGTGAAACCTGCTGCATAGAGCGATTATGTTAGAGGAACGATGTGGTCAGATGCTGCCACTTCAACCCAAGGTCTATATCAGTGCTTCCATTTTCCAAACACTAAATTGTAATTTGTTTTTTCTAGTTGAAACATCTTTCAAAAACCAGAAAATCCTTTAAACCTGGGGCATTTAAGACCGGATGCAAACATAAATGTCGGATCATTGACTACAGCCTGATGGATGAGATGTGTATTGTATCTCTGAAGTAGTAAGTTTCATAGACTCTTCCAGAAAATTGCTTGAAGGATTAGAGGGTGTGGTCAAGAGTGGAAAATACCACATTGGTTTGCTGGACTGGAACTCACCATTTGTGGTTTTTGGCTTGTATCTCTATTGTCTTATGTCAGGTTATCTGGGCATCTTGCGTATCTTCCCTATACTATAGTGAGTTGGGACATTACCAATATAGTTGGTGGGCTGAGGCACAGGGAGGCTAAATTAATTCTGCCGAGATCATGGAAGAAGACTGTGGCTGAAGAGAAAATTGAACCTTGATCTTCCTAGTCCCAGCCCATGTTGTTTCTCCCTCTTAGCATTTCCATCTATGTGGCTTTAAGCAATGCAGATAGGTGATGGGTTCCCCTTTCATGGAGCCATGGCTGGTGGCCATAACTGTGTGGCTGGCACCTGATTTGGAGCCTGGTGAACCTCCCTGAGCATTATGTCCAGAGAGCTGTTTTGGGAGGTGGGTCAGTTGGAGTAAAACACAGAACTCTGGGAGTTGTAGCGCACTGTGGCTGTGTGTGGGATAATGGATATTTGGGATAAGGCAAAGATCCTGATTTCCTTCAAGTTGACTGATTGGTCATTTTATGCTGTGTGTCTTTCCTAGTCAGATTATTGAAGCACGGATTCTGCAATACCAAGATATCCACACAGGGGATGTGGTGCAGGTGAGCTTCTGAAGGACTGACGCAGTACTGTGTGGCTGTTATACTTAGGACAATGTTCTAGCTAATGTGCATTTCCTCTGCCTAATATGTATATTCAACTTTAGATCCAGACTAGTGAGATGAAAGTGAGGAAAAAAAACTTTCCTTGCAGGACTCAATTAATGGAATGAGATACCTCCCCCCCCCATTTTGTTCAGGTTTTCTTTCATGATGCTGCCGAGGCAATAAAATCTTAGCCACAGTCAGTCCTTTACTTATGGCCATGAATACCTTTCTAAAAAGACATGAGTGAAAGAAACTAAAACTTGCCTTGCACTCAAAGTAAAAGTTCATGTATGGACCATAACAATCAGCTGATGGGCAGAAAGCTACTCGGTTACGATCATTCTTATGTCGGAGTTACGACTGTGTTGGATATATCTCTGGAAACAATTCTAGCTTGCTGGAGTCAATTGGGATTTTGCAAAAGTAGTCTATGCTTAAGGAAAAGAGGCTGTAAAACAACCTTATCACAGAATCACAGAATGGTCAGGGTTGGAAGGGACCTCTGGAGATCATCTAGTCCAACCCCCCCAGCAGAGCAGGATCACCTACAGCAGGTTGCACAGGATGGCATCCAGGTGGGTTTTAAATGTCTCTAGAGTGGGAGACTCCACAACCTCTCTGGGCAGCCTCTTCCAGCGCTCTGCCACCCTCAAAGTAAAGAAGCCCCTCCTCATGTTAAGATGGAACTTCCTATGTTCAAGTTTGTACCTGTTACCTCTTGTCCTATCACTGGACACCACTGAAAAAAGACTGTTCCCACATGCCTGGCACCCTCCCTTTAAGTATTTATAAGTATCAATAAGATCCCCCCTCAATCTTCTTTTTTCTAGACTAAAAAGACCCAAGTCCCTCACTCGTTTCTCGCGAGAGAGATGTTCTAATCCCCTAATCATCTTTGTGGCCCTTTGCTGGACCCTCTCCAGCAGATCCCTGTCTTTCTTGAACTGGGGAGCTCAGAACTGGACACAATACTCCAGATGTGGCCTCACCAGGGCAGAGTAGAGAGGGAGGATGACCTCCTTTAACTTGCTGGCCGCACTTTTCTTGATGCACCCCAGGATGCCATTGGCCTTCTTGGCCACCAGGGCATATTGCTGGCTCATGGTCATCCTGTTGTCCACCAGGACTCCCAGGTCCCTTTCCACATAGCTGCTTTCCAGCAGGTCAGCCCCCAACCTGTACTGATGCATGGGGTTATTCCTCCTCAGATGCAGTACCCTACACTTGCCCTTGTTGAATTATGTAATGTATAAAAGTTAATGGGTCAAATTGGTTGGGTGCAGTGTGAGTTGGACTAAGATTTTGGTTTTTTTGAAGGGTGATTAGATTTGGTGATAATAGGTGGTGCAATGCTTGGCTGTTTCCTACCTGTGCACGGTCTGTTTTTCATGCCAAATTTACTAATCCTTTTCCCTGTTTTGGGTTCTAGGGCAAAGTATTTGCATTGAAACCCATTGGGATGCAGGTGAAAGTGGCTGATGGGATTAAAGGGCTTGTACCATCTATGCATCTTGCTGATGTGCTTCTGAAGCAGCCTGAGAAGAAGTACAACATAGGAGATGAAGTCAAGTGCCGGGTGAGGGCTGCCAGGCAGGGTCTTCAGCTGCTTTGATCTCTTTTGTTCTGAGTATTTATCAGGTGGATTGATCAGATAATGGCGAACATGCTTTTTGAACCTTCTTGTACTCTGTTCTTGTAGGTGCTAGAGTGCAATCCTGCAGGAAAGAAGCTGATCCTTACTCTAAAGAAAAGTCTTGTCCAATCAAAGCTTCCAATCCTCTCCAATTATGATGATGCAAAACCAGGTCTGGTCACACATGGTTTTGTGGTGTGTGCAAGGGAGTTTGGTTGCATTGTGAAGTTCTACAATGATGTCAAAGGTCTGGTACCCAAGAATGAGCTGAGCTCAGAACCCGTACCTTGTCCAGATAAAGTCTTCCATGAAGGCCAGGTAATTAATGTACTTATGCTGTGCCTTGTGTTTGAATGCAAAAGAGAAATCTGCAGTTGAGTTGGCTCCAACGTGGGTTTTCCCCGGGAGGAACCAGCTGCACCACAGATGTTCATGTCATTTTACTTTAAGTAATAGTCATGCTCCATTGAAACAGATTAGGCTGCAAAAGGGACAGCTCTTCTTTGAGTATTTTACAGAGCTGTCTTTGTTTCTAGGCTCTCTCTGTTCTGGTGTGCAGGAGACACCGTAGTGTGTGATATGGGGACTATACTTGGTTGAGTTACTGAGATCTTAGTGGAAGTTTGGCATTCTAGGCTGCAGTTTCTTCTAAGGAAGTTAAAACTCTTACCTACAAAATCAGAAGGATGAGGTTTCCTGCCTCTGCATTATTCTGATTTTCCTGTTTGTTTCAAATCCTGCTCATCTTAAACTAGGCACTCTGGGAACCTTGCTGTTCCCCAAGTTCTGGTCTTTGTTGTGGGTAAGCTTATAGAGATCTTATAGGACCAATCCTCTTTGTTATTTTTTCTGATGCCTTTTTTTTTTTTTTTTCCTTTAATCCCACTCTTTGTTGTCTTGCTAAGGAGAAGGGTGATTTTCTAGTCAAGATTTCTGACTGCAAATCTGGAGGTCTGAATTTTGTTCTCAAGTCTGCTACAGACTTGTCACACAGGTCATTTAATGATTACGTACTTTCATTTTCCTTGTGTATGATCAGAAGGACATTTGTCTCTGGCTGAACCTGTTAAGTTATAGTCACTAGACTGCTATCTTTAGGTGTGGAAGAAAAGTGTGCTGTGTACGCATTTTCCTGTCTCATTTTGTAGGTGGCAGCACACTGAGGAGGAGGGTCAACTAAATTAAACTTTTGTTTTATTTTTTTTGCTGCAGGTTCTTAAAGTAATGGTCTTAAAATGTGAGCCCCAGCAGGAAAGACTTTTGTTGTCCTTCAGGTTATCAAGCAAGCCTGCCCCAGAGGACAAAAAGGAATGTACTCCAAAGAAGAAACAGGAAGTGAAATATCAAATAGGAGAGGTATTGAATTCAATGCCTGCTCCCTTTTTTGCCTTTTCCTACTTGTTTTCCGAACAACTTGGTATCACTTTGAACAATGTTGCTTCAAGAAAAGCTGTTGGTGGTCAGGAACTAGCATTAAATGTGCATTTCTTATTGTGTTGTTGGCCTTCTGGATTAAAACCAGATCTCTGTTGTCAGAGGTCAGGATAAAGGAGTCCCTGGACAGTCCTTCTGGAGGTACCAATTACAACTCCTACTCCTAGGTGGAGTCCTCTTTCTTCTGGATGCTGCTGATGTTCCCACTCCAAAAGTAGCTGCTTTTGCCCCCTGGAAAAAGACAACTTCAGAGAAATATTTTGAAAGGCTTCCCTGTTGTCTTTGGAACGAACATAGTTTCCGACACCCTGCAGATACTGCTAATGCAGGAACAGGACAGTTCTAATCTTGTTTAAATTATTCCCTTCACCCTTCAAATAGAAAGTCACAAGCAAGATGATGATTTTTCTCACGATTTTTCTGGGAGCTGAGAGTTACTTTTATTTTGTTATCAATATTGGCATGCTTTTTAGGCTCAGCCCTGTTGATGTGAGATTTTCTCTTATGTAGCTGGGAGGCCCTGTCAGACTCCCTACAGCACAGCATTTGGTATGCTCTGCATCAAAAGGGATGGCTTCAAAGACACTTGGAATTTTATATTACTGTATTTGTTCTCTTTTCAGATGGTTGATGTGAAAGTCTTGAAGAAGAAAGATAACGGGCTAGAAGTTTCTATCTTAGAAGATGAAGGCAATGTGATTGCCTCGATTCCCACAGTGCACCTCTCTGACTTTGTTGTAAACTGCAAGCTCCTGTGGTATTGTCTTCAAGAGGGAGATATCCTGCCCAGAGTTATGTACCTAAGTGACAAGGGAGAGCGTGTTGTATCCTTTGCCACCTCAAGCAGTCGAACAAAGCTGGGGAAAGGAGGTATCTGTCAGTCATCCAGAGTATCTGCAACAAAAAGAAATAGACTAGTTAGTGTATTGAAGTGGAAGTGCCTCTCAAGCTAGCGATGCTTCAGAGTCATTGTGCTTGCTCGTGTTAAAAGTGAGACTCAGTTGCCACTAGAATCTCCTCAGAATGAGGACTTAGGTGTGAATTAACTGATCTTCCCAACCAGATTCTGGACTGCTAATTGTATTGCAACATTAGCAAAAATTTTGCTGTTTTTATACCAAAAACCAGAACTGAAAGATTAGGAAGTTGACATTTTTGCTAGTGTGAAGCATGGATCTTTAATGGTGAGCAGCTTAAGAGATATCGGCTGCTAAATTTTAGTGTAGAGAGATCAGGACAGAAATTAGGATTGCAGGATTTTGAGCTCCTGTACTGTCTAACCTGCAAAAAGTGCTCTGTCCCAATGGTTATCAGCACCAAGAGATTTGCTTGGCATCAGGCTCCTTTCAGTCATCTTTTCCCATTTTTCCTAACTGGTTGTTCAGATCTTGAGCAGAAAGTCTGCAGTGATTTCTGCTGTACAGGAGGAGCAAGTTGTGCGGAGTTTCTCTGAAATCCAGCCTGGGATGCTGTTGACTGGTTATGTGAGGAACGTGATGCCCTTTGGAGTGTTTGTGGAGTTCCCTTTTGGTGTGACCGGACTGGCGCCCAAAGTGGTGAGCAATGCATTGATTTCAGTAAACAGCATGCGTGTGATCAGGCATGCTTGAAACATGGCTTTTAGCGAAAAAACAATAACAAGGAGGGAATAGTAGGGCTGTGAGTCCTGTATTTGCACAGCTTCCTCCAGTAGGCTAAAAGCTGCTTTTAAGTTTGTTTTTTAATTCATTTCCAAAATGAAACAAAGGACTTTATTCAAGTGAGTTTAAGCTTCCACGAGGATTTCATGTGACTTCACTAATTAATTTTAATGGATGGCTTTTCTTTAGTCTTTGTTAATTTCTCTTATGCATTTTCATGAAGTCTTAACTCAAACCCTTCTTCTGAACAGCACTGCAGGCAGTTGATAGTTAGCATCTGTGCTCAGTAACCCGTGCCCCTTTGTTTCCTTTACACAGAGCATGAGTGACAAGTTTGTGACGGACACCAAGGACCACTTTGTGGTGGGACAGACTGTGATTGCAAAGGTGATGAGCATTGACGAGGAGAAGCAGCGTGTGCTCCTCAATCT
Source organism: Vanellus vanellus (assembly GCF_965231255.1). Classification (NCBI taxonomy): domain Eukaryota; kingdom Metazoa; phylum Chordata; class Aves; order Charadriiformes; family Charadriidae; genus Vanellus; species Vanellus vanellus. The sequence goes on along the minus strand of NC_138912.1, from coordinate 14,938,082 downwards.
GAAGGTGTCAGAGTGCAGCTCAGGCGATTCTGCTGCAGAGAGCTTTGCTCTGCTGAATCAATATTTCAAGGAGATGAAAGAAATCAGGAACTTGTTGAGAAGAGGTAAAAGATTTCACATGTTCTGCTAAAAGGGATCTTACCACAAAAAAGGGGCTCCAGAGGAATAAAAACAGAAAACCATTTTCTTTTAAGTGAAAGAAAGGTCAGATCAAGCAAAGTCTTAGCTTCCAAGAGGAGCTTATTAGAAGAAGGTTGTGTGCGCAGTGTCTGCCATTGACAAGAAGGCTTTTTAGAACTACAGCTGGAATAAGCCAAAGAAGCTGCACTTTTCACTGAAGTCTGCTAGGGCTATTATGCTGATTTCAGGTTGAAGCTTAAGAGATTTAAAAATAAGGGCATAAATAGATGAACTGTGAGGTCCATATACCAAAAGAGGAAGGGAGATACAGTGGTACGAAAGGATGAGTTCCTTGAAGGGCCTGTAAAGGTGAAAATAAGAAAGGCCAAGGTGAGATCGGATGTTCTGTGGACCAAAGCCTTTCACCAAAGCCTTGGAGACACTTTTTTGGTGTGAATATTTGTAATTGCTTTATGAACCAACTGAAAACTTAATGGTTGAGGCATGTGGCAGTAGTTTCACCATTTAATTATGTGTCACATGAAGCATTGTCTCTATCTGTTTATTTTGAAGCTGGCAATGGTTAATTTTTAGTAATCTATGCTCTTGTATTTTAAAAGCCTTAGTCTGCAGACCCAATTTCTCTGGTCAGTAAACAGATGTTAAACTCCAAAGAGCTTACAGACATAAGGGATATTGGGCCAAGCTGTGAAACCTGTCTAATGTGCCAACAGAGGGGTAGGCATATGGTTTTCCTGTTGCGGTTTGTTTGTGTTTTGTTTTTTTTTTTTAAGTGGAAGAATGACTCATCGAAGTCCAGAAGGAGTTTATTTCTGTGTGCCTGAGTGAATTGCCACAAAGCACCAGTGAAGGGAAACAGGTACCCAGTGCCCAAGCCTGAGTTTCCCCAAATGCCTGAAAAGAAAATGGTGATAAGCAATATGGGAGACTCTCATTGGGTGTAAACTCATGTATTAGAAATAGGCACTTAACACTTGCCCCTGCTAATTACTTAGTTTAGGAAAAACAGCACTGGCGCCTGGATACTAGGGTGATAGGCACATAAGAATTAGAATGCTTGTCATGTCAATTTTATGTACTCAGAAGTGAGGGAAGGACAGAAGACAACTGCAAGTGCCTTGAATCAGTGCATCAGTGTCACTTGCTGTGACATTAGAAAGGCTGGGCAAGTTAGCTGTCTGATGGTAAAGCCATAACCTTTCCCTGGTGCTTTCTGGTGAATAGTGTGTCTGTTTAAAGTGAATAATGCTTTTGGAGGGTTAAAATAATAAGGGAGAAGGCTTTGATTTAAGAAGAATTTTCTTACTTGCCTGTTATGCACTGCAGGCAGCAGGTGCCCTTACTGAGCTTAAGTAAATAGGACTAGCTTTGTCCATCAAAATAAAAAGCAATCATTGACAAGAGTAACAATTTATTATTTGTATGTATACCATATTTGCTGGTAACTCATAACTGATGAGAAATTACTATTTTTGCCTTCATTTCACAGTACTTTTTTAACTCTCACGCAGGAAGGACACTAGCATTGATTTTTACTGGCGGTCAAGAGCTGGTCTTGTTATTCTTATGATACAGAAATCTGCATTTGTGCATGCTGTGATCATCAGGTTGTTTTTTATTGTTGGTATTTGCGCATGGGATGCCTGGTTATCACAGAGGGATTTTTTTCAACCGCCCTGAGCCTTTGTCTGGATCTGCTTAACTGGAAAATACAAGGATAATTATGCTGGCGCTCAAGCGCTTGTGATAACCCAAACCAAGTACTCACATGAGGATGAGTTTGTACAAATAGATTTGCTTACTTGTATTACAGGTTTGCTGAACGAGTCCTGCAGCAAAGGTTTTTCTTACATACTGTTTTTCTAGTGTGAGGAATACTGGATATATTGCAGTTTATTTTTATCAAATTCTAACTTTGCCTTTTTTAGGTTCTTTTTATATCCAGTAGTGTCTAGTGTTTTGCTTCCTATAGTTGTTTTTTTAGTATTAATCTATTTTGCTTTCACCTTTTTCTATATGCAATGCTGTGTGCCAGTGTTTCTATAAGATTGGAAACGGTTCTCTCCAAAGTTATCAGATCCTTAATGTCATAAAAGTCTTTCTACTTTGATTAAATCTTAGAATTTACTTTGTATGTCTATGGATTCGGGAGCCTAAATTTTGTTTTCTGTTGCAAAGGTGGATATAAATGCTTGTTCCTGCTCTCTTGAGCAAATGTGAAGGCTGTCTTTTGCAAAGAAACAACATAGGTAAAACTGCCTTCCCACTTTCTCTCCTCTTTATTTAGGAGAGCCGAGCATGGCCCGAGGCCTTTGTGAGTTGGTGCCTGGGAAGGAGCTGCAGCTGGTGGTGCAGGATATGAAGGAGGATGGCTCAGCAGTGTTCAGTGGCAGCTGTGTCTCAGGCTTGACTGTAACAGCCACTCGCTACCATTTGGGAGGTGAGGGTCTTTTCTTCACTTGCTTTGGTTTTCACTCTTCTACTTTGAAACCTCTGTCCTGAAATGAATTTTGCTGATGAGGAACTAACGTGGGAGGAATCTGATCAAAGTAGGGATTGGCTTGAAGAGTAGTGTAGTTTCCTAATGTGTTGCCAACCCATTTGCGTGATCCGGAACATACCACTTAAACCTACCTGTGCCTCTGTTACTTAATCTGTAAACCAGACCTAATCCTGCCTCATATCTTGGGCATCTTGTAAAGTCTATTTAGTGTTCCAAGATCCTTAGTTGAAGCACACTGTATATAGACAAAGTATTAATACAAGCTCCAGCTTTCTTGTTTTGTTTTTTTTTTTTCCTTCTTACTTTGGAAATATGTTCCTTGGAGTATGCTCTATCTGAAATGGCTGTTAATTTTTTTTTAAATCACTGTAACTTTAAAATAGGACTGCAATTTCAGTACTTTGCAGTTCAAAAATTAAAGCAGAAAAGTGCCATATTATGCTGAACCAAACAAGTACATTCGGACATAACGAATAAACCAATTAAACCAATATAAACAGCTAACTTTAGCAGGAGTAATATCCCAGTGCTTCTGTGTTCAGAAGAGTTTCTTTGTTTCCTCAGCAGCAGATAGACTGATGACAGTTTTGTGTAAATGTTAGCAGACCTTTTTCAAAAACTATTACCTTGAATTTGTGTTTAGTCAGCCTTGTCTGCATTATTTAAGAGTTGCATCTTCATAAAATCAATTTAGTTCTTCCATGAAAGCATGAGACTTTTTCCAAATAATAAAAGTCCCCATTTTTTTTCCTCCTTGCCATTAATGTTGGAGAAATCTGTTCTTTAAGAAAAGACACGTACTATATATTTGATACTAAGTTGACTTTGTTACAGTAACTTAGTTAAAATTAGTAATTAAAGAGTCTTCTTATCTCTATGGTCTTCAGGAAGTAAACTGAATCACAGGTAAGCCTTCCTATCTGTCATGTGCCACTAGCTCAGTTGCTTAAGTCTTCACCGTCATCAGGAGATAATCGCCTTATTCTCATTTGTAGACAAAAATATTGTTCCTGGTGAGAAAACCAAGGCATTGGTTCTTCATGTGGATGCCCTCACATCCAAGGTGTATGTTTCTCTTCGGGAAGAACTGTTAAAACAAAGAGCTAAGCAAGTATGTGTTCAGTTTTTGGATTTGTGTGTTTCTGTTCATCTAGCAAACTCTAGGCAATTAATGAATTTTGAGGGGGAGCTGTTTCCTCCTTTAGAACTGTGGGAGGTAAAGTAGAGGGAATCAAAATCTCAGCAGGAGAAGTCACTATCTCCATTTCTGTCTAGCAGTTCACAGAGGACTCCCATCACTCTGCCATCGTGCAGCACATAGCAGAAGAATTTGCCATTGTGTCTTTGGAAACAGGCCAGCTGGCAGCTATCCCCATAGCCTCTCACTTCAATGACACCTTCCGCTTTGACTCAGAAAAACTGAAGGTGGGACAAACAATCTCTGCAACCTTAAAAGTAGTGAAGGTGAATGACCATGGAGTCTTATTAGCAGTACAAGGCCCAGCAAAGAAGAATGTTTTTGTAAAGGTCCGGAAAGAATCTGAGACAGCGTTAGAAGAGATGCTTACTGCTGTGAAACACTCGCTTTCCCTGGGGGATATTGTTACTGGTACTGTTAAATCCGTCAAACCAACCCATGTCACAGTTGCTATTGACGACAAGCTGACAGGTTCAATCCATGCATCCCGGATTCTGGATGAAGTGCACATAGGCTCTTTTCCAACATATACTCTGAAAGCTGGACAGAAGGTGACTGCCCGAGTCATTGGAGGCAGAGATGTGAATACTCACAGGTGGGAAAACATACTCGTAATATTAATGCTTGGGGAGTGCAAGGGGCGAAGCAGTTACTCAGTTCAGATGATCTAGGCTGCTCCCTCTGTCACCAGTTACTTTTACAGCTATCCTTGCTGGAGCAGATGAGGCCTGAAGAAATCTGCTGTTATATGCTATCTGAGATCCGTGTTTCAGTGAATTAGCTCTGTACCTGTGGCACCGTATTTATCTTTGAGTGTAGATTGCAAGAAAAAAAGATGTCTAAATTCTTAAGGTCCAGTGGAAGTCTTAAATGCAAGCAGGATTTGGCCCCAGGGGCTAAATTTCCCAGAGTGTTTTGGGTACCTAAATTACCACTGAAATAGTACTGGGAAGACCTGGAACTCAAAGGCTTTTGTAGTTATAGAGGGCTTAGACCTGCTTTTTGCCAATGCAGAAGGATTACAGGTGACTGGAGCCTTGAGAGATCATGAGAAACTTTGATCCTTTTCCTGTTCTTTAGGTATCTGCCCATCACCCATCCTCACTTCACACGGTCCATTCCAGAGCTCAGCATTCGACCAAGGTAAGTGTTAGCTTCTGTACTGTCTGCAGACCTTGTTCACAGACCTTGTATCCTTGTAGGTTCCCTCCCCTGTTCCTCCCATTTGTGCAGGAGCTGACCATAAGCAAGGAGCTCCACATGTATGCAGTGTGGCAATGCCTCTTATTCCCTCTTTCACACTAACTTGGGTCTGGGAGCTGTGTTAAACATCACAGTGTTCTCCTAGCACATGGTTTTGCTTTGAATGTCCTTTTGGCTTCAGGTTCTGCCAGTCTGGATTCTGGTATGTCCCTTCATGTCAGAAGCATTCCCTCTTAAGCCCAGGGAAGAATTAATTCCTTGCAGAAGGGTGCAGCTGGGGAGGGGATGAGGATGAATGTCACAAAGGCATTGTCACAGTAGTACTGTCTCACCATAATCTCTTGGGTTTTGAACTCCTATCTTCATCATTAGGACCAAAGCTGGCTTACTGACGTCCTCTTTCTTTGTTTGCAAACAGCGAATTAGAAGGGGAAGTCACGGCGATGCTGAACCTTAAAGAAGACAGTGCCCTCAAGAATCTTGGACTCTACAATGTTGGACAGACAGTCACCTGTTTTGTGAAAAAGGTGAGATCAGAGTTTTCCTAAGTCTGGGGGAGGCAGCAAGTGGGGGTGACCTCAGGGGCCTTAGTTCAGACTGACACAACTGTGGTCTTCATTAACTGTGAGAGTGGCCCATGCAAAGTGCAGTGTCTTACAGGGAGAGTAGGAAAAGGAAGTCGCATTTTCTGTACTTGATGGAGTCAACTTGACTCATCCTTTTCAACATGCCTCTTTGTTGCCAGCAGACACTTCCCACCCTGCGGTCTAGCAAAATGGCTTTTGAGAAACGCGTATGCCACCAGCGCAAAGTACGGTCACTGCTGATCCCCTGTGTGTGCTTGCCTGTGAACCACAGCAGTATTATGCTTATGAGAGTAGAAGCCAGGCTTTTGCTTGGTGCAAGAGCCAAGACTGGAGTAGTTCTTTCTAGCCTTAAAAATTAGCAAATCCACCAGGGAAAGGTTTTCTTTTTTCCCAAGGTCTCATGCTGTCTTCTCTGGTTATTTGGTGTTTTCTCAGTATAACATCCTCAAAAATTGGCTGGAGGTAGAAGTCACACCTGACATTCGAGGAAGGGTTCCTCATCTGCTGCTGTCTCTGAACACCAAGGTAAGAGGCCATTACAGATAAGCCACACAAAATTTTTTTCCCTGCGCATGGCTGTAAGTAATGACTGCAGACACTTCTGACATCCATGTGAACTCATAAGTCAGTGCTCTGCCCTTTAGGCATCACTGCCCCTCACTGACAAGCAAGTACTATGCCTGTAGCTGGTTTGGCTCAGGATAGCAGAGCTGTTGAAGCAATGCTGAACTATCTATCAGTCAAGTGTACACATCTAAGACGTGTATAGAAAGTCTAAAGCTTCATAGGAGATACACCAGTCAGAGTTGTGCAAAGCTCCTTTTCTGGTAATAAGTGGAAATCTGTCTTTTCTTTCAGGTCTTAAAACATCCTGAAAAGAGCTTCAAAAATGGCCAAGCAATATCAGCTACAGTGACTGGAACAGATGTCACCAAAACAAAACTCTGCTTGTCACTCACAGGTATAGTGGAGTCTTAACAGCAGGATCCCACCACATGATGCTTTACTCAGAGGTGGGCCTGCACTGACCCCTCAAGTGAAGATGTTACACTCCAGAGCCAAGCTGTACCTCCCTGTAGGACACAACTAACCCCGGGGACCCTGACCCAGGTGTAGCAAGAGAGGTCAGACCTCTAGACTAAAAAAACCACTTTCCTACTGTCCCAGACTGGAGCCCTTCTCTGAGCCCTTATAAACACACTCCCTTCTGATCTCAGATGTGAGATGGTACATTTGTCAATTATTCTGGATCCTGGAACTGTGCAGCTAGGGCACCTTGTCTGGGCTACCAATGCAAACGTTGCTGTGAACTGAGAGAGTGCATGTGCTGCACCTTACCAAAAGTTGGTGGGTTTGATATGTGACTAGGGAACTAAAATCAGCTTCACTGACTCATTACACCTATTGCTTCGGTTGCATACTTTTGGAATATTATGAAGCCCTCTCCCTCCTTCACTTTTTCCAGGAATTCAGTCGCTGGAGCAGGGCACCATCACTGTAGGCATGGTAACAAACGTGACTCCACACACAGGTTTGACCATGGCACTGCCAGGTGGGAAGACTGGCAAAGTCAGCATCTTTCACCTGAATGATACTTACACAGAGAATCCTCTGAGTGACTTCAAAGTTGGCAAGATTGTGAGGTCAGTTATTGTCTGTCTTGTTCTCTCAAGCTGCAGGACTTAGAAATATCCTCCATTTGTGACAGGCTTTTTGCTGCCATAAGATGATGCCAGGCCTGTAAGGTTCAGTCTGTAGCTAAAAAGTAATGCCTACTTACGACCTTATATGCATTTGGGTGAAAGTCTTGCATTTTCCATGTATGAAGAAGGCCGTTTTCAGCTGCCTTCTTGGGCTGTGGTTTGAGAGTGGCTGCTCTCTTAGCTAAGGTGCTGATGGAACTGAGGGAAGCCAGTTATCCCAGCTCTGCTGTGGTTCTGTGGGCTGTTTGGCAAGTTTGTTGTCTTTACATTTGTAATACACAAGTAATTGCTTTTTCCTACTTCACAGACTTGTTGGGAATGCTGGACAGTGCAACAGGCCAAGTGATTCAACTGTAACAATCTGTTATACTAGCAATAGAGACTAGATAAAGCAAGTAGATATGTCTCAAAAACCCCTTTAGCTGTTGTGTCATGCTGGTTTGTGTTAGACAGCAAATGCTCCAAGGGACAGAGTGGTTTGTTTCCTCTAGAGCTTCATTCTGCTAGTAAAATACCTATTTTCTACCTGTGGCTTTTTTTAACAGGTAAAAAGTTTTCTGTTTTTTCCCCCTTACTCTGCCGTGCAGGTGTTACATCCTCTCCAATGAGAATGGCAAAATCCAGTTATCTCTCCGGCAATCCCGGTACGTGTCTTCCCTCCAGACTGTTGATCTCCTACTAGTGAAGAAAAGGATAGTGAAATACAATAACTCTTGGTTTGGGCAGACCAGTGTGAAGTGTTCAAAGGACAAGGACTACGTTTTTTTTAAGGGGTGTGACTTGTTCCTACTTTGGAAAGATTTTCCTGTGTATTGGCAAACGTGGAGGTGTCTGACACTTAGTGTACAGCTGATCAAGTGGGTTCAGGTTTAATTTCTGTTTGTTGTAGTCTAGACCTGACCTAGTTTTTTTGTTTCATTTGTTTGGGAAGAAAGGGAAAGTTCCACTATGGAATTTGCAATATAAACATGTTACTTTTCAATGTTCAGCTGCGTTTTAAACACTGTGATTAAATAGCAGATGTAGTCCTGAATGTCTCTTAAAACCAAGCCTCTTGCTTTGTCTTTTCTGTGGAGCAAAAATGCATAAACCACGTGGAATGAAGAATCTTAGAAATAAGTGGAAAAAAACCCAAGTCAATTCTGTGTGAAATTTTAGACACCATTTTACTCTCCTCAAAGTCTTAGTGTCAGAGGAAGCATTTGTCTTTTTTTACAGTAGCATGTTTACTCTCTAATGCTATGCATGGCTTATCAGAGATGCAGATAATCCATTAATACATTTGAATAAACAGAAGGGTGTCTCTGATCTCATACATTTTCCAGAAAGTACTAGCTGTTGTTAATACTGATTTCTTTTTTTTGATATCCAGAGCAGAATGTGGATTATTCAGATGAGTGTTTTAACTTCTAACCTCTCTTTTCTTTTAGGCTAAACCCAAAGAGCAACAGCAAAGTAGAGGATGTTGAAATAACAGGTATTAAGGATGTTAAAAAAGGCCAGCTAGTGAGAGGCTATGTCAAATCAATCACTCCATCAGGCGTATTCTTTGGGTGAGTAGCATAAGAAAATTCTACTGGGAAATGAGGGGTCTTGGAGAACTTATTTTGAATGTTTGATTCTGGAATCTTGTTTGGAGGTGGTCTCTGGTGTAATGCAATGTTGTAAAGTGGATTTCCTCCTGGGAATCAAGATGTCATTGCTGCTTTCTTGAGACTGTGAAGTTAAAGTAGGTGAAGTTTGGGTGATGCTATATAGAACTGGTGGTGCCACAGATATAGTTGCTGCACCTTTTTTTTTTTTTTTTTTTTTTCCTCCCCCTTGCTATGGAATACTTATGGTTTTGTTTTCCTCCTCTTCTCAGTTTGTCTACTTCTCTTCTGGGTCGAATCTTGTTCCAGAATGTTTCCCCTTACTTTGTACAGAAACACACCTTATATGAAAAGTACCTGCCTGAAGGAAAGCTGCTCACTGCCAAGGTGCTTGGGTAGGTTCCAACGTTCTTTAAAAGGAACCATGAATTAGAAAGGAGAGAATAGAAAGAGGGAGGATAAAAGCCGGGAATATTTGAAAGAAGTTAATATCCTTGCAGTCATTGTAAATGCTCAGATTTTTTTTTCTCATTTTCTTCTGCTACTCCTGGCAACGCATCGCAGCGTAACAGAAAAACACATTGAGCTCTCTCTCCTGCCTGAGGACACTGGAATGCCAAGCGTCTTACCTGAATCCCTAGGCCTACCACGATATGATGCAGAGGAAGAGAAAAGAGAGGCAAATGATAGGGAAAGGAAAGAAGAACTTAAGCTGAAGACAAAACGGAGAAGAGGAAACTCTGAAAGTGAGCAGGTATGGATGTGATTGAGCAGGACATGCTAAAGGATGTGGTTGACCCAAATACCAAAGGGACTAGGAAGATCCACTGGGATCAGGCTGAGGAATTATACAGAGTGGGAAAAAAAAAGATTAAATTGCATTTGAGATTAGCAAAGATCAGAAACTATTCCATTTGGGTAGGAGTTAACTGAATTAGCAGCCCAGTTGTGTTGCTCACACTGTTGGTCTTGGCGATAGGTCACCAATGTAGGTGACCATGGGTTTATTCTCTGTCGTCTCTGTTATGTGAGAGACGAGTGGGGGATGCTGTGCCAGGGCACCACCCTCTCTCTGTTGTCAGCTCTTTACTTTGTGATTGGAATTGCCTTTAAGACTCATCCCAGTTGTTGCCTTTCACCATCCACTCATTTCCCCTTGTTGCAGGAGGTGAAGCCAAAAAGAAAGAAGATCTGCCCAGCAGATGAAAATGACAGTGGAATTGAGGTGTATTACCGGGAGGAGGAGGATGATGACCAGGAGGAAGAGGCAGCTAAAAAGAAATCTAAGGTGAGAAGTTTGGAGGAGAACCTGAGCCTGAAATTACCTTCCAGCCTTATTGAGATGTGTCAGTTTTGACTTGGATGACAATAAGTGTCATTGCTGCAGATAGGAGTGACACAGACTGGTGTTCATGTCGTCTGAAAATGACTTTAGATGGATTGAGTTTGTAGTACAGCATATGTGACCAGAGTTTAATGTTTTTCCTGGTGGGCTGTTTGCAAGTGTGAGAAGTCAATAGTATGGGCCAGAGAAAAGCCACAAGCAAACAGCAGTTGTCTGATCTTGGTGTAACAACTTCAAATTAAAACCCAGGGCATTCCTTGTCTTCCTCCAAACAGATAAAGAAACCTGGTGAAGCTCCCAGGCTGCAGGTTTCCATGGGTTTCACCTGGGATGAGGACATGAATGCAATGGATGTGCCTGTGCTGAATCAGAAGGAAGAAAGCTCAGAGAGCGAGGAGGAAGAGGATCCGAAGTCTAAGGTACTGTGTACTAGTGTTGCCTGCACAGGAGACACCACATGGTGGTTGTAATGTGATGTTTCAGTATTTGCATGTCTGTCTGCCCCATAGCAAAGCCTTTAACCCAAGGGAACATCTCTGACAGCTAATACAAAACTTAAGTAACTACTCCAAGCACTGGGCTTAGCAGCAGATATCTTTGAAGCAGAAGAGAAAAGGCCCTATTTTAGCATGGCTGCAGGAAAATATGGCTTCTCATGTTGACATGCTAAAAAAAAAAATCATTATTTGGGGTCAAACAAACATTTTCATGAAAGTAAAATTTTTGTATTTGATGTCAGCTCTGTTTTTGTTTACTTTTCTGAGTGTTGTAAATTTACAGGAAAACCTGAAGGTAAAAAACCTTTTCAAATTATGATCCTCTTATTTAGAAAAACACACGCAAAAAAATCATTTATGCTGCAAATTCTTAGAAGAGTTTTCCAGTGTGAACAAAATGAGAAACAACCTCATGTTCTTCAGGATTTCTCCTGTCCCTCAAAACTCACCTTGGTAAAGACCATGCGTGGCTGATGCTTTGCTGCCCAAGGTATAGCTGCCCTGTGCAGAGAACTATGGCACTGTCAGTTCCCAATTTAGACCTGAGTCACCGTAGTGATCCAGCCACATACCCCAGTCTTACACAATTTCTCCCCATGTATCCTGGATTTTTACAGAGTGGAGGGTGGTGGTGAGCACTGGCCCGGAAGGTAAAGGTGGAAGAATGAGAGGGAGGGGTGAAGCACGAATCATGCAGCTGGGGTGCAAGACTAGCCAAGTATTTAGTCCCTCAATGTATTTCATTAAAAGAAATGAGATTTCATGTATTGCTGCTGTTCTTGGAGGTGTGAACTGTGTGTGAAGGGGTGGGGTCTGTGTACCATTTTCCTCTTAAACAATTGGCCTCATCTCTTCTGGTGAAAACTGCCTAGCCTTGGACATACTGAGGTCCGGCTGTGCTTTATCTGGGCCTGCATATTCCCACATGAAGTGCCTGCCTTTCCCTAGTCCTCCTTTTTCCGTCTTTCAGATGAAGAAAAAAACAAAGAAGGAGAAGGAACTAGAGAAGCAGAAGAAGGAGAAGGAGCTCTGCAAATTAGAGGCAGCTCTGATGGACCCCGGTCGACAGCCCCAGTCAGCAGATGACTTTGACCGCCTGGTGCTGAGCAGTCCCAACAGCTCCATCCTCTGGCTACAGTACATGGCTTTTCACCTCCAGGCTACCGAGATTGAGAAGGCCAGAGCTGTAGCAGAGAGAGCGCTTAAAACGATCTGCTTCAGGTGATAATGGGGCTCTGCCTTTCTTTGCCCCAGAGAATAAATCATGGGGGAGTAGTTGTAGTGGGAGGAGAGCATTGGTAACATTGTTGGTGTGTGTGTATGTGTGTGGAGAGCGGTAGAGTCTGTTTCAGTGACCTCAAAAGGATTAAATGGTAGCAATTGTCAGCTGGCCCTTTGAAGGTCTGGCCTGAGTCACCACAGGTGGCCTGCAGCTGACTTGCTGCAGCTCACGAGTGGAGTAACTCCCCAAGATGTCACTGAGTGCACAGACATACTTCTGAGCAGTTGGAAGGGTTTGGAAGAACATAATGCTGTCAGTGATGTCCTTAAATCAAAGCATGAAATGAACTGTGAAACTCTCGTTGCTTTTTCATAGGGCTGCACCTTTGTGTATTCAATAATTTCTACAGCATGGTTAAGCATATTATGCTTTCTTGAATCATCCTTGTGGTTTTTTAATTACAAACAACAGTGATCAAAAGTTGTAGTGTGAAACAACTGCTGTGCTCTATGCCGGAAGTGGTGTTTCAGTGAGCAGTATGCTCCTTTCCTTTGTCCTGGAAGGTAGGCTACAAGTCAGCGAGTCTTTCTAGAGTGGTTTGCAAAAAAGCTGATGAAGACTGGTAAAAGGCTAACTATTATTGTTAACATCTGCTTTAAGGGAAGAACAGGAGAAGCTGAATGTCTGGGTAGCTCTGCTGAACTTGGAGAACATGTATGGTACTGAGGAGACACTGATGAAGGTCTTTGAGAGAGCTGTTCAATACAATGAACCTCTGAAAGTCTTCCAGCATCTGTGTGACATCTATGCCAATTCTGAGAAGTACAAGGTAAGATAGTGCAAGCAGGTCCCAGGCACATATCCCATTCAGTCATGCCAGTAAACTGCCAATGCTGGCTGTATAAGCTTCCAGCAGTCAGATGTTAGGTGTATCCTGTTCCTAACTGGGATTAGTAGTCATGATTGACAGCGGACAAGGACCTATTGATACTTGCTTTTCTGTCATAAGTGTTTGGAGATACCTGGGCCAAGAGTAAGAGTTTTAAAGCTAGAAGGCTTTATTTTGAATCTGTGTGATCTAACCCAACTCTGCCCTTCAGCAAGCAGAAGAATTGTACCACACAATGCTGAAGCGTTTCCGTCAGGAGAAATCTGTGTGGCTGAAATACGCCTCTTTCCTTCTGAAGCAAGGCCAGACCGAGGCTACACACAGGCTTTTGGAGCGTGCTCTCAAGGCTTTGCCTACCAAAGAACGTAAGCACTCTTTTCCCCATCCTTAATGTGGACCATGTGTTGACAGGTCTCCAGTAGAAGGACTGCTCTTTGATATCTCTGCCTGTGACAATGTTTGTAATAAGTGAAAAGTGCAGCCAGTTGGTGCTGAACATGCTACCCTTTACCCTCAGGGGAGGGGAAATTTCAACCTGGGTATCAATCCTGAATCCTCCTGTAATAGAATTTGCTGTGAAGGGCAAAAGCAAACCACCCAAAGCAAAGACAACTTTGAGTCTTGCAGCCATCTAGAAAAGTTCGGTTGGTCTAGTCCCAGGTTTGTGGGGCTGCCTGTGGATGCTGCAAGATGCATTTTGAATGTAAGAATAAACTTCTGTCCCTACAGAGACCTGAAATGGGAAGTGAACTGTGACCCTTCCCTCTCCCACTCTGATCCCACCTTCATCCAGAATCACTTTACAATAGAGCCTTTTGTCTCTGGTTAGAGGTGGTGCTGTCTCTGTGCCCACCTCTGTTCTGTGTAATTATCACTGATGTGTTTGTTCATAGGGAAGAGGACTGCTGTGATACCCTAACGTGTCATTACTTGTTCCAGATGTGGATGTTATTTCAAGGTTTGCACAGCTAGAGTTCCGTTTTGGGGACCCAGAACATGCCAAGGCCCTCTTTGAGAGCACTCTCAGCAGCTATCCCAAGCGGACAGACATCTGGTCCATCTACATGGACATCATGATCAAACATGGCAGCCAGAAGGAAGTACGGTGAGTTGCATTATGGCAGGCTGGGAAGGGGCAGAGTACAGTGCTTGGAGCAACACCTGAAAAGAGCAAAGGTCCCCAGTAGCATGAGGTTGTATAGGGCTTCCCAGAGCAGAGCAAAAGAGAATTTTTATCACCTAGAGAAGGAAAACTGGGGTGTGTGGAAGTGCTTATCCTTGCCAGGATGGAGGAGACTCCAAGGAGATCCACAGGGCAGAGGGGAACTGGTTTGTAAGTAGTGGCCTGCATATCAGAAACTAGAGGACTTGCACTGAGGTTCATCTGTCCCTCTGGAGGGATTGCCTTGTTGTATCTGAAGAGTGAGATCAAGCCCTTGTGTATCTTGTAACATAAAAATGAAGAAACATTTTTTTCTTTTTCCTTTTCTTTTTGTTTTCTGAGAGTTGACAAAAGGAAGTCCAGCTTCCTGCACTGTGGATTCATTCACATCCACTTAATGAACGCAGGGTCAAATACAGTGGCTGGATCTTAGCTTAAGTAGACCAGCAGCCTTAGAGTTCTGCAAGCAAACAGAAGGCTTCTGCTTGGAGGTTTTGGCCAGTTGTCAGGAATTTCTTTCTTCAAGCACCAGCACTTCGCAGCAGGTTGAATATCTCCCCTGACTTTCTGCTCTTTATTCAAAGGCAGGATACAAGGCTTGTACTGAGTGCTGTTACCAACACAGTGATCTGAATCACTTTGGTTTCTTGCAGGGACATCTTTGAGAGGGTCATACACCTGAGTTTGGCACCAAAGAAGATGAAATTCTTCTTTAAACGCTATCTGGATTATGAGAAGAAATTTGGTACAACAGAAAGTGTCCTGGCTGTTAAAAGAGCAGCACTTGAGTATGTGGAGACCAAGAGTTCCTTTGCTGACACCTAAGTACAGCGCAAGTAAAAGCTGAGAGACTCAACTCTCCATGCAGTGTGGGAACTGAGAAGTGTGGACGCCTGCTGTGAGTGTCTGTGGACAATGAGTTTCTGGAGAGTATTGGTCTATGACCAAACCAAACTGGAAAGAACAAACAATCGAAGGAAAAGATTTGATAAATATTTGCAGCTTTGTCCAGATGTTAAAAATATTCCTAGTCTGTTACTGACTTTGAAGACACACTTTTAAATATAGACTGGTTTATAATCAACACAAACATCAGCCATACCTGTTCTACTTTCCTGAGGAAATGGTGCAGCCATCACTGTACTTAAAAATAGTGGGTCATGTCTTATAAATTGATTTCTCTCTCTGTCAAGATGGCAGAGGAGATTCTTGCCTCTCGGCTGAGTTAACACTTTGAAAGATTTGTATCAAGTGCCTTTGTGCTCCTAGAAGTTGGCAGCGCAACACAGAATTGTGGCATAGTTGAGGTTGGAAGGGACCTCTGGAGATCTTCTGGTTCAAATTAGACTAGGTTACTCAAGACCATGTCCAGTTTGGTTTTGACTTCTCCAAGGATGGAGACACCACAACCTCTCTGGGCAACCTGTTCCAGTGTTTTACCGTGTTCATAGTAAAAAGAGTGTTTTCTTACATTTAAATGGAAGTCTTGTCCCTGAGCACCACTAAGAAGAGTCTGGTTCCACTTTTTTACATCCTTGTGTCAGGTATTTATATATGTGGATAAGATCCACCTTGAGCTTTCGCCTCAGGCTGAGCAGCCGCAGTTCTCTCAGCCTCTCCTTGTATGATGGATGCTCCAGTCCTATGATCATTTTCCTGTCCCTCTGCTGGACTCACTCCAGTCAGCCTGTATCTCTGCTGGGGAGCCCAGTACTTGACACATCACCCCAAATGTCTCACCACTGCAGAGTAGAGGGGACGGATGACTTCCCTCGACCTGCTGGTAATGCTCTTCCTCATGCAGCCCAGGATGCTCTTGTCCTCTTCAGCTGAAAGGGCATATGCCTTTAAAGCCCACAGCATCCAGCTGTGATGATCCCCTGATTGCAACCATCTGTCATAACGAGTTGCCAGGGATTGATGACAGAAAAAACAGTGATTTTCAGTAGTTGTCTCTTAAGAGAAATCAGTGAAGTCAAAGAAAAGAGTGTTTTTTCTGTGCTGAAAAAAAGTCATCCCAATCGAACCTTCTGCTTGGAGAAAGTCAGGTATCTTGGGTACTTACGTAGGCTCTGTCACTGGTGTCAGTGCCTTATGACCCGTATTCTTGTAACTGCAGTAAGATGTGGCTGTGATCACGCACATGTTTTACAGATGAAGAACTGAAGGCAAGGGGAAAAGCAGAGTATGTGAGCAGGTGTGATCATCCAACGTAGACACTAGCGCGTGAGTGCCCAGCTTTGAAATACCAGGCTTGAAGAGTCTTAATCATTGTAGGATCTCTGAACTCAAAACCGGAGCTCTGCAGGACCCAGCTCTTCTGCCTCTGTGAATGCCCAGTGTTGGCAAGGCTGAATGATTCAGCATTTAATTCATTCCCAAGTCCGTTGGGATCCTGAAACAAGTAATTTCAGTTCTTGCCCCCAGGGAGAGCAGCGTACTGTACTCAGATTTTTCTTAATGCTCTTCTAGAGGAAGAGGCTGCTTGCAACATCTAGTAGCAGCTGCTGTTTTTCCTTAAGAACAGAGCTGCAACGATGGTGGCTTTTTCTTTTGGATTAATTAGTTACATAATAGAATACGTAAATAAGCGTTGCAATAGAAACCAAGATCCCTTTGAGGTATTGTTTCTTCTTGACTACTGGGGCTATTATAGTCTCTACAGTAGTCAGCAGGGAAAATGAAAGACTTGTGCGTAGTTCTACATATTGGAGGAGCCTGGTTTGAACCCATGTTGCTGCTGGGAAGTGTTTCCTAACTGGCAACCTGTAGGCAGCGCTGTCATGGGGTTGTTTTCGGCTTCTGGAGGAAAAGCCGAAGGGCTGTGAGCTCACAGCTTGCATGATCTGGCATGCCGGGAAGACAGGCAGCTCTATTTCCCTCTTGGCGTTTTGGTGAGAAGCCTAGCCCGGTTGCTTGTGCTGGTGTGTAAAGCCACGTGGGTTAACGTCCCTCACCGCAGCATTGTCTCTGCGAGAGGATGAGCAGCAGGGACAGCAGGGATATTCATGATGGTGCCCATGGGCTACAAGGGCCAGAAGTCCAGGGCTGTCTCAGCGGGGGCCATTCTCAGGATGGCAGAGGAAAGGAGGTAAAAAAAGTCCCTGCAATTGCAAACAAGTATTTCTGAGCGTGGTGGCTTGCTCCACTCCTCACTGTCAGCTGTTCACTCAAATGTGCCTCTCCAACAAGAGGGAGGAAAAACGGACAAGCTGGACAAACCCCTAGCCCATCCCAGCACATGGAAAGTGGCTGGAGCTAATGGAGAAGGGAAGGGAGGTAAACTGAACAAAAGCTGGTTTGTGCTCATGGTTTATTAGGATAACCAAATCCATTCCCAAGCATTACGTGTCTAGCCCCTTTCCTTCAAAGGAGGGAAGGGGAGGAGAAGGAACTGGAGTGGAGGTGGTTCAAAGGAACGAGTAGGACTATTGAGGAGGAAGGCAAGGGAAGTGAAGGAAGTAAGAGGAATGCTGCTTTGTTTCAGCAAGTTACCTTGCGTCTGCTGACCTGCGTGTGGGGGTGGTGTGCGTGTCTGCATGTTCACACTCGAGGGCCAGTGAGGAGAAATGCAAATGAACTCTCTTTCATCTCAAGTTAATGCAATTTCATTTAACTTGCATCTGATCATTCCTGCAGATTAGTTGATGGTGAGGCTGGGAGGCGAGCCTCCCCACAAATGCAAGGCAAATCTGTAGAGAAGCTGAACAGGGATCATGGGCTGCCTCGCCCATTAAGCGGTGTTCCAGCTTCTTTATATGAGGCAATACCCTCCAGCTCGTTCTTGCAAGGGGGCATGTTTGTGAAAAGGTTTCCAAATATGTTTTCCATCCTTTGCTGCAATTGTGTATCCTGATGTACAAGATTTGTGCTACTCACTGCAAGAATAACTAAAAAGTAGTGTTACTAACTTGTAATATTTTAAAACTTCACGTTCTGGGGTCATCTCAATAGGAGAGAATCTGAACATTTAATAGAAAGAAAAAATGAGTTCCCAGTCCCTGAGTTCAAAGAGAATGTTAAATTATGCCTTTTGTGACCCCCTGAAAAAAAAACTCAGATGGCAATGAAAAATAACTTTCATGTAATAATTTATTTCAAATCTCCTTGTGTGTAAGCCCCTCTAAGTTCCATGGGTTTGAGTCGTTTTTTGAACATCTTAAGGCTTTTCAGTAAACGACACGGTATAAAAGGAAGTTGTACCTATAAAGAAACAGTACAAGTAGGAAAACCAAACTTCATTGTCCTGCCAACTCTTGAAACGGTGTTGGGTGCGTAGGGCTGACCCCCGGCAGAAAAGGGACTATGCAGTGGCAGAAAAGCAGCCTTGAAGCCATAGTCAGCCCAGCGTCATGGTGAAGGCAGTAATTTTACACCTTTACTGCTTCCTCTCAGCCTCCACCAAGCCCAAAAGCTATTCTGCTGATGGTGCCAACTTCTGGGTTTATAAACTCATGGTTGCCACCATTTGGGCTCATTAGATATTGCCAGGCACTTCAGTAAGAACAAAGGGTACCAACTTGGTAATTACAGTGTCTTTCTGAATACCGGGAATATTGATAATTCCTCCTGCCTTAGTCTCTCAGTTATTCGGTGTGCTGGTGTATTACTGACCCATTTCTTCCCAGGTGCTATTGCATCCCCCTTGCCACAGGAATTTACCCACTGCTTCCCTCTTTTTCCTGCTCTGTAAAGTGCTCTGGGACCTGCCTGCTTAACGGGCACTGCACAACTCCGTAAGAAGATACCAATGTCAATAAAACAAGGAGGTGTGCAGGATGGCTGGGGCTAACCCTGCCATGCGGGAGACAAGTGGGACTGCAGGAGTCATGGTTAGAAATGTGCCCACCTCTTGCTCCCCAAGGCTTCTGCTGGTGCATGAGATGGCAGGGTGTACTGGCAGCCTGGAGGTAAGGTGTGCATCTGTTCTTTGCTCCCCTTGTGCCTCTGGGAGCAGCAATGAGACGGTTGTCTCCATGGGAGGGGTTCCCCAGCTCGGTGTATTGCTTATCAGCCTCTACCTTGAGGCTGTTGATCCCTATTTACCCGCTGAGAGGAGTAATCCTGCTGGGAGGAATATTCCCAGTGAATCCCTCAGCCGCGCACCAATACTGGTAGGCCTGCTAGGCAGTCTGGGGAGCCGCTGCCAGCACCTATCTGTCTTAGGAAGCTAAAAAGAGCATTTCATGACCTTCTGGGCTTGGCCCGTTCCCTTCCACCCCTTTGGCCCATTTGTGGAGCCGGCTGTAGAGAGGGAAGCCTTTGTTCTCCCGGTAGATGTAGACACCCGTGATGGCGTTCCACTGGGGGCTCGGCTGGACGCCCTCCACCGGGAACTCCTGCACCAGCTCCTTCTCCTCCTTGTCCAGTGCCACAAAGCCAAAGAAGTGCTTCACGTTCTTGGCTGCCAGAATCCTGGAGTGGACCTCAGCCGTGCGTCGGAAGAGCTTGTCCTCGTTGGAGCGGTACTGGGCCCAGTAAGCCTCCTGCCGGTAGCTCAGTGGTGAGCAGCAGTGCTTCAGGCACTTGGTGAGGAAAACCAGGACTGCAACGATGCCGATGAGCAGCCAGCCGAAGAGCTGAGAGAGAAGAGAGAGGCTGCGTTAGGACACAGCAAGGTGGTCTTACCCACTCCATGTGGCTTTCTCCCCGGTGTGCCTACCTGGGACTCATATCTCAGCCTCCGTGTCACCTCATCCCTGAACTTGGTGAGGTTTGCTGGCACATCTTTACAGGGGAACCTGGCCAGCACCTCGGCCCCATAGTCGGCTGGGAACTTGTCCAGGGAGGATGGCCTGACAAACTCGCTGAGGGCGCAGATGTAAGCCT
This sequence comes from Vanellus vanellus, assembly GCF_965231255.1. Classification (NCBI taxonomy): domain Eukaryota; kingdom Metazoa; phylum Chordata; class Aves; order Charadriiformes; family Charadriidae; genus Vanellus; species Vanellus vanellus. The sequence goes on along the minus strand of NC_138912.1, from coordinate 14,918,211 downwards.
CCCCGCGCAGCAGCGAGATGACCGACCAGGTGACAGGCGCCACAGCTGCCCGGCCCATGATGGAGCCAAAGAGGAGGAAGGTGGCAGCAGCAGAGAAGTTCTTGGTGCCACGCTTGTGGCACTCGGCCACCAGGTTCCAGGTGTGGTTGTTCCAGATGACGCCGATGAGGAAGAGGGCCAGGGCTGGGACACCGATGGCAGCCAGCCCATAGATATAGTTGCGGGCAGGGGAGCAGGGGCAGTTGAAGGCAACGACTGAGAAGAGCTCCTCGCTCCCCACTGTGCCCAGGGCCACCAAACCATTGAAGATCATCACATCTTTGCTCTTGAAGAACAAGGAGAGGAAGCGGAAGTTCTCGGCGATGAGGGCGGCCATCTCGTCCTGGGGTCGAGAGGAGGCGTGTTCTGCAGCGGTAAGCCGTGCTGGTCTACCTCGGAGCACCGAGGGACACGCTGATGGGGGCTGAAATGGCCTTGGGCCGGCTGATGTGCAGGGGGCTGCTCCAGGAGCACAACACTGTCACTGCTGTCCCTTCCTCCCGCTTGGTGTCCCGGCCTCTGGAGCTGGTTGCTGATACCACGGATACTTCAAAAGGGGCTGAAGAGGGATTCAGGCTAAGCAGCGAGGGAAATATCAGTCATTTCAGTTTCTCACTAACCCCTCCCAAAGTGTTTCTGCAGGGCAGATTACCAACGGGACAGCTGTTTCTGTCCCTGTCATTTGCACATTCATCGCCTTTCCTTCTCTTTGGTTTTAGTCACCTCCCGCAGAGGCGATTACTGTCAGCATCGCTGCTGGACACTCTGATCTCCCAAGCCTGCAAAAAAGGAGGACACCCATGTTACTGGGGAAACTGGACCGGAGTACTGGCATTGGGATGTGTCCCCAGCCCTGCTGCTGACTCACGCTAGCCCAGGCGCACGCGGCACGTGCGTGCTGGTGCTGTGCTCCCTTGCAAGTGATGTGGGTTTTGCCTCCTTTTTTTTAGACCTGATGAGTTAATATTTAGTAATAGGCAAAGGTATGTCAGGGAGGCAAAAAGAGGTGCTGCGAGATGGCCCAGCAGGTTTGGGGGAAGGGAGATGGAGAGGACCAGGCAGGAGCAGCCTCTGCAGATAGGGGGGAGGGGATGCTCAGGGACTGTTGCTACCTGCAAGAGAAGTTACTTTCTGAGAAATCAAAGCTTATCTTGATGACCCAGGATACAACCACCAAATGCCAACAGAGCTGGGTCAGCAATTATGTAGGAGTTTTTGCTAGGATTAGGTGTGGCAGGATGATCTCTCTCTCACCCACGGCTGGTTGACATAACCGTGCTCACTGGCCTGGCCTGCAGTCCTGGCTCAGCCTCTAATCGCTGGCCTGAAACTGAGCCCCTCGACCGGCATACCTCCATGCCAGAGATGCACTTCACTGCCCTTTGCCTGTGCGGCTTCGTCCAGCACCTTTTCCCAGTACAACACTGGTTATACTGGGATGCCCACCTCACCAACAGGGCTGGGCTGTGTGGACTGCAGGCACTCAGGAGCAAGCAGGGGCAAGCATTTGCCCTGACTTTTTGAAGGACAGGGAAATAATTGGGGAGTGTATCCATGCCCTCTGCAGCAATGCCCATTCCCCCATGCCACTTGCAACCTGCATTTAATTAATTTCTCAGCTGACTTCCCATCTGCACTGCATCCCCACAGGGTTTCATCTCGGGAAGCCCCAAGCACCTTGGTGGCTCTGGGAGCCCTCACCTGTGTGACAAAACCCGCTGGCCTCAGGGGAACTGCTGTCACTGGGGTTTGCTATAGACAGGAAGGACCCGGGCACCCAACTAACCGTCCCTGGCAGCTTGCAGCATCAGCACACATCCGGGGCTCCCGCGGAGCCCTGACCCACAGCAGGGCTGCCCTGAAATCTGCCCCGATACCGGCATCTCTCAGCTGGGAGGAAGGCTTCCCGGGGCCAGCCCCAGCTGCAGGGAAAAGGCTCCAGGGACATTCATGCAGAGGAGACAAAGGCACCTTAATCCTGATGGTCTCTTGTACAAGGCTTGCTCATGCACTGGGCTTTAAATCACGCCTGCGCTTTGGTTCATCTGCTGCCCCACCAAATCCTGTTTTACCCCCTTCCTCTGTGCGGCAACAGGAGGGAAAGGGGGCAGAAAGTTGGCCTGGGTTCCCCGCTGTGTCTAATCCGTGGCAATCCCTTTAAAGTCATGCTGTGATATTGCTGACTTCAAACACAAGCAGCCCTTAATGTCTTCCTGCATCTTCCCTGTTTTCCATATGCAAAACTCTCTCGTCAAAGGAGACAGACCAGCCGAAAACTGCAGCCACGAGACGGGGAGCCAGGCCCCCCGCTCCGGCTGCTGCGCCTTGTGGTACCCCACGTTTGTAGCCAGACGCTAAACCAGCAAACTTGTTCTAGTGCCCGGGGTTCAAAACCCTGTTATTAGAGTTCCCAGCAAACAGCCCTGATTGAACAAGGCCCTGTGACCCTCCTGAGAGTGTTTGGCAACTGGCAAAGCAAAAATAAGAGGAGCCGGCAAAGGGGAGTATGCCATTTTGGGGGGGGGTTACCCCTCCTCTGCTTGGGAGTTATGGTGCCTGTCCGGAGAGAGGGTGGGTAGAAGGAGAGGAGAAAAGTTTTTTGCAGCGGATCATTTTTTAGCAGCCTCTGTTAAAGTTTTCCCTAGAAACATGCACGAAAGCAAGAAAAAAATGAAACCACTTACTTCAAAAGCTGTTGAAACCAATTCTGGAGCCTTCTCAGCTCCTCGTGTGGTTTTTGCTCAGGCTCCGGCTGTGGGGGGTTCCTGGCAGCGCATGGGCTCTGCAGAAGAGGGGATGTGGCTGAGGCCGGGCTGATGGGTGAAGCGAAAGCTGACAAAAACAGCGTCAAGAGTTTGGCAGCTTCCTTTTTCAGTCTGCAACGTGCCCTCGGCTGTCAGCTTTTGGGAGGAGGGAGGAGGTTGTTCTTGGGCCCTGTGCTTGGGTGGGGCGAAGAGCAGGCGCTTGGCTTCTGCTGGGTGCAAGGCTGAGGTTGTGCCTTTAAAAAGAAAAAAAAAAAAAAGGAAAGGAAAGGCTGAGAATGAGTCACTGGAAAAAGCACATCGTCCTTTTTCAGACCCGCGATGCAGCTGTGCAAAGGCCCGCCAGGACAGCCCAGGGTTTGCCTGGGGGACAGGAGCGATGGGGCGCCTTGCTGGGGTGCAAAGGGGAGATGCTGGAACCCCCCAGCCTGGGGGCGTGGATGTGGCCCCTATGGTCCCACCAGCAGGGGATGCAGTCCTGCTGGTGGGACCCAGCTCAACTGAGGATGGTACCCGAGCTGTGCAGGAGCCACCCCAGGCAGACAGGGGCAGTGTGGGAGAAGCCCTTGGTCCTACGTGAAGGGGCAGAAACTGCTGCTTTGGTGCACGGGAGCCGGCTGAGCCAGCAGGGCAGACGCCAGCCTGGCTGGGTTTTGGGGAGAAGCAGGAACCTGCCATAATGAGCTCTGTGAGGCAACCAGGTTTTGCGTCCTACTGCCTGGGACCGAGCAGCGAGGCTGCTGCGGAGGGCAGTGGGGGCTGAGTGGGGCCGGGGAAGCCATGTGTGCGGGGCTGGGCACAGCCCCAGATTTGGCAAGCGCGGTGCATTCCTGCCCGGCTTGGCTTTTCCGCTCGCTGCTTCCTCTGCAGAGCAATGCCTGCGAGGCAGCCGAGCACGACACACTTTCTCCTTGCATCTCCCTCCTTTCCACCGTCTGTCCCTTGGCTCCAGCTCCCTCCCAGCCTGTTGCAGAGGCTGGAGGCCCCCAGCCTCCTTCCCCAGCTTCCTCGTCGCTGTGTCCCCAGGGTTAAGCTCAGCCCTCCCCAGAGGATGTCTTCAGCACAGGCAAATCTTCAGCAACACCCACGTTCCCCTCTGCCCTGAGCAAAGTTAAGCTCAGCCCAGTGTTGGCGGTTCCGCTGGGATTTTTGGACCGAGTCCTCCTTCTTACCCCCAGACTTAGGGTCCCTGGGCAGGTTTCTGCAGCTCCCAGTTGTTTGGGTGCCATGCACCCCTCGGCACTCCCACACCTCCATGCCCGCCTGGGGCTGGCTTCCCTCCTGCCGCTGCCTGCCGGCTCGGACGGGGGCCCTGGGGCTCACTCTGCGCTCAGGGTGCTGCTGCTAACCGGGCTCCGCACTGGGACCACAGCCCGGCTGAAATCCCAGGGGCAGCGTTGGGTTCCCTAGTGAGGGGTCTCCTCCCAAAGGCAATGAAAGATATCTGTAAAATCCAGGGAAGAGGGGGCACCCTGCTTGCCTTGCAGGGGCTCTGTGACTGCTGAAATTGCTGCATGGGGGCAGAGCTCTGATTCGAAAAATAGAAATTAAAAGTGCACGAGCTTCTCTTTGCAAATGCACGCTGTGTTTTTTGGTATCTTAATGGCTCTGTCGTGGAGCTCGCCAGCCCTGCGCGCTGCTCGCCTTTGTGGGGACTCTGAGCGAGCCATTAACAGCACTGAACTGCAAATAATAGGAGTGGAAACTGCCTTTATCTTTCAATCTCCTTTGCTTTGTAAATCGGGTTTTGTGCCTATTAATTTCTGGGCAGGTGCCTTAATTAAAGTTTGGGGTGTGAAGATTAATGATAAATCTGTGTCACACTCCTTTCTCCTGGCAGTCAGCCAGATTCAGCCTGCCCTTGACTACGAGCTTGCTAAGGCGCTCTCACAGCAGCTCGGAGAATTTCCTCGTCATTTTGGTCCTTTGTTCTCCTCTCCCCACAGCCTCTGTGGAGTTACACACCGATAATTAAGGTTTATGCAAACGACAGTCACCTCAGTTACCAGCCAGCTGTAATAAGTTGGTTTGAACAAGAACGCGGCAGCAGAAATTTCAAGGGGATGAGCATTTCAAAAGGGACGCGACACAGGAAGGGGGTTTTTCCTTCTCCGTGTTGGTAATAAAATCAGGGCCACCGGGGAACACTCTTCGGGGCTGCCATTTCCATAGTCACCTCGAGGGCCTGCATCCCGTCATCCTCGGTTTCTATGGAAATGGGCAGCCACCTGGTATTGCATAGGGTCAGCGGTACCTCGCTGGCTTCTCCTCCGAGGGCCAGGGCCAGCTCGCTGCTGGCCACCACACACCGGCGAAACACCCCGACCCACGTGGCCTCAGCACCCCGGGCTTGGCCTGCCCCCCCCCCCCCCCCCTTCTTTTTCGTCACGTTCAAACAAAGAAACGCCAACAGCTTTTGTAAATAGCTTTTATAAATCCTTGTGCGTGAGCACAGAGCTTCAACAGTAAGCCTGAATTATTTATTTGGCTCCTTAAACAAACACCCAGGCAGGTTTTTAACATCAGTCTTTGTGTCAGGGAGGAATCCAGGTAGAATTGCAAGAACAAACTCTCTTGCAGCAAATTCGTGGCAGAGGGTTGGCCTTGCCCTACCCTCTGCGCTGCTGAGCGATAGCTGCTCTCCTTGTCTAGACGTTTCTTTCAAGGAGCATCTCTGTGGGCTCCTTGTTGAACAGTACCTGTGACACCAACCACGGCGTTCCCGTCACATGTAATGCAATATGGGTTGTCCCTTCACTAGCTCGTTGCTTGAGTCAAATTTATTTTAAAGCTTTTCTTGGCCTGGAAGCTGTGTGTGTCTGGGGGGATGTAGTGTGTGTGGGGTTGATGGGGGAGACTTTTGGGGTTTTGGAGTGTGTGCCTGGGGGGAAGTAGTATGTGGGGGTTAATGGGGAGACTTTTGGGGTTTCACAGCTTGGTGTGAGAAAGGGGCACCCTCAGCTTGTTTCCCCACCAGGGCGTTGTTAATACTGCCTAAACCCACGCCTGCTGCTGGGTGCTGAGCGAGTGGTAAAAGAAAAGAAGTTTTGCAGATCTGGTAGTGTCTGCCTTGGCAACTGCCACAACACAAACCTGATGCTTGGTGGTGTGGGACGAATGGCACGTCTGTCCAGCTGCCACATTGCGCCCTTCAACATCCCGGGGCTCATCCATCATGACCTTGAGTGGCCGTCCCGCTCAGTACAAAATTCGTTGCCTGAATTGCCAATGCTGTGGGATTGGATTTGGGAGCAGATGGGACTGCGCCGGCACCGCCAAGCCCTTTGGGTGCCTGTCCCCCTGCAGCCCCCGTGGTGCTGGCGCTTGCCTCTGCCTGGGTCGGACACCCACCTGCCTGCCCTCTCTGCAGCCCCTCTCCCAAAAGTGTGGCTCTGCCTCTGCATAGCTCTGCGTCCCCTCACACCCGGCTGTAGTAGGCAGCCATCTCCCTTCGGGGCGCAGGGAGGTGCGCGGGGGGCTGCTTTTCCCCTGCCCAGCCATTGCCACTGGAGAAGGTAGGTGGGTGGAGGTGCAGTGGGGGTTTGCACCTGTGCCAGCTCTTCAGAGCCACGTTCATGCTGCTCTGGTCGGTGATGCCCAGGAGCTTCTCAGCAGCTTCTCCCACATCTGCAGGGGCTTTCATGGGTGGGTGGCAGTGAGCGGCCGCCAGGTCCGTGCTCATGCCCTCGAAGAACTGCTGGATGCAGACCTTGGCAAAGCTCCTAGCGTGCTCCGCACACGTCTCATCAAACAGCTTGCGCTCAATGTCGATGTAGTGGGACCAATACCTGCTCTTCAGGAAGGCAGCTTGGGTGAAGCAGGGCCGGAGGGATCTGACCAAGAAAGCCAGTGTGGTCATCAGCAGCACAAAGCACCAGCCCAGAGCCTGCAGGGATGAGGGGGGAACCGGACCTGTCACAGGCAGGCAGAGCACGCGCCCACCACTTCCCACCAGCTAGCAGGAGCCTCCCAGGCTGCGAACGAGCCTGGGAGCACTTTGGGCCATTTGACATTTGGCTGCATTTACATTGCAAAGCTGGATGAGAAGACCCGACGTACCATGTCAGTGCATCTGCGCTGAAACGTTGTTTGACGCACCCACATAGGCAGCGCCTCTGCACTTCTCGCCGCGTATGGCATCAGTAGGCAGTGACCATGAATAACACCAGACTGAGTCCTGCACCCAGCCCTTGGTCCTGCCTCCGATACGGCCGTGCCTCACCTGGGTTGAGGATAGTCTGTGCCCTCTAACTTGCAGCTAACATCATTCCAGATACTCCCCGGGTTTATGCAGCTGCCTAACCCTTTTCCTGAGCTGTTGGACTTAGTAACATCTACCATGGGTGAGCAGCAGAGACAGGCTCCCCTGTTAATGGGGTCTGACAGGAAGGGTGAGATGAGGGCAGAGCCAGGACTGGTCTGTCTTTTTCACCATTGGTCTCAGCTCCGGCTGCTGTTGGGACTGTGCAGACAGAGCTTGCGAAGGTGAACCCCACTGTAAATGCAGCCCCTTAACAGAGCAGCTGGGAGGGGGGGTATCTAGGTGACACCTCTTGTTTTGCAGTCCCAGTGCTTCCTGGCACTAGGATCTACCCAGGAAAATCTGCTTTGTGTCTTTGGAGAAGTCCCCGTGCCTCTGTTTCTCTTAAACTGCGGATAATAATTCCTGTCTGCCCTAAGGAGGTCAGGGAGATGAGCTGCTTTTAAACAGGAGGACATGAGTGACCAGAGTGGGTCCAACGTGTCCAGAAGCAGAGGGCTTGAGAGGAATTAAGCACAGGACAAACGGTTAGTGGCACTTCTTCATTTATGGTTCCCTGGGGTGGTTAATAAGCACACGCTGGCTGTTTCCATGCAAGTGGCAGAGGCAAGTGGCATAGATGGTTATCAGCCCATTGCTTGCACACACTGTAAGCAGCAAGAGCAAGCACAGGCAACCGGTGGGTTACGGGAGGGGGTGACAGCCCACCAGCCAGGCAGTAACATCCATATCAGCCCCTTCTGAACTTGCTCTAAATGAATCTCTGCATACAGCTTGGCCATCTACTGCTGCCCTGCAGCCCCAGGCTGCCCAGGCAGGAGGGGGGACCGAATTATCAGCTTCAGTCTCTGCACCATGCTGGTGGCATAACTCTCTGGAGCTGAGTCTGAACTCCTGCGAACTCACCAGTCTCTCCTCCTGCAGCTTGATTTCAAAAGGAGATTCCCTCGAGGGAAGAGCTAAGGCTGGCAGTTCCTAATCCCAAGACGCCAGCGAGGGCACAGCCATGACGCATCTTACCTGCGAGATGCAGCGCAGGTACCTGATGGCCACTTCATTGTCGATGAACTCCTGTCCATCGTAGATCTCTTTGCAGGGGATGCGGGCGAGGACCCGCTTCATCTCCCCTTGGGAGAGGCTGGGGTGGCTGGCGTTGCCCAGGGTCTCCACAGGCACCGAGGTGCAGAAGGCGCAGGTGATGCACTTGCCATCCAGCAGCGTCACCGAGACCCAGACCACCGGGGCGATCATGGCCCTTTGTGCCATGGAACAGAACATGTAGCGCAGGACAGCTGGGTCCTTCCCTCGCTGGCCCTGGGGTCGCCTCCACTCTTCTGCCAGCATGGAGACGTTGTTGTTCAACACAAAGCCCAGCAGGAACAAGATGAAGGGGGGCACCAGGAGGATGCCCAGCCCATAGGCCAGGTTGTAGTGTGGCAAGCAGGGGCAGTTGAAATCAAAGGCTGAGTACATCTGGGCACTGGCAAGGGCCATAATCCCGCATATACCGTTCATGAAAGACTCCTGGTTGGACTGGAGGAACTGGAAGATCATCCGAAACTTGTCCATCTTCCCTTGATGTGATTCCTCCCCCCACTGGGGTCTAAGCTGTGGCCTCGGTTTACTTCATTCTTTCAGCCCCCCACTTCAAATATGGGCATCAAGAAGTCTCTGATTCAGATACACACTCTTACAGCCCCAATATTTAAACCAGAAAATGAAAACACTTTTTCCTGCTGATTTTGCTGCTTGCAAAAGTTCAGATTTTGTTTTCTGCTCTTCTTTGGTCTGAGGGACCTGGGTTGTTTTCTGCTCTTCTTTGGGTCTGAGGGACCTGGGTTGTTTCTGCTTTGCTAAATCTGGCTTCGTTCTTCTCCGCGTCCCCATTTCTGCAGTATCCTTGGTCACCAGTCCCCTTGGCTGGAGGGTGCAGGTGTTACCATGGCTGTGCCCTCCCCAGAGCAATCTGTGTCCTGGGCAGAAAGGGGAGTTGGCTGGTTGGCCTCTGTGAACCTGTTTGCAAATGCAGGAGGTGGGTGCTCCTCCCAGGACCGAACGGGACGCCCCACCTCTGCAGTGCTGGCACACATGGAAAACTGGGATGCCAGAGCTTCCCCGCTCCCTCCGTGTCTGCAACACTCCAGCAGCATCTAGCACAAGTGCCTCACAGGTCTGCCAGCCCCCTGACCTCTACCTGCTTCTGCTTCACTGGGAAATGTTTTTTCTCTGTTTTATTCTGCAGAGGGAAGGGAAGAGGAAGGCAGAGGAAGGAGGGATAAAGCCCTTGGTGCTCTGGGATGTGGTATCGGTACTGCCAAGGTCTGTTATGGGCTCCTCTCCACCCTGCAAACGTCCTGTTTTCAGCCAGACTTACAAGATGACAGTTGTAGCTCCTTGGTTTTCATAGCCCTGTGCCTTCGGGGCTTGCTAAAATGTCCTTCAGACCTCGGCTCGCATAGCCTGGCGGCATCCAGAGGCACATGGTGCTTTTCCTGGCTTTAGGGCTGGAGAAAAACAGGCAGAGAAAGAAGAGAAGGCTGCAGGGACAGGGGCGCAGAGGATGTACCCTGCTTCGCAGGCAGGTCCTGCCGAGAGCATCCAAGCCCTGGGCGCCTCTGCTCTCTCAGGAAGCACTCCCTGCCCAGCAGAGCTCTGAGATTCAGGTTTTTCCCTGAGATTTCTTCTTTTTTCACCTGCTTTTAATGAGCATTTCTGAAGGGCTTGAGTGCAGTTTGCTCTCAACGGCAGCTGTTCCTGAGTGACAGAAGCTCAATGATTTTCTTGCAGCCACCTTTTGGGGTTATAATCCCAGGCCCTTGATAAATTTGGGATGTGCAGAAACTGGCAATACAAGAAGGATGTGTAAATCCTGCCAGTGACCTTCCTGGCCCAAGGGCAGCCACTATCGCCTGAGGGCCCGTGGTTCCCAGAGGTACCAGTCCGCCTGTAGGCATGGACCGTGCAGAACCCTTCCTGCCCGTCAGGCTGGCAGGTACCTGCAGCCCCGGGGGCTGAGGGTGCAATGGAGCTGTCACTCCTCTGAAGATCGCTCGAATCGTGCTGGGAAGGGCAGAGCAAGGACTGCCTGAGCCAGCAACGTGCATCCATTTAGCAGCAGAGGCTGGGGCTGGGATTTGGCCATCTGCCTTGACCTCAGGCTAAGGTGTCTAAGGGCACGTTTCCCATGCATGGTGCAGGGAGGACTGAGCTAGCCGGGTGCTGGGCTGGCTGGGCTATACAGCATAGGATTGCTGACAATTTAGCCATGCCACTTTACCTGGGTTTGTTAACTCAGTAGCAACAACAAGTGATCTGGTCTCAAGTGGATCTGAATACCTGCATTGCCCTTCCCATTCTCTGCGCGCCAGGAGTGGTCCAGGCAGAGCCAGCTCAGGTCTCTGGTGGATGCGTCCTGGATGTTGATGCTGGGGTGCTCAGTTCGGCCCTGCAGACCTGGGGGCTTTCCCGCACAGAGATCCTGTGCACATTTTCCAGCACAAAGCCGACCAGACAGGCTCCTCCCCAGCTTGCCAGAACTGAGACAAACACTAATGAGATGTGATAGCTGTGGTTGGGCCAGGCTTAGCTCCTACAGCACAAACCAATAAGAAGCGGATTGTGGTGTTGGTGCTGTCCCAGTTCACAAAGCAGCTTTGACACTAGCCAAAAGATGGGGGAATATTGGGACACGTGGCCCTAAAACAGCTTGTTGCAGTATTGACTACCTGCAAGGCATTCAGTCCCTCTGGTCCAGGTACCACCTGTGCTGTTGACATGGGTATCAAGACATATCTGTCTGGGCACCACCGTGGCTGCATTGGTGGCTGTGAGACACATCACCAAGGCAAGCTGTACATAGGTGGGTGACATGCGGGAGATACTTTTTCCCAAGGTCAGTACAGTGCGTCAATACAGAGATAGGAAGCCAAACCAGGTGTTTTGACCATTAGTCAGTGCTGTGGTTTCTGACGTCTCCCCCCCCACCAGCCCTGGGGCTTAGTTGATAATACCAAGTTCACCATGAGATGCCACCACAGGTGTGAGCACAAAGCACGTGGGTAATACCTGGTCAGTCTTAGCTGTGCCTGCTGTGGAGAGGTTAATTGCATGATCTCATCAAACGGGAAGAGATTTGGTTGCATGAATATAGATGAGGCTTATTGTATTGCTAGCTAAGAGCTCAGGCTGGCTTCCCTGTTCACCTGGCGAGTGGCTTTTTGAAGGGCAGTTGACATCAAAGCCTGCATGAATCAACCTTGTAAAAAGCAGAGAGCTTTTTGATCTCTGGGAAAACTCTGCCTTTCATTAAACATGAATGAGGGGTCTGAGCTTGCTTGGTGTACAGCACTGGCAGTGCTCATTGAGGCCAACAATAAGTCAGTGGGATTCAAAACAGAGCCCACAGAAGCCAATGCCTGGGTCTTTCTTTCTGCGTTGCCTTGTTAGGGCGGACCTTGTTTTGGTGAGATTGTCAGCAGAATGCTCACACTAACTGATTCACAAGAGAAGGCAGAGCGAATGATTCCTCCCACAATTCTGCCTGCTCATGCTTTGGAAACCAGCTCCTGGGAGAGATGGTACATGCCCAAGTCCCTCCCAGCATGGGGTCCTGCACCTGGATGCCAAGACAGACACCAAGCCAGGGAAGTCAGGCAGGCTTTGCGTGTCCCAATCAATGTAGGATATAGATAGGAGGGATAGGGAAATGGTCACAATTCCCATCAGGAGAGTTTGTGAAGAGATTGGCGAAGTTGTCTTTGCCGTCAGCCCTGCTGTTTCATGGGCTCTTGGCAGGTGAGGATCCCTAGGCATGTCAGACATGTCTATAGGTCAGACATCAGACCAGCCCTGAGAGGCAAAGAGCTGCTGAAGATTGTGAATGACCCTCTCTGCTCCCACTCTCACAGGAGTATGCCCACTCCTAGCAGAGCTGGTGGGAAGGGACCTCTGGAGATTGTCTGGTCTACCCCCCTGCTCAAAGCATGCTTGTGGACGCATCTAATTGGGTTGTGAATATCAGTGCCACAGTCTCTCTGGCCAGTCCATTCCATCACCCTCAAAGTAAATAAGTCTTTTCTTCCGTTTAAGTGGAATTTCCTGCGTTTGGGGTTTGTGCCTGTTGCCTCTTGTCCCGTCATGGGGTGCCAGATACCATTTGCCACTATGGAGAAGAGTTCTTCTCTGGCTTCGAAGGGGAACACAGCACAGGGATGAACACCCACGGCTCCATCCAACTGGGGCTAACCTGGGATGACTGACCCTCCCAGCAGTGTGTGAGCCTTTGTAGACCCGCGAAAGACTATGGCAGCACCCTTAAATCAATGAGTTTTCTCCCTCCTGACACAGATAACAAAGACGTTCCTCTTCCCCTTTTTTGCATTTTGTATTTTGTGGCCACTCTGCGATGACTTAAAACCTGAGAACATGGAAAACAGCATGCAAAAGGGAGCTGCAGACCTCTGCTCTGAGCTGGTTAGGAAAATAGCCAATTTGACTAGTGTCGAGTGGTGAGTCTGAACCGAGTCTCAGCCTGAGATTTGTGATGTGTCTGATAAAAGGAAACCGGAGACGAAATCCAAAGTGCAATGCTGGTTTCAAAGGAGAGCTCAGACGCTACCTGGACCTAAATAGCTCCTGATGGGAAGACTGCTGTGTTATTCCCAACCAGCACAGGCCACAGCTGGCTTTGTGCACCCTCTGAGCACATCCAGGGGAGCTCAGGGATGCAGCCAGAGCTGATTTGTTACGCAAATAAGAAAAGCTCTGCAGCCCATCCCTCTGCACCCCACAGCTCCCACCGGGCCTCGGCTGGCAGAGGGGTGCAGCTGCTTACGGGTGGGCCATGGAGATATTTGGGCTCTCTGTCTTTTGCCGAGTATCTCCTCCCTCCCTCACCCTGTACACAAACATCCTGGGAGAGGAGGTGACCCACCTCCCAGCAGTTTGACAAGTTAATTTGGGGGATTAATATGTGTTTTCAATTCAACCCCTCCTTTTGGATTTAGTCACAAGGTGGCGGCAGGTTTCTTTGCCCTTTTCCCACCTTCTTCTTTCCTCCATGAGGCTCTGCTTGCCCCATCTACCTATGCATGGCCAAGGAAAGGTTTATTTTTCACCCCGGCTCCTCACAACCCTTCACTGCCAGGGACAAAGTGGGCATCAGTGTGAGCATCAGCCTGGAGGAACAGATGTGTCTGTACTGGGTTAGTTTGCAGCAAAGAGTTTAATGCATTCAAGCAGCAATGCTGGACAGAAATGTCAGTCAAACTGGCATCATGGTTGGCAGCATCTACAGCAGGGGCTGGAAAAAGGCAGGTAAGAAAGTAATTAACATTATAACGTAACTAGCATTAGAGGCTCAGAGATAAGGCTACATTCAGTTTTGAAACTAAGGATGGAAATGTCCAACTGGGTGATGCAAGGGTGATCCTCCGGATAAATTGGTTTGTACTAAAATCTAGCAGGGGAGTGTTTAAAATCTATGTTCAGACTTCTCAGGCGGAGCCAGTGTGTCCTTTCCATGGCCCAATGCCAGCGCTTAGAGCGCTGCATCCCAGCACAGCCCCATGGCTCTGGATATGTTAAGCAAAGCCTCCGTCTCCTTTTCTTCTGCAAATCCAACCCAGTCCAGGGACACTTATCCAGAGGTAGCTTCTATTAAATTTATGAACTTCAGCGTGTTGCCCTATTTTGTTTTGAAAATGCATGGAAGTATTGACGGGTTGTTAGAGGGAGGCTGAACGGTTTGGCAGCTGGGCTGGGGGCAGCCAGAGCTCTCAGCAGATGGGAAGACGTAGGAGGTGGTTGTGCCTTTTTGAGTAAACATGTTGGTGTGGTACTAAAAGAGTTGCCAATTAAATAATTTCAGTGTCAGCACTGCTAACTCTCTGAATCAGGTTTCACTGAAACAGGCAGGAGCTTCTCGCACCTCTGTGAAGCTGCCGCTCCCGTTGGTTGGCACACGCAGCCAGATGTTGCTGCTCTGGTTAAATCCTTCCTCAAGCCAGAAGGGTTTTATCACAGCTGTAAGGAGCCGCAAACTTTTTAATATGACAAAAGTGCTACGCAGAGCCCTTGGTTGAGAAATGTCATTAATAGTGACTGAGTCTGGGACCTTTGGATCTTCAGAGCTAGCTTATTTTGGAGGTTTTGCTAGGCACACCCTGGAGCGGAGTTTCGGGGTTGGGGTTTGGGAGGAAGATGTGAGCACCGCTGTCATCTACCCGCTGGTCCTTGCTTTGTGCAGAGGTATAGCAGTGCCCCTTCAGTGTCTGCGGGACAAAGACCCCATTACACGTCTGTGTGCTGAGGGAATTTGGACCAGGTACTGGGGCTGTCTGCCCATGGCAGAGGGGATCTCTCTCGCCCTGGGGGGTGCCTCTGGGTCACCTGGCTGATATCCAGGGGAGGTTTCTCATAGTACCACATTTTCAGAATTTTATTCACCTGGTCCTGGTCTGTGATGCCCCGGAGAAGATCTTCCTCTCCTTCAGCCTCCTCTCCCTTCCTAGGCAAGCTGAAGCTGTGCCGTTTGATCTCTTGCCGCATACTTTCGAAGAAGTGGAGGATGCATTTGTGAGCAAAGAGCCGGCTGTGCTCACAGCAGGTTTCCTCAAAAATCTTTTGCTCGATGTCAATGTAGTTGCTCCAGTGACGTGCCTGCAGGAGGGTGGCCTGGTTGAAGCAAGGTCTGAGCCAGCGGGCGAGAAAAGCTGCTATGATAAGAATCAACAAAATGCTCCAGCCGAGTGCCTGGGTGATAAGAAATAAGCAGTGGAATGGGAGCCAGACAGGCACAAGGACAGGCACGAGCTGTTTGCCTGCATCACCGAGACAGGGAATTTGCATGGCTGGAGGGGAGATGTGGCATATCTGGACTCCCATCCTTGATCTGTCCCTGAAGTCCAGCACCCCCAAACTGCACTCAGAGGGTTGGTGTAATCTCCTCCCAGTGAATGTAGGACATTTATCCGTGCATGCGGCAGGATAACTGTTTGCAAAGTTAGCCTGGAGCAGCCGGGCATTTGCTTTGAGCACAGGAGTGCCCCAGGAGAAGGGGACTTCAGTGCTCTCCTTTGGTGCTCACTTATCTCCAGTGAGATCCTCATCTGCCATCTACACTGGTTCCAGGGCCCAGGGGTCCCCGCAGCAGGGTGAAGACAGCCCAGACTACATGCAGCTCCCTCTGGTAAGAAGGAAGAGCTTGTTTTCAATGCCCTCCTACAGGTCAGGGGCTGGCCAGGGCTCCACTCCCCATTGTGTCCTGTTCTGTCGTTCCTGAACGAGCTGCTTTTCTCTGTCTCAGCTTGCACTGTCCTTAAAACGGCTTGTCCTACCTGTGAGGTTAGCAGTTAGACAGGTCTCCTGACACTGGACAGGGCCTTAGGAGACACCTATGTTCCTTGCAACCTGCTTTTTGTTATCTGAGTTTAGAAATTGCTGGTTCTTCTAGAAACAAAGTTCTGTTAATTAAACCATCCTTTATTTCCTTCCTTTTTCCTACCTGAGTGACTCTGGAGATTATTGCTGAGGATGGCAACATTTGGGGGCATAAAGAAGCAAAGAACAGTCTTGCTCACAGCCTGACCGTGTGAAGCTATGACAAATCAAGGAAAAGAAGGACTGGATGATGTGTACCTGGGCACCTTGCCAACACGGGTGGCTCTGCTGGCAGTGACCTACCTGGGACCAGCAGCGCAGGTACCTGGACACTGCCTTGCGGAACGTGTTGTTCCTCATGAGCTCGTCATCCTTGCAGGGCACCTTGGCCAGCAGCTGCTGCACCTGCACCGGGCTGGCGTTGGCAAAGCCCACAAACTTCTCGGGATCCACAGAGTTGCTGAAAGCGCAGATCAGGCATTTGCCATCCAGGAGGGTGACTATGATCCAGACGACAGGGGCAACCATGGCTCGCTGCATGATGGAGGAACACATGTACCTGGGGCAGGAGACAGAGAAGTGGGTGGGTAAATGCTGGGAGCTTTCTCCTCATCCAGACCCTTGATGGATGCAGGCTGTCCTATGCCAAGCAGCCATCCCAGAGCCAGGGAGCTGACTCCCAGGCCCGTCCCCAGCCATGCTCCAGCTAATGCCTCTTCTGCTCTGGGAAGTTGGTGCTGCCTCCCAGAGAAATCTGTGCCAGTATGGGGCAGTGCTCGGCGTGCTGCCTGCGTTCAATGCAGTGCATAGTCCTCTCGTTATGTGCTTCCATCAACTGTATATTTATGTCTCCCGTGCACAAACCCTTGTTATCTCTTCTTTGTCTTTTTCATTCACTCTTTCTTTTCTCATCAGCTCAGTTTCTACCTGGAAAACCACTTTTCTCTGCGGCCTTTCTTGCCCCACTCTGTGCCAACCTGCGCACTGGGTAAAACCGTGTGTGACAGATTGAATGTGATTCTCCTCTCCCTCCTGCCAATGTAAGTCAGTAAAAACTCAACCGAGGGGAGAGAAAGCACAGGGCTATCGATAAAGAATGACTGTGATAGAAATGCCACTCTTTCTGCACATTTAAGTGAAATGCCTCATCTTTTTTGCATGTATAAGCCCCAGGAGAAGCCCTGCATGTGCATGACAGGGCGGGCAGCAACGCAGTTTCCCAGGGTGGCAGCATGAATCCAGCCGTTGGTGTCAAGGCATTCCTGCCGTCCTTTGCTGGGATGAGATAAGGCTCTGCCTTTGTTTCTGCTACTGTAAATGCATTTACCATGCCCCTGCCCCTGCTCATGAGGAAAGGTCTTGGGAGCTGAGCTTAGAAGAAAATTAATTACCAGGAGGATCAAAGCTATGGAAGTGAGACAGCTAAGCAGGAGGTGAAAGGAGGGATGCCACTCCCGGTGCAAACCCCACCTGATGACAGCCAGGTCCTTCTTTCTGTGTCCCTGCGGTCGCCGCCACTCCTCCAGCATCACCAAGGACTGTCTGTTGAGGATGAGGCCGCAGAGGAAGAGGGCGATGGGGGGTACGAACACAATCCCCAAGCCGTATGCCATGTTGTACCGGGGCAAACAGGGGCAGCTGAAGTCAAAGCAGGTATACATCTTTACGCTAGCCAGGGCTAGCAGCCCACAGATCCCATTCATTACAGACTCTGAGTTGGACTGGAAGTACTGGAAGATCATCCGGAAACGGTCCATCGTGTTATTTTGGCCAGGGGTGCTCCTCCTGGGAAATGCCTGGGCTGGCTGGCACAGCCTGCCTCCCTTCGCCCCACCTTCTGCTGCCACAGGGCAGGGGACGCAGCTCAGCCCGCAGCCGGTTGGGGCAGGAGGACGGGGATGGAAGAGAGCTGCTGTGGCAGGAGGAAAACTCTGTGCTGGGGCTTCCCCTCTGGCATACAGCTTTCACAGGTCAGTCTCTCACCCAGTGCTCGTCTTCCAGGCCAGTTGGTAGCTTTTCTAGGTGAGCAGATGGATACAGCCTCCAGCAGCTGTTTTTGCTGCCCCGTTTTTCATTCTTGGGGCTGCCCCACGTGCCACCCAGCGACAGCCTCCAGTAGAGCTGGGTCCCTCCCTCCCGGAGACGCTAACTCTCAATGGAGAGCCGTTGGTGGATGCCTGTGAGCTGCTCTCTCTCTCTCTGATTGAGGGCTGTTGAGCAATTCATCGGCCAGGAGAAACCAGGCAAGTCAAATGAGCTCATCTGTGTTACTGCTGCCGCCCCGTTTCTTTTTGGTGAAGTGGGTCCCCAGCCCTGAGCGGGGCTGGGGGAGGCGGGAGCACACGCCTGGCTCCGAGCACGCCGCATCACTGCAAACTGAGATTTCCCTATGAAAATGGGCTGAAAGGACCAACCCTTCAGTCAGGAAGCTGCGAGAATCAATAGTTTTCAAAGCCTGAAATGGCATTTGGGGAGAAAGGCTGCTCTCAGCCACACATCACGCACATACTGTGACATTTGTACTGTACCTACATCCATGTCCAAGGCCCTTGCCCTGGTGCTTCTTATTGCTCCCCATCGTGGTATGGTGCATGGTGCAATCAGAACAGCTGGCTCATTTGTCCCATGGGACTGGATTATCATCTTGTGTCCATTTTAAATATCCCAGGGGCAAGTCTCTTTTCCTCTTGAAAGTTTATTTTACAGATAAATACAGCTCATTGCCACACAAGGAAGCTCTTTTTTTTTTTTTTTTTCTGACGTATTCAACACCATTTCCCTCTCCCCAGCTTTCATCTGAAAACGTTTTCAGATTTCTTCTCAGCTCAGGTTTGGTTTTTCTTTCAGTACAAGCTACAAGGGAATTTCACTTCTCCCAAATGCGATTGCCTGGCCTGGATGGTAGAGGGCTGTAAAGGATGTTTCAGGGTAATTACTGTGCTCTGTTGTGATCTGGGATCTCACCAGTAACTCAGACCTGAGACAGGGAGTTGTTGAATCATAGAAGAAAGGGAATATTCCTTAATATGTAGCAAAAGACATTGGGAGCTTCCTGGGGAGAGAGAGACAGGACCCTTGAGGTAAGTAAATTGCTAGATATGGGCAAATGTGCAAAATGATTCTCAAAACTAAACACATTTGATTACTCAGTTCTTAGGGTGAAACAAAGAGGAAACAAGGACTAAAATCATCTATGTCCTCTCTTCCAGCAAGGGGACCTGCCCCGTGTCCCTGGTGGCGTAGTCACCCTTCTGAACCTGCTGCGAGGCTGCCTGCGGCTCTCCGGGGCTGTTGGATGCAGGCACCATCCTCAGAGGAACACCATCCTCCTTCCTTAGCTCAGCTTTTGGATGTCCACATTGGACAACTTTTGCTTTTGTCTCAGTACTGCAGAACTCAGGGAGAGACAGCAGGACACTCTTCCCCTTTCCTTTATGGGAGTAAAATACCAGCCGTAGGCCTTTTGCCTGGGATGATGGAGACGGTGGTGGGTACGGATGCAGGAAACCCTCCCCCTACGGGGAAGAGTCCTTTTGGTGCAGCAGAGCCATCAGTCCTTCGTGCTTTGGGGACAAGGATGATTTCATCACAAAATTGGAGTTGGTCATTTAAAACAGGACAAATTCAGCAGAATGGTTTGGTCAGTTTTGGGCCTGAGCCTGCCACGCTGGAGCAGCACTGGCGCTGTGCGTGCAGCGCACGTGCTTTTGGGGGGTGTGCGTATCCAGAGCAAGCCCTTACACTTGTATTTATTTGGGCAGCAGAGAGCCAGCAGCGCAGTGTGTCTGGGTCTGTGCCCCCGGTCTGTGCCACCAGCTCCACGCTCGCCGTTGGGTCGGTCCCTGAAGGATGGAGGCAGAAGCACTGCAGCTGTGCCAGTATCCCCACTCGCTCCCTGGCCTCCCCCAAAGCCCAGCAATGAGCGAGCTGCTGGGAAAATGAGTTGCTTTGTCACACTTTGATGTCACTTTTCTGCTCTGTGACTGGACCCTCTTTCCCCCAAGAAAGCTGGTGTCCAGGAGCAGACGTTTCACCCGTCCCACAGCTTGCTCTGCTGGAAATAGCCATTGCTGCGAGCACTTGTCCTGGCAGTGGCAAAGGGCCTGCAGGGCTGTCGGGAGCACTTCTGGCCCATGGCATGGGAGATGATGGGTTACCTCATTAGGAGCCATTTGCAGTTGTTTATAACTTTGACAAATTATTTAATTACCTGGGCTGATTTTTTTCTGACCTGAACGCCTGCCTCAGGCAAAATATTTTTAGAAAACTGTTACCTGGCTTGGTCAGCTGTTCCTGAGATGATGCAAAGGCAAAAAAAAAAAAAAAAAAGACTTTTTTCCTCTGTTACAAACGGGGTGCTGTGCAATTGATCTGCAGAGGCACAGCAGGTCTGACACACGCCCACACGGTGGTGACCATCCCACTCTGAGGGGGTGCTGCAGTTGAGGTCCTCCTACTAGCACCACAGCAGCCTGAGTTATCATCTCATGCCTTTTTGTGCCTCTGTTGCCAGCCACGGAGTTACTCTGCAACCGACTGGGAACGCACAACCAGCCCAGCATATTCCCAGACTGCAAGAGATGGCTATGAAATTAATTTAGCTCTGAATGCCTCTTCCTTCCTAATTTCTTGGCTCATTAATTGCCACATGAGGATGCCACCTTCATGAGGTGTTTGGTTAAAATGAGCACTGTATGGCCACAAAGAGCAGGTACGGATCAGCGCATGTTCTTCGCCTCAGTTTCCCTCGAAGGGGGTAAGCATGGATCCACACGGACCCCCCCGCTGGGTGCTGGGAGGATGAGTATGTCACTGGTGAAACACTGCATCCCTGTGGTGTGACAGCAGCTACGTTCTCCCAGGTCACCACAGAAGGGCTGTGGTCTGGTCTCTCTTTTTGGCACCTCTCAGCTGGTGAATTGGAAAACCCCTTCCACCTGGCCATGTTTATTCAGAGGACAAAGGTTAATAATGCTTTTTCAAGGCTTAGAGGAAATGTGTCATCTTGTGTGTAAGTGAAGGCCATTAACGCTGCAGAGCAGCTTTACCAGCAGCAGTGCCTGCAGACCAGTATCTCATTCCTCTGTAGTTCAGGTGCTAACCCTTGGGCACACAGGTAGACAACCCTGAGGGACCAGCAGGTTGCAACTGAGCTTTATTTTCTATTACCTTTTTCAGACAGTTTGGGGCCAGTGTCCCACCGGTATCTGAGGGCAGCGGAGCAGCATCATTGCCTTCTTCCTCTGCAAAGCTGGCAGAGGATTTTACTCCTCACTGCCTGGAAATCTTTCAGCATCTTCCATTTATCACAGCAGAAGTCACTTTCCATTTCACCTGCCCATGAAGAAGGACATAGGCAGTATTTCCTCCCTCCAAACACTACGCAAACTCCTGATGGTCGGTGGCAGCAGAGACAAATTAAAGCACTGTTGGCTCTGTGGAGGAGGGACCACCTGAATCTGAGTATTTTTGCATAGCTGAATACTCTGCCCAGGCTAAACAAATAATGAGTAACGACCATTAAATGATTAATGAGAAGCTAGCAAAAATAATGCCAGCATTGTGAAACGTAGTTTGTCTTCACTAATAAAGTTCTCTGGAGATTAGATACTCCTGTGTTCTGCCTTGTAACTTCATTAAAGCCCCAACATGCAGCTGACTGCCAGTGATGAAATATATGGCTTAGTTATATGTTGTTCTTCTTAAGGGCTCATTATATATTTCTCTCCTGACCATCAGCACTTAGCTTTTTGGCTTACGTGGAAGCCCTGTTTCTTGATCTCTGCATTATCCCAACCTTGACCTAATTCACAATGTTTCTGACAGAGAGAGCTTTTTGCAAGGCTATTTATCTGCTTGGCTTGGAGCTGATGCTGCAGTGAGATCATTTGAGATGGAGTCTCTTCTCATCTCAAGAGTGAATTAGGGAATAAGGTGGAGAATTAGGGAATCAAGCTGATCTCTTAATATCCCGGCTCAGTGATTTTCAGACTTTTTCTGATTTGCTAACGTTCCAACAGAGGTGCAGGCCCCAGATAGCAGATTTAAGGCTGCTGACATTTAACTAGCTTTTCTTGTTATTTTTATCAGACTCTTAAAATTAAGCTCCAGCCCTGGGGAGTCCACAGTTTATAGGCTGAAAACCACTGATAACAAACTTTTCTTGAGACATCAGTTTGTCTTCAGTTTGCAGAGGTGTCACAGAAGCTATTTAAGTGTTTAAAAGGAAATGGAGGTTGGGTGATGAAATGTATCTCAGTGCTGTGACCCCGGGCCTTTGCAGCTGTTGGGGTTTGGGGCTGACACAGTCCTCGTCTGGTATGACTCCTCCAGGAGGCAGACCAAGTCCTTCGATAGCTGGATTCATGGCTTTTTAAGCCAAAATTTCTGTCTGTACTGTGTTGTTAATTCAGCAAAGACACTCAGGTAAGTCACAGCTAAAATCTAATTCTGCCACCTATTTTTTGCCACCATGTAGAGATGCTTTTGGTTAGCAGGTGTGTGAGCACTCGGCTTGCAGATGTTGACTGCCAGTGCTCAAATCCCATGCACAGGTTGGTTCACTGTCACTCTTCTCCTGACTGTTATGTTGAAATGACCGTAAGATAACAAAATCTTGTTTGATATAACCGTAGGGAGTATGGCTTTATAAAATAACCTCTTGTTTATGTTTCCATATCTCATTGCAAGTTGTTCCATGTTGACAATCGGGAACATGTCATATATGAAGTCAACTTTCTGTTGACTTTCACCAGCAATTCAGGCAGTAACCATTTGCGGTACTAGATAAGGATTCTTGATTTTTCACGATGTAATCAATAGCACAGATTTCTTAAAACATTCCTGTGGCTACAGATATATCGTTATAACATGAATCTACCTGCACTGACTGTGTTTGTGGTTGCATTTAGTACTTCTGGGAAGTGCAATGATGTATAAGTTCCCTAGATATGAACTGATTAATGTCACAGGTCTTTTGTAAGGAGTAATCCTATATTTCTCTAATTTACATGTCAGGAAGGGAAGAAGTTTGTAAAGATAGAGAAATTTTTTAGGAAATTTCACAAGTTTTTTCCCCAAGAATTTTTTTTTTTTTTGCTTGAGGCCTTAAGCAAAACTAACTGTGTTTTCTAGTCAGGCATAGAGTTATGAAGAAGCATCGCAGCGTCACTGCTGTGTGCTCTGGTGCAGTAGAGCAGGGATTTTAAAAACGGGGGGCTAGTGCTCCAGAGGGACTAGAGCCAGGCAGAGTGAAGGGAGCAGAGCAGAGCCTTTAGAGGCTTTACTTGGTGCGACAGAAAGTGATGCACGGCTCTTAAATACTGCATTTAGAAAGAGCAAGCTGGCGTCCTTGTGCTTCACTTGCAGAGGGACCCGCCACCACGGAGCGGTGCTGCGGCTCCTGCCTGCCCGCAGCTGCTTCTCCCTGCACTGCTGCGTGCTGGAAGGGCTGTCTGTCCATCCGTCTGTCCGATCACACTCAGAGGGGAGAGGGAGATTTTTCAGGAGTGCTGAACATCCCTGGCAGTGGTGCCGGGGCAGATGAGCGCTGCCAGCCCTGCTGTGGTGTTGCTCAGTGGTACGGTTGTCAGAACTTCTGCAGCATCCATGGAATGCTGGAGGTTGAAGCACAAGCGCAGTTGTCATTCGGGACACTTGAGCTCATCGCATGTATGTATCTCAACTACAAATCTTTATTAAGTTTAAGAGACATCAGGCATTTTCTGAGCTAGAAGTGTGGTAGAGCAAAGTTAACTCTTTCTTGTGCATGGTGAATTGGAAAACCCCTTCCACCTGCAGCGGTGGGACTGGTACCTGAGAGTGAAGCCACTGGGTGGGGACGAGGGTTGTGCTCTCTGCTCCTCTGTGCTGTAAACCATGAATCAGAAGGAGGAGTTTCCCAGGAAAAGCAAAGTATGCATCAAGACATCATAACCAAAACACTACAGATGTTTTCTTGTTACAAGAAAATGCAGTGTCTCTCCACAGGAGTTAAAATTCGTCTTGTCTCCATGTTCCTTGGTGCTGTGAGATGGGACATTTACTCTTCCAGTGCCTTGTGTAGTTATTTAATCTCAACTACAGTGATGGTTAAAAAGCCCTGCGTCTGAGAGAGGAGGATGTGCATGCAGCAAGACGTGATGTCTGCTTTGCAAAGGTGTAAACCATCACACACAGCAGTATTTAATCCAGTCAGGGTTTGGGTTTGTCTCGGGTTTCCTTCAGGCACCAGTGCTGACTTCAAACTGGCCTCAGAGCAACTCACAGACAGAAAACTCAGCTCATTACGGCATTACTCTGTAGAGAAAATTAAAAAAAAAAAAAAAAAAAAAGAAAAAAGAAAAGGCTGCTTCTTATCAGAAGCCTTTAGTCACATCCTTTGACAGCCGCCTTTGCCAACCACCCTGGCCCCCGGCGGCGCAGTCACAGGGATGAAACCTCAGCCGCTCCTCATCCGAGCAGACACGGCCCCGCATGGGCGGCAGCTGCAGCCGCTGCCACCCAGGATGGAGCCCGCGCGGGAAGGGCTGAGTGGCTCTGACATCTCTCTACCCCTAGCTGCTGCTGCTTTTCTAAAAGCCTTTTCTTCCAGATAAAAATCTGTCTTGTCTTATGGACTCCTCCGGTTCGGAGCAGCTCAGCTGGAGAACAGCTATCTTTTTAGGTGGTTCGTTCAGGAGTAGCGACAACAGAATTGTTTAGAAACTGTGAAGAAGACATCTTAATCATCCAGGCAAATATAAAAATTTTCTCTCCTAGCTCTTCTCCTTGTCTGCTGCAAAGAAGGAGCTTTTCCAAGTATCTGGGGATCAGGTAACAGCTTAAATATTATGAACGTCGTGACAGCTTGTTACCCAGCGTATGTGTATACACACACACACACTACTGCCTGGTCATCAGTTCCTCTGCAGAGTAATGAGTGTCTTCTGATCCTAAGTACAATCATGTTCTGATATAAAAATACTGTCTTATTCACCTGCTGATGGTAGGGCCACTTGAGCTAAAACACATATCCCTGAAGCATTTAAAACTGGTGCTTCACAGTAGCCGCAATTCATCTTCCAGCAAAATTAGAGTCTTGTTTCACAAGGTTGTCTTGTCATCTAGTTCTTTGTCTGTGTACATAACCCACCTTCTCACACCATTAATCTTCTCTGTGTATATTTATGATGTTTGTATAGTGCTGGGTGTCTCCAGAATGCTGTGAACACAAATGTGATTATCTGATTGTGGCAATTCTGTCTTTCTCCCAGGAAAATACCAGCCTGCCTTAAACTTCTCAGGGGGGATCTTTGCCTTTCACCAGCAGCAGATATTCTCTGTGATGACAAGTGACTTGTGAATGATCCCTGTGGCAGATTTCGTCTATGCTTGGCCATGATAAATGGTAAACCAACAAATTCTAGGAATCTCAAGATATTCAGACTTGAAGGTGCAGTTTTCCTTTCTGTGCTCAACTCTTCTATTTCTTCTTTCTCCCATGTTCTACCTTTGAGCTCATCTCTGAGCTTAAAATTTTGAGAGCTTGAGCTCTAACACCTTATCAGAGGGAAGATGAAAGGAAGAGGTGGCCACAGGTTGCTGTGGGTTTACTGCTGCATTGCTGATCTCTGACATGTTCCTGATCATTGTCCCCGGGTACATAATCATGAGGAGTAATTCATACACGTTTTTAGAAGAGGCTATCCCAAGAAAGCAATAAACTTCATCCAAAGCAGCAGGACAATAACATTATAGAAACTGTATGGTAAAACCAATGGACCACCCCATCCCCTCAACAAGCTCCTGTAGACTGTTAAGGACAAAAACATGCCATTGTGATAAGACTGATGGTTCTTCACAAAACAAACTCTAGCCCCTCAGTCCTGGTCCTTAGTGCAGAGCACAAAATACCTTTGGAAGGCAAGATTATAGACTGCAATTTCTAACTTTACTGAATACTAACAATCATGGACTCAGCAGAAATGGTCTTTTAAGGCACTTTGCAATTTTCCATATTCTCTGTCCCAAGCTAAAGCCTTGCGGTCTCACAGGCAGTAATTACCTGCTGTGCCTCGTGTGTCCTGCAGAGGATAATAATCTTCTCACTCTGCCTTTGGTAACATCCCGTCTCTGCCTAACCACTCCTTGCCTTTCCGAAGCAAATAGCTAGAATCACATCCTGTGGGATAATAGGATCCTGTGGCATCATAATAGCCACCTCTCTGCTCCTTCAGTTTTATCTGCAGTAACAGCGCTTTGGGTCTGGGCCTTTCCCAAAAGCTCTGAACACCCCTGAACTGTTCTGTGTTAAACCCCCTGGGGAACTGGGGGTGTTGTCTTTGATACCACAGGCAGCATTAAATGTGCTGTTGTAAATTAATCCCTGTCCCTTCACCAAGACCTTTCGTATGCAGACCCCCTTGTCTCTCCTCCCATTCGCTATAATAGGAACATGTCCCTCTGAGCCATTTCTTGTCTTTAAACCTCATTAAATTTTCCCTTTTCTTTAGCTGATGGAAGTCCACCCCTGCAAAATACCATGCTGCAACAACTCTGAGGGGCACTACAGAAAATATTTGAGGTCCATGTGGGAAACAACGTTGGAGTGGCAGCATGGGTGAGTGAGAAGGGTCAGGAGAACCGACCCCTCCCGTGTTTGGTCGCAGCCAGGGTCCCTCAGCAGTTAATGGCTGAGCAGGTTTCTTGCAGCTGATTTCCCAGCCGTGAGGCAGCACCTTCAGCTCAGCCTCTTCAATGCCTCTGCACCGTTTCTGGTATTCACCTCCACTTTCCCGGCCCTCTTTTCATCTGGCTTCCCCGCATTCGTTGCCAAGAACCACCCTTGCTTGTTAGGAGTAAATCATCTCTGTGTGATTGAAGCTGATTTTGGGGGGAACTGAGCCAGCAAACAGTGGCCACAAAACAACCGCAAACTGGCTTTGCTGCTGCCGGTTACAAGCAGCAGCCGGAGCTGACTTCACTTGGATGTTTGCTGTGGCTTCCAGCCGCGGCTTTCTGACCTGAGCAGCGGAGCAGAACGATTAAGCCATATAAGTGCAAGGCAGGGATTGTATTTTGGGTTATTTCAGATTATCAAATTCTCAATCTCTGCATCTGGCATAGTCATTGTTTTATTGCCTGTGTCCTCTTTTAGCTAGAAGCTCGCTCTGGAAGTGGACAGAAGCATTGCAGCTTCTTGCTATTGAATTCCTGCCCAAAATGAGGCTAGATTCCACACTAAAGGGCAATACTACTGCAAAGATGGAGAGGGTGAAAATAAGATCTGTAAGAATTATATAAAAGTAAAACCCCTGCCTTGGCAATTGGCCTTAAATACTAGTAAGGCCGTAACTAGGGCTTTGACCTGTTCAATTTGTGGAAAAGAAGGTTGAACGACAATTCATAACTTTGCCTATTGGATCAAACAGAAGAACATCTAATGAGCTCCACTGACATGGAACTTGCAACTCAGCAAATTCAGACTGGAAAGGAGTTGCAAATTTTTAACAGACAGTCATTTCTCCTTTATTTGCAATTTTAAATTTAAAGGGGGATTTTTTTTTCTATATGTCTCAGAGACACTGAAAATCTTGTCATTAATTCATAGGCAAAGAAGCAAAGTTTCCTTTTGGATCCAGTAGGCATAACTCATGCAGAGGCTTTTAGAAGAGATAGTAATGTCAGGAATATGTTCGTCAGGAAATGAGAGCTGAAAATCTGTATCTGTTCATGAAATGAGTAATGATGGGTGACGCTCAGTTTCTAGGCTCTAATGCCGCCTGCAGGATTTTAGTGACAGCATGAACAATACAAGTGGTGCAGTCCGAACTGGAGTATTTATTCAGATGGGAAGGGAGTGTTTAGTCCTTATGTTCACATTTATCAGAACCCAGTGATGGTATCTGATTTTGTATTGTGATCTGTTGCGCAGACTGGAAATTTTGAGAAAAGAACAGATCTGTCAGCAAGATTACTCAAATAAGCCCTGCCAGGGACTTGTGCTCTCCCCTGTTCCTCCCTGGTTTAGTTGTGCATTTCAAGATTACGGTTTTGAAATGCATACTAGTTGTTCCTGGCTGTCAAGCCAAAATTAAGGCTGATATTTGCCTGTGGGGTTAGTCCTCACTGCTGGGACAGGACTGTACCCTTGGAAAAAGAAATAGTTGCACCTATTTTGCTGAATTCAGCAGTGTCTGATGTTCTCCTGGTGAGAAGTGCTTCCCATCATGAACGCGCTACAAATTGTCTTTGAGAATCAATGGGGCTTTATGATCCTGAACTTGACGTTTCTGAGTTTCTGGCTGGCTCCCACCATTTGAGGCACAGAGCAAAGAAGAGAAATGGTGATTTCAGGTGCCGCCAGCAGGCTGTGCATCCAGTGCCCCCAGCAGGGCTCTGCAGACTGGGAAGAGAAGGTTATTGCTGCTGTTTCCGGGTCATCTTTTTGAGATTCAGCCAACTTATTTCAGTCTGCCTGGGATTTCTCATGGGCCCTGGGAAGGAATTAATGAGCAGCCTGGTCAGCTTGTCTGGGGACCTCTGAAGGTCGTGTGGGAACTACAGGAATCTTGAATCTCTATCCTGAATCTTCAGGAACTACACGGGGGTTGGCCAACTTGGATGGGAGCTTGTTAGGAGGACACATACCGGATGCATCCTGTTTCTTCGACCAGTTTAAGGTTGAGTCTGATGTGGGAGGACCGTCTTGGTTGGCTGGCTGTTTGGTACTGCATTTGTCATTCTGCATGGTGGTGTTGGAGGGCTGTTTGTTATTTGGGGGCTCTGCAGACTGTGGAAGACTGGGAAATCAAACCCTAGGTTTTTCTTATTGCTTTAAGTTTATTTAGAGTTTGTAAACCTTGGAGGCTGTGAAGCTGCACTGCTGTCCTGGAACCAGATGGGGAAAAGTTTAGGAGTCTGGATAATTAGAGAATTAGGCTGGTCCATCACCATGCTAGCTGTGGGGCCAGGGGCTGTCAGCAGTCCTTCCAGTGAGGAATGTGTTGAGGGGGAAAAGGAGCTGGACCAAAAAGGTGTTAAAACATCACCAGTCCTTGTGTGCAATATGGTTGGGAAACACTACCATAAAATAACTCCACCTGTAGGTAAAACACATGTAGGGTCAAGGCATGCTTGATACCTTGAGAGTTGATGACTGGCTAGTACACCAAAGCTGTTGGGTGCCTTCCCTTTGATAATCTAAACCATCCTTTTAGGCAATGAGGACGTCAAACACAGAGGTACAGACTAACAGCCCTTAACACACTTTCCATTCCTCTAACTGACCACATTTAGCAAAAGTTTGTTTTTTCCCAATATTCCTTGAGGATGCTGACTTCTCAGCATGATGTAAAGCTGGCTTGCGATGACCCAATTAGAAATCTGGGCACCTCCACTGTTAATTTGGGCAAGAAATTTAATTAAAAGCAAATATTTGGATGCAGAAATAGGATATGAGGTTGGCACTGGCATCTGTCATCAGTCTTGATTTGTCCCTTCTTTAACAGAAGCCCATTTAGATCTGCAAAGAATGTGGGGGTCTTCTTTAGAAGGCAAATATCCCTCAGACTCTATGTTCTGCCACAGCGGTCTGATTGCCACCTCAGTAGAAATATCCACTGTCTTGACAGAGATGTGAAAGTGAGACTGAAGGGAAGATCCACTGTCCAAGAAAATGTTTCAAGGGAGAAATTACCCAAAAGCAAAGTGAATGGGAGCAAAAACTCCTGCAACACTGGTCAATCTATGGAGCTGCTAAATTTGCTGTAATGTGCTACGAAGGAACCTCTGGCTCATATTGCTGGAAGTAGGGGTTCTGGCTGACAGTGAAACTCCAAAGGGAAGATCAAAGACTTGACTATTAGCTGTGCTAAATTCCTGTTAGATTTCTCTTGTAGATCAAAGGACCCTTTAAATAGGGAGGAGCTGATTCCCCTGGAAATATCCTCTGCTCAGCACTGGCCTTTCATGTAAGCCCCAGCTTAGCGGGCCTCTGGGATACGCCACAAATGTGCCCCTTGAAGCTTTCTGCTGTGGAAGGAAGCAGCCTTGGGGTTGCTCTAACATACACTTGGGGCTCAGCAGGCCCCACTGAGTTCCCCAGTCTGGGGAGCACAATAGGTTTGAATTAAAAGGGACTTCAACCCTCCTCACCTAAGTATTGCAAGAGTATAACTGATGCTCGCATGGCAGAGCTCAACGAATGTGACCACTATGTGTGGGAGAAATTCATATTTTCTAACCACCCTGTTTATTCTCCCATGTTAATAACTGTCTTTATATTATTGACTTTGAACATAGTTCATAATGAATACATAAGTCTCACTTCACAAAATGGCTGCTAAAAAGTGTAAAAGCTCTCCAGCTTCTGCTTGTCGGTACAGAGGTCAGACCCTTGCTGTGATCCCTGTTGCATAAACAGACTGACTTTGTTCATTAAAATGGAACTTCCCAAAGGAATCAATTATCCCAAGAACGTGATTCTCTTACTTTTGCTCTTTTTCTTGCTCTTTCATATGGTACAGTTATTGGATTTGTATGTATTTCACACAAGCAGCTTCGGAGAGAATGTAGCAACCAAGTGAAAGAAATGGAAAGTCGAAAGGTGGTAATATAAAGGCACGTCTACAGCTGGATCTGGTTCTGGAAAACTGTGAGAGGACAAGACTCCTTCATGTGCCAGGTGAAGACACTACATGATGCCAGGCTTGGAAGTTCAAGTTAGCAAACTTAGAGCGGGACAGTACGCACACGTTTTCAACTGTGAGGTCAATTGTTGTTGCGTTATGTTGTCTCAAGTGTGAGATCTCTGCTATTGCATGGTGCTTTCAAGTCGGGGTGCACATCTTCCTGAAAATGCTGCTGCTGATAAGCCCCAAGTCGCTCCTGCCGTGGCAGGAATCATGGCGTGGAATTTTGTGCCCCCTGTTGCACCAGAGCGAGATGCTGTTGGGATGTTGGATGGCGTGGTCAGCGCTGGTCTCCGCACAGCCGCACTGACTGCTGGGGAAGGCTTGCAGGACACTGCAGCAGAGGAGTCTGTTAATTTTTAAGGCAGATAAATGAAGTGGCTTTGCTTGCTTTTATGGAAAGCGTCTTTTAAACAGGAAGGGCAGCATGGAAGAGCTGCCTTCCATGGAACTGCTTGATGGAAAAATGAATAGGTGGTTGATACAGGGCAAGAGATCTCAACCTAGCAGCTGCCGAGCATGAGAAGGAGAAATGTAGGAGGACTGGAGCGATAAGAAACACTAAGAAAAGTCCATGCAGTCTCTCTGGGCTTTACCCCTGCATTGAAAGTTTTCCCTTTCTGGCAAATGTGAAAAAAAATGTTGACTATGAACAACTGATGGGGATGAGAGCCAGGCAGGGCTAGGACAGGCTTTGCCAAAGGTTGTGGGGCAAGACAGTGTATGAATTGCATAGGGTGGGGTGCAGGGTTGGAAATGGACCAGGGGTTCGGGGTATATGAGTGGGCTGGGTGGAGCGTGCACGTGAGCATAGGCTAATTTCTACAGAAAAGGTGAGGGGGGCTCAGTGACAGACTGAGGGATGCTGGCAGTCAGGGTAACTGAAGACAGGAGTCAACCCTGTTGTCCTGCAGGATGGAGCTGGGAAAAGCAAGTCTAGTAGCTCGATGCTATGAGGAAGAGGAAGCTGCTGGACTTCACAAACATCATTCCAGGAGAACGATTTTTCCAGCAGCCTCCAGGATGGATGTCTGTGTATATATGAGGCAACAGTGTCATGTAAATGCTACTGTGGTTCTGCCTTGAAGGTCAGGCAGCAGCTTCTGCTCTCATGCAGATCCTGTGCTGATGAATGGGAGAACTGCTAATGTAAAGGTCAGAAAATAAACAGAATTAATCTGAAGCATCAAGCTGGCTGTACAAAACATGTTTTTCTAGTCTGCACACTGTAGAACCAGGGACCTGGAGGTGCTGATTGACGAGAAGCTCAACATGAGCCAGCAATGTGCGATTGCAGCCCAGAAGGCCAACCGTATGCTGGGCTGCATCAAAAGAAGTGTGGCCAGCAGGTCAAAGGAGGTGATTCTGCCTCTCTGCTCTGGTGAGACCCCACCTGGAGTACTGCATCCAGTGCTGGAGTCCCCAACAGAAGAAGGACATGGACCTGCTGGAGCATGTCCAGAGGAGAGCCACGAGGATGATCTGAGGGCTGGAGCACCTCTCCTATGAGGAGAGGCTGAAGAGTTGGGGCTGTTCAGCCTGGAGAAGAGAAGGTTCCAGGGAGATCTTATTGTGGCTTTCCAGTACCTAAAGGGGGCCTACAGGAGAACTGGGGAAGGACTTTTTATTAGGGCATGTAGTGATAGGATGAGGGGGAATGGTTTTAAACTGGAAGAGGTCAGGTTTAGATTAAACATGAGGAAGAAATTTTTTACTTTGAGGGTTGTAAGGCACTGGAGCAGGTTGCCCCAAGAGGTTGTTGAGGCCCCATCCCTGGAGGTGTTCAAGGCCAGGCTGGACATGGCCTTGGGCAACCTGGTCTAGTGGGAA
This sequence comes from Vanellus vanellus, assembly GCF_965231255.1. Classification (NCBI taxonomy): domain Eukaryota; kingdom Metazoa; phylum Chordata; class Aves; order Charadriiformes; family Charadriidae; genus Vanellus; species Vanellus vanellus. Next base: position 14,886,268 of record NC_138912.1, on the reverse strand, counting down.
GTGTCCCTGCCTATGGCAGGGGGGTTGGAACTTGATGATCTTCAAGGTCCTTTCCAACTCTAAACTATTCTATGATTCTATGATTCTTTCCTATCCCACTCATAGAAAACAAGTATCTACATTTCTTACAGAAGAGGTGACCTAGGATTTAGCTTTCTCAGGGAAGGAACACCAAATTGGGTGATCAGCTGTCATGATGACTTTGTTGACTGCTATCTGAGACTAAGCATTTTCTAAACATTGATGAGGCTCTATGGCTACAGACCTGTTCCCCCTCTTCACTTTAAGCCAATATTTCTGGAAGTATCTTTGCATATCTTTGCAGACTGTGCTGGCTGCTGCTGTGAAATCTGTTGTCCTGTTAGACACAGAAACCCACAGGCAAGAAGTTGTTCACCTATGACTGACAGCAGGCTCTTGTCATCCCGTCCCATTTTAATTCATAATGCTGAATTTGCTTCTGTCCCATCTGAGTCTTACATCTGGCTCTGCGCTGGTTTGAGGTGACAGCAATGGGGGCAAACCTTCCTGATGTTGTGGCTGCAGGGCATTAAGTTTTGGGGTGATGCATGCCACATCAAGAATGCCATTGGCCAACTGTCATTCAGGCAATTAAAAATAAATTAGGAGATTGGCCCAACAATTAGGTGCAGTGAATATCTCCCAAATGATCTTTTCTCCCTGCAGCATGCAAATCCATACATTTCTTGGATAGGTGTGGCTTTTTCTTCCACATCTGTTGACGATCTGATGCCAGGCATTTAATTACAGCAAATCAAGCAACAGCTGATTTCTTTTGCAGATCCTTCTTCAATATATAAGGCAAAGAATTAGATTATAGACTGTGTGAAATAAGCAGGGCCCAGTGGATTAAACCTTGATCTGGAAGGAACGTATGGCACACCCCATCCTCAGACCCTTTGCTGTTTTAAGTGCCACATGTGCCAGTTCAGCTTGTCCCTCAGTTTCTCCATCTGGAGATGGAGGAAAACAGGAAGGAGGAGGAAAGCACTCACTCCTTTGGATTACTATGGAGATTAATGTTTCCAATATGTGTAAAAGGTAGTCAAACCATTGTATGTCCAATTTCTTAGCAACCCCACTCACATGTGTGCCAGTGAGCGGTCCAGGCTGCTGGACCCCATAAATTTCAAAGTCAAACGGACCTGGGCAGAGTCCGCTCACTGCTCCGTATTTTATTCTCTGACACCCATTCCCTGGGTGACGCCTCCGACTCTAAGCATCCTCTTGGGGTGTAAATTCTGACACGTGTTTGTCCAAGTCTCTGGCAAAGGTGGCTCAGGCTTCATGTGTCCTCCTGTTCGTGTGATTCTTCATAATTATAATTTGTGGTTGCCTGGTTTCTTGTGTAACCCCTTGAGGGATGATGTGCCTAGAAGGCACAAATGCAGGCTTTGCAAAGGGAATTTTTAACTACGTCTGCTTCATTGCTGCATAGCACTTCAGAGTTAGACATCTTTACAAAACACCCAGAGTCTGAGATGCAAATGCACTTATCTGTTCTTGCCCACTTCACAGTCTGAAAGCATCCCTACGTACCAAATCTAGCAGTCTGTCCAGCCATTCTTCTTCAGCGAGCTCTTTTTTCACGTAGATGCTAACCTCCAGCCGTCTCACAAATCCTCCTCCACATCCCGTCTCTCTCCTCTTTCACATATGCCTGAGCTGAACAGCTGGAGCTCATCCTTGTACCAGGCTTTTGGGTAGAGAACTCATGGGTGCTGTCATGACTTAAGGCAGTAGACATCATTCCGTGAGCAGATGTGACTGTGCAGCACCTTTCTCCTTGTGTTTGTTCATAATGATAATCATGATGTTAGCACCTTTCCTGGAGCTGATGCTCATTTCAGATGAAGTTCATGGACCGACTGCATTGTCTCCATCGACTTCTAAGCACAAATTGGTGGTCAGCTTCCCACGCACAGATACAGAAGGTGGAGAGGAATTATAATTCAGTGCAAATTCATCCTGCTCTATCACACAGCATGCTCTCCTCACCAGACCCCCACTACCTGACAGGATTGATACCAAGGAATTACATGTCCCTAATTAGACAATTCAAGTGATACCACTAATACTAAGGAAGAAGGAATGTCCTGACTTACTGGCATGAAAGCCCTGCAGTTTTGGCAAGCTGTTTTAATGCTCCCTGTTGCTACAGCGCAGGAAAAAGGCAAAAACCCAGAATCAGTGTGATCCTGTTTTGTCTATCAAGAGCCCCTGTGATCACAGAGCATATTTCTCACCCTGCTCAACATTTTCTGCGGAGAGAGCTGACATAAGTTGGCAAGGACAGCAAGCAGCCCCTCCTTCTCACTCCTTTTCCAACCAGTGTCAGGAGCAAATTCAAAGACTCTTTGACAGAGTGAACTAAGATACGATCACAGCAAAACCCTGGTGCTGTTTTGCATTCCTGCCCACGGTGCGAACTGCAGGCTGCGGTGTCGGGCAAAGCGAAGCCCGTCCCTCACAGACTCCGAACATGTTGCTAAGGCAGATCTCTACAGCTCCCTCCTTTCACTGATGTAACTATGCTTTACCTCAGTTCTCCGAGGTGAAAAGGGAGCTGGTGGAGCGCGTAATCTATCAGCCATGCGAGGTATGGTTTAATATTCATGCTACAGTACTAAGATCAAATTGGTGCCTGGCGTCTAAAACTCAGAGTGGATTTGGTGGAAGCAGAGAGCACTTGGTCCTTCTGGGAGCAGGTCTACCACGCAGTGAGCTATCACACAAGGCGTAGTTATCAGCGTGCATGATGCACGCGTGAGTGCCTGTAATTTAATGGATGACCGCACAGAAATGTTCCCTGTGCTATTATATGGACGTTCCCTATGCCTCCAGTCTAAAACTCCGGCACCTTTCCTTTTCCAAGATCTCTTTTATACAGTGGAAAGATGCCTCTTTCCATTATAATTTGCCTTATGCTGACACCTCTTTCTGCCACATAAAACAAGACACTGCCCAGAAAAGTGACAGTCCTTACTCAAGACCTCTTACAATTCAAGGACAGGCACAGAGAGAGATTAGAGAAAAGGAACTGAGAAAGAACAGGGATTTTTTTTGTTGGTTGAGGACAATTAGGTTCAGCAGGATGGAGAGTATTGTATGATGAGGAGCTGGATTCGCCCGTCTGAAGGCCATTCCAGTCCCGTGTTTCTTCGTGGGCTCACTGTAATGAGCTGGCTGGAAATATGATGTTCACAAAGGAGCTAAATAAAGATGTGACTCAATCTCTGTCCCACCTCTGCTCACAAGCTTCCTGCTTGTGGAGGCAGCTGGTGGACTTATCATGGGGCCAGAGCAGCACCCGTTATACTGGCAGCACCAGAGAGAGTTTGTGTTTGAGCGGGAGTTCAAGCACCCTACTACCATGGCAGCAGGCAGCACTCTGACTGGTCATTCCTCTCTGCTTCTGAGAGAATGAGAAAGGATGCAAAAACATGGTGCACATCTCACCCATATTGCAATCTAAGGCTGGGCAGGGCGGTAGTGACTCCTCAGCCTGGCCTTCTGCATCACACATGCCAAAAAAAAACCCTCATCCTGATTTCAGCATCAGATTTTGGTTGAGATTTTCAATGTTTCTAATCAAATCTTATCATTTAACCTCAGAAGGCGTCCTCTTCTCCTCTGAAAGTTATGTACTTGAGTGCTTTCAGAGAACAGTGGGTCTCGTGGGTCTTTTGGCTCTCTGGGTGGGGAAATTGTGGCAAGGTGAAAATGTTCATGTGTGGTCCCTGACCAGGAAGGGCTTTTCTTTTGTTTATTGGGAGGAGGGAGAAGGGAGGGTGGAGGTGGACAAGTAGATGGGCAAAATCACTTTTTGGAAGGAAGCTGAACATTACATTTTTGTTTAACAGAAGGAAGGAAAAAGACATTTTACAGCCGTAACACAGCTGAACTGAAGCTGCCCTCACTCTTCAGCATTTGCTGAAACTCCAGATGAAGCTTGCAAGTGTGGGTGTCTCCAGAACCTACAGTCCTCTTTAAAGAAAAAGGTAATGTAAATATGCAGTAGACCAGCATCAGCTCTGGATTTATTTTAATGTGGTACCAACAGGACTCCTCCAGGTCCTGGATCGAGCTCATCACAGCAGAAATCCCTGTATGGCCAAGGTGCTGCTGGGGTGAGCACAAGGGGAACCTCACCACCCTGTATGGTCCTGGCTGCTTTTTGCGGAGCAACTCACCGGCTTTGGGAAAGGCAGAGAGGAGCCCCACGGCTGGTGGTGGACAGGTGTGGTATTAACACAGGACCTTCTGTCTCACATCAAGAGAGCGAGCGGTGTGGGCATGGCTTGTGCAGGTGTGTGTGAGTTTGTGTCTGCAGCATGGATGTTCATGAATATGCAGCTGTGCAGAGGCTCATCTACACACAGAGGGCTCCAACCACACAGGGCAGTCCCAGTTCACGTGGGACGTGTTTATATCGCAGCAGCTTTCAGAAGCCACACGTGCAGGCAGTGCCCCATGCTCGCCCTTCACCAGTACAACCTCCTGACCCTTCATAGGAGACCTGCCAGTGAAGTGTTTCCCTTCACCCCATTTCTAACCTACCCCATTTCCCTGAGCTTGGCTGGAGCTCCTCACTGCTTTGAGCCACTGGGGAGAGGAAAGGGGTGCAGGCACCCACCCACCTTGCTGGGTAGGTTGGGGACCAGTATGGCACCTACTCGCCCCTCTTACTATCTGCCTTCTTGTCCACCTGCTCCAGGGTTGGAGAAGAAGCCGCTTGCCCATCTGCTTTGCCTTCCCCCGAGTGCTGCTCTGACATTTTTGCATCCGTGAGAATCCTAATTGCTTTAGGACCGTCACATCTCAGCACAGCACGTCTGCTTGGGTGGATGTTCATGCATGACGCAGCTTCTTTGTGGGACCCGGATTCTGGGGTCATCCACAAATTCCCTAGCTGGGAGGGTGCTGGCCTGCCCTGGGGAAGCAGGTTTAGGGCCAGCAGGCATGAGGGAGGTCCAGCCGAGCATCCTCCCAGGGCGGTGGGGGTGTGCCACCCCGCGAAGCACTTTCCTTGAGGGCTGGAGAGGGGAATCATGTCCCTGACCCTGCGGCTGCCCCTGGGGGTGCGTCGTCCTGGGCGTCCTTGTGACTGAAGGGGGGGCTGAGCTGCAGGGTGCCCTGGGGGGCAGGACGGCCGTGTTCGCTGCCGAGACCCCGCGGAGCCGGGACCGGGCGGTGCCGCCGCCCTCCTCGGGGGCCCCAGTGCGTGTGCCCAGGACCGAGCTGGGGGGGGGGCGGGGGGGACTGGGAGAGGGTCCCGCATGTCCCTACCTGTCGCGCCAGCGGTGCCACATCTGGGCGGCGCGCGGCGGTGCTCCCCCCGCCTCCCCCCCCGGGGCGGAACAACTGTCTCCATGGCGACGGGGCGCGGCGGGGGGGCCGCGGTGCTGCCGCCCCGCCCCGCCGTACCGAGCCGCGGCGGAGCCGAGCGGAGCCGGCGCGGCCCCGCGGAGGGCGGCGGCACCGCGGGGCGATGGGGCCCGGCGGGCGGCGGGCGGGAGCGGCGCTCTCGGCGTCGGAGTGAGTGCGGGAGACGCCGGCGGAGCGCTGCCCCGCCGCTGCCGCTGCCGCCGCCGCCACCGCCCCCGCCCCCGGGGAGAGACCTTGCGCGGTGCCGCCCGGCCCGGCCCGGCTCGGATGCCGCCATGGGGAGCCGCTTCTCCAGCATCCCCGCGCTGCCCCGCGGCGGCCAGGGCCGCCTGCACCGCGCCCGCCACCACCACCTCAAAGGTACGGCTCGGCCGGCACCCCCACCAGGACGGGCACCCCCGGCAGGATGGGCACCCCCGGGAGGACGAGCACCCGCCGTACCCCGGGGCACCCGAGGCACCCACGCAGCCCGGAGCGGGATGGGGGTTCTGGGCACCCCGAGGTGGGATGGGCAGCCAGGCAGGACACAAACCCTGGGCACCCCCGGGACCCCAAATTGGGATGAGATCCCTAGGCACTTAGAGCACTCTGAGCACCCCATGCCGGACAGGCACCCCGGGCACCTCGGGACAGGCTGGGCTCCCTGGGGACTCCGGGCGGATTGGGCTCCCTGAGCACCCCAGGCACCTCGGGACAGGCTGGGCTCCCTGGGCACCCCGGGGTGTGATGGCTCCATGCCTGGCACCCCGTGCCCTCCGGCGGTGTGGGCCCCCCTGCCCTGCTCCCAGCCCTGCCGCTTCTTCCCCAGCAGTGCCCCATGGGTGGCTGATCGGTGCACAGGTCTCCCCGGGCAGTGGCACCCTGGGAAAGCAAGGGACAACATGTCAGAGGAGTTGGACTACCAAAGATTCCCCAGGTGTTTCTCGGTGAATGAAAGCTTTGCTTTGGCATCTTTGATGGGTGCTCCAGAAATGTGTCCATGTGCCTGGGACTATCAGTCCTGTTTGGAGGAAGGCAGGGGGTATTTGGGGCTCCTTGTCCAGCTTACGTGGTTATTCTCTTCCTCATAAGGATGAAATCCCTGTTCTGAAAGCCTGGGGCTCTGTCAGGACCAAATTGGATGGGAATGACTTCTGTAAAGCAAATAGGAGTGACTGCCCAAGGTCTCCTCTGTTCCTGCCCTTTTTTTGCCCCCTTTTTCTGTAAGATGGGAGGGTGGTAGCAGAAAATAACCTGTCATTCTTGAAAGGGATTTTATGGGCAGCAGTACACACCTGGGTACCTCGGCACTAAGCGCATTTTCACAGCCAAAGGCACTGAATGATGGGGGTATAGGATATCAGACATCTCTCTGTAAGCAGGGAATGAAGGAAGGTGCTGCTTCCACAGCCATTTCGGATGACCAAAACTTGTTGCAGCTTCCCCAGTGTGTTGAAGAATTTGTAGCCACGAGAGTGGGAAATAGGGATGTTGCTGTTCACCCCCATTTTTACTGAGCTTTCGGATACTACTTTGGCATGGTCAACTCGTTGCTATACTGAAGGATTTTCCGATACTTGCATTATTCTTCCGTTACACCTCTCTGCTCCCTTCCTCTGTACTTGGATGACTGGAACAGTTCCATGAACTGAGGGTGATTATATCATGGCTTTTTTAATGTCCATGCAAGGAGGCGTTATGAATGCTTACTGCTCTGTCATGGACAAAGTCAGTCAGAAACTCAGCCCAGACAATGGCTGTGCTTAAAATTAGACTTGCAAGGATGGGGATGCTGAATCCTAAACAGTCAACCATCATCCTCTATCAATGCAAACATGAAAGCACACGCGATGCTGTAGTAGTTGGTATGCAATTGTAAACTGCCAGGGAGGATTTGTCTCTTAAAAATTGTGCTGTCAGCTGGAAATCTTTCTGAAGCAACCTTAAGAAGATAAGAATTTAGAAACTGGAGCCAAAAGGGACAGTGCCACTTAATCCATTATCAATAGCTTATGTGAGATTTTGAAGATGCTCTGTATGAATCACCTGATTTTTGGGAGTGTGTGGAGCGTGTGTTGATGGCACTTTGTTTGTTTCTTTCTTCCTTTAATTTCTGTTTTAATTAAATTTCTACCTGTGCTAAGGCAGCAAGCAGAAGCATTCTCAAGACTGTAATGTAGCAGAGCACTGAAATAATTTTGATTTGGAGTAAAGAGTTAACAAGGCATTGCCTTTGTTGTAAAAGCCAAGCAACTGCCAGGGACAATATGTGCCTTTTTTGTCTTTTTTTGAAACCGGACTGCCTCAGGTCCTACATTTAAATGCAGAATAAACAAGTCTGATTGCATCTGACAGGTTCCTGTAAAATGGTCTGGAGGCATAGCAGCAAAAGTATGAATGTCACACAGTTTTGTTACATATCTGCCATTTAACATTTTGTAAAGTGTATTTTAATTGAAGGTCCCCAGTTGTTCTTCCCTCAGTGTCTGGCTCAGTGTTAGGGATGCTGAACTTTGATAATTTGGCCACCATCTCGTACTTTCCATATGTGACAACCTCTTCCTAACCTGGTGCCAGGGGTGATTTAGGCTCATTCTTGCTAAAGAAGATAAAATTGCATTAAGTTTTCCAAGTTGGTCTGGGGACTCTGAAGTCAGTCCCTGAACCTTACAAGTTCATCTCTGCTAAATAAGAAATGAGTACATCGAGCTGTTGCCCACGTGTACTGAAAATTTTTATACCTTTCAGTTAGTCCTGCTAAAAATGGTCACCTTCAGTTAAGTAAACCTTCTGAAGACCATATGATACTTTTGGTGGTATTGAAGGCATAACACATATCACTCAAGAGTGGCACGGCTGGCAGAATACTTGCTTTGCTTTTGATGGTCATGCATAGGAAGGAAAGCGCCCAACTTGATTCTCAGACTTCAGCTGCAGCTTTAAAACCAGGTAGCTGAAATAGGCAGGTCTTTACTGAAGGTTCCTGGGACAGTAAACCTGGAACCCCAGGCTGATGATTTTAGAGTTGCTTTCAGATTAGGACGGTACTTTAAGATCTCATATGTCCAGCCCTTTATAAAAGGACTTCACATTGCTGTTCACTAGAAACCGCTAGACGTGAGTACTTTGGAATGACCTGTTCCAAAGCAGTATGTCATGCCTGGATTGTTAATCCAGATTTTGGTGTCACAGTTGTTCCTGCATGCTTTGGCCGGTTTGGAGACAGGGAAAACTGAAGTCAAGGGAAACAGGAGTCCTCCAGGACCACAGCTGATCAGATGCCATGGTCCTAATGTGGCTGTTAATCTTAAAGTCATGGCCAGTGGTTGGAAGGAGGTTGTCACTTGGCGATATCATGATGGGGAGGTTGAAGTGAGATTATTTTCAGCATTCCTGTGAGTATTTCCCTTCCTGTAACCCAGATGTGGCTGTTTCTCTGGGGTGACGGAAGGTGATCCATTGTGTACTTTCCTAATGCTGAGCAAAAGATCATGATTATCTGGTAACAATCTCCTTAACGATGCAGCCAGATAAACTCCAGGAAATTTTTGCTGTCCACCCTCTCTGAAATATGGTTTGTGATAACTGTCAAACAAGGTGTGTATGGCTGTTCGGAGTGCAACCGAGTGGGAAAACTCCAGCCGTATCTAATCTCCTGGATTCTGAGATGAAAAAGATCAACCTTTGCATCAGTGGCTCTGTGTACTGTTTATTTTCTAGTGCCAGGGCAGTCTGGCTCGAACCGTTCCAACCAAGGAGACTGCTATTATTTCTCAAGACATACATTCCCAGTTCAACCCGTCTCCCTGCCCCAGGGTTCTTCCAAGATAATCTATTCAATCTCCTCTCTTAATTCTCCTTTTTAATCCTGGTGTAGCTCGGTGAGTTACCTTCCTTGCCGAGTGTTACCTCTTCCAAACCTCTGCGGCTGTTGCGTTCCTCCTGAGCTACTGCTGAGCCTTGCCCCATGGGTTTAACTCTTCCTATGTGATGTGTGGGCTGTGTACCCTGTTAGGGCTGTTGTGTAGTTCCCAGGTTTGCTGGTCCGGGATGCTAGAAATGCAGTTTGTGCTAGCCCTTGGGCCAGAGGCGAGGCATGGGACCTGAATGCCATCTCCCGCGCTCCGTGGGCAAGAGGCTCTTTATCCTCACTTGTCTCCGTGTCCTCAGCTTCAAGAAGGCTTAGCCGTTTCTGTGGACAGCAGATCAATATTACATTGTAAAAGCTAAGAAGTATTACTGTTTCCTCTTTTAAATCCTTTCCTCCAGCCTCCTACTCAGGTTTGCTGCTCTTTCCCGAGCCCCCTCTTGCTGTGGAAGGTAGATTTCCAGGGTGAATGACAGTGAGCGGGATTTCTTCCTGTCGGTTTTCTCACGGGTTAATGCACCTATGATATTTATGCAAAAGAATGCATGTGCTATATTACAGAGACAGCCCGAGCTAGTCAGAGATCCTCTTTTCAGCAGTGGCTGATTACTCATGGGTTATTCTTTATTATTTGTATTACAGTGGCATCTGGAGGCTCCTATCGAGATCTGAGTCATGTTGTGCTTGGTGCTTCCGTGGTCCCCTATACTTACTGCTCATTCATACAGATAGCTCTCGCTCCCATGTCTGGGTGATCTCTGTGGGATGATTTGGGGTTTATATCTCTAGAGTATCACGTGAAGCAGGCTGGTACCTTTGCAGGACGGTTCTTCTTAGTCCCTTCTTTTGCTAGGAAACCTGAAGTCAGAGTTGGCAGTGGTTTGCTGAAGGATGTGACTCTGCCTTTCTGGCTGTCATTCCCCAGAAACAGCCTGTTGTGCAGCACTTCACCGAGGAGGCAGGGGCTTTGCTGCTTTTCCTGGCCCATGGGGGATACCAGTCACGACTTTACAGTCTTTGCCTGCATTTTTGCAGTTGCTGTTCCAAACTTTATATCCCACTGACACATAAATATGTTGGACTTTTTTTCTCCTTTCACTGGTATTTTACGAGCTTCTGAAATACATGCAGAAGATAGTAATCTGGCTGGTGTAGGCATTTCAATAATTGTATGCTGTTGATAGGAAAGCCGATCCTGCTGCCAGCTCCATTTTGTGCACTCGCTAGATAAAACTAAATGGGGAGTAAAAGGACGTCAGCAGCTGATGATCACGGGATTAGAAGTTGGGGTGCAAGCAGTTCACCAGGGATTTGCCAATAGCGATGCTGTGAGATAACCTCAGCTCCCGTTGCTGTCATAATTGGTTCTTCTTTGAAGTACTATTTCATTTTCTTCCAGCCTTAGAGACTCAGAAGTTTCATCATTCAAGGCTTTGAAGGATGCCTCCTGCTTCCTGCCCTTCTGCTTTCATTCTTTCCTGGATCGTACTAGTTTCCCTCTGATCTGTCAGTATGTTTGGGTTGTAGGTATAAAGTTTTCCCTGCCTGAGGTTCTCAGGTTTATATGACCTTCTCCCAAGCACTAGGTTTTTTTCCCAAGCTACTGAACTTTGGTTTATTGCATTTAAACTGCCTAAAATTGCCCAGTGTTCCAACCACAGCAATTTATCAATCTTACTTTTCTTTTCCCGTTGTCCTTTTCATAAGGTGCTGAAGCCTCTTGGTGGAGCAGGTAATGCTGCAGCTTCTCAGAAATTTCCCAGGAAATCGTGTGGTGTTTTGCCAACAGGTGATGCTGTGTATTTCGCAAGGGCAAGAAAGGCTACTTTGGAAAACCAATAGGAATCAAAACATCAGTGGGGTGATTGAGCTGGAAATGTTAGTCCATGGCTCAGTAGCAGTTAAAAAAAGCAAGGGAAATACTAGAAATTATAACAGAAGCCAAACAGAAGAAAATAGAAGCCATGATTAGATTGTTGTATAAATCTGAATATTGTGTGTAGTTCTGGTTCTTCCCCTTTCACCATCTTAAAAAAAGATACAGAAGAATTGGAAAAGGTTCAGAGGAGGGCAACAGGGACAGTCGAAATTCCAGATTATTTTCATATAAGGAACGCTTGAATAAACTAGGGCTCCTACCTCTGGAAAAAGAGGCAACTGGGGTGGGAAGTGATTGGCATGTAAAGAAGGGGCAGAGCTCCACTCTTCGCTCTATCTTCCAGTACAAGAATTAGGAGGACATCAAATGAAGTTGATGGATTCCAGCTCCTTTTGAACAAAAGGAAGTTGTAGCTAGTAGCTCTGTAAAGCTCATTAATAGTGGATGTTGTGGATGCTAAAATGGGTGCAGTTTTATGGGAGATTGGAGGAGGTCATGAAAGAGGAATCCTTTGAAGTTACATATTTTGCTACATAGAAGGACCACATACTCACCTTGCTCATATGGATTTCCCAAGGGTGTCTTCCTAATGCTACACATGTTCAGCAGATAAGGATAACACTGAACTGAGAACTTAAAACTTCTCCACACCAATGACAGGTGGAGCTGGGTTGTTCAGACATTGCAGTGATGGATGGAGAGATGCCCTGATGTTGGCTGGTCTCTAGCTGTATCCATCTTCTTTTTCATGAACGTCCCTGCCTGGGTGTTTACAGAGTGGTTCATTGCCATAGCAGCTTCGAAGTCACGCACAGAACATCTAGGCTTTATGTGAGAGACAGTAGGGATTGTGACAAGGTCCCTGTGCAAGCTCCCATCACATCTGTCTTGGATGAGGCTGTGTATCCTACACCATGTGGTTTTGATAAATAATGGTGCCTTTGCATTTGTGGGCTCTTCTGGAGTAAGAGAAAGCAGGTTCTTGTTGCTTATAGACCTCCCGAGTGACAAGGACCTAAGTAGCCCCCACTTCACTTTGTTTCCTACACTATTGAAATAGCATCTTTTGTGGATATCCCTGTATCTGGGAAGGTTTCTAATACAGAGGCTTGGAAGTTTTCAGATTTGGCAGCTGTTCTTACCTACTGCTGCTAGGATAATTGCAGGAACCAGCGACTTCTGCATCACTGAAATTGTTGCCCGTGGCAAGTACATAAGTACATGTTGTTTTACTTACGGTGCATACCTTCATGGTGGCTACTTATTCAAGCTGGGGATCCACGTATGCGCTGACTTGGTCTGCCTTGAAATTGTAGGACATCTGAGCAATCCAATTCTGAACTGTCCCAAGGAGTGGGGTCTGCAATGCCTTTGTTTCCATATTGTCTCTATCCAGAAATGGTTGATCTAAGATTAGCCATAATCACAGCACTGTGCAGGTGCTCAGTTCTGTGCCACGAATTGACAAATCCCAAAGTATTGGGGACAAGAGCTGAATTTTAACTCAGACTTCGGCTCTGGCAATGGTTAAAGTTTCTGCTGTGGCTGCAACGCGTATACGTGAGCCTGAGTTACCTTTTAAGCTAACTAACGAGGGTATTGCTAGCTGTGTAGCTGGGGAGGAGGGCAGGCACTTGCATACTTACCCATACTAAGGTCTGGGTTGATGCAACTATGTGGTTAAAATCGAGGTGGGGTAGATTTTCATCTCCATTCATTCTTGGGAATCTCTAGCTGATAAAAGCATGTTGTATATAAGATTCTAGTTCATGTTTATACTACTGATTATTTGGCCTTCAAGTTACAGGGTTGAAATAGGATTGTGTTTTAAAATTATAGGGCAGAGGATGCCATGGTTGTATTATGTTTATACAATTCTCCATTAGTCCCCCTCGGTCCCACTCTTTGCTGAAGCATAGGGAAGGATTCTCAGCTCTCAGAAAACTGTCAGGTTAAGCCTCAGGGTTATTTTATGCAAAACTCTGAAAAGTAAATGTTAATAGTTCTCAGACAGCCTCGGAGATAAAATACCATGCAGGTTTTTCGTTTGTTTGTTTGTTTTAAAAAAAAAACAACACTTAATCCAGAACATGCAGTAAGTGTAAACATTTTTTGGAAAACCAGTAATAAGATTTGAGACAAAATAAATTCTGAAGTATTGGCATTGCTCGCAGAGTCTCCTTCCTCTCTTTGCTCCTTCATAGTCAGCATTTGGGTTTCATGCTGGTAACACTGACACTTCCAGACGTTCCTGCATGTGTGGGCTTACACACGTGCTCGGGCACATGCAGGCATTCCCTGTTGGCTGTCAATCTCATCATTTTTACCACATGGCCAGAACACACCCTATGTCTCACATTGGGACTTGAGAAGATCAGTAGCTCCCAAGTTATTTTCCGATCGCATTAGTCCTTTCAGCAAAGCAGTGGCTGGGGAGCTCTGTAACTAGCCAGTGCCAGTAACTAGCCAGTGGGGTAGCAAAGAAGGAGCCTGGCTTCTGCAGAGACAAGGGACCATGGGATGCTGAGCAGAGATGGAAATCTGGGATCCTTTGCTCCAGTGGAATTAATCAAGAGCGCTTTTGGGGTATGCGTCTCTTACTTGGGGATCTGAATGGGAGCACGAAAGTCTTTGCGAGCTGCCCCTGTCTGAATATCCCTCCGGCTTCACCCTACTTGAAGGCTGTAGCTCTAACCCTGACCCAGTCAGAAGAAACGTAATCATGTTATGCTTGATTCATGCTAATTTACATTGACTTCCCATATGTCAACATACGATTTAAAAACCCCACTGATCATCTTTTATCCTCTGTTAGGCATAAGCTCTGCTTGATTTCCCTTTAACTGCTACTTGGATGGAGATGTGACTGTGTTTTTTGGTCTACTGCTCATCAACACCATCTAATGTAAAGATTAGTATTAGAGTCTTAACTTGCTACTGGATAGGCTTTTGCCAGATAAGCCAAGCAGCGGTAGATCCAGAGCTTATTTAACAACCAGATTCCAACTCTTCATCAGACAGTTAGTTCAAATCTCCTCCTTAAGTGATACCTGTTTAATATAGCATTTAATTTTATTGGTGTTAGTCTGGATTTCTTTGATTTGAGCAACTGGTGCCATTGTATTTTTAAATATCTATCTATCTTGCAGGATCATTTTTGTCCCTGATGAATGCCAGTTTTTTTTTTTGGACTTAACAAGTATTTACTAGGTAGGAAGGGAAGAATTGGTTTCCCATAGAAATATTGAGTCACTGTAGAAGACAGGATACAAATAACGGTAAATGTTACAAACAGAATCTGTGTATTACGTGAGTGAGTGAGTCACTTGAATAGATGTGCTAGAAAAGTGGAAAAGAGAAAATATGCCTCACTAATTGATTATGCTGCAGCATTTCAGCAAATACAGAAAGAGAAGTAGCTGAAATAATTTAATTTTTTTTAATTAAAGAAGTACAGTGAACACATTATAAGGAACCTGGGTAACCTCTGATTTTAGTACTGGATTTCTACATACCCGTTCCCATCTCTGTATATAATTTAGCATACCTGTTTTAACAGTACAACCCTTCAACGATTATATCACTTAACAGGCATAAAATAAAATAAAATAAATAGAATAAAATGTGCTAAAAGTTCTCCCTACTGAAATTCATGAATACCTTTTGTTTCAACAGGTTTAGAGTTAAGATGCTCAGTGATAAGTACTGACAGCCAGGAGCTTTGTTCCTCTGCTTGAAATCTGCCCTGCATTAGCTGTGGCAGAAAGTTCTTACCATCTGCTGGATGCCTGTGGAGATCATCTGGTGTTCAGTGCATTTCCTTTGGACAGTTGTTCTCAGGCCCTATTGGCATGCACTGGAGGATTTAGCAGAGAGATTAAATAGCAGCTTGAGGTTTCAACCAGAGAAGTCCTGCAGATGGGACCTGTAGCAACGAACGGAGTGAGCCGCGGTTGCTCTTGCTCACGCTCTGCTCTGTGTGTTTGGTGGCTGAACAGATATTGTCGGTCTTCAGTTGTCAGTCCAACACAAAGCCCAGGAGGAAAAATTACCGAGTGAGGGGTGGGAACAGAGACTGAGGGTAAACTCCCAATTTGGAAATGTTAATGCTATATCCATTATTAATAACCCCACTGCGAAAGAAAAAATGCTTTGCCGCAAATGAAGCTGTGACACAGGGAAGTGGTAGGCAAAATTAAAATTTCATACTTGCCGTGGTCTTACAATAAAGGTTTTGTGATACACACCCAGCAATGCCACTATAAATAGTCTCGTTATCTAATCTTCCAACTTGGAATATGACAGACGATTACAAGTAGGAAAACAGTTCAGTGTAGATTTTAGCTATTTTCCCACTGCTTCTCTTGCTTCTGCTGGAGCATTATTGCTGTTCCCCTTGTAATTCACATGGAGACAAGATTATTCAGAAGTACAGAATGTCACCAGGAGGAGGAGAGTTCAGACAAAACCCAGAAGATTTATGACATAGTTTAGATAAGGCCATGTAGGAACTGAGATGAGGGAAGTAATGATACTTTGCAGTCCAGCGGCATTTCTCAGGGTGTGGTGAGAACTTCTTCATGCCAACTCCACTGGGTCAGGTAAGGAGCAGGGCATGTTTTAATAAGGTGCTCGACATGCTTGATTGCAGAGGGAACACTTTTACTAATGAATAACCCAGACATCATACAGTATGGGCTCTGTCCACACGGGTCTAGGACCTGATCCAAAACCAACAGAAAGTTCCTAGAACATTTCATAGAGGCATAGCTAGCACGGAGGAAACCTCTGTTTCTTTTTGATCTTATTTCCCATGGGGGAAGAAGGAGTTGGCTGGTGGCAAGAATGATACCTCCTCTCCTCCTCTCTCTCTGCCTTGCCAGTGATGCAGATCCTCATTTCTGACCCTTCTTTGGAGCCTTCCCCAGCCCGTTTCACATGGGGCACCTGAAGGCAGCGAGGAGGGATGACTCCTGGGAAAGCTCCCCCTGAGCATGGGCAGCTAAAAACGACCTTCTGCAGCCTTTGTGCATGGACACAAATAACCCTTTCCCACAGAAGACTGCAGATTGCTTTCTAAACCTTCGTGAAGTTTTCTTGTGATGTCCATGGGAGAAGGCATGAGTGAGTACGGCTGTTGTAAATCTGAAAGCCCATAAGACTTGAGTTATCCTCTTTTTGCTAGACTTTGAGTATTTATTCAAACTCCAGTGCTGCTTGCCCACTGCCAGGTGGCCTCCCCACCACATAGCTTGGAGGAGGCTCTCCACTGGTATCATGTTGGTGCATGTCCAGGCAGCTCAATGGAATGTGGTGATGGTGGGCACGCACATGCAGCCCAGCCATGGCCAACTGCAGAAATCTTTTTCTGTGCCTTTATCACACCTTCTTGTGGAAGAGCTAAAACAACAACAAAACTTGAGGAACTGAGCCTCACCGCAGCTGTCGCGGGGAGGCAGGAAAGAGAGGTTGTCCCATCCCCTCATCCTAAAATAGGCTGATGTCTAGGGAGTTAAAATGATTTATTTATATTTTGCCCCACAATTCAGCAGGAGGAAGACTCAATTCATCTGTTGAACACAGTAGTCCTACATCCATCAATTTCCATACAGTTCCTGTGATCCAGGCTCGGGATCCAGTTTTGCCTCCTAGGGAAATGTTGGGACTTGAGTGCTTTCCCCTGGAGTCCAAGTCCATCGGCACAGCAGAGCAGGCATTCACCTCCAGCTACCCGTGTCACCCCCTCCCTGTTCGGCGAAGCATGGGCAGCGTCCTCCTGAGAGGAGGCGATGGCGTTCAGCTCCTGCTGGCTCATTCAGTCGGGTACTTCTCTCTCTTGCAGCCCTCTGAAGAGCATCCTTAAATACTGTTAAAAGCAAAAGAGCCAAAGGACATCCCTGGCGCAGCCTGGCTGAACTGGGGCCCAGTACTGCTAGCAAAGTCTTTACCAGCCCACGTTCTGATATTTAAGCTTAAAGTCCCAGGCAGAAGCAATTCCAAGCGCTGGCAGGTGAAATGCGTTCCGGACATGGGCTTTCTCGTGCTGTAGCCTATTCAGCAGGAAGGAGCGTTACCTTCTCATGATTAGATTCTGCAGGCAGATCAAATTTGCTGTTGGAAGCGAAGTTTTATATATAGTAAAATGTTCCCAGGTGTGCTTTTCAGTAGCGCTTCTGGGCTAAAGCAAGGATTTATTAATAAGAGGCACCCAGACCTTATTACACGCTGAAGCAGAGCTGGAACAGGGTGCTTTTGCTCTGATTCAGGGAGCTGATTGAATTCAGTGACAGATGCCAAGTATTTATGTCCTTGCTTGAGTTTATCTGTTAAATTTGAGAGTGTTAAAAGCGGGAGTTATTTTTGGAGCAAACATATTAAATAGCGATGGAGAGTTCAGCTAGGTATTGGTAGGATGGTATTTTATTATTATGTGTGGTTGTCCAAAGTGTACTGCTCAGACCATCAGAACAGAAAGCCCTGGGGATAGTACATTGCTCAGGATTTGCACCAGAATACTCGAGGTGAGTTCAGAGAGGCTGGTGTCTTTGCTCGTGACGTTGCTTGGTATCATGAAGAATACAATTAAATTCTATTTGTTGTATATATACAACTCCGTGTAATATAATGTTACACAATTGTAATATTTGCTGTAAAGTTCCTGACAGTTGTCCATATTTCTACATTAACATGGGGGGGGGTATTTTAATTTTAAGTTTTTTAGCATATCGACTAATGTCCAAACTCTAGAGAAACTGTTACTTGCCTTGGAAACCATTGCAAAGACACCTCCTGGTTCCTTTTGTTCACTCTCCCTCCTGCCAGTAGTCTTTTGTGCTTCTGTGTTTAATTTATTCTGTAACTTCACCTAAAATAGCCCCATGCCTGTATTTTAGTTTATAGCTGGTTTATAGTTCTTAATAGTTTTAAATTCTTTTGATGTTATTATCTTATCACCTTCTTAATGAAGTCATATTAGTCATTATTTAGCCTTTTAATCTTTCCATGGGCCATCTTGAAGCCCTTGAATGTTGGCTCTTCACAGCTGAACCAAGACTCAGGGTGGGGACGAATGGCTGACCCGTAAACTTGAGGCAAGTGGTCGCATTTCCAGTGCCTCCGGGCCACCTTGTGCCTCAAAAATGAATGCTACTTACAAATTGCCTTCTGCCGTGCTCCACCAAATACTAAGATGCTGTGATTATTTCTGACAGTTAAAATCTCCTGAAGTATTCAAATAAAAGCCAAACGTATAGGGACAGCACGTCCTGTGGAGGAAGGCTATAGTATGAAAGATGCCCTGCTTTGCCTGCAGGTCACATTGACAGGCAAGCTAGGAATGCGTGTAAGAGATGGAGACCTAGACATGCTAGATTTAAGGGGGAACTCCGTAGCTGCTGCCGTTGGACTATTTTCAGGTGTTTGGATGAGTGAATGACCCAAATATAGTTTAAGGCTGTGATTATTTCATTTTAATAGCAATGCAAATACTGTAGGTGAAGGCTAAGAGCGCTGCATCTAATTTAGCAGTGTTGCTTTAGCAACATCGTGCAGGATGCAAATAGTCTCCTTGGTAACACTTCCTAAGTGTCATTAGATAAGCGATGGTTATAAACATGGAAGCAGATCAGAATGAGAGACATGCTCTTGTGCTGTGCCTTTTTATAGCCCCAGACATCACGATTAGCAGGATGGCAAAAGGAGAGAAGAAAGCTGTTTTGCGGATCGTAGCGCTTGTTAGTGTTTTACTGACTGTGCTTTGGAAAACCACACCAGTGGTGAAAGGGGTTTCTGACTTGTCTTAAACAAGGTTTTAAATAAAGGGAGGGTCTTGTCCCTCCCCACTGATGGCACTCATCAGACACACACACTACATGTCCTCCCACCTCTCTGGGGGATGCAGACTGCAGATGTTAACCCTTCTGCTCTCTACCCTAATGGCGTACTCATGTCTTGGTGAGTTTTGAATCTACAGGTTGGGAAGGGGAGAGGGAAGGAGACCTCAGAGCTCAGCGTGAGTGTGACCCTCCCACCTTCACCCTGGAGAGGATGTGGAGGTTGAGGTGGTGGTGGAGGATCTGCTTCTGGGCTGGGATCTGGTACAGGATCTGCCCCTCTTCTGCTGAGCTTCCCCTGGCCCCGTACCACTGCCAGTGGATTACCTCTCCAGAACCAGATTTGGGTTTCTCTGTTGAATTCTGAAGACCCTTTCCTAGGGATCAGCAATGCAGTAGGGATGAAGGTGAGAAATGGTGTTACTTTAGTGCTCGGAAACAGGGCAGTTCTTTCTGCTGTTGGAATTATAGAACAGAGTCATGAATTGGGGCAGCTTTTCTAGCTCTCATGGTAACTGATATTTTTTCCTAAAGCCTCAGCTGCTGGACTGAAGGGATTACATGAGAATCCTAGCTTTTGTTTAAACCCGCCTCAATTTTATGTACTTCTCTGTTACAGAGAAAAGCTGCAAGGTATAAAAGGAATATGACCTAATGACTCAAAAATAAAAATCAGAAAGTGTACAAAAGAGCCACCAATGCTTTTGTTTTCAACTGATCTTTATTTTAATCCCACTGGTTGATGCCTGAGGATCTCATCCAAGGAGTCTGAATGCCTAATAATGTCAACTGGAGCACATGAAAGACAGTGGAAGGAGCCAAGTCCACAAGAGCATCAAAATAGGTTTATTCTGGTTTGGGATGAAAGTCTGAAAGAGCAGATGGTTTTATTTTATCATGAGCTTGACCCTGCTTCAGTAGAGGCAGACAATTGGTGGACTTTTGCATTTTTTGGGAAATCCTCTGAACCAAAGCTAAGCCAGGCCCTTTCAACACCTCCTGATCTGTGACCTTCAGGTCCACACACAAGTCCAGTGACTGGAGATTGGCCAGTGCAGCACCTTGCAATTTAGATCCATGGCAAAAGACTGACTGCAATTTTTCCTAATCTAATATACAAAAGGGAATTAAAATGTCAATAGTCTGTCTTTACATGGAAAACTCAGAACAACCGTCCCCCACAGCCCTTTTTTGCTCTCAAATCCTCTTGGAATCCATCCATCTTCGTATCGCTCATATCTCGTGGCCTCTGTTGTAAATGTCAGTGCTAATTAATGAGACCTTGGCCCTCTGTGTAGTTAAGATGAGTAAAAATCCAACATTTGTTTGTGGGATGGGTGCCCTTGCATCTCCCCTTCCCAGGGGAAGGCCCTGGGGCTGTTAGCTTTGCGCGTGACAAGCTGTGAGAGGCAAAGTCCGAAATACCACTCTACCTCTGTAGTCTCAAAAGCATGCAGGTGAAGCTCTCCTGAGCTGGGCGAGAGAAGTGTTTCCTAAACGTTTTAGAGATGAAAACGGAAAGTCTAGGTTCCCCTTACTGAATTTCCCCCATCCCATCCCTGTGCTGGGCTCCTGGGATTTCGCTGGAAGGCACTGGTGCGTTTTCTGCTTCGTGAAGGGAGACACTGGGGTCGCTGGACCCCAGGATGCTGTTCCAGCCCTAAGGCAAAATGTTGCTGCCTTCCCCGCGCAGCACAACAGCCTTCCTGCAGTGGGTCTTGCGACTGATTTGAAGGCAAAGTTTGTCTCTGCATCCAGATTGTTCTGCAGTAGAGGGACTGAGCAGCTGTGCTTCACTACCATGGCCCGTGGCTCCGTAGGACATGGGAATTTGGACAAATGACTCTGCTAAATGGGAGCTGAGCCCTCAACCTGCCCATCCCTTTGCTGTATGCAGAACAGAGTGTTTCTCTCCAGGACAGCCATATTGCTGTGTTTCTGCCACATGTCATTTGGATACCGAGTTCTTACTTATTTGTAGGCGTCATTTTTTAAAACAGCTTGGGGCAGGAAAATGATCTTTCCCCCAGTATTCTTGGCATGTTTCTGCTGTAGAGAGATGTGGTGAAGCTCATGCTTTCTGGTGAGAATCAAAGACTTAGAGGGATAAGTGAGGTTTCTTTGGGGTCTCCAAGTAAAAATGTATGGAGAGCAGGAACTGAGACCTAAATCAGTCTTGTGATGAAGGACTGACTAGGTGACTCTTGGTGCTGTGGCCATGTGTATGGGTACTACTGGTGGACATGACAGGAAACCCTCAAGTCCCAGGGAACATCCTGGTGTCATGTCTCCTTGTCATTGCTTAACACATGTGTCTCTGTGGCTCTTCACTGGGCTCTGATTTTGGAAAACCAAATGTGAAACTATCCGGGATGATTTAGACCTGATTCTGACTTGATCTAGCTGGCATTTTGTTCCCGTAAGCACCATAAAATGCAAAGCACCGTCATAGGTGAGATTAGCAGACTCTCTCGTTGGGAGAATTCAGCCCGAGACTCAGTTTCCATGACAGATAGGACCACTCCAGCTCATCCGACTGTGTGCGGTCCTTTCTTCACCTGTGGGGATCTCAGGGGGGTACATTGGCCCTGCCGGCTCCCTGGGGTGGTTGAGGCCGCCACGCTGCAGCCTTGACCTGAGCCAGCTCAGGCTTTTCTGCGCTTGCACCATGGGCTCTTCCCAAATAGCCCCTCTGCACGACGTCGGTTCATTGCTCGTTCAGCAGAAAGAGCAACGCTTTTGTATTCCCAGCCCTGTTTCCTGCAGCACCTGGGTTTTCCTTGGAGACCTCCTGTTGGCACATGGAGCCAGCCCCTCTTCTTGGGGCTGACGGGAGTGCAGGGCCCCGCAGTGAGGCTGTGAGCCTCAATCCCCCAACCTCACCTCGCACACCTGAGACCAGGGGGGCTTTTGCCGTTATGCAATTGCCAACTCCCTTTAAATCAGTGTTTCAATACAAGCGAAAGGCAGCTCTGGCTTTTCTGAGACCATGTGTTATTTTTTTTTGTCCATAGTGCGAACCAGGAGCTTCATGCCCCACTGTGGCTTTGTAACCCACAAGGAAATCCCTTCTTTTCTCTCTTAATCAGTCAATGCTGTGGTTTTGCAGTACAGCCTCAGTTCGAGGCGGGATAGCAGTGCGGGGTTGCACCGTGGCTCTGATGAGGGATGCTCTGTCCCGTTTGGGGCAGTGACAGACTTCGCTCCCCAGCTCCTGACCTGCCCTGCTCCCATCCCCTGTGCACTGGCTGCTCCGTGTCTGCCAGCCAGGCCCCCCCTGCCAGCCACCCAGGGCCAGATGCTGCCCCTCGCCCACCTCCCAGCAATCGGAGTGGTCTGTAGATGGTGGCTGAAGTGTGTCGCCACTGTAGGAGGGCACCCCAGCATCCAGTCCGGCACATGAGACCCCATCCTGACCTCTGGTTCTCCCTTTGCTGCCTGCTTCTGTGAATATGCTCCTTTTTGCATTTCTTCAAAGAAAAATGGAAGAGATTGCAGCCAAAAGTCCTTCCCAAGCAGCTGGGGCAGCCACGGGGCGACTCTCCCTTTGACACAGAAGTCCCTCATTCAGTATTCGCCTCCGACAACAGATGACTTTTGGCCACTCTCTTCTTGCTCAGATGCGATTGATATCTATCGCTCGCTGGGTGCTTCCTCTGCAGCTGGGAGCCGCTTTCACACCCGTGCTGTCATCCGCCGTGTCTCGGACTGGCACCCCTCTCTGTTATTCTTATATTTTTAGTGACCTTCCTTGTGCAATAACATGAATTATCTCCCCCCCCCCCCCCCCCCCCCCGCCAAGCATCTTCTTAGCAGAATATTAATGTAAATAATTAAGATAGTATTTGGCTCTTGAATCACACTGTTCATCCCAAAATTGGCTTAATTACACAGCTGCTCCTCTAGAATGAGGCTGTGTTTGTTTAAAAGCTTAAATATGGAGATAGGGGCAAAATTTCTTCCTCCACGGAGAAAACCTCCATTTCAGATTTCTAGCTATGTTGCAAACAGTGGCTTCTCTATTTTAAGGAGGGGAAGAAGTCAAGGGAATGGTACTGCTGATTTTTGTTTTAATCCTCTATATAGGAAGTGTCACAAGCCCCCTTGATTTATTTTGTTGGGTTTTTTTTTCTGACTTATTGAAGGTAAAAAGCTGGAGGAACTTGCATTCCTCGGGTTGGTTCACATGCGATTCCTCTGGTTTTCCTCTCTTTCTGATGTCTTGAAGCTCAGGCATCCCTAACAGGCAGATGAAATCTGTTGGATAAGGCACTTGCTTTTCACCAGCTTCCAGTTTGTGAACCATAAACCTAGCTTTAACAGCAGCCTTAACCTCTTGGTGTTATAACAACATGGAAGAAAAATGTCTCCCGACAAGTCTGTGGGATTACTTCAGCTTTCTGCAAGGCAGCGGAGAAGTTATGTTCAATTTTACTGTCAATTCTTCTACTTTAAACATCGCTGCTGTAAACTATCAGCCCCTCCTGTGAGTACGTTTGTGTTTGGAACTATGCAGTAAATCAGATTACAGCTGCCCTTTATTAACTCTGATGCACAAGATTTCAGCAGTAGAGGTTTGATTCAGAGAAAATGAATGAGGATAGTTAAAGTCAAATATAAATAGAGCTCATTAAAAAACAAACAAACCAGCCTCTGTTTCATTATGTGACTCTTAACTGCACCATGAGAATAGACGTAGCTCTCGTTGAAGTCCCCTGGCAGCCTTGTTCTCTTCATCTCCTTCTGCAAACTTGCTCACGAGCTCATAGGAGCTCTTGGGGACATGAAACCAATCTGCACCTTCGAATGGGAGAAGAGGAGAAAGCAAACAGAAGCAGCCTACATGCGTGTGCATACAATAAAATGAGCGTAGCCCTGCCAGCGCATCCGTATCCCATCCGAGCTCCTAATTGCGGCTGTGCAGATACCACAGCTCCCCTGCACCTAACACCCCTCTCCTCTGCGCTCAGCAGCGCCCTGGCCTTGCCTGGCCAGGCTAAGCCAGAGGAGCCCCCCGATTTCTCCTCCTTTGCCCAGTGGGGTTGGGGTTCGTGCTGCGGGTGCTGGTGCTGCTGTGGAGCCAGTTCCGCGTTTCCCCCTCCTGCATGCTGTGGCAGGAGGGTGGTACTTGGGGATGTGGGGTCGGCATTGCGCCCCGGCTGGAGGGGAGAACATCCCTTCCATGCCCCCCGACCAACCACAGCAAAGCCCAGCATTGCCTCTAAAATGAGAGTGAGCTGCCTATTCCCGAGCGCAGTCTGTGGGGAGCCTCTGCCCTTTCATCACCGCAGCCGCAAGAAGAGCTCTGAGTCCAATTTACACACTCGCCGTCCCCGTGTAGGTGGGTTTATTCATTTCTGGTGGGTTTTTAAGTACATATGTTTTGGGGGAAGGGAGAAAGTGAAAAAGCGGTGATGAAGTCAGAGCATGGAAAAAATCCAGCTATGGTAACAAAATATAGCGTATAGCAGTCTGTGCTGAAGAAGTAAAGGTTGCGGAATGGTACCCAAAGCTTCCAATTCACTAATTTACAAGCAACCGTTAACTTCAATGAGGCTTCAGCTATTGCCTGAATGAACAGGTCATGCTTACCTTCATGAGATCCCGAGCGTGCAGGTACAGTGAATGGGAAAAGAGTCCTGGAAAGGATATTGGACAATGTTTGAAAGGAAGACCTGTAGTTCTGGGAAAGGAAGCTACTTTTAAAGCAGAGTTAAAACGTATTTTCTTTTAAAAAGGGTCTATAAAAGAAAAGACCATGTGAGTCTCATTATTGCGAGTGTACAAGTGGGAGATTAATATTCAGCTTAAGGGAATAAAACTGCAATATCTCTTGAGCAAATCTATTCCCACATGAACAAGAGAGCTCAAAAGCAAACAGCAGCTTTATGCTATTTACGACTGCACTCCTGGAACACATGTGGAGGCTGCAAGGGACCTGGCTGTATCAGTTGCACTTTTCTCATGGTTTCCCCCTGTTACAAGCACCAGTTCAATCCCACTGCTGTCACAAGTTCAATCCCAGCATTAGTAGCCCTGGGAACACGAGGTCACGGAGTCCTTGGCATTTTAAAGCAATGCATCATCTGCCCCTGCTCCCTGCAAGCTTAACTGGCCTCATGCCTGAGTGCCCGCCACAAGGGCTCCCACCAGTCCAACTTTACGTGGAAAGCCATTCCAAAGTTTTAATTAATTTTAATTCATGATCGCAGAGCAATTTGGTGTGTGCAGATGGAAATCAGTAGAAAAGTGTTAGTTCATCGTGCTTTAGTATTTTTTTATGTATACATATGTTTTCCAAAAAGAGTTGCAGCTTACTCAGAACCTGGACTGGACTGTGCCTGACTGTTTAATTACTGTTTACACAGAAGTAATTTGCAAAGTGTTAATTTCCGAAATCAATGCACTCCAGTCCAATAAATATTTAATGCTTCCATCTGCCATTTTTAGGTTACTTACCAACCCTGCTAGATGAAGTCGATGAAACAGTTGTCTGCTGTTGACATAAAGAAGGGTTTTGAGATCCAGCTTGCATGGAAGCCTAGAAAAAAGCAGGCTTCCTAAACCCAGTTATATTCTCTTTTCTAGATTAAATATGGATAGGGAGAACATTGCATATGGAGACAGGTTTATAGCAGACAGGCCCATGTAAAATTACATCTGAATTTTATGAGGGGAAATACATCGAGTCTTTCCTAGTGAGACTACCTCTGCAGATCCTAGGTCTGAATTTTGGGAAGAATCTAGCTGGAGCATGCAGCATCTTTTCCAGTGGGAAAAGCCTAATAAAGCAAAGGGCACGGTGGCCATTTCAAAGAGCAAAGAGGAGGTGGAGCAGACCCCTGCCCGAGCAGGCAGCCGGGGCTCCCGCGGGTCGTGCCGGGATGTCCACCCCGCTTTCTGCAAAACTGGGGGCAGCAAAACTTGCCTCCTTGCGGCTGCACGCAGACTATTTAATTACTGATATTCGTGGAGGATTTGGAGCTCTCTGGATGGGAATGCCCTGTGCCAATGCAGATGTCACTGCTCGCAGTACAACATGGGGGCCTTGATGATTAGTTCTGTTTTACTGTTTTTCTAGTATAATTATGTTTAATTCATGTGTTGTTTCATCAAAGTGTCTGTCACTCAGGGCTTGGCCTCATCTTCTTAAATAGCTGGATATAAAATTACAATGTGTTCCTCCACTGAGACCATATTTCCAGAACATCATGACAGCTTTATTATGACACAGGGCTTTCTATTTAGCTGAACGGATACACTGAATTATCCTTTTAAAAAAATCAAAATCTCTTGCGGTTGGATCATTAGACTTGTGCTGTATTCCATACAGGGTTACCCTAAATCAGCATCATAAGGATCTTGTGCGGTGGCCTTAAAGCTTTCTTGCTGGGTCAGGGTGGGACAGCAGTTGGGCCGAAGGCAAACCGCAAAGCACCGAGCAAAGCAGGGCTGATTTTCCAGCAGCAGATGTTCTCTCTTTGAGTCCTTCCCCAGCCTAGTGGCAGCTTCCAGGGATTATTCAGGGAGTAGTGAACTAGTGGGAATGACCCTCATCTCCCCGTGGTACCTAAAGCTCCGGTAGGAACCTGGAGGAACGTTGCTGCCGGTACCACCGCGCTTTAAACACCAGGCCCCAAACTGCCAATGTGGGCTGCTGTGAGATGGGTGGAAACCTGTGCTTGTAAATACAGATCTGCGGTTTAGATAATGGTTTTACCAACGCATTCAAATTATTGCCCAAAGCTATTCACCGCTGTACTGTTGCGTGTAAAAAGACCAACCTGTCTAAGCCTAATGGGACCCTAATGAAATTGTTTCCTGTAGCTTTATGCTGTGCAGCTGGATGTAATAACTCCAGCTAATGCACCAGGGACATGCAACAGCAAAGTGCTTCTCAACGCACTTGATGAAGTTGCTGCTGTAGTGGATGGAGGGCTTTTGGGATGGGTAGATGTGTCAATCAGTCTATAATGAAACTGCTGGATTAAAAAAAAAAATTGCTGGATTATGGAACAAGGATTTGAATTGCTACTGTGATGGGCTAACCTTGTGTAACCAGGCACTACAGTCTCCTTTTGGCTTTCATGTGGGTGGTGACATGCCAGAAAGGGAGAAAAAAAGAGACGCATGGGAAGTTGTGTTGGAAGCATAATTTGCAGTATTGCTTTGGTACAAGTCCCTTTTTTTTGTTTGTTTTTTCTTTAAGATGGCTTCTAAACTTTTTGGGGCAGGTGGTGAATGGCTGCTCTATGGCTTGATTAACCAGCATCTAACCTCAGGAAATCCCCAGTAGCTGGAAACAAATATTAAATAAAGCAGTCCTTTTGGTTAATGGCTGTGCCTCTACTGCCAGTAAAGTGGTGTCCTGGGCAGTCTTCTTGCTGGTTTTATCTGATTCCTGAGGGAGCCAGGACCACTGAAGTTAGTGAAGTACAGGGGGGCAGGAACCGTCTCACTGTTTCTTACTCTTGATTTGGACATGTGGGTGGTGGTGGGGCAGTCTTAAGAAGCGTGAGGCACGTTCTGTCCCCATTGTCTCCTTTGCAGCAGTCTCTGCAGGAGAACAGAATCTGAACACTGCAGAAATCTGCTTGTTAATGTAAGACAGCATGGTCTACTAGTCACAGCAGGGCTCAGTGGAGATAAATCCCTCTACTTGATGTTCCCAGCTCTCCCACACAGTTACCAAGACGTTTCACCTCTCTGCACCTCACAGTGCCTATGAGTAGGGATAAAGGAAAGAGAGACGTAGAGTTGCTTTATTGTTGTCGTGCTTTAATTCTAACCAGAACCAAGTGGCAGAAAAGACCTGGCAGTTCTCAGTTCCTGCTGTCGTCATTAAGACCCAAATTAGTGATTCAGTGTGAGTTCAAAGGAGGTTTGAGCTGGTCAGTGTTGGGTCTGATGCAGGCCCCCGTTTCCTCTCCCACTACTGGTGGCCACGGGAAAGAATCCATCTCTTTTGGCCGAAAAGCAATTCCTCTTCTCCCCGCCTCTTATTTTGAACGGTTAGTTTTTGGCTGGGTCAGGTCCCCGTATGGGCTTGCTGTGCCATGTGATGTGTCCTGAGGCAAGGGATGGGGTGGGATGGTCTGGCTGGGGAGAGAAACCAAATCATCCCTGTGGAAGAATCGTCTCATGTGGCTTTGCTGAAAATTGAACTTCATTGGAGGGATTGTTCTGAAGACTGAAGGCATATTTGAACTCAGGGTGTGGGTTGTCATTTGACCAGGTTGTTGGCTTGATTTGATAAGCTTTTGTGCAATTTAGGGGAGATTCACCTCCCGCTGACACCTTTTCTACTCTCTGTGACAGCCCTATGCAAGCAGGACCTTCCTGGAGATGACTTTATGTGCACTGATTTGCAAGTCTGTCCCTTGCACCCTCCTGAAGGCCAGTTTCCCAGGGCTGTTATTTTCATGTTTTTGTGAACCAAGAGACCAACTGTGCATCACAAATTCAGCAGATGAAGCCAGCGAAGCAGTCCGTGTCGTACTGCTGCCATCCATGTGTCTTCACCGCAGGAACCTATCTCCCGTCTCACACAGAGGTCAGGCAAGACCACTCGGTTTGTGGAAGAGGGAGCCTCTTGCAAGACACAGTACTTCGCCTCTTCATCATCTCACTACAGAGGCCTGATCATGCTTCCTCTGTAAGCTTCAATCAGGGAACTTGCTTCCAAAGATGATATTAGTATTCTGCGAAGAAAACGGGAGTGCTTTTCATCACTGAGTCAGCTCAAAGGACTAGTGTGTGTCAGCTATTGTAGGAAATGGTACGGCTGCTGGAAAAAATAAAGCTTTTTTTTTTTTTAAACTTAGGTTCTGCATTGAATTATTGAGGTTCAAAAAATAAGTTGCTTTAAAAGGATGGGGGCTGGTTCAGGAGAGCAGCGCTGTGAGAGCCAGCAGCCCCCCAAGCCTGCAGGGTGAGACCCCCGGGTACAACTTGACTTCTGTAGTCTCCTGCAGGGCAGCCAGCACAGAAAGAGCCTTGTAAAAGAGATAAGCAAAAGCAAGCTGGGGAATAACAGCACTTCCATAATACTGCATTTCCTGGGTCTTAGAGTAATTCTATGATACAGGAATTTAATAGTACAAATCTGGATGATAACCGTTTTGGTAAATAATAATAAAAGAGCTGTGACAGTTCAGCTCTGGCTTGACTAATGTAGTGATAGTATCTATCTTGAAAAGAAAAATGCAATAGCACAGAAAGTTCCTTTCTGCTGTTTGTCAGGTGTGCGGCTGTCATTGGGTGACATTCAGGCCAGCGCAAAGGACCAGCACAAGCTTACACACCTTTGGGTCTGTTTTAAGCCTTCTTAAAATACCCTGTTTCTATGTCCTGAACCTTCGTGCTTGATGCATTTCACCCACCGCACGGACAACAGCAGTCTCCTTCCCTCGGTTCAGGTGGGAGTTGCCTCTCTCTAACAGGCAGGAGAGTGTGAGAAGGCAGCCCGGGCAACCTGTTTCTCCTTTACTACATTAATAGCATTTGCTTGTGTTGAGAGACCTCTGCAGCCCTGGGCAGCAGTGTGGGTTGTGTGTTTTTCTTACTTAATGACCAAGAGGAACCAGAGATAGGTGATAATCTTGGCTAAACATCAAGTGCTGGATGGAAGGGCTTGCATCCGGCCAGGTGGAAAACAGCAGGTTCATTGCTGTGCCTTCCTGTACTGCCCCAAGCATACCGTATAGTATTAAAAGCTTGGAATTATTTTGCTTTGGGTGGAGTTAATTGAAATTAATTGGAATGGGCTGCTGAGTCATCTCCTCCAATCTGCATATTAATGCCACCTCACACCCTTCTTCCCTTCCTCACCCAGTCTGGAAGCAGAGGGACAAGCAGGCTGCCTGGCACTATCTGGGTGGCAGAGGTTGGTGTTGAAGCTCTGAGACCTGGCTCCTCTCAGCCGTGTGGTCACTGCTGGAAATTCTGTCTTCCACAAACATGTTTGCTTTGTGTTTGCCTCTTCTGGTTGCAGCCAAGGTATCCTACATCGTTTTTTTACCAGATAGACGCTGATGTTCTTGTGTGACCAGCTCAGGAGATGTCTGCTTTGAGCAACAAGATGTTGGGAGCTCTGCTTTTAATCTTAATCTGTAGCCCAGATGAATTGTCAGCTCTATTTTCATTAAAATAATGCTTTTTAGGACAAAAAATAGAAGATAGAAGCTAACTCTGCTCTCACTTACTTGGATGGCAACGGGCTCTGGCTTTCAACATGGTAATAACCAGCGTTGTTGGAATTTGTGCTATGGTAAGCCAGAAGCCCATCTAGGATTATGGTTTATGTGCTCTGGTGCAGTAAGAAACACACAGGCTGTGCCCGGGAGAATGTGCACCCTTCTTAAAACGATCTCCTATAGATCACTATGACTGGTCTGTCAAGTTTTTGTTAGCTCTGTGTCAAAAGAAATGCTTTTAAGTGCCCAGAAGTTCAGCTTCGTTCTTCCTTCTTTTTGGTTGTTGTTTTTAAAGCAAAACTAAATTAATTAAAATGGCCATTTAAGTAAGGTAATGTTATTTCCAGCTTTCTAAGAAAGGGAAAGTGCAAACCTTTGCTAGATTTGGCAGCTTCCTTGGAAACTCTATCCCTGTGTGAGAGTGCATTAAAAATAATGCTCTCTGGCAGCTCTTTTGGAGTCTGGAAGCGAAAAGGTAGTAACCAACTCTGTATCACGGATTTCTTATGTCTTCATTAAATCAGAAATCATGAATATTTCAAACTTACTACTCAAACTTATGGAGAGTAAAGCAGGTGGTCACACTTAATTTTAATGAAATTGCAGTATTACATTGTTCTTTCTCTTTCCCCAAGCCCTGCAATGAAGATTGTGCTTTCATACAATAACACAGGTTGAACCTCACTAAGACTCCCTGGCCAATTCCTGGGTGTAAGTTTGCTTGGAGCTTCTCTGCTGATGCTTGCTGCTATATAGTCTCCTCAGCTGGGACTTCATCCAAGTTTGTAAGCAGGCATGAGGCTCAGCCTCTGAGTTTGGACCGAACTCTTGAGTTTTCCTGGGGTGCCAACTGGCTGAGTGTTGGGTACCGACTGTGCCGACTCTGCCAATAAATCACACTGTCGCAGGTGATAAAAATCAGTTTCTAAATCTAGGATACCAAAGAAAGTGGTACCTGTTATTCAGTGGGGAAATAGAGAAATATATCCCACCCCCTGAGTTTTTACTAGTCAGAGATGTGTTGCTGGAAACATAATCTCTTTTTTTTTTTTTTAATGTCTCTTTCTGTTTGTGCATGAAGACTAATCCATTCAATACTTACCACAGTGCAAGTGTATTAGTAAACATAAGCTTGTTGATACTTGGCATTCTGATGCCTGACTGGAGGGGGCTGGAATAATAAAAGCCCAACTGTAACCTATGCTTGGGAAATAACAATGGTTGATGTTAGCCCTGAGGGTGTTGGGTTTTTCACTTAGCAGTGAAATGAGGTCTTTGAATGAGAACTGTAGAATTGTGCTGGAGCGTTGTGGCTCCTGGTTGCCTTCAGCGTGATATGTGACCTGAAGAATTGCTTTGCTAAGGATACTGAGAGGTGGCGATTTTACAGCTGTCCTTAGCTACAAGCTATCTCTCCAATTCCCCTAAGAATCGGTTTCTTTACCTCTGCTGCAGGCAGGGTAATGCCTTTTTTTTTTTTTTTTTTTTTAAAGCTCTTTGTTATCTTAACTAACAATGATAAACGTTCAACAGAAGCATCCCTTGAGGCCATGCTGTACCTCAAAAAAAAAAAAAATAAAAAAAATGCTTTTCTCACTTTGCACGGATGCTCTACTAAGGAGAGCTGGATGTGTGACTCTGGAGAGGAGGATGAAGGCACAAAGGCTGGCCTGACAAGGTCGTGCGTGCAGCGGTTTAGTGACATGCACCCTGCTTTCTCGTGTTCGTTATCCCACAACTGCTTCAGCTCTCTGGCACGTGGCTCAGGTCCTCAGCACATCCTTTATTTCTAGCACTGTGATTTGATGCTCTTTTGCAATTTGCTGCATTTAGTCTCTTGCATCAGTTCTGGGCACCTGGTTACCAGACAGACTAACAAGAAATTCAGAAAAAAAAAAAAAAGTATATGGTTATCAATTGGACTGAAAAGTTTGATTTAAAGAGCAAAGATTAAAAGAGCTGAATATGAGTAGCTCTGCCAAGTAAGTAGATATGTTTTTACTGTACTTGATGGGTGCAAACATGAGGAATACTCATTTAAAGTGCTCCCTGGATAGAGCAAGGATGAAATGAGAAGACTTGATGTGATTAGCAGTTAAACTTTGAGACATCACTGTGCTGTAGAAGCCACAGGCCTTGTAACATCAGACTTACTCGTTCAGCTCTTGGATAATAAATTCAGTCTAGGAACAATCCTTCTCTAGTGGAGAAAATTAATAGATTTGTGCATGTAGGAATTCTTCTGATCCTGGTCAGATTCTGATCTGGTCCCTGCTACAGGAAGTCTTCTCCGCCCTGAGAGCTCAGTGATGGTGTGCAGCCAGGGGACCAATGCCAGCCTTCCAGGGAGTTGGGTTTTCCTGGATAATGGGGGAAAAGCTCTGAGATATGTGGCAGAAAAGCACTGTATAATTATCCAAGGAGGCTGATGTGTGCTGCCATACCTTTAGTATGTCCCCTGTTACAAACAGCTTTCTTGGCTGTTGTTGGTGTGGAAGGTGGTGTGGCACCTCCTCTCATGCTCTTGTGCGTTCCCAGCCTCAACAGATAGACAGCTGGGAAGACCAGGTCTTTAGATGTTGATCCTCTTGGGATCTTCACAAGAGTTTAAAGTTGCTCTCCTTTCTGTTGAGCTCTTGCCCAGCCATCTTGCTTTGCTTTCAGTGCTTTCAGCTTGAACCCCCTTCTCTGCCCTTTGTGCCAATGGGGCACTGAAAGTGCTTTGTGCAGCAAAAACCACCTAACCTCCAGAGGGATGGCACTGTTGTCTTTTCTCCTGTCTCCTCCCACACAACTGTATGTGTACAAGGGTGTCAGCACCTCTTTTCCCACCCTCCGTCACCCAACTGCCTGGTTGGGCTACAGCCCCTGTGAATCTGTGACTCACAGCAGAGCCTCTCATAATTAAAAAAAAACAAACACAAAAACAAACAACAAAACCCCCCAAATATCCACCTTCCCCCCAAAACAACACAACCAAACACAAAACTAATCTGCAAAATAATCTTTCTTTTCCACCATTTTTCTAATTTTATTTCTAGGGCTCTGGCTCTGCTTGCAGGTGGGAAGCCCAGGGCCACCCTACCTGGAGCAGAGCTGTCGTGTTGCTTTTGCTTCAGCAGCCTCTAGTGGGGAGAGTAATACAGTTAAAGCCGGGGCAGGATGCCTCCTGTGCTGTGACTCTGCTGACTTTGTAGTATCTGGAGTCTGAGATGAACTCTTTTAATCTGTTTTGTAAGAAAAGGCTGATGAATAGAAGAAAAGGCTATTTTTTTTTTTCCAAGACACCAGTGTGGGGGATTTTTTTTTTTTTTTTAAATTTCAAATGTGGGGGAAATAAAACTATCTAGAGGTGAATGAGTCACTTTAATGAGTCACCAATAGTGGGAAGAGGGGATTTAATATTTGTGAATCAGAAGCAAAAAGTACAGTCTGTTCCCTGCTTGGTGTGAGAGAGAAAATAATGGACAATTTCAAAAAGCTATTTTCTCCCCAGAAAAAGAAGGATCAGGCATTAGACTCTTCAGCATCTCTGGGTTGCCGCCCCTCCTGGCACTGTGGTCCTGCTGGTCCCTGGGCCAACTGCATGCAAAGGTGCTCGTTGCCTTGTGCGTTTTTTCCAAACCTCAGGACTTCTGTCCCATGCTGCTGGTGGCTTTCTTGGTGTGTCCTTGGGCATGCCTTCCCACCAGCTGTCACTCACTTTCTCCTCTACAATATGAGGCCATTGCCAGTAACTTAAAATCTATGAAGAGCCAGGCTTTGTGCCTTAACAGCAACCCATTTTTCTTCCCCACGGAAAGAAGATGTGTAAGTGCCGGCGAGTGCCGCAGGCAGCGGGAGGGGGCGGCAAGCGAACTGTGAGGTAGTAAATCATGCCATGGCTGTGCTAATAACTCTTTCAAATCCCTGCTTGGTGCTGCATAAGGGTATAAGCACCCAAAACCTCATCAGAGGGAGGGTGTACCGCCCTGGTGATAAAAGCTCCAGGGCGAGAGGGCTGCCTGCACCCGCATGCTGGAAGAGCTCAGTCCTGGACACTTGCTGTCCAAAATGTGCAGCCCTGTGTATGTTCTGTGGCTCCTCTCTCCGAGGCGTGTGGTTTGATTCGGAGTTAGCAGAGGAGGAGGATGCGTGGGGCTTTCCCCCCGTGTCCGCCAGCTGTCACTGTTGCTGCGCACACCCGGGGCGGCCGGAGCATTTTGTCTGGCTGTGATTTACAGCTGAGCCTCTCCGCAACGACACCCCGCCAGCCTGGACCGGGCCCCTCCGGGATAGATACCACTAAATGCGTAAGATGATGTTTGCTGCCCCAAAAGACTCGGGATGTTTGGCTCATCCACGGTGTAAGTGAGAGTATTTAGGCTCATCTTAACAACCTGTTCCTGAAGCCACAATTTTATTGCCTATTAAAAGGCTCTGTAAGAGCTCCAGAGGTAATTTTAGTGCATGCACGTTTCCCCCCTTCTGGGTGTAACCATTTTAGAGTTGTTTTTTTTTTTTGAGGTGTTGTTACAGAACTAAAACTCTCTCAAACAGCTTCTCTGATTAAACAACGGTTTGTAAAACTGAGGGAGGGAAAAAGTAATAGTAAAATTGGGAGTAGTGGTCACAGCAGGGTCTGGCAGGCTTTGGCAGTGTGCGTACACACACATGGATATCCAAATACCTATCTCTGCGTGCACAGGCGCTCAGCTTCCTCCACCTTGTATTCTGTGTGAATTTCCCTGGTTTGGTTGAATTAACGAGAATTGCTTGTGCTTGTAAAGTGAAGGAGATGGAGTTTTGCCTCCCCAATGGGAAATGGTTCAGAGATGGAGGTGTTCCTGTGTGTGCTTGCTGAAGGCTACTCTAAAACTACTTGTAGAAGCAGTTAGCATCTCTTCAAGGTATTGCACTTTTACTGTCTGAGCTAACAAACAAAAAATTCAATTGGCAGTCCTCAACTTAAGACAAGAGTCATTTGAAATTAGCATGACGTTCACCCTATGTTTTACAAGACCATATATCTATACTGTAATCAAGTTTTGCTTGAGTTCAGATATCCCAGAACTTGATACTTGAGAGGACTGAGTCAGCATAGTACTACTTGAATTAACTATTGATGTACTTTATGGAGATTATGCAGCATCAAAAAACCCCACCACACCATATTTTACATGTAACCTTGTTTTGGGCTTGAGGTTCTGACACTTATTGGACCAGATTCTGCTGTGACATACAGATGTAAACCGGAAGCCACGTCATCCCTCAGCAGTGCTGTTCTAGACTTGCAGCAAAGAGCAGCATCTGACCTTTAAAATGTAATTCTGGTAAAAACAAGCACCAATCTACACAGAGTTCTACATTTAGACTAGATCCCACCTCATACAAACATAATTCAGAGGAGAAAGTGAGCTCCTGGCAGAGACAGATGGATAATCCCAGCCCCTGCCTTGTGCTCATGCACTTGCTGTTGTCTCCTTTCAAACCTGTGTTTTCTTGTTGGCTGCCTTGCTTGAAGCTAAGCGTTAAGAAAAGCAAATTGATGTTTTTCAATAATTTTCTCAATTCCTGACCAGATTAGCAGCGCTGACTACAAAGGGGAAGAATTTGTGGGAGCGTGTGGCCGTGCACAGCCAGAGCTGCATGGGGAGTCTCCTGGGAAGAGCTCGGTTGAGTTGAAAATGGGTTTCTTCTGTTGCATCCACGCTACCTCGTCAGTCGGACCCCTTCTGTCCTAGGTGGCTGTGTGGCTAGGGGGGGAAAGGCATCTTTCCCATCTGCTTTTCTGCTTTAATTTGGCAGCGCAGAGGCCTGGTTTGCAGCCAGGTGAGTCGCTGTGCGCACAGCCGTGCCTGTGCCGTCCACGTCGCTCTGTGTCCGTACCCCAGGCTTGGGAACGCAGAAGAGGCGAGTGATGATCAAAAAGCCCATTTGTTTCTCTAAGGTATTTACATGTGCAGTTCAAATAAACACAGCCAGAAATGAAGCATCCTGGTGCGTGCTTCCAAAAAACGTGGAAGGAGGCTGATAAGGAGTTTGGTCCTTTCTGAGCTCTCCTGCATGCAGGCGGGTGCTGCTGCTCAGCCCTCCTCCAGACTATTTTTAATTGCTTTCTACTGATGTGGTGATTTCTATCTGGATCTCCAGGGAGCCGGCAGTAACACAGGCTAGCGGTCGTGCTCCCTGCCCAGCAGTAGCAGTGGAGCTGGTCCTTAGATGGGATGCCTCCTTGCTTTTCTGGCTACAACAGTCCTCTCCCTGCTGCAGCCCCAGCGTTTCCCGTATGGGGTGGGGAGCTGGAAGCCCGCTACGCTGGGTTTTGGGAAGAACAGGGCTTCTCAATAGCTTAAATATGGGGCGATAATGTATTCATGGGATTGATGGGACTGATTTCTGATTTATGCAAGAGGAACTGGGGATGAGTTTCCTTTAAGTGTTGGTGAATGATGAGGTTTGTGCCCTTGTTGACTCATAGGACCTTCCCTTGTTTCTCTTCTGTCTCTCTCCCTCTTTGTTTAACTGCAAGCACTGCATCGAAACTCTGTTGCTGAGTAAATGTCACATCCTGGGCAGTTATTTTGCTTTGTTTTCTGTATTTCCTTGCCATGTTGAGGCTTATCTTGTTTATCAGGTTGAAGTAAACAGCCTGTGGCTGTGCAGAGATGGGAAAAGCAAAGAAAGGGTTAACCAGGCGGTACCCAGCTGGGATGTGAGCATATGTCCATGTGTCAGGCAGAGGCGAATTCAGTTTGCCTAGGCTGAACCTGAGTAAATAAGCTCTGCTGAGAGGCGGTAATATTAGGTTGAGCTCAGCACTGCACAAAGTGGTCGTACACCTTCCACGTGGCTTAGAAGACAGACAGAGTAAGGCTGCATCTGTTCGAGGAGTGCAGCCTGAAAATACCTAGTTCAAACCTTGCTGCAATAAATAGGAGTCCTGATAGTGAGAAAGACAACTGAAACAGTTTAAATAACATGCAGGAAATTAAGTACATGCTACTATTTACAGTCATGACAGCAGTTAAAAGATACAGAGTATGTGGTGTAAGTTTGCTGCAAAGCAGTGAAACTTCCCCTGATCTGACATTAAATAGATAAGCCTAAAAGAAAAACCAATCTGACTTCTGTGCTGGCAAAAATAACGGGTAAATACAATAGAAAAATTGTTGTGGGGCCACACGTTAAGCCTGGTCCACATCGAGAGAAACTGGAGGGAGATGGTGTGGTTGCACCAGACTGTGACTCGGGGCTCACACGTGTTTGATCCTCGCTGAATCTGTCTCAAAGACACTTAGGAAAAAGGAGATAACCTGGTGCTGGGTTGACTGTGGCGGGGTTTCCAAAAGAGGCCGCTGGCTGCAGGACTCTCCTTCATCTGCACTCTGGAAACAAACAACCAATTTTTCATTTTTAGTGGTTAATTCTGAAAATATGAAGGTCTGTTTAGTCTTGTCTCCCTAACATAAACCAGCCAGAACAAGGCAGCTTGAGGGGAGTTTGCAACAAGTTCCCTTATTTGGAATAATAGTCACTGTTGTAATGTGGCAGCTGTGGGACTCTCCCACCCCGGTGGGGCGCGGGGGGTCGGGCTGGTCTTGCAATGCATCGCCGGGCTGTGCCGGGGGAACCGCGGGGATGAGGGACACGTTTGAGGAAGCACAACGGAACAGATACTGTCCTGCCCTCTGCCTGTTGGTTGCACCTAGTTTGTAGGAGCAGGTTGTGACGTGAATGGGGCCCGGAAAGATGAAATGCAAAAGCAAAATCTGTGTGGAGCCAAACTTTCTCATATAACTTCCAGAGCTGTGCTTTTCTGCTATAGGGCATAAGGTCATTCTACAGACTCTTCCAGGAGGAGCTGCTGTCCCTTGCTGGTCAGGTACTTGTGGGCAAATGCCACCTTTGATGAGGGATCCTCATGTCGTGGCTGTGAAGAAGCTGGTGCTATGGACCTGCCTAGCACCTCCCTATTGCTGCCCTTCTTCCTCCTCTTCTCCATAGCTGTCCTCATCCTGCTGCTCACGGTGATTTGATCCTGCAGAAAGGAATGCAGAACAGCCCTTTTTGCACATTATATTGTCCTTCATGTGCTCTCTCTTCCTCTACCAGAATCAGATTTTCAGTAACTTGCTAATGGTGCGAATTTGTAAGCCTTTCAAACGTACAACTTGCTGTGGTCTGACATGACACCCCGCCATCCTTGGCAAAAGAGGGGGAATGAGTTCTCTGAGCTCCTCC
The DNA here is from genome assembly GCF_965231255.1 of Vanellus vanellus. Taxonomy (NCBI): domain Eukaryota; kingdom Metazoa; phylum Chordata; class Aves; order Charadriiformes; family Charadriidae; genus Vanellus; species Vanellus vanellus. The sequence continues at coordinate 14,847,883 of NC_138912.1, read as the reverse complement.
TGAAGGTGTGCTGGGAATTAGGGTTTGGTGAGCTGGGCTGTTCTATATGTTTGAGGTCTGGTTACTATTTACTTTTGACAAAAGCAGAAAAAAAATTAAACGTGCATTTCATTTCTATATATGATTTTTTAAGTTAAATTATTGTCCCTTATGCTGAACTATTTATTTAGACTTCTGTAACACTATCTTTTTCCCTTCACTGGTGGTATAAGAACCTTTTGCTCAGCTGCTGGTGGTGAGAGTGCTCTTTCTTTCTTCCATGTCTTCCACTGTTAAAACACGTTTATTTGTTCTATTTGTTGGAATTGCATTCCATGATAATATTGTATGGCAGATGCTAAACACACTTAAAATATGATGATACATGGATATGTATTCATCACTGAAATAGCCTTTTTTTTTTTTATTTGTTCAGTAAAGCACTAATGACAAGTTGAGATCCCAGACAAATTCTCTGTCCTCCCAAGAATTTTTGCAGTATCAATAAACTTGGTTTTAATTGCAGCTGCCTTTATTAAATTTGTTCATAAATTTGGTAGGTAATTTTGCTTCTATAGGTAGGCATTTATCATTTCATAGTCTTCTAACCAAATTTCCATAAATGGAGTTTTATGCACTGTCTAAATTATTTCCGTGCCATCTGAAATGTTTTACAGACCATTTTCACGTCCTAATGATGACTCTTAGACAATGGAAATCTGCATTGCCATGAAGAAACGTTTCCTTTTCACACAGCATTTTTTTTTTTTTAAGGAGTTGCTGTAATAACTTGTATTCCTGCTCAAGGTGCTTTATAAATTCTGGATCGAGTTCAGCAATCCACCCCTATTTAACAAAGCATTTAAGTGCATATTTGAATTATACCTGCTCCAAGAGAACGAGTCCAAGGTCACATGTTGGGGACGGGAGAAGACCCAGAAGAACTTGCTCCCTGGCTCTTGAACTAACTAGGGGATCCTGAGGCATTACTGTGAGTGCTGCAGCTGCTTGTCCAGGGTTTCAGCCACATTGCCACTCCAAGATTTCTTTTTGAATGAATTAAGATGGGATGGGGGCAGCCAGAGCTCATCTGAGACGCTCTGTCTGTTCGTCACTTGTTAAATTGGTGGGTTTTGTCAGAATTGTTGCGGTTAGCTCATGTTCTGTGCATGGAGGATGGAGCCGTGTGGGAGCCCTCCTGGCTCTGGGAAAGGGGACAGCGTAGGGTGTTTCGAGGAGCTCCCCAGCCCTGTTCAGACTGCGTGGTCCCACACCATTTTGGAGCAGCCAAGCTCTTTGCTTTTGTCCGCTTACTCAGATGGGTGGGATGACCTTTTGTAAATTTGCTCCTTTTTTAATCTTTCCATTACCAACACTTGCTCTTATTGACAGTCGGAACCACAAAAGCTTATTCCCCCTTTCCACCCACCGTTCCCTTTAAAACTCCCACTTCCAGAGTGAGCAATAATTACAGATGCCTTCAGATTGCTTTGCTCTCTCTTTAAACACAGAGCCTGACAACTGGCATATTTTGAAGTTACTTTATTGAATCTCGATTGTTCTTGTAAATAGGCTGCATGTGTGTCATATCTCAATGGCAGTAAATAGAGATGTCTCTTCCCGCACAGGCTGAGTGGGAGATATCTTCCAGGCAACCCTGTGGTGGCCACGGGCTGGTGGACTAATGTCCCCAGGGCTGAACCTGTGAAACAGGGACTGCTTCCAAAAGAGTGGGAGGGAGTATGCACCCTCGTGACTGCATTGGTGATGCTTGCATGACTGCAAGATGCTGGTAGGAACCGCTCATAGGATGGATAAAGAATATAGGTGGAAGAGACAAAATGTTGTTAGAGTTTAGGAGTGAGTCAGTTTGGGGGGAAGCCTTGTTTTGATAGACTCAGATGTGGATGGGCATAAAGCTTAAAGTATCTTTTCCAGATTTAAAAGCTTTTCTTTCTTTTTTTTTTTTTTTTTTCCTTCTGTGAACAGAAGTTCCTTGCTAGTGTAGTATGAAACTCTATAGTTTCCAGTGTGAGCCAGCTGTTAAAGTAGGTTTTATTTTTACAAATTGGGAGATACTCTGCAGAGCTCCCCAGATTGCTGTATATTTGAAAAAAACCCAAAGCCGTCCAGCATGATGGTGCGGCAATCCTACATGTATAGCATGACATTCAAAGACAGCCGATGCCATAGGAACCAGGAGAGTGAACCTGGTTTTTAATGCAAAGGTGAAGTCAACTTCTTACTCCACGTAGGTATCTGGCTAATTGGTGCTGATGGGTTTAAGAAGGCATTTCCTGTCTCCCTGTACCTAAATGTGGCCCTAAAAATCATTAACAGAGGCTATTTTCATAGCTTTCTGCTGAGGTGAAAGTGTCGCTCCTAACTTACAGGTTGGGGAAGAGGCAGAGGGAGGTGAAATGATTTCTCAGGGATCACAGAGGAAGCTTGGTAGGGTCCGGAATTGATCCCAGGTATCCTAAGATCCCTTCTGACTTTTTCAGCTGGTTGGGCGAAGCAAATTTTCTGCATTTACTACAGGAACTGACAGAGGAAAAAATGTTTGGTTTTTTTAAGTTACACTTGGTATAAACACAATTCCTTTTCAATACTTTGTGTTTGTGCGTGTCTTGTGACAAAGAAAGACAGAAATTTGTTATGAAGGGCTATAATTCTTGTGCATTGGAGGGGGAGGAATGAAATATTTCACTTAATCTCTATAGCATATTCCATATTTTCCTTGCTTTGGTTACATTTTTGTGAGGCAAACTATGAATTCCCTCGCCTATTATTAATTTATTGTTACTGGAACATAATAGCGCAGAATGCAGTTCGTCCAGGAAAAAGCTTCAGCAGGGAGTGAGTCATTGATGGTAATAAACTTCCGTCCCTCTCAATAGACCATAGGACCGTTTAGAAAAATGTTTTTGCCATGATTCCTGAATTGCTTGTGCTTTGTACAGCAGCTGGTAGAGATAAAACTGAACGGAGCTGGGCAGACTCCCTGTCTCCCCTCTATTACTATAGCATGTTTCTGAATCATACACAAAAAATGGTTTTGGTATGTAAAAGTGACTTCAGAAAAGCGACTCCAACTAGAAAGCAGCCAGCGCTGCAGTGAAGATACACTCTTGGAGCACGATACCGAGTGTGATATCTACCATATACGTGTAGTGCTCAGGGAGTTAGCAATGCATCGACGTGCAGAACTGAGCGCTCTAGTGTTACCCTTCCGTGAGATGTGTTATCTCCTGGGAGCCCTGGGGCCTTCAGGAGGTGAATGTGAACGGGATCAGATAGTGTTTTGCAGCTGCTCGGGTTAGGATGCAGCTTTGCACGTTACTGTCTGTAACCTCCATCTGGTTGGTGTGCAAGATCTCAGTCGCAAAAGGCTGGTCTCGTGTTCGACGGGGCTGTGTTGCATGTTCCCTGCTCTGCCGGCTCCAGGTACCCAGGAGCGAGTGCCCCTTCAGGTCCAGGAGAGCAAAATGTTTCTGACCATGATGCTTTGCCCTCCCTATGAAAAGGCAATATGGTTAGTGCCTGGATAGATAATAAACACCACTTGAGGATGTTCGGTCTACTAAATATGGCATTGCTTGGGATGTGAAGTGCGTAAGTATTCCCCAGTCAGAGAACAGTTTGTGGCACGGGTCTCCAGTATGTGGTGGGAAGGGTTAAGTGCTTCTAATATAATTTCCAGCCTTCTTCCATCAGAGTCCTTTCAAGGCTCCTGGTCCTTCAAAGTACTACTGCATCCACAGGGAAGGATGCATTGTGGTGTTGCTTTCCAGAGTATTTGAGGAGCTGTGTTGTTATCAAGAACTGAACGTGTAACCGTGAGGGCCACATTCTGTACAGCTCATTAGATGGTGTATTATGTACCTGTGCAGCTAGCTGGCCCCATCACATTAATGAGCCAAGTCATGTAAACATCATGACCGATGGTTTTGCAACCCAACCCGGAGTGAATGGGAAGGAGTTGGTATAGCCGTCGTGTGACCCGTAGAGCTGTGGCTGGGTGGCCACTTTTAAAGTAGCCCAGTGCAAACAGGGAGCTATATTGCATAAACGCTGTAGTAAATGAACCCATCTTTGCTGGAATAATGCTTTTATTTCTAGTTTATCATATGATGGTTTTAGCTGACAGATTTTATGATTCTAGCAAGTGCAATTGCTGTTATCCTTCAGGGCAAGTTTTCATTGTAAAGCCTGCAATTGGGTGACTTTTCTTGAGTGCAGTGGTGTTATCTGTAACACTGCCTATTGGAGTGTTAATACAATCTTTTTCCATTTTTTTTTTTTCAGTAGAGTAACAAGCCTTTTTTTATTTTAGGACATAATAAGGTATTATGAACCATTTCATCATTTTTATCAGTGTCTAACAGATTTCCAGATCTTCCTTCATTAGAAACCTCAGTAGATTTCACAGATTTGCAAAAATATTTCACTTTTTACTCCTCCCAAGTGTAGCGCTGTTTCTGGAGTGATGCACAGCAGCAGTACTGCGGGTGGGGGTATGCAGCATCCCCCAGGTGAATGGCACACAGACAGTCAGGCGGTGTGGGTTCCCAGATTGTCATCATCTTTCCTGCAGAAAAGCTGAAGGACCTGTCCTGCTCAAGTATCTCCTCTGCCAAAAGAAAGATTTCTTTTTAAATACTATGGCACTATCATGAGACCGAAGCCTCACAAAAAGAACCCCTTCCTTCTCACCTTCCACGAAGGCATTTCAGTATTAGATACAAAGCTCCTAGTCTACTGTTAGGCCTTTGAACATCCTGCAGATACCCATATACTTGGCTTCCTGTTATTGACTAGAAGACCCAGTCTGTATACTGGCATCCCATGCGGGGTGAGGTTGCAGGCAGGCTTCCTGCCTCTCGGTGCAGAAGGTACCCTCCTAAATACTTGACATTGCCCACTTGCTAGGGTTTCAGGCTCCCTCATTCCTGCTGTACTCCCCGTCCTTGTTCTCACCATTACCGTACGCTGGAAAGAGGAGGTATTTGCAGTCACAAAATGGATGCTTGTGTGCACCTCTGCATGTCCTCTGAAGTGCTTCCTCAATTGTAGAAATGCACGATACATCACCCCAAAACTGTGCTTGGATGTATTGCTATCTTTGACATCCTCATAGACATGTAAATCCCACCGGCAGTGCAGAGCTGGGCATCCCGGTATTTTCTTTATGTAAACTTCAACAGCTGAAGACCTGGAGGTGACGAGTTTTGTGCTGTGCTGCTGCAAGGGATCTTGTCAACTCATTGGAGCCGATGGGGCTGATGAGGAGGTTGTGGAGGTCAGAGCAGGGCTGGAGCGGGTTGGCCCTGGAGCACCTGGCATCAGCCCAGGGCAGTGCTGCCCACTGCGGGTGAGAGGTGTTTCTTGCTGCTGCTGCTCACTGAAACGGGTATCAGCTGGGAGCTGCTCTGCCCTTGCTTCGTACAGCCCGTCACGCTGCCTGCCTTTCCTCTCTTGCTGTGACCTGGAGCATCACTTGCACGATGCTGCCTTGTCTAAGCCAAGCCGCGAGGCGGTGGCATCCTCCCGGGCTGTCTCCCTTTCCTGAAACCTCCTTGCTCAGTGGGTGCCTGCTTGATGTCTGCCTAAAATGCCTCCAATTTCTGTGGAGTAATCTTGGTTTGGTTTTGCATAAACAGGATTGAAATTGGACCACAGCACGCGGATTTTGAGATCCCAAGTGAAATGTGTTGCTCACTCTGTCTAGAAGTCTTAAATGTTGCAGTTACTTAAGTTGGACAGCCAAGGGGGTGACTGGAGACCCAACTGTCAGGGGCTCTGACCTCTTGATCCTCTGCTGAAAGGGAATGGGAGCTGCACAATTGCAGCACGTTTAAGTCAGGAACATGTGGTTTAGGTGCACAAATACTCTGGTTTTGACCAGTACCCAGAAGGTGTTTATTCCCTGGCTAGGACTGGCTTCATTTGTTTTATCATTTATTGTTTAATAGCTATGCTGGGACGGGCCAGCACTGTATAAACAGAAGAATAATCAGAGTCACTGCAATTGTATTTAAATTGCTTAGAGTTCATAAAGCAGAAGAAAAATTATTATGTGTAGTCCTGTTTTACGTTTACCTAACGAACTCATTGAGTGGCAGGAGAGGAGCACGCCATAAGATGCAGTATGGACTGCGTGCTCTCTGTGGTGGTGCTTATAGACAGTTGGGTGGTTGTTAAAGTATTCTTCAGTGCTCCCATTTAACCGTGAGATGACCAGGCCGAAGGCACGGGACGGGAAGGGCAGAAGGTAGAAGAGGAGAGAACATACTTTTTTTGGACATCTGGATAACTGCTGCGTCGATGTGCAGGAAGCATTATGCCGTGGGTACAGGGCATCCAGTGTATAAGCGTGAATTCCAAGTGCCGGGAAAGGCCCCGGGTACACGTTGTATCTGCAGAAAGCCCCTGGGTACACGCTGTGTCTGCAGGCAGAGCCTCGACGCAGGGATTATCACAGACTCCTGACCAGCTGCAACAGGTTTGCACAAAGCCCAGGAAATTCGGTGCCAGTTCTGGACAGGCTAATGAATATTAAAAGCCTCGAAAGCTGTGTGGGGAATCTCTAAATCAAATAAATGTGGAGTGCTGCAGGGAAGGATGGCTGGGTGCCGGCTGTCTGCCGCCCTCAGGCCTCACTGGCTGCTGTGTTCAGCTGCCCTTGTAACCCATCAGTCATCCCTGTCCCTGGGGGGTGTTCTCCTTCCCCAGTCCCTGCCGAACACAGTTGCAGGTTCTCGTGACCTCTTCTTGGTCACCCAAGCTCAGCACACAGCACTGCTCCCATCTAATAGTAAAACTCAGCAGTGCCAAATCTAACAGCTATTGCATTGCTTGAGAGACGCAGAAGTCCTCTAGAAATATGGTTCATGCCAGTGCTGTGGATATACTGGTGAGCTTTTACTAAAGTTGTGTCGCTCACGCTATGTTGAAAGAGCAGTCCGTGCTCTGGTTGGGCTCCTCCGTTCCAGACCCACAGTGGAGGGAAGATCCATTCCTGGTCTCGTACAAATCAGTGGAAATCTGGTCACTGAATTCAGCTGGGACAGGGCTCAGCTGTAGAGTTCCTCCTTTGCAGGGAAGAAGGGATTTGCTAGGTAGACATCACTAGTTTTTGTAGTCAGATCAAAATGTTTTATTTCTGCATTCCACTAAATAGAAGTAAAATGGGTGCTGTCCTAATTAATTCTAGATACTTTTGGGTAATCTGGGTGTGTGCTGCCTGACTTTGATTGTTGCCTGTGTAATTACTGGACATCTGGGCTATAAGCTCCACTGGACATCTTTCCGAACCAAAAATTAACAGGGGAAAAAACTTTCTGCTAAATTTCACGTATTGCTAATTTAAGCCCAGTGCGTTTGTATCCCTACAGAAATGGGATGCCTTTCTGATACAGGAATTACTTCTGTTGATTCTTATCTAATACAGATATTTTGCAGCACTTGTCTCTCTTCAGTGACTGATACGGCTTTGCTATAAGCCTTTTTCCTCTCTTGTTTCCTACTGCTATGATTATCTGATGGCTGCAGCAGGCAGTGGTCTGACTATCTGCAGTTAGTTCCCATTCTTGTATGTATTTTTATCCTTTTGAGCTAGCACACAGTAATTGCTGTCATTTCCACTGAAAATTAAGCATACAAGTAGCCATCGTCACTTGTTCTCATTTGCTGCCTATTCTTCAGAGTAACGGCAGATGCTGAGATATAGTCAGTGCTTAACACTGAACTCTGTCACGACCGAGTGGAGAATGCTGACAGTCTGTGAAAGGAGTTCGTGTTCTCAACAGCTTCCTCGTGGATATGTCACTGGAGTTTACCCGGGCGACCTCAAGTTGTGCTGTGGGTTCAGGACAGCAGGTGTTCATTTAAAAGAAGTGATCTGTTAACATTTCGCCCCAGAGTTCTTCTCTTTCAGTCAAGGGTGGTCATTCTGACTGGGGGAATAGTGGGAAGTTTGTACAGATCCTGTGGAGAAGAGCTGCTTTTGAGTATCTCCTTTTTATCTGCATGCAGGGCAAAGGTGCGTTAAGCAGATTTGTGGATAGTCGGTGTTGCTCAGGGCACGTTTGGTTGGCCCTGTGTTCATGATATTAAACCTTAAAGAGGAGCTAAGGCAAAGTTACTGCTTGCTACCTACAGCTGGGTTTCCCCCCGTGACAGGCACCCCTCTCCAACAGGGCTGCGAATTTTGTCCTTCAATGTTGTGTAATACACTTTAAAATCATCGCTTACTTGTAAATATTTTACTGTTTGAATACGCTTTAAAAGGCTGTTAATATTTAAATCTGCACCCTGAAATGTTTTCTGCATGGCAATTAGAGTGCAGCCAGGGAACAGCGCTTCAGCTTAATGGCTTGTGAATTCAGATTGTAGAAATGCTGTTTTCTAACAAGTGTTTCTGTAATTTTCAAGAGCAAAGACCAGTGAAAAGCTAAAATATTCACCGTGTTGGAAAATATTTGTCTTTAATCCCGGAACTGTGGAGCCTGAAATACGATCCATGACCCAACAGGACTTTATCTTGGGTGGGAGATCATTAGCTGGATGATATAGATTTAGCCTGCCTCGGTTGACTTCAGAAATAATTCTATTTATTAAATATTCTTACAGATCTTCCACTCATAAGTATAGACTGGACTGGAGATTGCTGTATTGAGCATATAGTATTTCAGGTGTAATCATCATATATCATACATGGTCACAGAGACTGTCATCATCCAAATCATCATGTAATCATCCCAGTCCTCTGCAATGACTCAGTTTTTCATGCTGGCTGCTTTCACATCTATACCAAATTTACGTTTCATTACTGCTTCTTAATATTCTTCAAATGGGCAGGTTTCCCTTCTCCATGGAGTTTATTTATTAGGAGGCATTTTCTTCAGGGTATACCAAGTTTCCCTCCGTGGAGTCTGCTCTCCCTCTGCTGTCTTCTGCCAGCCTTCCCAGTGCCTCTTGTTTATTTATTAATTCTTCCTAGTGATTACATTTACTAATTAATGTGTTCTCCCATTTCACTTAATGCCCTGTGGCCGTCTTAGGGGGATGTGACTGGACATGCATCTGTCCATCAAGTGACCCTATGGATGCTTTGGCTAACTTCCTCCCAAACGCAGAGGTGTCTGTTCCGTAGAATGTAATAACTGGAAAACATCATGAACATCCTCATGGCTGCTGGTTCCTTCCTGCCAGCTCAGCCACTTACATCTATTAATGGACCTGACTGATGGAATGTGCACTATTCTCTATCAGCTTTTAAAAACAATTCCCGATTATAAAATTATTTAATAATTCTATCAAATTCCTTTAAACCACTTTTTCATATAATTTTGGATTTTAGCTGATTTAATTTATTTTTATGAAACAAGTGTCTTTTTTTCTCAGCAGACTTTTTTTCTTTAATTGTCACTTTTCTGACATCTGGTAAAATATCTCCCTCATCAGTCATATTTTTCCATTAATTCTCTTTCCCAGCTAATTTCGCCTGTAATTGCTTTCATTTTTGTGAGTTGGGTCTTTTTATCATATGCATTATTCTGTAATTACTGTTTTGAACTTACTGTATTTCACATGCCAAATGCAATCAAGTTGAGGAACTGGAGCACCTGGCTGCTACTATTTTTATTCTTTAACTCCTCTTTCTGTGTGAAGATGAGATCCGATATGGCATGTCTGCCCTTACTGGAGATCTCAGAAGGTGAACATTCAAATTACAGCTTAGCTTCAATTAAACACTTGGGTCTTACAAGACGTGGGTAGGAGCTCGTCGCTGATGGCATTGCTGGGTCAGATGCTCGCTGCTACGGCTCCGTGCTCCCGAAGCAGCTGCCAGTTGGGCATCCATCCCCAGTAGGACCCTCCCAGTTGTCCTTACTGGAACCTCTGCTGCAAAAGTATTTGCTCTGTCTTCTTCCCAAGCTGACAGTGTCCAAGATTGAATGGATCCATTGTGGATTTGAGGAGCCAAGCACTCGGCTTGGGTTTTCCTCACCCGTGCACCAGGAGTGCAAAACCCTCAGTGCTGCATCTGACAGCACCAGGGTAGCTCTGAAATAGCTGCTGAGAAGAAATAGCCAGTAAGCTCCTTTATGTTTTGCCTCTTCTTCTGGAGAGTCTTAAAATATTTGAGTTATTTGGTGAAGTAGCCTACTTGTCACGATCTCTCTGTATTGATTATCCTTTGTGTGATAATTAAGATGCCACTTAGGGCAGGCTCTTGATGCGGTGATGCTTCTGAAATGAATGTTGCTAACAAAGCTTCCCTCAGGAATAGAATCACCTCCGTGATGAGGGAAGCTATAGCATTTAACGGCACGTTTCAGCAGGCTGCGAGCTTGGGAATCACCAGTTACTGGGGCTCACTTGCTGGGGGGTAATTAGTTAAGTAACTGGTTATGTGCCCATGTCTCCAATCCTTTAACTGGATCAATGACTTAACCTGGCACAGCAATTCCTAATTCCTTTATGAAACTTTGCTCAGATCCTGGACTCCATCCAGGCCAAGAGGCTGCTGCTTTTTCATTAGTGGTTATCGAGGAAAGCGGCTAAGAGCAGCCTTTAGAATTGGTGTCAAGAGTGACGTTAAAGGAATATTTGTTCTTATGTGAAATGCAATAACTCATTTTAAAAGCAAGAAAGTGGCCAGAGAAAAATCTCTCAGTTGATCAAGTGCCTGCAGCATCCCTCTGCCCGTGATAGTGATCTCGCCCTGAAAGCTAAGCTCTAAAATGAAAATATAAGGTGTGACTGCTGGAGATTCTACTGAGGTGATTTTTTGGGGAAACTGATTTTTTCTTTTTTTAAATTACCTTAAAAACTGATAATTAACAACTGTATCAATAGCTATATTTGGAAAGAAGATTATCTGAAAAATGCCTGCCTGTTTGGGTTTGGTTTTTTTAGTGGTTTAATGTCTGAGGTAGGTGTAAGTTCATACTGTTGTTTGAAGGGAGTAATTTCATTTGGGTGAAATCTGGAGAAAGATAAGTATGTTAAGATATGTCTGCTGTTGTACCAGCAGACCAGACCTGGAAGCACTTTACTTGATAGAAACTCAAAACAATGTTGATAAAATTTGAGAAGTAATTTGGAATTGGCAAATGTGACTCAGTGTTCTTGGAAAGAATTTGTGGGTGCAGATGACTATTAGTGCAACAGGGATCTGGGAGGCAAACTCAGCAAGAAGTGGTGTCATCCTGCTGCATAGGATGAAATTTTATTCTCAAGGGAATTGGCAGAAGCCCCAGAGCTGTGCTCTGGGGGCTTTCCCCTCAATGATGGGGGCTGAGCTGGGATAACATGTCCAGTGTTGACCAGCACGCTTCGAGAAGGGTGTGGAAACACTTACTAGAGCCCAGAGGAGATGAAGAAGAACAATGAGGCAATGGTTGCCATTTCCAGTGAGAAAACTGTAGAAAGAGGAGGAATAATTTCCTTTGAGGAGGTGAAGGGAGGTAAAGTGTTCCTTGTTGAAGGCTGTGAGAAAGCGCAGAGCAGTCAGCAGCAAGGAATTCGACCTTCAGTCGAATATTTTAGCCAAGTATTTTGGACAAAACTTCTGGAGGTTAGGATAGATAAGCACCAGAAATGGTTACTGCAGGAAAAACCTGTTTTGAGGGAGGTGTTGGTACCAAGTCAGACGACATCCACCAGGTCCAGCTCCTCACCGTGCCTGTGCCGTGTATGTGTTGTAGCTCGCTTTGTCCCCGCTCCATCGCATCTGTCCCCGCATGCACTGTACATCCCGTCCGATCCCACTGACAATGACAGCTGAAGTCCTGGCAGAGAAAGTCCATCGCTAAGCCATACAACAGGTATACTGCAGTGGCACCACTGGGGTAAGCAAGAGTGCGGTGGTTTAATCCTGACCTGGTGGGACCACCTTGGGGGTGAAAGGGTGCTCAATCCTGTGGAAGAGAATTATATTATAGGATTAGGATTGATTTGCTTAGGGGTCAAGTGGTCAATCCTGGATTTCTTTTATGAAGCCACAACTGAAATCTAAATTCCAACTCTAGTTATAAAATCTAAAAAGTGAAAAGCCCCCTATCTGTAAAATCCATAAAAGCAATTTATAGTCATCTTGCCAATCTTATCTCTTGCTAACGGAAAGGAGGAAAAATCAAGGTGGCTGGTCTGCGTGTACCTTAGTGTTCAAGAAGCTAAGAAAACTCGGCAGGTTTTAGGTCTTGCCTTAGTGAATTTGTATGCCTTTCCTCTTCCTTTTAGATGTACCAGTTTGGTACCATTTTATACCTCTGTATGCCTGACACAATGAAGATTTTTCTTCCTCTGATGTAAGACCTATATTTGGGATATCATTTGAGAGCTGAGCTTTAAGGTTTACGTCATTTAAACTGCTAAATTATTGGTCAAATTTATGCAAATTTTGAGCACACCACAGTCCTCTTAAATCCTCTCGGAAGCCTCAGGAGTTTGACCGCTCTGTGATATCCAGCCCGCTGTGAATATCCAGCCTCTGAAAATCGGGCCTATTGGTTTATTTGCTCGGAGTGGTGCTGTTTAAAATGCTGTGTGGTGGATGAAGCTAATTGCACTCTGAATGCACCTGATCTGGTGCTCACCCTCCACCTGTATCCAACCCACTGTTCTTTTTGAGCGTCTGCATTATATTGCAGGATGCTGTAACGTGAGAAGAAGGCAGGACCAAGCAGAAACGAACTGTGCGAGAGCAGATAAGAGAGACTCGTGCCGAAGCAGCAGATGTGACTGTTGTTTTCTGCAAGTAGATGATTCCCTAATCCTCTTAAGGACAGCCTGGGTAAAATCCCCTTTGTGATATTAGGCGCAGCTCTGGGCCAGGTGGCCTCAGCTTCTGTCACCGGCTTCGTGAGCTGCTTTGCTCTGAGAAACTCGCTGTGCTGCTGTTGAAAAGCCACGGTAAAAGCAGCCGAGCTGCCAGGTGTGCGGGAAGAGCTCTGGGTAACAGCCACCGTCGTGGTACAGAGAGACTTTGTGCTGAGTACAGCTGAGCGGTCCTGTGTGTTCTTAGGTCCTCGGAGTCTGTGGGTGCTACAGAAATGCTGAGTGCCCTTCCTAGCAGCAACACACGTAAGAGGGCAGTAAAAGAGTGGGCAAAAATAAAAAGGGTTGGCAGTGTGAGGTGAGGGACGAATGAGATGATAGTATGGGAGAAGCTTAATGGTGTGAGCTGACCTGGCACAAGGAATATTTTGCAGCTCCCTCTGCCTTTCTCCAGGGAAAAACGCTCCTTTCGCCGATGTGTCTGGCCTGTGCAGTTGCAGAGGAAGGTTTTTCCACATGGTTGGATTGTGAATAATACAGTGAAGGAGGGCGGTCAGGAGGTGGGATGGTGGTCTGACACCTGCCATCACTTTCCAGCCCTGTCCTAGACTATCTGTGACTTTGGACAAAACATTTTGTCCTGGAACATACCCCAACTCTGTAAACAGCTTGAAACAAGGACTTGGAAATTGGAACATTTCCTTCACTTGCCTTAGTTGATATTCCTTGTACAAACTAGTAGTGACCCTTTAGGAATTGTTATTGTCCATTATTTCATGCTTAATGAAATGTACCCTCATCGCAAGTCAAAACCCAAGCTCCATCCCATTGCTTTCCTTTTTCAGTGCCCTTCAGTACCCTCTTCCCTCCCCCATCTCCTTGCACCGTACTCAACCACCAAAACCTGCATCTTGAACATTCCTTCCAACCCATCTTGCTAACTGCTGTGGGGAGTGATGAAGGCCGTGTATGCAAGCCATATGCCACCTTCATATTTGTAGCACAACACTGAAATTGCTGTAAAGACAAATGGCTTTGAGATTATTGTTTTCCTTTCAGTTTGGTAGACACCACTATTTTTGTCCTTCTTTTAACTAGCCAAAGAATTTTGGTAAGCCAAAATTCAACTTTGGAATGACACACAATGCATTGTGGGAGCACATCAAGGCTGCTAAGTTCTCTGGATTTTGGTGAAGATAATTTTGGAGGGTGCAATCCTGAGGTTTTTGCTTGGGCAAATCTCCCGTTGACTCATCCAAGACTACCATGTTAAAGTCATCAAAAGGAGATTATGAAAGGGTCTGAGACTGTATGCGGTATGCTTCTGTAATACATTTTTTGTGTGTCCAAAGCAACTGGTATTAGCTTTATTTCCATGTTTTCTGGTTTATTTTTAATTCCTTCACCACTCTTGCTTGTCTATTGTAAAAAAACCCGTCCTGACATGAGAAAGGAGGCAAAATTTCTGGCCTTGCTTCCTTTGCAAAAGATGGTGATGGCAGAGTCTAGAGTTGCTGGTAGTAACAACTTTAAGGGGGACAGGATAACACTTCAGTACAATTAAACACAGCTTTTCTGTGGTGACACGCACCAACCTCACTTAGTCCATGTGACTCAAGATTCTACTGATAAAGCAGATGGGACACTGGAAGCGTTTTTAGGCTGGAAAGTGTTCAACACCTTGCTGTTGGTCAACTACTGACCCTCTTCTACAGATTATATATGAATAATGTGTAAAATGTAAGATGTGTCAGTTCACAAAACAACTTCCAGATAAAGATTATGATTTGCTTGTTCTTTTGGGAGTTTAAAGAAGCATGTGCATTTCAAAAGAGCTTCCTTCTTGACTGTGTCCTAACAGCCTGCTGGAAGTCCCATGTCTGCTGTGGATGTCCAGCTCCATGGTTCAATCATTTATGCAGGAACAAACTGCCCTGTGAAGGTATTTTCTTCTGTTCAGTATCTTTCCTCAGTGAAACCACTGTTTACAAAAAGAGGCCACGTGAAGGAAAGGAGTCTGGGGCCTCAGCTTTCAGATGCTGAAACAAGCAGTTGACTTGACGTTTGGTCACCCCCAGACCTGTTCCTGACTCAGCCCCTGCCTTTGAGGAACCTCAGTCTTCCTGGGCTTGGGTGCAATTCATTAATAGGTAAAAAGATGATTAAGAAAAAAAAAAAGGCAGTATTTGCATCAAATTAGCTTTTAACAAACTGTACAGCAAGACACTGTTGCAGCATTATGAACATTTCTGGCTTTAGTGGAGCTACTCCGGATTTCCACTGATGTAAAGATCTGAATCTGGCCTCTTGGCTGCTCTGCTTCAGCAATTGATTCTAAATCAGCCTTGCTTTCCAAACATGTAGAATTAAAGATTCATTACTAATTATGTAGCTGCAATTCCTCACTATTTTTCTTCCTAGTTTAGTCAAAATCTTTTTGACATTTAGCAGATTGACGTTCTCTTAGCATCTCCACAACAATCTGTCCAGTTTGTTTAAGAAGGCAACATTTTTGGAAGAAACTGTAGCATCTCTGCTGGAAACTCAAGTACCTGGCAAGAGATGCTTGAGATACTTGTTGAGCTGGCCAAGTTCTGCTGCTATGCGTAGTGATTGCAACGGGCAGTTGTGTAACCTCATGTGTCTTCGACTGTCTAGAGTTTACCTTTTGTTTTCTGCTGGATGCCTTTGGAAAGAGCAATGTGCAGTGACAAACGTCAGCAAGAGCCATGTTATCCTGGATAGGTTGTTCTCTGCAGTGCTGACTGGTCTGGTCAGCGATCACCTCTGGTGAGGTGACTGATGCCAGCATGACACATGGTCATATTTCTAGTGTGTTTGCACATTTCCTCATTCTTGTAGTGGAGATAATGCCTGCTGGCTGGTCAGATGTTGTCATCAACACTCGATGAATGTTTGACTCACCTCAGGGAAGGTATGAAGTGCTGGATGATGGTTCCTGTTCCCAGAGGTCTGGAGAAGACTAGGGCAGGGGGGAAAGGTTTCCTTATTGAAGTTGTCACTTTACGAATATATTTTATGTGTCTACCTGGTTAAGAAGTAAACCTGTCTTAGGCTAAGGTCATAGGACCTGTGTCCTCTGAAACCAAGTAACTACTGAAAGGCAGTCAATCACTCTAAAAATAACCATGATGGTGAAAAAATTTACCCCCTAGCTGAGGGCTCCCGACTCCACCTGGGGACCACGTTTCTCCAATCGCCCAGGATGCTGTCCCCACTGCTGTCTAACAGTGCTCTGAGAGCCCCCTCGCACTCTTCCTTGTGAAACCTGAATAGCTTTGCTCTGCGCTTGATTTTTATTTCCATCGGTTAGCGGTGAAGTGGTCTGCCAAAGAGTGTTAACAACTATGAAAATACTTTGAAGTGTATGAAAATACTTTAAAGGGGCATTCTCTATGGTTTTCTGTTGTGGGCAACATTCTCCCAGGTATTTACACCTCATGTATTTCGCATTTCAAAGTGATCGCGCTGACCTCTGCCTGCCTGTGCAGATCAAGATGGGGATGAATACATGATGTGTGCTCAGAGTGAGGCTCGGTGGGTTTTCTTCATTTGTTCTTTATTGCAGTATTTCGGTGGCTGCAGGCATTCTTCCATCTTGTCGGGCAAATAGGTTATCTTTGCAGGATCAGCTGTGCTTCTTAGGCAGGAGAAGTGGTTTGCATGTCTGGTTTTTACGTAATTTACTGCACAGCAACAATCATTTTCTATTGTACGTGATGACAGGTACTGAATTCCAGGTTAGCCATACTGAAGTATGCACTATTTTTGTTACAGTCCTTTTTGGCCATAGTGAAACGTAGTGGTGACTTTGGGTGTTACTAACTGATTCAACAAGGGTTACTCAAAGTTCAGCCTTTTTAGCAGATACTTAGCTTATCTGTACTTGTCCCTATTGGAAGATGACTGTTTATTCTCATTTTGAGCTCTATGATTTGGATAGCTTTTTACACATTGCTCATTATAAATTATACTTAGTGTGTTTCCATTTGGCCTGGATTCCTCTCTGTTTAAAAGCTTATTCCAGGATTTGTTCACTATCTCTGTTTCAAATTCAAGTGGCCTTTTTATAACCTTGGTGAGAATTTGCATGTAATTTAAAGCCTTGGTCCAGTTTCAGTTTACAGTCCCCTTTCATTTATGGCACAAGCACAGACTTCGTTCTGCTGTAGATACAGCAGTTAAATCAGTGTTGTTGAAAAGTGCTGAAGGCTTGGTTGCAGAGACAACTCACTGGCCAACTGGTCGCTGTCTTTGTTTCAGAATACCAGCGCAGAAAATACAAGGGCTGTGCTGAGCCAGAGCATCAGTGATAGCACAGTAGCAATCAATACCTCTCAGCAAAATATTTACTGATGGCTCCCCACTTGTCAAAACTTTGGGGTAAAAAAGGCTGGAATAGATAAAGAAGTCCTTTCCCTCTTGCCCAGGGCTCTTTGCACCTAAAGATAAGTTCTCCTTTGTTCTTGGTTGAAGAGGGCGTATGACTTGCTTAGGCATTGCTTACTCTGCCTGCTGCTTTGCTGTCTTAAGAGGCCATCTATTAAGGAGTAAGCTGGCAGAAACTTATACTCTTTTATATAGCACTTGTCACTTGAAGATCTCCAAATCTGTCCAAAGTGGAGGAAATTTATCACCTCTGTTTTGTAAGTTTAGAAACTAGAAACAGACAGACACTCAAGGTCAGAAAACCATTGCCAGCACTGGAAATAGAGCCCAGCTCTTCTGAATCGTGGTTCCTGATCTTGCTAAAAACTAGATCGCAAGTGGGGGAAGGAAAACGGTTCTTAAAACCACAATTATTCATTTACTGCTGAACCTATCTTCTGTTGCAGTTAAGTTGCTAGGCTGCCATGATCTCTTATTTACCCGTGCAAGATAACAATATAAAGCTGTTTGCACAGCATAACCCAAAACATTGCTTTCCACGCAGTGTCAGCAAACCATTGCATAGCTTCGGAGGTCCTGTGCACGCTCTGGGAGGGTCGTGTCATGTGGGCCAGCATTGTCCTGTAATGCAGCTTCAGCTGTGGAGCCGGATCCAAAGGAATGGGGACTGCCTACCCGTAACTATGCACAGAGCCTGGCAAAATGATGCCTTCATCCTGCTTTGATCCAAGATGTCGCTGAAATGTAAATAGTATAATAATATATTTTTAGATGCAAAGGCGGTGAACTTGTAAGAGGCAAATGGAAAATCTGCATGTGTTGCAGCATCCAGGGAACCTGCTATGTTTTCTTGCCTCCTCAAATCATTCCTTCACTGTTAGGAAGTAGGGGAGCACTTGCAAACCTGATTTGGAACCAAATAGAAGAGAAAAATAGCTCTATGTGCAGAGGAGCTGCAGAGACTGTCTTCTGTATGCAACTGGCTTGGAGAGCATTACTGCTGCTTTTAAAAATACCGGATGCTGGCTTGCTGTGTGAGGCAGCATCTCCCTGGGAAAGATACCCTCCTAAATTCCACTGGTCCACTATTGGAGCAAAGGAAATTAATTTTTCATCCTCGTCTCTGGTGGAGTCATCTCCTTTCTGTGAACCACAAGTCATCTCTGCTAGAGGTGGCTGAAGCCTCGACATAATGAAAACCTTTCAGTTGTATCTATGTTCTTAAATTGGTCCCCATCACTGCATTCAAACATCTGCTCCCTGGGGAAGACCATTTGCTTCAGTATTTTGATTTGGAAATTATACTGATGTAGACAGACAGCAACATCAGATTCGGCATCTTGAATGCACTTTCCAGACTCTGCATATCTTCAGGCTATCTACTAGGAAAAAAAATTGAAAGTATTTCCAGTGAATTCACTTAGATGCTAAGTCATTCTCATCCATTTTAGCCATTGTTGTTACCAGACATTTGTATAATGGCACAAAGAAGTAATGTTCACTGCCTCCCCCTCCACGCTCAGCCCAGCGTGTGGTCTGGTGGGCTTGGGGACAGCAACTTGATGGGATCCCTTTGTTAAAACGGGCAAGTCATCTCTGAAATGGAGGGTGCCTTGATCTGATTGGAAATGGTGGGTTTTGTTTTTGTGGAATAATACAACAAAACGCTCCCGTGTCACACTGACATAACAGGCAACTTCAAAAATCCTTGGCTTGAAGATACGTCAGGGGACTGGTGCATCCAGCTGCTCTAAGAGCGGCTGGGAGTCTGAGAGCGTGCCGACCTCTTGCTTTTTCTCTCTGACAGCACTGGGAATATATTTTTCTAATTTTGAAATGGGAACTAATTGAATGCTGAAGACCGTTTGTGCAAGCTGCTGCTGAAACGAGGTGGTAAAAATTTCTGAAAGGTCTGTTACTCTAAAGCAAAGTGAAGGTGTCTGCTGTGCTTTGCTGCGAGATGTCCCAGCGGAATTGGTGGGTTAAAGATAGCTTGCGGAAGGGCTGCCCATCCTATTGTATGTCTCTTCTGTTTTAAAGTGCGTAACCTAAAAATCTTTCTTTCAGGTTCTGTTGGTTTTTTTAAAGTCCTGTCCCCCACCCTCCTTTTCTTTCAGTTTTACCTGCTCAGGAAAGGTACCGATACAGGACACAGTAAGAGTAAAAATGAAATCTTGATGATCTGATGGGGTAAAGAATTCTTAAGTAGAATGCTTTGAAAATGTCTTTGATTAATACCCACTTAAGTCCAAAATCCAATGGGCAGTTTAGATTCCTGACCTAGAGATTAAACACTTCTTGAATTCCCTTTGATTATCCTCATTACGAACAGGCCTGGTGATTGTCAGGGTCGTTCCAGCAGCACAACCGGCAATGGCCAGATGTCATACTTCTATCTTAAAGCTCAAAACCAAGCTGGAAACCAAAGCAAGCCATTCTATATCATCCAGGCTGTTGAAAGCCTTTGGGATGGTCAAGAACTGATGCTGTTCACGGTCACACCTTTAGTGAGTGTTTTACAACTTATCAATAGGATCTCGTTGAAGAAGTTTATTGCTCATGCCCTGCTCAGGGTCTCGGCTCCTCTGATAAGTGTGCAGGTATCTTGAAGGCTTTGAAGGACTGATATAAAAAAAAAATCACATTCTGCTTGGGCTGGGTCAGATAGTCTCTTGTATATTTATATCTAGTTTTTCTTCTGCAGTCTTGCTTGTCTTGTAGATGCTGTAACCAATAGTGAACAAATTTAGGATGAAGCTAAACTGAAGCTGTATGTTTGGTGTAGATTTTTGTCTTAATTACTTCCAACTGTGGAAGCATGTATATATTTGCAAGTTACTGAGTACCTTGGTCTCTTAAGCTGTAAAACATTTAGCACCTGTGGGATTTAACAAAACACGTGGCTGTTTTTCTCTGTGGCACGCTTTCTTCTCAGTTGTATGAAAGTGTGAGGAATAGCTCATGGTTCAGAGGATGGCCTAGGTTGATTCTAGTTGTAGAAATAGGACAGGTGTTTTCCATGGGTGCTGTGTCTCTCTTCTGCCCCTCTAACTTCTCACTACTCATTTCCCAAATGTAGCTCCTGAACTAGAGGCTCTGGGGCGATCTGTGATGGAGGTACCCACTGCAGAGGCATAGGGAGTAACATCCTTGAGATCAGCCACTAAACTCACTCACCTTAAAAGCAAAGTAAAAATGCTCTTTGTGGTTTTTTTGGGGTGGTTTTTTTTTTCTCGTTTGTTAGTTGGGGATTTTTTTCTGTTAAACATCTCAGATGAGATGCACTGCTTGGTAGGATTCAGCACCCACAGGATTCAATGCACAAGGAGAGGCTGGTCTCCTGGGCACACCACGGTATCACCCTACAGCCTCCCTTCGACCCCAAGTCTTCCTGTGCTATTTCTGAAGTCACTTTGTTTCCCCCATATTACCGCTGCTGGCAGCATGACCACCTTACAGGCCATAGAAGGAAGAAAAGGCTGTGCCCAGCTTAGGTGTTTTCATCACCTCCGGGCAGATCTGTTTATGAATGATATGACTAAACTCCCTGTCCTGTTTGCAGGGAGAAAGGACCCAAGCCCAGGGTGTGCGTCTGGAAGCAGGCTCAGTGTGGTGTGTCGCTGTCGTACAGTGTCGTCCAGGGGCTGTTCAAAACGAGAATTACTCATGCTAGTGTACATTTAGGAAACCTGAACTAGACCATGTGAGAGATTTTCAAGCCAGATAGAATATCGCCGGGCTGGGCAGTGCTGAGGGTAGGAGACACCATGGTGCTGGATTTCCTGCATCCTCTGCTTCGGCAACTAGATATTTCCTGCCGTCTCCGCTTGCACATGCTCCCCTCTGCTTGGCAGGCGGCAGGGTGGAAGCTTGCTGTCTCTCTGGCTCCTTCCAAACGTCTGAGGTGTCAGATTGCAGCAACGCTGACAGTGAAAAGAAGGGTGTTAATCATGCCAATACCTTCTCCATCTATATGTTTACATCCCAGAGAGTTGTACATTTTGTCTCTGTAGACCGAGTGCATTGCATATATATAAGTTATTTATGTCGTAAGTTATTTATTCTTCCCGTAAAGATCTGACCCTTTCATCCTTTTGGAAGCTGTCTGCATCCCTGTCTTAACACAAGCATTATGGGGACTTCTTAACTTTTCCCTTCCTCTCCTTGCTCAGGGCTCTGCGTATCCCATGTGCCATTTCTCACAAGTCAATGGTTTGTGTGGGTCCTTTTCTCTCCCTGTGGGAGAAGTCATGTAACTTGTGATTTTCCTATAAATATTCTAGGGATGGGGGATAAGTGAAATGGAGAGTTGTCTTGGCCACCACTACCTGTTCATTTCATCTGCATGTAATTACAGAAGCAGCAGCTGTAGCATCTGCAAGTCAAATGAAAACAGATCTTTTTTTTTTCTTCTGATTTTTTTTTTTCTTTTCCCTAACGTTCCCTGCGAAAATTGATAGCTTTCTGCCTTGTGGCACCTGGAAGACTTCCTTGCATTTTGCAAGGGATCTAGTGGGGTGTTGCAAAGTCATTGTGCTCAGAGAGAGCAAATTGATTGCTTGTGATCTGAGCAGAATAACTTGCTCTTCTCACCATTTTGGGCCAGGAAAACTTTTATCTATGTGTTGTCCTTCCAAGCGTCTCCGACAGGCGCAGGCCCTTGGGAGATGCTCTGGTACCATTTACAGCAATCTCCCTCTATTGATGGACAGCTGAACGAGGGATCTGTTTTGCCATTACTTATTTATTATGCTGTGGCAGAGCGCTGCCTACGAGCCCAGAGCAGACTGTGGCACTGAGCGATGCAACTCACCCCCGCCCTGGATAATACAACAATTCAGAGGTGTGTTTAGTTTCCTTGTTTCTTTTTTTTTTTTTTTTTTTTTTAAAATATGACTTAGCAAACAGTGCTGTGCTTCACAAATGGGAAAAGGCAGTCAACTAGTCAACTTTGAGAGGGGAGGGAACATGTAAGGAGCAGCAAGTGCTGTGGCAGCGGTTGCTGCTCCACTGCTACCCATCCTTAGGTTTGAAGAAAGCCCTTCTCTCCATGGCTTTTCCTTGGCTCCCATTTGGATAGAGCAGTGGTAGAGATGACCTTGTGCATCTCCATCCCACCCTCAGAGCCACAGACAGGTGAGCAAAGGCTGGTTTGGGATGGGAAGAAGGTGGCCATGTGAAGAGACGCATGGAGAGAGGACCGATGAATGACCGGTGAGATCCCGGTCTCCATCCACAGCCTTGGTCTGACTGGCAACTGCTAGAGCAGACTTTGTCCTGTAAGAGTCATTTTGTTCTTAAACCTCAAAGAATGAAAGTGCATTAGTCATGTTTTGCCAACAGCTGATGGTGTAAACATACTGAAATGATTGAGGTGCAGTTTAAGAGGGTGCTGTGGACATGTTATCCTCTGTGGACTGGACATGGAACAAACACTGTAAATCTTATCTAGCATTACAGCTGTGTTTTTTCAAGATTTCATTGCTGTTGACAGTCAGTCATCCTCCAGAGTCCCTCTGGATGCTGAAGATAGCATGTACTGACTAAAGTTGCTGCATGGGTGACCTCTGGGAAAAGAGGTTGTGCTTTTGATCCAGTTCCATTTTCACATCACAGGCGAGAAAAATCACCCTTAGAATAATACAGTCATAGGTTGGAAGGGACCTTAAAGATCATCTAGTTCCAACGCCCCTGCCATGGGCAGGGACACCTCCACTAGAGCAGGTTGCTCAAAGCCCCATCCAGCCTGGCCTTGATGAACACTTCCAGGGATGGGGCATCCATAGCTTCCTTGGGCAATTTGTTCCAGTGCTTCACCACCCTCATAGTGAAAAATTTTTTCCTAATATCTATTCTAAATCTTCCCTCTTCCAGTTAAAGCCATTACCCCTCATCCTATCATTACATGCCCTTGTAAAAAGTCCCTCTCCAGCTTTCTTGTAGGCCCCTTCAGATACTGGAAGGCCACTATAAGGTCTCCCCAAAGTCTTGTCTTCTCCAGGCTGAACCCCAGCTCTCTCAGTCTGTCTTCATAGGAGAGGTGCTCCAGCCCTCTGATCATCTTTGTGGCCCTCCTCCGGGCTTGCTCCAACATGTCCATGTCCCTCTTATGTTGAGGGCTCCAGAGCAGGACGCAATATTCCAGGTGGGGTCTCATGAGAGTGGAATAGAGGGGCAGAATCACCTCCCTCCACCTGCTGGCCACACTTCTTTTGATGCATCCCAGGAGGTGGTTGGCCTTCTGGGCTGTGAGTGCACATTGCCGGCTCATGTTGAGTTTCTCATCAACCAACACCCCCAAAGTCCTTTTCCTCAGAGCTGCTCTCAACCCATTCTCCTTGAAATTGTTGCTTTGCTGACAGCATGAGCAGAGAAGCACAGAATGGCAGAGGCTGCACAGAAGGTTACCTATAGAAGGTTGCCTGGGAATTGCAGGAAGGGTCCCTGTGGGCTGCAACGGCACCTCAGAGTGGGTGCGCTGTGTGCAGTGAATAGTTTGAGTTGTCCCATTCCCTGTTCCTTACTTGCCTTTGGTAAATCTGGGATGTTTATGTGTGTTTGTTATCTAAAGTTTGTCTGCTCCTGATTGAACAACTCATTGCTTCTGACCTGTTAATAATGAGTTTTCTTTCACTGCTCACCTTCCTGGCACGTGACAGATCTCTTTGTGATAGTGTCCCTATTTAGTGATTGTAGTTGTCTGGTTAGGAATGGGAAATATACGTTCTCCAAACATTCCTATTAGCAGAGTTTTGCTTGTCTGCACATTTATCAGTGGTGAATACAACTTATTTCCATGTATGCTGGGTTTATATTTGCCATTAGCGGTCCTAGTTGCTGGCTGGGGTTAAACATTGCAAATGTCTAAGCTCTGGTTGAGGGACAACTCTTATTGGGGCCATGTTGTAAGGCTTGGGCAATGAGGAGAGGCATTCCTGCTGTTTGATTTTTGCATCTTTTAAATTTAAAGTAGGTTTAAACCTTTTTTTTTATTATTATTTAATGCTATAAATACTATTTGAATATGAAGAAATAGCAAAAGAACTTGCTCCAGCAGGGAAGCTTCCTGTACACAAACAGTAATCAGAAAAGATGCTGAACTTAAACCACATGAGATCTGCAATGATTGCCATTTCTCTGGGGCTGGTAATGAGGAACTTGCCAAGTGTCACAGCTGGTCCATCACCAGTGACGGTCCATTAAAATGTTGTTTGCTGCTTGGTTTGAGTCCCTTGTGGGAAGAGGGGCAAAGGAGCAGGCAGCTAGCTCTCAAGCACTGTGGTCCTGGTTCTGTGCATCTGGTGCTGGTTGCCTCTCCCATCTCATCTAGGGTTTGACCCACTGCTGGTTGGGGATGGCAGTCTGAGGTCCTCAAAGGGCTCAGGATCTGACCCCTTTGTGACATCCCTGGCTCTTGGTGGCCGTGTTTAGATGTCAGCGTTCATCCAGCATTACTCTTCCTCCTCCACACCTTGCCTGGTGTCAGAGTTCTCTGTCTCTGTGGTGCCTCTTCATATTACTCTTTGATTATTTAAAAAGAGGGAAGAAGGCCAGGTGGTGTCAGGCTCCATTGTGCGTGCTGCCAATTCACCCTCTTACAGCCCTATTCTGTAATTTTTTCATATGTGACTAAAGGGGAATCATTCTACTTACTGCTCCAAATCTTTTTTTCAGAAATTTCTAACAAGGTTTTGCAAGAGTGTAGAGAATAACTGAAGAAACCCCACATTTTCTTCTCTTGAAAAAACCCTCCACATTCTCTTTTTTTGACTAAAAAGCATGAACACCTGACTTATTAGGTAAAAAACAGATGGCAGAGGCTTGAGGGATAGTGCGCACATACAAAACATCTGCTAAAGCAGATAGTATTTCGAAAATGATGATGTGGGAGCCTGTTGCATTCTGAGGGCTGTGAATTGTGGAAATGTCTCTAACAAACACAGTTCCAAGAACGAGACCTAACCCCAGATTTGACTGCCCTGAAATACTAGACCTGGACCTAGTTGTGGTGGCTTGATGATGCTCTGCTACTTACCCAACGGTTCATTGTTTGGGGTTAGTGGGAGGTGATCCGGCTGAAGAACCTGCAGCCTGGAAGACCTTGGCCAATCTGTACGTTAGGGGCACCTGCAAGGACAGTGGGTGAGTAGCAGTATGGGTCTGTCAAACAGGAACTTTAATTGTTCCGTTGTGTAAAAATAAGCAGTGTAATTATGTAATTAGGTTTTCATGGTCCGTTCAATCTTGATGACTCTGTAGGGACTCTTCTGTGATGGAGCTGTGGTGGTATAACTGCCATGCGGATAAAGACGATAAAGACCCTCTGGTGGCATTCTACTGGCAGCATGTGAACAAGTGACTTTTGCGGGGAAACGTGACACATCTTTCCTACTATCCTGATCTATCAATACTTGTCTTTACTACGGGACTCTTGGAAAATATTTTCTTTGTTTCAAAGGTTGTCTTCCTCTTCCTGGCTGGGTTGTCCCTGCTGTCAGCAGAGACCGGTTGGCAGCTGCCTCCATCCTGCAGATGCCCAGGAGAGGAGCTGCAGGGCACACCTCATGCTCCTGGCTGAGACTGGAGCTTCATTTACCAATGTTCATTACTGATGGTGATACACTGAATTTGTGCTGGGCACAGGATGATTCCTTCACATCTCGGCGTGTGGCCTTTTGCCATGAGGTTACTGCTACGTGGTAATGTTTGGGTCAGCCACCATGCTAAGTGCAAGTGGTGCCTGTCTGGCCTCTAGCTTCAGCTAAACCTCCTGGTAAGTGAAATATCAGCAAAGAATAGCACATAATTTTTCAGGCTGTTAATCAATGTACAGCCTTGCAATTCTCAGTTTTGAAAAGCTTCTAAATCAAACTATGAATACTGAAAAAATAGGTACATTTAATGACTAGCACACTGCCGAGTATCTTCTTGACTCTGTCTCTGGGGGCTGCTAAAGTACCTGATGGTGAGAGAGATGAGGATTTCTGCAGGTACTTTCCTTCTGCAGTCATTAGGTGTTTCTAATGCATCTGCAAAACTGCAGCCTTTGGAGCGATGCATCAGACGCTTTCTGTGTCCTGAAGCTTGGTCTGTGCACCTGCCAGACTGAGTGCCATCGCTGCCAGCCGTGAGATGTGAAAGGCTGGAAAAACCCACTTGAGGTACAGACTAGCTCACGCTTGGGTTGTTTTAAAATAAAAATGCACAAAGCTTTGCTCGGTAGGAATCTGTGTGCCTAAAATATATTGAGCAAAATCTTTGCTTTTTAAAGTGGTGGGAGTTGGGCAGGGAGGGCCACGTTTCCAAGCATCTGCCATGCTGTCAAGGTATTTGCAAGTCTGGCTGGGAAAAAGATTGGTGCCCCTCTTGCTGAACTCTTTGACCTCCTTGTTTGCCAACTTGATGGGTGCTGAGAGCTTTCTGAAATGTCATCCCTCCCATCCCCTTTATGTCTTCTTTTATTTCTCGTTTCTCTTCTTGCTGTGGGCAGCTGTGTAGATTGTTCTCCAGTTCCTCACGTCGTTCTTCTGCTGTCTCCCAGTGTGGGTCTGCTGCCTGCACAACTAATCCGCTGAGTATTCCTGGGTTTTGATGTGACAATCCAAGTCCTGTTTCTCAGTTCTGCCTTGTTATCTTCATTATATGTTCTGTGCCCAGAGCCATATTAATTTCTGAATATCATGCTTTCCATAGTGACTGCTCAGCGTCCATCTCATTATGATTTTAAAGATACAAGGCCAGCTGCTTTCATTTATACTAGATAAGGACTTGGCCTCTGAGGCTTATATGATCAGTTCCCAAACATTAATAATTTACAGAAATATTTTGCCTTTTACATTCCAAGAACTTAAGTTTGAGGGCTACTTGAACAATAAATTATTTACAACAAATTTTATCCAAATTCTTTTCTATTCTTGAGCATGCATCTTAATCTCTATGTTGTATTTTTATCTTTTTTCCTCTCACATGTTCTTTTGTTTGGTGTTTTTATAGATTTAGCATGACTATCCAAATGGAAAATCTCTTTCTAAATATGACTCAGCACAAGCAGCCTTTACAAGATTCAAAACTCTTCAGATCATGACACCCTCATACTGTGAAAATGGAAGTTTAAAATCATCCACTGCCTATGGTATATTATTTATCCATCTCATAGGCTATTAACTACAGCAATTTGTATGAGTCTAACATAGCAAATGTCAGATGTTGTTTCCATTTCTGCTTTTGTTTTGCTTCACTGGCAAAATTCTTATTGATTTCAGTGGTGGCAGATTAAGCCCTGCATATGTTTCATTTTCATGAGCCAGCAAAAATGTCTTTCCTCTTTATTGTGGCCATCTCCTTTAAATATTTCTGTGTGTCTTTACACAACGCTCCCACTCAAATTTCAACATCTTCCAATTCTCCTTCCTCAGCTCAACTTGTCTAAATCCTGATGAGTATTGGCTCAGACTGTGGTCTTACCCAGATAAATGTCCATCCCAGCTGTGTGATAGAGACACTGCTTCTGTTTGCTAGAAGGTGAAATACAGTATTGAATAAAGACGCTTTTCCGTGTCGCCTGAGTTCTGAGGTCAGGCTGTTAGGTGTTTCACAGACTTGCAGAGCAGCAGATAGCTAAGTGGCATCAGCAATATATAGTAGGTTGTGGGGAAAGAAATACAAGCTACTGGTCTTTAGGTTTGCCTGAACAATATCCAGAAAGAATGACCAGCAAGGAAACTCTGAGCATCCAGGGACAGATGGGTCCCCACCCTCCTCAACAAGAGCAGCCGATTCATAGGGGAGTTGCTAAGGTCGCTGTGGTATGGGTTGCCCACATCTCATACATATTCTCTTAAATAAACCTCTGCCTTGACAGGTGGTCCTGGGGTTTGTCTTGAAGCAAAAATTTATGTCTGGGAAGATCACAAACTCTTAAGATGTGGATCTTGAATAGACTTCTAACTGTCAAAAGGACCATCATCTGAAGTAACATCACAACCATGTAATGTACAGACCTGTCCTGCTAACACTGAGCATGCAGAAATATTAATCTTTTCATGCCCGTGTCTAACATCCCTATCTTAATCTAGATGGACGGAAAAAGATTTATACTTCTAACCTACTCTATATTAATGAAAAACATTCTTCTCTCCTGTCCTCCAAACACACTCTGCAGCTGCAGGGGAAATAATCTCTGAAGTGGGAGTGAGACTATGGTCAGACCTTGAATGAGCTCTTGGGAGGGGACTGAGTACACTGTATGTGAATTAGAAACGAGTCATGGTGCAATTTGATGAAGTTCTGGCTGAATTTGGGTTGACTTGAGCATCAACTCTCTGTGTTTTCTCCTTGGAGGTTGAAGGCTGGGTGAGACTCAGGAGGGGAATCCCCTGAGAAGAGCAGCAGTCTCCTGTGGGCAAGGACATGCTGCTGCCACCGAAGCTTTGGTATTGGCTCCTGAAGCTACAAGGCAGGAGGAGATGTGTGAAAATGTCCGCTTCTGCCCTGACAGGTCAGAAACGTTGGCAAAGAGTGTGGTGGTGGCTGATTCCAAAGAGACACAATGAAAATTTGCTTTGAACAGGGCAGTCTAGCTGGGTACTTGGTGTAAGCCTGGTTAAAGATTGTGCCTGCATTATGAAGTCTCTGTTAGTACAACTGTGTTGACAAAGCCATTGAAGATGGACATTTTGTCTGCGTGGCTACAAAAAGCTAAAGTGACAAAAGTCATCATAGTTGACACATAGCTGCACAGGTAAAAATGCTTTTGTGTGGATAAAACATCTCCAGGATGTTAGAACAGCTGAGGTAAGATGACCTGATAGGGAGGGAGAGGTGTTCTGTTTGGGCTGATATTGTAAATGATGTCATTGCTGATTTTTACCAGCCCTGGGCTATGGCTCACGGGTCACCTTAAGAAAGCACATTAGCTGCACAGAATAGCTTAGAGGTTTTGAGTCATCCTGTGGAACATACACGTTGGTCCTAATAAACAACGTTTATACCTCATTGAAACTCAGTTTCTTCGGTTCTAATTCTGTGTAGGAATCACAAACATTATTTTTAGTCCTTCAGGCTGAACAGAGTTCAGATGTGTTTTATCTGGTCAGTGACCAGTTGTGCTGGGATCAGATTCTGCCTATTATTAGGAATATGTGAATTTAATAAAATCTCTTGTTTATATCTAAGTTAACCATCTTTTGTGTCTCAGATAGGTGGGATTTAACCTATAATCTTTGGGTATTAAAGACATTTTCACGTGTTCCTCCAAAACCAAATAATAGTTTGGGAGACCAAGAGAGAGAAGGGTGGGAAGAAGCAGACGTCTAAGTAAAATGTATGTTGAATGGGGGAAAAAATCCGTCATCCCGGGTTCTGGGCCTGTGATTATTTCCACATGCCTGGACCGTATCGCTACGCTGTGTGCCATTAATGTCATTAGATGCTTTATGCCAGAGCGGATTTTTTGTGTATGCTGATGAGATTGCAGGATTGGGACCTCGACGGGTAAACGCTGCCAGTGCCGTGTCAGCGCCGCGGGGGCGCGTGCTGCCTGTGGAGGTCTGCGCCCTTCCAAACCCCCTCCTTGTGCCGCACGTGTGGGCGCGCGCCTGGCCAGCCCTGCCGTCCCCGAAGTGCCCATAACCACCTGGCTGGTTAACCACCCTCCAGGCAGCAGAGTTTGTCCTCAGCCCTTTTCAAGAAAAGCAAACGAGAAAACTGGCTGATCGAACCCCACCTTGTAAAAAATGGATATTTTTAACTGGTGCTTGGTGCTGGAAGAAAGCGCAGTTAAAAATAAGCTTAATGTTCCTGTTCAAAGGTGCCTGTGCGTCGGGAAGAAATGCCAGCCTTTCCCCCTCGTTTTGTCGGGCTCATTTGTGAGAACGTTGAGACCTTGGGAGCCATCACCACATTCCCTTTGGTTCCTGGTGAAAGGAAAAGAGATTTGATTGCTCCCTCCAGATAAAAATACAGAGGAGTCTTCTAGGCCAGAAAGCAACTTCTTTTTTTCTTTTTCTTCCTTTTTTTTTTTTTTGTTATTATTTGAGCCTGCCAGATTGGTCTGCTCTCTGCTCTCCAAGTGTGTGGGCGGCACAGAAGAGGATGCTGAGACAAAGAATGGGGGAGGGAGGAAAGAGAAGTGAAAAATACCTTTGGATTGGAGGCATGGTGTATGGGAGGAAGAGAACGCAATGGCAGAGGCAGCGTTGTTTTGGTTTGCGAAAGTTTGCAGCAGATCAGAAGAAGCTGTGGTAGGTCAGAGACACTCAGTCTAGATGCTGTAGTGGTGAATATATTAGCATGGTTTAGATCCTAGGCATACAGACATTTTTCTGCATTTCATAATTTTATGAAGCTCACGTCCTACTGATCTCTGATCCCTCCTCCTGGAAATGGGGATGTCAGATGGAGGGGTGGCTGGAGGAGAACATGGCCATTGCTCTACTCAGTACGGTATTTGCATTTTATGTTCATCTGCTTTGTGCTTTGATAAAGTAGGTCCAAACCAAGTGGCATTTTGTGAAGGTAAAGCTCTGATTTTTGTGCTGATTAAATCCTGTTTTCCCAAGCTGAAGAACCAAAACTCATTTCTCATTCCAATAGTAGCTTTCCCCAGTATACTGCATCTGGCTCATGATCTTACATGCTTTTGTGAGACTGAGTTACATGCAAAATGTCTTTTAATTTGAGTAATAAAAGAAATAAATTAAAAGATATAACAAGGGAGGAAGGCTAATTTTCAGATAAAACTTGAAAAGCAACAGAGTCCAGGATGGGGAGGTATGGGACAGCAGTATCTGGTGAGGGAGGGCAGGAGACCAGAGAAGGGTGAGCAACAGATGAACAGAGGGAATGGGAAAGGGCAACACACGTAACTGGCATTACATGATTTGTTTTGTATTTACACCTGCAAGATTCATCTCGTCTGGGCTGGAAAATTCACCCTTGCCATGCGTTTTGCCCTTGGAGAATTTGACCTCCGTCTCCTTTGGTTCCTTGAAGTCTAACGTAAAAGAGCTTGTGAAAGCAGCCCTGTAAGGGCAAGTTTTGTAAATAAATCCCATCTCCTATAAGCTGGCCCTGTAGCAGGAGGCAGGGAAGTTTCGATCTGAGAAAGGGTGCATAGGGAGCCAGTCCTGGGAGAGGATCGGGGACTTTCCTCTGTGATCCCAGGAGCCTTTCCAAGCCAGGCTGAAACTTGGTGTGGGCACACACAGTCGGGGGGACGTTGTCTCGTGGATGTGTGGCATGGTCCTGCTTGCCTGTCGTGCCAGCCCAGAAGGTTCCCTTTAGACCCCGCTGCCCTTCACAGCCCTCTCTGAAGGACTTTCAACGGGGTAATAAAAAGGTGTTTCTCTGCTGGGCTAATATTTACATCACAAACATACAGTGCCTTTGCTTGGTTACAAACATCAGTGCGTGGCAATAAGAGGCTTTTCTCGGAAAGGGTGGGACGGGAAACACAGAGGTTATTCTCGCCTGTCACTGTATTTGCTTAGAAAAATGTTTAGAAATTACACCTCTACACCGAGGGAACAATATTAAGATGATAAAGTCAAGCTCTCAAAAGCTCGCCCGGGCTGGAGTGGAAGTTGCCTGTCTAACCTTCATTTGTACCCTGGTGCCAGTGCTCTCCGATTGCCTTATTTACCTCTTTGGTTTCACAGAGCTCCTGCTTGCACTCTTTCCAGAGCGCATTGAATGAAGATTGTTAGAGGGAATTAACCTGTTGCTCGTAAGATCCTCATTTAGCTTTTTGCAAAAACTCAAAATACACTTCTCTAGCTCAGGCAGAGAGGCATCACCTCTTCCTACAGGGATATTGTGAAAACAAATGTGGTGTTTGCTCAGCAGTCACGTGTTAAAGGGAAACTGCCGTAAAAATGCTGATGATTCCAGCCCGTAATTTCATTTTTCAGTCCAGAGTTTGGCTGTTGCCAATGATACAAGTGTGAACGACCTACTTATATTATATAAAAAGTATATATATGGTACCAGTATTCCCTGTAGCTCTGTGTGGAAGAATACTATGCTTTTGTTGCTAAAGGCTGTCATAGAGCCTTATCACATGGGATGATACTGTTCGAAGTTTCCAAATGTTTAATAGCTGCAGAACTGGGCTTGAAAAATAACAGATTTCTCGGTCCTGCCATGCTGTCATGCTGTGCCTCAAGTCAGAGTAAAAATAAAGATATCCACATGAGACTAAGGAAAATCTTTGCTTGAAGATAGAAACTTTAGTTTTCTTTCTGGTTCTTATGCTTGTTCTGAAAGCAAAAGTCAGTTTCATTAGGTGAGCGTTATAAATCAGCATTTCTTTGTTTTTGTTTTTTTTTTTTTTTTAAATTACAATGTTTCTTCCAGTGAGATGCTTTTATCTTCTTTTTCCATTACATTTGGATAAGCCTAAGATTCTTTTGAAAGGGGTTGTGCTTGAAGAGGTAGTCTGAAATGGCAGCGAGAGGCGAAGCTATTAATGTTAATTTAACACCTAAATGAAGGTGAGGGCTGGAGGCGTTTGAAGGCGCAGTCGGTGTCATGCACAGCATGATACTTTCCCTCAGGAGTGGGCTTTTGGCAGATTCCGGGGGATATTGCCCCAAAGCAAGCACAGGTTTTCTGTATTGTGTAAAAGCTACTTTTCAGAAACACCGTTTAGCCGTTGTAATGCTTTATCGCAAAGCGCAACTTATGTTGAAACCTGTCATTTCCACTCTCTGCTACCTGGTACTGTCCCACAGGGTTTCCTCAATATATTATCCTGAAAGTGTTCAAGGAGGAGGGGGGCACTCTCGGCTTTTGGGGCATTGATTTCTTTCCTGACACCTTATGCACCGACTCACTGTCTTTGAAGATAAGCCCAGCATCCAGTGGGGGCTTGCGGGAGTGTTTGCGTGCCGATGGAAAAACGCAGTGCAGCTTGGCCGGAGGTCAGTTCGGTTCCTTGCCTCGGAAATCCTTCTCGCTGCTCAGCCTCCTGCCCCTCTCCGGCACTGCTGTTCCCCTCTTCCACTGCTGCAGGTGGTCGCACAGGGAGGTTATGATAAAACAGCGAGTGCTGGCAGGGTCGAGGTTAAGCCTGGGATGTCTGTGGCAGATTTGGCTTTGTGTGAACGGGGCTCGCAGCCCCCGAGCAGTGACAGGAGACCTCAGGATCTATTGCTGCTGTGTCTCCTTCACCAAATCAATCCGCATCCTGGACATCCATTACACCACCTCGCTGATGTCTTCATTTCCCTACCCAGAGGCAGCTTTTACTGCTGCGCCGCTGCGGTTCCTGTCACCAAAGCAAACGCAACTGATGTCTCATTTACGCCGAGTGCTACTGTTGAGGTGGATATTCAGCCTAAAGATTTTCCCTGTCCTTAAATTCCCCGTCCTGCTGTGCCTGCAGAGAATCGTACTGGGATAACTGAGCACCTGGGTTAGCGGTCGCGGTGCCGTGGTTTGTAGGTATGAGTGCTGACTTTGATTTTAAGAATTTCAGCCAGAATTTTAAATTTCCTTTGACTTACACATTGAAATTTGGCTTTCATCCAGAGCTGCAGCTTTATAATAATGCTTAATGATGACATAGCTCCGTATATTCTCGAATGGCTGCATAAACGTCAACTAATCAGCATACCTTTTGCTAGACCAGTATCTGTATCTTTGCATTACAGATAAAGAATTGAAAGTAGAGACGTGTCTTTTGTCTAAGCCCCTTCCATTAATGGCAATAAATTAATGTTAAAAGGATGCGTAGAATGCAAGATTTCCTAGCGCTGGTCCCTGTTTCTTGTGCACTAGCACATGCTGGTGAGACGTTTTCTCTTGGATGCTTTCCTGTTGAAAATATTGTGTTTCCTCTGGAGTTATGGTGGCAGAGGTTTCTGGAGGAAATCTGTTTTCTGTACAGGTGAAGTTTCCCCCCTGACAGCAGTCAGAGGCTCATGCTGAAAAAAAACCTGAGAATGTGTTCCCCTAAATTCTCCCATCTTCATAGATGATCTCCAGCTGTTTGCGGAGAGCTGCTGTATTGAGTGAAAAAGGACAATTTCCAGCCAATCTGTTTGTTACCATAAAGTCAAGTGCAAGTGGTAGTAGAGAAATTGATGGCACCTTTTTAAACATAAAAATCATTAAGAGAAGATTCCCCGTTCCTGGCAAATATCAGATTTCCGCAGTTCCTTCCTTTCCCTCATACTGATATTCAAGGAAACTTTTTGGACCGTTTCTTGGCAGGTTGTCTCTACCTGCAGCACCATTAAAGTGGCTGAAACCCCCATCAAGAGAGGTTTCCTTGTGTGTTTTGTCTTGCTTACGAAGAATAAACTCCAGTTCTGCATAGAGCCACATCCAGTCCCAAAAGAATTTTAGCTGCATGAGGCTCACATGAACTGGAATTTCGTGTTCCTGTCCTGGCCTATGCATATGTATGATCTTATCCTTGATCCCCATGAGGCAGGTTTTTCATCCTTTCCTTCTTCCCTGTCTCTTTGTACCTTTTTCTGGGTCTCCTCCTGCGCACGGCAGGGCTCTGCAGAGCTGACTTTCCCCACCGTGGTTCCCTGCAGGTATCTCTGCTGCTTTCCATCACTCGGGGTGCAATGGGTTGTTTGACCGTGTTGGGTTGTCTTTTCCCAGACCACGGTGGGTCTCCGGCACCCTCCTTGCTGACTGCTACCCTTCTGACCAGGACACCAGGGAAGCAATGCAGATGTTCATGACCCCTCGATTCCATACCCAGACCTGCTGCCCAGTGCCAAGGGCTGGGGATTTTATCCCGGGAGGGGTGGGAGAGGTGCCCTGTTGTCTACTCAGGGCTGCTTGGAAAGATCCAAGGAAGGTTTTCGTTTAATACAGAGCCTGATGACCATGAGTCTATCTAGAGAAGTCCTCTGCAGCCTCAGCATCCTACTCTTGTGGTTAATAAGTATATTTAGCAAGATCAAACGTTGCCTTAAAATACTCCTGCAGCAGATTCCTCCCGGCTTGGACAGCAGCGCTGCTGCTTGGCCAGAGCTTGCTGGATGCCGTTCACGAATGGGAATGGATTTAGGGGCTGGGTTTCTGTTGGGTCCAGCCCTAATACCTTTGTCAGTGATTTAGAAGGGAGCACAAATGGTGATCTTATTGGTATGGGGTTTTTTTTGTTTGTTTTGTTTTGTTTTTTTTTTTACTTGATGCTGAAATGGGAGGCCTTGTCCATATTGGCAAGGGCAAAGAAATAGCCCAAGGGGACTTAGAGGTTGTCAGTATAGGGAACTGTAAAACAGGAACAGGGTTGCAAATAGCTTTTCTCTATGTCTAGAGAAAAATCAGAAACACGAAAGACTGAGGAATTTGGAAAAGGGCAAGGTCTGAAGTGGACTTGGAGGTGATAAGAACATATCAGGGATAAGTTCCAGCGTGACATGGCTGTGAAGGAAAGATTTGCCATCTGGCAAATAATCCTTGAGGAATTATCACGGAACAGGGCGGACTGGCTGTTTGGCTACCATAGATGGCTCTGTGGGGCTGTGTCCCCCAGGAGCTACTCCACAGCGGTGAGGGGAATTCAGGAGAGGGGGTGCTGGATTTTTTCCGGGGAAAAAAATATGCAATTTTAAAATCAATTGAAATTGTTTATCATTTTCTGCCAAATGGGATGACTCATTCTGGCAGTCTGCCCTCTCCACCCTCCCCCTCAGACAAACAAACAAAGCCAATAAGTTGCAAAAAACAAAATAGTCTGAAAAGATAACAATTCAAAATTTTCCTTTTGGTATATTCAAAACAAAGGGCTTAATTTTTAAAATTTTTTTTCAAGACATCATTTCAGAACTGGATTCAATGACTGTAACTTGAAAAAATGAGGTAAAAATAACTCCAAAAATAAAATGCTTCATTTTGAGTTAAAGAAACATTTTGTTCAGTGAGACGCACAAAGCATTCAGTTTTGGGCCAACATGAAATGATATTTTTTTTTCTAGCAATCTCTTGGTTGAGGCAGTGAACCAAGAAGTCAATTATTCACAGAGCTGTAGCAAGATTAAGGTAAGGATGGAAAGCAGAGCTGAAATGAGAAACTGAGGGAGAAAATTTGGGGTTGAATGTTAAAGTCAATCTTCATTCCTCCAAGTGAAACGTGGTAGTTGATGGCGTAAGCACCCGGACCCTTTGCCGTCGGCCCGAGCGGGTGGGCTGCCCGCCAGGAGATGAAACCAGCAATGTCCTTGTGGCATCCACAGGTCCCCAGTGGCGTGGGAGCGGAGTGGGGTGCTGTGATGGGTTGGCGTGACCCAAGAGACGTCCTGCACCCATCAGAGGCCATGCTGCTGTGGTTCTGGGGAGGCGTCCTCACCCCGCACCGCTGCTGCTGGAAATGCAGCATCGTCCGGGAGGGGAGGGGAAAAAAAATAGAAGGGGAAAAAAAAAAAAAAAAAAAAAAGGAAGAGTCTTCTGCCAAGAAGCTGCCGTAAGCTCTGCAGAGTGTGACTTTGGGCAGGGAGGAGTGTAGTGCTGCCTGTGCGCTGCTCAGCTAGGGAAGAGCTGCTGCTCGGATCTGGGGTCCGGGTACAAGTCTCCTCAGCTGGGCAGGCGGGAGCCGGTGGTGGTGCCTGGCTGCTGCTGGAGGGGCTCGGGAGAGGCTCCTCTCTCAGGTTGGAAATGCTGGGCACAGCTTTCCTCATGCACGCAGTATTAGTGCAAACACCCTGACTGTGCTTTTTGGCTTGGGCTTTTTTCTTTTTTATTGCACTGCTTCACTGCTTTTTTCGTTTGTGTGTTGTTTTTTTTTTTGTTTTTTGTTTTGTTTTTTTTTTTTTTCCCCAGAAGTGCTGAGACCTCAGCACCTGGCCGTCCTAAGCAATAATTCTTACAACACGGGCAAGAGAAAAATCTTATTTCCCGTTTTTCCGGTGGCAGAGTCGAGGCAGTGGGATGGCAGGATTTGCCCAGCGCCATGGTAAGAGTTGGGAGGCAGAGCTGCACTTGAGGCTGCATAAGTTTGGCTCCTGCTCTTTTGCAGAGTGAAGAGCGGCTGCGGTGTAGCGTAAAGATGCATGAACTAGTTTGAAACGAGCCAGCTGGGATACGCCATGGGCCGGCTGTGGCAGCTCGGCGCCTGCTGTGTGAATTTACCCTTAGAGCAGTGGACAGGAGAGATGCAGGAAGATGTGCATGTGGGCAGGGGCGTGCGATGCTGGAGATGGAGATGGAGAGGAGGGAACGAACAAGCTCCTGCATGGGGTACAGAGAGCGACTGCGGGACCACCTGCGGCTGTGGTACCCTGTGCACCTCCCTGCACCACCCTCGGCATCCCCCTGCTTTTAGTACCGCTGGCCATCGTCCACCGGCAGAGTTAATGAGCTGGAGAGCAGGGAGCGTTGTTTCTGGGCTGAGCACGCAAGCCTCGCACAAAAGAGTTTATGGGGGGTAATGTTTTTATTATTACAGTCCATGGTGAGCCATTCTGCATTTCAAGCACTTCTTTGCTATTAAATAATTAATAATTAACCAGCAGAGGCCGTTTGAAGACTCTGGTGCAGTGATGTCTGGTAATGATTTTTTTTATTTTAAGTCTTTTTTTTTTTTCCTCTTTCTTTTTTTCCTCTTCAATTCTAATTTATTCCAGGGCTTTGCGCTAGGATACCCAACCACCGGGTGGCAAAAGTTTCAAATGGCCAAAGTGTTTTCATTTTATAAATGAATTCTTAATTTTTTTTTATTTTTTTTTTTTCGGTGGGGTTGGCCGTACCTCCTGCTTTGTCCTTCGTGTTACCGGGGGGCCGGGTACCACCGGGACGTCCAGCCCGGCCAGCACACACACCCCCCCACCCCCCGCCGGTTCCTCCAGCAGCACACAGCGACGGTCGCATCGCGCCGTGGATACCTCTGCCCGCTGCGTTCTGCACTGTGGGACTGTGTGTGCGTGCGTGGGGCGGGGGATGGGGGGACACACACACACGCAGACGACACGCTGCATCGATGAAACGCCGGCAGCTATTTCAGGAAGCCGCGAAGTCTCCTCCTTCTTATGTAAATAAACATGACAGCTCCCAGCGCCGGTGCCGCGGCGGGAGGCGCGGGAGTGGGTGGAGGCTGCCGGCGCGGGGCAGCCGGTTCCCGCGTGGGCCGGGGGGCTGCTGGCGCGGAGCGGGGCCGGCCGTGCCCCCGCCGGGCTGCGGGGCCATGGGGGGGCAGGTGACGAGGAGCCTGCTCTACGGTAAGCACCGACCCGCCGCCATCCCCACCGCCGCGGGGAGGTCGGTGAGGGAGGGGGGGGGGGGAGCCGGGGGCGGCTGGGAAAGGTGAGGCGGGTGGAAGCCGGGGGGGGGGGGATGCGGGCTTTGCCCGGCTTGTCCTCCCGGAGCATCCCCGCTCCGTCCCGGGGGCTGGGGGTGCGCTCGGCCGGCTGTATTGCCGGGGATGAGGGAGAAAACTGTGCCTGCGCAGCGCTGCCGGGCGTGCGGGAGGTGTCGGGGGCGAAAAGAAAAGTCACTCTGTGTGTGTGTGTGTGTGTGTGTGTGTGACAAATCAGCTCAGCGATGGCACAGGTTGCTGCAAGGCAGCCTGGGAGGATCTCGAAACTGTCACCTTATTTCTCCTTTCCGCCAGCAGTTTCTTCTTAATATAAATTCTGGTTTATTTCGCCTCAGATTGATATGGTTTGGAATGAAGGTTGGTTTGAATCGACTGATTTCGGGCGATGCTAAAGGCGTTAGGTGCAGGCTGCTGTCTGCGGTTGCAGGGTAATGTAAAGCGGGGGAGAGGGGGGAGCTGGAAAGGGACGGGAATATCCCGCGCAGGCCAACGTTAAACCAGAATTTGAATCTATAGACAACGTGCGATACTAGCCATGTCCCGCTCTGCGCAAATCTCATGCCATAAATATTTCTGTGAGAGTATTGCACGCCTTAACGTTAACTTGCCTATAGCTCTGAAATGTTCTGTTTAACTGTGGACGTAGTAAATGCACTGCACGTTCAATGCAGTATGAATGTATTTTCAGTGAAACTTCCTTGTTACAATAATAAATATGGGTATGAAAGATGCAGGTAAAACATCACATGGGCTTGGAGTATCTCGTATCCTCTCTTTGAATAGAGAGGCACGAGGTGTACACACTTAGGCTGCGAATATTCACATTGCAGTCCTAATTCTTCTCATATTTGCCACCAAGTGCAAACCCTAGAGTTTAAGGAACAAATGGTCATAATTAGCAAGTAAGTGACTTTCTCCCTAAAGGTATTTAGCAAGCATGTCTGAATAGAGTTTTTTATTTGTTCATCATTTGTGTTCAGAAGTTTCATCCGTGGTCTGACCTTATTTCTTCTCTAATCTCATGATATACATGCAATATGCAGAATAACAGTTCTGTTGAGTCAACAAAAAAAAAGAGCTCTGGCAGTTGTCTTGTGATTGTAAGTGCCTTTTCCCCTTTGAAGCATTATTTGAATGAATTTGAAAAAAAAAAAAAAACCCAACCAAAAAAATACTGGCTG
The DNA here is from genome assembly GCF_965231255.1 of Vanellus vanellus. Taxonomy (NCBI): domain Eukaryota; kingdom Metazoa; phylum Chordata; class Aves; order Charadriiformes; family Charadriidae; genus Vanellus; species Vanellus vanellus. The sequence goes on along the minus strand of NC_138912.1, from coordinate 14,808,247 downwards.
GGAAAGAGTAATAGCGATGTATGTTTCCTGTGTGTGCCAGGGACTTGGCATTCCTGCTGGGGCTCTCTCCTGCCTGCAGCCAGCAGCGCACTGCACAGTAATCCTGCAACTTCTGCCTTTCAGCCATTCTACTCCAGTGAGCGTGGTTCTCTTTAATTTTTATGTTGTTGGGAGAGGGAAACTAATGAGGAGATGTGGGTAATTAACTCAAATTTCCCTCTTCATCCAGAGGGGCTACAGGCTGTGTTATATTCAGAGGTGATGCACTACCGTGTTTAGCACAGCGATGCTTAAAAAAAAAAAAAGGACATGCATTATATCTTTAAAAATTAAAAACAAAGCACTTTTAACAAAAATAGACTGCTTCTGCACTTGTGGTTTGTCTGTGGCTACCGTTCCTCCAGTTCCATCTTTCTGTTGAATATTTCTGTTTCAGATGTGTCTCAAAATAGCTGGGGAAAGAGAAATGAAACCTTATCCATTTCTCTGAAGGATAATTGAAAATGAATGTAACGATATTGAAAGGAGTTGTATCGACAGCCCTGGGGGCTGACATCCTTTGTTTTTAGAAAGCACAGGTAAAGCATAAATTCATGTCCTCCAGATGTTTCTGGTGACGTCTCTGTGTTGTGAGGATGGGCTGGGATTTTCACAAGCACCTAAGTAATTTAACGTCCCTGAAAATTAGCTCAGATGGGGAGATACTGCACGGGCTGGCTGCTTGTGCCTCTGCTGAGCCGGTCCTGGGGAGGCAGCCAGGTTCCCCGAAACGCATGCCCAGAGCGGTGTGCCAGGTCCCTGCCTCCTCCGGGGTCCACCCTCACCATGGCAGGGTCGGAAAAGTAAATTGAGATAAAAGTTCCTGAAGCGGATCAGGAGGGAGGCACCCTTTCAAAAAAGCATAAAATCAGGGTGGTGATGTTTAAAAACGGTGGGTGCCCTGACATAAGGACAGAGGTTTATAGTGGGCAGGTGCAGTCATACACAGACTGGCGTGATGAGGAACGCCTGGCATCGTTTTACCCCCTTTCACCCACAAATCTGCTTTTAAGCAGCAAAGTCAAGTCACGCAGCATTCTTGCTGCTGGGCAGAGGAGTCTCAGCTTTTTTGGCACGGGGAAAGCCACAGGTGGGTGAAGCGTGATGGTGGTTGTTGGTGGTGATGCCCGCTGTCCCTGGACCTGCGCTGCCGCTCAGGTCTATTGTGTGAAGCCCTGCAAGCTGGTGCTGTGTCGATCTTATTTGAGCCATCCGGTGAGGTACATGCGTGCTTGCATGGGCAGGCATCTCTCTGAGCGAAAACGCCGCTTTCCCATTGATACGGTGGCAGTGCAGGAGAGCCACGCTAGTCTGTCCTAATGATGGAGCTGGTGGGTGCTGAATGGGCCCTGAGTCACCTGAGGGAAAGTTTCCCGCCTGATGGGACTGGGGAAAAAAAATAAGCTTTGAACCAAGGGCAGTGAAGCATCAGTTGCCTCTGAGCACCCCCGGAGAGAGACACACCTCTGACTTCAGTCCTCGCTAGCAAACAAACCCCAATGGGCTTGTGCCATGAAAGGCAGCACCTTTATTTTTGAAAGGCGATATCTGATGGCTTGATATGTTGTGACATAGGAGCTGGTCACTCTTCTCTGTGAAATGACATGCGTTGCCCAAGCGTCCTCATGCAGTGTTCATCTATGTCCCTGCGCTTGGCACCGTGACAGCCTCTGCTCCTCTTTCCCATTCCCCCTCTCTTTCCAGTCACCCTCCACAGAAGTCCCGGAGTGCTTTCCAGAGCGCTCTATGCAAAGAGAAGAAAAGTCGAAATAGGAAGTTCAAAGGTAACACAACCTTGATGGACAGGGTGTTTACTTGCCATTTAAAAAGTAATATCTATACATGCGGTGTTTACTTTAACAATATTTTAAACAGGATATGTTAATATGATTGCTTGTGGTTTACTTTAACAATATTTAAAACAGGAAATGTTAATATGGTCGCTTGAGGTTCATCTGAAGCTGATTTCGTCAAGAAAGGCTGTGCACTCTGGTATTCCAGGCAGAGGTTACTAAATGTTTATTTTAAACTACTTGCTGGCTAATCATGCTTCAAACATATCTCTAATAGATGCATATATCATAATATGTATGTTCTTGTTACGTATTTGATTTCACTGTCACCTGCTGCGTTAGTTTTTAATTCCTCATGGCTAGGAGTGAGAAGCTATTTGCAGCAGACCCTAGTCTTAATTTTAGGGGGCCAAATCCAGGAGTTTCTGGGTGAGAAAGAAAACCCTGAGTATTTTTTATTTCTCTCTCACTCAGAATCAAACTAACATAAAGTGATGGTTTAGCCAAGGAAGCTGCTGCACTGGGCTGGGAGAGGGATTCAGTGTATGTAGACGTGCAGAGGTTAGTGATTAACGTGCACATCTCTTCAGAGGGCTTTTGACTAGCTAGAGTGTACACAGTGGATTAATTCATGTGCAGGGGATATGCGTGTCTGTGCGTACCCGCACATTTGCTCAGTAACCTTCCCTCCTACAAGTCGTAATTACTAATAAATTCCCCACTGTGGGGCTTTTTTATTATTTTGGTTTTAATCATTCACACATCACAGGCATTCATCAGTGTTTTGTGGTGGTATAACTTTTTGCAAGGAGAAGGGAAAAAGGTATCTTGTGCCACATTTTCCAAACTGTAATTGTATGGCATGGATGTAATTGCGAAGTCTAGTGAGAGTGGGAAGCGGTACCGATTGACAGATGTCATTTTCAGTTTGAAAGGTTGAGATTTTAAGCTGCTTGCAGAAAATGCTCTGTAAGTTGTGGTTACGATACAAATAATGGCTCGTGTGTCTTTGTTTGGTGTATAGAGGCACACGTAGGTATTATGTACAGCCGGGTTTTCCCCTTACCACACGTATACAAGGCCTGGTTGAGCAGTGCAGCCACAGTTGTGTGGTTGTGCTGCAAAGATGGAGAAGGGAGCAGCAGTTCTGGTGTAGCAGGACTCTACCCACGCTGCGTGGCAATAGGCTTTTGGGGGGCTGTCTGCATTCATTTCCCATAACACCGGGGAAGGAAAGGTTATTTTCCATAGTCTTTCCTGCACCTGGCTGGTCATTTATTCCTGCGCAAAGGAGGTGTGAACCACTGGCATTGTCCTTCCTCCACATTTTGTTCTGGAGAGCAATTTGTGAGTCTTGCTCACACTGTTGGTGGGAGGTGTGGGATATTTGGGTGGGGTGTGGAAGCCCTCAGCCCTCCTGAGAGCTGCTGCTGTAGGGCTTTGGGGAACAGCAGAGGGTGGGGGCCATTTCCCTAGTGTAAAATAGCTACTGTATGCAACTTCGTTTACTCTTACTTTGCACAATAGAGCTCTATTTTTAGCTTTCTCTTAATTCCTTTTAGCGTAGTGAATGGTTTATCTATACGCAAGTGCTGAAATCAGCCCCATGCTTTGTTTCCCACTCCCTATATGTTCATTGCCCATACTGCAATAACCTTCCCAAATACCACATTTCACCCTTGCAGTTAATATCACTGAACAGAATTGTACTCCAGTGCATACTGCTGTACACGCCTTCAAATTTAATAATTGCCATCTTCTTGCACGTAATTAAAACTGCAAATATCCTGGAAGAAATAAGAAACATCAATATAGGGGAAAAAAAATGAAGACCCGACAACACCAATCGTTAGTGAGATTTTTTTGCAAATTAGTATTACTTTGTATTCTTATCACCTCTAAGTTATTTTCTAGATTTTGGGTTAATTTTTCATTTGATGGAGTGACTGGTGATGGGATCAGCCTCACTAGGGGGTTAACATCTCCCATGTTCTGCAGACAGTTGCTTGTTGAGAACCAATATGGGACTGGGGAAAAAAGGCTTTCTAAACTCTGCTTTCAGCGTGACTGGTATATAGCCCTGAGAGCGACCGAGAGTGTGTGTGTGTGTATATGAGAAATTAATCCCTCTCAGGGTTGGATTAACTGGTGCAGAAGACCCTGGGCAGGGTGCCAAAGCAGTGTTGGCATTTGCTAAAAGTGGGGCTCCCAGAGATTATTTCGGTTCATGCCTCTGACCTGTGGGTCACCTGCCAATGTCCCAAGGTGGCTGATAGTAAAGCGTCTTGACTGTGGACAACACTTCTGAAAATGAAGCGTGTGGTACCTCCATATAGAGAGATTTTATGGGTAGCCACGTTTATACTTGAAAACTGTTCTATTTATTGTGAAAGGCAAATGAGTTTTTCATCAGTTGCGGCAGTATTTGACTGTAGGGGACTCCCTACAAGTGGTGACAGCAAAGAGCATCCCCCTTCTCATCTCATCCTTTGCTTTCATGGCATTTTCCTGTTAGCTTTTACGTGTCGACTCGATGCTCTTGTTCTGTTGGGACTGAATGTTGTTTGTCAGATTTTGTTGTCTTATTTGTCTCTTCTTTGACTGATCCTCTCCCTCCTTGATGTGGACGCGTTCTTACCTCTGATCCTTCTTCACCTCTTCCTTACTTAATTCCTGTTTTCTTAAGAATTATGGGTGATACGTTTAGCCATTCAGTTAATTTAGAGGTAGCAGGTGTCTCTTCAGGAAGGTTTGTAGGATCCCCTGACACGTCCTAGGGAATAATTTGCATGCTTAGTAAAAACAAGTGCTCCTGCAGCCAGAAGATTCGTATTGTTAATAGTATAAAATAAATTTGCAAAATTACCATTGGTGATACCTAGCAGGAATCAAGAAGAGGCGGTCTCTAGACATCTAATCTCAAAATTGATGGGCCTGCTTTCTTTTTATTAAAGAATTTTACATTAATGACAGCCATACGTGCATTGAGATCACTCTCAAAAATATTAATCCTAAAGGAAAGGGAGTTTCCTTTCCTGGAAAGTGAAAGCAAAGCAAAGAATCGATCCATATTGATTGCCCTCGGGAATCGGCAGGGATTACTGATGGCACAGCAGGGTATGGAGCTGGAGGTCAGGAGAGATCTTCTCTCCCGGAGGCTGAATGAAGAGCGTGGCTGCCAGCCCCAAGCCTTGCAGTGCGAGCGCCCGCGGTCAGAGCATACGCTGCAGCCCTGCGCGGGGCTGTGCGTTGCTCTGGGGTTGATCCCTATCACTGTTGTCTGCTCATTTTTCTCCCCTTCACCTATCCCCTTCTAAATCACAGTGTTTTGCTTTGGAAATGTATTTATTTGAGCGAAACCGGTCCAAAATGAGTCAGAGCCTCCTTCTCTGTAGCTGTCGTCAAGTTAGTCTCGCCGGTATTTCTGTTCCTTGACTCTGTCCTTGATTGTCTCGTGAAGGGACACTGTAATTTGTTGGCATTAAAAATAACAGTCAAGATCACTGCAGCTGATGAGGTTGGAGAGAGAAGTCCTTTGGTTTATTGAGATCTGCCATGCGTCCAACAGCACAGCAAAGGGGGTTGGCTCAGAGAGAGCTGGGATAATTGATCGGAGGCACGAACGTATTTTTCCTGTTGGAAACATTGATAGCACTTTTATTTTAAAGAACAAGGGAAAGTAGTAAAAAGGGATATAATAAAAGCCATATACATTAATGAACATGATACAGAAAGTAAACAGTGTGATTGCCTTCTCCTCAACAGCCAGTGTCAGCAGAAATCTGGAGTTCTCACGCTCTCCCTCAAGTTAAAATTGCTTTTTAAAGAGAAGCCTTTGCAATAAACCCAGGGCCCCTTGCTATGAAAACCAGCTCCTTTTTTGTGGTTCGGTTTGCGTCCTTTTCTGCCTATATTAGTAAAGGCACCCTGATACAGAGGGGAAGCACATGAGGTCAAGTAACGCTAACTACCCACGGGCTGGATTTGCCCCATCATGTTGTACCTACTAGGGCAGTTCTGCAGAGGCTGTGTGAGGCCGGGCCACGCGAGGTCACCTACCCAGGCGTGCTGGTTTAGCCCCCAGGGCTCGAGAAGGTGCTCACAGCACTTTCTGGATGAAGTCTGGAGAACAGAAGGGACCCAACACTTGATCCAAGCAGGATGGATGTGCAGCGACCCATCTATAACATTTGCCTGGATAGCAGAGGCTCTTTCCTGTCTTTGACTACTTTTGGAGAGAAATTCTTATGGACCGAAGCACGCGGAGCCCTGAAGAGAAAGTGCCTACAACTGACTTGCAGGTGGCCCTGAAAATGCTGTGTTCAGTCTCGCTGCAGGTGGAGCCTTTGGTTTGCTTGCTGTGATTTCATGCAACTTTCTCTGGGTGACGCTGCCACGTTTTCTCTGTGACAGACCTTGCAGTGCAGCCACGTGGCACCGCACGGGTGCGACACTGGAGGTTTTTTGGCCAACAGATTCGCCAGTGAAAGCGGGACCTGCTGTGAGGTACCACGGCAGGACTGAAAATGTGTTTTCCAAGGAAGAGCGAGGCTTGTGGCCTGGCGTGAGCAGAGCTCAGGCATCCAGGCTGCAGCCTCAGAAGCAGTGCCCGTTGAACCAGGAGGTGGTTTGAAGGAAGCACGTGCCCCTGTGTGAGTTGCACCTTGGCAGGTCTGGAGGTTGGGTGTTTTTTGATTCTGACTCCTGCGAGGGCCTATTCTTCTTCTGTTCCCTGCGGTGCTTCCTAGCAACCGAGCCCTTTGCTTGCTTTACCGCGTTCAAGTGATCCTCAGGCTACTGCAAGTCCCAGACCTGTGTTATCAGCCAGGGGGAAGCTGCGTAGCCTCAAGGAGGGTTGGTTGGGTTTGAGCCTGGGAGAGCTCTCCCGCCTGTGGAGAGGAGGTTTCCACCTCCAAGGAGGTGGAGGAGCAAGGATGGGGACGGTGCTGTGCAGAGCCCCGGTGCGATGCTACCCCCCGCTTCCAAGCGTAGAGGGGGAATTGAGCCATAAACCACACTGTGGCACACAAAGAAGCCATTTTAATTTCAGTCTCTGCTGGAAGCACCACACGGAAAAGAATGTGATCAGTATAAAAAGAAATGTTTATGTTTCTAGGAGCAGAGACCTCCCAAATAATTAACATCACTTGACAAACTGCTGTTTAAAACGCAAGTGGTTTAAGTGCTGCAGCTCAACAGGCATTCGTCACAGCTCTGGCGTAAATGCGATACGCGCTGTGGGTTGGTTGCTGCTTTAAAGTTAAGATGATTTCCGGTAAACATCTTTTACTTAAGGAAAATGTCTCCGTTTTACTTTTTCTTCTTTGCAGAACCTAAATGTTAGAAACCTGGCCAAATGGCAACTTGGTGGCAAGGGCTTGGGGATACGGCTTCGGAATGACATAAATCCTGGATTTTCATTTCTTTTGCACAGATCAGGCTTTCGGTCAGAAGACAGACAGAAATGTTTCATTGACTTTGGCTTTTGGGAGGAGGAGAGAGAGAGGAAAGGGCTTTTGAGGGGAGATTTTTGGAAGCTGCGACTTCAGCTCTGATCTGTGTATCTCATATTCACTGACCGAACTAAAAGTACTTTAAATAAAACTTTACTTTTCTCTAGGGCTGTTGGGACACTGACTGGAGACGTAAGGATTGTTAAGAATTGGTATTTTTTGAAGGTTAAAAAATAGCAGCTTACAAAGAGATTGAGATTAAAAAAAAAAAAAGTTAAAAGAGAAAAAGTCTTTCTGGAAGATAGGAATGTGTGGGTGCCTATAATGTGCTGAAGCATCCCAGATCAAAATGACTTCTGTCTTTGCACACCAAATAGAATTAGATTATGAAATACAAAAGAGAGCCTTAAGAATCTAATTCCTTTTAAAAAGGCATTATCGATGCTGTGAATTTCATGCAACTTGGAAAAGGAAAATTGCTCAATTTATTTTCTGGTTACCTTAAACTAGTTCAGTGCCACCTTCTGATTTTTTAGCTCCAAAGGGAAAGAGACCATCACTTGTGCTGCCTTCTTGTTTTTTTCTGATTCTGAGTGAAACTGTATTTAGAGGGAATGCAGGTTTGGGAGTCCTGATGGGTGCTTGTCCATCTGTCATGGAGCTGGAGCTGCAGCATGGTAGGAGTTGCAGTCCTTCCCTCTGTCCATCAGGGGCTTTGCAAAACTGGCTGAAGAGATCTTGATCAAGCAGCATAGCTGCGACAAGGTTCCTGGACAAGCTGTCTCCTTTCTCTCTAGCCCAAGGCTCTGTTGCTTGAGAAAGGGTAGGTGTCTCTATATCTCACTGCTTGGATTTTGGATGGTTACTGAGTGTAAAATGCCGTTACTCTCCTTGGCCTATGCTGTTCTATGCATGGCTTCTGTCAGTCAGTCTTAGGGATGCAGTAGAAGATCTTGTATCATGTTAGAAATTAATTCCTGAAATGGAGATGCGGTGATTACAGCTCTCTATCCTTCCTAGGCATATGTGCAATGGCATTTATTATACAAAGGATAAATCATTCGGGCTATCTGTTCCCGTGGTAGAAAGGATAAGATGCAGAGAAATATCCTTCAAATGTTCTACAACTGGATTTGAAAGAGTGCTAAAGTAATTCAGTGTGTCTGCAAGAGACGATTGCAGTTCTTACAGTGCTCTTCACCAGCGATCTGGTAACCTCAGCTGTTTGCTGGAAGATGTTTCTATCCTGTCATCTGTAAAGTGACTACCTGAACTTTCTTCACCCACTCGTGAGTTATCCCACAGTTTCAGAGGCCTTTCTGCTCCCATCGTACAGCAAAGCTGCTCACTGGGGACTCCAGGTCGTACCTCATCCCAAGTTGATCGCAGTTTCAGACTGACAAGTGCACAGGCAATTGCTTGAAGGAGATATTGAGAAGTTCTTTAGCATATGATAAATGGAATATTTTGGGATTCATGGGCTATATATATGTGACAATACACACTTTCCGTCTTCTCTTAATCTTGTGCTTTGGGAAATCTGTGCTTGAACCCTCGTGGGCAGACTTTATCCATTTCGTCTTTAGTGTGTGGCAGAAGCATTAGTTTTATGACGCATACGTGCCTGGTACTGCTGGCTCAGTTGATGCAGGAGGAGGTGTGTAGTATTCTGTGGGCGGCTGTAATGAAGTGTAAATACGGGCAAGTTACCTTAAATAACTTCAGTACTGCAGAGAATTTGCAGTGCACCCTCTGAGGAAAAAATAAGGAAAAAATAAAGATCGATAGCAGTTTTGGATTTGTGCAACTTCAGGTTGATGACAAATATTTTGGGTTTTTACTCTGTGTACTGTGTTTAAGGCAGTTGGTTCAGATTATGCATTGAGATCTGCTTTTGGGCGCAGAAAACTAATCAGGGAAATGCTTCACGGCCCAGAGGTCTGGATTTGCAGACTCCAGTTCAACAGCTGCATCTCTCTGTGTGCTGGCAGGAAGGAGCATCTGTCAGGGGTGCAGTGTGGTCCTTATTAAATTATAATTTAGAGCTGTGGCTTAGAGAAACAGGTGCAATTATGTACTAAAAAAAAAAAAAATAATCCAGTGGTCTTTGTTATCAGAAGAAATGCCCCTCAGCTGGACAGACTTAAGGATTTTCCACAATTTTTCAAGCTACAAGGAGCAAGGAAAATGGATGAATGAATTGCCCTCCGCACTTAATTGCTCCTTGCTCTTCTAAAATAGTGTAGGTGTCTTTCCGCCAAGAGAATAAAGGCCCCTGAGCCCTTTAGGCTTGTTTCCTATTTGCACATGACCTTCAAGGCAGTCACACCATGAATGTGGCTACATCAGGAACAATGCTCTGAATTGCGTGACATTGCATTTCTTCCCCTTTCTACTCTTTATCAATACCCCAATATGCAAAAATGCCCTTTTGCATGAATTCTTAAACAGCATGTTGTTCCTGTTCCAAGCTGGCTTGCTTTTCTAGCACATCTCTCTTCCTTCAGCTGTTCAGAAATGCAGTAGTCTCTTTATCTTCATGATGTTCCTCCCGAGTCACCTGCTATACGTCACCCAACTCCAGTAAATGGTAACTGGTCATCTGACTCTGGAGAGGTCATGTGAGTAAGTCTGCAGGAGTATAAAATTGCTGAAGACTGAATCACTGGGAAATTTTCTTCTGCATAGCTCGCACGTGTTGACGTTAACACAATTTCCGAGCTAGGGGTGGCGAAGCTTCCTTGGCACCCTCTCACAAGAAATATTAGAGTAGCCTCCTCTACAAAATGACTTGAGAGGTCGACTCTGTTACCCAAGTCATAAGAAAATAACCATGAAAGTTCATGGGAGTTCTGTGAGGGCTTACAGTGAAAGGGCTTTGAGCTTCTAGTTTGAAGTCTGTTTTTGCCTGAGCATATCAGAGAGAACTGGAGTTCTTACGTGTGCTGTTATGGTGACAGAAGAGGTGTGGAGTCATCTCCCACTGTCCTCTGGTGGAAAGAATCGCATCGTCTGTGTCTATTGAACAGTGCATGTCCTGACAGATTCATTCAAATCAACTGAAACTCAGATAAAACATACTAGTACTTACAAAGTTCTCTTTCTCTTGCTTCCATTTACTTGCTGTTTCTTTTCTTATAAGCAGGCTGTAAGCAGTTTGGGGCAAGACCTGTCCTCCTTTCTATCTCTGTGAGATTCAGCATGAAGGGGTGGCTAGCAGGCAGGATCACCGTTAAAGAAATAAAACATCTCTACACGCTCTTGTCCTCAGGCGATAAGGATTCAACACCCTTGGTCATTTACTGGCTGACCTGTTGCAGCAGATGCTAAAGAAAACAAGTTCCTGTATGGACTACTCCAGCAGCTATTTATAGCAAAACGTTAAGTAATAACTTCGTGGGTCTGGCATGGGAATTGCTAGGAAGGATGATGGAATAGTATTCATGCTTTTTCTTCGGAATAAGCGCCAGGGATGCTGTTTATCTTTGTTAAAATAAACTGTAACTTTATGCCCTGACTGGCTGTTGAAGCTTCATGTTTTAATTCAATGGTCCAGGATCAGATGCTGATCTGCAAAAGAAACGGGGTTAATTACTGGCAGAGGATGTTTAAGCTGGTGCAAGCAATGTGCTGCAGAGCCAGACAAGAGCGGGAAAGTCAGTAATTTAGATTCCACTTGTGACTGTGGTACAGAAAGTGCAGATTAATGAAGGAATGCGCGCGTGGATGGCCAAAATCTTGCGTAAAGGGAGAAATGTTTCCCTTTCTCCTGGTTTTGCCTCAGCAATACTTAAATTATTTGCCTGGAAAAAATAATATTTTAATCATGTGGTGGTTAACACTTCTAGCGCTACTGGAGACCTCTCCCGTCAGGGCAAAAGTTCTTGGTTATAATTGCTATTTGTGCAGCAAGAATTTGCTGGAGAGCAGGGCTGGTGTCCTGCGCTGGGCTGGCAGCTTTGCCTCTGCGCCCTGGTGCCAGCTCTGCCGGGTAGGCTGGAGGCTCAACAGCTCCATGGTGGGAGCCAGGCGTGGAGCTCCCGTGCTTTAATCCCAGCAGTGCACCTGAAAAAATGCCATTTTGATGAGAAACTCTGTAACCTCACTGAGTACCCGGCGCGGGTTATTTTGCAGGAATGCTTTACAGATTAACTAGTGGGTGCTACCAAAATAAATCCAGTTGATTATAACTTTGTGAGATTGGAGAGCCTCTGTTAATCACTAGGACCTGTTATGTTTTAGGAGAGGGGTGGTGGTGTGCTTTTTTGGTGTTTGTTTTGGTGTTGTTTTTTTTTTTTTAAATAGAAGATATGAAGTGTGTCTGTCTTGAGGAGAACAAACCAGGAGAGTGCCCGAGACTAAAAAGAAACCTAAGAGAGAAATATGCTGGATAAGGTGAGGCCAGAGAAGGAAGTGGAAGACTTGAAAGAGGGAAGCGGCTGCGAAACTTCAGTATTTGTGACAAGGGAGGTGGAGGAGGAAGAGGAAGCAAGCGAAATGGCGAAGCAAGCAGAGGGGAAGGTTGTGTGTTCTGTGAGTTTTCCTCAAGGAGAAATGGGCAGAGGGAGAGATGGGAGAGAGGAAAGGAGGATTTGATAGAGAAATGGTGGAGGAGGAATTCCAGGAAGTATATGACTCCTATAATCCTGAAACATTTACGAGGATGTTAAATGTGACCAGATAGTAAAGGCAATAGTAAATTTTCACCTGCCTGATAAGTTGCTAGCTCTAATAACCCCATGCTATAAAGATTTATTTGCTGCCAAATATAGTCAGGAAAAAAGCCACTGGAATCAATATTTTTTGGGTCTAGTCAGTGTGTAGCAAGACTAGAATTTCAGGTGCGTTTTTCCTTTGTGAGCAAGGAAATTTCATGTTCCATTTCACAATGGCATAAACCCTGCAGCCAGGAGACCCTCAGCAGAGATATGTTTAAAGGGCTTCCCTTTAGTGTTGTTTTCGGACTTTATATTGAATGAAAATCTTTGATATTTGAGTAACTGGTGTGGATGGAAACGTTTTGGAGGCTGTACCCAGCAACAAAGCGAGCAGTGCAATTTTCTCGTGCTGAAAACAGGATTTTTCAGTTACTCAGAAAGAAAGTAAAACAGGCAAAAAAAAAAAAAAGGCATGGAGAAGATGTACCGGGTAACAGTGTATCTACAGCCACCAGTCTGCAGAAAGGAAAAAGCAATGATCTGAGTATTAAGACATCAACACTGGAAGGTTTTTGCGAAGGATGCGGTGGCCTGCTCACGCAGCTCAGCAGCATTGTCCTCAGACAGGAGCAAGCGCTCGCTCAGCTGCTCCTGGGGTAAGTTCTTGATGTCTCCATTGAGGGGTGGAAGATCTTCCTCACAAGAAGCCTCTGTAGCTGGATGTTGTCCTTCAGCCATGCTGTCACATCGGGGTGTCCCCTGGCTGCTCTGCGGGAAGGGGAGCACTGGCTCTCAGGTTTGGGGACAAGCTGTTTCACATGCACTTGCAAGCAGACGTTAGCGGAGGAGGTGTGCTCAAAGCCCCGAAAGGAGGGAACGGGAGCCTTTGGGCAAAGCACTGCTTGGGGTCCAGAAAAATAATCACATCTCAGGATTGTTTGTGAAGCTTTAAATACAGCTGGGGTGAGGAGCTGCTTCTGGCAGGCACGCTCTCAAGAGAATCCTGCAAAGAACAACGGTAGGGAACTTCAGGAGGAAGAGTGTGAAACAAATATGACTTGAGCATTGCGTTTTTAAACAAGACTACACACAAAATGACCCAACTTTTACAGTACCTCGAAGTGACTCTAAATGGATGGGTTTTATTACGAAAAAAAGGCACACTCTAAGTGCAAATGTCTTGTATGATAGAAGAAAAACTGCTTCCTGAGATTCTTTAGAAACGGCACGACGGCTTAAAACTTCATGGTATGTGGTACTGAATGATAAACATAATCAACACTGTCCAGCTGGGTAAGAGGAGATGTAGAAGAACGGGCTCTGGGATGTGTATTCTGACCCATCCAGGTGCTAAATTAAAGTGAGGGCATACACATGTGACATTCACAGTAACTTCAAGCAGCAAAATGCAGAAGAGGCCATGAAGCCCCTGGAGATTTCACAGCTGTGGTCCAAAGCTGTCAACAATGTCTCTGAACTGAAAGGAGTATTATGCCTTACTAACATGCTCTGCTGTAAGGCAGCAGCACATCAGGGCTGTGCTGGGCATACCTGTGCTGTGCACAGAGGTGGGCGTTTGGGAAGGCACGAGCGATGTGCGGATGCTGAATCCCCAGCGTGGCTCAGCCCATGAGCTCTTGAGGGAAGAGCTCTTTGCTGTCTGCTGTGATCTAAGCTCACCCGGTATGTTGGTCTCTAAACCTTTCCTGGCTTTGAGGAACTGATGATATTTGAGGATTAAATTTCTATAATCTCAGGGGTATTTCAGCTAGTCCAACTCTAGAGTTTGCTGTGGAATAAGCGGTGCTGTCCCTGTCTTGGAGTGTTTTCCCAGCACTTTCTAGAGGCATCCTTCCAGCACTCTTTGTTCTCTGCCCTGGAGCTACGAATACAAGCTGACCACTTTCCTGCAAATGTTGTGTCTCTGCAGAGATATTCCAGTTTTCTGTCCTGTGTTGGGGAGCCAGTGATATTCCAAGGTCTTATTATTCACTTGCTTTATTCCAGGAGCACTCGGCAGAGCCAAAAGTTTTGGAGAGAGCAAGGTAGGATGGTGTCTCTGGTCTGGGACTATTGTCTTTCTTGGTGAGAAATGGTGTCTAATTAGGGAGCTGTGCTAAACAAGGCACTTAGGATATGGGAGGTCTGAAACAACAGGAGATTTTTGGCCACTGTGTTCTGCATCCCTAATGTATAGTCTCATGCACTGGGATGAATGGTAGAGCAGTGGGAGAGTGTCTTGCAGCTGATGGTTCAGACAAGATGCTCTCCGTTACCCTCTTAAGACCCTGTCTCTTTCTGCCTGTGATAGAGGGAGTATAAAGTACAGCATCCTAATTTAGCTCATTATATTGTAAATATACAGTATGAGTAGCCTGCTGTGGGCCCAATTCTGCATCTTGAGTCCAGAGGGACGTCTTTTATTTTACAGAGGTATGGTTCAAAGGTAATTCAAGGGCTCGAGTTCAGGACAATAACTTCTCGAACTTGCATTTTCTTTGCGTGGCTTTGTAGGTAGGTTACACCATTTTCTACCACCTCTTGGATTTTGGTTCTATAGGTCCATTTGCTGGTCTCTACCACTCTTACGTTTGCTTTTTTCCTGCTCCCTGTTGCTCCCACCTTCCTCCTCATCCTGACAAATATCTAAAGTTTAACCTTGACAGGTTACTTCTGTTTCTGGTGAACTCTCAATATTCAGACTTCTAAGCTATTACACCGTACATGGAAAATGTGCCCAGGATAGACTTTCCATTAAACTGTATTTAAATTGGAAGAGAATGCTGGCACATCTACAAGTATTCCAGAATTAGATCCCACAATACTGAGGCTAGTTAATCTTTTGGAAGAACAAAAACTGTTACTGATTTATATTTAGCAGAGGGAATGCATTTTAAAAACACAGTCTATATGAGGCCCCCCGAAGAAAACATCTTTTACGTTGATTTGTAGTGCATGGAAATACTATGTGGCCATAAAATATTTGCAGTCGGGCTCTGCTTTTATGTAGCTACTTTTTTTTTTTTTTTTTTTTCCAGCGTGAACTGTCACGAACCCTCTGAGAGTGGCTGCTCTGCTGACTGTGGGCTGTGTGGGCTGTGAGAGTGGGCTGTCGGTGAGACACGGCTACCTCTGGGGCAGCAGTTGAGCTGTTCATCACGGCTGTGGGCGGTATTGCAGGAGGGGAAGGGAAACGGCAGCGTGCCGTTAGCACTGCGGTGGGAACACGAGGCTCGTGAGGATGAGGCTTTGGTTCAAAACCCATGCAAGGTTTGTACTGTACCTTGGGACCTGTCTAGCCCAGGCGCCTGCCTCTGGGTAAGGGGATGTGCTGTTCGGGGAGAGCACACGCGGAGCCACTGTTTTGGCTTCCTGGAAGACCCGCAGCAGGACATGGGTGAGAGCAGAAGCTGAACGTGCCCTCTCTGTGCGCTGGTATGAGGTTAGACAGGGGGGCAGAGGTGCTGTTGGCCCTAATCTCAGCAGCACCGCTCTTAGTTAAATGTCTACAATATCTATTCAGGCTTAGTTTACACGATTATAAATTAGGAGGAACTCTGTAATGTTAATACAGGTGTACAATGTTCTGTGCATCGTTCTGATCTGTACTAAGAAAAAGAGTGACTGGGATTATGGTAGGTGGGAGAGTTCACTGAATTGTCCCAGGTGGACAGTTTCTGGAAGAGGAGCTAGGGCAGGTGACTGGCTCATTAACGCAGTGGGTCAGAGAAGCAAAGATAACTTGTTTTATAAAGTATACATAATCTTTTGGGCAACAGTGTACTTGCTTACCTTTGAGAAGATAAGGATTATCAAGAGGAGGTAGCATGGAAAGTTTTGGGTTTTTTCTTTCCTCTGTCCCACCATCTGCAGCATGGACAGATCAGCCATCACCCCAAGCAAGTTGTTCCTCCTCCTCCTGAAACATCAAATATTAGCGAAGGAGAAGATTCTCAAACTGTGCATCTGCAAGAGAAGGATAAACAGAATTTTTAAAGCATCCCTAAATCTTAAACTGAGCTGGTCTTAATCTTCCTTTCTTTTGTTAGAAGACATAAATACTTTTTTACGTCTCTCGTTAGACTGCTGACAGACCTGACCTGATCACAGCAGAACAAAAATGCTCTAAATCAAGAAACAGATCTTGGATGCTTCCAGAGCACCATTTTTTACTTTGATCTTCTCGTTTCCTACTCACAACATTAAACTTATGATGCCTTAGTAAAAATAATAAAGAATTGCCAAGATGCAAAGAGAACAAGGTCAGAAGTGCCTTGGTGCTCTCAAAATTAAATAATTATATGGCCCATGCAAGTTGCTCCTGCTGTGGATCAGAGGAGCTGCTAGAAGATAGTGTAGGGGGAAGCAGCTGCTGCTGATGGAGGGATCTCTGTCTCCTTTCCGTGGACCTGGCTGGACCCCGGTGGCCGCAGCGTCTGAGACGATTCATCCTGCCACTGCCCAGCATCTTTCTGGAAGGCTGCTCACCCCCTCTCTCCTTACACGGCAGACGGGAGCATATGGCTGCTTACTTATGCTCTTGCTGTTCTTATGGGCTTAGCGGGCTTATGGTCTGCGGGAGCTCGGGGGGATTTGCATGGGGAGAGGGTCCTACAGTCAATTAACAGATTCACCTCTCTTCTGTAGTACTTAAGCCTCCTTTGGCCAACCTAAATTTTTGCTCTGGGTTTTTTTTTTGCCTTTTTAATAAAATATTACAAACAACTCAGGCTTAATATAACTAAAGCAGGGCTCTTATTCTCTCGTCACTCCTCAGCTCTTTTACTTTCCTGTTTTCAACCTTTATAAAATTTGTCACCCTCCTAACTCTTACTAGTACCCATTGCCTCAGCATCGTCTTCAAGCAAGCCTTTGTAAAGCCTCACATCTGAGTTGTAACCAGGGACTTGTAAGTCAATGGGTTCAGACGATGTTGCTAAAAAAGCCCCACACCCAGGTGATTGCCTGGCGCTCCTGCAGAGGTTCTTGTCTCTGCGGGAGGAGTGACTGTACAACAGGACACATCTCTGCTCCTCGGCTACTGCACTACATGCGAGGGAGGGCGAATGCACGTCCCAGCGGATCAGAGGGGCAGAGGAAATGACAGTCTCTGCAGCCCACCCTCCTAAATCTGCTCAAACACATCAGTCTCCCGAGTCTTGCAGATTCTGCCTGCATCTGTCTCATCTCCAGGACACAGCCTTTCCCCTTTCCTTTCCTTTCTGCAAGGCTCAGTCTTCTCTCTTCTGCCATTGACAAAGTATTGCCACACTTGTGTTTTATTCCAAATTTCTCCTGTTGTACCTGTTTTCCTGCCCTCTGTCCTTATTGTCGCTTTTTGCATCTCTTTATTTTTCTCCATGAAATTAAAAATCAGCTTCTTCACTTTGAAGGCTCCTCACAAACTAACCGCTCCCTATCACCCATCAGTCAAGTTTGAAAGACGGATCCGTTGTGGATCATCCTGCACTCAACTCCGGCTCCTATTGCCCACTTTTTATACAGGGGAGCCTTCTCATAGATGTCTGTAAAACCACCCTTGGTGTCTTTCAAGGCTGTTACTTTAAATACAGCTTTGCTTTTTGCTCTTTAAAAAAAAAAGAAAAAAAAAGCCCAACTCCAAGCCCCACCCTGACTGCTATTATCTCCTTTCATGTGCATGTGGTCTGTCTGCACCTGCCTCTTGTCTCGTAGTGTGCAATTTAAATGGAAAATCTTACACTACGTGCGAACCTACTCTCCTGATACATCTCGTCACTGCTAAAATAGCACAGATGAAAATAAGTTACGTTTTGGCTTTGACTTGTTTTGGAGTCTTGGATGGGAGTGCTAGATCTGACCTGCTGGCTCAGATCCACCTCGTAGATATGTCCCTAATTCACTAAAGTTTAACCCAAGATGCTCCATAATTTCAGGTGTTCTGGATGTAGTGCTCCAGAATTAACCCTCTACATTTCTATCACTGAGTATTCCAACACCTGCAAAGCTATAGTCTGTCTTTGTGGAAGAGCAAAGCTTTGTTTCCTGGTCACCTTGTAATGCCAAGATGAGTCACCGTGGCGACAGCAATCTGATAGGGCCATTATCATCCTAACAGGCACAGGGAGAGTTGGATACAGCCTGGAGATAACGTGGTTACTTATTCTTGAAGAACAGCAAACATGTTTTTAAAGGCAGTGAAGAAGCCCTTGTTTTTAATTTGCATTAATTTACGGTTCCCTCTCTTCTGCGCACATGCCCTGGATCAGGCTGCATGTGAGAAAACAAGGTTTGCAACCCCTTTTCAGTTTCCACTGGTGTTAAGCTAATATTTATTTTTAGTAAACTGTATCTTGAAGTGTGCCTTTTAGAATCCATTTCCAAAGCCTACCACAACGAGTTCCTTGTGGTTTTCTCCTTTTGAACTTTATAAGCAAATGTGCAGGACCAGCGTTAACTAGTCATAATTCCCCAAATTATGGGAACACCTCAAAAAGCAGTAAGGTTTATGAGCATTCACCTCATAGTTGGTTGGGTTTTTTTTTTTTGTTTTTTTTTTTCTCCCTGTACTGCTAGTAACCATCCAGCTTTGGGGAGGCCGTGCAGGTAGTGTTTCAGGTCTAGGGCTTTTCTACTGCAGCCTGCATGTGTCCCTGGGGCAGAGCTTCCCTTGTGTTCCTCACGCCCACACATGGATTCCTTTTCTTCCTTCTCAGAATCCTTCATTTTAAATGCATATACAGCAAGGCCAACTGCCAGCTAAAGCACTCTGTTAGCCTCTTGCTATAGTGTCATAATTTTGAAACCCTTTTCTCCTTCCACAGTGTGGTGTTTTGCCCTGTCTGCTCTTTCCACTGTCACTAACCTGCTGGACAGGTACCTCCATCACCAAATCTGGACCTTTCCTCTCCTCCTCTCCAGGCAGACAGGGATTTGTCATTCCCACTTGCTACTTCACACCAGTCCCTGGGCTCAATTTTGAAGTCTCTTTTCTTTCTTTCAATTCTGAATGCCGCTTATTTCACATGCACTAAGAAGTTTATCTTAAATACTTTTCAGTCTGCAATGAGTTTTGACAGTATTCTGATAGGTGCCTATCAAGATTTTTTCAACTGGAAAGAATGTATTTTAAAAAAATTAAATCCCATCATTTCTTGCAGCACTTAAGAAATCCCAAGCCTTTAAGATTATGCCTAATGTTTGCAGAGCACGAACGCTTCTGCTGAAAACCCCTAACAGGCTTTGGGATGCATTTTGCTAAGCTGAGAACATCCAGTGCTGCCTTTTATATAGCGTGTAGATGCTGCTCAGGCCTTGAGATCCAGGAGACCAGGGACATCTAACGCACATGGAGGGAGAAGTGTGCCACTTCTGGGGCGATATTGTGCTTTCTCAAACAGGGATGTGCTTAGGAGTGGGACACTGAAGGCAGAGCAGTTCATACCGCTTCACATTGCGGTTCATGTGAAGGTCTCCTTTGCCTTGGCATACTAAAGGTTTCAGAAGGTCCAGCCCACGTGCTCATGGCTCAGGGTAGCAAGTGGCACATTACCACTTTTGCTGCTGCCTTGGCGCAGCTCGTGGTATTGGGGCAGGCTGTGTTCAGGGTTCAAACCCAGTACTGAATGAAATGGTGCAAACAGCATCTGTTATGGGCCATGAAATGAAATATCCAATCTTTAAAACCATAAGAGCGAGCAGACGCTGTTCTTTGTGACCCCCAACCTGAAACCTGGAAAGCTGTACAGGAGTCCATGGTGCTTCTCTAATTTTGTAGCCCCTTGACACAGAGGCTGTTTTCAGACAGGCGTGATTTTGCTCTTGTGACTTTTGTCACAAGATACCAGTGTGTGTAGTCCTGGCTTGGTTTTACAACGCCTGCTTGTCAGGGGGAAGTTGTGTTATGTTGTGGAGCGGGAAACTTGCAGTGCCCTTAAACACGCTCTCAGATTCCAAGCCTTCTTTCAAATACTTATTTCTTCACAATTTTTACTTCAAGCAATTATTTCACTTTGCCTTTGTTAGGGGACTGATAAGTCAGGTTGTGGGAGAGGAGTCTGGGAGTGACTCTCAGTTAACGGAGCTTTGCACGGTTGCTGTGAAATCAGGAGGACTTTTGCTTATTTTGCCAAATCAAACTCTGGGTTTGTGAGTTTCACTCAATTATTTTACATAAAGGAAACAAAAAATTGAAACCTACTGCACGGGCCCCAGCTGTATTGTACCAGTATTGCTGGTAGCAAAGGCCGAGGATGTCAAAACGTGTAGTAGTTTAAACAAGGGAATGGGAGGAGGCTGGAGTCCAGGTCAAGCCCAGTGTGAACAAAAACTTTAAGCAGATGATTTATTTTATTTTTAGCCAGCCAAGTAAGGACAGTGATTTATCTCAGTAGCTTGTGTTTCTAAAGTGTCCCTTTCCTTGTCTAAGTCCAGTCTTAGGTGCTTGTGTTGCCATCTGAAGTTGCCTGGTGTCTCCACCTTTTGGAGTGGGCATGCTGCCCTGAAGAAGTGAGCAAAGGCCTTTGTATTTGGCCCATTGCGTTGTAACTTCTCCAAGCCTTTGTAAGGGGCAAACCTCCATTATTAAATAGATACTTTAAAAATTAAGGCCTTTTCTGGTCTTTACCCGAGCATGTTCATCATGCAGGAGTCATTGCTCTGTAAGAACATTTGGGAGCAAGAAGGAGGTCTCCTCCCCATTTGCATTATTCACCTGAGGAAGCTGATCCTGGGGTGGTTTCCTTCATTCCTGGAGATCGTGGTTGCCCTGCATTTCAGCTGTGTGTACAGTGGGCACTCGTCCTGCAGGCGTTGGCCTGCCATGGGTTTGACCATGGGTTTGACTCAGCAGTGCTGAACTGTCAACAGCAAATAAGTGTTCCTCTCACATCCTTCCCATGGGGTCAGGCAGGACCCTACAGCTCCTTAACGATGCCCCAGCAGATGCTCTGCACATATGCAGTGGTGTTATCAGAACCTGTTTTGAAAGCTCTGGGCAGTTTCAGTGACTCCATTACTGCATTTTAAAAGGGCGCAATGTCCTATGGAGAGGTGTGGCAGTTACTGTAATCACAGCCAAGTTATCGAGTAAAATTAGAGCACTGAGATATTAAATCAAACTAATTAAAATGTGCGTGCCTTTGTGCTGCACAAATTTGTTTTGGTGAGTGACTGCTAGCAAAATGTTTGAGCTACAAAATTCAGATTTGGATGCAGAGATGACATCAATTGAATGTATATTCACTGGTAGCAGCTTTTTTTTTTTTTTTTTTTCCCACTTATATGCACCCCTAGAAACTATCAAAAAGGTCTTGAAAAAAACAAGACTGGAAATTACCGGAAAAATAGTTTTTCATATTTTTCTATGGATCCTTTGACTTTATATTATCTCTAATGATTGATCATATCCCTCAATGATTGTTGTGTTTCAGAAATGACTGTGACTTCATAGCTGCTTTAAAGAAGCTGGAAAAGTTATGAATGAGAGTTTTTATAATAGATGCTTATTTTTAGTCAGTCTACTTGTAAAAAGGGATATAGCAGAAAGAGACAGCTAAGAGACGAGCAATGGGGAGACCCAGCGACTTGACAAATTTCTGCCAAAAGAGAGGCTGGGATGGTTTACTTTGACCATCTGTCAACGATCTTGTCCCTACAGACCAGCATGACCCACCTGGGGAGGTGAAGTGGAGCAAGGTTAAATAGGCCACTTTTGCTGGCTCTGGCTCATAACCATTTGTGACGGTGAACAGCATCATGTTTGCAGTGATAAACAAAATACTTCTTTGCAAAATACAGTTAAACCTGAGGAACTCATCAGCAAGGTATCACTAAAGTCGAGGGCTTAACAGGGTTCCAGAGGGGTGGCAATAGAGAACATCTGGTTTGGAAAAAGCTAGTGGTATGGGAAGGGATGCAACCTCCTGTTCTTTGGGACAGCCTCTAATTAAACAGGTCTTAGGAGGTAACCTCAGAAGGTTCTCTCCACAGGGCTGCTGCAGCTTGGGTTGTCTTCTGACCACCCAGTCTGGGCTGTGGGGAGAGGCAGGGTGCACTGTCCCAGGTTCCTGTGAGCTGCTGCATCATGACCTTCCCAGGTCAAGCTGCCCCTTCCATGCAGTCTGTTCCTCCTGAACGTTTCCCTCTCCAACCTGCTTTTTCTTGGTACTCTGCACGTTATTTCTCCTCCTCCGTGTGTGAGGAACAGGAGAAGAAAGATGACTTATATTCCACATAATTTTTAGCATCAAATAACTCCCAGTTGGTTCATCTCTCCCTTAAAGCATTAATGAAAGTTTTCAAAGTCCTGTTTGTGTGGCCTCCCTGCTCTGTTCAGAAGGGCTAGCACTGTTGCTGAAAATGCAAGAAAAAAAACCCAGCAGGGAGCTGAGAGGAGAAGGCCGGAGTGACCAATGCTGGAGCTGAATTAAAATGTTCTCATCAGAAACCAGGATTTTAAATTCTGTTGGTAGTTATTCAGGCTCACCCTTATGATGTGCCGTTACAGCTTCGTGTAGCTACAAGCTAAAACCACCCCAAAGGCTGGGAGGAATAGGGGCCGGGCTTTTTATTGCAAAGCCAAGAATTACATTAGAGGTATAAGCATTATTTTATAGCAGCTATATAAAGACATAACTGTCAGCAATTAATTTGTGTGAAGAATGTGTATATTTAGTTTCTATAGTTTGTATATTTGAGGAATAGAGTTTTTAACCATACTGTTTAGTCATGCATCTTTATAGCGCAAACTGGCACATTGTTAAGGTCATATTTGCTTTTGTTGCATCCCTGGGTCTGTCGCGGAATAATCCTTTATTCTGTTGATACTCTGTTTCCAAATCTACGAGTATCTCCTCCCAAACATATGTGCATAATGTAGCGTGTATGTGCACACAAGGAAAAGGAAGCAGATGACTTGTGTTCAGTATAATGATTGTTTTGTGCTTGGACTGCTGCAGGCTCCCTGTTGAAAAGGAACTCACGCATCTACCCATCCATCCATTCATTCATGAACAAAGCTGCCGTCCTGACTGCGTAGATTGTGCGTTGACTCTTTGTGTAGGGCTGTGGTTAGAGAAAGACGTAATCTCCTCCCTGCTTCGTAGCCTTTCTCCCTCTTCGCTTTCCTCACCGTAATCATAGCGTGCTGATCAATGCCTACACAACAAGTGGGACCTCAGCTGAGGTTCCCATCACTGGAGAAGAGAGGACAATGGATGGTGGTTGGTGGAGGAATGCAGGTGGGTTATCACTGAGTGGTGCTCGAGTTTAGCAACGTATGTGTCTGAGCTGGCACGTAGCAAGGGTGGATGGGACGCGTGGAGGCAAGTGTCCGTGGAGTTGCTGTTGCAAAGGAGGAGTGAGAGAAATGGTCAAGTTGTGTGGGAGTCCTTTAGGAGTGGAAGATTTTCCCTAAATGTGACAGCTGTGATACAGCAACTTCACACATGCTTTGCTTCAATTTTGGAACCAATTCTTGCTTTCTCTTCTGGTGTGTAGCCTCAAAATGGCCTGTGACTTCAGTACTGAGCTGTATTCTCCATGTCGTGCTCTGTACTATGAGACTGTCCAGACAGGAGCCTTCTGTATCTGTGTGGCCTTTTATTGTTCAAGATGCTCCAGAAATCCTTAGTGACTTACAGAGAGAGGATTCGGCTAACTTTTATTTTGATCTGTAGTTCCCCTCTGAAGTTACCTCTGCTTTTGTTTTGCATTGAAAGTTTTTTTACTTACTACTCACAGCAGATTTGAAACCCTTTTTCTTTTTTCTCCATTCTACTTTCAGATTCCATAGGTGGGTCATTTTCGGCTTCCTCCCACCGATGCCACCACAAGCAGAAGCACTGTCTCCCCATCCCACAGTGTGGAGCTCTGTCCATCAGCCCTCTGCTTTTCCATCCGCACACGAAGGGATCCCAAATCATCATGGACACGACGCAGAAGGCAGTGAAGCGCCAGGCTAGCTTCTGCAATGCCATTACCTTCAGCAACAGGCCCATCATTATTTATGAGCAAGTCAGGCTTAAGGTGAGTAAATGATACCTTCCCTTATTGCCGCGGGAGCTGCTGTGAATGAACGTTGGGGTGTTGAAGGTGGTTAGCCCTTCCTTGAAAAGCACAGTAGGCAGATTTTGGCCTTAAAGATCTGCAATCTTTGTTGGTAATTCTGCTTTTGTCATTGTAGTTCTTAGTTCCTTGGTACAGGCCTCTCTAGAAACTGGGAAGAAAAGAGCTTATCTGGGTGTTAGACAAGGAACCACAGATTACGTTGAGATTGCAAGGAAAATGGCAAGGAAAAAGGGCTGTATTGGTCAGCCTGAAAGGCAGCAGCCTCGGTGTCTCTCTAGCCAACGTGTCCTCTAGGCGTTGCGTGCAGGCTGAGGGAGGGTGAGGAGTTAGTTAACGTGTTCGGTTCCACACCAAACCCTTTTCTTCCTGTAAACAAGGCAGCGATGAGGGCTGGTCTCATGGCGGTGGGACTCAGCCTCTCCTCAGCCAACAGTTAAGAGGTGAAAAGGCAAGCGAAAAGGACCTGGAAGAGAAGGTGCTTGCTGGTGTGCTTGGCAGGGAAGATAAAAGGGTTTAGCTGAAAGGATGAAAGGAGCAGTCAATGCGGTGTCACAGTTGCTGTCTAAGGAAAGGATCTTTCTGGCGGTCTGCTGCCTGCTTTGTGGAATCACTCGCCTGATAGCATTAAGGTCAGAGGGGAGAACACTGCAGGCATCACGTTCTCACTGGCAGAGGCTGATTTCACTTCCTTTGTGTCTGGTAGCCAAGAAGATGGAGTTGGTACCTCTTGTGCTGCAGCTGGCGTGGGAAGTTCAGCCTCCATGTGCACTGGGAGCTGCTTCCCGATGAAGATATTCATCAGTCCCCTTAGGAAATGAAGCACTTTTTAGGCTCTCAGCACCCTGTAGGAGCTTGGGGCCCCTTGCACTTCATCCACAGATATTTTCCAATCTTTATGCCCTCTAGTTTGTGGGACTGCGTTTTTCTGTTCTTAGCTGATTCTGTGCATTTCATTGGCACAAAGTAGGTCATCATCTTTGGCAGACTTTAGTTCGTGGCACACATGAAAGATCCGCCTGCAAATCCTTCATTTATGCACAAGGATTTTTCCAGGAGGTTTATTTGCATGTAGCTACCGAGTCGGAATGATCCCTCTGTTGCCCATTGCTAGAGGTCCCAGAGTGCTGGGACCTACAGCAACGTGTCAGCCTTCCCTGCCTCTTCCCTCACAGCCAGCAAAGGAACAAGAAATGAGGAATATGCCTCCTTTTGAAAATGCAGAGGGATTTCAGTGATTTCAGGCTCAGGCCCACAGGTAGAAAATCCCTCCTACATGTTTGTTATGTTTCCTGTGGAGCTCTTACCGCTTCCATTCAGGCTAGAAACCCAGCAGGACTCCCTCACATTGCCTAATGGGATTTTTTTTTTCCATGTTGGCGAGCAGTTTGGACAAACAACTGCAAAAAATGATTTGGGAGGAGATGAAAGCAGCATTTCATTTTTGAAAACACCATCAAAGATTTGAGTGGGTTTAGTGGCTTAGGCAAAGGTTCTGGGTTATTCCTTCCTCGTTCTGAAACAATGTCGTTATCTCAGGAAATTCACGCTTGTTTATTACTGTATATTTTAGGATTTTAGCTTGCATAACATATGTGAAGAATATGCATGCAAATCTTTCATTTCTGCGCAAGGGATTTATGAGCAGAGCTCCTGCTGTGTCCAATGGGAAGGTCCCGTGGGAATAATCAACAGGCTTCAGCACTCTAGGGATGGATGAAAATGTTAAAATATCTTTGCTCTTCTGATAAGTCCATCCTGCGATTGCCTTGGTATTGTGTGTGCCTGTGGAAAATGCTGTCTTAAACCTCCTCACCAGCTAAAGACTAACCACGAACCCAGGCATTCAGGTCCTGTAAAGTCTAAACTCCCTTTTGAAAAACTAGAAGAAAGAAGTCAGGAGGTACCGTTCTGTTTCTTAGGTGTTGTATCTTGGGTTTTATTCTGAGATTTCTTTGCAGCTTTGGGAATGCTGTTGAGCAGCCAGAGCTGTGTGGGGTTTGGGAAAATTTCCTCTTTCTTTACCCCCAAGATATGTGTCCCAGTAAGGTTTCTTCTGTGTAACTCGGGGCACTGCTAGGGAGCGGGGTGAGGTTGTCAAAGGTGTCACAAGGCACAACAGCAGGAGCCTGAGTCTGTGGAAGCAGCCGTGGCTTAGCAGTTCGGATGCAGATTGTGTCTTTTCTTCCCCTTCTGGTACCCGGTGGACCTCCCAAGCTTTTTTGCTAGCAGTGGCTGCTGAAGAGAGAATTTGGTCCATCATTAACCATTGCCTTTTTTAGCAAAACTGTGTACCCTTTGTCCAGCTGTGTCTAATTCTTGGCAGGCTTTATACTAGATTTTAATTTGGATATTAGTTTGCCTGTGGTCAGACTGTATTGAGAACTGTTTATAGGTGCTGATTAATACATGGAACATGCGCAGCCTCGATTATCATATGAATATTTACTCCGTGCGGCCTGTGATTGCTGTGAAGTATTGGCAAGAGACTGTGAAAGAGTAAATTGTGCGAATAACAATGAGGCCATATTTATCTCAGACCCAAAAGCTTTTAGGGCTTGCAGTAAACTTGCTGCAATAAATAATCCAGGCTGCTTCTTGGAGTATGCATATATTCCCCCTTTTGGCACGTGCATGCCCCATCCTTCCCCCTCCCACTGGGGACATGCACGGTCCCGTCCCATCCCATCCTGGCCAGGCATATGAAATAGCAAATCTGCTTCAGTCCTTTTTAGTGCCACTCCAGTGTCCATCCCGCAAGTGGGAGCTTCCCATGATTCCTGAGACTGAGGTCAATGCTCAAGTGTTTCATGTAAACAGTTTCGGTGCTTGGCTGGACTGAGTAGGGATGAAGAGCAGCGCTCGCTTAACTAATAAGCATTTTTCTGAAGCTCTGAGTTATTCTCTCTGGTACTTCAGTTATCTTCAGGCTTTGAACAACGTCTTTGCTGTGAGATTGTTGTGCCCCCAAGGGTGCACGTTCTAGATTTTCCTTGGAGAGGCACATGTGAAAGAAAAATGCAATATTTACAAATGTGATTAGAAGAGAATTCGCAAGTCCAAAGAAAATGTCTTGGAGAACCCCCCTGGTGAAAACCCTGTGCTGTCAGCTTCTAGCTGGGACACGAGGAGCTGCTGCCAGGCTTTTGAGAACAAAGTCCCCCAGTCCTGAACAGTTCAGTCTTTGGCGTTGCAACACATCCGAGCCATCAGCACTTTGACGGAGGGAGAAATTACAGTAAGGTAGCAAGTTTTGTATGACATCTGGTCTGTGTTACCTATCTGTGTTTCTGCCATTGTCCTGCAGCCAAGAGTGAAACTGCTTGAGGCTGCCAAGGCTTCGATGGAAGAGGGCTATCTCAAGCGCAGTCATGTTTGCTGCAGGTTCAGGGCATGAACAGAAACACCAATTATGTGTCAGCTGGCATGCTGGAACTGTCCTGGCCCCGCAATCAGGATTGGATCCAGCATCCTTGGGTCTTTCATTTCATAGTATGGATGCTGACAGGCTGAATCCCTTTGAGAGGAATAATTCCCAGCAGGTTCATACTCAAACAACAAAATGAGAGAAGACATTCTCTGAGGACACTATCTCTATCTGGGGACCCTACTAATGCTGGAAGACTCCCTGCTTCCATGGGAAGAAAGAGACCTTGTAACTGGGTGGTGTTTCAGATGTGCTGCACGTGTTTAGGACCTGCTGCCTGCTCCCCTCGGATCTCCTTAAGTCCAGGGCTCAGTGCATGTGAGAAGAAGCCAATGACTCTGGAGGCATCTGTGGTTCTTTGTCCTGCTGTCTCTCAGGTGCAGAAGGGTGGATATGACACATGCACCATCTCAACAACTATAGCAGATGTTCCTGACCCGAGGCACACTGAGTAACCTCATACTGACCGGTGGGGTGTAGATGTGTGTAACATATCTTGAAAAAGACCACTCACAGCTGAAATAAATAGGTTTTCCCCAATCATAAGACAGCAGCTATCATTGCCTCCTAATTGTGTATTTAATATAGTTAAATCATGCTTTCCCACACACAAGTTCTCTGCTGCAGGGCTGTGATTTCATCCAGTCTGACAAGCTAAACAGGGGTAAGACTGTCTTTTACGTGGCTGGGAAACCCAGAAAACCCTATGGTGGTGACTGTGATTCTGGAGCCAGCGCTTTTCCCTCAGGTCATGAGAGACCCCATCATCTGAGCACCACAAAGGAAGATAGCTGCTGCTGCAGGTGCTGCAATAAAAGCTCTTATGGCCATTTTTTGGCACATTTTGTGACAAGGTGACTCTTAGGCCAAAAGGAATTACCCTAGAAATAGAAGTGAGTCATCATACAGCTGTAATTACATTTCACCTCTTCACATAGATTTTTTTTTTTTTTTTAAATATGTGTGTTGTATCCTAAGTGTGCAGCATTACTGCTTGCAGCTGAAAAAGCTAGAGTGGTGTTTGGTGGGTGAAATGTTTCCTAAATCTAATGGGCTCATCTGCGTGGTGACCGTTGGTGATCAATGGCATAGACCCTGTAGCGTGTAAGTAGATGTTCAAGTGCCAAATGTTGTTATTGCTGCTGTTATCTTTGCAGATCACTAAAAAGCAGTGTTGCTGGAGTGGGGCTCTTCGACTCGGGTTTACTTCCAAGGATCCATCGAGGATTAACCCTGACACTCTGCCGAAGTACGCATGCCCTGACTTGGTTTCCCAAAGCGGTTTTTGGGCCAAGGCTCTGCCAGAAGAGTTTGCGAACGAGGGAAACATCATAGCCTTCTGGGTGGACAAGAAGGGACGGGTTTTCTATCGAGTGAACGACTCCGCTGCGATGCTCTTCTTCAGTGGGGTGAGGACAGCAGAGCCCCTCTGGGCTTTGATTGATGTCTACGGACTCACACGCGGAGTGCAGCTCTTAGGTGAGTACCTGGATCCAAACGCACAGGATGATGCTGAGCCGTCCCTGGTGAAAGGCCAGCCTGATGCTGCCTGTCCCCCTCTCTGGGCTGGGAGAGGCGCAGGGAAACAAACGGCTGTTGTTCCTCCCCAGAGCATCTCACAGCGTGGATCAGTGGGAGTTTGAAACTTAGCACATAAATATAACACGAGTGGGAGGTGGGGAACAACCGCTACAGTATAGCACTAGAAGCCATCTGTAAATAAGTGGATTTCTGCTCCGAGGTGTTGCTCTATCAGAGCAGAGTCTGCAGTGTGGCATATACCTTGTAAAACTTCCTTTTTATCTCTGCTGCTTTCCCGCTTTTCCCAATGCCGAAGTGGGGAAATGCATTTTACATGTTATGGATAAATCCTTCCTGGATGGCACTATTATGATTTTCTGGCTGGTTTAGTGGGCAGATTTGAAACATGGATGTCTTCCAAATTACCTGGGAGAAGCTCTGGTTGGTTTTGCTAGGATGTTGCTTTCAGAGAGGAGTTTGATTCATCCTCTAGAGCCTGAAGGTTGGATACAGAGTTGGGGTTGGAAGACAAGGAGTGCTGAGTGCCTGTGTCTTCTGCCATCTGCTGAAACGGAGATAGTTTGGCCTTCATGAGGAGGACTCAGTCTAGCCCCAAATGTGCAGGCTGTCAAGGTTTGGGGTCTTTGAGTTTATACATCTTAGAAGAACTGAAAAGAGTCTCCAAGGACCCAGCATAAGGGGCAGCTTGGTTGCTGGGGGACCACAGGTGTCAGCATGCAGCCTTAGAGTTGGCTTCGCATTGTCACTGGGGGGCAAATCACAGCACTTCTCCATTAACAGTAGTTTCATGGGTCTTGTTTTCACCATGGAAGAGGTTAGATGGTACCTGCTGACCTTCATGAGCTGAAGTTCCTTCTGAAGATGAGATGATCTTGCCAGGCTGAGAGAGATCTTGGCTTTTTCCTGTCATGCAGCCTGATAATCTCTGTTGAAATGACACCTTCATGCTATATAAAAAAAAAACTTTAATGAAGCCTCTATCCTACAGTTCTGCCTTCTCTCTGCAGTGCTTGCTGTATTAAAAAATATGGTGTCAGGACTTCCCGTAACAACCTACACATCAGGGAAGAGGGATGTGGGTTCAGGAAGTGAAGTAATGGGACTGACCTCTTCTTGCTGCAAAAACTACCGGCCCAAGATTGCACAAGGCAGAGGAATTAAAGAATTTCTCGGCAGCCTTTTGCTTTCTTTTAGGAGCAGAAAGATTTATCTTTTGTTGTGAATCAGCTTGAATTAGAGCCACTAGGCAACTGTTCATAGGCCAAGGCGGTGATAGTTGAATTGGGATCTAGAATTTGGGTAAATGTCACGCCAAGGGCTCAGTTAGGAAGAGCTTACGAATGACTTCAAGTCCTCCGGCTTTTCTTGCAAGATTTGGCACCTCAGGACTCCTACGCCTGATTAATGAGGGCCCATAACTCTAGATTATGTGTTTCTTTTCAAAACACCCAAGAAATCATTTCCTATCCGTCATCCACCCCTGCGTTGTCCTAGCATCTTCCACATCCGCTTTCACAGGGAAAATGTGACCCTTGCCAGCCGCTGACTTGCCTCTAGCTGAACAGCCTCCGGGCTCTGGTGGGTATAAAGTCCCTGAATGAAGCAGGCAGCTTCTGAGTTTACACAGTTGGCGTGGAGCTCAGATATGTATTTATAGCTCATTCCAGCAGCCTTCAGCAGGCTTTAAGCCTAGCAACTGTGCCGAAACATCTTCAACTTGAGTCCTCTCTATCTCCATTCATTATTACACAGCACTAAAAGTCAGAGCAGGGAAATCGTCGGCTGTGTTGCCTCTGGATCCTATAGACATACCCACTGCGATGCTCTGCATGCCTCTTTCGGTGTGTAGCAGACCACACATATAGTACAGGACAACTTGCCAAAACCTCCCGGGACTTGACAAATGAATTTCATAGCTTAGCTACAAACATATGGTTGAATTCAGCCTGGTATGGTATGCAGGGCATCTGATGGAGGCTGGGGATGCTGAAATGGCACGTTGAACAGAAGAGCCTAGCATTTCAGATTCTGGTTCAGTGATTTATTCCCTCCCCAACCCCAAACGTATTCCTTCTTCTTAAGCCTCACTGTTTTCCCGATGACTGTAGGGTTGCAGGGTCTGCACTGCCTCCATTTGCTTTTATGTGTGTTTCACCCAAGAATCTGACCAAAAGCTTTACTGTTTCTGGTGGCTGTCTTTCTGTTTATTGCAGAATTATTCCCTTCCCACTCCTAATAATGAAACTTCACTTCCAAAATCAGACTTGCCCAAAGGAAAGACGTGCAGCAGTAACTCTTGTGTCACTGCAAGATCCCAGCTCTGCAGGGAAATGCACAATGTGCGTTTATGTCCCCAAAAGTCACAACTTCCACAACTTCCAAAACTTCACGTTTTTGGTTTGCTTATCCGCACTACAGTATCGGTTCCAGCCAAAATAAGGGACCCAGTAAAGCAGGGCAATGACCAAGTCTAGCGACACTGTTACTGTCTTACAGATTTAATAAAGAGAGACTTGAACAAAAGGGGGCCCAAAGCTTGGGAGAGTTAAATGATTTGCCAGAGGTTATACAGCAGTGTCACCCGATTCAGGGATACCATCAGCCTTGTTGCCCAGCTCGGTCGTGCCTCCCTCTCTGTCAGCATCACAGGCTTCCATCGCTAAATTGCTCCTGTGGGTGAAAGAGAAACAGCTGGTTTGTACCTTAATTCTTCATTTCCTTCTGCTTATGGCTTTAACCATAGCATCAGCCTTACTGATAATTACCCACATGTCGTTACTGCTGTCAATGCACAGGTTTATGTGGCTGTCACAGATGTTCCTGGGTCTGGCTGCCCTTGCTGCATTCAGAAGCAGAGCCCTTTAAGCAGCTTCTTTGCCGGCTTGATTTTGTTCCGAAACAGGTAAAAAGGACTTGCGTGGTCCACTGCATCTCAGCTGAGGGGAGGTCAGGACCTGAGTCTGGACCACGTCTTGCCTGTCACTGCTGGAGTGAGTCAAAAATGAGAGACTGTCCTAAATCCACCTTGAAGGTAGATGAGGTTCACAGTGCTCACGCACTCGGTCACAG
Organism: Vanellus vanellus; assembly: GCF_965231255.1. Lineage (NCBI taxonomy): Eukaryota > Metazoa > Chordata > Aves > Charadriiformes > Charadriidae > Vanellus > Vanellus vanellus. Next base: position 14,776,221 of record NC_138912.1, on the reverse strand, counting down.
GTGAGAGGCTGCTCCTTGCTTTCCTTGCCTCTACCCATGGGACAAAGATAAAAAGGCTTAAATTCACCCAGGAATCTGGTCTCCTCTGACCACAGGGTCTCAGCTGTTTTCCTGCCGTGATGTAAAGGCCCACGCAGGGGAGCTTGTTGCAAACAAGTGCATGCATGTTCTGTGTTTTAGGGCATGAGTTTCAGCGTAGATACAGGCTTACGTGACCTGTAAACATGCCCTTATACAGCGTCTCTCCTGCCGACATGCTCAACTTGCAGGCAGGATGGTTTACAGCTCTGCTTCCCTTTTTGGGCAGATAGTTTTGCACAAGTGCACTTTTACATTCCAGGATAATTTAAAGTAATATTTACTAGAAATGTGCCTTAGCCTTATGTTATCACTTCAACATGCACACATGCTCATTCACACTTCAGAAAGAGTCCGAGAAAAATGGAATATAAGCAATCTGCTGCCTCTCTGCTATAATAAAGCATCAAAAAAGGAAAGGAAAGGATCAGCTGTTTAAATCCTGGGGTCCTCAGAGCCCTGGAGGAAGGATGGCAGCTCATGGGAACCACATGGTGGTGTCTCATGTTAGCCTCTTTCTTTCGAGGACTTGGCTAGTGAGCCTGGCATAGGCTGAGAAATGCTCACGTACACTTTCGATGGACTCACTGCAGGACAGCAAGGGTGCCAGCTTTCCTCAGTGATGTGTACGGTATAGCATAATGTGTGTTTTCAGCATATTCCTGTACCTTTTGGTGGGGAATTCCAGGTTTACCTGCTGCATGATGTCTTTTTGAAAATTGCCCCGTTGTTTTGGCAGTGACATTGTAGCATAGGATTACAGAATGGTTAAGGTTCGAAAGGACCTATGAAGATCATCTAGTCCTACCATCTACTGTCTTTTCTAAGCACGATACACGTGCTCTAAAAGTACGGAAAAATGGGACTGCAAAGAAATTATGATTTAAGCATATCCCTCTACCCACCCTGTATTTCCAGTGGAGTAATGTGAGGGAACGGTCTGTTCGTTTTCTTTAGTGCCGTTCATTACTAGCATGGTCAGCAACCAAAGCCCCTTACTGTTTATTACTCTGTCCACGCTCTTCTCCCATCCATCTGTATTCTCGTTCATGCAGTATTTCAAAGTGGTCTTGGCCTTTTACCAGCACAGACTTGGAAAACCAAGGCTAATTTTATTTAGATTGGCCCACTGAGAGGCACCTGTTGAAAGCAAAGCTTCGCCACCTCTTGTAAATATAAAATATGTGAAAAAATATACATATGCATATGTATTAAATGTGCGTGTATTAGATTTACCTGAAGTAGAAACAGTATAAATATATGTTTCAGTAATAAATACGTATACAGATCCTAGTAGAATTAACTGGCAGTGCTGTATATTATATCAGATATTTGGGAAATATTTTCTTTCTTCAGATCTGCTTCCTAGCTTCTTATTACTTCATGTTTGCAAAGTATCCAAAGTCAAAATGCGAAGTGATCAGGGGTGGAAATGTACCCATCTTGGGACTCAAGCTAGTGTATATTTGACAAGGAAGTTGCAGATTTTGTAGAGAAAGAAGGAAACATGTTTTTCTTTCTTCACCCTTGTCAGTTCTTAGGTAAATTGAATCTCTATCTCCAGGGCACCTTTAGAAGAAACATTAAATAAGCCTCAAATGAGGTGGATATATGGGCAAATTTCAGGTGTGAATGGTATAAGACTGATGATAAATCTAATTTATCACATGCATCTGCGGTTTTACCATGTGGTTATTACTATTTTATTTTCCAAGTGCAAAACTTATTTTCCATTGCCCACGGGAGTCCATTTCTGTTGCTATTCTGACACATGCAAGTAAGCAGACTCATCTGCCGAGAGTGCTTCGCGCTAAACAAAATTGGATAATCAAATATGACTGCAGTGTATTTTTATAGTGTATTGTTGAAAGTGGAAGCTATAAACTATTTACCCTCTCTGTGGAAGTCTGTGACTATCTGATGCAAAAGAATAATATGTGTTTAAACAGAGCCCTACTTAATGAAGGCAAGATATACACGACCTGCAAACAGTCAGTTGTCATTGTTTTTCCGCATCTCCTAAGGGGAGAGAGAATTTAAATTGCTCATAAAGTTTTATTGTCTGTAGCTGTTGTCTCTATGGCAGCTGCAGGAAGCTCTCTGACATGGCTAAAAATGTGAAAACAGTTTAATAAATAACTCACCTCTTGCCATTTTAATTAATCCCTGCTTTGCCTTAGCACCTCTGGAGGGACGTATTTTTCCAGATGCGATAGGTACCCACAAGTTATCCCACAGCCCAAAGGCAGCTCCTTGCGCTTGAAGGTCTCTGTCCTCTCGCTCTCTGATAAGGCTGCCGGAGACAGCGCTTTTCGGCAAGCTAGAGCTCATCTTGGCTGCGTGAAGGCCGTGGCTTTTTTCCCCTTCTCTTTGCGTTTGAGTGTAAACAACGCAGAATTCGTGCCCGTGAGCCTGGGGTGGCCCGCGGGGGACGGCAGCGTCTCCCGGGCTCTGCCCTGCCCTCCCGCTGGCAGCAACGGGGGCTTCGGGCTCCGCAGTTGGATGGCAAACGCCCAGTAAGTCGGAACAGCCAGATGCCAAGCAAAATATGGTCTCGGGGTGGGGGGGATCAGCATTTCAGGCTTCACCGGCTCTTGACGAGGTGTTGACTTAGGAAATTGCACAGAGGCTGTGTGCGTCACACATACTTTATCGGCGTGGCTGGTCCCAGTACCGGTTGCTTTCACCTGAACCAGCGTTGCCTTAGCAGGACTGCTCGTGGAGCTGAGGCCTTGCTGCAGGTGAGCAGAAAGGACAGAATCTGGCACGTAATGCACTGTTGGGCACATTTTATCCACGAAATATCCACATCGGCGTCAGGAGAGCCTGCAAGTGAACCTGGGTAGGAATAAATTTAAGAGGGATTAGTCTGGCTGTTATTGCCCAGACTGGGAAAAATGAAGCCTGTAACAAGACTGAATGACCAGTGGAAAAATAAATTTTGTGCTTTATAAAGTTCCTTTAGTTTTGGTAAGCTGAATTACTGTTCCTAACACAGGCAAGAAGGGCTAGATAACAATATTTTCCATGTTACCCGTAAAAGCACAACGAATTATGAAAACTCTGACAATTGCAAGTGGTGTGTACGTTATGGGTGTGTGAACGCTGCAGTTCAGATGCTGACCCTGCAAAGATAGGCCCCTGTGTTTAAAAAAAAAAAAAAAAATTCCTTCACATTAAATATCTGTTCTGATGAGTGAGGTGGCTGTCGGTTTAGGGAGGTAAATATTGCTGGTTTACACTAAGAAGTTTATCTGGCCTTTCCTAAGTGGTGTTATTTTCTCAGCATAAGTGTGGAACTTGTAGTGTGGAAACAGTGATTCCATTTAAAAGGACTTTGAACTTATTCTGCTTCTACTAAAGGTATAAACCACTGGAATAATTTAATATATACTGAATTCATTACACAGTTATAGTTAGTGTCTAGTATAGACAGGGCCTTAGACAATAATAACATCACTAATGGAGCAGTGTATTTTTTTTGAGAAACATTTCAAAGAGTTCCTTGTGTTAGCAAAGATTGTGGCATTTTGATTTAAATCATTAGGATAAAGTATCTATGTTGTTTTTTTAAAAAAATACATCTCTTAACTGATACTTAATGCCGCATGTAATTGTATTTTCCTTAGTTTGTCTTATGTGGTTCCTATTATAATTCTGTAAGTAATTAAGTGTCTTAAAAAGAAAGGTGGAGAGAATATGTTGGTACAGCGAGTTAACCTTTGCAGCTTTCTTAATACTTGTCTCCAAAATATTCAGCGAAATAGTTAAATGGGTACAAACCATGGGCTGTAAAGCTGAAAGCTAATGTCTCTTAATTCATAAACCTATAGCTTGACAAAACGAGTGCGTTTACTCCAGTGTAAGACCGTTGGAGCTGGAGGTAAGTTTTGGATGTAAACTGAGTAGATCATCTGGTAAAAGTCTAACAATTTATTGTGCTAATCTTGCAATTCCAGCTGTTCCAGCTGTGGAGGCCCTTTCCCCTAAGCCTGTATGACAGATGACAGCTAAACATTGCTTATATGATAAAACTAAACACTGGCTCTGTACAGTATGTCTCTGCTGGCATGAGATAGCACTTTGTCATTTCAATGTCTAATTGGTAACACAGCTGCTGAATATGCAATTTACCGTACAGAGGATATGATTTTGTTATCCCTGTAGGTGTCTGGGTTATTAAAAAAGTTTGACACCTTTAATAAAACTAAATTGGCTTTTCCATCTGTATCAGCAACAGAGCTAAAAATGAGATTGCTTTGTACTCTGAAGTCTCCATTTGTTTCTCCAAGTAGCGTAAGCAGAACTGTTGTTGTTGGACTCAGTCTGGAAATCCTTACTCATAGCCCTACCCTACTCTCAGTTTTACCAACCTGTACTTGGAGTCACCTGTGGAGTCCCTCTGGCTTTGCACTGAAACTAGCCCCAGGTTTTTGCTCACTCATCACTTTTCTGTGGCCAAACACCGAGCAGGAGAAGCCCCTCTGGACCTTGCTTGGCTTGTCCTGAAGAAAACAGTATTTTGACTGAGGTAACCTGTGCGGATCCAAGCCAGGACCTCTCCTTCCATGTACCCTAGGCAGGAGAAACGAGCCTCTTGGTGTCTGTGTGAGTGGAACTGTTTACAAGTGGCTGAAAGATGGCAAAAATGCAAATGGTGTCATCTGCTTGTGCTAACTCAGAAGATCTTTCGTTGGTGTCTCAGGTCTGCGCTCACTGAAAGCTGCTCTCCCAGCACTGATGGACTGGTGCAGCAATGCCCGGCCCAGTCAAGTATGCAGTGCCGCCGACCACAGTGTTAATTTCTCACCAAACTGGGCTATCAATGTAACTGTTGCTAAATTATGGAGCATTCTTGCATCAAAAAGTTATTGTCTGTATGATGCATAAGAGTGTGCCTTGATACCTGCTACCAGTAACTGGCCTTAGACTTTAAGTCTCACACTAAATCGTGATGCTAGATGCTACGTGGGCTGGAATGACCCATTTGTTCATTTGTGCCAAAATATTAATTAATTGGGACTTCTTAGACAGAAAGAGCCTCTCTGTTCATCAGCTGTATGTGACTCTCTTTTGACGAGTATGAAATGCAATTCATATGACAATGGCTCTGTACAAACAGGACAGGGCAACTTTAGGGTTGTTTAGAGGATTTATTGAGTCAAATAAAGGAATTTCTTAAAAAGTAAAATTTTCAGTGGTGCTTCCAGGACAGGCAAATCCAAAGGCATGGCTGGCGCTCTGGGGGAGGGGTTGGGGAGTCTGGGGCACGGATGGAGGAGGGATCCCTGTGCTGCCCCACGTGTACGTGTGCGCTCTTCCCTGCGAATCTGCTTCACCCAGTGCTGGAGGCAGAGCCTGAGGCCGAGCGGGCCTCAGCAGTCTGGCACCGCTCTTCTGTCCTCAGCTTGCTGCAGTCTCGTTCCTAGTCCTGGCCTTAGTGTGGGACACGCACACTGGGTCCCGAAGGTCTGTTGAATCTGGTGTCCTGCCTCTGACACCAGTCAGCATCTCTAGGTCCTCCTTGGAAAAAATTTCTGCAAGTGTAGGTGTTTTCTGCTGCCTTTCATCTTTAGTCATGCTGAGCTACTACTTCTGTTCTCCAAGATATACTACCTGCGCTGAATCGACTCCTGATTTTGATGCAGAGGTTACATCAGCTCTGCTTATGATGCAGCTGATCCTGCAAGGTGCTGTGCTCAGTGAGACGCTGGGCTCCTCTCTCCTGCACAGACACTTAGGGAAATCTGGAACTTGCATTCACCTATCACACTGTCTTAATCATATTTTCATAATACCTCCTTCTGACGGTATTACATGTTTCCCTTATGTTGTGGCATTTGGTGAAGATATCATCCCTTGTACTGACATGTGAGGTAAGTGCTTCTATGTATTGTCATGGGAATTACAGCAGGGTACTGTTGGCAGAACTCTGCAAAATTTAGAAAAAACATTTCCGTGTATATAAGCTAGAACAGTATGTCCAGTCACTTACAAGTTTTGATTCTTTAGAATTAGCATCATTTTGATTTTAAAGGCCTTTACAGAAATATTTTAAAAGAAATGTCCATTCCATCTGCACCTATTAGATTTTGAAATTAAACTTACTTGGGATTGGTAAATTCTTAGTCTGTAGCTAGGGATAAAAGATTGATAAATCAGATTGCTGGCCAGTGAATCAAATCTTGTGCCACTGAGTATGGCTAGTGTGTTTAAGATGAAAATCTCTTGTGATGCATCTGGCTCCCAGTGTGACCCTTCACAGACAATTAATTCTCTTCAGGAAAAAAAAAATGTTTAATTGCTCTATCTTCTTTTAAGAGGATAAAGACGACTCCAGGGAAAAAGCCTTTACAATCCAATAATCCTATTCCCACGCTGGTACCATGCCAATAAATACTGCACCACTGGCATGGAAAGATCTGAAGCCTCCAAAATCTTTAATGCAGAGTGTTCCCTCTTTCTCTGCATGCCCGAGTCCGGAGAATCCCAGCAACTCAGAGCTGTGTAAGTGTTTACTTGAACTGGGAGACTGATGACAATTTGATCGATGTGTTTCCATAGACATTTGCATTTCCTCCTCCTTCTGCAGTGATGTTTCCCTGCTTGATTTTCTTTGCCCTCTTTGGTATCTGTAGGCAGCAGCCATCACCCTCCTGAGCTTTTCACGGGCATCAGCAGACTGCTCTGTTATCCCAGCATGGTTTGTGTGAAAGCACTTTTTGACAAAAACACCAGTCCTGTTGGTTTCTGCTCCTGTTTCTGAGGCCTGGTTGGTTCTAGCTGGATCCGATTCAATAACTCCGTACACAGTGGAGTATGCTCGTGTCTCAGATGAGCCCTGATGTTGCCTGCATTTGTCAAACCACTTTTGATTGCTTTGTTCCTGACGCGGTAGAGTCTGCAGATCTCCCCTGTAATGCTGCTCGGCCAGGTGGAAGGAAATTGGCCTCATGCTGAAGGTCAGTGCTAGAAACAGTTGGAAAGAAAACTGAACTGATGGAGAATTTCACTGCGAAGCTGCAGGGACTGGCGATTTCAGCTCAGCCTAATTGGCTTACTCAAGAGAAATACATAGATGATTTGGTCTTAAGCCATAATCACTATTATGACTATTTGTGTGATAATTTCTAATGCTTCAGTTTTGGATGTGAGATCTCAGAGACCAATGCTCCTTCAAAAACCAGATAAGCTCCAAAGAGTCTAAGTAACAATCTAATGGCGAGGCAGAGGGTGCTTTGCATTGGTAGGCTGATGGATGAAAGCTGATGGAGGAGAAATTTAAGTGGGAAGTGAAATACCATTTTTAAAGGTGTGTAGTTCCCCACTGGACAGTTTACCCATTCTCAGTTGCTCAGAAAAGAAGACTGCGTAGGCTGCAGGGCCTGAATTCAACAGGATGGTTAACTACTTACCCACCTCTTGCACATATGTGGTTGTATCTGGTGTGCCAGAAATCAGGTATATGCTTGAGTAAGTCTGTTAATTCACATTCCTAAAGATAGCCATGTGCTTAAGTGCTTTGCTGGATCTTTTTCTTTGCCATCTGCTTGTTACTGGGTTCTGTGCAGGGCTTGCTAGGTCAAAACCAGTGGTCTGTGGTTAATCAGTAATCAATGGTTATGCAGGGATCAGGCTCTGTGCTTAATGGCTTTTCTGAGAAGCAAAGACTGTTAGGAGGAGGAGGAGGAGAGAGATGAGCGTGGGCAGGGGAGGGTGGAACGCACTGCTGAAGTTGGAGGGGGATAGAGAGATTTCCTCCCAGCAATGCTTGCATTTCTTGGAAAACACGGCTAGTTTCTGTGCAGGAAGGTTTAAGAAGGGGTCCAGAAGCATGAGGGGAGCAGGAAGATGAAAGCATGGAAACAGGGTGAACGGCTGTCTGGAAGTGATGGAAGAAGGACGGGTTTGGCAAAGAGAGCTCAGGTTATGTTGATGGGGAAGGCAAGAACAACCCAGTGACCAAGATACCATCCCTTTCTTGCCTGGTTTCTTCACTCATACAAGGTTCAATTCACACTTGTAAATTGCTGGCTTATTTTGACTTTATGTTGATAATTCATAACCCAAAGGCTTTGGGTTGTTTTTTTTCCCCCTTTATCCTGAACAGCACAGGGTGCTCTTCAAACAGGCATGCTTGAACTTTTGCATGGGTCACTGTGGATGTCTGGCATATTCCTTAAAGATGTGAGCTCTTTTATCAGGTCAAGTGCATACTACTGACACTCTCTCTATCAAAGGAATCATAAAGATAGAGGAGAAAGATGACCTATGGAAATATCATCTGTGTCAGATGTTTCTTACGTCCTGAATTAGATTAGCGGCTTTTCGTTGTGCTCTTGATAACACTTATTCCTCTTTGCAACGTCTCTTTTCATCATATAGTTAATTTATTACATGTCTTCTGCTAACATCAAACACTGGCAGGTCTATCAAAGGGGTGTTTTGGATGAAGGTGAGGAGGCTGTGTGAGGAGAGAGTAGATACTCCTTTGTTTGTCAGTGCTTTGCAGTGGGGATTTCACACTCCGCAGTCTGTGCCTGTGAAATTTGCTGCCAGATGAACTCCTGCCTATCGGGTTGCGCTTGAGAGGCTAATCTTCCACTTAGTAGCATCTCTAGCTTGCTTGGTTGAGAAAAGAACCTCTCTAAAATATGTCCTGAGTGCAGTATTTTCCTGCAGATGATTTAGTTAGAATGGACAACCTGGAAAGTTAACGGAAATTACTTGCAAATGTGGCTTTAGAAAGCCTAGTTTATGCTAGTTATGCTAACCTGAATCATTTCTATGGGCAAGCATTTAGAACTGAAATAACCTGACTTTGGTTTAGCGAGACTCAGAGTGAGGTTGGCTGACATCTGATTTACCTTAACAGTTTTGCTGGCAACTGCAAAAGTGAGAAAAAAACTTAGCCCCTCTCCAAGATGGGCACGGGGTAAATGGCAGCCACTGCTCAAGCCCAAGCAGCCACCTGCCCCTGGCTTTAGACCTAAGTTTCGCTATCGCTGCTGGAGATGTTTCACTGTTGGTCACCCCGGCATAAGCATCGCCCGGGGCATATTTGCAGCCAGCAGTCCCAGATGCTCACAACTGCTGTCCCCTCCTCAGGATGTTCCTATTGGCAGATATTTGACCAGGCTATTATTTTATGGTATATTTAGTTCTTCTTTATCTTTCCCCACTGTCAGTCTCTCCCGCCCAATAATCGTGTTTTCTTCCTTACCACAGCCTCCATATCCTGCTGTCATTCTAAAAATGTTTCTGTGATGTTAAATCTTTTCCAGTTATATGATGAGAATTAATTCATTCTGACACGGCCATGAAAATCTGATTCAATTCCTTTTTTTGGTATCTCAGTCACAGTCCTTGATCACAAATCAGCATGACTCAGAATTTCCCAGGTTATTATTTCCTCAGAAAGGCTGATTGCAACCCTGTCTCCATATTTAATATGCTTTTCCTGACTATAGTGAAGCTGAGCAGTCGAGACTGCAGTGATTTTGTTTGGAGACCTGTCTGTTGTTCTGTCATTTGGCGCCACAAGTGGAGAAGAAGGTGACACCAAAGAATATCCCAAACCGGTTTTAGTGTTGCAGTTTCCCATCGTCAGGTAGTTGAGTCCATGCTGGCTCTGCAGCATGAAGTTGACTGTGGAAACTGGCAGGATTTATTTCTCTGCAGACTAAGAAATCTTGGGTCGCAGGTGGAGAGGGAACACAGTGGCTTTATCATCTTGTGCCAGGACATGAGAATTTAGTAATGACGGGTCTTCAAACTGGCCATGTTGTGCTGCCATCTTCTGCCAAAATGGACTATCCTGAAATGTTTCAGATGATAGGTTTTGAATCCTTTTGGGTTTGACTAGTTAGACGAGTAGCTTATCTGGAGTCACGAAAGGTAGACCAGAATGAAAAATAAGTGGGAAATACTCTCTTTGGGGCCCTTACTGTTCATTTATTCTCTCCGACATGTGTTTGTCTCTCAGATTTTATGTCTGGAGGGCAGGACCGTGTTGGCTGCCCATTGAAAGAGTGGAGTGCCGTCAGTCTGTTTTCTGCGTTGGGCTGCGCTGTGGCCAGGAGGGGTTTGGAGGCTCGAGGAGGTTTCCCTTTCCTTACAGAGAGCCTCTGGCTCTGGAAGCAAACGCAGGAGGAAATCCTGCTTCCAGTCTCCATTGTACCTCTCCATTTTCTGAAGGATGTGCTGTCGGCTGAGCAGCAGCTGAAAGGGCTGCAGGAAGGAGCAGGCATTGCTTCTTGCAGGTCGCAGGAGGCAGGCGAGGTCCCTGAGCCTGCCCCAGGGGGTTTGTCACTGCACAAATTCAATGCCCAGCTTGAGGACTAAGGAGCCGTTTTCATGTTTTCTATTGATTGCTGCAGTTTCCGTTTGTGGTTCTCTCGGGTCCTTCAAATAGGGCAGTAGTAGCTTTAATACCCACTTGGGTTTTTTGCTTGCTTGCTTGCTTCCTGCCAGGCTCTAGGATTTTTTTTTTATTTATTTTTTCACATTAAAAGAGAAAAAAAAAATGCCCAGACAGATTGGTCCATTATTTTTATGAGGGAAGAATATTTATTAGATTTTAATTGTGCAGGAAAAGCAACCAAGCACTGACTGCAGGGGAAAGCCTTTACACACTGGTATGAGTACATCGGATCAATAACTAATGGTTAACAGGAAGGGACAAAAAGCCATCCTTAATTTTAGTGGTAAAGGATTGAGCTCCCGATCCAGGCTCAGATTTCTCATCTTCCTGAGACAAATCACACAAATGTCTGCTTTCTGCAGGTGGAGATACTGTGTTTCTTCTTGACAGGGGATTGTGGGTTTCAATTCCTCTGCGTTATTGGCCTCCTCATGTGTTAAAGTTGGCAAGCCAAGCTACTGGTCCAGCAGAAACGCCTTACCTTTGTTTGACTTCTGTGCCTTGTGAGTGTGTGTTTCTGGCAGAGACATGAGTTGCTGTTTCATGACTCAATTTTATATTGTGTTGCGTATGCCAGAGGCTCTGCTGTGATGCTCCCGCCCTGCTAGACACGACCGTTATTAAAGCTTAGGTGACTGAACTCAGTTTCCCCTAAAATTTCCAAACCATTCTAGGTATTATTGATAAGAATAATTAGGATAAGATGCTGGAACGCTGAGCAGAATGGGTGGCCTTTGTGAGGCTCATTAATAATGAATGAGCCATGTAATTTCCCTTAAGTGACAAGGTGCAATTGCTTTTTTTTTAGGCCCAATTGCATCCTCATGCTACGAGCAGAGATGAGACCCTCTCGCCTGCATTATTGTGAATTACCCATCGGGGAAATAAGGATGCTGTAGGTTGGAAATGCTGCCTGGAAGCTCACTCGTGACACAGAGAGACAATCAGATGCTGAATAAGCAAGAAGTTAATTTTTCCTCCCCTTTCTCCTTTCCACAGTAGAAATGGGTTTGTTTTTGCTGGAGCTTTGCCTGCGTAAAAGCTGCAGTATGGAGCCAGTGTGTGCCATCACACTTAACTTTTGGTGTGTCAGAAGGCAGCTTATGGTGGGGGCAAAAAGCCTTCTCCGATGGCAGTATCTGCCGAACGTGCCTGCAGGGTGGAGGGGCTGCGGGGGGAGCCCAGCGCAGGGGTCCCAGCCCTACCTTACAACATCGGAAAACAAACGCCTCACAGATGAAACAAATGTAGTACTCTGATTTAATACAACCTAATAGTTGCGCTTCGGCTAACTTATAATGAAGAATGAATCGGTATAGTCTTCATTAAAAAGAGAGTGATAATATAATAAACATAACCTTATTGAACTCAAGGCAGCATAAATCACTTGTATTTCAAAAGCATTATAAAAAAATAATTATGATTCACGGCTGAACTCTGGTTTACGGTCTGTGAAAAATTCTTACGTTTTGCTTTCAAAAAAGCATTTCTCTTAATCAAATATGTTGCAATTAGAGGGAGTGGTAATGATCCAGAAGGTAGCTGAGTGGTGTTGCCTTTTTCAGGATCTCTACAGCTGCCATTTTCATAGCGTATAGAGATGCTTGGTGTTGGCAGAGAAGCTCCCGCGGACCAGAGCTCCAGCAGTTGGAAATGTTGTGTTTTGCAGCATACCCCCGTTCCCCCAAACCTACCATGATGTTGAATTCCATCCACTTAAAACAGAGCCTATGTTTAACAATAATTTAAATCATTATCCTGCCTGTCAGCTCGGAGTTAAGGGGCTATGCAACTGCGATTCTCTGTTTAGAAACTGCCTGGAATAATAACTTTCAGATGTCTCAAATATGCACCACTTATCTATAACATCTAAATACAAATGTCTCCCTGCTGAGCAAGCCCGACACTGTTTACCTATCGCGTCCAAACCATTCCAGAGGGTTTGCTTGGCGTGAGCGGAAGGCCCTATATCCGCAGCTCCGACAGCACTGTCAGTGTAATGTTTTTCAACTCCTCCTCACCTTTAGGTGATTGCAGAGAAAGAAACGGCCTAAGCCCGAGGGTGACAAGTGAAGAATGTCCCTGCACATGCATCCCCCCTCCCTCCCGCCCCCACGCCAAGGGTAAAAGTGCACTGCGAGGCAGCCCCGCGCTCTGGCAGACGGGATGATGCTGGCGCCGCTGGGTCCCTGCCAGCCTGCCGTGAGATGATCCAAATGCTGAATCCCGCATGCCCTGGGCGCGCCGGGGCTGGGCAGTGTCGAGGCGCTGTCGCTGGCTTGGGGGCCCCAGGCTCTTTCTCCGCTTGCAGACCTCAGTGGGACCTGTCAAGTCTCATTGAACGTCAAGCTCCGGAGGTGGCTTGCGCCGTATGCTCCCCCCAGCTACGGCGTGCCGAAGATGTGTGCCGCGTGGCCGGATGGCTCCGCTGCCGCCCGGGGAGCTGCTGTGCTGGATGCGGGCACTCGGGGTGTCCCTTGAGGAGCTGCAGGGGTAATGGGCTGTGGTGCGGGGCTGCCCCTGCAGCTCATCCGTGAGTAATCAGAGCAGGGAGAGCTGAAAAACTCCTCCTCTCCTTGCTGCAGCTGACCTGTGGCTTTTCATAGGGGAGAGGCCCTTTGAGTTTTGGGCCCTCTCCAAAAGGTGTGGAGTGTCTCATGCCACCTACACCTGGAAAGAGCGGAGCTTCATCCCCCAAACTGGCATTGGGTACCAAAGGCCTCAGGATGATGCTCTACGACCCAATGGGTTATGCTATGTAGCCTCCAAATTTCCTAATGCATCCCGGGGAGCCCCATTCAGTGCTTGGGCTTTGCTTCTCCTGGGCACACAGAACACCCTCAGCTGGCACGCGCTGTCCTGATGCAGCCAGCGAAGGTTAAATAAGGAGAAGCATTTAACGCATCTTTGCATCGCCTTTGGTCCCTAGGTGAAGTCTGAGTCATTTGGTGAGCTGAAAGATACCAGATCTATGCAAATGTTATTGTTGATTCTTCCCAGGGTGGCTCAGCCACATACAGACTGTTATCCCTTTGCTCTCAGTTAATTCCTGGATTTCCCATTGTCCAGCCGTGCAGTGCTGCTACTCCCCTCATGTTACACAACAGCGTGTTGTCTGAAATGTATGCGTTCTGGGCATTGAAAATTGCTGTTTCTTTATTAATCTGTATAGAAAGCATGGAAGTTGCACTGCTGGCACGGGTCAGACGATACCAAATTGTTTTACATGGCTATGGTTATGGAAGCAAGGCTTCCCTCTTGCCCGGTTTGGGCAGCAGTTAGCGTATGTGTCTCCTCCGCAGCCACCCAGGGCTGCCGCAAAGGAGCACTGCTGATGTGCTGCCTCTGCGACCAGGTGGAGCCTGCTATAGGGGTTTTCGGGATATCTACAATTAGTGAAGCGTGCATAGCATTGGCTGAGCTCAGAATATGGTTTCTTCTTCCCTTTTCTCTTTTTAATGTAGGCTTCCTTGTAGGGATGTGGCTTGGAGAGGAGTCCTTTATAGCTCGGTCTCAGCCCGCCCAGGACAGATCAGTGAGGCTCAGTGTCTGATGGCTGTCTTCATGCAGAATGGCTACCTCCGTGCGCATGAATATACAGTCCAGTTTACTTGCCTGAAATGGCCAAATTGTGTTTCTGTTCTTCATGAAATATTCATCTGCTCGGATGTAGTAAGCCAGGTTTTTCTGGCACTGGCGTTTCTGGACAGAAGTGTGCACAGACACGTGGCTTCGGTGCCCACTCAGTTTGCTGGAGCTGCCTGGTGGGGAGAAGCTCTGCCTGGGGAGCCACACAGCTCTGCCACGCTCAGGAATGAGCTGCTTTGGGGCCACCTTCCCTCCACTCATCCTCCCACTTTGTATGTTTGGGGGCTTCGTCTTTACGGACCTGCCCTGGTATCCGAGCCGTTGTGGGTGGGAGCAAGAGCAGCATGCAGGACCCACGGGCTCTCCATCCTCCTACACACTGGCTGTGTGTAACAGCATCTCTCACACCAGTTACTTTTTCAGCATCTTGTCACCACCTCAGCAGCTCTTCACCAACTTCCCCGCCATCACCCATGCCAGAGGGCACAGCAGAAGTTAGCAAGTTGGCACAGCAGAAAAAATTTATACATTTATCCTCTTTCTCCCTCACTCTGCTGTGTATCTGCGCTGCTTGTGTGTGACAGTTAAAAGCTGCCTCTCTCACTTACACAGAATATCATATTTACCAGGTGTTCTCTGATAATGGTTTTCAGCTTGGCCACGTATGCAGAAGACTAATTTGCAGGTACCGGAGTTGCCTTCATGCTGTTTGTGGCTCTAAATTTGTGCTGGGTGCTTGCTGCCCGGACAGAGAGAGGGCGGCGATCCAGGGTGCTGGCATCTCGGGTATCTTCAGCGAGAGATGACCAGTGACGTGTTTCTTCCCAAGTAGCATCTGAGGTGACGTGACAGAATGACAGACAGATGGTGTTAGGTCGCACAAGAAGCGCTGCTGGCCAAAAAGGTATAAGCAGCTAGCGTGAACTCATGTGATCAGGTCCAGCCAGTCTCCGTAGCAGCCAGGGCTGCTTTCATTTATTGGGGGTGGGAATTGTTGACTGTAATAAACTGCAGGTTCAAAGCTGAATTGAATCTCAGCTGCTCCAAAACCCCCTGTGCTCTCCGATCTGGTGTTTTGATTACCTGAGCCCATTTTAAATGCTAGCTCAAGCGTCAAGCCCTCACATTTCCATTTAGCTGTTCAAGGAAAACAATTTTAATAGCTACCCAGCTATTCATCAGGATTAGGCCCTGCTGGACTAGTTTGGATATCACGCAAGCTAAGTGCAGCGCGGTCCGAGCTTAACTTGGAACATCCAGAGGCACAAAACTCAAGCCCATTCCGTGTTCCTGTGCAACCTGCTCTAAGGTGTCCCTTCCAACCCTATGATTCTATGATTCCTCAGCCCCCCTCTTCGTGCCACTGGCCATGTCCAGTACCAGGAGAGGAGGGACTGGGGGAGATCCTGCTCTCCTGTTATTCCTGGCCCCGATGGAAAGAGGGAGAAGCAGAAATACCAGCAGGATCCGTGCCCTTTTGGAGCTCCCACCCTCGAGTCGATGTGGATGCAGCGGAGAAAAGCATCTGTGTACCCGGGCGCTTACCCAGTTTCCCCCTGTGGCAGCAGTGCCCATTGCTCAGTGTGTGCCTCCCCGCGTGCCCCGGCGTCGCAGCCTGGAGCACAGTGGCCTCCCAAGAACGCCCCTGCGATTCCAGTGGAGCGGGGAAAGCGAATTTGTTCTGTATTTGTTCTCTAAGTTTAGGTAGCTAGTATACCGCTCTGCCGAGTGTTGAGGGAAAAATTCCTCATTGCACCTTATGTGTTTCTTGGAGTGGCCGGTGCTGAACTGAAAATCCTCGGCCAGCCGGCGCTGAGCCGGGTCGCACGGTGGTGCTCAAGACAGTGGCGGCTTCAAGACTTGGGGGTACACGTAGGTTTCCTCTCTTGTCCGCATATCTTCGTGCAGACATCAAGAAGTTTTGCTTCCTCGATTGCCAGTATTTAGTGGGAAAATGCTACAAAATGTTCTTTAAAAACAAAATAAATAATAGGAGTTGAATCGATTGCGGTCGTTTTCATGCTGTTGCTGCTGGCTGGCTTTTCCTTATCCAGACTTCACTGGAGTACATTGGAGGATTCCTACGGCAGGCTCAGGCACCCAAACGGGTTTGGACATTTAATTGCTGCAGTGGTGGGGACCTGTCAAGGGTGATGCTGGCTGCCCTCCGTGTAATCGCTGAGATCTAGAAGTGGGAGCTAGAAATCCCCTAAGAGTCTGGTTTCTTTAAGTATGTTGACCCTTTGGATTGGCTGTGGAGGCTCCTGGGACAGCAAAATTTATGTAAGACATTTTGCAGTATCATCTTTTTTTTTTTTTTTTTTCAGTTTTAGGAAATGTTGAGGGTGGATGGAGTTCAGCGGGGTGAAAGGGACGGTTCTCCTGCATTTAATAACTGCTGCTGCTTGTTTCTGGGCTGCATCGGTTGCTTTCCAAGGGGAGGTAGGATAGTATCTGCTTTCTATCTGGCAGGACAGCGATCATTTTATTCACAGAATGGTGTGAGTGAAGATAAATTACTGAATTTGTAGAAATATTGATGGTGAGACAAAGCCCTCTCACTAACTGAAAATAATACTGGCTTTTTGAAGCTCTCTGTATAAATATTTACAGCTCTGTGTATATATACATGTATGTATGTATGTATGTATAAAAACAAACAAGAAAAAACCCCCAAACAAACACTGCACAAAGACCAGAAATCTTCCAGACTTTCACCATTTCCATGAAAAACAAGGCGAAAGTAATACATTAAATTGTTCCCGCTTTTTTCAGTCGTCTAGACAGTGCTATACTGAAATAACGCAGTGTGTCTAGCTGAAAAGGGAATTCACTTAGGACTGCGGATCCCTCGCAGACAGCCGGGAGAAACTGTTGAAAAGCATCAGAGAACAGGGAGCTGCTCTCCATTGTGGTCCATCTGGGTGCTGCATCTCGGAAGAGGTGCTGTGGCCGAAAGCGGCTGTCAGCTGTCCCTACCGCTCGGTGCCATCCTTGGCACCGTGTCCGTGGGAGAGAGGGAGGGAGGGAGGAGGTCAGCTGGGACCTTCAGCACATCCAGAAAATACAAATGATGTAGGAGAATGGGCCTCATCTCTGTTTCTCTGGAGAACAGAGAATTAGCCACATTGAAAGTAAAGGAAAACTGCGAAGGAAGTTTAGCTCATATAGGTTATGTATTCACAATACTTTAAGGATCTGAAAAAGGGAGAAGAGTGAATTTGTTGTTTCTGTTGTCATGGGACTGGTCTCCTGGCCCTGTGCTTCCCTGCATTGCACAACAAGCACAAGATGCAACTTCTGTGTAAGGGGAAGTGTGGCAATTCCCTTGAACTCTTAAATACCGCTTGATTCCTCCAGTTGGACACGCAGTGGCATGCCCTTGTTGTTCTTCCCATCCTCCCCCTCTGCGTCCCCAAGCATCAGAGGCCAGGCGGGGAGACACCCGGCACTGCCAGGTGAGCCTGGGCAGAGCTGGAGCTGGGTGGAGATACTCAGGCTTTCCCACCTGCCTGGCTCTTACAGCAGGAGCAAGTGCAAAGACGAAAATCTTACGGAGTATGTCCTCTGCTCTCCTTGAACACATGCAATGCAGGGAGTAAAAATCAGAGCAGGATGTGATGTGTTTGAATTTTAGCCATCCTGTATGTTTGTAGACCATCGCTACTCTGTTTGTTTTTAATGTGGGCAGAAGATTGAGTGCCATAGCTCTGCCTACAGCACTAAGTCCATCAGCTGTTGCAAAATGATCTACCAGGAGAATATCCAAGTACAAGCAGGGTAGACCCTCATGTTGGGAAGCACATTTGTGGGATTGCAGTATAGGATGGTAGATGGCCTCCGTGAAGAACCACTTAAAAGCTATGTCAAGTGTCTCCTCTCTGTCTGTCTGTCAGGATCATGTTAACTGAGCAGTGATGTGTTTAGGCCAGTGCTTTGTGTCTCTCTTTGGGGAGCCAAGAGATAGCTCTGTGCGTGCCTGCTAAACACAGAGACTCAGGTCTGGGCATTTGAGTCATCAGCCATGAAGTCTCTGATGATTTTACTTAGGTACTGGATGGTGACGACGAATTTGGCCGTTGTGGAAACTTCAAAGCAGAGAGCTGGCTGGGGAGGGAGAGCTGATCCCAGGATTTCTTCCAAAAGTGGGGAGTAAGAGTCCCCTGCAGCTCTGGGAAGATATCCCTCAACAGGTATATTGAAAGCACTTCATGCTCAGCCACAGGGCGGCTGCTGCAAGAGCAAGGACTGGGTGCATTGTAAGCAACTGTCACTGGTTACTACACAGTATACGATACATTTATTTAGAGTTTTATAGGCTGTATTTCCCACTTAAAACTGCACAGATTTCCAGGAGAAGTTCAGCTGCTGGCCATCTGCTCCCCAGAGAAACGCTTAAAAGGGCCCTTTCTCCCTTTTAACACCTAAAACATCTCAACATTTAACAAGGTGAGTGTGGGATCTGTCACTGAGGGCTCCGGGACCTCACTACCCGCAGACCGCCTGGGGGGTTATTCAGTACATCGAGAGCTGCTTGGAAGAGGAGGACTCGAGTCACGGACCATGGAGATGAAATGATCTCCCGAAGCCTCTGCGGGGAGGAGAGGGGACAGGAATAGAAACTGGGGAGCCTGACTTTCTGCCTTTTATTCTCTAGCACAATTAAAGTACAGCCTGTTCATATGGTGCAGTTGGTAACCACAGATGTGGTGGGAGGGAATCTCTGGGCAGGGCTGGGAGGAGGAGGAGGGAGAGACAGGAGAATGGGATGAGATGGAGGCAGATGGTTGTGAGTATGGAGAGGAGGAAACCTTAATGGCGAAAGCCTAAGTAGAAACCCAACCAAAAGAGTCATTACAGAAAATACTCATTTTGCTCAATTTGGAGAATCCATAAATTATTTTGGAACACGTTCATGGGACAACCCGCTCAGTGTTTCTAATCTGAAATCCTGTTGTCTAACACGTTTTTGGCTGTTAATATTTTCCAATCTATTGTGTAAATAGATTCTATTTTAACAATTTGGCAAACGGCTTCCCGGGAAAAGCCCGATTCCTCCACCACTCCTCCAGGGTCCCATTGTCCGGGGTCTTATTTTTCCTTCCTGTTTCACACGAACGTGCAGAGCTTTGACAATTGCATTTGTAGTCTTGAAATGTGAATGCCTTCCAAAGCTGGAAGGAGCCTCTCATTTTTTGAGATTGACCTTTGGTTTCCAGTGACAGCCAGGATGGATTTCTGCAATTTTTCATGTTGCCCAGAGCCTGACATTGACTAATAGGACTGGATATTCAGCAGGAATGGCAGGAAACCCTCGGTGATGAGATTTATTCATGCTGTCCATGCGTTGTTTCAAAACTGGAGGGCTAAGTTCCTGTTTGGGGTGAGTGGAGCAGTGTTACAACAGGGGTGAACTTAGACCATTGCTCCTGAAGGCACAGAGCTGCTCTTTCGTTCATCCTCCCCCCAGATCTGTCCGATCAACAGCAAGCGGTCTGTGCTGCTTCATGTATTGCAATAACGACATGCAAAATCACACGGTTCTCTGTTGAAAACCAGCAGCGATCCCATTGCATTTGCCTTTTGTTTATCTTCCTTAAGAAAACAGTGGATTCTGCCTAGTTATAATGGAATAGTCCCTTGCTAGCTGAAAATTACTAGCTAGACAAAAAAAAAAAAAAAAAAAAAGTAGCAGCTCACTGTGTTTGAGAAAGGTTTCTGCAGAGCTGCTATGCTGACTGAATGGAGGGAGACGCTGGGGAGACAGCTTAGCAGGGGAAGCAGGGGGCATTTCGAGAAGCTATTTTGCATTCTGGTTATGTTTTTATGGCCAACTGGGGTTGTTACCAGCATCCTCACGACCTGCTCCCTTCTCCCCTGGCTACCTGGGAAGACGTAAGAGGCCATCACGGCTGAGCTGCAGGGACAGTTTCTTCAGGGCACCCAGGGGCGTTGGCTGTGCCACCACAAAGGAAGGGGGGCAAGTGGCAAGTGCCCACACCATGTGAAGGGGGTCCATCTTCCCCTTTCCCAATGGAACAGATGGGGGCTGCAGGGGGAGGAGAGGGAGCTTTTTTTCGCTCTGCAGTTAGTCAGAGACCTCTGAAGCCATTTCCAACTGGAGATAAATGGGGTAAATAAGCCCATAAATAACCTTCACGTGGAGGTTGTCCGCCGAGCACTGGTCATATAGACATTGGGACTCCTATTTTAAAATTCTTCATTCAGATCTCTAGCTGTCTGTGAGTGTAATCTCACATGATTAAAACAAAGCTGATTTTAATAATTGCTTCATTCCTCCCTGTCTTCCATGTCTGGGGCAGGGAGAGTGGGTGAAATACTTTTTTCTCCTGTTTGCCAGTTAACCTTTTCATTTAACCAGCGCTGGTTGAAATTAGGGGAAGGCTTGATTTTTATATAAGTGAAGCAGTATGAGAAAACAGCCCTTGTTTACTTAAGGTTTTGTAAAAGTCTATTGCTGTTTTTTACAAAACACAAATTTTGGACCAAGTTTGATCTGACAATATTGTTTTCCATCCAGGATTGCTTTGAACCAGCTACTCATCCCCCTTTGTCCTCCAGGGCACCGTGCTGGATTTCACAGAAGCTGAAAATCGCATCTCCTTCAGTTCAAATGCTCTCAGCATCCATTTAGGGGCCCTAACATGGCTCATCCCTTGCACAGCAGCCGCTGGCATGTGTGGGGTATTTGTTTGCCCTTCTCCCTCCCCCCTGTGTCACCTGGCAGGTAGTGGCAGGGCTGTGGATGCTGAGCCAGGAGGGAGGATGTCCTGACTGCCCCTCCACAGTAAAACCCCAGAGGCAGCGCTAGTGCAGCACAGCAGTTTGCACCTCTTTGCAATGCTGCGTGACCTTCTCCTTTCTCCGTGGGTTCTGGCGCTGGGCATCTTTCTGGCCTGGAGAGCATCCCCAACCTGGGAGCCAGCCTGGAGGCGCAGCAGTCCCTCCCTGGAAGGTCGCTAATTAAGGATCAGCAAACATTTACCAGGATTTTTTTGAGTGCCCCTTTCTGCCCCTTAGACCCTGGTTCAGGCAAAACAAGAACCGAGCAGGTACTTCTCCAGCATTCAGAGCGATGCGAAAATTTTAAACCGATTTCAAAATAAAGAATTTCAGGTGACAATTCGTTTGGGCATAAACATAGACTCACCAAAGAAAGATCCTCAGAGAAATTCAGCCTGCTGAATCCTTGACCTCCAAAGGACCCCTAAATATAGTATTGTACGCAATGTGCCTCTTTTTGTGGGTGAGATATTAAGAGCTTATTTATTTATTAGAAAGTGGTTTACAGTGTAAGTAAATTAGTGAGTTCCAAGGCCCTTTCCCAGCTGCCAGATGCTGCGAGAATGTTTATGGCCACTGTAAATAATTTCATAGCTTAATACAAATACATTTTTAGAAATCAAGGACTGATGCCTGCGTGTTTATGGCACAGTTGAGGATTTATCAATTCCTCCAGAATATGAGAAAGAAAACAAACTGTACTTCAGATATTTTAAAAATTCATAGAAAAGAAAAACCCCAAAGGCTTTCTTCGTTCACGGTGCTGTGGGCTCAAGTCTGCGTTGCTTTGGCTGAGCTCTCCCATGTCTCATCAAGTCAGTGAGATCAGAAAATGCTCAGCATCCTTCAGGACCCAGTCCATGCGTTTTGAAGACTGCGAAGGCTGGGACTTTAATGGTACAGACAGCTTCCCCTGCACCGAGTTTGTGTTTGGAGAGCACTTTGCTGCTGCTGAATGACCTTTGCTAAGATCAGCTTTAAATGACAGAAGTCAGGTCCTTCACAGTCAGCAGGGCAGCAAGGTGGAGCAGCACAAGGGATTTGCTTTGTGTTGTGGCTAAAAGGTAACAAGGACTGAGCGGCACCTGTGGGTACCGAGAGAAGGGTGGCTCTGGAGGGAAACCTGCTTCCCAGACAAAAATAGGACACAGAATGAAAATAGGGCTGGGAGGAATTTCCTTTTCAAGGCATGTGCGCAGCGAGGAATTAGAAATTGGTGAAGTGACGTCAGAGCGTATGTGGGATGCTTGGTATGATTTTTGTGAAAAGTCTCGGTGCCTCGGGGAGGGATGGGCAGAAATGAAGTATTACAGATGCTTCGTTTGAGCTTTAGGTCTATTTTCAGCCTCTGTGTGGATGGCAGCGGAGGGCCTGCAAATATCAGCAGAAGCTGTGGGACCACTTCTGCCGTGGTGCGTTGTGGTGGCTGCACGTTCCCGTGCTGTGCTCTCCATAGCAACATATTTTCAATGAAAAACCACAGAACCAGCTGAATAGTTATGAGCGTTTATACTCCACGTGCATGGGGGAGAGCTGATGCTGAGCTGCTGTGAGGCAGAAATGGTCCTCGCTTTAAACTGCAGCCTAAGCTGAGCGCTCAGTCTGGACTTGAAATGCAGTTTGACAATGGGAGGTGCTTCGGTGCGTGTGCTCACAGGTGCCTTGTTCTTTTTTTGGGGAAAAGTGACCCTTTTTATATTACTCGAGATGTCCACCAAGAAGCAGTTTGTTTTGGGGGCAGGAGACTGCCCCAAGTCTACAGCAGCTGAGTCAGATGTCTTGACACAACAAGGTTTGCCCAGGCTATTGGTGCCAGTGCAAACTACAATTAACTTCGTGAAAAATAACTTTTTTTTTCAGTTTTGAGATAGCAGTGAAGCCCAGTGCGACCCTCCGCCAGATCTGGCAGGCTGAGATTTGGGTGCTGTCATTGCAGCGGTGTCAGTTTTGCCGCGAGTGTGGCCTGGCACTATCCTGATCCTCTTTCTCGATGGTGCTGGATTGCCTGGCCTGGAATTTATCTGCAGGGGCCGCAAGCTCCAGCGAAGCGGAGGTGGCTGTGCCGTGCGGACGTGCGGGCAATGCACAACCACGGGCATGGCACCGAGAAGGTAAAAGGAAGGAGCCTGAAGGGCTCAGTGGCTATGCCGGGCTTGCTTGTGTCTGTCCTTTGCATCGTTCCCCTCCTGCTAATTTCTGGGACTGGCAATACATGTGCTGGTGATGGTTTTGAGGTGGTTTGGCAGGTACCACAGTGACAGAGCATCCTCCGAGTGAGCGTGTAGCCGCTGTTGAAGGAGCCGGCTCCCGCGGCTCTGCCTCCGGCCGCCTGCGGAGCAGGCACGCTCGGCAGGACGGCAAAGGCGCAGAGGCAGTGACAGTGTTCAACACATCCATGCTGAATGACTGGGAGTGCTGGGGAGCGAGAGTGCTGACCTGGAAAACAAGCTGAGATTAAGAAATGTCAAATTTCTGGGGAGAAGAAGGTTTCCTGGAGGGCTGAGAGGTGGAAAAAGTAGACTCTGGAGGTTATTTGGGATGGCTGATCTCAAATGGACCGTAAAGCCTGTCTAGCGCTGCTGCCTCTGGGAAGGGCCACCCTAACGCCCTGTTGCAGCTGAGACTCACCTCCCAAAACTGGGTGCTGGGGCATGTTCAGCAATCAGCAGGAGGACATGAGTGTAGAGGTGACCGTGTCCTGGGGACAGAGCTGGAGGATGATGTCTTCTAATCAGCAGACTTTGGGGAGCTTCTCACAGTGTAGGAGTGGACAGCCTGAAGTGGACACACGAGCCACACTGTCCCGTCTGACTTGCACCCATGGGTGCTGCAGTCACCTGGGCCCCGTGTAGCAATGGACTGGCGCCCTCAGCTCTGCAGCAGCTTCACCTACAGTTAAAAAACCTGCTAACCCCATAGATGTTTTGATTGTAGTAGATGTAAAAGCGAGCCCAGCAGCCATCCTGTTATTTGTTTCCTTATTAAATTCTGTTTGCTTCATGTTGCCCATGAATATGAATTTCCGAAACGCTGCAAACCTCACTCGGGAAGGAATTTGCATTGCCTGAGCCTGGGAGAGCATGGGCGACCGAGGCGGCTTTAACAGACCCGAGTAAAATGCTTCTGGCAGGACGAAACAGTGAAATGCAGTGGATAGCAAAGTTGTCATTTATCACCGTTCCTGCAGGATCTTGCCCCGGTGGCAATCTCTGTTCATTTCCCTGCAGACAGGGCACTTTTTCTGCCGTGGGCAGCTCTCCCAGCTGCGAGGTAGCCGTCACGGCCGAGCAGATGGGGCAGAGCCGGCGGCGTGGGTGGGGTGAGCCTCACCTCTCCCCAGCGGGATGCAGGAGCTCGGGATGCACTGCGCTGGCTGTCGGCAAGGCGGCAGACAGAGACAATCTCTATTCTCACTGCTCTCGATCTGGCCTCCTGCTAGTAAAGCCCGTGTGGTGCGTTGGGTGTAGGGAGAAGTAACTTGGGCTCTTCGTAACTCGGGTTTCTCTTCGCTGTTAAGTCCTGTGGCTCTCGGGACAAGCTCATGCCAGCTCCAGCAGTCGGTATGAGCCCCGTGATGTCTCCGTGCCAACTCAGGGACTAAGTGTTGCCCCCACGTCCCCCTAGATGCCAGGCCCTGTTGGAAATAGCGGCTCTGCCAGCAGCCCCCTTTGCTCGCCGGCGGGACAGGGCGGCGGCGGGACGGTGCCTGTGCACCACTGCGACCTAGTGGAGGGAACGACTCTTGGCCAGGGGGGATTTAATGGGCCTGGCAGCACCGACAGCTTTCCCAGAGGGCTGTTTAGCTCCAGCTCCGGTGTTGAGGGTTCGGCTTTGCCTGGAGAGGCTGTGGAGCCCGTCCCAGCCCAGGCTGTGTCACCGCCGAGTGGCTGCAGCGTCACAGACCGGCAGGATGCTCTCCAAAACGCGCGGGGATGCAGAGCCCTTACCGTGTTTAATAGGAAGAATAAAAGAGCTGACAGGGCATGTAGGCAGCATCTCCCCATCTCCCCCCGACCCTCTCTTCCCTGTGTTTATCGTACCCTCTCGCTGTGTTATGTCTAATTTGGGGCGTAAGCTCCCCTGGGACAGGACTCGCCATTTCTAACTGCCAGGCGCCAGGCACACCTAAGCCACCTTATAAATAATATTTCTGTGCAGAGGGAAACTTGACCCTGGGACGTAAAGGGGTGGCTATGGCAACCGCTGTCCGGGTGCTTTGTGTCTCCTGTGGACACAGAGGAACGGGGCTGGTAACGCGGCTTCAGCCGGGGCTGGAGCAGAGCCTGTACAGCTTCGTGGGGCCCTTTCTGCACGTATCTGCCAGCTTCCTCCTGACCATGTCATCTACACTCCTCGTTGGGATTTTTTTTTTTTTCCTTGCTTACTTTGATATGAAAAAGAGTTACAGAACAGGAATACAGCCAGTAGTAACCCTTTCTTCTCTCTTTTAGGTATTAGGATAATGTTAGATTTGAGCACATCATCTGCTTTTTCTTCTCCTCTAGCATTCACAAACGCATGGTTTTTTAGCTTACATGCCTTCCCAGTACCATCCTGTGGCAAGCAAAAATAAATGCAAATGTGAATTATCCAGGCTTTTGCGCTGATGACTGGACTACATCTGTGCTTGGAAACAAAGAATATTTTCCCAGTTGTAACTGAAAAAATAAAAGTCAAAGCTGTTACAGTACCAGGAATGGTGCAACCCTACTGAGCAGAGTGGAGAGGGGGACCATTTTTCTCTGATAACTGTGTCCCAGACAGACCTGGGATCGATTCCATATTCCTTAGACTAAGACATCACTGGTGCTGGTGATGACATTTCAGTTGATGTAAGCCCAGCAATTTTTATTGCTGTGTAGCAAGGGTTTGCATAGTTCACTGTGACGGTTCAGAGTATGTGCAGAAAAGTTCGCACTAATTTTGTGACCAAATATTGCTTTAGACTTTGATGCTGAAGAGATATGAGCCTATTAATGGGATGAGAAATCCTTCAGTTTGGGTGAGTCACCCTTGAATTAGTTACCATCTCTCTAGTCCATATAGATCTCAGCAAGAGACTTATCAGCCCTTCATGTTGCTGTATTGGCTCTTTTTGTTGCTGATTATTCCCAGTTCCATCTGAATTCCCAAACTAAGCTTGTTCATGACATTCTAAAGCTAAACTTTAGTGTTTACATACCATCAAAAAGCAGGGGGTTGATTAGCTGTTTCCCAAACCAGAGAAGTATAGTGTCACAGGCGAACAGAAATAGAGGGGAAAAATAAAGGCATGGCAATCTAACAGATTGAAACTGGACAAGTGGATGAATGAACACTAGTACCCATTCCCAGCCAAACCGGTGCAAAACAAATAAATTATGAGCGGGTAAGGAAGAGGTTTAGAGCGTGTGTCAGTCAGAGAGAGTGACCTTCGACATAAGCTGAAATGTTAAATCCTTTTGAAAATGCACGGACAGTACGTCAGGGCATCACATGGCAAAAGGTTTGTGCTATTACTGTTCCCTGAGACTTTTTGAGGAGGGTTTAGGTAGTGGGTAAGACAGAAGCACCTAAAAATGCAGTGAGTTTTTTGGCGCTCTCCCTTTCTGCAGGGTGATTTTCCTTTTTTTCTTTGACCTCTCATTAAACTCCCGTGGCAGATGTCTGCCGTTTCTCAGCACAAGGGTTGGGTCTCAGTTTTAGGATCCAGTTTCCCTGAAAGACCATCCTCCATCTCATCCCCAAGATCCCAGCAGGACCGAGCTTCTTCATGCTTAGAGTGTCAGGTGGGGTAGGGAGAAAGAAGAGGAGGAAGAGGAAGAAAAGCAGTGCTGTGGGAAGATGGGATGTGGGGAGAGCGGGAACCTTTGGGAACCAAAGTTTCGGGTCCGCTTCCTCAGGGGGCTGAGGAAGGTTTGGTTACCGGGGCTGCAGCTGCATTTAACATCTGGTGGCACACTCTGGACCTTGTTCTCCGTGTGCATCCAGTGGCTTCAGCAAGGTTACGCTGCCCTGACTGGCAGCCAAACTGTGGCCCTCTGGCTGATTCTTGTTTATACTTTCAATTTGCAGCTTCAGAAAAGGCTCCTGTCTTTCTGTCTAAACCTTTTGAGGCCACATCCTATGATCTATGCATTTAAATTAGCTTTACTGATAGCCAAGGTGTTGAAGCTTTCCCTTGGGGTAAGTGAGAGCAGAATTTGTCTTTTTGCATGTTAAGGAGTTAGCTGAGGCTCCGGTAACAAGATTCAGCTCTTTAGTTCCTTTAGTTCGGGGTATCAAAATAATTCATAAAGAAATCAGAAGTTTAAGGGGCTTTTGCTGTGACAGAATATATGAAGAATTTATTGAAGAGATGAACTTTTCAATTGTGTACCTTGGCAGAGGTGGGCTCTTTGATTCCTCCCTAATTTTGTCCAGCCGTGACAGCTAGAGTGACTGATTTAGCATTACCGTTTCAGCTAATCTCCTTTGCTGTTCACTCCACTGGCAGGATGCAATGGGACAGCGATGGAGAGTGGAGTTTGGCATAAGAACTTTTTTTTTAATGTGGAATGTAGTTTTTAAACCTTACCCCGTGTCCCTGATTTGGGACTACTGGTATGCTCGTGTGTACATCCCGTTGCCTTCAGTGGGATATAAATGCTTGTTTAGATGAAGTGGATGTTTAAGTGCTGTCATGGAATGGAACAGACCTAAACACGCATTAAACTTTTCAGAGTTGGTGCAGACTGCAATAATTGTGCTGTTTTAAAACAAGCTCATCAAACATGTACATGTGGAAAATAAGTCAGAAAAATTTCGAGAGCTTCTTCATGCTGGATTCTGGGGTGGAAATTCTCCAAGAAAGAGATATTAGGAATTAAAGCAAAGAAAATGTCCTGG
Organism: Vanellus vanellus; assembly: GCF_965231255.1. Classification (NCBI taxonomy): domain Eukaryota; kingdom Metazoa; phylum Chordata; class Aves; order Charadriiformes; family Charadriidae; genus Vanellus; species Vanellus vanellus. The sequence continues at coordinate 14,748,461 of NC_138912.1, read as the reverse complement.
ACGAATAGCATTATGTGCATTCTTTCAGAATCATAGAATGGTTAGAGTTGGAAGGGACTAAAGATCGTTTAGTTCCAACGCCCCTGTCATGGGCAGGGACACCTTCCACTAGAGCAGGTTGCTCAAAACCCCATCCAGCCTGGCCTTGAACACCTCCAGGGATGGGGCCTCAACAACTTCCCTGGGCAACCTGTTCCAGTGTCTCATCACTCAGTAAAGAATTTCTTCCTAATATCTAATCTAAATCTACCCTCTTTCAGTTTCAAACTGTTACCCCTCATCCTGTTGCTACACTCCCTGATAGAGTCCCTCCCTATCTTTCTTGTAGGTCCCCTTTATGTACTGGAAGGTGACTATAAGGTCTGCCTGGAGTCTTCTCTTCTTCAGGCTGAACAACCCCAACTGTCTCAGCCTGTCTACATAGGAGAGGTGCTCCAGCCCTCTCATCATCTTCGTGGCCCTCCTCTGGGCTTGCTCCAACAGGTCTGTGTCCTTCTTATGTTGGGGAAATATAGCTGTTGGATCTTTAGCTGAGAAACCAGCTTGAAGGAGTAGAGAAGATCTGTAAACTTAGTCATGGCTGAAAAATTGAAATATTTTTGGCAAACTCTAGCTGGTTTTTTTTTTTCCACTATTTTCAAAATGATATATTTCAATTTTGAGTCTTGAAATAACATTTTAATCTTGAAAATGACAACAGCGATTTCCAAACAAGCCCCAGAAATCATCTGGAGAAGCTCTCGGTCCAGTAGTCATTTGCTTTTATAAAAGGAAGTACGATAAACTGAGCACATTGTTTCAAATTAGCCCAAAATACTGTACCTTTCCAATTTATTTGTATTTTCTTTTTTTTCTTCAGGCAGTTGACGGGGGTATTACCTATTATCACTGCCCTTCACGGGGTGCATCTTCACTAGAAAATGTTGTGCTCGTAGCTCTGGTTAGCGAGGTAGCTGTGGGGCAGCAAAATCCTTGCGATGTCCAGGTAATTTGTCATTTAGCAGCGCCTTTGGTCAGCCCTGCCAAACCAAACAGCCCGGGAAGGTGACTGCCAGCAGTGCTTCTGGGGTTCCTAAGGAAAAGGGGGAAGACCCAATGGTGTTAATTCAGGTCAGTAAGTAATGGTGCTGGGTAAGATGCTGGAGCTCTGGGAGACCCTGGCAGGGATGGGGTGGTGGTTGGTGCACTGAATTCTCCCTGAGCAGGTGGCTGTAAAACTGTCAGTGATGGCAGGAGCCTTTCACTGGGAAATGTGGGGAGAGGTTGGAGAAGGAGTCATCATCTCCACGCCTGCATAAAGACACGGGGGTAAATGAAAGCAAGTGAAAATGGGTAAATGCAGGATACATAAATACCAGGTGAGGGAGGATGATGGATGGGAAGGAGGAAGAAAGTACTTGTTTTGAAGAAAATTGCTGTTAGATGATTCAGGGGATGAAGGGATGTGTCTGGTGTAGCTTGGGAATTGGCTGAGTGCTGAGATGCTGTGGAAACATTAGCACAATAACGTAAGGATTGGAAATAGAGTTGTTGGGAGCCCTCAGCGGTCCACAACACAATACATGAAGGTGAAGTTGTGGGGCTAGCACTGCATGCAGTGGTGAACTACTGTCTTACCTGAATAGGTGAGGTAAGAGGGTTGAAATTTCTAGGAGTAAAGGAGGATAAAAGTGATGATAGTGCCAGGAGTAGGCAATGGAGTCACTGAGTCTGAGAAGAGGACTCTGAAGTTATTAGACAACCAGGAATTGCAATCATTGCTTTAATTTCCCATGAACAAATAATAATAATAATAAAAAAAATGACACTTTCTACAGAGGAATTTACATCTTAAAGATCAGGAAGCATCAGATACAGTGACAATTGACAGTCTCCAGAGAGAATTAGGTCTTGCACAGGTAATTAAAACAAGTAATAAAAGACTTTCCACCTGTAAAAAGAATAAGAGGAAATGCAAAGAAAAGATGGGGCACTGTACAGAGAGAGGCAGGACTGAGATTAAAATAATGTAGGTATGGTCCTAAAGGTGATGATTAATTTTCTGTGTTTTTCATGTGGGTTAATAATAGCTAGTCATGGAGTCTAGCAGGCCTGGGGCAATGGAGGTGGAAATCATTGCATTGGGGTGGGAGTAAAATTCAGAGACTTCATGTGTGTGAGTGGGGGATAGATTAAGGAGTGAATAATGGGGATTAGGTGGTCTCCGCAAAACCCAAAACACTTGATTTCTGCTCAAACCATATTTCTCTGACTTCTTGGGGAGTTAGGAAACGTCGAATGGGAAAACCCATGAACACAATAAAGGGAACGAGACACGGAGGTGCCGCCGTCCAGAGCAGTGGGAGTGGTTAAGCACATCTTCAACCTGAAGGACATTTGTCAGTCTTCAGGGCCGCTGGCCAGGGAGGATGAGTTTACCCCAAATGCAAAGCCTTCCTGAACAAAAACCGAAATGTGTTGTTTGTAACACAGATGTTGCCAGCACCCTGCAGACTCTCTCTGAGCATCAGCTTTTGTGGAAAAGAAAACAAATCCACAACTGTAACACGCATATGGAAGTTTGTTCTTCATAATCTACTGTCAGGCTCTTTCAAAACATTCATATTTTCTAAGGAAAACAGTAATTTATTTTAATTTTATGAGGCTAGTTATGCTCTTTATGCCATTTCATATGTTCAAATCCATTTGACATGCTTACAGATGTTACTCAGAATTGTATGTACGTTTGTTATGGACCAGACTGGCTCAGAGCATAACTTTATTACACAGCACATGTCCCCAAACTACAATTTATCAGTCAGTACTCAGCCTTTGTACCTTCAACTCTAGTCTTATTCATGTATGGAATTGTATGCTTTCATTCCTTAGATTTTATTGAAGAATATGCAGGTGATCAATTCAATACTAAGCTGGCTTGGAAACCGCAATTGCTCACTCTGGTTTAAAAACAGCTGCAATTCCCTGAAGCTCAGGGGTTTGTATTTTTTTCTTTCTGAATATTTCGACTTGGAGGCTGGCAGTACATGAGATGACATTCTTTTAGAATTTTGTTTGTTTGTTTCTGATTTGTTTTGCTGCGATATTTTGTCTGTACTATTGGTACGACATTGACAGTCCACGCCAAGAAATCCATGATAATCCCAGTAAGCCAAGGGAGGATATTTATATCCTTAGAAAAGATCCTGAACCCATCGCAAGGGTTTCCTGAGATTCACCTGGCAGCACACCAGCTGCTCTGTGCCGAATGGCACAAAGGCACCATTCCCTCAAAGCAGGATTTGGTGCTAAGTGGCCACATGAAGCCACCAGATTTGCACAATAAATTTCTCAAGCACTTAGCAGTTGATAACAACTAAAAGGCTAAGTTTTCCTCTTCCATCCCATTTTTTATCACCTCTCCAAAACTGCATCATGCAAACCAAATAGCTTTAGTGCTCAGTCTCTCCCAAAATGCCTGGAAAGAAATGCTGATTTTTATCCAAGCAAATGCAAACACAAAGCAAAGACCAGCGAGACGCTCATTAATCACTGTTGATTTCTACTCGTTTCTGTTAAAGTGGCAGATGTTTGTAGTCTTGCAGTTGGTTCCACAGAGTCAATGGTCTGCCTTCTTTCGTAACCCAGCTTTAAAATCTAGTGACAATTTTTAGTGTAAACATGAATGATTTCTCCCACAGAGGAACTCCAGCTTTGGGCTCTTTGCAGCCCTTGGATTGGACTTTGACTTCTGCCCCTTGGTTATAGCAGAAATGCTCTCGAACGCTTTCAGCAATATTGGAAAAACACCTGAGTATCTCGTCAGAAAGCTGCTTTGGACTGTGTTGGTCACAGGCAAACAAATGCATTCAGCTGATTTAAATATCTGCTATGCTTGCAATGAAAATGGCTGTTAGGAAATATCCGTTAGCTTGCCTTCCGGATTGCAACGAGCAGGAAGACAAAATTTGCATGTAGCCATTCACTCCCTCTTTACCCGTGGAATGCACACAGAAAGTGTGTTTGCCCTCCATTGACCATGTGGTGATACCAACCCGGCGGGTTCCATACTGCTATACCTACTGTTGGGATCCCATAATGGATGAGGTTGAGTTTTGAGGTGAGAAGAGAGGAGCGATCTGCATACGGAAGCAGAGGAGCAGCAGGTAGAGAATAAGGAGGATTAGGAAATGAGAGGGTGCACCGTGGAAAACGGGGTGGTTTTGTCATGCACTGGGCTAAAGCCCAAGAGGTTTCACTTAAGAGCTCTGCCAGAGGCGTCATCTTTCTCCTTGGACAGCTTACTCCATCCCATGGTTTCCAGTCTATAAAATGAGAACATTAATTCTTCCTGCCTCCCACTCACCATTTATATATCCTTTCTGTTTACGTGGGAAGGACTGTCTTCTGCTGCAGAGCCCAGCAGCTGGGTCTTGGTCTCAGAAGCTGTTTGCCCCAGAGCAGATTTTACTGTCTCTTAAAGAGCAGCCTGGGCATCTTACATGTATAGCCGGTACAAGCGAGATTGTGTGTTGGCTGTAGTTTTGCATATATTCCTGGAAGCACGTGGAAAAAGAGAGGAGCTAGAGCAGAAGGAAACAGCTTTATTTGAAATGGGATATTTATACTGTCAGTGAAATAGAGACATGCACTTATGTAGGTATTGTATAATAGGTATTTACTTAACTGATGTCCTTGGTTTGATGTGGGTGTTTTCAAGGAGAAGGAATGGTTGATCTGAGGCAATAACTCAGGCAGTTTGATTTCTCGGTTGTTCATAAAGGGAAATGTACTTTGTAGAAGTGAATTCCTAAGTATATGGCAAAGGAGGTTTTTAGTCTGAATCATTCCTATGAGGGATTTTAAACATTTGCCTCCCACATGCTACAATAACGCTCTGAAAGTGGCTTCGTTATATGATCCGAGAAGCTGCATTCTGGCGCCTGATGGTTTATGAGGAATAAACACAATGGAGTGGTCTCGGATCATATAAATTCAGGATTTAACAGTAACAAGCAGGGAAGGGAGGGCGAAACCTGTGTGCAGCATCAGAGCAGAAGCATCCACCCGGGAGCACGGGTCTCTGCGGCGTTACGCTGAGCGCGGCAGAGCCCAGCCTCCTCTCCAGACCTCACATGGAGAGTACAAGTTCGCAGAAAAACAAATAGTTTTACGAGTGTCTGCTCAGACACATCGCCAGCAGGCAAGAGCACTTTGGACATGATCTGTGAGTGGAGCTCTGCTTCTTAATGACTGTGAGCGTGGCCTCGGCTTTCTTCACTTCTCGATTTTTCTCCTGTGTTTATTTTAATTAAGGGCAATTTTCACTCTCCTGTTTGCGTAGCTCCTCCTGGTACAATAAAACAGTTAAGATACACGTGGCAGAGACCGAAGGCCTAGAGCAGAGCATCCCACAGCGGTGAGGACATCTTTAATATCATGTGTACAGCAGCCTGCATGAAGATCTGCTTCCAGTTTCCCTTTAATTTGGATGGATTTTGAACCCAGGGCCACACAGCAGTCCTCTTCTTCCCAGACCAAGTCACAGCTACTTTTCTTCTTCCCAGTGGAGGTGGTGCTGCGGACTGGGTGCCACGCACACATCGGGCAAGCTGGTAACCAAAGGGCTTTGGTAACAGGTATTGCTCCTTGCCCCCACTCACAGTTGTCTTCATCCTTATTTTAGGAGGGATAAATGAGAATATAATTGTTTCAGTTTTACTGAATTTTCAGCCCTCAGTCACCTTAAAGTACATTATAAATTGAGCTACAAACAACCCAGAGAAATTGTTCTGGCGGCTTCTGCGCTGAAGCGTGGCCGTTCCCCAGCCGTATACGTCCGCTCGCTGGGACTGAGTCGGCAAGGGAGCAAAGATTGCCACAGCACGACACGGGCAGCGTTCGCAAGGCAGGCAGCTGAGCTGGGATTAATACCTGCACTCCCACGGTGGGGAGTACGAGGCTGTGAGTGACAGAAGGTTTCCAGAAGCATGGGTTTATTTCTTGTCTTATGACTGGTTGCTTTTCCCAATTGCCTTTGAGTGTGATGTTATTTTCCGGCGCGGTACATCTGCCTCATATTTCAAACACGTCTCCCTGCAATGTCAAAGTCTTGCCAAACGGGCTGTTAGCTGCGTAAGTCTGCTGTAGGCCGTGGAGGAGATATAGTGCAAGATACCAGGTGTTGGAAGGCCAACTGTCCTCCCTGCCTAACCCCATGTGACAGGTACTACTGATGGTGGGAAAAGGAGCCTTCATCTGCATTCCTGAGTAGGAATGGAGCCCCTCCAGCATGATGGGAATAATACAGTAGACATCCTTTTGCAGTTGTGCACTTACACAGAATGTCCTTGTAGGAGACACTGACTTCAAGATGTCTTTTGGTAGCTTAGCGCCTCTCTTGGTCATGGAAATCGTACAGTGAGCACTATACTCACTAAAAATACTATTACCCAGTGAAGTAAGGGATTAAGAGAAGAAAAATGCACTTCTGAAGAAGTAAAGCAAAGAACAGAAGGAAGGAGAGAACATGGGACTGTGCACAGGAAGGGAAGGAGCGCGCCAGCAAGGTTCTGACCTTACTAATTTTTCATTCTTTGCTTAGTAGCTGAGGACAGAAATGTTCTCCAGATGCAAGGAATCACTAGGTTGTTCCTTGTTTTTTCAGCATTTCTCCCTCCTGGGAAGGAAGATCATTAGAAATGGGATAAGTTCTTAGGTTATCAGTCTGACTTCCCAAATTTTAAGGTTTTTTTACTCTTAAGTTTGGTTTATTTATACTGGGTCTTTCATACTTCCATAGCGCGTTCCGGAGAGAGGTTGCAGCCCTCATACGCTGAAAAAGTACAGTTCACGTGAGGCCATAGGATTGCATCAGTCTCAGAAAACTCATCAGGAGGAGGAGATCTGTGTCCCTAGAGCTTGCAGTTAAATACTGGATTCTGCAAGTTTCCAGCACGTGTGTGTTGAGTTTGCTCTGCTTTCTCAGATCCTGTGCAGGTGTGTGAATACTGGCTGCTCATGACCTTGGAAAGTCAGGCCTTCAGGCAGTAACAGACAGCACTGAAAGAGAAAAAGAGGAAGGAAGTAATGATTTGATAGTCTGACAGCAACACATCCCCTTCGGGTTTGTGTGGGCCTGAGATGATCTGTGCGTGCCGGTGGTTAGAAATGTGTATGTGTTTGGATGTGCGTGTAGCTATATTAAATGTGCCTAAATGTGACCAAACCCACGACATATAATAAATAAGTATTGTGTATATTATGCACGTTTAAGGAAATAGATGATTTTAAGAAGAAAACATTTGGAAGCGGTTCAAAAAAAAGGTGGTAGTGAAATACCTCTGATCTGGGCGCAGCTATTACGGCTGTATGTGGCTGCTCGCCAGCTCCTTGTAAGTGCTATTGTGAAGTGTTTCGTTGAGCCTGCACAAAGCGGGAGGCTCTTCCATGCCCTCTGAGCAGGAAAAGAAAAGAGCTTTGAAGCCTCTGGTGTCAGGAAGATACTTCAAGTTAATTTTCTGTGTAAGGCATCAGCTGCCGAGAATCTAAATTTTTGCAGATAAACCCCACGAAAGAGGAGGAGAAAACAGAAGATGGCTGAACTGCTCGAGTGCCCCTCGGTTCTGCTTTGCTACTCTTGCTCACTTTTTTTCTAAACGAAGCCAGAAAAAGATACAAAGGGATTTGTGAAGTTAGGCATCCTGTACAAAAATTCAGTGTCTCACGTTCTCCAACCAAGGAGCAGAAAATTTGTATTAGAAATCCTTTCTGCTTTGGCTATGTCTATATTGCTACCAGAAACTTTAAGTCTCTAAATCCAGCATTGGCACCATAACTGCACTGATGCAGAGCTCAGAAAAACCCCTCTGGAAAGCTACGTGGGCAGCCGGCCTGCAGCGAGCTGGAGCTGCCGTGGTCACGGCCAGCTTGCTGGTGGTACCCTGGCCAGCTGGGTTCAGGTTTGCTCTGGTGACTCAGTGAGAGCTGTGGTCTTCACTCACAAGTCCATCTATTCTCACCCAAGGAGGTCTCTCACCAGTATACTTTTCCCAAAGAAACACTGCCAACTGCCTTATACAGGAGATTTTATAACCTTGAATATTTAATAAGAAGAGATGATTTCTAAATTCTTCAGGCTGAATCCGGGTGATCTCCTCAGTAATGCGCTGTTGGATCTGGTTTGCATTTTACAGTCTTGTCACATGAAGTCGTTCCATCTTTTTGATGTGTGCTCCAGGTTTGTCTCCGCAAATTTAAATGTGCATGAACACTCCTACACAGAGAGTCCCTCCTTTGTAGGCATTAAAGGTCAGTTGTAAATGTTCTGCAGGAGCGCGGCTGCATTAAGGGCTGCTCCAGCATGAACAGCTTGGTCTGTGTTTAAAAAGTGGCAACTGGAGCTTTAGCAGAAGAAAATAACTCGTTCCTGGATATCTTCTGGTGAAAGAAACTGCTCCAAGTCACCTCATTTGTTTCACATTTCATTAGAATTGTGCTTTCATAGCCGTTGGCCATTATCAGTTATTCTGGATAAATGAAGTACCACATCTCTTCCAACTTACCTACCACCCCAAAAGATGAGTCCCACTTTTGTTCTACTTTATATTCAGTGGGATTTTCTTTTTTCTTCTCTGGCTGGGTATTCTGTGATTTATAAAAACATAGAGCCCTGGAGCAGGCCAGCATCTCTTAGAGACTCATCTCTCTAAGTTTTTGCAAACCCACTTCAGATACCAGTAAACTGCAATCCTTTTTTCCACGGGTATTTGCAAACATTAGTGAACTAAGTCTCTCAGTCAGTCCCATATGCTTGAGACATCTTATCCCTTATGTGGCTAGACAGCTGAGCTACCGATGGATTTAAGTAAAACAGTTGGATGTGTAACCCTGGTTTGCTATCACTGCCACGTGTCTCGTCTGCAGAAAAAACTCCATCCCTCTTAACCTCTCTTCAGATGGAAAAAGATATTTTGTCCAGCAGCCAAAGGGAAATGCAAGCATCCTGGTGGAAAACAAGCTGTTTCAAAACCCTGGCTGCAAGCTACCCACACATCACAGTTGTCAGCCAGGCTGCACATGCATAGTTACAGGGAATAAAATAGAGAGGACCTTCTGTTCCTATTCAGAAAGGTCTCTACCCATTCACCTACACCAAAGGATCTTCATCAGCTGCCAGTATTAATTTGTTCTCCTATGTGGGTTTCCAGCCAAAGGAGGGTAAAATAAGTCTAATTCTATCCAGCAGGAGCACTTGCAATGCAAATGCTAGCCCATATATTACAAAGCATTAATGCGACCCACTTCTAAATTACTTGGGGTAATTTCTGATTTTATTTATTCCTCCTTTTCTTTAATTAACTTCTGGGAAGAGAAGCTGAAATATCAGTACGGGGAAAATAAAATATGAGAAACAAAGCCCATTTTTATTTTGAGACTGTGCTTCCCTTGTAATAGCAGTTTATTTAAAGAGGAGCCTGGAATAATCCAGTTTAAGCAAAGCAAAGAGCTCTACTGAAGCCAAACTGTGTGTGGGTGTGCTCTTGTCAGGGCTCCCAGAAGAGGAGGGCAGGGAAGGCTGTTAGTCAGACCTCAGATATTGCAGGAGATGTTGGTTTTTCAGTAGCTGGCATTTTTCCTTGGCATACCAGTACAGAGCCACTACTCTGGTGTGCTGGGAGAGGGTGCATCCCGTTGGGAAAATCCTCAGATAACCTGAGGTCCTGCTCTTTTGTTGTTGTAAAAGGAAATCCCAAGGATGAGGGACCCACTGCCTGGGCCTAGCAGGTGGGTTAGGAATGAGTCTCTGCTCCTCCGCCTCATCTTGTCATTCCACCTTGTGCTGTGTTTGCGGCAGGTCCCAGGCTGGGGTCTGGTGGTGTTGCTTGTGCCACCTGTGGGGAATCGTGTTGTATGGTGTGGTCCCACCTCATACCGTTTGGACCCAGGCTTGGAGCCGCAACAGTCTTCAGGCATAGCTGCCACAGAGGACCAGTCAGTGTGGGTCATAGCTTATTACGACATCTGCAGAGATGCTACGGGCTTCTCAGAGTTCAGAAAGTCAGGCATGAGTATAAATCTTTGTATTATCTCAGCTTACTTTTATAACCTGTTTAAATAATGGGGTTTTTCCCTCAGTATATTGCTCTTTAAAATTTCTATGGCAACAGCGTAGCTAAGGATATGTTCAATAAAAACAATTTAGGCATTAAAGGCAGGTGATTGTGTTCCTTAGAAAAAGAATCAAATAAATTGATGATTAGCACTTGAAACAGCAGGTGGGACTAACAAAGAGGATAAGGTGCGATTCTATTCTGTTTCCACTGGTGGATTTGAATGTGTAAGTATCATCTTTCTTTATTATATGTACATGGTTTTGATTTTTAATTATTTGGTTTGGAGATAATAAATGATTCTATGTTATTTATAGAAAACTGCATATTCCCAAGTTCTGCGCTGTGAAATCCATATCTGTATTGGTTTGCAGTGAGCACCAGAACACTAATGATTAATTATATACAGGAGTATTAATTAAATTCCGTATGATCATAAATAAATCAGAACTGAACATAGCAATTTTTTTTAATTAAAAAAATTGTGTAGTTAGAAATTTATTTCCTAGGTCTTTGAGAATTACTGTAGACAATAAAGAGGGCATGAAAATGTGGAGCCTGTATAGATATTGATTGATATGTTCAGGGTATATTTGAGATACCCTCTGCTTCCCCTCTCCAAGGAGAGCCTCCCCTGATCAATTGTGTCCATTCATTTGGAGTTTGCCTGCTCAGAAGCTGAAAATGTTGATGCTGGTGGGGAAGGTACAAGAACAGCAATCGATTGCAAATACATTTTATGATATTCTGCTTCCATATTTTAAAGGGGAAAATTTATTAATGGCAGCAGGTCTCCGTTTTTCCCTTTTAAACATATCAATCAAACCGATAGTGATTTGCAAACTCCTGGACATTTCCCTTTTCTCTGACATGACCCCTTTTTTGTTTTCTCTCTCCCCGCAGACAGTGAAATCATTCCTCCCGATTGCCTGCGGCCCCGCTCCTTCACTGCCATCCGCCGGCCATCGCTGCGGCGGGAGACAGAGGACACGCGCCTCTCGGTCAGCCTCTGCGACCTCAACCTGCAGGAGGAGACCTTCCACGTGACGGCTACCACGTGCCCCATCCCGCAGAACTCCCTCAACTCCCAGCACTCCCACCTCCTCCCCTCCCAGCTGGAAAGTGACCTCCGCTTCCACCACCTCCGGGGACCCCATGTCAAAATCCTCGATGACCAAACCGTGGCCCGTCTGGAGCACGCCCGGGAGGAGAGGACTTTGGTTTTCACCAGCAGACCCCTTCGGATCAACGAAACCATTTTCGTCAAAATCAACAAGTCCAACGCTGTGCGCACAGGGACGTTGTCCTACGGGGTGACATCCTGCGACCCCAGCACCTTGCGCCCCAGCGACCTCCCCTATAACCCCGAGTCCTTGGTCGACCGAAAGGAGTTCTGGGCCATCTGCCGAGTCGTGGTGCCCCTCCAGAGTGGAGACATCCTGGGTTTTATGGTGAATTCAGATGGTGAGCTGCACTTGAGTCACAACGGTGCTGGCACTGGCATGCAGGTCTGCGTGGACTGTTCCCAGCCCCTCTGGATGTTCTTCGTTTTACATGGTGCGGTCACGCAAATTCGATTGTTAGGTATGTCAGACCCCATTTTTCCAAACCTCACGCGCCAGACAGCAAGGGGGAGATACATCGCAGGGGAAGGGTGGAGGGAATGAATGACTCCCTCCTTGCTCTAGGATCAGGTGCGAATTTTGTTTTTACAAAAGGAGAAAAATAAAACCCCACAAAGTCACGTATGTAGCACACGGATATGAATTACAAGACTTACTTCTTTGCACTTCTCTAGCATCCTTCATGGTCTCAAAGCTCTTTTCAGATAATGAATTAAGCCTTAGAGACCTTCATTAAAGTACAGATGAGTCACCACTGACCTAGGAGAAGCAAGGAAGCGGGGGGAGGAGAGGTGCTTTGGGCTGAGCTAATGTAGGGCATAGCCAGCAGGACAAATGAGATCTGATTCTCTTTTCTGTGTGTTAGCTATCTGGCATGACCGCTTGCCAAAAAGAGCGGTCCCCTTGCTTTCCCCAGGCTCGTATGTGAGAGGCAGGCTCGCAAGCAGCGAGGAGGCCCTGTGCCTCACGATCCCGGTGGTGCCCAGAGCGTGGCACAGACCAGCTCAACAGGAGAAGGGTTTCCTTGTCCTCCAGCCCTGTTTAAGGCAGCGTAGCTCATACAGGCTGATGGACCTCTGAAGAGCTGGCCTCTTTCTCTTGATGTTTTTGTTTTGTTTTTAAGCTCTCTTAACTGAAGTACTTCATTTAAATGCTGAAAGTCATGTTTTGAAGGTGTGGAGGGAAAAGCCTTGAAATAGCATTTACTCAGGATCAAATTGACTTTTTTGTTTGTGTGTATGTTGGACACAAGTGTAGGTTGTGTTTGGCTGTGAATTTGGACCATATCATTATTCTGCCGGTGTCAGTGTCAGAAAGTAAATGATGGATTCTGAGAACGTGTTGTAATTCCTGGTATTCCTCTAACTGGAGATGGTTTAAAAATGCTCCTTTCTTGTTTATACTGTTATCATAGAATCATAGAATTGTTTAGAGTTGGAAAGGACCTTGAAGATCATCGAGTTCCATCCCCCCTGCCATAGACAGGGACACCTCCCACCAGACCAGGTTGCCTGAGGCCAGCCTGGCCTTGAACACCTCCAGGGATGGGGCCTCAACAACCTCTCTGGGCAACCTGTTCCAGTGCCTTACCACCCTCAAAGTAAAAAATTTCTTCCTAATGTTTAATCTGAACCTGATTTCCTGTTTAAAACCATTCCTTCTTGTCCTATCACTACAATATATTCATATATTCATATATTCATATATTCATATATATTATATTCATATAACTTCAAATATACTTATATTCCTTTTTGCTTCAAACCCTTGCTATTAAAATGCCCCTCTTATCCAACAGGAAGAATCCCTAAACCCAAAAGCCAACCAACACCTCTTTTTTTAGGACCTATAGACAGTCTTTGAAGGTAAATTGTGGTGAACATACACATCTGTCCACAGGATCCAGTTCACCTTAGTCACAGTACAAAGTGCCCTATATAATTTGCTTAAAGTTGACCATAGGTCTATGCTGTGAGTGGGTTTTGGCTGTTAAAGGCTCACAGATGACAAATGTAATACTGCAATTTATTTCCAGGAGCCCAAGACTCAATCCCTGATAATTCAGCTTGATTACATTTGTTGTGGGTACTGTACATAATCCATGGCTAGCTCTGCTCTCCACCAACACGTCATTGTGATAATGGTAGGTGAAGTCAAACAGATCCCAGTAAAGTAGGAGATTAAATGGTCCTGTAGACGTTAGAAGGAAAACATCCTCAGGTCATTGAGCTGCTGGTGAAACTAAGTCATCGACCAGTGCTTCCTTTCACATGAGATCACTGATTCTGGCAGTTTTGCACAGAGCGAATAGCCTGCTTGCAATGTGTCCTGAAACAGGGCAGCGAGGATGTGTCTCACCAGAGGGACAGAATCATGTCCTCATATAGAATTCAGCAGAGCGCGGAACGCAGGCCTCCTGCATCCTGCGCAAACCTCCTGCTGCGCACACCCTGTAGGTGCCCCCCCTACCTGCTCACAAGTTCAGCCCAAACCAGTACACTCCCGGTGCACGGTGTAGATAAATCTGCATTTAGATCCATGAAATGAAGTCTGCTGAGTTGGAAAACTCCTCACTAGCTGTATTTGTGACCACATAACAGACTTTTCTGGCCTCGGTCACTGGAGGAGAAGCTGAAAATGGGCTATTGTTCTTAAATGAGATGTAAGTGAAAGGAACCAGACTTGCTGCCCTTGCCTCTCCCAAGGAAAGGATAGAGCCCTGCTGAGTGTACAGCTTTATCCACGTCAGCTTGGGCAGCAACTGCCATCTCCCAGTTAAAATTGGAACTGGCCTATAATCTTTAACAGGTATTAAAATACAAATAGAGCTTTTCAGACCTATGTTTGCAGTGTAACAATGCAGGGAGCAGTACAGTCCCAGTATCAGTACAGCGCAGCTGCCCAGAGAAGAGCACTGACGCTGTCCCAACACTGCACATCTCTGCAACTGCAGTAATTATGTGGATCAGCAATATGCCGACAGAAGGCAAAGAAAATAATGAACTCCCATCTCTAGCTTTTGCAATGTTATTACGGAGGTGATGTGCACTGTTTGCACTGCAGTGGAACAGATTATGGTGCTTGCCATAGTATCTGTCATGATAATATTAGAAAATGTAAGAAGAATATAAAGTGTTCATTTTTCTAATGACAAGCTCCATCTTCAGAATGCAAACAAGAGTAATTTTGTGTGATCTATCTTTTGTAGTTTGAGTTTTATATCACAGAAGAAGACATGTTTATAGTCATCTTCTTCTAGTTTTAATGGAAAAAGTGAAGTTCCATATCCTTGAAAGAAATGAGACGCAAATACTGCAAGAGGCATAATTGTACCAAACCTATCTTAAATAGCAGATGTCATTCTATTTCTGGGGGCATACCATTATTAGATTAATCAAAGCAATGTTATGCAATGTTAAAAGAACATCAGCACTACAGCTGACTATAAAACGAAATTAAAGTTGCTGGGTTTGCTTCTTCTCCAGCTTTTCCGTTTCATTTGGAGGATGGAGAAGGTGGAGAGCAGCAATGCCACTCTTGCACCGAGAGGAGGTTTATTTTTGACTCGGATAGCAGGATGGCTCAGGGTATTGATCACTGGATACTATATTTCATGCCTTGAGATTAGTTATTTGCTCCTGACCCAGAGCAGGACCAAGCTTAGGTTTTCCCTGGCTTGTGGCTTTACCATAGAACCTGACATTTGCTGACCGCAGTTATTCCACACTGTTGGAGATAGAACATTTATTTTCTAATCTAAATATCAGCAGAGACCAGCTCTACCCAGGCTGATGGTCTTACAAAACTCTGTAAATGAGGAAGGGAGTGCAAGGTTGGTTCGATGGTAAAGAATTGACTTCTGTTTCCATCTTGTCAGTCTGGTGTCATATACTGGCAATATATTTGCTGTAGGAGACATAAAATAGCAGAAAATAAAGATGAGTTTGGAAACATTATTTTTCTTTATGTCACCCCAGCAAAAGGAAAATAAATGAAACCAAAGCACCTATAGCCTGTAGAGGCCACAGTCATCTGTAGTGGGAGGTAGAAGGATGCCAATTTGTTGCAAAGAAAAGGTTAAAAGGCAGCTTGACCACATGGAGGGAAGATAAATGAAAGAGGAGGGCACTTTAATGTAGCAGATAATAGCAGAAAAAATATCAAGCTGCTGGAAAACGAAAGGACACAGATTTAAGTTAAACATAACTGAGGGTAATTAACTACAGGAACCAGCTATTGAGGGAGGCAATAGATCTTTTTGTCAGGATTGGAAGCCTTTCTAAATATTTTATATGTAAAGTGCTAGTCTGAATTCAGAAAATCTGTGGGTTATGCACATAGGGCAACCAAACACAAACCCAGATCATCAGGCATGTAGAAATGAAACAGTCTTTGCATATCCTTTAGGAATTCCATTAGTTCAGGCTGGGGTTGGTTTTTTTCAGGCATCGTTCCTGTACAGTCGACAAAACCAGCCTATTAAATTTGATTTACTGCTTTCAGCTTTTGCTGGTAAGCATTTCAGCTCACACACAGTTTTATTGACAGCTCTGAAAGGTTGAAATGAGCCAGTCTGGATACATTGGTCTGGTTTTGGTCTGGTTTTGGTGGTGTAATTCATTTATGAATTTGAATTGATGGACCCCATAAGGTTTTAAAATGTATGACTCATGTCTGGAGGAGCTATCATAGCAATAAATTTATATATTTAGTATTTGGGGATCCAAATGGTTGGGGGATATTGTTTCTTTTTTTTTTTTGTCTCAGAGTGAATCACCAGCAAGTAAAACATCTTTCTTCATCTCCTTTATTTTGGTTTTTTGGTGTGGTTTCCCTTGTGAATTTCATCCCTTCCAGTAACATCGAAGTTTTCTTTTGAGCAATGAAATAACATGTTCCATCAACAGTCATACTAATGAAGCTGAGTTGCCAACTTATCTGTGTCCTTTCTATCCATGCATTTGAATTACTCCAGCCCCACCAGAACAGCTGCACAATATTGCAGCTCTCTGGATGTCTCCTAATGCTGGGCAAGAGCCAGCATTAGGCCTGAAAAAACCACAACTCAAGAGCCAGCGGTTGGTGTGGGTAAGTCTGTATTCACATCCATGATGAGTAAATGCAGCGTGCGTGTGGGCTAAGCTCTCCTGTCTCCTTTACCATGACCACTGAGTTGGGGCTCCTACTTAGCTGCCCATTGCAAGATATTTAGAAATCAGTTGTTGCTGAGGCTTCCACCCTTCTTCCAGGCTCTCTTGAAATTGGTCAAAAGGCTCAAAGCTGGGGAGGTGAGGAAGGAAGAGCTGGCCAGTTGCTCCCTGACTGTCCCAGGACTCCCAGCATCCCATGGCAGAGCACCTGTCTCTTCCAAAAAAGTTCTCCAGTCTGTATGCAGTTATATACTTTGCACATACAATTAACTGCAGCAAGCATGCAAAATATTAAATGATTGTTGGTGCGTACAGTTGTTATACACACTGCCCACGGTGCAGACAGCAGGTACAGTTTGCAGAAAAGTCTCTCCCAAAGGCAGGGAGGGTCTGAGATTTTGGTTCTCCAGCCCTAAATTTATAAGCTTCTCCTGTTTGAGAGAAGCTGGTTAGTTCTTTGCAGTACTAAATCACACACCCTCATCTCTGATCTCAGATGTGGCCAGTAGGTTACCCATTTGGCAACTCGATCCTTCTCTGCCTTGGTTCATTCCAGCGCTGTGGAAATTACCGAGTTGTATACAGCACAAGAGAAACCTGACAAATGCATAACATTGTTGCACAGAAATGCACTTAATGGATTGCTTCCTTTAACAAGCATTCAGTTAGAAATGCTCTATAGTTTTATCGTCCATGGTTTTTTTATTTATTTTGGAAACATTTCCTACATGTAGGGAAAATGGACTCATTGAATTGATTGGGATCTAAGAGGCCTGTGTTGCGTGGCACTTAACTGCCTGGAGTTCCTATGCACTGCAGGGTACATGGCATTTTATAGCATTGGAAACTAGGGGGAAAGGAAGAGAGTTAATATTCAGTGCCTCGTGGAAAGCAAGCCACTTGTATTAATTGATGCCTCTTCATAAAGTGTCCAACCAGTGCATGGTTTTATCTTTCATTGCAAGTGAAGTACACATTACTGATGTTAAGTTAGAAGAGCTGTGCAAGAGCGTCACAGTGTCCGTAACTTCTGGGCTTGATTCTAACACTGCACAGGGCTCTCCATTCGCACCCTGTTTTATATTCATTGTTTTAAAGGACAGTTAGCACAAAGGGAAGCTGTTGTGTTAGAGAGAATGGGTTGCTTAACAACTTGTGCCTTGGAAAGCTGCACAGTCATGGAGAATTGGATGCAGTCAAACGCTTGTCCCTTCTGGTCAGTGTCAGCAGCGTCAGAGTTAATATCTGCTTGTGGCACCTTTGTACCATCCAGCTAAAGATCTCATCACACGTGACACATAATTAACCCCTGCTTGCCACGGGTAAGTCAGTGAGCATTAGCCTGGGTACTGAGGTATCGGCCAACGTCTGGGTAAAGGCTGGGTAAAGCAAGCGGACCTTCTCTAAGCAAAAGCCACAGGGCTTGCAAGTGTCTTGTCCTCTGCACACTCTCCTCCACAAGAGCAGAAATGATTATCATCACTAGGATAATAAACTATCCCTGGCTGCAGTGAGACGTTCATAGCAAGTGATGTATAGATCTCCCTTATCTCCTAACGCCTTTGCCTGCCTACAGTGAACATACAGGATATGGGATCATATACCAGCCTCTTTGAATTGCAGCTTGTCTGTCAGGACAGATAAAATCTGCCTGTTCTTTGAACTAACACTGGCATGAGTTAGTTATTCTGGCTACTGTGAAAGTGACATAGCAGACTAAACTCACTCTTTTCCTTCTTTGTCAGATGCCTTGCCATCCGGCAGAGTGTCCCACAGAAATTCAGAGCAGTGCTGGCCAAGAAAAGCAGTAGTATTGGTTTCCTGTGTGCATCTGCCACCCTATTTGTACCTGTCCCTCCTGGAGAAGCACAGAGCTTGAAGGTGCCGGATTAGGCAGTGGTTTTCCTTTTTCTCCCAGAACCACTTTTGCTGTGCACTCCCAAATACTCTGAGCCAAATGGCCTTTTTGAGATGGAGCTGGAAAAGGTGTTGTTAGGAACAGAAGCATTTTGCGTCAGGGTAATTAACATCGGTGATCTTTTAGAGGGCTTTTTGGTTTGTTTTTCTTAAACAAGACAAAAGCTCCAACTCTCATTTTTCATGCTGTTTCACTACTCGATCCAGGCTTCCTTTTTTACCTCTTCTTGATCTAAGCATCTCTCTGGGCGCTTTGTTGGTCTGGTATTTCTCAAGTTGAGAGATGGAGCTCCATTAGAGGCTCTTTCACTTCAGTTCATTGGATGGTGTCCATGCCCTCAGGATTTTGCAGGATGAAGTGCTGAGTAGCCGCTGAACTTCACCTGTCAGGTCAGGAAAGATTTTGCTGTTGTGCTCTTTGCTTTAGGATGACACATTGGGCTTGGGCTGTGAGAGTTGCTGGATCAAAAACTTCAGTGGTGTCTGGAAAGACATATGGTGTCTTTCATATTTCTCCTGCTTAATTGGAGTGTGCATATGACTGCAGGACGGTAATAGAAGTGCTGGTACCCTCTGCCCTTCTGGACACAGCGGACAGAAATGCTCGAGTGAAGCCATAAAGTACCCTCCTTTTCTGATCTACATGAAAATCTGAATCTAACTTTTACTTCCCTGAACAGTGGTTGTCTGACACCCATCTGCAAACACAGGCCTTATGGTTTTGAATGCAAAATCTGCCAGGCTGCTTTTTGACCTATTTCTGGACATTTCTGTACCATAATGCAAAATCCCTTATGTTTTCATGGGCTTGTAAAGAACAAAATATAATATTGTTTGGTTCGGAACAGTTTTAAAATCCCCGAGGAAACACTTGAACGCAAAACCGCCCCATGGATCATCAACTGATGTCAGTCACCTGAGAGGCAGAGATGAGTTGCAGCATAGAGGCTGGGCTCTGAGAGCACGGTTGGCCAAAAAACATCGAGCCCAAGGGGAAGGAAGCTCTGGTTTCTGGTCAATGCAGTATTGTTCCCATCACCGTGGGAACATAACAAATGGCTGTGTAAATACATGTATTTTATAGCATTCAGAAATGATGGATATGCTTACATCCTTCCCTACCATTATTGTTGATCTTTAACTACCGTGTGCCCAGGCAGCAACAGGTGCTTTGTTCCTTTGTTTTAGCATGATGGATTCAAAAGTCCCTGTTGGGCAAGACCTGAGTGGCCCCGGGGGACAGAATAGCTCTCCTGCAGCCTTGGCTGGAGGCGAGAAAATCTGATCATGTGCAGAAATGTATATGGCTGCTCTTTGGAGCAGAGAGCACGCTGTGGGTAGGGCTGCCATTTGAGTATTGAGACTGTCTTGCTGAAACTGTGTTTGGTATTTGCAGCTCTCTCTACAGGTGATGGAACATTTGCATTAGTGGAAACCAGTTACTGCAATAAAAGGTGGATTTAGCCTTTGCAAAGCTTGTCTTGATAAAACACACCTTTTGGTGGATGTGCCACTGATGGAATACCAAGGTTTCTAGTATCAGTGTGAAGGGAGAGGTGTTGGTCATCCATCTGCCTGGGGAACATCCAAAGAAAGAAACTTCATCTGTCTTCCTGGGAGAAGACAGAGGAAAGTACCCAGGAGATCTCAGTACTCCGCGTCTTGCCACTAGGTTGCAAGGTCAAGAGAATACACATTTTGTGTACTGTTCCAGGTTTCCCACTGCATCTTCAGTATGGGCTTTTGCTCTTGTAATGTGCAAAATAGCTGTGTAATTCCACCAGTCTGCATTCTCTAATAGTTAAAAGTATCTTTCTACCTTTATCTGGAATGGGAGGATGAGTAGAGGAAAAAGTAAAATGGGAAAGTTCTACACAAGCTACATCCATGAACAGGGAAAAAAAAATGTATGTAGGAGATTTTCCAGTAAAATAATAGTAAGGACCAAAACTGAGGTCCCAGTCTTACCAGTCTTGCACATGGTTATTTATCAAGGGTGTTCACATACAAGTGATCACTATGAAGCCAAATATCTGTAGCAGGTAGGATTAAACAAAGATATGACTCTTTACAGGGTTAAGTTGCTCTAACATTATGGCTCACGCACACTGCAGGAGTCCACGTGTTATGAACCTCCATAAGCAGATGTTCACGTGAGCTCAACACTCACAATTGTGTCAGATTTTTGAAGGAACCTTGATCCTATTTAGATAACAAAATCAATGGCCCTGATACATTGAGAGTGTTAGATGTGGGAATGGATTCTGAGCAGTTTTTGAGATAGGGGAATTATTTTAGCTGGCAGGCTTAAAAATCTGGCTCCTAACAAAGGGAAATCAGGTTAAGAGTTTTTAAAGACATCTAAATGGCTACGACTGTCAGGTGCCCACTGCTCACTGGAGTAAAATGTATGAGAATTGCACAGCTCTCCTGAGCACCCTTAAATATGCCAGTTGAAGTCTGCAGCCAGATTTCAGCAGCTGTTCTGACCTTTTCCACTGTGTGCTGGAAGCTCTAGGACCTGCGGATGGATGGAAGAACATTGAAAATCTGTGATTACTATTGGTTAGAACCTAATCTTTATTAGCTGTCCCATTTTTGCAGCAAATGTGTTACAAAAAGAGAAGAGGCTGTCAACGTGTTCCACGTGATACCCAGTGTATGGGCAAGTCAGTATGTTGCAGAAGACTTTATTTTCCTTAGAAACTATGGCAGAAGGCTCCCATATTTTTTCTTTAAGATACGATGTTAAGTTCAGGTCCTGGCATAGTCTTTAAGATGGGTATGGGTAAGGAAAGCCCATTAAAAAGGTGAAGATGGTCAAACTACGTGAGCTGTGAGTTGGACAGTAGTGGTCATTTACTGAGAGCGTCCTGTAAGCCGGGAAAAATAAAATTTAGGTTGGATGGGTTCAAAGGTGGAAAAAATGATAGTTCTGGAGTGTAGACTGAGTGGTTATGCATTATTTCTATAATGCTTGTGAAATAGTCATCGAGAGCCTAGACAGGTAATGCAAATAGCAGGAGGTGAGTGAACCACCTGAGATGGTGTTTGGTATTGCCAGACAGCATTCAGAGGGCAGAAATCATGATATGTGTTCCTGTTTGCAGCCAGCAAAGACTGGGTATTGCTCATTTGTTTCTTTTCTACCTTGAAAGCAAAGTCTCCAGACTATGCAATACCGTATTTCCACTTCAAAGCAGCACACATTTTCAGCCTGTGGAGCCTGGTTTCTGCAAGGCTTCCACAGGCACAGTCCCAGTGCTCTGATGGAAACATTGTGCTTGCGGGCCTTCTGGGTTAAGATGTGAAAAAGTGCAATGGGACTATATAATGTTGAATTTAATTATGAAGGGGAAAGGGATAAGAGAAGGAGACAGAGATTTAGTAAAATGAGTTGAGTCTTGCTTTTGTCTCCTTGTGAACGGGAACACTCCTCCCCCCACTGGGACAGTATGAGGAATACCCTGGTCAAATCCCAAGAAGTTAATGGGTACCTTTCACTGGCTGATGGATGTTGTTCATAATCTGATGCAGTTCAGCCCTGTTGTCATTATTCGAGTCCCAGGAATGGCCCTGCCCCTCTATCACCTCCTTCAGGAATAGATACCAGATTAAGAAATGTATTACAAACACCTTAAACTGGCAGTTTCCCAACCTTCAGTGATCCAAAGTCAACAGTAGAAAGGAAGCAACATGCTCTTTGGCTTTACTTTACTTTTCTGTCCATCTCAGCTGTAGTTTGAATCTGGGAGTATTAAGATACTGCTTGCTAACAATGGGTTGGGAATAGCTGCAGAACAGATTCGTGGCAGCTGCTCTCTGCTCTAGGCCACAGCGGTGCCCTGGGGATTTACTTGCATCATAACAAGTGCCCCTAAGCGTGCTCAGAAGGAGAATAGGGACAGCACATTGCTCTTCCCACCCGGTTTTGTTGTTGTGGTTGTTTTCCAGTTCTCTCTCTGGGGCCTATACAGTAATACGCAGGTCAACGTAATCGCTTTGTTAGGAGAAAGAAATGTAGAAATAGTATTTTTATAAATTAATTGAGAGGGAGACTTAATTGAAAATTTTCTGTATTTTTAGGGCGTCTTGACTTTGTATCTGGCCTTCTTACCGACGTAAATCCTACAGTGGCACAGTTCGCCCCCGACAGCTGGCATTAAGAGAGATCAGCAAAAAGATGTCTGCTTAAAAGTTGGGAAAGTCCCAGGAGATATCCCCCGAGAGTGGATCGCAATGTTCTGGGAAACCACCCTTTTCACCACAATAGACACAGAGAGCTAAAAGCATCTCTGAGGACCACAGCTGCTGTATTTTGGTCACAGTTAGGATGTTCTATAAAAGGGCAATTATGGATACAGATAACTACTCTCATAAAAATCATAAATGCTGGATGGGATCCCAAGAGACTACCTACTTCACCTTCCTGTTCTTAAAGAGTTCTAATGATAACGATGCCATAGTCACTCTAGGAAGTCTGATTGCTATACTATCTACATAATGCCTAACCTGAATGTCGTAGGAGTCTGACCCCATGATTTCTTGTCTTATCCAGAATGTTCACGAAGAACAGATTGTTTCTTCTCTCCTTTGAATAGCCTGTGAAAAATGTTACCCTCTTAAAATCATAGAATCGTACAACATTTTAGGTCGGAAGGGACCCCTGGGAATTAACTTATCCAACCTCTCGCTCAAAGCACGGCTAACTTCCAAGTTAGCACAAGACCACTTCTAGTTGAGTTTTGAGTATTTCCAGGGACAGATACCACAGTGCCGCCAGGCTCCTGCTCCAGTCCTTAACCAGCCTCATATGACCCTGGATTGGCGCAACCTTTTCAGAACAGGACGGCATTGTTGATTTATGATCATCTGGTGACCTCCAGCAATCCCCAGGCCTTTTTCTGTAGGACAGCTGTATTTCTAATTGAATGGACTAATTCCCTGTCCTGTATTTGGGTAGCCGATTATCTCTGCTTAAGCGCTGCATTTTGCATTTGATCGTATTGAATAGCATCCCGTTTATTTCTGATCCTATTTCCAGTTTGGCAAGACCATTTTGAATTGCAAACCTTTAGCATACTAGCAGCCTTTCCTGGCGTGATGTTGTTTGTACATTCCATGGTAATGCTCTCGTCTACTGAAAATATAATACTCTCTTTCCGTTTGTGGGTGGACGTATAGGTTCATTTATTTGCACCTCTCCCAGAGTGATGACAGAAGTGCAGACAAAGACTCAATCAGCATTGGATTTTTGCTAATAATTGGACTTTGCAAAGATAAAAGAGCAAATGGAATTGATTCAAAATCCATTTAAAGGTGATTCCAGTGTGCTCAGCATGTTTGAGATCAAGCAGGAGACAAGCTAGCAGCAGAGACAATTTATCTATCATCTGGGACGTTTAGAGAGAGGAAGAATGTTTCTAAATCAATATTTAAATTAATTTATTTAGAATTACTTAATTTTTTTAAATCGTGGTTTGAAAGCTAGCTCTTGGTGGGAGCTCTGTGCGCTCTGTGTGTGTTTGGCCTTGAGCACATGTATCTGGTTTTAGTTAAGCCAAGCTGGCCACACTCATTCCACCCTGCACATGATCTCATTCCATGCTCCTTGTCATGGTATCTGCACACCATCCAGCAATATATTAACAGCGTGAGTAATGTGTCTTATGTTGATTATTCTGTCACCAAGGGACGTGTGTCTTGTCTGGTAGGAAACTCAGATTGTTTCAAACAAAGCTCTATACTGATGCTGGAGAAAAGTCAAGAGCTGCGCCTTGTGTTAGGAGAAAGAAGTGGGAAGGTGTGTACCGGCCCTTAGGTCTTGGGTAAGGCTCAGACCGGCTACAACCAGAGAAGATTGCGGTTCCTGCACTGATAAGCTCTCCTTGCACTGTGGACGGGCTGGGCTGTTTGCACTGCTGCCAGCATGCTTCATCAGTTCATACTCTGTGACACTTGGGGCACCTCCAAATTGTCCTCTTAGTCCAGGAAGAAAAATGCTCTTAATAGTCTTTATTTTGCATTTAATGAAATGACCAAGTCGGTGTTAGAAATGCAGTATGTGCTGTCTGTCAGTCGAATGGAAGACATGTATCCAGGTTGCAGGGAGGAGAGGGAAGGCTTGAAAAACTTGTTCAGCTGCTCGGTGTTCATATTTGTTCTGTGTGCAGTGAACGAGCTGAAATCTGCGCCCCTGCTGGGCCTATTTACAGTATGTGTTACCCACAGGGCACGTTTTCTGCTATGGTCATCTGTCAGATTGGAGGGGAAGGGCCATCGCTAGTGGCTGTCATTGGAGGCTGCATCATTCTTTTTGCATATTTACTGAGCTAAACTCCAGCCTCAGCTCCCGTCTGTGTGATAAAGGAGGTGCCTCTCTACAGCATCTCAAGCGTGAGAGCCCCCAAGCCCCTCATGGAGGCTAATTCAACTTCAGATTGCGCCTGGGAGCAAACTGCTCCTCATTCGAAGAGGGGTAAAACTGAGGGACTGAAGGCTGAAGCTGATTGCTACTTCTGCCGTACGCAGTCCTTAAAACATATTTCGACCCAAACATGACCCCCCCCCCCCCTCAGTCCCTGTGCTACACTTAAACTGCTCAGTCTTGTTCTGCTAAAAAGGGCAGGAGAATCTGGCATTGGCTGCTTTTGCTTTTTTTTTGCACAATCCCCAGCTGGCACTTGGAGGCCCTGCTTCCCAGGTTTGGTCCTCCTTGGCTCTGTAGCCTCCCTGCAAACAGGAACTGAAGGACCTTCCTGGCACACAGGGTTTTCCTGGCCTCCTACTGCTGCTTTTTCTCTGGAGAGTAGCCTCCGACTCATCGAGGACACTGTGGATCCAAGCCCTCTGTGTCTCTCGGCTCCTTATATGGTAACATGAAGAAGTCCTAGCATTTTAGTTCTGATTTGGAGTTACCCTGGTTCTCTTCTCAGCTGGGGAACTAGAAACTTTTTAACTTTAAAACCATAGGCAAACTAGTTCTTACCACCAAGACACCACACTTTGGTTCTTGTGCATATATGCTGCTGTCTCACTGAACACCAGCTGCATTGTTAACAATGACATTCCCCTACAAAACCTTTGTAGCAGCTAGAGTTTTAAGCATTCCCATTTTTTTCCCCTTCTGGAAGGGGCTTTAAGGTACTTGTTATAACAGCAGAAGAAAGACGCTGAGACGGAGGGAGTCTCTTTTCTGACAGACCACACTAACACAGAGGTGATGGTGGGCAGCGAGAGCAGGAGGTAGTGGAGCTGGGGGCACCTAGAAGGGACTTGAAAGGGGTCTGCACTCTCGAGCCATCACATTCAGACATGCGGGGAGTGGAGAAAACGTTCCTGAACGGGGGGAGAGGTGTCCTTGTTCATCCCAGAGCCAAATGCATCATGGTGACTTATCCCCGCCTCTGACAGAGGCCACCCTAGTAAAGAGGCAGAGCAGTGAGCAGAGCTAAATTTTCCTGATTGCCAACCCCCCATGCTTGTCTCTAGGAAGTCCTTGAGTGACTTTGCATTAATTTGTCAGAGCCTGGAATTATGCAGTTTTGCGCTGGGTTAGCGTAGAGTGCTCTGACAAGGTGATACGTTTTTGTGCTGGAGTCCAGCCCACCCCACTGCAGGCTGTGTCCTCTCCTGGCTACAAGCCCATCGCTGGATATAGTGCTGAGGGTGCACATAAGCATGAAAGCATAAGGAAAGTAACTGCACTTAATGACTTGAGATACATTTAAGGGCAGAAACCAAGGGTTATGATGACTAAAGGAGCTCCAGCAAATTTCAGGGGCTGTGGGAGCTCAGTGTCTCTTCAGGGCCAGCTGCTAGCATTTAAAAAGCGTGTGAGGGTTTTTTTTCCTTTATGTCTTCCCTAGATTTCATGCTGATGAGACACAAATCCTGACAAGTGCTGAGAGCTCCACTCCCTGCCACATATCCCCAGTGTCTCATCAGCCCCAATTTTTAAAAGTAACTGTGGGTTTCTTTTCTCATGGTGCAGGTTCCACCATATTAGCGGAACGTCTGGGGCTGTCCACACCAAGCTCGCCCACGTCGACACCCAATTCCCCAACCGTCCTCTGCAGCGGTGTCTCTGACCCCATATTGTCTACATGTGGCTCTGGCCCCCTCTGCAGCTCTATCAGTGGTAAGCATGGTGGGATCCCCCCCCTTCCTTTCCCTTGCCTGCCTCTGCCTGCTCCTGGGCTGCCTCCCTTCAGGATCTCAGGCGTGTCTCCCAGAAGGACTCTAAAACCACAATGATCAACAGAGTCTCCTGTCAGCTCCCTCGGGGAGGAAGGGAGAGCCTCTGCAAAGGCTATTTTCAGTCTGTTTTACGTGGAAGCTGCTTAGATGCCTAGACAGCAATATTTCTCCAACCCTTTTCATCATGAAAAGTCCCAAGGGATGCAGTAGTTTCTGTTATGTGCGTGGCCCTGTGACGCACAGCTCCTGCTGGAGAGCTGCGTGGCAGTGACACGTTGCACGCTAGCTTAGACTGGAATAAGCATGTGGCTATGCCTGCAGCCCCCCCTTTCCCTCTCCGCACACCTTCAGTACCCGCTTCAAAAAAAGACAGTATTGACATTTCTAATATGCCATTGAATTCCAGTGAGCTTTAGATAAATGCACATGCAGTAGAAAATGACAGGCTGTTTTGCAGCATTTTTAAAACCCCAGGCACCTGCATGATCCCAAGGCACTGATGATGGGATGTATAACTTTTACCAAATCCTTGTCATTGTTGTCCAAACCAAGAGTGTTTTTTGCTGAAGGTACCTACTAGTCTCAACTAATAAGTGGTGACAGCAAACATTCAGATTTTTAATGGGTTTGGGAGGACAAACCCAGAAATTTTCTCATTATCTTGCTACCTCATCTGGCTTCACTGGTGAGGCCTCAGTCTGAGTTACTGCAGCCCCCTTACAGCTCTCGAAGCAATGACCCTGTCATTGATGTCAATGATGCTGTCCGTGTGGGTACCACCCCACCCCTGTCCTGAAGGATCCACACAGTGTAATTTGTAGCCAGGCACTGTGGTCTCACATCCCTGGATTGGTCGTAGAGATGAAGCACTGCTTGTCTTGGGAGCTGCTGCCACCATGTGCCACCCGGCTTCTCCCTTTTCAAAGCAGATGGCTTGATCCACCCCTACACCCCCCCCATCCCCCCCCCTTTTTCCTCCTTTGTTAATGTTTAAACAGTGGTTTGAAAATGTGAAACTGCTCTTTGTCCCTGCTGCGTGGGAGCAGCTGTCTCTTGGTTTGCTCTACGTGGGCAGCAGATCCCAGCAGATGCTGCCTTTCTGCTGCCCTGAGCCTTGGCATGTGAACCGGGGCTCAGCCAGTGGGACAGTAAGTCACAGGAAGGACTCCTGATCCTGGAGCATCCATTTCTGCTAGGGCATGGTTCCTCCCTCTGTAGCTGGTTTCAGGGCAGAAATTACCCTGGGATGTCAAGAAGCCTTTTAAACAGCATGAGTGACCCTGTTGTTTGTGTTTCAGGCACAGCTCCCAACTCTCCCATCAGCTTGCCTGAGTCACCCATCTCCCCGTCCGTCTCAGGGCCCTGGGGAGATGAATGCACCATCTGCTATGAGAACATGGTAGACACGGTCATTTACTCCTGTGGACACATGTGTCTCTGCTATTCATGTGGGCTGAAGCTCAAGAAGATGGCCAACGCTTGCTGCCCCATCTGCAGACGGGCCATCAAAGATATCATCAAAACATACCGCAGCACTTAGAGCAGCAACAGATGCTGTGGTGGGGACTGGGCAGGTGGGGAGGAGGCTGAGAAACAACACAGGTCTTGGGCTCTATTCATCATCCAGGAGATTCAAAAACCATCACCCACCACCACCCTGATCCCCTCTTCAATGGACAACGGATGAGACAAGCTTAGACGCTGCTCTTCTATCCTCCAAGCAAGCCCTGGGGCTGAACTCCAGTGTGTCAGGGAAGTTGTGAGGGACTACTCTCCCTTGTGGATTTTAAACTTTATCTCAAAAAAAACCCAGCTGGTGCAATCATCCCTTTTCTACACCATGCATAGCAGAGGGGTCTCCAATGTTTAGCAGGGGCAGTAAAAGGTTCAGTGCTACCTGTGTCCTTCAAGAGATACCCCACATGCAGAAGACAGCTGAGCAGAAGAGGAGAAACAAGCAACATGTTTCCATGTACAACTGGCCTAACTGTAGGAAGCCCCTTAGAAAGGACGGAGAGAGGCAAGCTTTGACCCAGCAAGCGAGGTGCAGTGAGGGCATTCACAGCGGAAAGGCTGGGGCCAGTGCAGAAAAGGACACAGGACTTGTGAAGCAAAAACCCACCCCATGTCCGCAGGCAGAAGAGCAGCCCCATGGCAGGCCCTTGAGGACTGTCCCCCAGTACAGGCATTCGTGGTGGATTTGGCAGCCAACACTGGCACTGGCCTTGCTCCCTCCCAGCAGTGTCCAGCCACCTCCTGTCGCCATCCTGTTGCATGACGAGCGGCTCTCCAACCCCACCACCACCCATTTGCTGTGGCTTGTGCTGAATGGTCTCCACGCAGCACGAGGGATTCGGCGCCATCTCTGCCCCCGTGGGCCTGCGGAAGAGGGAGATGTGCCTCCCTCGCCTTTCTTCCCCCTACCATCCAGACAGCACTTGTGAGGGAGAAAATAAAAGAATGAAAGAAACAAAACCCCCAACCCCACTGGGGAAGAATGTATAAGCCCACATGTCTGCGGGTTTCATTTACTGATAACTTTATCACTGTGCTTTAAGACAAAACCAGCCAGGTGGTACTCAGCCCTTCACAGCCAGCCCGCTGGCAGGACATGGCTGTCCTTACCTGTTAGGAAGAGACGAAAGGAAAAAATAGCTTGAGGGGTTTGGTTTGCTTTGGTTTATTGAAATAAATCCCCTTCCCTCCTGTCCCAGTTGGGAACCCCGCTGTCCCCATGGGGGGCATCTGCAATGGCCACCCCCACGGTTGCTGTGACAACCGCTGCTCTGCCATGGCCACCAGCCTGGCCCAGGGCTGCTGTCCCTTGGGCCCAGACAGGGTGGCTCCATAGTGGCCAGAGCTGCCAGTCTCCCCTCCATCCCCATCCTGCTGCCTTCCAGGGCCATGTGGGAGGAAGAGGGGGTGTCTGGGCCCTGCAGGGTGATCAGGACTGGGGTGCAGCAGCAGTGGCATTCGCCATGTCACCCACCAGGCCAGGTCAGGGAAGGCCATGGAGTTTGCACCCCTCCTGCTGAGCCTTTTCCTGTGCCCCAGCATATGGCCGCTGATAGGACATGTGCAACAGCATGGCATAGGGATAAAAGCATTTAATAGACACATCCACTTGCTGCAGGGGGCCATCATGCCTCCCCAGGCAGTGGGTGGGTGAAGGAGCACTCACAAAGGATGATCCCAAGAGCGCCTGGAAAACATGTCCTCACCCTGTTCTCTCGAGGAAATATAAAAAAAGAGGCTACTCGCTGGAGAAGGCATTGTAGAGCCTTTCTCTAGAGGCACCGCCATCACTGCAGCCCACCACGGGGGTCTGCAGCTACCCCCAGCCTGCCACAGCAGGCGGTAACTAACTTGAACGCTGATATTCTGGTTACAGGGATTTATGTTATTTCTTTGCATACCTCTCACGTACACCCCTAACCCAGCCCTGCCCTCCAGGATGGCTGTCGAAAGCCCTGGAGGGCTGTGGCTCCTGTGCCTGGACACCCCCACTGAGGGGTGGGAGGAGGCTGGGTTGGCACAAGCCTGGGGGGGGGGGGGGGCGGGGGTCACAGCAGCCATGCCAGCAGCACGGGCGGTCAGCAGGCACGCAGCCAGCCTCCAGCTTGCCTGAGGACAGAGCTGCAACCGGCAGACACAGGGAGCCTGTCTCAGTAGTTACACAAACTCCAGTGCAAAGATTTCAGAAAGAAGGAACCTAAGATGTAGGAAGGTGTTGATGAAACAGTGGATGTGGGGAAACGTGCAATAAGCAGCCTCCCGAGCCTTCACCAAGCCTGTGGGACTGGTTCCCCTCCACACAGGGCAAGCCAAGGGGTATATTTTATTTTTCAAGAAACTCCATCAATGAGTACCAGTGCAGTGGTGTGAATTCCCTTCTCACCTTTCAAATTCAGAGTGTTTTAATATATAACTGTGTTTGTTTTACTGTGGACCAAACTCTAGGAGTTAGCAGAAGCTGAAAGCATCCCCCAGCATCCGAGCTCAAAAATTGGGGTTAAGTCCTGCTCCCAGCATCAGCTGGCCTCCAGTTGTGAGCAGGGAGGAGGAGAGCAAGGCTCTCTCCAGGGAGAAAAAACACAGCAAAAGCAGTAACAACAATCCTAACCTTTTGTTTTGTTTGACTGGTGTAGGTTCCCACGTACCTCCGTGTTCTTGTGTCATTTGCATTTCATTGCTTTACTTTAAGATGTTTTGTGTTCTGTTTAAAGAGAAGAATAACTCATTGTGAAAAATTGGATAACTGTGATTGTGAATAAAGTTGATTTAGGTATCCTACAGCAGCATGGACAACTGTGTATTTACCATTTCCAGAAGCATGGCAAAAAGACGATGAGCGGTGCAGTGGCGAGAGTCTGAGGTAAGAGCAACAGTGGCACAAGAGCCTCTTCCTTGGGGGAAGCTGGCCGGAGAGCCCAAGCTTTCCTTCAGTGTGTGCAGATGAGGAGGTAGTGGCAGATGGATAACGAATAACCCCCCTGATGGACACCAAGCGCACCGTAAGGAATAAAGGAAACAACAGGAGTAAAAGGGAGGACTAACCATGTTCCTGCAGCTTAAGGCCCACAGTCCTGAGCCTCTTCACACCCTGCCCAGAGACAAGCCACAGCTTCTTTCCTGTCATTGCCTTGTTTGCAGTCTCTCGTGAGTGCCTGTCGCCACCAAAAAAGGTCTCACCAGCACAAGACAGAGAAAGTACACTGTGAGGAAACCCAGGACCCAGTAGGGGCCAGGTAAGAGGCTGAAGATCTGGCAGAGCGGTAGCAACAGAGCCAGGTTCCCCCACCCCAGCTTTGTAGTGACATGACAGTCCAACACCTGACAGGATGATCCCAGCCCTGAACTGTGCAACATGTTGAGAAGGCCCACTGACAATCCGTGGTCTGGCTGAGGCAAGATGCAGGTGCTTCCTCAGCACATAGCAAGGGACACAGGGACTCAAAGGGGATTTGGATTCTCCAGAGTGATGCTAGCTCCTCCAAAATCCAATAGCTCCTCTGCTGCTGGGCTCTGCTCAGGAACACACCTACAAGACAGCTATGTGAGATTTCCTCTCCATCCTTTTTTTCAACTATTCAGCAGATGAGATACTGGCAGGATCACTCTCTACTGTCACGGGACATATCCGAGTTGGCATCTTCTCCCTCAGTGTGGGTGCTCCATCTGCCAAGGTACAGGGACATCCCAGGAGAGGTGTCCTCAGCCTCTCCAGCTGAAGCTATTCCACTCTAACAGCTCCCCAGTGGCCTGAAAATTTCCAGGCTGGGTAAAGCAAAACCACCGCTGCAACCCAGCTTTCTCCACCACCTCCCTGAGGAGCTCCTCGCTGTTGGGACAAGGCAAGTCTGCACACCCCTGTGCTGCACTCCAAGAGCTGTGCCCAGCTCCTGCTTTCCCAAGGACAGGAACACCTCTAGTGGGTCTGGAAAGCCCCCTCTGGCCACAGGGAAGTCTCCTCATCCCCTCAGGAGAAAGGAGAAGAGCTGCACAACACAGATGTGCTGAGTCCAAGCACTGCCACATATTAGGATAAGTGAAGTGCTAACACTCTGGGACAAACTTAGACCCCTCCCCTTCCCCTGGCATCAGCAGGAGGGACCAGGGCAGGTACCCCCATGCTTCCCCTCCGACAGCCCCAGCCTGTTCTTTCCCTGCTGCAGCTGCCATACCCAATAGCCCCAGTGAGCTCTGCACCCCAATCTGCTGAACATCGCTGAAGTCACCCCGCCCTGACCCCCCTCCCCAGGCCATCACCACCAGCTCACCAAATCCAAAACAGATCTGCAACTTCACCATCGTTCCCAAGCTATTCTCCACCAAGACCAAGCACGGGGCAGCACAGACCTTCCCCAGCAGCAAGGCAGCCCCCCACCGCAGCCCTCCCGCTGCTTCAGGCCGGGCCATCCCCAGGCTCCCCCGGCGGCACAGCGGACCGGTGGGGGTGGGGGTGAGGGGGGCGAGGAGGAGTTGGAGGGAGGGAAGG
The DNA here is from genome assembly GCF_965231255.1 of Vanellus vanellus. Lineage (NCBI taxonomy): Eukaryota > Metazoa > Chordata > Aves > Charadriiformes > Charadriidae > Vanellus > Vanellus vanellus. Next base: position 14,715,985 of record NC_138912.1, on the reverse strand, counting down.
ATGATGCTCCGAAAGTGGTCCAGGAGCCGCAGAGCTGGTCCAGCATCGCCACCTGGTGCTCCGTACCCAGCACGGCACACAGCCTCTAAAGCCCCCCCCCCCCCCCCCCTCCACCCCCCCCTCCACCCCTCCTTCTCCTAAGGTTGATTTTACTCCTCTTCACAAATACTACAAATACACACAAGTAGGACCACAGAAATTTAGTCTGAGTGCAGGCGGCTCTCAAGAGAAAAATGAGCAATTAACAGTGGCTTACAATATAGACAGGGATACATTAGTATATGGTGATTGCACCTGTTCAGAAAAACCCTTTCAACCCTAAGCGGGCTGACTCATTCTACACACCGGGGAAGAGGGGGCACAGTTCCCAGGCGCACTTGCCACTAAGTTTGTGCCTTAAAATGCCGAGAACTATGTGCTGCCTCAGATCTAATTCCTGGCCTCCTTCAGAGGGCTGGGGTGCCCAAGCAGGACTCCTCCTGCAGCACCTGCCTATGTGCCACAACAGAGGAGCTATCAGCGCCCATGAGATGCAAACACTGTGCCTCCGCTGAGAGCTGGCTCCTCTCAGGGCCTGGATGAGACTTATTTCTCTGCAGGATGTTTGTGAAATGCCAGATCACGGAGCGAAGACATAGCCTCTTGCTAAAATGAGGGGTGCACTCATGCAAGGTCATTCTCTGCTGCAGGAACAACAAGCTGGGGAGAGCCAGGGCCCCTCTGCAGTCCTGCTTTCCAAGGTGGAAGCCAAGCACTAGGCATGACCCCTCTCACCTACAGATTTGCAAACTGTAACAATGAGGAAGAGGACAACAGTTCATAGAGGGCTCCTATAGCAAAGTTGGGGGCTGAAGTGGTAGAATACAACCTTGTCCCCTCTTCACTGTTACATCCCCTATTACAACCCACTGCCCCGTTATATGCCCTAATTCACTTCTCTCTCCATGCCCAAGAGATGTCCCGCATAAGGGGTATCAATCAGGAGAAACTCTTCAGTTTTATCTATCTGTTGTTTCATACAGCAAAGAACTTCTACTTGTTGAGCTATTTGGGGCCTCCCACCTTCAAAGTTGGACAAGATGAGTCAACAGGCCCCAGCAACCTTGCAAGATCAGACCTTAATACTCTGTGGTTCAAGCACAGCCTGCTCTGCAGTCTGCACACAGGGGAGTTAAGGGCTCATCCCAATTTGCAGAGCAACCCTTTCATCACAGAACCAAAGGACCACTCATGTAAAAGGATGGTTTTCTTATTTTGGATCTGATGCCACATCCCTCTCCATAAAACATCCTAACAGATTATTTTAGACCTCAAGACCTTGCTCAACACAGACAACAGGTCTTCATGTTTGAGCACAAAGATGAGCAGTCCATAAAACTCTGTGGATTAGAAAAAGAGGCAAAAATACAGCATACAATCATGGAATCACGGAGTTTCAGAGTTGGAAGGGACCTCTAGAGATCATCTAGTCCAACTCCCCTGCTAAAGCAGGATTGCCCAGAGCACATTACTCAGGACTGCATCCAGGCGGGTCTTGAAAATCTCCAGAGAAGGGGACTCCACAACCTCCCTGGGCAGCTTGTGCCAGTGCTGTCACCCTCACCGTAAGGAAGTTTTTCCGTGTATTTGAACGGAACTTCCTGTGTTCTAACTTGTGCCCATTGCCCCTCGTCCTGTCACTGGGAACCATTGAAAAGAGCCTGGCTCCATCCTCCTTCAACCCACCCTTTAGATACTTGTACACCATAATAAGGTCTCCCCTCAGCCTTCTCTTCTCCAGGCTAAAGAGTCCCAGCTCTCTCAGCCTTTCCTCATAAGGGAGATGCTCCAAGCCCTTAATCATCTTAGTTGCCCTTTGCTGGACTCGCTCCAGCAGTTCCCTGTCCCTCTTGAACTGGGAAGCCCAAAACTGGACACAGTATTCCAGTTGTGGCCTCACCAGTGCAGAGTAGAGGGGGAGAATGACCTCCTTCGACCTACTGGCCACACTCTTCCCTATGCAGCCTAGGATTCCATTGGCCTTTTTGGCAACAAGGGCACATTGCTGGCACATGGATAATTTACTGTCTACCACGACGCCCAGATCCTTCTCCTCAGAGCTACTTCCCAGCAGGTCCGCCCCTAACCTATACTGGTGCTTTGCATTCTTCTTCCCCAGGTGCAGGACCCTGCACTTGCTTTTGTTGAACCTCATTAGGTTCTTCTCTGCCCAGCTCTCCAGCCTGTCCAGGTCACGCTGGATGGCAGCACGGCCCTCTGGGGTGTCAGCCACCCCACCCAGTTTGGTATCATCAGCGAACTTGCTGAGGATACACTCTGTCCCCTCATCCAGGTCATTAATGAATATATTAAACAAGATTGGACCAAGTATTGACCCCTGGGGGACACCACTGGTTACAGGCCTCCAACTAGACTCTGTGCCGCTGATCACAACCCTCTGAGTTCTGTCACACAACCAGCTCTCAATCCACCTCAACTGTCACCTCATCTAGCCCATACTTCCTCAGCTTCCTAATGAGGATGTTATGGGAGACAGTGTCAAAAGCCTTGCTAAAGTCAAGGTAGATGACATCTACGATTCTCCCCTCATCCAGCCAACCAGTTATAACATCATAGAAAGCTATCAGATTGGTCAAGCATGATTTGCCCTTGGTAAATCCATGCTGACCACTTCCAATAACTTCCTGTTCCTCAGCGTGTTTGGAGATGATATCCAGAATGAGTTGCTCCATTACCTTCCCAGGGACAGAGGTGAGACTAACTGGTCTGTAGTTCCCTGGGTCCTCCTTCTTGCCTTTTTTGAAGATCGAAGTGATGCCAGCCTTCCTCCAGTCCTCAGGCACCTCTCCTGTTCTCCATGACCTTTCAAAGACGATGGAGAGTGGTCTAGCAATAACATCTGCCAGCTCAGGGCCAGGGGACAAAAGAAGCTCCTTTATCCATTTGAACCCAAGACAAAATTTGCAATTGCACGTACACACAAATCGAAAATTTTTCTGCGAAAACTAAATTCAGTGGTTTGACAAACCCAAGTGGAATTAAAACAGTACTGAAAAAATTGAAAAAACAAAAGAAAACAAAATAAACCAACTGGATCACAATTAAAAAGGTCAAAAATTTATTTTTCCTTAGGGCATAAGAGGCAATGTAAACAAAATATAAACAAACAAACAAAAAAAAATCACAAGTCAGTTCTTACAGTCTGCAAGCATTTGAAGATAAGAGTACCCTTTTCCCATCTCCCCCCAGAACACTGCAAGCCTGCTCAAATGTTAACAAGCAACAATTCTGGACACTAAATGTCCAGTAAGTTTTGCCGTGTCCCAAGCTGGGACTAAATTTCTCATGTAAGAAGGACACTGCATCTGTTTTATCAAACACTTAAAAAAAAGTCCAACAAAATATAAATATCACAGACAAAGATCAGATTTAGCACCACCTTTGGTCCAAGCAATCAAAGAATTGGGAGATGACAGGTACAGTCTGTTTAGCAAGTCCTTTCTGCCTGAGTCTTTGAAAACATTGGAAGTTCACATTGCAAGAATTTGTAATAACTCTAAGAAAACAGCCCTCAAACTCTGGCAGTCCCTCAACAACCTCCCCTGGTCCTGCCCACACAGACAGGAGCAGGAGAGCATCATCGCTGTGCAGCAGCGTACAGCACTGGCAAACATCACTCAAAGCGCTTGGCGGAGCCGAGCTCAGCCCTGTGGGACAGGGCAAACACCGTGCCAAGGACCTGATCCTGCTTTGGCCCGGCAGAGCTCTGACTTCGGGCATGGCTGAAGAACGGGAAGGGCAGTGACAGTGTGCATCCTGAATTTCCCTTTCCACAAGCACATTCCACCCTCCAAAGCCCAGCAGACTGCAGCACCTGCATGCTGTCAGGGTGTGTTTGTGATGGCAGACACCTGGAAGGAGCTGAAGTTGCCTAAATGTGAGTTACTTCAGCATATCTGGAACATGCAAATCAGGAGCTCTTATCGAGCATAATTTGCTCCAGACTCTTTTTAGGGCCACCTTTTCCAACACACACATGCCCATCACAGACGCATGGCTATGAATTTTCGCAGAGGTGTCTATAGCCAGTTGCTGGGCCACAGCACTAGTGTGGGCCAGGATATACAGTCACAAGGATCTGTGACAATCCTAGGGAAAAAAATTAAGTTCATAAAGCACCTGGCAATATTTTATATTTATTGCAACTTCCTCCTCTACAAGCATCCAGAACCCAATTTGTATTTTCTTTTCCTCCAGGAGTTTTTGAGCAGTCTTAATTAACCATTATTAAATGCTGTTCAATTCCAGGATAATACCAGCTCTAATAAATGCCTGAAGAGAAATGCTGAGGTCTACTTTTAGGCACAGCAATCTGAAGTTTTTGCTCTGCATCTTCACATGCACAGCTGCCTGAGACAGTCTGTGTTTCTCTCTCCCCACTGAGTGACCCATGCAGAGTTTTTAAACACCACCCCTCACCCCCCCAAACACACACTTGTTTTTACTTCACTGCTTCAGAATGTACTGCTTTAGGGAAAAACCCCAAACCTCCATTGCTTTACATTGTTTTGCAGTTCTCCAAGCAAGCACTCGGGCATGGCATGTGGCCGCTCAGCAGTCACGGAGAGGAGGGCAGCCCCCCAGGTACAGCTCCTGTGCCACACGAGACAGCAAAACCCTGACCCAGTCACCCACGCCTGTGACATCAGCAGACACAGGCTGATCTGGTCATGTTCAAACTCCCATTTACTGCACTTGGCCTACGATAGAGCCACAAGGACCGCTCTGAAACCAGTTCTGGACTGGGCACTGAAGTCAAGTAAAGTCTGCAAGTTTGGATTAGGGGGAAGACAATGTTTTGCACAACTGTTTCCCCCCACCACTGACAAATCCAGACCAATGAAAACATTGTGCTATGATAATTTCATTAATTTTTACTGGGACAGAGACGCACTTCGACTGTCCCAGTCACAGAACCAGGCCCGCAGTACCGTACGTATCAGCTAAATCATCACAGGTCCCCAGGTCATCTGTGCTAAAGCTTGAGGGACATTTCTACAGGGTCACTTGGCAAAAAGGAGAGCTATGTTTTCCCCACCGATAATGCATCTTTTGTGTCAGCCCACAGAGAAGTTATTCATCTTTGTTCACCAGTACTCCGATCTGCATCAAATCTACCATGTTTACATGCAGACTCAGGGACTCAGGTCTTCGGTTTTGCGCCATTTCATACAGATTGGGGCACCTGACACCTCATTAACAATAACTCTTGCCATCAATGGCAAAAGGTACCGTTAAGTGCTAAAAATGTAGTTTTTTCTGGGTTTCAATTTTACTGGGATGACTGAGAAAGGCAAAATGTTCTATCATGCACATGATTTCCTTTTCTAGGAAAGCATCTCAGATACCCAAGCACATCTGGACCCTCACAGGAGCTGTTCACTGTACAAACAGTTTTATCCAACTGGTCACCATCTCGAGTTCATTAAACAAAAACTGGACAACACATGAAGCTGCAGTTACTATTTCTGTCTCTAGCTCACATTTGCTATAGGTACGTTAAGGAGCGATGCCGTGAATGTCAGAATACCTGTCAGCTCTGAAAGAAACAATACTTGGCCAAAAGCTTTAACGTCTGCACAATGAACAATATTCACTCCACTACCTTCAGTGGAGCTGGATCAGAGGCCAGAAGAAAATACAGCCCAAAGTTGTTACCGCAAAAAAGGGTTTCCCCAGACTCATTTTCTTCCTCTCTTGGCTTAACTTGCATTCCAAAACAAACTGAACAGACTCCCGCCCATAAACTCTCTTAAAAAGAAAAAAAAAAAAAGCTCTCAGTTATTCCTTCTCATATATACTGCAACAGAAACAACGCCCAATTTCTAGACTTTTTTTCACAAACAGAACAGACAGAATGGTTCCCATGTTAAAAAGAAAACAAACAAAAAGACCAAAAAAAAAAGTGTCACCAACTTGACCACACACACTAAGACAAGCCACACATTTCTCTATCTCTGGTCACCGACATACTCTCCCAAGCTCCCACCAGGTGCATTCCCACCACCTAACCACTAGAAAACAGAGTGCTACACCAACACAGAAATGACAATAGCATCTAATATTCAAGGTCACATGAAGAACATCAGCCACGAGGGAAACCCACTGCAAAGCCTCACTTAGACCTGGCCTAGATCGTTCTCTCCCCCTGCAAATACAAATTTGGGACAGCAAAACCCATAGGGGTTTCCAGTCCAGCAAGGTGCAATTGCTCTGCTAACAGAGGGAAGCACAACTGCTCAAACAGATTTCAGCCTTCATTTGACAACAGGTTTAGGCTCCCAATAACAGACTACCCACCATTTCCAGAGACAATTCGGGCTAATTAACAGCTCTGGAAACAGCTACAGATGTACGCTGCCAACTGAGCTGCTTTCAATACCCACTGTGAGTTATCTGCATCTGAACTTTAGTCTAAGTACCAATCAATCAAACTGCTGACAAGACTTCTCCTGACATGAAATTTGATATTGAGTCTTAACTGAGGAGGCTCATCTGCTTGATTCTCCCCAAACATTGCAAACAGAGTAATGAGCACTGCTGACTGCAATTAAATCTGCAATAAAGGAACGGCACTGATTTAACATGAAGTTAGCCAGACAGCAGAAATGCACCTACTCTGTGCACTATTGACCCCACAATACTCAGTTTGGACCCTCAGTACAAAGGAGTCATTGTAATGCTATGCGCAGTTTGCTTTTGCGATACTCCAGGTTTGAACTCGCCATGAGTAATGAGCCAGTTTTTTCAGCAAGCCTATTCAGCATGCAGCAGAAAAATTCCTCCTAGAGACTGGAAACAATTATAACTTCTCCCCCCTGCCCCCCTAAAAATCCAAGACAGGAAATAGTTAAGTCAGCTATTCACTGAAATATTTCATTTTTTTCAAAGGTTTATTTTTAATTCCTTTTTTATTTGTTCAGTTTACTAATTGTTACAGGCTAAGTTCCAGTGACTGCACTATTCTATCCTACTTCTAGGGGATGGAAACAAATGGAACTGGATGTTCAGGGGGACCCAGAGGCAGAACAGAATTTGATGTCCCCCCCCAGGCTAAACCCCAAGGGTGATGATGGGATTTTGTTTATTTATTACCACTTCCCTGGTGACCCAGAAGCAGTTCAAGAACAAGCTCTCAAGCCACAGAAGAACTGTTTGCACAGAGAAGGCTGCCATGTTCCTTAAATTTCAGACATTAAATACAGAGTTCACTAATACAGCTTTGAATGGGAATATCTGGAGAAGCCCGAAATAATTATTTTAATATTAATTGTTATATTTTAAAAATTCTCCTACAATGCCAAGTGATTCTCCCTCCCCTCTGTTCTTTTCCTCCACCAAGCAGGGACCAAGACAGAGAGGTACCATTGTAACCAAAGAACCCTAAGCATCAGGGGAAGATCACTAAACCAAACATTTTCCCAGAAGTGCCACTAGCACAGAGTGTTTCACAGAGGGCCACCGCAGGTGGGCCTGGAACAGCCACTCTTGCCTGCTCCATCAGCAGAACCTCAGTGTATGCAAACTCCCAGACACAAAACCCACCTCAACTACAACGAACACAGAGCCTGTGTTTGTCTGTCTTTGGTGGATCATTGGCTTCAGGATACAGATTGTCTGTGTATCACAGAGTGAAAAATTCAACTCTTCTCAATAATGAAAAATCCTAACACAGAGCAGTGATGTATTAAAACCATCTATACAGAGAAAGCACCTGCAGTGTCAGACCCAATAATTTATGGCCTTATTAGAAACATCTTTTCCTCATATTTTATCTATCCCTCCCCTGCCAATATAGTTACCTCTCATTTCTTTCCAAATTATCAACATAATTCCCATTATTTTGATTCAGTAACAAACAGGAGTCTCAACTCAGGACAGTAGTGGCTTATGCTGACAAGAACAGGTCTGTAAAACGCCAGTGTGAAGCTTTAAACCAAATTTATTTATTAAAAAAAAAAACACAAAAAAATTGCACTCTCCAACTAGAATCAATGCTACCTTGATGCAAGAACAAATGAAAAACATTGTTGATGGGACCAGCCCAGCCCTGACATTATAAAATGGGAGAAACTAATTTGTTCTGCCTATGCCAGTCATGTCCGCACGCAGTGCGGCACAGCTTTAGCTCCAGGAACCGCTGCGGAGCCCTAGCACCCAAGGGCACCCAAGAAAAAAGACCCCCTCGCTCCACCCTTGGCAATGCATGCACAACCCACAAAACTGAGTTTTGGGTATGAGTAGAGTTGTGGGTGTCTTTTTACAGACACCTGTGCTTTGCTCCGAGTTGGGTCTAAGATGGAGGAGGAAAAGCAGCAACAGCAAACCTACATCCCAACCCAAAGTCAACTGACTGCGGGGGCTTCTGGATCCGGCCCTACATACAGTACTTTATTTGAAAATTACAGACACACACAACAGACATGACTACTGAGCAGCACAGAGGTAGAGGAAGAGAAATACAAGCACTGGGCAAAGCGAGCAGAGGCCATCAAACAGTTCAAGTCTGCAGACACATTCCCCATGCATCGCCGCATTGGTGGTCCCTGCTTCTACCAAGCAACTAAAAGCATATGAAAATAAAATAACTTACAGAAACATTTGCTCTCAGACCATCGTATTGGTACTGTTGGCAGCTATCAAACACTGCATTTATACACAGCACTTCGCTATGCCGCTAAATAGCATCTGAAGTTGCCAGAGAAGGAGCCGCTGGTGATGGGAAGCCACCAGCAAATAGCAGCAAAGCTCCAGTTGGTTTTAAAAAGCTGCAAGACCTGCAGGGAAGTGGATCATGGCACGGCAGCACCGAGGCTCAGCAGTCCTGGGCACCCTTGGGAGGTGTAGGAACCGAGTGCACAGCACTTGGTTTTGCTGAGAGCGGTCCATGCTGAGCACCTGCAAGGTGCTTTGATCTGCTGCAGGTCTTCTGTCAGTGTAACTCTACTGATGCTCATGGACTTCTTGCTAGTTTAGACAAGAGAATGTGAAAAAATTAAGTTGGCTCCTCAAAACCAGATTCATTTGTAAAGTATTAGAGGTTTTCCAATGTAAAGTATTAGAGGTTTTCCAATGTAAAGTATTAGAGGTTTTCCAATGTAAAGTATTAGAGGTTTTCCAATGTAAAGTATTAGAGGTTTTCCAATGTAAAGTATTAGAGGTTTTCCAATGTAAAGTATTAGAGGTTTTCCAATGTAAAGTATTAGAGGTTTTCCAATGTAAAGTATTAGAGGTTTTCCAAAATCATGTAATTGATCCTATGTCAGTACAGCCGCAGAATTCAGTTTTTCTATTTGAATGCAAAGGTCTCTGGTAATACTAAGGCTTTTTGACAAACTTAAGAACAGCAGGACAAAAATTAAGCAGAAAGCTGAGGTATAACCCCTCTCCAGGGACATGAACTAGAGCCACAGGAGATGTACTTCCTGGAGCTCAGACAATCAAATGCTCTGGCTTTCATATATCTTGCATCTTACGAAAACAGTCCAGTTTTTCAAAGGTAGAAGATTTTGCTGCTTCCTGGAAAGTCACATTATTTTGGACAGATCGAAGTTTTCCTTCCATTCAAATAGAATTTAAGACAAAACCACTTTTGAAGGGCAAAGTTTCTGCCCAATTTTATTTTGGACCTGAGAGATCAGCCTCTGCAAGCCAAGAAATATGAAATCAATACCCAGATCAGCTGTGAAATTCTGCAGGTGAGAACTAACCCAAATAAAATGGGGACTTTCCTTATTGTTAACCTAAGAAAAAGAAAGAAAAAGAAATGAGGACCTGTAAAAATATTCCCATAGCTCTTGCAATAAATACAAGTAACAATACAGCATCAAAACTTGGGACTGCATCAGCAGAATTATTTTCCTTTCTGAAGTTATCATCGATTTTGAAGCGTAACAGAGGACATAACCTGGCAGAGACATACCAGAAGACAGTATCATGCATGGATGACAGAGTGTTTCAAGCATAGCTCAGAAGTCCTGTATTGATAAGGATGTTAATGCACATTCTATAAATAATCCTGGCAACATGCTGCATAATCCTTATACTTTCAGTAAAAGGTGATACTTATTTTATGAAAAGCAGCCATTCCCACCCCAAACCACCCCAGCTATCAGTCCCTACCTACCCAAGGGTCCTGTTTTCATCCAGCCACCCACCCCCTCCCTTGCATTTCTCCTTCCCCTAAGAGTGCATAAATAGAGAATTGCAAACATTTCACACTGCACGTTCCACTCCAAGTCCTGGATGAGGGGCCTGTTTATTCTATGAATATTGCACTTATCCACTCATTGGATTTGTTGTTTTTGTTTTTTGTTTTTTTTTTCCCTCAAGAATGCAGAGTATTTGGGAAAAACAGAAAAAATTAGTAGGATACAACACAGGAAAATATGAGTTATTAACAAGCTAGCTATGAAGATCTAAAATTAAATAGTACTAGTTCTATTCTGTTAATACTAGTAATATGAAAATAATGAATGCTTTATCAAATTCCCTTGTTTTTCATACAAGATAAAAGCAGTAATTTTCTGTAATTAACTGAGGAAAGCAATGAATATATATTACAATAAAATATGATTCATTAAGATCTGAAAGTGATGAAAACAATTATATAATGCCTTCGTCAAACTTTATAGCATAACGGAAGGAGTCTTTGGGGTATGTATCCACAAGGGTGAAATCCATTTTTTAGCTGTACCCGTGCAGAGGTGAAATTCCATTTTTAAGAGTCTAACCGTGAGTGAATTTCAATCCTTCATTATTGTGTATTTGCAACTATTGTGCACACCGATTTAAAAAGCTTCTTATCAATACATCAGTTAAGTATCTGGACACGCGCCCACCCTATCTTTTATCTTGAAAAGTTTGGCTTGCAAAGGAGTGGTACATGTGACTACACCCACCCATTGCAAGGCGTGAGAGCTGAACAATTACCAGGACTTGCCTCCCACGGGGAAGGGCTGCTAACAAAAGTGTATTACTTTTGCTGTTATGAGAAAGTGTTTTGAAAGGGGAGACGAGGGAAACCAGCAATTAAACTTTTCAGGCATTATATAAACCTCAATAACGAACTCAGAAGTGCTCATTATTATTAAAGTTGCAGTATACAGCAAGACACAATTTTCACATTCTTAAATTTTGTTCTCTGGCAGGGGAGTTTGGATTTTCTGCTGGTCCAAATTCAAGACTTTTTGGAAAGCACGGACAGCGGGTGAGAGCAACGCGGAGACAGCAGCCGCCTCTTCCCCCGGAGGAGGGCCCCCTTCAGCCGCAAATGGCTTTGCCCAAACCCTGCAGAGCTCTTCCTCATAACAATCTGGTTCAAGAACAAACCAGAAAAAGAGAAATTGAAACAGTACTATTGATTTCTGCATTGAGTGTTCACTGAGGTGTACGTTACATTTAAATATTGCTCTTGATCCAGTGTCAGTTTTGACAAATTTAGTAAATAAAGCTTAAGGCAACATTAACATTTTAGAAAAGAGCTAAAACACTTCTAGCACTACATTGTCCTCTGAGGCATCCTGCCAGGTTTTCCTGCCTTGCAGTCAGCTCTTCTGATTTCGCTTAAGGCCTTTTGCTCTGTTTCACAGCCAACAGTGGAAAGGGCTTGCTATTTCGGGTATCAGTGGAGCTGACCAAAACATGCTGCTTGCCGATGGAAAAAAAAAAAAATAATAAAATCATTCTCTTCCCAATATCTCAGTTGAAAGAATCCAAAAAGAGATCAGTGAGAGTTGCTGTGACAATAGTAAGATGGGAAGGGGAAAAAACTGCATTGGAGAGTATTTGCTTTAAAAGTGCCCTTTTAAACACAAGCATTCAGAACAGCCACCAAATAAAGGTAAGCCCAAACCAAAGCTTTCCCATGAGGCAGGAAGCCCGGCATGCCAGAAGATGGCCTACATTCATTTCTAGCATCAAGTAGGTCATTTGCGCTCCATCCTTTTGCTGGTGCAGGTGGGGGCGGAGGGAGGAGGGAAGCCACAAATGTGGCTTTATAGCCCACCTATAGGCTCCTGCCTCTCCTGAGCAGGGCCACGAAACCTTTCACATGCGATAGGAGCAACTGAGCCATGGGCACTCGGTTGTTGCTTGAGAAAACCCCAGAAGTACTGCAGGTACTGTCAGTCTGTATCACCCCCTGCACCACTTGGAGCTTGGCAAACTGCCTCCCTGCAAAAGCCAGAGCTGGAGAAGCAAGCCAGCAAGGTGGAAAGGGAGCTGTGGGACAGACTAATGTCTGTTACAGAGATGATCTGTGTTTCACAGGCAGATTGTAGAGCCCTCACGCTAAGCTGAGCCTTGCAGCAAGCCTGCATCCACCAGGGACCAGCCTCATGCAAGGTGTCTGGCAGCCAGGCACCACAACCAAAACAGCCTTGCCACCCCAAACCCTGCAAGGACTCCTGTGGTTCAGAGGTGCTCTGGGCTTGGCTTTGCTGGATGCAAGTGTGAATATCTATATTAATAGTAGTCCGGGCTCTCCCATCTGCGTGCTGCTTTCTTCTCCCTGGGTAGGGACTCACATCACACCGCAGCGTACTCTGAGAATTCAGTGGCTCAATGCAGAAGATCTGGGAGCTGTGCTTTTACATCCCCCCAAAGCGATGACCTAGTGGGAATGTCTTTAAACAAAAGTTTAGAATATTTTAAATAAGTTAATTCTTAATAAATATGTGCTTCAAGAAAATGATAATTATATACTGCACCTTTAAATAATGCACTTAGTTCTCTGCATTGGCTTCCATTTTGGTTTCTTGTATTGTTAAAGTGCATTAATTCAAAATAATGAACCACTTCCGCATCATTATTGTTAAAATAAATCATAACAACATTAATAAGAGTCACTAAGTCACTACTATTAGTACTGCAATCTAGCAGATAACTCTATGTATTGCTCTATTTAATACTGTCCAGCAGAAGAATATAATACTTCTATTATAATCTCACAACAGCTCCAGCAGTCTTTTATGGCTGCTACCATATTAGTACAACTAAAAATGGAGAGAAGTAAGAGAGACAGGGCCACAATGCCTCAGATACACATCCAGTAAGATGTAGCTAACTGGATGTATGCTATATATTATATGGTAAGACATAAGGTACAAAGAGGACCCTGCACACTGTGATACGAGCTGTTGTGCAGATACAACTCCTTCTCCTGCCACCACAATTTAAAGGGATTCCAACCAAATACCCTCCCTCCCCACTTGCATGCAGAGAGCTGCTCGAACCACAGCACTGCTTGTAGCCAGTTGTGGCACCTGGATGTTGTTTCAGCTACCAAAAGGACATCAGTCAGGTTAGCTGTAAGCAACTCTCTCAATGTTACCATGGAAATTAAGAAAAACACCAAACAGCAACAAAAAAAAAAAAAAAGAAAGAAAAAAAGACAAGAACAAAGCATAATTGTATAATTTTTTTTTTTTGGCAGAGAAACATCCCCAGTAACACACCATGTTGTGCTATTTTACTGAGCCCCTTGATCCCAGCTATTTTAAAGTCTTTATAACCTTCACCTTCCAAGACAAATTGGTATGAAACTGGTGGAAAAAAAAAAAAAGGGCATGTATCATTTTGCTTAAACCAGTAGTGAAATGGTCTGCCCCCTCCCCCTTAAACCAGATTTACAATGCTGCCTCTTATTTAAAGGAACTAGATATTGATCTTGAGTGATTAACAAGGCCACTTAAAAAAAACCAAACAAACATGACTTCCTTAAGTACAGTAGGGATTTAGCCAAAGCTGTTTACAGTACAAGAGTTGGCTACCTCAAGAATAACTCCATATTCCTAACCTTTTCCAAGGAATGCCTCCTCTTCCATTTCCCATCACACTACCCCTACCAAGTGCCACGTTTCAAAGCATGAATTAAGAAAGGCAAACAGAAATGGAGCTAGAAGAGGCAGCTTCCTGGTTAGATGCATTGTAACCTAATTGCTTCAATATTAAATCTCTGAGCCTCAGAAGCCCAGGCACGCTTTCCAGTACAACTGTACTTTTTGGATTCAAGTGGGAACAGAAACACATATTTGGCTCCTACTTCATTTTTTTCTGGTAAAACAAGACAAAAAAATAAAGTAAACCCAGAATGCACAGAAAAGACAAAAACAAAACACAGAAAAACAATTCCCCCAAAATATACAAATTAAGGATGTGCAGACTGAGTTTGATGGCTTTTTTCCCCCCTCATTGTAAACACTGATGTTGCAGAAGGTTACGGCTATTTCTAGTTAATACCTTGGTGGGCCCTGCCAGCAGTCAGCACGCTTGGATTCAGACCAGATCGCAAAACCAGAAGTAACACATTTGACAGCTTTTTCTTCAGTGTCTTAAGGGACTTTTGTACATTTTGATATTATGACAAGTTTTGAGAAATCCAGCTCTGGGAAAAGAATCACCCAGGATCACCTGGCAAGAGTCAGGCACAGAACCAAATACAGAGCCTACAAAGTAATTGACGTGCTTAAGCATGGGGTTTGTAGGTTTGTTTTTACGAGCACCAGTAGGCATCGCTGCCCTAGAACACCTGAAATCCCAACTCAAAGAACAAGACAGAATGAAAGGAAACAAAAAGCCCCAAACCAACACCACCCGATTGCCCTTTCCGGTGAGTTAGCAGTAACAAGAACACACAGCTGAAGTCAGAGACCAAATCTCTCCACGATGAAAAGGCTCCAACTCCGGACCAACCAACTGTTGAGAACAGTAAAAAAAAAAAAAAGTGAACATCTCCAAAGGATTAGAGTCCCTCTGTGTATCAGAAACTCCCATTTGAAACTCCCATTTGCTTCTCACTGTAAGTTGTAGAAACACATACAATACTCTTGGGTATTCCACGTATGGACAAGAATGAGGAGAAAGGGAGCCAAGATTGTAACACAGTTTGGCACGAAACTCCCCAAGTAGATGCACGTGTATTTCTCTCTCACAAAAGGCACACATTTGGTTTCCTATCAGTAACGGGAAAGATGGGATGTCATACCCTGTTACACATAAAAGATTATTAACAACATCACAAAAAGGCATTTGACTATGCTGCATCTTCCTCATAGTTGCTTACGACATGTTAAACGCACAAACCTCTCCAGAACATGGCAGGTTTGTCCTCAGCATAGACTCCTTTGTCACTTTGTACAAACTGGAGCACAGGGAAACATCTTTTTGTATAGCAATTGTTTTTTCCACATGTACACAGCAGGAACAGTATAAATTAGGGAGGTTAAAGATAATGCAATATTAGTTCTTTTTCTCCAAATAATTTGAGGGCACCCAGCCTTTGAATGGCTTCACACCATTCATGATCTGACAGTACCACCAGCCGTTTGGGTTCCTTTCAAGGACCTCCATGCAGACACCTTCCTGAAACCCTGCAGTCTCCTCATCCCCTTCATAGTCCGCAATGGAAACATAGATGTCCTTGAGATTGTTGTGGATGAACTGGGATTTTTCAATGGGCTTTGGCCTGACTGTGGATACAGGAATCCCGTTCCTCTGGGTGGGGAGGTTGGAAGTGGTCTCTGAGCCCTCTGTACCTGACCGCTCAGACTGCTTTCCCTTCACGTCACCAGGCTGCGACCGTGCGTTGCTGAAGGAGGAATTCCGACGGACGGTCCTAAGGTGATCTGTAGTTGTTAAAGACTCGTTTCTGCGCAAGGAGCACGACAGGTTGTTATCCTTTGGTGGTGGAGACACAAACACTGACTGCGGCCTGACAGCAAGTTGCCTTACACCATTCCTCATTTTGACTGGCCCTGATGTTTTTGAAAACCCACCAGGAGGTTTGCTTGGGATGGGTGGTGTTGCGCGTTTGCTCTGGTTGATGGTGTTTAAAGCCTGAACCCTCTTCTCTATCTTCTCTAAGCTGTTTGACTTGTTTTCATTTTTCCTGTTCCTGGCAAATGAGGCATCAGTCTCTGCTGATGTGGTTTCTCGCTGGTTATCAGGGAGAGCCAAATAATGGGAAGGAGCCCAGCCTTCCATGTCTCCGTATTTCAGGTACCACCACCCACTGGCTTGCTTTTCCAGCACTTCCACTTCTACTCCAGCTGGGAAGCAAATTTCAGAATCCTGTACCTTTTGGTATGAGTCAGTGGTCACATAGAAACATCTGGAGTCATTTTCTTGCTCAGTTTTGGCTGGATGACTAGCACAGAAAATGCCACGGGAAGGAGCTGTAATGAGATCAGCCGAGCTCCTCCTAACAGGATCGTCTTGGTTGTCAGAAGCTGTGGGGGGGGGGCTCTCGGACTCTTCACTTCTTGAACCTTTAAGTCCACCTCTGAGTTGCCCAGTAGGCCTCAGCTGACGCCTTAAAGTGCTAATATCCATCTTCTCTTGGCTCTGAGAATCTGCCTTGTTCAGGAAGGGTTTGGGCCTAACAATTGGCTTTGCTCTGATGGAGGGACTCTGCCCAAGCTCTTTCTTCATGCCTGTTCTTGGCATGCTATGTAAGCCAACATCTGAAGCTGACCTTGGTTTCGTCTCCTCACTCCTGGAATAGTGACATTTTCCAAGATCGGGCTGGATGTTTTTGTCCGTCTTGAGCTTCACAAGTGATGACTTAGGAGAGCTGGAACATGGAGAATTCCTTCGGATCAAGGAGAGAGAGGAGCTTTTCTGAGAATCGGAGTCTCCACTAGATTCCTTATTGGACAAAGCATCTTCCACATAACGCCTGAATCCCTCATTCTCATAGATGGTCTCTTCTTCATGAGCAACATCTTCTGAAGACTCTCCTACCTTGAACTTTGCTTTCTGAAGCGATGATACGGGAGAGGGCTTGAGAGGCTGAAACAGTCGTTTTTCAGGAGTTCCCTCTTCACGGTGACTTTCACTCACTTCACACTCTGACTCAAAGCCAAAGGCAGGCACATCATACTCAGGTTCTTCGTATTTGAGCTTGTGGGGAGAGTCCTGGGTATCTCCTGAAGAAACCGTTCCAGGAGTTGTTCCTTCTTCAGAGTCTTTTGGTTTACTGGGAGGTGCTGGGGGAGGAACTTTTGGGCGGGTTAAAGTACTGGTTCTTCTGTTTAAATTTGGCTTCTTTCTCTTGTCAATGTAAGATGCTGGAGCCCATCCTTCCTTCTCTCCAATCTGCACATACCACCAGCCACCAGAATTCTTTTCTATAACCTAGGAGATGACAAGGACCATGTTACTTAGACAAAAATCTCAACTAATTGCTTTTCACTCCTCCCCTTTCAATCCAGTCCCTTGCAATAACCAAATATTACAATTTTTCCAGCTGCATTGTGAAGGTTTACCTCTGCTTTTTGTCCTCCACGAAAGCTTATGCCATCAGAAATACATGACTGGAATTCTGCAATGGTGTAGTATTCCACTTCCACGGAGGGTGGCTCTGGCGGTTTGGGCAACTGAAAACCCTATGGCAAATAGGAAGTTTTTTTCAATTAAACCAAAGAAACAGTGGGCTGAACAGCAGTACGAAAATATATTTGCCTTTATTCACTAAAGCTCTTCCTTCCTCCTGTGCTACTTCCTAATGATAACTTCCCAATTCTCCAGAGTGGAAGCTGATGCATTGAGATGGGCCACAAGAGAGAAGTCTTTCAAAATATGCACTGTTCATGTCGCTTTCACCAGCTATTAAAACTGTGATAATCTTTACCTGAACAGTAAAATATTTTATTGATGGGCCATAAAGCGTGAGCTGCCATTCCAGTCACAGTAACAACAGCCCATTTACTCTCAGATTTTGTCCAGAAATACTGTTCTGTATGGCTTCCCACAACTGCAGAAAATTGCATTGCAACAGGTCATAATAGATTCTGCCTATCAAACATACTACCTTAAAATGTAATCCTAATGAATTATTGCTCTTAATCTGCTGCTGGATTTTTAAACAATCTGAAATAGTCAGTGATACAACAAGCACCTGTTATAACAAGAAATAAGGATAATAGAGTCCCCTACGAAGAGCTTGGCTCAGCTAAAGTGAGAAAGAAAGGACTTTACAATAGGATCAGAAGATTCTAGTTCCTCCCCATAAGAGAGACCCAGAACCTCTACACAATCCCAACACAACCTGCATTTAAATAGCAGAGAGGCTCCACAAGAAGCAGGACACTGCTATTTACAGCCATTCTGGCAGCATACCAGACTCCTCTAAAAGCTAAGTACCTTTACATTGAGCTGTCACATTTTTGAGTTTGTTACAATTATTTTTAAGGTGATAAATGGAATAAGAGTCCTTTCAAGAGTTTCAATATCGAGAGCTTTTCAGATTAGCACATCGCTCGTCTATATAACAACTAGATGATGGTGAAGCTTCCCAGCTTCTGCACTTCACTGCTTGTGCTTCTAACACAAGAACTGCAGTACGTCAGGATCTTTTGAACATAGGTCAGACCTGCCACAGACAGACAGAGGACAGACAAAGCCACAAAATGACCCTAAGACATTAATGGGAGAAAGGCAAATTGCATGCTGTGCTTTATTCACACACTCCTCCATTTCTAAGATATCCTCATTGCAACTAACAATCTATGTTTCATCACGCACAGCATGTAGCATTTCACAGGGAATGCATCACTGCACCTTAGGAACCGTGTCCAACAATGTTATAATTGGATGTTTCTGCACTATAAATGCTGAAATACAGCAGAAGTGCAGCATAATAAAATGCCTTCAGATAATAGGATGGTTTGGATTAAATGAAGATAATTGGAAACAGCAGACATGTTCAAGGTTTCACATATATTATCATTGTTATTTTTAGCATGGGATTAAGTGTAGTAGTCTTGCCAGAACAAATTCTAATTGAAAATAATGCAAAGAGAAATAGGAAGAAAATATTAATGTGCTATTCATCTAGTTTTGTTAAGAGGCATCTCAGACGAAACAGAAAAATTACAAGTCACACGCTGCTCATAAAGGGTACACCAAAGATTGAACACAAGGTATTGCCTAGTTATAAACAGGTTATTAGCATGACTTTTTTTGAAAATAGATTACTGAGTAGTTCCTATCTGAAGATGACAGTCTGAATCTCAAATTGGCCCAAACTTCCAGAATTCTAGCTTTGAGAATAAACAATCATAGGTGGTCTCATTCCTGTAGTACATATCTTTCCATAAGATCCCAAGTCACTTTAAATGTACACAAGAGTGAAACTTAACCCTCCTCAAAGATGGCAGCAATGTAAGGAAGGGAGACATTCCCAGTTGTTAAAGAAAAGAGAAGGTCAAAAGATTCAGTCTGGGCTAAAGACACCCAGAGGAACCTTAAACCTTCTCAGTCAGCCAAACGGGCTTTAATGCTCATGCACAGAACATAGTAGCTTTAGGATGTTCTCCCTTCTGTTCAATACCTGGTTAGTTGGGGCAACATTTTGAAAAATAGAAATCCCGAATTAATATTAGGATGTCCAGAGGTCTGCTCAATACTTAAATAAAATGAAGAGGCATGCAAATAAAGGATCTCTAAGATACCCCCTGCACTTTGTAGAGCTGTAACAAGCCTCATGAAGCACCCGCACACCTACCCAACTGCTAACGTATACCATAAAACAATACAAACCAGACTGGATTCTCTTCGTGGGGGTGGCCTTGTTCTTAAATTTGGAGAACCTGTGCAGGACAGAGAGAGAAGAGAGTTTACTTAATTTTGTACGTACTGCTAAACACATTCTTCAGCTGCCCTCCACTGTTACACAGTTTGAGAATATTAGAAGTCAGTATTTGCAATATTTAAGGCACCTCTATGAAACAAGATAGGAAACTATGAGGGTATATTAGAAATACCAAGGTAGCTTAGCTATTTATCTCAGCTAAGCCAGCAAATTTAAGAGGAAATCACTGCCAGAAAGTAGTGGATTGTATTTTCTGCTGGAACTGACCAGCTCCACTGGAGATCAGCCAGCAAAGAATTGGCCTAATATCTACTTTCCCCCCCAGCAGTAAAAATAATCCACTAAATTAATAACACTCATGCTGTCCTCTGTCATAGGATCTTGCCCTTCCTTGCACAGACTAGAGTTAGCATCTGCATTTTGCAGATGAAGTTGTAAAAACATCATAGCAACTTGCATCCAAGAAAACAGCAGAACACATGCAAGAGAAGACATAGGTGGCCTCCCTGTTTTTAACGCACTACCACATCATCTGCATTACTGGGGGCGGGGAGCAGATTTTAGAGCATACAAAAGGAAAAAACCTTATCTGGGAAAAAGAAAAAAAAAAAGTAAAACCTATTGGCTAAGATAAAGAAAAACCTGCCAGCCCTTATATAAAGGGAAGTTAAATTTTATCACTCCTAATGAAGGACCATGTCTTGGAGCCCCTGCAGATCTGCAGACAAAGCACAGATCTGCTCGTGTGGAGTCAGCTATAAGACCAGGACACATGGGACCTTAGCTGACAGGCAATGCAAGCCCTGAAAGGTAGAAAACAAGAATTCATTGCAAGCCAGTGGAAATCCAGACTACTCTACTGCCTTACTTATTTGAGCTCTTTGTGGTGCTATTCTTGCTATGGCTGGGGATCCCTGGGCCAGTTTGGAAGCCTGCTTGTCTGGGGTCATCATGGCATTGCCGTTAGAGTCATTGCACAGGATGGGCAAACTGATTTCCTTCTTGGAGATATGGGTTTCTGTAGTCTCATTTTCTGCTTGAGTTTCCTTGTCAGTGGATGATTTCTTGTTCAGCAAGTTACTGATCTCCATGATGTTTCCTATGATTTCCACTGGCCCAGTTAAGTTCTTTTTCCTAGATGGAAGATCATCTTTAGCCTTCTTCAGATACGAAGCTGGGGCCCAGCCCTCTTTGCCTAGATACCTGCAGATGCAAAAGGAAACATCATCGCATCAAACACAGCCTCCTCACACATTTCAGGTATAACAGTTAAGGCAAAAGTGATGGATGATAACATAAACCAAAATTTGTGGTTCTCAGATAAACTTCTGTGGTCTCTATTCATTTATTACCTATTGATTAGACATCTCAAAGTCAGCTGAGCTAGCAGTGAACTGTGAACTGCTGTTAAAATCCACTTCTCATCCTAAGGAAGGACTCTCTCTGGATAAGACATAGTTATGCACAAGGTAAAGCGCTTCACCAGTTTGTTTTACGCCACGCTTAGACAGTACTATGCAAACTTAGTATTTTGCCACATGTCATAAGAGCAAACTAGTGAGTACAATATTTTAATAGTTTAACACTCCCTAGTAGCAACTCAAAATGGAAAAGGTATTAAAAAGAGGTGTACAGAGTCCAGTACAGAGCCCCTACGTCTGTAGTTTATAAGGCCTTTGTGCAAGTCTCCCTTCCCTCTTGCAACTACATTAATGACCGCTGCCCCTCCTCCCACAACTCCCGGTCCTGTATGATCAGCTTCTCTTATGGAGAATATGGGACTCAAACCACTGCAGCTTCTTCTAGCACTACAAGGTCGAGAAACAATTTGACTAAAGAAGAACGGCTTTGATGAAGACTCATTTTCCTGAACAACCTAGGGGCTATTTGAAGAAATAAACTGGGAAATCTGAACAGACACCTGAATCCAGTATGTGTTCCCCAAGCACCAGCCTGAGCTGCTCATGCTATACTTCAGACTGAAGTCATGCTTCCACAACTGGGCTTTTGGGAAGATGGTTTTTCTAACTCCTGCTATTCCTAACACATCAGCAGGGACTTCAGATTACAATCAGACTCCAGGGAGGACCACATGGATGAACTCTGCCTTCCCTAATGAAACCCTAACTTGCTACAGAGTGAGTCACTGAAACCCTTTTCTCTTTAATCTCTCAAGATACCCAAAGCAGGCACTTGAATTGTAAGTGGGAAAGCAGGCACTATTAAAATCCTGGTGCTCAGGAAATCTGCAGGAAATACAAAGGTTAAAAGAGTAGGACTCTAAGGTTCTTTAATGAAAATGGAGACTCATTAGACAGCAGAGGAAGGAGCTGGGGAGGCTGGGAAATAACAGCAAATCATTCCCTAGCAGATGAGTAACTTTTTCATGCTAACACTTGGATTCTGAGATCTGCAGTGAGATTTCTGCACCAGGGCACACCCTGGGCTCATTCACCGTATCCAGACACTCAAGAGCAGCACTAGGACTTTATGGGGAGAACAGGAGAATGCAGTATAGGCTTGCTTCCCTAGACTTCTTCATTACTCTTCCCATCAAAAGCAAATACAATTGCTGTACTTCTAGCAGCAACCCCAAGGACCCTGCTGTCTAAAATCTTGCCTTTTCCTCCCCTCCCATATAGATCAGCCAGGACACTAGAGATGCTACTTCTCCCTACATACCTGCCTTCTGTCACACATGAAGACAAAGACATGGGATCTCCCCTGCTCAGAGAGCTTAGTGACTAGTTTTTCCAAGGATTCTGGTGTCAAAGGAAAGCATCTCAAACAGCTCTGAGCTTTGTTTGCCACATGTAGACTAACAAGCAGCAAAATGGTGATGACTTGATTTGACTTCCAAGAGTTACACAATATCCAGCAATTGATACTATGTCAAGATGCAATTTGGATCTATGTAATCCTGTTCCCTTTCAGGCTTTTATGATAAGCCTCAAACCAAGTCAAAAAAAGAAAAGAAAAAAAGGCCTCAATATGTGCTACATCCCCTACTGTGGCAAGGCATCTCTCAGTGCCATTTTCAAGCCCTGAAGACTTTTGGCTTCATCCCTTTTTGCAGTACACAGCCCTTTTGCAGAGCTACTGACCAATGCTTTCTATTGCCTGTGAATCAGAGAAGTTTTTTTAAAGGATGTTTATAACTTAACATGATCTGGATATGTCAGGGTTTTCATCTGTGAGAAAGCCACATTGGCCAATGCACTGAGCACTCCAGTTCCAAAGGTTACTTTCAACAGTGCTTGATTGTGCAAAATCAGCAAGAAAAAACAGTTTACATCCATCTTAGTTTGTGGGAGACTTAACATGTTTAAGATCAGAAAGGCAGCCACAGGCAGGTTCTGTACTGGCTCGTTAGTTCTCCTGCCAACTGTACGTATTTGGATCAGCCCATATAACCATGCTGCTACAGACACCTCTGATCTCACATAGTTTCTCCCAATGAATAGTAGCAGCAATAGCTGGACAGTTAATAACTCTGGGCAACACACGCTCAGTAGAGAGACTGCTGCTGGTTATTTCTTCCTGTGAGTTACTAAATTCAACCTGAAGTTAATGCTGAGCAGTAGCTGCCAGCAACTGCCAGTTTATTTGTGCAACTTCACAAATAAAAGCTACTTATGCAAGTCAAATAGTTTTTTTCACCTTAGTCCTTGAACTTGGCAATCTCAAAGCCCTTTGCAAACATCACCTTAAAAGACTACTTGAGCTCCCCTTTTTATGGGTGAAAGAACTAGGGCAACTACTAATCAGCTTCAGAGAAGTCCTGAACTGGTAATGATCTTCATTTCACATCTAAGAGTTGAATCACAGGTATTCTTCCTTCATTTATATTGACAACCTACTGGAGACATTTCACAACCCATCCTAGATTCCTCCTCATTTCAGCGCCACCACCCAATTGCACTTCATTCACACGGGCTGAGGCTCAGAACAAACCACAAAATCAAGATGCAGGCATATAACAAAAGCTTTACTTAGCATATTGCTGCTTATTTAGCCTGTAATTCACTTGGGCACCATGAGATTACCTCCAAGTGACAGTAATTTATAGAAGGCAAAATCTAAATAATGGATGCTAATGCCAGCTATGACAATACCGGGAAGCAAACAGATCCACTAAACTCAATACAACAGTAAGAAGGATCCCAGATCAGAGCCTTCCTTTCACTTCTCTAGAGTCCCAATGATTTTTTTTTTGAAGTCATAATGCACACAGGACAAAATAAAAGACGACACTAATATTGCCTATAGCTTACATAGCATTGAATTGGGAGGGTTGCAGAATTAGGTGCAGTGATTTGGTTCCTTGGCAATTCCAAAACCCTCCCTGTTTATACTACATGAAGGAAAAAATGGGTTCAAACCATAGGAATGTTAAAAAAAAAAAAAAAGTCTGAAGTGCCTCTGAGAGTCTGAGAGTCACATCTGCTTTCCAGCTCCAGAGCACTGGAATTACTCCAGAGGGAAGCAAACTAGGGGGAAAAAAAAAAAAAAAAAAGAAAAGAAAAAAGAAAAAAAAAAAGAAAAAGGACAGGAAATGAGGATCAGCACATGGCCAGGAATTTGGGGAAATTACATATTTAAGGTGGAACAAGCTAATGTCTTTAAGGTGGATTCCATTTGCACCCTGCTGGATTTGTTTTTATTTCTACACGTTGATGTGTGTGTTCGATGCCTGTTACCCAGCCCAGCAGATAACAAGGCAGCAGGATTCCACTGCAGTCCTTCCTGCTCCTTTTCCCCTCACACTCCCTGCAGGAGGAGTGGCTTCTTTTAAGGCATTCAATACTCAGAAAAGCATATTTCTGCAGAAGAAGAATCCTTTTCTGAGTGGTACCTAACAATATTCAGAGCAGTTTAAGTCTAATAAACAGCACAGGAAGTTGGAGATCAGCTGCCCAGGCTGCAAAGGACCAGCTTGAAGGGACAGATCACTGCATCAACATTTCCAAGAGCATTGCCCAAGGGGAAAAAAACAACCTGTTTCTAAGAGCAGTTTAATCCTTCTGCAAGACTGCAGCACAGCGCTTCAGAGCAGCAGAGAGGATGATGGCTGACACCCAACACACTTGTCGCATGCATACGGAGAGCACATAACCCACTTTTCAACAAGAGGAGGGGTTGCTTAACTCAAAATGCCTGTTACAAAAAAGACAAGGGCATGCTGCATTCCCCAACTACCATGGGGTGGCAGGGGCATCCCCTGTCCTTTCAGCAAATCACCATGAAGGAGCCACTTAAGGCACTGCAGCAAGTGTCACTTCCCACCAGAATGCACTTCTGCTATAGAGAAAAATGTGTGTTTTGGGTTGGCCCAAAGGAGTGTGTGAGGAAAAAAAAAAAAAAAATTCTGCTTGTGGTAGAATTATTAATATGGCAAAGGGGAACCTACAGTGGTAATAAGGCTGCATTTCAGAAGAATACCAAAATAAACTAAAGATGTCTTGCAATGTTCACCCCTCAGAAAACCTATGTGCTCTTGATTCCTCTATCCGCAACATCGCATTCTACTTCTGTGAATAATTAAAGGAGAAAAAAATGTGACTTGACCAAACCCAGGCATTTTTGAGTTCCTCCTATCTATAGTGCCTTCCTGGCTACACCGCTATCTTTATTAGCCTATTCCCTCTATGAGAGCATTAGATAGAAAACGGAGTTTTATTTTTCCTTCTAAATAAGGAACATCAGGAAAAACAACAACATTGCTTCAGTCAGCATTTTCAGGGTCCTCATTCATAGCTGATAAATCAAGCAGAATTCAAACAAAAGCAAGTTACAGCTTGGGAAGGGAAAGGGGGAAAAAATAATCACTATAATTACAGGCTGAATGGAAAACAATGACTAGATGTGATGTTTTGCACTGCCTGAGAGATAAACCTCTGTTTTAAAGCTACCTGTTTAAAGAGAAGTGGGATGTCACAGCACTGCTGGATTCACACATAGATACAAAACAAGGGGCAGAATCATGAGAGAGCAGTAAAACCCAAGTGAACCTAGACGGAGAAACCTCTCATTAAGTACTCATCCTGACACCTTATATCACTATCTGAGACATATGTGACCCCTATTCTGCCCATAAGCATTTAAACCCCACGATTTTTAAGTCACAAGTCTCCTCTATGACTGTTGTTTCACATACATAACCAGGTTTGATACACAATAACTTTGCCTGTCCTTGGAATCCAGTCCTTCTACATTAGGAATATCTAATGTGAACAGGCATTAATCAGACAAATTAGTTGAAACCATCAATAAGTTTGGTAAAGGGCTATAGCCAGCAAACTGATCTCTCTTATCCCTGAAAATACCTACCTGCCCCAAACAGCTCAAGAGATCACAATCAGCCTTTCAGCATTGCTATAAATAGATCTGTGTTGCAGAATAACTCTTATACTGGAAACACATTAAAATTACACACAACAGAAAGCCTTGTTAGGTCTTACAGATCTTAACTCAGATATGGGCTTTTAACTTGAAGGAAGAAAAAAAAATAAATCTACAAGTTCAGGAATTTCCCCTATGGAATGGTCCACAGCTTTTGCAGACACTGTAGTGTTACTTTAATCACCATTGTATTGTATTAGCCTTTTCTTTACATTTCTTCAGAGGCATTATGAACAATTTGGACTTCTTTGCCCAGCTACAGAATTATCTAAACGCTAACATTAAGTGAGTGATCAGAAAAGCTCATTGTCACAGGTTCTGCAGCAATCTGGCTGCACAGCTTCTTTACCTTATGTACCACCATCCTTCCAGGTTCTTTTGGATGACCTCCACGGTGACCCCTTTTTCGAACCCAATCTCATCCTTCCCCTGGCTGGTGTACGGCTGGATAGTGACATATTTCTCTTCTAGTGAAGGGAGAAAAGGCAACATCAGTTAGGGTCAGAATTAGTCCAGCTGTTTTTCTGTTCTGCTTGCTTTTAAACTGTTATGCAGTGATTACGTGGAGCCATTACAAAAGGCGGAGCCCTGCTCAGGGGCCCACTGATTATTTATGCTGACGACATGATAGATAATCAGCCCCTTGCCACTACCCTGCTGCTGATAATCACAAAGTATTTCCAAGCCAATAATGACACAAAGTCCCTAGAGAGCTTCCCCCCTTCTTCCCGCCCCCCTCCAAGTTCCTCGAGCGGGTAAGGGAGAGGATTTGAAGCTGGACTTAACTCCCATACTGTAACTTGACAGAATCAACCCGGCTGCCAAATCAGCCAAGCGTCACCATGGGAGCTCCAGCCAGTTGGCTCTTTTGAACACACACGGCTGCACAAAGCATTGTGTTACTGAAACCCGAACCCTGCATCCAGAGAGGGACAAATCCTCCCCAACTCAGAG
The DNA here is from genome assembly GCF_965231255.1 of Vanellus vanellus. Lineage (NCBI taxonomy): Eukaryota > Metazoa > Chordata > Aves > Charadriiformes > Charadriidae > Vanellus > Vanellus vanellus. The sequence goes on along the minus strand of NC_138912.1, from coordinate 14,688,975 downwards.
GGGCTGGCCCATCATGCTGCTCTCCTTGCACCTCTCGAACAGTGTGGGTCTACAGCAACAAGCTTGAAACAGCATTGAAAAGAGTGACAAAAGAATATAAGGGTTTTGCATTTGACAGGAGACCAGACGGCATCTTGCATTCATGGGTTCTGAAGCGTTTTGCAAACATACTTTTGCTAGACCTCACTCCAGAGAAATACACGGGTGGCAGTAGTAAAGAAGGGCCAGAACTAAGACACATACTTCAAAAGCACAGGCTAGATTTCAAGTATGGTGTTTGAGCCAAAAACTTAGCATCCCTATTCATCTCCAGCAGCTATCCCCTTCCCAGCTGGGCAGAGGTGAACAGACTTATTGAGAGCAAGCTAATGAGCAGAGCAGAATAGACACTTTTCACAGCATCTTCCTCCACCCACCAGGAGTCGTTTACTGCAGTATTTCCATCACAATCAAAGTCAACCTTTTCCTCTGCTAGCTTAAAAAAAAAAAAAAAAAAAAAAAAAAATCACAACTGGCATTGCAAATGTGAACTACCAGCCTTGCTCTGCAGCAGCAGACACAGAAAGTGTTACCAAATCCTTCTCCTGAACCCAAGCTACAGTGCATGTAACAGCATGAGTTTCTGTAGCTGGATCAAAGGCAGGGCAGGCAAGCAATAAAGCGCACCCCAATGAGCCTTCCTAGCACTTTCTACTGGCAGTCGCAACAAGGCATGGCCAGGAACAAATATAGGGTTGTCAGTGCACAGGAACCGACAGGAAATTAAGTGAATCCAAAGCGCCTGATCACTGCAAAACAAAGGAGTTATGGAAAGGCTGCAGCAGCTTGAGGCAAACACTCTTTTGGAGACAGTGAAGCAGACCCAACCATCTGTTTGGTTTTGTGGCTCAACTGCATTTTGTTGCTGGGTGAAGCATGGAAACTTTAAATAATAAAAAAAAAAAAAAAAAAAAAATCACAAACCACCAAACCACCTTACTGAGACAAAGTAAGAAATAGTACCTCAGAAAGGGGAAGAAAAAAAAAAAAAAAATACATTGGCAGAGCATATGATGGCAGAAAATTCAGCAAAGCTACATCTCTGAAGTCACCTTCCCTCGATGGGTTGCATTTGGATCCTTCTAATTCCGACCTGTCAAAACCTGTGCCTCCAAGAGGAAAATAGTCTCTCCTGCTCTTTCCTGGGAACGCTGCTTTAGCTGTTACAGAATTCCAGCAAGTTCGTAATTAGCACCATCAGGATATGACACCTTCCCCACAGAAATACCCTACAAGATGGGCTTGACGAATGAAACCCAGCTAATGAAACCTGGCTTCAAAGTCGCAGGACAGTTTTCCTAGCTGGGTTTCTGCTCTGTGCGGTAAAGACATACTCATTTTTCCTCTATTTCAAGTGACTGTTGCTGAAGGAGTTATGTGCCCAGTTTCCACTGCATACAAAACCCCAAGCACTAAATGGAACTGCAGAAGATCCTGGGGTAGCTAGAGCTCGTCCTTGAAAGGAGAGGACCAGGGGAAAGTTCAGGTGTGCAGAGCTGCAGCACTGTACAGATACACACTGCCCCAGACACTTCGAGGGATGTTTCTAGGACAGTAATAAAGAGTTAAGCCACATGTTTGCTGAGCATTGGAAGAAGGCCCCGCTTTGCCTCTCCCCCATACCAAAAGCGCTGTATAACCCAGGCTTTCAGCGTTCACCCTTGCCATGACAGCTACAACAGAAGTTTCTCTGTTTATCCTATTTTTCCTCCACATAAACAGCAGTCTCCGCTGCAGCTAAAGCCAGCTATTCAGCTCCTCTTGCTGGGCAGAGTAGTCTCACCCTTCAGGTGAGTGATCTCCCTCCTTCTGCAGAAGACAGGGTAGGAGGCCACGAGTGAGGTACTCACTCCTGGATTTCAATACAGCTTTCCAAACTCCTGCTCCAGCAGGACTTCTGTGTGAGAAATTGAGACAGTGGTCACCCATGAACCCTAATAGCATTTTTGAGATGGATCATTTAAGGGAAATGAAAGTTTGGGGTAAGGATCCTTTCCAAAATAGGATGCAATCACCTTCCAAAAATTAGATTCCTTTCTCCCCCTCACAAACCCACTCTCCCCATTCCAAATATAGATGAGTGCCTTCCCAGAGAAAAGGACAACAGATCCATGCAAGCTACTACAATAGCCATCAACTTCTGCAAACACAACTTCTGGGCCTGCAGCTATGCATGTGGGCGCACATCACCTGTTCATTACTTGCCTTCCTCCCAGCCACCGACTCCTGGATTTCCCTTCCAGTTAGCTACAAGGTAAGGCAGAAGAGCAGAGAGATTCTCCAACTCCTCTCACGCTGGCCGAAACAGGCCAGAAAGGACTGAGCATGCTGTTGAGGTGGTGCGTTGAATAAGCAGCTGCCAGCTGCATGGCGAAGCCACTTTCTCAGCTGAGAGAGCTTCAGTCTCTTTCCTGAGCTTGTCACCCTTGGTCAAGTTTACTGAGGAGAGAGACTGCTCTTGAGCAGCACTCTGACCCCAAGTATTGAGATTACTGCCTTGCATGTTGCTGCCCTCACCTTGCTGCCTTGCACACACCTGACTCGGAATGCCCAGAGACACTGGCCAGCTCTAGAAACTGAAACACTGAGTTGCGGAGGATGGAGCCCTGTCCAAGTACTGTGACACTGCGATGCGCAGGTGAGACCGAGTTGACCCTGTCTTAGCCTGTCCATAAGCACTTCTGTTGCTTAGATCTTCAGCCTTGTGACTTTCAACTCAAGATTACTGTTCTTTGAGAGGAAAACTGATTCCTCCCTACACAGAGGGAGGGGGAAAAGAGACTGAACAGAAGTAGGAGGGGAAGAGAGGAAAAAAAAAAAAGTTCTTCCAAAAAGCAAGACAACCAAAACAGTGTTAAGAATTAACGTAGAAAAGAAGGTCCTACAATGTTTTTGTTTAGCAGTTCTATTTTTAAGCCTAAAGATCAAAAACAGGCAGCCACCATTACAATTTTCCCTTGCAAAGTGCTTTCACAGCAAAAGTACAGCCATTTCCAAGATTACACGTTTGGTTTCTTTCAGTGGTGCAGGTGATACCACAAACATACATGAGGTTTGTAACTTAAACAGTATTCTGGAGATATGGGCTCCCTTGCAGCCAAAGCATAATTCTGTTTTGCTTCTCAAAGACTATGTCTAGCCAGTGGATGTTTTGTATAAAGTGAGATTTGCTGAAGGGAGCAGTGGAGCTTTCAGTGGATGTGTCACTTAAGAGGATTGATGTAGCATTCAACATATCAGATTACTGTTCAAAAGTCTTTAAGAGAAAATATTTGACACTTCATGAATGATACATAAAGTTACTGGAAAGACTTAGCACAGATGAGTGGTTTCATGAGAGAATCAGCAGAACATCTGCTAGCAGAAAGACACTGCTTTGACTTATACTGAAAAATCTGAAATACCGTGCTGGTTTCATCCAGATACTATGACAGGCAATGGTGTAACACACAAGTTAGTGAACCATCCCAGACCTACCAAAGTTGTATGCCCAGATCTACAGAGAATACAAAAGTGTTTAATTTTGATTCATTAAGTTTTGACTTAACAATTACCAGCAAAAAAAAAATGCAAACAAAAGTATAATTTGTATTCCCCAGCTGCAGCTTCCATTACATCAACTTCACTGTTGAGGTCAGGTGGGCAGAATAAACTTTACTACATGCTACAAAGCACATACATCAGCTAAAAGGCTACACTTTGGAAATAATAGGATGAGAATCCTACTCTCCTTCAAGAACTGCTGAAAATGGCATAAAGGCACATCTGTTCTTAAAGTGTGACACCCAGAGATCTCTTAATAGCTCAATTAGCCAACTTTACTTATATTTCTTTACTTCCAATTTGGAGGTCAAAGAAGGAGGTTCGCCAGCTGAATTGAAAGAGGTACCTCTAGTGGAAATTCAGCTGCCCTAGTAAATCTGAACAAGGTATGCATGAAGAAGCAAAGCCTGTTTGGCAAACAGCTACGATACAAGTCTGTCACATCATGCATTATCCAGCTGCAACCCACTTAGCTTGGAAGGAAAGGATTGGTATGTGTCATTCTCCCCTCTCCCTGGACACAGGCACTATTTAAAACATGCACAGGAATTTCTGCACCGTTTGGACTACCCAACTCATAACACCCACTTGTAGCTATGCTCTGCCCAGCCGTCCCAGACACCGAGCAGCCCAGCACTCGGTCCACAAGATATTTCAAAACCTCACTTCCCTATGAATCTCTCTCCTCCTTTCTTTTCTCCTCCCCAAAGAAAGGCAGGCTTCTCTAACTGTGGTTCTACCTAAAGTCTCCTGAAGCCAGACAGTAGAGGTTTGGGGTCAAAATATAGAGGCAGATCCTGTTGGATCACTAGGAAAGCAGCGTGGACAGCAGAGGACCGTTCCCATGTCCTTGTAACAGCCCACAATACTACAGAGGGCTTTTTCGAGCAACTGAGATTTCCCCCCAGCAGACATAGCAGAGGTTGCTGCAGTCCAGCTGCGAAGTGTGCATATACACAGGACAAAGCATTTGAGCTGTAGAATGCCCCGCATTGCGGCTATGTGGTTTGTACAGATGTACACAACCATGCTATTTTCAGCAGACCTGGTACAAGCAAGTCAGTGGCATTTGAGAGTTATGGGTCACTTCTTCACTAGCCACAGACGTCTAGTGCCCTTCCATGGCTGTTAGGAGAGAAAAAAAAAAAAGTCAAACCAACACAACCATTCTGCATCCCCTCCAGCAACCTAACAGTGCTCTGACAAGCTGAGCCTTTCCTATACACATATAGCGATAGCTTTAAAACTAAAAAGCTGCTTTAAAAACAAAGTTTATGAACGCGTGCCTAGTGCTGCAGCAGCTGAGACCATGCTCTTCTCCCTTCTTTCGTCCTGCCTCACACCCACCACCTCTCCTTGCACAGTTCATGACTGTGAGATGGACTTGAAGTCAACCTGACCCTTAGTATGTCCCTAAGCCTGGTTTGGTTCATTGCAGATCTGCATGAGAGTAAAGAAAGGAAGATGCTGGGGAAAGTGAGCCTGTTTTTTTTTAGTGGTGGCACCACAAACTCTATGTAAAGCTTTTCTCTGTACTATGCCAGGCCAGTTTCATTGCAGTATCACTTAATTTTGAAGAAGAGGTCTGAGCAGGGTCAAGGCAACCCATATGAAGCTTGATCTAAAACCAGGCTAGGATAATTTAAGAATGCCCACACATCTCTTACCTATTTTAAGATGCAACTTAATAAAGTGCAACTTCTTTGCATAAGCAGGATTTATAAAGCAGTTCTTAAACCATCATATGATTTACAGCAGAGCAAGATGACTTGTAGGCACCTCGGCAATGCTTATCAAGTAGTAAAAGGTCATCTTTGCAGCCATATTGTAGTGGGGACTGAAATATTTCTTCCACCTTGCCCAGCCTGTTCAATGGCTATGATACATACAACATACTGGTTGAAGAAAAAGTAGGGATGCTACATTTAACTTGTTAAAGTTTAGGATGACTTAATGCCAATGACATTTATTTTTGGATAATGGCAGACCATGACAAGACTGCTTTTTTTTTTTTTTTTCCTTTTGAGTAGGATTATACCTTGTAATTAAAGAGCCAGCAGATGTGTCTATCCCATCACACTCCCTTTAATCAGCATATACCCAAATATGTTTTCTTTTGTTTCACTCGCTGTATTTTTGCCTACTAGTAAAAGGGGAAGCTCAAATAATTTTTAGTTTTTGGGCAGTTCCATATAAGGTGACCTGCTAAGACACCTCTCACACAGGGAAAACCTCAGAACAGCTAAGATGAAGCTCCATCCTTTCCTGAAGGATCTGTACCTAGTTGTCTGACAGAGCAAGACACTGAACTTGACAGCCAGCAAGACACTGAACTTGACAGCCTGTGAGGCTCCTCCAATCCCATCTGTCAAACCAGAATTTCAGATTTTACACATGTGCTCGTGCACACACATACTACACATTAAAGTTATGAGGTGTCTTGAGAAGGCAACTCGGTCCCTCCTCTGGCTGTCTGGATTTATACTTACTGTCAGGTCAAGGAAAGCAGACCTACAGTTTTACTGCTTGAGTTGTAACGTAGAGCTTCAGTAGCACTTTCCAAATCTTCCTTATTCAATCTTCCCAATTCCCTTGGCACTGCTTATTTCAGATTCCTCCTAGTCTATCACCAAGGTAACGATTCCTTTCCCCAACATCTTCAAAATTCTCTATCAGTACTGCTCCTCACAGCTAGAGCCCTGATCTGGCCCTACAACCTCTCCTGCACAGCCACTACAGCCACCTCCTGCCTCCTTTGCTCCCTTCTCAGCCTTTCAGCACACTGCTCTTGCCCAAGGCTCTTGGCACAGCAGCATGCTGGCACTTCAGCCAGACTCCTACCAAGTGTACACCCAATTCAGTTGTCCCATCTTGAATTTTCAAGCCTGTGTGCTGTTCCTTGCTTTAACATCCTAATACACACTCTCACATGTTCTGCTCCCTTTATGTTTCCCACTCCTCCAAATCCTTTCATCTTTTCCTACTCAGCCCCCATGCCTTTCTTATGATGCCTCATCAACCTGATTAGGCTGCCTCCTCCATGGTATCAAATAACACGAAACTCTCAAATCCTTCTTAAAATAAGTGTTACCTACTCTGACTTCCTGCCTTACCAAACAAGCTTAGTTTTAGTCCTTCTGTAAAAGCTTTTAAAAATACCACACTTTCCACTGTGAAAAACCTTTTGGTCATAATAAGATGCGTGCCAAATTGCCACTTGCCCAGGCTCCTTTGATGCACAGATCTCGTTCTCTTTGTTTAGGCTGTAAACTATTTGGGACAGGAACCTTGCCTTTAAGCAGCTAAAACACCGTGCACATTTCCAGCCCTGCATAATCAGTCTCATCTCTCCCAGGCAAATGGCCAGCGCTCATACGTTTCTGCTTCCAAGTTCTAAGTGCCCCGGTTTGCGTACCTCTCCTTCACCTATATATGTTTGCTCTTTTCTGCCTCCATAACTAAGTGTGGAAGTTATCTGCAACACTTCAGGAGCCAACCAAGTAAGGGAGTAATTTCCTTTGCTCAGCTGGTGTTTGTACATGCCCCCAACTTTCTGTGACCCCATCCTTACTTGAAATGTTGGTATGGGTGGGGATAGGGGGGCACTGGGCTAGAAATTAGCCAATTAATGATTTCTCAGCAAAAATGCAACAGCCCCAACCCTACATCTTCCAAACCACACAAGAATTTTCTTTCAAAATACTTTCCCCTCAGTCAGCAGTCTGCACTCACCCTCCCCCACTCCTCCGCTCCACCCCCCCTTTGTCAGACCTGCTTCTGGAAAAAGTCTCACTGTTCCAGAAAGCGATGCATTAATTCAACATGGACTTTGTTTTACTTGACTAAATATTCAGCAGAGAAAACAACTGTCCACAGTTATCAAATGTATTCATCTGCAGACAGAAGTTCTTCAGCCATTGTCATCCCCCCGCCCCCCCATTTTTTTTTAATAACAGAAAACCTCATACCAATAGATAAAAAAGAACAATAATGACATTTCTTCTAAACAGTTCTGTATTGCACGTGTTCTTTCTTCAACCAGCAAGGGGCAATAAACATTTACTACTTTCCTTGGAACACAGGGGAAGGGGAGGGGGGTCGACGAGAAGAAAGAACAAACTAAGTCTGAAGCTGCTCTATGCTGGTTTGATTCAGCACAGCAAAGCAGCCTTGTGCTGTGAGTGACAAACATTTAACCAGCATCAAGGACAAGCAGGGGGAAAGAGTGAAAACAAAGGGAGAAGTCCCGTGGGCAATGAAGGGGCTGCAGAAGAGGGCAAATCGGCTCTGGCGGAATGCTGGAAAGGGTAGGAATGCACGAGCATACCAGCCAGGCTGGATTACCAGTACTGATTGAGGGCTCTTTCCACAGCTAGAAAACTGACTGCACAACAACCCACCTGGGCTAGGAGATAGGGTTCAAGTATCAAGACCAACTCAAGATGAAGTTCAGGGTTACACGAGTGCCTTCGCTCTATGCGCCATCCATCTCTTCCCATCAAGCTCCCTCTCTCCATAAGTTAAGCAAGCAATACGAAGAACTAGTTTCCAAGTTCTAACTTTAACTCTTTCATTGAATAGCTTATTTTTTCCTGCTATCAACGATTCTTAAATAATAGGCTTATTTGGCAGAAATTCAGCTCAGATGTCACTATACTATTCATATGAATAACTTTAAAGTACTTTCCTGATTGTAACAGCTCCAGTTGAAAGTGTTGGGCACAAAATCAAAGCAGCAATAACTTATGTCAAATATCTGGCATATAAAACAGACATGTAAACCCCCAGTTTTCCCAATCAAACTGTAATAGCACAAATGACTTCTCACGAAATTAGCCTGTAAACAATCTTAAGTCCTCTTCGAGGGGAAGTTCCAAATAAACACATGTGTAGAATTAGCATTTTACCTGGTACAAGAGAACATGAACTCTGCAGCTTGCAGGTCTAACAAGTGTCAGGACTGAGGAAAACTACAAAAGTTCAGGCTTCTCCTCACAATCCATATTTGTATTATTAGAATTTTGTAAAGCATAGACAAAAGTTTAGAAAGTGTACCACGTTTAAAAACTTTAACATTCTATAAAAACAAGCTCTGCAACTAAGTAAGAAACAAACCAATGTAATCTCTCAGATCTGGGCACACCACGGACCATTTTAAAGAGAAAAGTTCAGCAAGAAATGTCATCTGTTTCTCTTTGTAAAAACAGACTACAGCTGTTCTCTTTGCAGGTTTCTTTTTTTTTTTTTTTTCAGCTTTAAAAAAGGAACACTACCATGATATTCAGTAATTTGTCTTTTGTGTTTCTTATTCACAGACCCAGTAACATTGCTCCCAAATATCTGAAGTTCAGGGATGCTTAGCCTCTTCAAATGGCTTCAGAAAGGGTAGAAATAAATAAGCCATGTGTTACTCCCATAAGGTAGTCTGTAACAGGGAAGCAAACACCCTTCCCTTCCGCACTTCAGCTTATCCAGTGTTTTTAATATCCAAGTCACTTAGAAAATCCTGGCCTTCAAAAACAATGCTTACTTCCTTCAGTTCTGGCTTTCAAGTGGGTCTATCATAGACCAAATCAGTAAAAATGCTTATTAGTGGTACCCAAAACACAAATATAAAGGGAAGCATCCTTTTACAGCTTGCTTTTAAACTCCAGTGAACTCTCAGAGCAAACCCTCCCAAGAGCTGGGACTATCTGAAGTAGAATATCGCTGGGTGGGAAGAATTTCAGCCAAAATGTTTAATTGAATTTATTTCCAAGAAAGAGGCCAAGTGGGGGAAGGGAAGCTGTTTTGCCTGCATGGAATAATTTTGGCAATCTCCTGTTTGAGCAGCTCTAGTTCTTCTGTGCTTTGGAGCAGGGACTTGAAGGTTGGCAGGGGGGTGCGTGTGCACACTTCACGCTGTGTGCACACTGTCATTTCTGTGCAAACCCACCCAAATTTGGCCTTGTTAGAAGTCTTTTGGGCTGGGATGGGAGGGAAAGAAAGGAGAAAGAATCTCTCCTGACCTCACATAAACTGTGATCTGTTAGAGAGCAGCGGACTGGACACCCAGAGAGACTCATAGTTTCAGCAACTGCGGTTTGGAAGGGGTAGATGTCTGTATAGGCTGCAGCTGTGCCAAAAGATGAAGCCACTGTCTCTAACCTGCCCCCCAAGTACTCAAATCACTTTACTTCCAATCAGCCTGCTCCTGTAAAAGCTCCCTAACCTATCGTGTCAGATGACATTAAACAGCTTATTTTTAGCCAGCCTGGCTAGCTGTGGCTGAAATGCATTGGAGAGGGCAGCTCAGCCATGGAGGGTGCCCCAAACCTTGAGATGCTGCAGTTTGTGCCAAGTTCAAGTGCCGCGATTTAGTTTGAGATAAAGCACACATTCTCCAACACACTCAAATTAGGCCCAAGCAGTGGGCCTAATAAGTAAGAAACTGTTATGTAGCAAGAAAAAGGCAGGGATAGAAAGGACTAAGGGAGCTTGTGGTGGGGAAAGATGCCAGGGAAGACACTGTGACACTGGTCAGAGAGCAGGTCTGGAGAAGACGCAAGCAGATGGTGGGCGTCAGAGTGCAAGAGGAAAAACCCGGGAATGCAACTTAGGTCCTTGAGTCTTACCAGTCAGCTATGCTAAGGGACTGATCATGCAGTCTTAATATTTTTATGGAGCTTTGTTTGCAATATTGTATGAATATGAAAGGATATATTTGTTTAAACTAGTAAACAAATTGTTTAGAAAACTGATTCCCAGAAATTCTCCCAGTTAAATTGCCAGGAAGTATCTGGCAGACTTTGACAATGCAAAGTAAGTAGTTCCTAAACTTTTGGGTCACAGAAATAAGCACAAGCTCTTTTTCACAAGCCAGCATGTGTGCTTATGGGGTTCCTTCTGATGCCTTCAGGGTGTATTTGGTGGCTGAGAAGCAAGACCTTGTCTTCTGAAGGTAGTTCCAGTTGCTGCAGGGTGAAGCTATAGTAGGAAGAACACCCCTCTTGTTATTTTGTTTTTCCTCAATAATTCTTTGAGGCAAAGGTACAAGGTCACTGAAAAGTTGTATGTGCTTGACACACACACGAGTCTGCACATAGAACTGCCACCAAATACAGGAGAAGATAGATTTCCTACTTTAAAAGTACGTTCTCTTCTTAGTAACAAAAGGCCCTTTCTCCTCAACTGGGAAGGCTCTCCTGTGCTTACATTTGGTTCCATCCCCTCAGTAAGGTTGTCTGAAAGTTAACAGAGGTGCAAGTGGTGCTTCCCCCCAGCTCCTTCCTTTTTAAAGTGCAATGAATACCACATCTGGACAATCCTGCAAGAAGGGCAGAAGGGAATAGAAAGGGACACTTTTACTCTGGGAAAGATGATTTACATGAACTGGAGAAATGCTTGGTTTCGAAGATTCCTCAGACTTTACCCAAACGCAGCTACAGAACACAAGGTGTTCCCCCCGCACCCCGCCATGCTCCCTCTCAGGCCAGAAAAACTAAAACAAAAAAATAAAAAAAATGTTGCTGGTGGTGGTATTTTAAACACCTAGGACTGATACCAAAAGCTGCCAAAAGTTCTGAAGAAGCCTGTCTTTAGTACCAAGCACTGTTTGCAAGGAAGAGGGGACTGAAACTGGAATGATTCTCATCTTTCCACACCAAGCACTTTTCCAGTGTGCACATCTCTGACCATAGCTTTTTGGCATTCTTCTCATTTTAATAGCCCTGAAAGTATCGCTTGTCCTCACTGAGGTAGGAAAGACTGAGTATGAATATGCTCAAAGTTAAAACGCAACAGATGTGAGTTTCCCCAAGCAGCACAAGGCGTCAGACTGCAGTTACCCTTGGTTTTTAGCCTCCAGCTCTTAGGGCGCCTTACCCTGCCTCCAAGACACCCTTCAAGCTGTCATGTACAAAATCCATATCTGAACTCTGGAACTTCAGTCTCTCTCTACCAGAGTGTTGAAGATGCAGACCCCAACACACAACAGCCGAAACTGCAGCATGGCTTTTGGGGCACCCTTAGGGGTTGATGCAATAGGAAGCTATTAATTCACCTCGACTTTGCTGCCTGTTGACTATCCCGCCTAGTGTCCATCGCCGGTCCAGGCGTCTCAGGTGAGCCTTGCGTCGCTTAGAAACTAGTTTGGAACATGGATGGGAATAAAAAAAAAAAAAAAAAAAAGAAAAAATGATGGGAGGGTGAGGAATAAAAATAAAACATGGCATTTACAAACAGTGGTCTTGTTAGCAGATATGGGCTGGGTGGGATGCAGACATTTCATGTTAGTTTATATAGCACAGTGGAACAAGTTAACTTCTTGAGCCCGTGCAACATGTACCACCTAGAATTGTCACAAATTGCCATCCTTGCTATTGGTTTTCCTTAAAAAACAAACAAACAAACAAAAAACACAAAAAAAAAAACCCCAAACATACACACACTCCAAAACAAGCTGCACAACTGAAAACAAATTGTCCAAGGAGGCTGCAGTGGCAGATCAGATCAAGCTCACTGCTGTTGCATCTCTTAGTTATCCTTGGAGAATTCAGCCTATTGCATATGATGTCAAACCCAACAGGGCTTTAACCCTTTCTAAGCAAAATTCTCACACTATAAACAAAATCCAGGAAAAAAAAAGGCAGCTTCTCTTATGTGAGTTCACTTGTAACAGCAGCACTCAGGAATAGAACCCAAGCGAAAAAGTATCTGATGTCTCCTCGCTTGCAACACGTGACTCACAATCACAACCACAGCTATTTCTCATAATCCTAGTATACTGATTACAAATATAAGGAAAACCCTAACCTTGCAATTATTGAGCAGGCTCAAGAAGCTAACAAGCCAGAACTGAGAATTAGTTACACACTGAAACAATAATTTATGCTTAAAATATAAACAAAAATAAGACACCTATGGAAATGGCATTATGAGAGCAGCTGTGCACAGAGGACACCACATGTTTTCTAGATCACATGCGTAGAACTGTACTCAGTTCTTTCTTCTGCTTGCAAAGGTGTGAATGACACAAGAACCATTGACTGGCACAGAAACACAGACAAACAATTCCCTTTTTCCATTTAAGGGTTTCCACACTAGTTTGGCAACTACTGCAAGGGTGCTTGGTGCTGCCACAAAGCAATGCAAAATATTACACTTCAGCTATCGCTAGGGTGCGAACACAACCATTTTGCTAGTGATGCTGGGAACGTGTTCATAAACTCTGATATCACATCATTAATAATCGCTCAATTCTGCTTATGTGCACTCATTTGGGGAATATACCCTTATACTCATGAGAGCAGACACCACTGTATTCTAGAACTATGTTCTGTAGACAATCAATCACAGCAAAATTATTTGATTATTTAGCTGAACAAGAAAAAGAATTAATAACTTCAAAAAAAAGTCACTTTTGCTTTTTTTCCCTTCATATCTGTCAGGGGGTTAGACCAGACTTCTGCACCCAGCTCACTCTCCTCAATTTCTCCTTTGCTGGAAGGCCTAGACATTCTCTAGTCACCATAAGGGGAGGTATGATAAGTGGTGCTGAACAGACACAATGCCTAGTTTGTGGTACTCTGTACCTCCCCTTTGATCCCATATGGGTCAAAGAACCACCACAAGTTTTCAGAGGAGCTGGATTTCAAATTTATAGATCACTGGTTTTGGCTAACAGAAATCAGTGATCCTCTTGGAAGCCCATGATGGCACAGAAGATGAACTGTCTTCACTTCGTACTGGCAGTGTTTTTCTTACCAATTGGTTTAACCTGGTGGCTTTCTTCAAATCAAGAGGACATTAGACTGCCAGTTAAACATACACTACACAAGAGGCAACACAAGACAACTCACCAGACATACACATTATAGCAGAGAAAGAAGCTAAAGCCTGCATTAGGAAGTTTCTACATAAGAAGGGAAGAAATGAAAGATGTTGAACTTAAAGGCTTGCAGGAAGGAGGGGTGTGGAAGGGATAGAAATTTGCTTCAGATGTCACCACAGAGCAGCTACCAACAGCTCCTTGCTGGCACTGGGATTTTGGAGGATTCAGCCATCCAGGAGCACCCCTTGAACACAATGGGTCAGAGATCCACCACACCACTTCCTCCTCACAACAGATGACTATACCCAGTGATTGCCCTTTCATATCACAATGATCCTTTTGTAAGAGTCAGGTTTTTTTCCTCCTCAACAATACTGAATTTTGCCATTCAATCCCAGACTTGGACTTGGTTGGTCACGCCACAGTTAGTCACCAGAAAGAATATTTATCAACAAGTGTCTAAACCTTTCCAGAGACAATTTTAAGATGTTTACTTTAACAGCTCCTGTGGCTGTGAATGTTTCTTTAGATTGCTTTCTGAATGTTTTCCAAGCCTTGTAAGACGGTGTTGGTCTAAACACAGGCACAGATCTCAGTCGACTGTCTACCCTCATCCTGACAAAAGATGTTGTGCAGGCTCAGATGCAGGGAGGAAACACTTTTGTCTTTCTCAGGGAACAGACTATTTAAACAGACACATGGAAATATTACTGCTATGTAGAGGCAGCATTATTAGTAAGTTGCATTCAGCACCTCCTTATCTTTACAAGGGCCTGCCACAGCAGAACAGACCTCTGGGTCTGCCGGGCTTGTGGACTCGTTCCAGGCCCACTGCAAATGGAGAGCCAAGAGGCTGATACAGAAGGCTCCCTACATTAGAGTTTTCACCCTTTCAAAGTAGGCAGAGTACAGATTGTGCGGTTGCAGGAAGTCATCATCTCCAGGAGTCACTCTGAAACTTGTATGAACTCTAAATCCTCTTAATGTGCCTTCCTCCTTGGTTATACTGGAGCCCCTTTCTCCTGCCTACTGAGAGAGTGTTGGCAAGTTTTCTGTGTAAGTATGTTCACTTTTATACACTTTTCTTTAAGAGAGTGAATCTGAGTTGTTCTTTCCTCTCTTAAGGAATAACTATTAGGAGAAGAATAGCCCAAACAAAGAACTGGGGGGCGGGGGAACAAAGAACAAAAGAAGTCTCAGCTTATGTGGTTAATAGCATAAAACAAAGTCACTGAAAAGCAAGCAAAAGCTGGAGCACATCAAAGCAGCTGCAGAGGTAATGCAATTCGATTTGTCACTGCGATAGAACTGAACAGAAAGGGGAGTCTCAGGTTTCAGCATATCTGGAATTGGAGTAAGGCAGGGAGCACGACTGCTGACCATAGCTGAGGAGAGCAGCGTAATGGATTAAAGGAGACCAAGAGGAAAGAGATAAGGAACATTTGATGGATTTTCCATTACCCAGGAAAGACTGCTGTGTGGCAACATCTCTGTGCAGAGTGCACTCCAGAGGGCAACATGAAAGGCAGAGGAGAGCTTGAAATGAAAGCAGTTTAAGCAATAAGGCTGTCAAGCATGCACCATATTTAAGAGTCAGGAAAAGGGAGGAAGCTATAGACCAACAGACAAGGCATTCTTCAACTCTTTCAGAAAAGAGCAGTAAGTTTTTTGTTTTGTAATAACAGGGAAACTTTACTAACTGCTGCAAAGCATCCGTTAAGATGTTGCATCATACCGGACTGGTTCCAGGCCTACCAGTCTACAGCCAGTCTGTCTCTAAACCCTAAGTGACCCAGGATATGGGTATCTTTGAGCAGGGAAAAATGAGTTACAGAGCCAAAGATTTCAATAAGCCACAGACATCACCCTTGGGGCCCAGCACAAAGTTATGTTTTGCCTGTGTGCTATCTTAATTTGCAGATGGTCACCCCAACGCATCTAAGCCTCCTGCCTGTGCTAAGAAAAGGTCAGCTGAGTTTCCACATACATTTTACCTAAGTGTCACATCAAGAGCACCTAGAAATTTAGCAAGAGATTCATTAGAATGGAGCAAATAAAAATAAAAGTGTCCTTTGTACACAGTTGCTACATGAGAAGTCCATTAAGATGTGGTTAGTCTTTCATAATGGAACAGAGGAACATGTGAGGTTGTACTATTCCATTTCTGGAACCTGAATTAAGCATCTTTAGCCAAAAACCAGCACAGCTAGATACATATACATGACAAATGGCTTCTCAGTTTTTTAATAGAATGAGACCACACCAAATAAAATTACCTTTTCATAAAATCATAGACCACAGCAAACAGTGGTAAAACTAGTTTCAAGGACTGATTAAAAAAATTGTAATGAGGAGCAACCATTAAAGTTAAATCTCACTCCTTTTAATGGCCTGTAGCTCTAACAAGCATCTTCTTCCAATTAAAAGCTCTCACTTGCATAATTTCTGCAAACAAGCCATGCAGGTTCTCTTCTTCCATCGACATGAGAGTCCAAGACCTCTACCCCAACATACTCCTTGGACTTGCACATAAGCTTTTTAAGGGTATTAAAATGAGTGTCATTTCATCTTTTGAACCTTTTGTCACACTGAACAGCCCAAGCTGATCACAAAGGGATTACAAGCACCGTAACTTCAATTTCTTCACTGATACAAGATGGGAGAAAAGGTTATTGCACTGGTTTAACACCCACAGATGGCAGCAAGAGTTGTCAAAGTTCTATAGGAGTGGAGCATAAAGCAAGTGAATATCAGTTTCCCCTCAATAACAAAAAGCTTTCCATACCTTCCCCAAGTTTGGATGTGTTGATGTCAGAGTCATCTCTGGTTCCATTTTGGGATTCCAGGTATGTAGCAGGAACCCAGCCCTGCTCCTCTGCTGTGCTTACAAACCACCAACCTACAAAAAGAAGTAAAAGAAGTTGCTCAGTCAACATTAAGAGGAACAAGAATAGCACTGAAAGGCAGCACAGAGTCAGCAGCTTTGGCGCAGGTTTGAGTTATTCTGCAGCCTCCTAGAAGAAGGGGCTTAGTCCTATCATACCAGTTCTATCAGATACTCTCACAACGGTAAACAAGCATGCAGGCAGGCCTCATGTAAAAAAAGGTTGCAATGGAGCAAACATCAGTTTATCTTAAGAAACCTGAAGTCTATCCATGACAACTCTGATCTGAGTTCTCCAATTCAGTTTCTCAAAGCAAGTCCTGCAAACTGTACATCTACAATCAAAACACTTTGTATGCATATATACGTGTATGTGAACATATGGGAAATAGCACAAACATTGGACAAATAATAATATGAGGCACCACAGAAGTCAATAGATGGAAATAGGCAAGACTTTAGTGGAAGGGCACAGGTTTCAGAACAGGATACAAAACAATAAGCACTTCTAGAGCACTTGTCACCACAGACAGTGTTTAACAAACATGGCCTGAATTCAATGCCCTGGGAAGCTGCAAAGTACTGCACAGAACAGAAATAAGAGACAAAAGCTAACTGAAATGTGATTTCAGGCCATAAGCACCAGTTCTTTGTCTTCCCACCTGAAGATCCACGTTTGTACCACCATCTACAAAAATGTTAAGTATTCTCCAACTACAGGTATAAAACCCTTAGGTCTCATGCATGGATGGATGAATAAACATTACAGATGAGCCATCTTCAGGTTAAATGCACCCCAACATAACTATCCTTGCCTCTTTTCTTGCTTGGCTCCATTGATTTATTAAGTCTTCCACTGGTTTTGATGTAGACTCACTCACCCAAGAGCTTGCTGCTCAGATATGAGCACAGCTAGAATCTGCTCCATTCAGGTAAGGTCAGGGGTTAAGATACAGGACAATAAAAAGCCAAGCAGGTAAACCATTTCCATTGTTTTCTACAATCTCCTGGTCTCCCTAAAAAAATGCAAGTTGCTTTGTCAGGACAGTGCAAACTATTGTTCAACACCAGTCTTTCAGCCTCCCCAAAGGAAGTTGAGAAAATAGCTACTTGTGTTCGTGTACAGCTTACAGATGTTAATGGCTGTCATAAACCCAACAAATTTCGCAGGAGACTCCCAAGTCTGCCTGTGATGAGCAAAGGCAGAGATGATGAGCCAACTTAGTCTGTAAATAGATGGGGCACAAAACCTAGTTAATTTATGGTGGGGTAAAGCCGCGAGTTGTGTGATGGCCACACAGCCCTCCCACCACTGGGAGGTCGCAGCCCTGGGCCCAGCAAGGGGAAGGCAGGCTTTGCTGGGCTCTGCCACCATGCAACATGCAACTTTCTTTAAAAAAAAAAAAAAAAACACAAACATAAAAAATTAGCAGAAACAATGCTCAAGTGTTCATGCTAAGTCACCCAAGTACATTTCAAATCCTGTCACGGAAGATTTTACCAGAGGACAGTAGTTACAAACCCTCGTCTTCCCCTCTGGGGCCTGTGGCTGGGAGACAACGAGCCCCAAGCAACAAACCCCTCACTCCCACTGCACAGCTGCTAGGTAGCTCTATTTATTTACTCTCAAGACTCAGGCAAGGCTTTCCGTTTTCTGGCCCAGCAGAGGTTTGGAAACTTTGCTTCACAAGGCTCATGGTTGGAAAATTTAAATTTAGTTATTCCCCCTCAGCAGGAGGTGGATTCTCCTGCCACAAAGCCCACAGCAGTGAACACGCAGGATCTGCCAGACCGTTTCAAAAACACATCTTCATGGTTGTTCCTTCCTTTACTAGTAACGTATCAACATGGGTAGCAAACACAGTTTAACATACACTTATAATTAGGCACAAAATGTCAGAAGCTGGCGTTCAGCTGATACCAATTAGACTGAAATAGTTTATGTAAACTCTTCCTCAGAAAGAAATTAAACACAATTGCACAGAAAGGACTTGCCTACACTTAAAAATGTCTGCTTGGGCCAAATGCAAACCATGGTAAAACTGTCCTTGGAGGGCCGGGCACGGCCTTGACGCTGACCCAGTGCTAGCCCATTCTGCAACACAGTTCCTCAGGTTTGGCTCACTGAGCTGCACCGTGGCCTCAGAGCAGAGTTTAAGGTCTTGTGTTTGGGGCCATAGAGTAGCTGAGCCTCCATCCATCTAACAGGGCTCCCTGCTAAAAGGCAACCTGGGCATGCATACACATGCCTCCCCCATATCACTATGCCTCTCCTACTGCTGTTCCCAGCTCCTGAAAGGCCTTGTCATGGAAACCTCACGACTCCACTGATCTTACAAACAGGCTCCCATGTACCCATTGTAGGTCAAGTCACATTTGAGGTAAATTACAATCAAGTAACTCAACCAAATCCATTATAACATGCAGACAAAACATGTAGCAGTCTAAGTGAGGTTTTAAGCTGCTTTGATTCCTCAAGCCATCACCAAGATTAAAGCTCCTAATTGCCACAGAGCTCATGAAAGTTAACATTTATTTCTACAAATTTCCTTTATAAACTATATGCAAGAGTAAAGCATAAACAAGAAACCTCTGCAACTACTGAGAAAGCAGCAGCATCTGCCCAGGTTCAGAGAAAACCAGCCCCTGCTCTGAAAGTCTCCCATTTCAAGTTTGCTTCTCAGAAGGACAAAAAAAAAGGCTTTAATGAAGCTCATTGGAATAGCATACCCACAGAAAAAAGTACATTTTACTTAAACAGCCTGAACAACTGAGAAGCCCGAGAAGCTTCCAGCAGCACCCCCCAGCAGCAGAGAAGTCAAAAATGGATGTTCACAAGCAAGACGTGCAAGGTCCTTGACCGACTGAGCAGACACTGCAGTGGCAGCTCACTCCTTATGAGGCAAAAATCTGAATTACGATGGCACATCTAAGCCATAACCCTACAGAAAGGAAATTACAGCATAGTGCAAGAATTGACAAATTCCTAGCAGAAAATGGCTGAAGTGCAGACGAGTTCCGCGACACAGTCCATGCACGACAGCCATGAACTACAGAACTCTGCCCAGCTGATTGATTACAAAGTACTTGCTCTGCACCATCCCCTCATTAGAAGTAGTAGTAGGGCAGTTGCCATTTGGTCCCACCAACCCTTTCCCCCCAACTCTCAGGTTCTTGGGGGTTCATGTTTTGCAGACAAATTAGCCAGATTTGCCTTTGTTTGCAGAAAGTCAAGCCTATAATGGCACAGACTATCTCTTGTCGCCTCCCCTAGCATCTTTCCCAACCCAGAGCATCACAGAAACGTTAGAAAACTTGCTTTTGAAACACAGAACAAAACATTGCATTTATTTTGAGTTCCCCTCTATGCTGGAGTTGAGCTCGACTTCACAATTCATTATTAAAACCATTCTGCAGCAACATCTGCAGGGAATTACGTAAAGTTATCTCCGTGCACTGCCAAGCCAGTCTGAGGTTCGCTCTTGCACTCACACCATCTGTAAAACTTAAGCAGTGCTTTACAGCTTGAGTTAACCCTTACAGATGCCCCTATCTCTCAGCCATCAAAATGCAACTCTAAAGCTGATGAGGCATGGATGTCTAGGCTAGGACTCATCAGCCCTCATCCCTCATGAAGATTCAAAGGGAGTTTGAGCCCCACAGAAGGCACACAGGGGGTTGTTGCCACTGCACCCAGACCAAGCTCAGCTCAAGCTTTGCTGCATTACTCCAAATCCTGCTTAACTAATCCAAGAATATTAATTTTTAAGGTAGAAGTGCAATTTTCTCACACATGTTGACCCTTTGTTTGGCATCTGTCAGCATCCCTAGTTGCGATAGCCAAAATGTCTCTATGTTCACAGAGTCCATCTAGGCTCTGATAACTCTCAGGCGTTTTCGGCATGGCGCAACAACAGTTACTGAGATGAAAGGTTCCACTCACCACACATACATACACATGGCAAGATGATGACTGCAAAGTAGATTGGTCACACTGGAGAGTGAATAAATGACAAAAGCACTTTGGTTCTAAAAATCATGTGTTTTTTTTTTCTCTTTTTAAATTGTATACCCAGCCCTCTCCCCAAAAGGTTTTTTAAAAAAAAAAAAGCACACAAATTAAGCAAGTGTTATCCACAACTCACACCACGAGAAACTACTGGAACACAGTTAAAGGACCTTATATGTAAGCTTTGCTTATGTTTACATGCATCCTCACCCATCCACACTACAATATTGTCCCTTTCTCCACACCAACAGGAATAGCTAGTCTTCCTGTTGAAGTCTGCCTGATCATAAGATACTATAAAGCACTTACTTTTTTTCTTTAAAAAGACCCCGTGTCCTGGTTTGAGGACCTAAACCACGACACCCCGTAATTGCTAGACCATGCTGAACATTGGTTTCCAATTCTCCCCTCAGCCATTAATTTCTCTGTAGACTTTGATTGTCAGTTTATAAGCTTAACTAAAGTAAACAAGAAGGATAGCAACACTGTACAAGGGAATGGAAACCTCTCCTGCCTGAGTGGACTACACATTCTTCTAAACAAATACTTAAATAACACTCCACCTCTCAAGAGTCTTGGAAAAATCCCACTCAAGCAGCAGTCTGGTACATTTTACACGTGTGTGCTCTTTGGGCTTCAGAGAACTGCTCCCTTTTAAGTCCTTCTGCCTGGGAACTCTCTTTTGGGTTTTTTTTTTTCTCCAACAATTTAAATTGTCCTACAAAGCAGTACTAGATGCAATCAGGTCACTTCCAGACCCGGCACACAGACCTTTTCATGCCAACAGCTGATTACTTTCCTTCAGAGATGTGATCTGCTTCATTAAAAAACAACTAAGGTAAGAGTATTGCTGTACAAATGAAGGTGGTTACTTCTTTCCACCTCTCTAGAGCTCTTCCCACACAGTACATGTATATTTGATACACACAGGGAAGTCAGTTGTAATTGCCTTGGACAAACCTCCAAAGAATATGCAAAAGCAGAAAATAAAGGCACTGAAAGTAGCATTTTGCAAAAGGGATTTTCTGCAGTAAGCATATTCTCACACCCACTTCCTAAAAATTGCCTACAGTGTCCATATGCTGTTAGACACTATCACTGTGCATGCTGGCTCTGCTCTCTGGAAAAGGCTCCTTCAGTCCCACACACTTGGCAAAGGCACTGAAAGCACTGAATTTGTATGAAGGCCAGTGTCTGATTTCTGAGCATTTTGTCCTCACAATTCACAGAAGCAGCACCTTTCTTTCAAAAATGGAGATATATGCAAGAGGTCCTCCTAGCATGGAGCTGACTATAGTTTGGGGTACAGAAATCTATGCGTGAGTCACTGCACAACAGACCAAGGCTGTCGTCTCAGGATGAATTATTAAAGTTGGTGCAATATTAAAGGCAGCTTTCATCTTTAAACACATAATGTTTCCCAGCCTGTGTGCACTGCAGACTTCACTGCAGTCACCACTCAACCATGAAGCAATGTTGGTCTCGTTTTAAAGGTGGAAGTGGGTCTCAAACAAAGACAAGCTTTTGAAGAAAGATGTGCTTGTGGCAGACATCCTACTTGAACGCAATTAAGATCCCCAGCGCAGGTTCACAGCCCTTTCTGTGCCATACCCAAAGCAGACTGGGCTACACATTAGGATTCCAGCTCAACCACGTGTCATGATCCTTCCAGCCAGTTCGTGTCCTAGAGCTACATGCTATGAGCATGGTTCACATGGGCAACACCATGTCCCATTGGAGCCTCATTTTATAAAGTCTTGCAACCTCAAATGCCTATGCCTGACTGCTCTCACAGTCCAGAGTGAAGGTTGTTTTCTTGCTTGCAAGTACTCTGGTTGAACTCTGGGCACCAAGTACTGCTTTAGGGATTCAAGAATAAGACTCACCACCCCAAGTTATTGCTTAAATCCAAGACATTTATTAAATTTGCTGATGAAATACCCCAAGAGCCCCATAGCACTGTGATGGGGCAGAGTTATTAGCTTTCTTATGAGATAAAAGAGGAAAAAGGATCACACCCATCACTCCTTTCCTAGTAGGCCAGCATGGGAAATGGGAGCTTCTACATGGGTTATGAAACAGGTTTTCCACTATAGCATTAAAAGCTGAATGATGAATTTATTTAAGAAACATAAGCTTCTCTTATAAAAAAATTAAGATCTGAAGTGTAATAAGCAAGCATTTTGCTCCTGATACCAAATATGACACAACATCTGACAGGACATACATGAGAAATGGCACACGACTGCTATTCAACAGCAGTCACACAGCCACAGACAACACTCTGCCCTGCAAGCTACCCTCAGTATTTAAACAAGAATAATAGCTTTATTATTTAGTGAAGAGAGAACATATCAAAAAAGGAAAGGAGGCTGCACTCTCCTGTGCCTTGTTTCAGCATTCAACTAAATGTAACGACAGGAGTCCCTACAAAAACATAATAGGAACACAACCTTAAGAGCGTCACTTTGGAACCCTGACAACCCAAAAACCCACGTGCACTGCCCCTGAAAACACTTCTCTCCCTCCTTAGGGAGAGTCTGAAAGCTCAGTTGTGTTCTCATCGGAGTACAGGCTGCAGCAGTTTTTGCTTAATTCAGAGATGGAAACACTTGAGAAGGCAGCTTCCTGAGGTGAGGGAGAAGATGGGGAGCAGGAGGCGGGGACTTCTGGAAGGCTGCACTCTGTTGATATCATTTTTTGGCTATTAACAGGACAGCACTTTACCTTATGGAGCTAACAGTTGGAAGAAATGGCTGAGTGCCGAGACCACAGTTTGCTGTCCCTCCACCAATATTTGATAGTAACTGTAAGCGCTTGGGACTCAGCAGCAGCACAGGGAATTGCATTCCATGCACTGCTTTAGATGTTACTGAGTTCATGGAAAATAGAAGTGAATCACAGAGTTTGGGTACTCTAACATATGAGGGAGAGAATAGACTTCCTTCCTGCAATGACTGGCTATTGAGGTAACTGTATGAAGTCTATATGATTATGGATTTGCTATCCTAATCCTTCCAGTCTGTCTCCTTCCTCCATCTCTACTACTAATCTTGTGGTGTCAGTAGATAGACGCTTCTCAGCTGCGCTGTTAGCGTATCCGTACTCCAGTTCCTATGGCTGCAGAGCTGGCTGGCACAGAGGGCTCACTACATGTGAATAAATATCTTGGTTATTGCTGCCACACAGTTTTTTTTTCTGGACCAAAAGCAGCTGACTAGGTGTGTACATAAGTGCTCAATACAGAGTCCCAAAGTGCATCTCAGATTCTGGCTTAAACATCTAGCTTGCTTGGATTGGTTTCACATTCCACTATATGCATAAACACACACGTATATATGTGGAAATTCGCACCCTGACCTCTTCATTCAAATACATATTACTCTAGTCTTCTACTGGGATTGGAACCATGTTTCCTCGTACTTCTGGAAAAAGTAGAAGTGTTCAGAACATGGGAAAGTTCATGGGAAAAGAGAAAACTGGATAATATACAACTCAGCTTAATACTTTATGGGTTACATCACTAGTAGAGACGATGGATATTCAGAGTATTAGACAACTAGGAAATACCACATTACTGTATTTGTTCAAATCTTATAAGCTAGGAGGTGACAAACCTTCCAAAGGTGCACATTTGTCAAAATACTTACATATTTTTCTCTTATTAGAGTTGTGACTTCTTGTGTATATGTGTGTGAGTTGTTTAAATAAATCACACAGTTTATCTTTGGGTTCTGATAATACAAACTGTTAGTTACAAACTCCCAGTGCTGTATGTGCAGCTATTTGCTATAGCCCAATTGTTACCCAGGGGCTTCCCCTCCCTGTTTAAAAAAAGGACCTCAGATGTGTATTGACACAGCTGGAATGAAGGAATCTGCCAAACACATTTTCAAGAATTGGCACGTACATCCGCAAAGCCATCATATAATCCACTACAAATTACACAAGTTGTGTCCTTAAAGCAAGTGAGTAAATGCACTACCTATTACATTAACAGCTACAGAAAAGTCTTGGACACTGCCTGTAAATCCCAGATCAAGTCTCATCACACTCCAGGTCACCAGCTCCCCCTAAACTGTCAAGTACCCTGGGGTCCCCAAGACAGAAGCAGATGAAAGCACCACTTGATAGGCCCGCCCATGGTCAATTCCAAAAGACATGCAGCCAACATGCCCAAGGCATTAGCCAGCATCCCCAGACCACTGAAATTAGAGGATCCACAAAGCAATGAAGTCAGCTGGTTCTACAGGCCAGTCAGCACCCCAGAATTTGAAAAAAAAAAAAAAAAAAAAAAAAAAAAAAAAAAAAAAAGTGTGCCAAGGCTGAAACATCTTAATGCCTTCTAAAAATAAATTTGAAACAATCTTTCCCTTCCTGCTTTACTTGATTTCAAGAACACCTAACAGTGAAACTGTCTGTGCAATGTGAGCTGCATTCCACATAACCCAATGTGTTTGCGGCTCACAGTCTTTGTTCAGTACAGGAACAAAAGAAGCTGAGAGAGGGAGTGCTTTACTTGGAGGAAATATCTCATCAATCACAACAAGGAACAAAGCTATGTTTAGGTGGGCGTACTATATTGTGCAAGCAGCCTGGCTGCACCTGCTAGCCTGTAAATGCCGAGTACTGTACAGTAATTGGAGTAAAACAAGGTCCACCCATAACCCAACAGCTTTCAAGAGGTTATTACTGACTTGCACTAGTATACTGGCCAATATGGTCCTGCCATCCAACCCACAGTACCAACTCAGTTATTACAGAAAATACCTGTTTACTGATCACAGATTTTCCATTTTTCATCTGATCTGCTTGGAAACAGGATTTCTTGTCTCACCTCAAGTTCCGGTCACACAACATATCAATTTTCACCTTTTCTTGCAATCTTTTTCTCTTGGAAAGTGATATATTTACATGCACCCTTTAAAGATGAAGTCTTTGCAATTCCAGTAACCACAAGGCAAGGTAGATTGCTAGAAGGCACACAGACTTAACAGCCAGTATAAGAAGTCTCTATGGGCAAAAAATGGCACTGGACAGTATCTTCCTTTCTTTTTCCCTTCTCCCAAAGTTTTCTTTACTGCAGTAGGTTCCAGAAGTTGCCCAGTGAAGATACCGACTGCTGCTAATGTCTTTCAGTACAGCTTCCCTGATCAAAGGGCACTTCCATTCCTCCATGTTTGATTACAGCCCAGAGCCTTTAATCTTCTACTTCCAAAAGGACTTCTGTCCTGTCTCCTTTAGTGTTTCTACTTGTAGGAAGATGTAGCTCAAAGTAGGAAAGTTAAACAGTAAATCCATCTCCCATCCTCCTTAAACCCTGTCCCCCCCACCTCCTCTCCAGCAACCCATCATTTAAAAGTTGAAATCTATAGATCCGAGGTTTTAACAAACCTGCCAAAATTATACTGTAGACACGAAATTTAACTAAATCAATAATTTACAAGAGCTCCCAACCACTAGTGGTTTTTCTGGGGCATGGATAGGGGACTCCATCACACACCACAAAATATACAGAAATCAGGTGGGCAAACCCAGCCCGTGGCAGCAGAGAAGTAACCCACCACCTTCAGAAAGGCCATGCCAACACAGCCAGCTCCTGCAGCAGTTTTTCCAGAGCCACAGACAACTGGTCACAGTGAAGGCATGCACACAGATGGCTTTCCACCCCACAGGGCATGGGGAGCTCGGCCCCAGCAGCCAATGGAGACTCTCCATTAGTCATTACCAGTTGTGGGGTTGTGTATTTTCTGTGGTCAGCCAACAGGGTGCAACAGTCAAGCTCACAAGTAAATTCCCTTACATTCACAGGACTTAATCTTAAAGCAAACACATTTTGTGTCCAAGCTTTCTTTAGGAAAACATGAATAAGCTTTCAAATGGGCCTCATAGTAATCTTGTCCAAAGATTACAAATTACTTCCTAGCAGTTTAAAAAAGTTACAGACCCCCAACCCCAGCTGATAGGAAACAGCCTTCATGGGCAGCAGAGAACAGCCAATATTTATTTCCTGCACAGATTGACAAAAGTCACTTTTGCTTTAATTTCTTGTTCTGAAGTCAGGGAAGGTAGTGTCAGTTGCTTACTGGGAAATCCTCAAAATCACACAGAATCATGAAAAAGAGACTCTCTGGACTAGGAATGATCCTAGCAGAGTAACAAACAGTACTCCAGGTGCTAGAGTCAAAATCATACAGGAATCCCTTATTTTAGTCAAAAATACATCTGCCACCTCTGAAGCAGATTTTAGTTAGCTCAGGACAGAACAGAGCAACACTGGGCAAGAGCTTGAAGCAAGGAACAGAGGCTAGACTATATCCAGCAGAAGTCATAGGATAAAGCAACCGAAGATATTAGTTCAGTCTGAAGCACAGCTGAGTCACCAGACAAAAAACACTGCATTTTACAAACAGCTCTTATGGGATCCTTCTGGACCACAATACTTCTGGCTAAAGGAATGGAGACACCTCGGTTTGCCGGTGCCCAGCACAGTGTGCAGAGCACACATTTCCACATCCTGCCTGTTCCTTGAAGCTCTGCCGTCCAAATACAACTTCTGTCCAGCTCTATTTATTAGCTAGATCTGGCAAGATTGTAGCCCAGATGGTACGTTATCACAAATACTGATGTAAGCCAAACTGAATGCTCTGCTCTCCCTCTGACACTGCTTCATTGCTTTTCTCCCGAGCTCCATTCAAACCATGTTTCTGCAGTGACCCCGGGAGCTGAGCCTCAAAGAGCTGCCTGCACAAGGCTGCAGGAAATGACAGCCTCGGAAATGAGTACCCGAGTGACGAATAGCAGGCTACAAGAGCAGCCGGCGCGTTAGCGGGCTGCCAATTATTGAATTACATTGTATTGAACAAGGACATACATGGGCAAGCAGGATCACTGACACTCCCCATAAGAGATTACAAATCCAATTCAGTGTTTTCTGAAGCCTTTTTCCAGGGTTCTCTAAAATTTAGGAACTTAGACTTATTATTGTATTTTGTTCACCAGGAAGCTGAACTGGCCCTATTTTGAGCAGATTATGGAAAACTGGAAGAAGAAAAAAAAACAGGTAAAGAAATTTGCCTTTTATCTTTATCCATCGTGAAGAACCCAGACAGTGAGAGCAGCCTGTGCCGGGGAAAACAGAGGGAACGTTCACCTTTAGGAAGGGGGAAAACTGAGCTCATCCATACAGACTTAAAAAAAAAAAAAAAAAAAAAAAAAAGGCAAATAGGAATTACTAGGGTATCTGGTTCCATCAGCTCTAACAAAAAGGTTCAGCAGCAGCATAAGAAGGTGAGTATAGGACAGCTACTGAGGCAAAAACCTCTCGTAAGATACCTATTTTCCCCCCCTCAGCAAAAAAGCAGTCTTCTTACCTTACAGAAAATACTCTCCACACAGCCAGGTAACTAAGCGTTTGTTTCTACTCATTCCGGCTTAGCTCCTGGATAAGAAGGCTACAGACTTTGCTCAAGCACCTTTGCAGGGTTTTTGCTACATGGTAATAAGCGTGTAATTTCCCTGCAGCTTGCTTGGTTGTCTCACCCGGGATGTTGACTTTAAAGCCTGGTATTTAGTCTTTGGTGCTCCTTGCAGACTGGAAAGGTAGCCTAGACTCAGAGCAGAGAACTGCTCTGCCTGGAGCGGCTAGAAACACCTCACTGTCTTGCACTATGGGAACATCAATGGCAGCATTGCTATTAATATCTTCTTTATAGAGAAAGGCTGTGTTGCTGCGACCTCAGTTGCCAGCCTGCCTCCAGGAAGGCACCCTTAAGTGTGCAATAAGTCAAAGTCCCGATATTTAAACATTTTCATTTTCTGACTCTCCAAGCTTAATCAAACAAAGCCAGACCAGGCACTAAGCACAGATTTGCTGGCAATAATCACTGAGGCTGGTCTTCTGATGCTAAATAAAGGTTAGCAAGGCAAATTAACGGTGTGAGATACAGAAGAGCTGTCAACCTCCACGCATTTCACAGAGCTGAGACAAGACAAATATATAATTGTGAGGCTTATTCCTTTCCATTAGGAATAAATCAACCATGAAACAAGGGCAAGAGTAATGCTGTCCTTGGGCAAAAAGCTGAGATTTGCAGACCCTCCATTACAAACCCACATGCGTTATACAATACAGCACCATTTAAAATAAATAAGCAGCACAGTAAGGGATTACCTAAACCTGTTAGACAGATGATATAGTGGCATACTGTTTATCTTTTCAACAGGGAGTCACTTAAGCTTACCCTATGAGTGCATGCAAAATTAAACCCTTCTTTCTCCCCAATACAAGGCTACCAGAAGAGGACACGCCGGACTGCCTGTAACTACCCCTGACCTGACTCTGCTGCAAGTGCTATACTTTCCATGTGTCTCCTTTCTTTGCACAGGTAACTGCGATTCCACAATCACTTTGATGCTAACATCACAGAATACCTCGAGTTCAGGAATTTTGTAACCTTGTACTTTTCAGGATTTTGCTCTTGGCAGATTGATGGCCTTTTTTCTTTTTCTTTCTTTTCCCCCCTTCCCCCAAAATGCATTGATTTCCCCTTCTTATTTTGGGAAGGGTCAGTGATGGAGCACAGAGGCTACACATTCACTGCAAGCTGAGAAAGAGGATGGTCCTGCTGCTGGGGAGCTGGCCTAGCTTTGGGGAGTTCTCTGCAAGAGAACTGAGAACCAGACCAGTTCTTTTCCTGGGAGGAGTTTTTCCCTCCCCAATTTCCAAGTCTCAATTACTTCCATTCCCCCCCCCCCCCCAAATAAGAACAGTGTTCCCTTTGTCTGTCCCTTATGTAGGCTTCCATTCTCTGGAGACAAGGCCTAGCACAACAGGACCCCGATCTCAGCTGGGCCTTAGGCACTGCCATAAAAAACAAACACAGATCACAGAAGCACAGCTCTTGCAATGTAAAACAGCCTGGGTAGTAAACAAGTCTTTGCATAGGTCTGTTAGCTGACATGCTAATTACGATGCTGGAATGCTACGGTTTAACAAAAGCTTATATGGCCTGAAAATTTATTCTAAACCATCCTATTTAGTGACCATGTGTACACATTTGGAAGGGTAAGCTGGAGTTCACTGCAATACCCACTTGAAGTAGATGCAACAGTACACTTCCAGCAAGATCAACTGGACTACTACCACATTTTAGGATGACTAATGAATTGAAGTTTCCTCAGCAAGCTTCCCTCCCAAGGGCTGCGGGCAAGGATTACAAAGTGGAAAGAACCCAAGCTGGGTAGAAAGGAAAGTACACACTCCTGTAGCTGCTAAATCCCTACTATGGAAGGAGATTACCCATTGCACTTCAGAGACATCTACTCCTCCCATGCTTGTTTGCATGGGCTTTTCAACACACGCCCCAAGTTCTCAGACTCCAGCTCAGCAAAACATCATGCAATACAACCTGCAAAAGGCAACTAAGACCATGCATTTTTGGGAAGGACAAATGTCACTTCCGAATTCCCTTCTAATTTACAGAGTCCCTCAACACCAGGCATGAGAGGAGCCACCTCCAAAGCACACTAGTCCCTTGATGAATTTCTTTGTCAATCTTCTGGCTAGTAACTGACACCTCCTGAAGGTTCAAAACTGCCTCCTGATTGATGTTCCTCAGTCCCATGATAAGCTATAGCACAGCTCTTTTGTGCTTACAAGCCATATTTGTGGAGATCACACTTTGACCGACCCATTTGTTGCCAGTTGCCAGTATACGTCAGTGGGGTTGCCTGGTACCAACACACGTAATGTGGGCTGGGAGCACAAAACAAGCTTTTTGATGTGCTTATTTTGACAATGGCCACACACTATACTTGCAGTAGTTCATGTTAGTGATTCATTAGTATTAATTACACGGTATTAACTTATTAATTTTATTTCAAAAAAGCCTTCCCAATCTGCCCTGCTAATAAACAAGTTCATCCAGTTGCCAAACAATAATAGGAATTGGTTTAATAAAATTTGGAAGTCTGCTTTACATGGTGCTAAAATTAAGGGCTTAGTTCTCTGACCTACAAAACCTTAGATTTGTTGGTCACCTGCCAGCATGTATTATCTCAACTGTCAGCTATGCCCCTACTTGCTGGTCCACACTCGAAGCTGAAAGAAAATGAAGATTCAAAGGAGATTCAACATCTGGTCTGCCCTCTTGCATCTCACAGGCCATTAATGCCGTATCACCTGGCTCACCAGCGCTGGCCTAATAACCTTTACCAGACTACTCATTCTGAGGAACACAGCTTTTTTTCTGTAGCTGGAATGACAGCTGTGCCCTGTGGCTATTCCAGAGTCAGAGGGCACCAGTGACCAATATCTGAGCATCATGGACTGGCCTCAGCCAGCAACAAAGAACCACGCAGCCGCTCGCTCGACTCCCACAGCCGTGGGAAAAATCGGCGGAAAAAGGCAAAACTCGCGGGTTGAAATAGTGTAATTTAACAGAACAGACAAAGGGAAGAAGAAAGAAAAACAATAACACCGATAAAGGAGTATAAGAACGCGATTACAGTACCGCCGCGCAGCGCACCGACCCAACTCGCACCGCCGCAGCCCACCCCCGAGTGGCGACTGCCTCCCTCGCCCCGGCTAGCGCCTCTTATAGCCGGGCATGGGTCACGTGGGATGGAATACCCGCCTCCCCTGCCGGCTCCTTGGGGAAATTAACCCCATCCTTGCCGGAACCAGGACACTGAGGAACAGACATCTAACCTGCTTCCCAAGATGCTTGGAGAAGATTTGAGTGACAGAAAGGTGGAAAGATTCAATCTTGCAACATTTGTCCAGCTAGATTTTAATTTTGTTTTCCCAATTTTTCCCTACCTCCTAGTTCCCAGTTACCTTGGCAACACCTTCCAGGAGTCCCAGAAAAACTCAAGGCGATCCAGACAAAAATCTCAGATATTTCTGTCAGCCTATCACATGAGCAAGTGAGGTCAGAGTGACCAAGCTAAAGCCTTGAGCATCACAACCACTGAAATTTCAGAGTATGGTTTGACTTCATGATCTGTTTTCTGGTTTGAACAAAACACAAATCCATATTCTCCTAAAGCCCGAGAATATCTAACCCTATGACAGGATGTGATCTGCTTCTACTTGGATGCAACAAATGAGGTGTGACAGAGAGGAGATTTCAAGAGCACCTTCCCACTGCAAGAAGCAATTAGTCAATTTTGCTCATGTTTGCTTCTTTTAAGTCCTGATCTCTCAGGAGAATATAATACTCATTACAGTAACCTTAGAGCTCTGTATGACATTTGACACATTTGCTGATGTGACTTACAGATGTCAGCATGGCTATGACTTACTTCCAGGAGCTGTCTCTCCCCTTGCTCCTTCTCCCAGGAGATGCAGAAACCACCACCCCCCACCCCTTTTCTTCCTGGGATCTCTTTTGCATAGAAAATAGGATAGGCA
The DNA here is from genome assembly GCF_965231255.1 of Vanellus vanellus. NCBI lineage: Eukaryota > Metazoa > Chordata > Aves > Charadriiformes > Charadriidae > Vanellus > Vanellus vanellus. Next base: position 14,657,273 of record NC_138912.1, on the reverse strand, counting down.
AAACCATTAACCAGTTGACTTTGCTTTCTCACCACTTTTGCCTCTCCATCAGCATGACAGCCCCCTACAACATGAGGGTCAGAGGAAGCCAAATCTATCTTCAAGGAGAGGCTGTCTCTTCATTTCTGGCTTGTCTTCTGCCCAGAGGTAGCTCTGGTGCTTGCCAGCACTGCTTCCCACCACCACAAGGGAATGAAGTTCCTCATCCTTCATGCTATTTCCACCTCTATTTTAACAATTGTAAAAGAGGTTCACACTACAGTTTACTTTTTATAAAATAGGAAACTTTTTTTTTTTTGACCTAGATTACCTGAGTAGGCTATAGTCTTGTATTCAGTAAAGGTATTTAGCAGGAAAACAGTGAAATGCCCCCAGACCGCATGTTCTAGTCGAGTGTAGGCTTAAGCACTTTGCTCAGCTGAGGAGCAGAGCCAAGGAGTGAGCAACATCTTTAAGAGATAAAAACCCCATCTGCAAGGAGCCACTCGTTCCTTCGCTGAGGGCCGTGCCTGTACCGCAGTGCCATTAGGCCTTTAACTCATCACACTTTGCACTGTCACTTCCAGCCTCACTTGCTCTTTGCTTCCCACTATGTCTCAGGCCTTTGGATGAGCCTATGCTTATTCATTCGTAGCTCAGTTTTCAAATCCTGAGCCAGAGCCAGCAAAGCAGAGTGGCTTCTCCAGATGAGGTCCTAGAAATTAGTTTCAAAGGTTTCGGTACAGTGAAGTAAGAACACTGCATTTCCTTCCTCTCCAAACTAAATGAAGGTGTGCAAGGGGCACAGGTATTGCATAGCCAGTAGGGACAAAAAGCGAGATGAAGCCTTTATGACTGGTGAAGAAGTTACAAACCCCACTTCCTGCCCAATTTATAGAAAGGAATTTAAAATATAGCTTAACTACCTACCTACCTCAAACATTGGGCTACAGTCAGGGACTGGTTTCAGGTTGGAATTCAGGGGATTTCTTATCTGCTGCTTAAAGCCACTGTTCCTTCACCGAAATATTGGTGATCCTATCCCAGGTAGCAAGCAGCAACAGAAGTCAAGAGTAAAAGGATACCGACAGCCCTGCCTTCAAGCACTGCTAGCGTACTGTAAGGCATACATCTCACAGCTGCACAGTTGAGTGCTGCACTGAGTCTTAACACTAATTTTGGTCTTCACCTTCCAAGAAGCACTGCTAGGGCAGACTACTGCAGTGATTATTGTTATTTTTAAAACAGAAATAAATATGCAGAAGAGCAAACAAAGTGTTACCCCAAATCACTGTTTCTGTGCCTGTTGCTATACAATTTAAAAAAAACTCAATAGAAAGCCCTACTTTGCAAGGAAGATGCCTGTCTTTAGCTAGAGCCAGAAGTCTCATGAGCATGAAATTTCATTCAGATATAGCAAGACTTCTTACGACAGAGATGAGGTATTGATTAAAAAAAAACACCAAAAAGAAAAGCGGCTGACGCACCCCCCGCCCGCTCAAGCAAGCTGCAAGTTTAAAGAAAAAGAAGAAAATGAACTTTGGTTTGACTCCTCTGTGCTCGGAATTACTCTGTGACAACGATTCCCTGCTGCCAACACACACTCCGGCTCCGAGAGCAGGGATGATGGTGTCCAAGCCAAACACGCGCGTGGCTGGAGAGACTCACGGCAGATTAGACAGCTCTTCTTTGTGCCGATACATGAAATACATCTGGGGCACCCCAGCTGTATTAAGGGCACATTCCTTGGCTGAGCTGATGCTTGTTGAGCACCGCTGCAGGCACCAGTGATGCTCGTCTCTGGAGCACCGATACAGCACTTCCAGCAGCTCCCCAAGCTGGCAGATGGAGATCCCTGGGAATGAGACTTGTGAAACAACGCTGAAGGGCTGATATTCTCACTCAGATTATCTAAATCCTAATGTGGAAAACAGGCCAAAAGCATCCTTTCTCTGAATTACAGTGAAGGGCTCAATAAGAGGCTGGATTTAAGGAAAGCCAGCTGCAAGCAAAGGCAGCCTTTGGTCATCGGTGTCACAAGCATCTTGAGGAGTCTATTCAGATCTACAGATACAACTATATGTCCAAGTCAAGCTCCTACCTCAAAGTCCAATACTTCAATCATGTTGTGCATCTGGAACCAAGCTGTTACCACTCTAGATACAGTACCTCTCTAGAAAGTCTGTATTCTCCAGAGACACAGGGCTGCAAATAGACTAATTTCTCAAGGTTTTTTTTGTGGATTAATTTTTTTTTTTGAAGAGAACAGAAACATTAGAAACTGTCAGTAGTGACAGTATCATCTAGTGAAAAAATAAAAATAGAATATGGAATTCCTCTATTATCCATTTCATTAAATATCACTGTTCTTTTAGCCACTCCATAACTGGCCCATCAAGAAAGTATGAAAATCTACAGTGAATCATAGTTTAAGGGCCAAAACCAAACCAAGTGTACCAGTGGGGTTTTTTTTTGTTTGTACGCCATGGCTTTTTCATGGATTTAGCAGTAACTTTCAACTGTACAACATGAACGTCCAGTTTAACAGTAGTAAGTACTAGTAACATCACTGCTCAGAGGTTATTTGATGCGACACCAGGAGATTTAGGTAGAGAACAGACATCTCTAGCAGCAGTGAGCTCTTGCCTATGCAGCACAACCTGGGCTAACAAGAACTCCAGCACCTTCCAGTCCTTCTTGTGCTAGTCTCGCCACAACATTCACACTTTGCAGTGGTTTCAAGTTTCCAAATCAGAAGCTTTTCTGGATTTCCACTTTCTAGAGATCCCCATGCCAGTGGAGAAAAAAAAAAGATTCTGAAGAATTTTAATTTTTCCAGACTGCATACCAGGCTTAATTCCTTATTCTCTGTTACCATTGTCTACGAGTTCACTTGACAATTTTCAGCTCTTCAGATTTACAGCCATTCCTAGCAAAGTATTTCATCCACAAATAAACGCAACCATCCTTTTTCTGAAGGCAAAGGGAAAATATATAGAAAGCACACAGATGTTTGGCAAGTACATCAAAGCTAGGCTAGCCAGTACAAAAACCCTCCCCAAAACCCCTGACGTTCTCAGTGCTTTAACAATACAATCAAGTTTTAAATATGAACAGAGGGGGATTCCAAATGGGTACAAAACATCTACAACAATAAATTAATTGGAAGTGAACAGAAATCTGAACTACACAAAGCTGTACGCTACATTAAACATCTTCATGTGCCACTTCATCCTGTGAGGCCAGTCACACTGAGTCTGAGCAAATCTTTGTTTTTCACATTAATATGAAATTAGATGAGGCTGGGCAGTGATATCAATTCCTGGCCAGTAGGTATCAACTTACTGTCGTTGGCAAAGTCATGCTCGTGTTCTCTGCATAGTTGGAGAATATGGTATTTGGCTCTTCAAACCCTGCAATCCGCTGCTGACCCGTGTACGCTCACTTAGATGCTCTTGGATCTTTGGAGAGCAGAGAACACTTTCCCCTCTGACAATATTTCATAACTTCAGCACGTAATACCTTTTCCAAAGGAGGACAGATGTGCAGGAGTAGTTTCAGTCTTTCAAGAAGTTTTCCATTAGGATCTTGATTTTCCTCTGGCTCTGCAGTCCAACAGCATAACCACAGTCCCTGCAAGGCTAGAGACGGGAGGTTGCTGCTCGAGCAATGCTTGCTGCGAGCAGGCCATCCAGCTGAGGTACTGCCCATTCGCTCCCTGGGTTCAAAGATGCTGCTGCAAGGACGCCTGCCAGCACACAGCTACTCGCCCTTTTCTGGGGAGCTTTGAAAAAGGGCATCGTGGAAGAACAGCTTGAGCCCAGCTTGTCTTACAAGGGACATTTCAGCCAGAAGCCATTAGGTCAAACATTCGGGTTGTTGAAGGGTAGAGAGGTGTCATAGCAGGGTAAGGAGGGGGGGAAATGGCTCTATTTTGTTTTCAGAATACTGTATATCCTAGTCACAGGAAAGAAGCCAGCAATAATGCCTATCCCACTCACAGTTCAGGGTTGGGGTTGGTTTTTTTTTTCAGTTTTGTAGGCTTTGAAGAGGAGATGGAGGAAGAGGAAGATCCTGAGGTCCAAGAACACTCTCAGCATGCCAAAGCCATCAGTAGAAATGCCCAGATTTTCCACGATGGCTTGGATACATGCCACAGTAAGAGAAGCCACTTCATAGTAAGTGTGTGAAGAGACACACTTCAGATCACTCAGCTTCAGAGAGAAGGGGCTACTTCCCTTCACTACCGGGAGATCCGATCTGTGTGTGAACTGCTCTTGCCCAGACAGCCATCAGGCTGTTCAGTCAGCCTGGAGGACTAAAGATACAAGCAAGTCTGTTGTCATACTCCACAGGAAGGCATCAAATCCATTATGATGTTCAAGGTGGATTACTACAGGCTAAAGTAGTAGAAACCCTACAAAAAGCAGAAGGGAGAAGGCATTGATGGGAAAGAGGACAACCGTATCCCTAAAACTCCAAGGGAAAGTCAGGTTTTCAGTAGGGATTTGGAGGCTGGATGCAGACAGACAAGTTAATCTTTTGATATCTGCATGCACATTAGGAAACATTATTTGTTTCTGCGTGTTCCTATCAGGACACACTAGTTTTTGCTTACTCTCCATTTTTTTGCCAGGAAACCCTGATGCTGCTGTCACATGATTAAGAAGTTGTTCACTAATTCAGCAGAAACCTGACACTCCAGTATCTTTGGCTGTAGCCAATGCATAAAGAGCATTTGGGATCCTGTGGCATCCGACAGCTTTCTCCTCCTCCAAGACTGACATTAACCAAAAGCCTCCTATCCAAAACAAAAACGCTAGACAGAACACAATACACATTCCTCCTATTTTGGGAAAGTCTGGATTGGAAACCTAATTTCTCATCTTGAACCCATGTGTAGCTGTTTAAGTGTAGTTCAGGAGCCATATGACATTTACAGCTTATTCCTGTGAATGCTATAGAAAACTAATAAAAAGAGTGAGAATCATCAGCAAAGTGTACTACAAAACACAACGCAGAGTAAACTGGAGCAAACATTTATTGTATTCATACCACTGCTGCCCACCAAGGACCTTCTGCTGCACAGAAGAGATGTGGTGTTGGGAAAAGGCGATTTAGTGACAAGTTGAAAGCTTGAAAACACCAGTTATGAAGGGAGGCTGGGCACTCGGCTCCCATTTCACCCCAAGCTTGCTCCTCATTGCCATGAGGATTTTCCAGAGTCTCTGCCACCTATTCAGAAATCAGTCTTGAGCAGAAGTGGCAAGTTTGTGCTGCTGCCAGTTCTTCAGCCCTTACTTAGTCACACCACGAAGTCCTCTGCCTCTCAATTCTCTCCTACCAGCCTTCAGATGGTAACTTCTGAACACTTTTGGGCAAAATTCCACCTACAAGATACTGCTGGCTTTGAAAGAGAAGAGGACAGACAAATATCCAAATACAAATTGAAAGCACTTGCTGAAAAGACTCCACTAGTGTCTCAAAAGTTCTCAACTAGTCAAAACCTTACATTTTTATTTTTAAAATGTACTTCTACCATGGTTCTTGGACCCCTTAAATCAACATCATCAAATTCCACTACAGATTTAGACTTCACAACGTGACTTTAGCTCTCCAAGCACAGAGTAAGAGTCTTGTGAGAAGGTTTCGCTTCTGCCAGCATCCACTTCCAAGTTCTCCAGCCCCGGATAGGGGAGAAACAAAACAGGATAGCTGCGTAACAGCGGTCAGCCTCCTACGCACTCAGAAGCTTCCTGGCTACTGCTGCGTTATGAATTTCATGAGCTGTCAGCGAACAGAGCTAGGTCCAACTGCATGCCCACTGGTTTTACACGGCACAGCTTAGGGCACCACATGCCCTGCCAATGCAATATCCTGTCACAAGCATGTCACAGGAGGCATAGCTCTGTCATTTCAGGCAGATTATAAAGCTGTACACATCTAGCAAAACAGAAACCTGATATGGCCTATACTGGGAGGTGGAAAGGCACACACAAGTATCAAGCCCAGTTGGGCACCCAGTTACAAGAACTAGGATGATCAGGAGGTATTTGCTGACTCAGGCAAAGCTGTTATTCACACCCATTCACTGGCAAAACTGTACAAGTCCAGTCAATCACTGCCTCAGTGTTGGCATCCCTGAATGTAAAGCAGAAAAAGAACAGAGAAAGATGGTTGGAAAACATGACCAGTTACGTGACTCATTTTTCTCCTCTACACTAGAAGTTAGTAGAGACAGAGAGCACAGGAGGCAAAAATTAAGTAACAGAGAAAGGGTGCATGACAGAGGACTAAATTTGAGTAGCAGACATCAAGAAAGAAGTCAATTTTATCATTCCTTTGCCTTTCAGGCCACAAGGCACCTCCCACAACTAACGCACCTGGAGCATTCTCAAGGATGCTGGCCACATACTGCTCACATAAACTTCATGGGATTAACAGTACAGCCTGTGGGATGAATCACTCCTCTATCTTTCTTTATTTATCCCGCATTAAAAAAACTCAGAAGGAAGAAAAGAGTAACTTGCTCATAACAGATTCTCTCTCCTTATTCTCCAAAAACACGCAAAGGACTTGTTACAAATTGGGTATTGCTGAGGCTACAGATAAATTCCACAGGAATACATACCACTGAAATAAAAGAACCTGAGTTACTTTATGTCCTTAGCTGTACTGTCTTCTGCCGTTCTTTCTGTGGTTATTTGTTATATTGCCAGTGAAAGTGGTCTATCTGAAGCATGAGTTGGCCTCATTAGGTAAACATTCAGTGGAACTTCGTTATCTCCAGGAACTAGCCTTTACAAGTCCACTTTCTCCCAGAAAGAGTTACTGTTCAGCCTCAGAAGTCAAAGATAAGCAGCTCTGACCCCTGTCACAGCTCCGGCTGAACAGAGGTGACTACAGTTGTGAAATTTGCTTTCTTAAGTGATGGCTGCTTTTACCAATCTAGGTCAGGCTCAACTATAGCAATCAAGGTTCTTTCCTGCCAACTCCCTTGCAAGAAAAACACAAAGTACCAATGGATGGTCTGACTCCAGAGCTCTACCTTATAAGTGCAAGACACCAAGACCCAATGAAGGCGCAGCTCTGAGACAGCTACAGAAAAATGCCTCAGCATCACATTGTCAAGGTTAAGGCAAAACTTCAAAATCCCATGTTTCTGTGTGACTGATTTCCTTAAATGTGAGGAACACGTTGTGTTACATTTCCTTAGATCAGTATGTGCTCCCGACAGGAGAAATTAGCAGAGGATTTAGCTATCACAAAAGATCAAAGAGCTTTAATCACATGGGATTCTCCCCAGAAGGTATAGTAGATCAGTGGAAGGGAATAGGAAACACAGCAGAATAAATGATACCCAGGAAGGAAGCTGCTAATCATCACCTGCACTCAGTTATCTTCGTTTCAGGCCTCCCCTCTTGCACACACTGAAGTTTCTACCAAATTTACCTGAGGCCAGTCACATGGTCCACTCAGGAGTCTGCTTAAACAAGAGGCAAAGAAGAAACAGAGGAAGGATTATACAATTTGGGGATATGGAGAATTACTAGTTTAGGCAGGTTTCAGCTGAAGCAGATGGTGTTCCTGATGTACCAAGGCCCTGGAACTATTATTTTACAGAAGCCAGAGTAGTTCACCTGGCAGCCTGCAGCCTTCGCTAAGGCGTGGATGAGTTTGGATCAGTCGCTATTTCTATTCCTGTCGCTGCACTGCCCCCAAGACATACTTGCCAAGGGTAAGTATGTGCCCAGGCACTCAGCCTCTGCTGTGTCTGCACATAATGGATGGAAAAGAGGCCCTTGTGCAACTCAAGCACGCCGTGCAAGGAGGCCTCAACACTGGCATCTGTCACAGCATTGCAAAGGGTGGCTACATCTCATCTGTAATGGAAGTTTCTCTGAAACCACCAGCATTATCCCCTCAAACGCCACTACACAACAACAACTGGTATGCTGAGGCAAATTCAAACTAGTGTCAGCAAGCATATTGCAAGCCATCCCCTGAACCATTCAGTCTCCAAGTTCCCACATGCGCGTTCTGCAGACAGCGTCCTCATCAAGGGATGTTGGTTTCTGTTTAGGATTGTTTGCAAGGGAGACTCTGGGGTGGCATAGGGAAAGCAACACCCTTTCATGTGGCTGCCTCTCAAACCTGGATACTTCTGCAAAAGAGGTACTTCCCAGTTCTTAGCTGAATGAAAGGGTTCACACACCAACCACCAGAGGCTCATTTCTTATTTTAAAACCAACATGCTAACAGCCCAGTAAGCATATAGTCTGCTCCAAAAATTCAAAGACATCTGGAAGGACCAAGCGTATAATTTAACTTCTAGCTGGTACAGGAATCAGTTCTGCTTGCTGTGCTCAGGAGGAGCAAGAGAGGCATTTTCTATAGGGCTCAGTTATCCTATTTGCCTGTCGATGGAAATAGCATCTCATTTCTGGTCATTCTACTTTTATTCAAGGACATTTTGGTCACAAGGTCTACTTGAAGCAAGGGAATAATATGCAAGCTGAGCATATAACCATCCCGTAATTTTGGTTCATACTGTGCAGAGAGTTTCCTTCTCAGTAATGATAAGGAATTTAAGTCAGTAGTAAGAACAAAACCTCAAAAGAAACTGTCACAGATTTCTGATCCCATTTTTAGGCAAACAAGCAAGCTTCACCTTCTCTCCCATGAGTCAGTGTGTGCAGTCTTCTCCCTGCCCACACCCAGAAACGTAGATTCGTCAAAGTGGTTTCCAGGGCACTGAATAAATTGACCTTGAGTTTAATCATAGGGTTTCAAATGGTCAGTGATGGATCTTTCCGGGTTCACATTACCCATCCTGAATCTCCTGCTACACTCAGTTAAGGTGAATGGGTCAAGTCTCTCCAAGCAGCTCAGGTTTTCCTCATGCAGGGAGGCCTCCAATAACATGAAAATGCTATAAAAGCCTATATGAGATAAATGGTATTTATCAACTTACTATGTTCAAAGCCAATGAGTCAGGTTTAATATTAGATGCTATTCTTCCAATCCTGGGGTCACCGCTGCATGGAGATTTACCTTGCACCCCCCCATCACCTCCATCATGTCTGAGTAGGGGCTGTGTTCAGGGCTTCCTTAACTTTATTTCAGTTCCGTTACACTGAAATTTGTTATTCCATCTGCCAGGTTTCGTATGCAGTCACCTAGACTCCCTAAGAGCTACTGTCCTTTAAGAAGGATACATTTCACCTGCACATATGGTCACCGTTTGAAAGTCAGCACAGTGCCTCATAGACCTGGACATCAAATCATGAAGGTGTTATCTTACGCTTGTCAGACAGCGCAGACATGTGCCTGCCAACATTAGCCTAGCTAGTCAAGCTGCCACTAATCATGAAAGAGCAACAACTTATCTTCTCTTTTATCCCAGTATCAAACCAGTCTGGGATTCTTAAGCAAACATATGGCAGCTGTATTAATACAGCAGCAAAGTGAAGCGAGGTCTGAAGCATGAGTGCACACAGCATTGCCCTTCCCCTCCAACCGCTGGGAGATATGCTTCCATTAAAGCCCATCCCACCAGCACACTTACCAGAAAGGGTGTGCGCGTGATGGGAGAGGAAAAGATCAGCAGGAGGTGGTTCTGTGAACAGAATTAAAACAACTTTTCAAAGCAACAGGCTAGGGCTCTCCAGCACGTGTTTGCATTGCAGAGAGAAATAGGAGATATGGACTCAAGCGAGGTCTGGGAAATACTTGGCGTTATCACCAAGTTGAATTTTGACCACGTTGCCAATATAACTGCAGTCCAGTTTCATTTGAAACAAAGTGATGTCCCATTGCATGTGAAACTTTCAGATGAAGTCACTCAGTATCAAGATACAAAAACCTGAACGGGCCAATAAAAATAGTAAAGAGAAGCCAGCCAGTAAAACAGAGATCCAAGAGAGCCCATCTCATCCCATGCCTCTTCCAGAACTGCTTCAGTTAATCCAGCTGTGAGCCAACATCTTTCTACCACAGAAATAATTAAAGTCCCCGTCAAGAATGCTGGAAAGTCTGATGTCCCAGCCCCAGGGGCAGATGGGAAGAGCCAACATAGACCCCTCTGTCAAGCCACCCCCTAAATCCAGGTCTCTTATGAAACTCCTAAGCAAGGCAATTACTTCTATAGTTTTGCTTAATCTGAAGATGGACAAGAAATTGGTTTGTGGGGAAACTGAACTCTTTTTAACATGAAAACCAAAAGTAAGGAGTTATGTTGCTGGTCGTAACTGAAACGCGTCTGCTAATGATTACAGCTTCCATTTTACTGCCAAAGTATTATTAGAACTGCTTATTTGCTGTGCAGCTTGGGGAAAAAAAAAAAAATCTCTTCCAGCCTTTATTAATCTTGTCCTCATCTGACACAACAAAAATGCACCATCAGTCTTTTGCTTACTTTGAAAAATAGGCCTGAAAGTCACCACAAGAGCCAAAGCCTTTGTGTATAATTGCTTTCTTGATTAACTAGAACAAAGGGCAGAAGACATCAGTCTCTATGCATTAAGTTTAGTATTTTGGGGGCTTATTCAAAGCCATTTCAGTGACTTGCTTTCTTAAAAGAAACTTTGTAATAACAAAAGCCTACGTAAACAATGCTTTTGTAATTTTTTTTTTTCCTAAAGGCAGTCACATCCCAAGGAATGTAGCCCACAAGGTACCTACAGGACTCATTGGAAGGCCTCAGTAATATCCTTGTATCTTCTTGGCCTCAGGTAGTTTCTTGCAGCAGTGCTGAGCTGGTGACCTATTTGGCTGATATAGGAGACCAAATCATTAGAAAGTTTATGTATCTAATATGAAAAGCAGATTTTCCTTGGAAACATTTTCTTGGGGCAGGTTTCAGGGTCCTGAAACTGGCAGTAACTGCATAAACAGAGGAGGTAATGAGTAAAGGCTCCAACCAGGGATGCTGTGTAAAATTTTTTTCCTTTTCAGCTTGCCATCCTGGGCTCCAAACAGGGTATGCAGTGGAAAGAGAGAATTTAACTATTTGCCTGAATGTAAAGGCTCAGCACAGCAGGATTAGATGAGAATGAAAAGAGGAGGGAACTTGCAGGCAGCTGGAAATTTCAGAATTGAAGTGTTCAGAGGTCTGGGAGAGCTCCTGCTCTTCAGAAGTACCTGGCTGTGCTGTACAGCAAACTTAAAGGTAGTATTGCTTGCTGTCTTGACTTCTCCACGTTTAATGATGCACTTTGTTCCTCCAAGACTAAATTGCCTTCATAGACAACTAAGTCTTCAAGCCTGTGGTTTCAGTGGTCACATCCCACCCTCTCCCCAGCAGCCAGACTAGCAGGGCAGTCTCAGAAGTCCTGGCACAGATTTCATGCCCACAGCTACCAAACACGAAGTCCAGACAGGCTTGTTCCCTCCCCTGCTCCTACAGTGGGTCTTAAGGGTCTCAGCCCCTTGGATATGGGGAAGTCAAGACAGCTGCAGACAAACAATCTTTGCAAGGGCTGACATTGACTTCCCCCCCTTTAAACTACACTTCTTGTGGTTTGGAGACAAGAGCCTCCACACATGCTGACCTGGCAACCTTGTGGGACTTCTTTCAGTCCCGCCTGTGTGAAGACTTTACCCCTGCAAGTGGGCTTGCCCTGCTAGGTCTTGCAGGGCAGGGGGTTTCCTCTCTCTGGGCTCCCATTCCCGTTTCTTGAGAGATCAGAGAACTGTAGAACTAAAGAGGTAGTATTTTGTTCCACATCAAGCCAGGCAGAGGGAAGTTTAAGAGGGAACCTATTTACTTCGGTGGGATGCTCAGAAGACAGCAGATGGGAAAAACCCAGCCTTGGAGATATATTAAATATACATCTGGAGACTTCCTATTCACAGCAATAACTCTTCCCCCTAGCTTAGAGAAACCTGGGGGTGGGGGAGAGTTGTCCCACAGGCATATGACATCAGCTAAAGAAAAGGCAAATGAATACAAAAGTCAAAGTGGTTGGACTTCAGATGTCTCCATAAAATGGAAAAAACACCCCACATAACTGAACTAGCCCTGTCAGAATACCAGTTGCCCAAGATTAAGACAAACAATGGGAATGAGACTAAAAAATGAATATAAACCACACACTACAGCCCAAAGCATTTGAGAAAATACGCTGTAGAGGAATGACTTCAAATTGGAAGTTCAGTTTTATTGTGTCTCTATCTGGAGAGCTAGAATCATAGAATCATCTAGGTTGGAAGGGCCCTTTAAGATAATTGAGTCCAACCATTAACCTAACATTGCCATCACCACCATGAAAACATGTCTCAAAGCATGACACCTACCCGTCCTTTAAATACCTCCAGGGATGGTGATCCCACCACTTCCCTGGCCAGCCTGTTCCAATGTTTGATAACCCTTTTGACAAAGACATTTTTCCTAATATCCAATCTAAACCTTGAGGCTGGCATAACTTGAGGCCACTTCCTCTTGTCCTATCACTTGTTACTTGGGAGAAGAGACTGATCCCCACCTCTCTACAACCTCCTTTCAGGTGGCTTCATAAGCTCTCCCCTCGGCCTCCTTTTCTCCAGGCTAAACAATCCCAGTTCCCTCAGCTGCTTCTCATAAGACTTGTGCTCCAGACACCTCACCAGCTTTGTTGCCCTTCTCTGGACACGCTCCAGCACCTTAATGTCTTTCTTGCAGTGAGGGGCCCAAAACTGGACACCATATTTGAGGTGGGGCCTCACCAGTGCTGAGTACAGGGGGACAATCGCTTCCCTAGTCTTGCTCACCGCACTATGCCTGATGCAGGCCAGGATGCTGTTGGCCTTCTTGGCCACCTGGGCCCACTGCTGCCTCATACTCAGTCAGCTGTCAACCAACACCCCCAGGTCCTTTTCTGCCAGGCAGATGTTGCTTTAAAACAATTTAAATGCAAACACTATACAGAGGGGATCTGACAGGTACAATTAAAGAGGAGAATGCTTTAGAGCAATACGACCCCATGACATCTCTTGTGTCCTTATTACCTGTTAACCATCCTTTTCCCTCTATAGGAGAATGAAATGAGACAGCATTACTTGGAAAGTAGACATTAATTTCTTACTACACTGAAAAAATCCATTATGAACCTGAGGGAACAGAACTAATAGTTAGCTTTAGCAAGGCTTTATGAATGCCCTGAAGGTCACTTTAGTATAACATTCAGCTGCTCCCAACTCAAGTGAGACCCAAAAAATACAAGCCACCAATCAATTCCTCCATCCCAACAAGCAAAACATCCCTACTAGCAGAGCTCCAGAGCAGTCTGGAGGTATCCCAGGAAAGCTTCAGCAGAATTAGGCATTGGAAAGGGCATAGTGTTACCAGACAGCCGTATTTCAAGCGTTCATAATGAGCTTGTCACCAAGAAGTCAGAGCAAGTATGCGCTACAATTCAAAGCTGGGCAAAGGAAAACTGAGCAAGGATGTCTATCAAATGCAGAGGCTTCCCAGAAGGGATGGAAGTGTCACAGCACAATTAAAGGGACAGTCTCTCCTTGCTACAGGGCTGGAATGAGTATTCCCAGGAGAAAAGCAAGAGTCCACTCAACCTCTTTGCACAGTCACAAACCCACAGGTATTTCAAAGATGGCGATAAACAACCTTATTTTCCACAGTGACAAAGGATAACTACAAACACTAAAGTATTAACAACCCCGCTTTGGTTCCAGCATAGAGAATTACCTTCCAAGCTCTTAAATACAGAAACAAACACCACTTGCCATGTAAGTTGCTGAGCAGGGGAAAAGAAAGCCATTTAAACACCGTAAGATAGCAGCATGAATATTACAACACATTCATAATTCAAGCATTTTATTTTATGCAGCAACCTCCCAACCTCAGCTGAGATATTGGTTTGGTGATGGCTCAAGGAATAGGCAGGTCTAGAAAAGTCAGTCCCAAATAGCTTATTGCTCAAGCCTAGGTACAGGGGAGCCTTGAACTGCATCTCAGAGGTAACCACTTCAGAAACATCGTGGCATGCTTCCTTTATGTGCACAGTAAGTCTAAAAAATTCTTGAAACTTATGAGGGCTTCACCCATACCAACATCCTTTGCCTGCTGAAAGTTGGCTAGTCAGAAAGAGAAAGCAGCCACCACCTCCTTACCCTTGTGGAGGCACACATTTAAAAATCCAATCAGTTTAGGAGGAAAAAAAAAAAAAAAAAAAAAAAAAAGGCAAGAAAAGAGGGGCTAGAAAATACTTACAAAACAGAATCACCAGAGGTCAGGATAGGCTGTCAGGGGCTGCTTCCAGCTTAGTACAGCTGCTAAAGTCATTATACAGTGTCACCCCACCCTTGGGCTCCCAGGGGCAAGAGCAGAGGAAGGAGGGCTCCTCCTCATCTCCTGCTGATCCGGCTGTTTCTGGTGTGAGTGTAAATTCTCTCCATTCATTGAACATTTTGCAAACAGGCCACTGGAAGAGGGAGTGCCTGTTTGCAGTATTTGCAGGGTTGGTCAGGCACTGTATTCCCAGAAAGGAGCTGATCTCTAGTGAGAGCTTGGCTAGAGTGAGCCATCACATCCAGTTTTACCTCTCTGCTCAAAGCTTGTCTCAGGCTTCTCTGGGAGACAGCACAGAGCCTGGATTAATCTCAATGTTCCTGTCCATCCTACCAATACTCCATTCACCCCATTTCCATTGGCTACTTTAAAGCAAAGCACCCAGACTCTCTGCACAGATGCCAGCTTCCAGACAGTTCTAAAAAGTTTAAGTAAATTCCATCCTTTGCAACCACATGCATCAGCAGAATACTTTGCTTATACCACTGCAAAGCAAGAGAATAACCAGTCTTGATCACTATCTCCAAAAAGCCTGAAGACAGAGCAAAGACACTGCTGCAGTGAGACAGGCAAGTGCCACAGAGCATCCTTACCTTCACTCTGAAGCTCTACCTGCACAGAGAAGCCCTCCTCCAGCCCCAAGCTACATGCATTTGAAGGAGAAAAGCATCTCTGCTTTGCCAGCGCTGTCCCTGTTTGGAGGGAAAACTTCTACAAACACTGTTGTTTAGGACATTAAATAACTTTCCAGTAACTCCTAGCCAAAAATTCCTAATCACCCACCCTGCCTCCTCAGACGGCCTGTGTTTGTGTGCCTTAGTACATACACTGGGCAGAAAACTGCAGCAGGACAGGAACTGATTCATAAGTGGATCAAGTATCCTCTGCTGCAGGGCTGGTGACAGGCCCAGAAAGGCAGGAGGCATGGCAACGCAGCAGTCCGTTCAGAATAGGGCACTGGAGTCTACTGCCGTGGCCTAAGCACAAAAGGGTTTGGGGTGATCCTTCTTTGAACTCAGCTCTGCTGATTAGAGAGTTATGAATACTGGTGCGTACAGGAGTAGTTACACAAGCTATCCCAGCTATTTAGTGGCGTCCACTTACCTAAACCTGTCCTCTGGAATGAAGCCACTGGTGCTAGAAGAAAGATGTACAACCTACAAGTTTGTTTCTCCTCCTCAAATTCCAGGAACAGCTCAATGACTGATGTAGAGAAGGGGCTGCTGTATGAGGGAGTATTTATTTTTTGTATCACAACCACGGTCTCTTACAAGGTTTAAAATTCAAACACATAGCCATGCTGGGAAGAAATGGAAATGCAAAGCAGATTTCCCAGAGCAAAAGACAGGGCAGAGCTGCATGTACAAACCGAAATTAAGTCCTGAATTATATTTGATTACCACACTCTCTTGAAATACTTTGCAAGGAAAAAAGATAACTTTCCAGGGAAAGCCAGTGTGTACAATTGCACCTGAAATAAAGCACGATGTTGGCAGTTAGGCATACCGTGTCTGGCAACATATCCAAGCAGTGGACACACAGTTATTGACATTTCATAAGCAAACATCATAACTGCATTTGCAATTTGGTATATAACTACATTCACATTTGAAGCCTAGGAAACTGCGAGCATATCACTTATTTGTCAGAATGAACAGAAGGGCACTGGTTTTGGCCAGCTTTTGCAAAATGATAATACTAATGCTCAGAGACATTTACTAGCAGCCCACACAGTGCCATGCTTCCCCTGGGTACAAAGTGGGGATCATGAAGACAACATCCTAGAGAAAGGGGTAAAGCAGCAGAAAATGGGTATAAAAGACAGAAACAGTTGTCTTTACACAATTTAAAACAAAACACCCCACCACAATAAAGAAAAGGGACGGAAAAAAAAAAATCAATGACTCTTGCAAAAGCCAGCATGGCACAGGGGATACAGGGATGAAAGTTGATTCATGAAATGCTAAAACCCCAACTTCTCTATTTCTATCTGGTCTACTTTAACAGTGCCCCTTTAGCCAAGATGCAGTAATTGACCAAGAAAGTAAACTTGGTCTGATTTCGTACAGAGTAAAACCAGTTACTTAACCCCAGAAAGCACCACCTTCAAATAAAGTGTGCAGTATTTCTTGCAAAGAGGCAGAAGCCAAACTCAAAAAGCCCTCAATCTAAGAGGATGGAGTTTGCAATAGGGAAGCCAGTGTATCCCCAGGAGTCAGTCACAAGAGAGCTGTGACCTCTTTATGTCCCTCTCCTACATCAGGACTGCAGCCAGCGAGCAGCACAAGTGAAATCAAATGGTGATGCAGAGCACATTGCCAGACACAGACTGATCTCCCAACACTGCACGGACAACCAGCCAGTCCCAAGACCCCTAATCCAGGGCACTGAGGCAGAGACCTTCCTTATTCTTCAGTGCCACATCGCAGCCAAGGGGAGAAGAGCAGCCTCCCTTCTCAGAGATCCCTTTGGGTCCCAATAAAGTTACACTAGCCATAATAGCTTTGTTTTATGTATTGTGTGTAATCTAATATTAGAAATTGGTCTGCAGTTATGTAATTGCAAAGGAAATGGCTATGGTCCCACTCAGCCCAGCTGAAAACACCATCCCACAATGCCTCCACCACAGACATGGCTCCTGGAGGCTGTGAGGGAAGAGCCCCCGTCCTGCCTGCGAGAAGAGCAGCAGCAGAGGCGCTCAGGAGTACGCTTATACTTCACCATCTGTCAGGTTTTCCACTGCAAACACTGCCGCCACAGTTTATAGCTTGACCGTTTCAAGCCACATCCATGCAAAACTTGGCAGAGAAGGAGCTGCTCTGGCCCAGTCCCTCCTTCTTCTACCTTAACGAAATCTGTGCGGATTCCTGCTTTAAAGTCACAACATTTCCTTTCTGCAGCAGAAATACATTTTTATGTCATTCCACAAGACTTTTTCTTTAAAGATTTAAGAGAAGCCTCTGTACTTGACAGACAAGACTTGACTGGACTATTCACATTATTATTCTGAGACAGCTCAGAAATGTTTAGATGGTGTTGGACAGGGCAAGTTGGTTACACAGTGCCTTTAAACAAGTTACAGTCACCTCCAGCAAAGAACACAAGCCCGGTAACTACAGCCTGTTCCCAGACACCATCTGGAGAGACTGTAAACCTTTGTTTTTCTCCTGATGCATTTGTGACCATTGCTACATGCAGAGTTTCCTCCTCAGCTAAGGAAAAGAGATAAATATCTACCAGATACATGAGGCACACTGTGGGTCTTCTGCTCGTGTAACTACAGTTCCGAAGGTCTGAAGGACAATTTTACTGAGCCAAAATAGGTATTTGCCATGAAAAACCAAGTGCCAAGTCTGAGAGCTGGCACATTACTAAATGATTTGTTCTCAAGTATAGAAATCCTACAGATTTCTTTCAGTCTAACAAGGTTTGCTCCCGTGGCAATTGCAGCAATGGTCAGGTTACAGTGACCCATGGGCTTCATGACCAAGAATGAAAGGTTTCAGAAGTTATTCACCACATATGCTCCACTGACCTTGCTTTTAAGTCATAATACGGAACAGAAGTTTCAACTTCAAATGATGTCCAAGTCATAACTTTCATTGGCACAATAATGAAGACAAACTTATACAAGTCTTTCAGTGAAAGAGGAAACTAAGTATGAGACAAGGCCCTAACAAATGGACTGGCACGTATCTGCCTGTGAGACACCTTAAATACCATTTCTTATATTGGAAAAGTGACACTGAATAAGACTATACAGTATATGCAACACACTTAAGATGAAGTTAATGTAGCTTGATGATAACTGGACAGAACTTCAATAAATCAGATTCTCCCCCCCTCCCCACCCGATACACTGGCCTTTGAAAGCAGAGCTTACTTCCTTTCAGGGAGTACACAATTTGGAGGGAGATATCACAGGAGACAGTAACTCTAGCTCAGGCCCTAGAAGGGTTCAGAAGAAAATATCCAGCAGGACATGAAACAGGCACCTTTGTTTGGAAAGTAGTTTTGAGCTTCCCTGTGTAAAAAGCATAGGGCCTTTTGACCAGCAAAGAGAAGGTGTTTTTTCCCTACAAAGCCATGCACCAGAGCCAAGTTAAGGTTTTTCCCATTCCAGGAAAAAAAAAAAAAAAAACACAAACAAGAAAAAGAAAAAGAACCATTTAAGTGTCTCTAGGCATTAGCAAGCAACCCTATTCAGGCAAGTCAGATTTTAAAATCAAGCAGTCAGCTGTGCCTTTTCATATCCAGCTCCCCCCAAGTACAGTCAAAAAACCAAACCAGACATATGATATGCCACATGCATCTACACACCCAAGAAAGTCTGAGGTATTGGCTCAGCAGCAGATCCAATGCACACTGTCCAGTTGGATGAGACTTCTCAGCCACACAGCTAACAAGCTATCTAGACATACCTCCTTCCTTTCATTGAAGAAGCAATCCCTGCTGCAGGTGACATCCATAGCACCTTACATCACCTCTCGGATCAGGAGAGCAAGCTTAATTTATACAATCACAGCTATAGTTTCACAACACTTATCAAGCCAACATAACCATACAGTCAGATGAACTGCTACACATGTGCATATTTCAATAATCTTGTTTTCTTGAAAAGTATATCCCCCTGTTCTTAGAAGTCACAATCACATCTTCTAGGCTTGCTTGCCTACACTAAACAGATACCCAAACTCAAACAATAACTCATGAGTTTTAAAAGCTGATGCTCAGGAAACTTTTGCTAGTTTCATTACATGCCATTCATAGGTTAAGCTATAGCTGAAGAGACAAGAAGTCATAGTATTAAAGTAATTCCTGTGGTATCCCTAACCTAGGAGAGAGTGAGAGTATGTTTGGAGTCCTGTTCTTGGAACAACTAAAACATAATTTCCCTGCCAGAAGAGTTTAGACAAGTACCCAAAGCAAATAATGCCCTCTTCACCACCAATCAGTGACTTTTTCTTTCCTTAAAGAAAAGTCTGTATCTTTATTTTATACACGTATCTATAAAGAGCAAGATCATAGCATGGCGTTCAGGGCTTCAAATCTCCTTCCTTGTGGACATTAAGAACTCTAGCTGCTAAGCATCAGAATACAGTCTTAAGACCTGTAATCCAAGTTCAAGGATGTTTCCTTAGAAGAGTCCTTAGAAGAGTCATATTTCTGGACTCACTAATTAAATGCAAACCCTGACACTCACCATTTATATCTCCGCATACCATGTGGTTCAATACAATATGATGTGAACTGTGCAAGGCAGAGAGGCCACATTAAAAGAAAATACAAAGGAACTGTAATTTGGAATTCAGACACCACTTGCATTATTTAACAGCCCAATCCCCTCGGCTCCGTAAGCATTATCCAAGACAGGGATATCATGGATATGAATGTAAGTTGCCACGATAACCAGGCTTGCTCTGACAGCAGTAACACCCACTATTGACAACGAGGAGCCCTCAGGCTTGGAAGGGAAGATGCTTGTCCACTGGACTAGACACAGTTTAAGAAGTTAAGACATTTCCCCCGCTTCAATCATAATGATTGCTTTTAAGTGGGTCAGTTGAACATTTTGGCTTCTACTACTTTTGCAAGTGATACAGTCAGTACCAGGGAGACACGCATTTTGTTCACACTAGCCAGTGCATTTCCACACACTCTCTTTGGACATCACACTAAATCACTGGCCAGCAAGTGACTATCATTTTAAGCCAAACGAGCATTAGGCTTTCATGCAGTATAGAAAAGAAATAAAATACAATGAATGGTCATCATTGTGGATAACCTGACTCAGAACCCTGGATTTGAGTTCCAGATCAGGGTGCCCTGTTCCCCCAAGCTCTGGCATGCCCAGCACGCTCCAGAGCCAGCCAGCCACAAGAGCTCCGCATGCGGAGCCACCGCGGCATCAGCCTTCACTTGAATGGCTCCAAGTGCCAGCAGTTCCTCTGGATGAGGGCACACAAGTCACGAGTGGGCTGGAAACTAGTTCTGGACAACAGCTTTGGATTAATACACAAGGAGCACGGGGGGGTGGGGGGGGCGGGAGCTGCTGAAGACAGGCAGTTATTCAAACCAGCTGCTAACCCGTTCCAACCACTCACATGTACACAGTCTCATGTGTTTGTTCAGGCTGACTCAAAGCTACCAGACATCCGAGAGTTAAAGTACACAAAAGATATCTATACAAACACTTGCCAAAAATATCATTTTCCAAGTGGAAGCTGGTTATTCCAGGGATGGCAGAAGAAGGGATTTCATCTTGCTTATATATGACAGGCTCTGCCTCCTTGCCTCAAAATTCCCTAATTAATGCTTCTGCAAGGAGTTTTGAAACGGTGCACGGCCACGTATTTATCTACGCACATTCTCTCCCCTCCCTACTGAGCTCTGGGCCACGGGCTAAGCTGTCAAGCCAAGTTTCATCCCAAGCAATTTTTAAACACTCATCCTATAAATCCTCCGAAAACGGAGTTCGTAATGGAAATGCTGACAGCAACTTGAAGAGACAGCCGGGCAACTATATCAGTCTACTACACATCAGCTTCGTTAGCTGCAGATCCTTCTCTCCTTCACCTTCATTTTCCATTAGCGTACTTTGGCTAATTAATGCACAAAACCCATGAAACATTCTTACAGTAGAAGGCAACATTTGGCCCCCAGCCCAAATCAACATTGAGAAACTTCAACATCCTCAGCCAGACATAGTAACTGTACCAGATGGAGCTAACGTACAGCTACAAGTAGTGATGAGGAAACTGAAAGAAGAGGAACACATGCAAAAATCAGACCATTGGAAGAGGGAAAAGCAGCAAATGTGTCTTACCGCTTTCATTTTTCTCTATGACATCCACGACCTCTCCAGCCTGGAGGCTGATCTCAGAGTTCTCCTGCTTCTCATAGTTGGACACCACCACATATTGCTCCAGGATCATGGGTTCAGAACTAGCATCAGCACCTGGGGAAGGGAAAAAGCAAGCCGTAAGCCAGCTTCCAGCCATGGCTCCTCGAGAGCGACCTCCGTCCATCCGATTCACGACAGGCCAACTTGTCACCAGAGCCAAGCGAATCAGCAAACAACCTTGGCTCGCAGCATATCCCCAAATGGCTGGCCATATAGAAACAGACTCCTCTGGCCCACAACCCAGCAGCACAGAGGGACATTGGAGAGAAGAAGAAGAAAAAAGGGGAGGGGAAAAAAAAATACGAAGAGGAGCCAAAAACAGTGAGTTAGTTGCAAAGTTTCATGATGGATTCTGAAAATAAACCTCTTCCCAACATGGTTTCCACAATCCTTGCTCCCATTCAGAGAGAAAAATCCTGGGCAGAAGTAGCATAAATCCACAGCTGAGCCATCCCCCCAGTAAACCCAAAGAAAAAACAGCTCTCCCCTTGGCGGCTCAGCTCCTTCTCCACTCTAAAGGCTTGAGCTGAAAGTCAAGAGGGGGCTGTAGATGCCAATCATATTCGTCTGCACTGCAGCCCTTAAATAGAAACACATGAGCTGGATTGAAAGAGAGGGAGGTGGGGTGGAGGGAGAGAGGGGAGGGCGGGGAAGAGTGTTTACTTGAAACAGAAGAAGAAAAAAGTTATAGCGCCAGATCCTTGCTCAAACACGGCCACCCCCCGCCAGCTCCACAGTTCCGCATTCCCCGTGGCAGAGCAGCCCCGAGCGGGACCCGGGTGCCGCAGCCCCCGGCTGCCCCAGCAGGCACAGCATGCTCCGGGTTCCCTCTCTTCATCGCCCTTCGGCGCCTTTTGGAGCCAACCTCTGCAGTTGTTCGGTTTCTTTTCGTACTGAAGGCTTTCGGCTGTCAGAGACATTTATGAATGAGTGTAGGCTCTCACACAAACAAGGGCAAAAAAAGGCACAAAATAAGCGTTTTCTTCCCTTCCCCCCCCCCACCTGGAGTTGTTTCTCGATTTGTTTTGGTGGGTTTTGTTATTTCTGACTTTTCCACCCCCAAACCAAAATTGTGTGCTTTGAGGTGGAGCTGCGAGGCAGGCGCAGTGGACGCAGAGGGGGACCTCCTCACCCTGCCGCGCACTGTACCAGACACATCTCGTCCCTCTGGTGCAACATAAACACTGCAGCCGGGGCCTCCGCACCCCCAAGCCCAGGCGCAGACTGGCCATGTTCTGCCTGGAAACCACCTCAAAGAGTCACAAAAACATTTAGGGCATCAGGGTTTCTTAATCTGCCCTCACTTACACACGCTTCAGAGTGTCAAATCAGAGCAAAAAAGCACCTACAATTTCTGTCTAAGAGTCATCAGACACATGCCTTAATGCAAAATTATTTTACAGGTTTCCCAAATTACAGCAATGCGTATTAGGGCAGAGTGGTTTGGGCCAACAGCATTATTATACATTTTATACAGTAAGAAGTAGTTCTTGTCTGTAGACTAAGACACAGATGGAAAGGGGAGACGGCAGCAGATGTATGACTTGCTGCAAGTCTCATTTCACGTGATGGGGACAGAGCCAGGAGCAGGGTCCAGGTCTCCTGAATCTC
Source organism: Vanellus vanellus (assembly GCF_965231255.1). Lineage (NCBI taxonomy): Eukaryota > Metazoa > Chordata > Aves > Charadriiformes > Charadriidae > Vanellus > Vanellus vanellus. Next base: position 14,634,492 of record NC_138912.1, on the reverse strand, counting down.
TGATGACAAATTGGCTACAAGAGACGGGAAGGAAGCAGCACGGTCTGAAACTGTCCACCAGACAAGTCAGGGAATTGACAGCCAAGCACAGGATGCTTAGTGCTGTATTTCTAAAAGCAGCATGTTCGTATACATTCGGGCTGAAGATGCAAAGTGATTCTACAGACAAATAATTAGCATCCCTGCCAAGAGAGAGGTAAAGAGTGCATCAGCCATTAAAACAGCATCCTGTGAAATGAAAATCCTAGAACAAAAAGCAATTAATTCAACCGTTTCCTGAAAGGAAACACTATCACAATGCCTCCCTTTGGACCAGATTTAAGAAATCCAGAAAATTATAAGACTTCCTTGCTCCCTAAGCGTGCCTCTGACTCTCCTCAGGTTACATAGGTTAATTTTCTTTAAAGGAGTCATCTCCTCTAGAAGCTCGTGTTTAAGAGATTTAGTTTTTCTATGGATAGTTGAACCACAGCCAGTAGCAGGAATAGGGGGAGAAGACCATGAGCTGACAACACTGACATTTATAATAAAAATTTTCACCATCACTGTTCATTCCAAACAAGCATCGTGTTTCTGGTCACGATGAATCAACTTGACTTATGTGTTCTGGTTTAAACCAGTGCTAATTGGGTTATGTAGAGTGCAACAAGATGCCTTCCCCTATTTCATGCTGCTTCCCACACAGTCCCTTCTCCAATCCAGAATGGGGCAGCATTATCATCTTCCTTCAACTTACTTACGCAAGTAACACCTACAATGCCTACTTTGTTTTAGTCATCTTAAGGTAAATACCAATTCTCTAACCAGAAACAAAAGCCATGGACTTATGTTTACACAAGTGCATCAGCAGAGAATTCACTGTGTGGAAAGCCAAAAGGAGGGACCAAATAATGGCAAAGGGAGCAGGGGACATGCAGGAAGCTACTTGCTAAACAGACACCCCAAAGGTCTTCTTTCATCTAATTTCCTACACAATTTTTTTGGGAGTAGAGCAAGGAAAAAACCCCAAAACACAGTATTGGCTTGGTGGCAGGAGCAGCGCTCATGTATTCCACATGTCCCTGGTGGGAATAAGGAGAGGACCAGGCTGGAGCACAGGCTGGCAAACACCCTGCCGTCAGTCACCGAGGCCAAGCCAGGGACCATGTGCCAAGGGAGCAACCTTGCCAGGAAACCCAGAGAAGCAGCACTTCAAATCCACCTCTGCAACTCTGGCTCCAAAAAAAGTCTGGCAAGGTAGGATATATCTGCACTCGCATACCTGAAACCCAGCAGGACTCTACAATGCTGTTTACTCTGTCCTGCCTTGGATAAGGTACTTGCTGCAGGAGGATTTCTTTGTCGCTACAGTGGCTGGTGCAACATACATACAATTAAGAGACTGTTTTAACAGAAGCTTGTGTAAGTGTTACAGGGTTGCTATTAAGATAATAATAATGATAAAAAAAGAGTGATAAATTCCATGGTCTAGGAAGTAACTAAGGTCAAACTTGTTCGTTTCCAGCTACAGCAGATCAAGCCTAGAGGATATCCCCCTTTGGAAGGAAGGGTGGGGTCCCTGTGGCTCCTGAGTGATGCTTGCCCAGGATTAGGCACTGCACAGTGGGGAAGACTTCAGAAACAGTAAAGGAAGAAAGAAAGGAGGAAGGAGAGGAGGAAAGACAACAGAGAAATAGCTCCTCCCAGTAATCAAAAGTGTTAAACATTTTCTGGGTAGCCTGCTTTAGGTGGTTACTACATTCCCTTCAGGCACAGTCAGTAGGGTAAAAAAAAATAAAAACAACTTTAACCCTCCTCAGCCTTCCATTCCCCACAAGCATCTTTAGATGAATTACTCCTCAGTGACACTCAGGATGCCCACAACATTGCTGGTATTTTATGTCAGACTGTAAGTTTTACCCCCAAAGGGTATTCAAAAGAACAAGACAAGCAACACCACAGAGAGCACGGCACCAATTACACCCACCGCCATGGGCACTTCCGCATCCCTGCTAATTAGTTCAGGTCTAGTTTGTAACACCGAACACAGCATCTCATTGAAGATTAACAGCCTGCTCAGTGTGAAGCACGCCAGAGAAGAGGGATGCAGAGTAACAAGAGTTCCCCAGCAAGCTCACATGCACACTGCAATACCCCCCTGACATTACAGCCCCACGTTTTTAAAAGCCTCTTCAGCCCAGGCAGGAGAAACGAGAGCAGAGTTTAGGATAAGGCTGATGTGCCAGATGAAGTTCCCCCTGCTTTCCCCCCCAAAAAAGCAGAATCGGTGTTATGGTTTAGCTCCGACTTGCAAGCCCTCCCCAGAGCAGAGCACACGATAGATCGCTGGCTGAAATAAGAGTTTGCTTGCCTCTCCGTTTATTTCTGCCTCGAGTCCGTTTCCTGGTTAAAGTCTTGAGGATACCCCTCCTCCTCTCCATAGGGCTCCACTTTACAATCCTCCCGCTCCTCACCTCAGCGATTCCCTTCCTGGGGTTGGGCAGAAATGTCATCGGAGCTTGTCCGTGCCCCTCACAGCTGGCACTACTAAGTGACACAGTTGAACCTTGTCCCCCTCGCCAGGCAGCGAGGAGGGAACATCATTCCTCCCGCTGTACTCAAAGACCAGCAACTACTGTGAAAGCCTCCTAAATAAGAGCGCCGAACACCCGTTCCAAGCAACGTCTTCCTCCTCCTCCTCCTGTGTTGCAACAGCTAAGACCTATGATGGTTTTGCAATAGCCAAAAATGAAAACCACCAACTGGACTCCAAAAATAAAATCATCTGGATATGGAAATCTGAGACTCCTGATCTTTGCCAGAGTACTCTGTTGTTATCAGGCTATAAACATGTCTGCTCTTTTAATCCATACAGCGCACAGGCTTTTATATTACCCTTTTATGATTATCAATCAAGTGTTTACAGATTCAGACTAAATGAATTAGTACTGGGCTGGTCAGTGGAAGCTTTGCACAAGCAGCCAAAACCACAGAAACGGTCAGTGAATGCCATAAGGATGATTCACAGCTGAACAACCAACTGGCAGGTAGTCCAGCTCTTCCGACCTGGGCACAACTGCTGAGGACACGTGCAGGGTCTGCACCCAGGGGCGTCTGGCAGAAAGCATCCCTGAGCATCACGGCTTTCCATATGATAAAGTCAGAGCTTCACAGTTTTCTGCGCTCAGGGAGGAGTAACTGCGGTAGCTTGGATCTAAAGCTGTGGTTTCTTGTTAAAGCCAATTCTTCAAGGGTAAGCCTTTATGTATCTCTGGAAAACTCCTTTTGGGGAAGGAAAAAAAAAAAAAAAAAAAACCGAACACCCAGAATAGCAGCAAGCCTACTCAAAAATCCTCAAATCTGTCTGTCCCCTCACAACAGCCATATGCCCGGCTCTAAACAACGGGATTTTCATCCCCTAAAAACTTTACCTCTTTTCTTTCTTATCAGAAGGACTGAGTCACTATGATAAACAAACATGTTAAAACTGCTTGTCGTCTTTGAGCCTTTCACCAGTGATCCACCCCCAAGTATTTTAAGATAGAGAGCTTAGGTCTGCCTAAAAGTTGGGTTAAGTGTCTAATTCACACGAGATAAAAAACAGACTTTACCACATAAATCACATGAGATTACACAAGACTTCACGATCTCACAGGGGTCTCAAAAAAGTAGTTCCTGAAATAACTAGTTCCTAGAGTAAGCAGTGGGATGAGGCTGATGAAGCCTCCTACAAGTCTCCTTGGGGACAATACGGATTCAGATCAAAACCATGTTTCTAAGCCTAGGCTCTCTCTTCTATTCAGTGGGGTTGGGTTTTTTTTAATTTTTGTTTGTTCTTTTGTTTTCTGTTCTTAGTGTGCCCTAAACAAACAATGAAGCCTTTGACTCATCTACTGGATACTCCTGCTTTCCAGCCTGTCATTCTTCAGCACCCTTCCCACTTACCAAAATTCAGGCTATACCTGCACATGAGTTATTCTTGGAAGTAAAACACCACTCAGAGCTTGTGACAACAGGAAAGGGGATTTATCTCCATCCCTTCTGCTAGACAGGAGTTCCCCCAGCCCTAGCAGTGGTTTGACTTCAGAGATCAACAGCTCTTGCTGCAGCAGTCCCGAGCCACAGAGCTTTAGGGACAGAAACAGAAGTTCATCACAACCCACAGTAACTAAAGGAATTCAGTGCAAGTCCAGTCTCCAGGACTTGGCAATAAAACAGTACTGACGAAAACCTCTTTGCCTCACTACAGATGAAAATAAATATTTGGATAAGTCTATCAAATGGGTTATTAATGCACTATCATTTCTGTAGTCCTCTCCTGAGCTTGGCCAGGTAGCTCTTTCACAAAGAGCTGTTGTGTTTTCAGAAAACAGTTTCAGAAGCAGGTGACACCCTGCTATTAGGCAGAGATAGGATTTAAAACAGGAAAGGAAAGGTTTGGATCTCACCATTAAAGTAATTTAGAAGACTCGAAGCCTGAAAAGTTTGGCCTAAAACCGTGTCCAAATTCCAAAGAATGCCTGAGAATGAAACAAGGTTGAACACCATCCACCCAGTGATGGCCAGATCAGTGTGCAAACCCTCTCATCCCAGGTTAGCAGCTGTGATTAACGTACAACAAGTCTCTCCACAAGTGAGCATCCATACATACACCTTCTTCCTCAATTCCACAGCACTCACGTGCTCTGCAAGCCTTTCAGTACATGGGGCAATAACTTCCTTGCAGAGTAGCTAAAAAACTCTCATCTTTTTATTATCTTTCTGGCTATACATGCAGAAATCTGGTACAGATGGTAACTCCACGAGCTGCATTAACTCCCTCCTGGCGCCCTGGGTTGCTGCTACAAACAGCTACGGGGAGCCCAAGCCAAGAGCGTGCATTGCCACCAAGAAGGGAATACGACCAGCGATCACAGCAGCAGAAAGTTATCCTGGTGCCTGGATTCATTCCCCAGCATAAGGCACACGTAGTATTTTCTAGTGCTTTTAAGAACCAAGATCTGGATAAGCCTTCAAGAGTTTGGGACAAGTGGCAGCTTTAAGGTAGACTGTGGCTTCCAGCACTGGAGTACGTGTCTGACGCACAGCTATAACCAGCAGCAAAACACAGCCCCCGTGGGGAGCACGTCAGGAACGAGCTTGGCCCATGGTAAATGGCAGGCACTCTCTCAAGCAAGTGCTCCAGTTCAGTTCTTCCTTCTTCACAGTTCTCAGCAGCATTTCCAACAAAATCCTGACAAATGGAGAAATTCAGTGCTGACCTTTGCCAAGTGGAGCTTGTTAGTCTCAGGATTTTTATTTTTTATTTTTGATCTGCTAGGTTTTAAGACAGAGCCAAGAAAAATTAGAGGCAGGAAGGTGAAAGGAAAAAAAAAAAAGTTGAGTCTTCTTTCTACTCCTTGGAAAGTTGGCTCTCTGAACAGCAATTCCAACCAACTAGGTTACAGGTAGCAACAGTTAAGAATACTTAAGTATTTTGCCCACAAATCTGTTAAAACACTTGGAGATTTTCACACAGCTGCTAGACAGGGTCTTCCACCAGGCTGAAGTCACCTATATACTCTGGCATTTGCCCTAGTCCTGCTCAGCGGTGCAACACGTTCGCATTACTCCACATGGCACAAAGCAGACTAGCCAAAGAATTTAATGGCAGTTGAGGTGACCCAAACTAGTGTGCCACCACAGCATCTCTCAGGATCTGGCTGTATGGCACCCATCTTTTTCCAAAGTAGGAAATTAAACCACTTTCAATCCTTCGTTAGAGGCTCCACTTCATGGAGCAGGTTCACACCCTCAGCTGGAGCTCAGGCAGCATGGAATTGGCTTCTGTTCTAGTCTCCAAACCTCAGCCTAGGACACAGATACGTACTATGTGGGTAAAGATCATATTCAAATTCAAGTCTGCTTCATTAGCCTGCCACATTAGGATACAGTCCATGACAGGTCTGAACTGAAAAGTAGCTGTGTTGGAAACTGGGAATTCGTTTGGATGAGAAGTAAACAGAAAGGCCACGTGAACTGGAACAGCATTGGGAGCTAAGAACCTGCCAAATGCACCAGAAAACTCCTAAGCAGGACTATGTATTAACATTCACCTTCAAGCACCATGCAATGCAATTAATCATTTACATTTGCCCTATCATCATGCACAGATTTTTTTTTGAAGCCAAACTAGCAACATGCATTTAGCTAAAAGCAGTCAACAGAAGGGAAGAAATTTTTATCTTTTAAAGATTTCACTTCCTTGCCCTTCAACAAGGATGAAAACCTTGGCATTCAATTTGTCATTTTACATATAGCAACATGACACATTCCCAACGGATATAGAATCAGAGAAACTCAACCTCACCCCCCAGCTAGGTAATCTGTGGGCTTCTTGTCATTCTTCCCAAGCGACACCACCTCTTCTGTCTCCTCCTCAAAACATTTCTCTCCTGTTCAGTCTCGTTCTGTTTTTCTGCCTGAACTCCCTGGTGACCTATCAACCACCAGGCTCCTGTGACTGAATACTTTAGATATTTCTGCACTTTTATATCCAACTACCACCCCGAAACTACACCTACTCTGCTAAGATCAGGTAGAACCCTCCAGGGATAGATTCAATTTCTGTCAAGGACAGCATTTCTGAAATCACGGCAGTCTTGATTACTAAAAACCTTTGACAAGCAAGTACTCATCCATTCAGGATGGTGGGACTTTGTTCACATACTTTGAACAGGGCATGAACTTGAATATTTCCCAAAACAGGTACAGAAAGCAGCAGGAGTGTTTCCATCTTTCCTTGCCTTGAGACCTATGTGTGGCCTTAACCGCCCAGGTGACCAGGCCAGCATCCTGTACAGACACAGGGTCTATGGCTCATTATTATTTATGCTAAGTCTGAAGGAAGAAGGGACCTCTTCTCTAGTATTCCACATGAGGTGAAAAATGTTTGCAGACGAAATCCCTGGTTACTCAGAAGTCCTAATTCCTTATACTATAAAGCTTAGTTTTTGCCTTGTATTGGACTACTTCTCCCCAGACCCTGACACCTCATGTAGAAGTTGTTTCCCTGTTCCCTCCTCCTTCACAACTCCTCGTGACAAGGAATCTGATGCTCCCATAAAAATTTTTCATCTTCCTCAGAGTCCCATGTTTTCCATATAAGACCCTTTCTACTCACTGTGGAAAAGCAAAAGAGCATTTCAGAAGAACAAGGAGCACATAGTCATGTTTCTCTCCTTTATCTCGACCCACAAAATTACTCACTTTTGCTCCTCTTCATCTCTTCTCTATCCTACATGAGATAGTGAGAGAGCAGCTGCGTAGGTACTTAGCTGTGGTGGTAGGCTGGCCCACCAGAAGAGGGGAAGCTGCTTTGGATTGTGTCTTTGAGTTGGGCAAGGAACACACAACACAGCAAACTACTGTCCACTGCTAGCAGCAGCATCAAGGTGAGGCAGCAGTCAGAAGAACAAAGCTTTTCCTTATCAGAAATTGTGCATCATGAAAAACAAATACAGAAGTAGATGACAGATCCTGGATATCCACTGTCAGAGACTCAGATTCAAGACAACTCCAAAACCACACACAGTTCGAACTACAGACCTCTCTTTTTAATAGCATGCAGAACACCACGACACAAGACTTTACCTGGAGCGACACTCTTTTTTGGAGTCTCAGACAAACTGGACATCCAAACTTGAAATCCAAGAAGAGGGCAGCCATGAAAAGAGAAAGTAGTTAGAGAAACAAGAAAAAAGTCATATCAGAAAGTCTGAAAGTTAGTCAAGACAGCTTTGAAAGAAATGTTAATTTTTTTTTTTTCCTTTGGTGTTGGCATGATGGGGCCTCAGTTAAAAGTTAAGTCATAAGAACTACCCAGTTAATTTTTTATGTTTTAAGGGACTTTCAGAACTTCTGAAACTGATCTGTAGTGATCCAGTTTTGAGATCTCAGAATAAAATAGGCTCTGAGCTTATTCCTGATAGGACAGGGAATGCATACCAAGAGACAGTTTGACTCATTAAGCTTCAGACCTGCAAAAGTATTTAGCTTTGCAGCTGTTAATGATCCCCAAGAGACCAACAGGCAACTCAGATTGAGTTTAGCAAACACATGCAAGTTTCTACAAGCATTTACATTTTGTTACCCTGGAATAGCATTAAGGAAAATAACAACAGACAAATAATACTCCATGGAAAAGAGTACAAAGCTCCAAAAAAGGCATATTCAAAGTATAACTAGAAATACCATTTCTTAGCTAATGAACATGAGGCAGGAACCTGGTTAAGGCAAAAGCTAATAGAATTGCTACCAACAAGGTTAAAAGATTTCCCTCCCCCTCCATGAAATGAGGTGTAAATACTTGGCTTGGGATTCTGGGAATAATCTTCAAATATTAAGTGGTGGGGTTTTTTTGTTTGAATACACTGGAAGCATGTTTTAAGAGTTAGTAGGTTTGCCCCCATTTCAAAATAAGAACCAGCAAACGCTCCCCTTCTGTGGGATGAGGGAGATGGGGACAGCTGTTACTCTTGCGTTGCCTGGGAGAAGAGATGAGTAGAGGTGTTTATATGATAGGCTAAGAAATTCCTAAACTCTGACAAACAATTCCAAAATGCAATTTAAAAAACTCATTTGCAATGGGGAACCCAGTTCTGGACCCATCAGTTTAACAGCACAGAAGATCACTCTTCAATCACTTGGAGAGAAGTGCAAGCTACACTGGTGGCCTGGTCTATTCGACTTCATATTCTGCAGGTCAAAAGACAGTAACAAGACAGCCAAAAATCGGTAATAGATTCCTAGTATGTATGTAACAGAGAAATTGCTAGCGTGATACAAAGCATAAACAGCTTTCAAACCTTCCCACTGGAAACCAGAAGTCCACGAATCACACTGCTGCATTTCCTCCATGCTAAGGGAATGGTGAGGTTTTGAAATCTTTTAAGTCAGGCATACAATTTTCATTGTGTTAGAACATAATCAGAATTCAGATGGCTTCAGTGTTTTGTTTACTTTTCAGTAAGTTCTCAATAGTGGCAGTCTGGAGAAAAACCTGAAGTCTTCCAACCATCTAACTCCCAAACCCATGCACGGCACTGTACTGTCACAATACAGTACAAAATACACTGTGGTAAGTTACAGTAATTTACTTTGGATTACCATTTAAGAAAAAAAAAAAAAAAAAAAAAAAAGGCTCCGCATTGGTAGAGTACAACAGGAAAGGAAATCATCTGGCAGAGTAACTTGTGCTCTAGCTTATGGAGGGAATATACAGCATGTTTCTATTACTGACTCGGGGCATGCACAGAAAGGGTGTGAAGGAGTTGTTGTCAGCAACTTGTCTATTAGCTTTTGACTAGACTTCCACTGCCTTCAGGAACAGGATTGTGAACTTCAGTCAGCTGTCAGATCTTTTTCCAGACAGAAGAACCTGAATATAGCAGTGATAAATAAAGCGGAAGATTTATTGCAGGAACAACTAGGAAGATTTCAAACAGTTTGTCCCAATCCAAGCTGGCAGCAAAAGGCTGAAACAGGCACTAATTAAGAGATAGAGGGAATAAACTGCACTTAATGCAAGCTTAGAGCTACCCTGGATCCGCCTGCTCAAGACGAGGAGGAGTTTAAACCTAGATCTGCAGCAGCCGTATCTACAAATGCTCCACAAGATCTCAAGGAACCAAACTCACCATAAAAACCAATCCTCTTAGCTACTATCAGGGTTTTTTTTACATTTCTTTTTAAACAAATTATTTTTTCCTCTTTGTCAAAACCATTGGTCTAAGCCAGACTAAAAGGGCGATCTAAGTATTAACTGGTAAGCAATCCCACAGGTCCCCAACATGGGGCTCCCCGGCCCAAGCACTCCTCGGCTGCCCCAGCCTGACAGCAGCAAGATGTGGATGAGGTTGCTTCTGAAGCAGAAGACAGCTAGCATATTTCAGCTGCTCCTGCACATCTGCTTAGCATTAAACTTCCTTCTTGGGGATTTTTTTTTTTTTTATTCCAAGACGTTTAAGCTCTAATTGCTACCAGCTTTTAAGAGTTCTCCCTACAAATAATAAAAATATCAGACATTAGTGATGGATTCCACTTCACAGAGAGCTCAAACGAAGAGCCGCGGAGGGAGCCAGGTTACGGGGAGGAGGTCAAAGGCCCCAGAAGCATGCTGTGCCCGAGCCAACAAAACACAAGCTTTGCGTGGCCCCGGGTTTCCCCTTTAGGACAGAGTTTTACTGGAATTCTGCATGGGGCTTGGAGCCGGTTTCCAATGGGATTGGTAACAGTAAATGAACAAACTCTCGCTTCCTGCCTCCCCTCTCCCCCGTCACTGCACAGCCGAGCGCTGGCTGGTCTCAGATGGCTTGGAGGTCAGGGGAAATCTCAGTATTTGGAAGGGAAGTTAAAGGCGCCTGCTCACAGCAAGCCACTCCTAAGGCAACGGCATCCCAATTCTGCTCCTAACATCGACCCCCACAGCCCTTGCTGCCGGCTTCAGCTGGATCCAGAACAAACCCCTCCGATCAGAATTATTTTTAAAAGCTCAAGAGAAACACGGGTCCATAAATTACAGCTAAGCCACAGGGGCGAGGCGGTTGTGAAAAGCACTGAGGAGGTTCCCCGTTGGAGCCGCACTGCACAGAAATAGCAGTGGAGCAGGCGTGTCGCTGGAAGCAGCTGCTAAACCCCATCCCATCTGAGCTGCCACCACAGAGGTGGGCAACCCCCAGCTGGGTCAGCTGGGCTCCTCAGGTGGGGAAGGAAGGGAAGGAGTTGGGGGGGGGCAAAGTCTTCAAAGACATAATTAAGCTGCTGTGGTGGTGGTGAACTAAACACATGAAACAGATGATTTTATTTAGATTTCACCAGAAGCTTTTCTGCTGCCAGTGAGACTGGTTTGTTTGCTGCTCCTCCCACCACTGGCAAGAGAACAGGCGCCAGACTGCTGGGGACCAACGCTTTACGCTTGCGATACAGCCCCACTCGTCTCATTTTAGCAGCAGACTATTTGTCTTGCGCGCAGTTAGAGCAGGGCAAGCTTCAAGGAAAACCTACAAAAGCTAGAGTCGCTCTAGAGTCAAATGCGCAAGTTCAATGCTACCAAAGTCCAGGGGATGCCACAGTCACGGTTTGCATTAGTACTGCGCATCCAGCTGAGTCCTGGTCCAGCAGGTGCAGAGAAACTCCTTCACAGGCATTTTAGCAGTGGCTACTGGTGCAGGTTCTTCATCGGTAATGCTGCTTAAAATGTTCTGTTCGACGTTGAGTCTGGCATCCGTTATTTAATACTGCTGTAAAGGCCTGAAGGAACACCCGCCTAAAGATTCACAGGGTTGCATATCGCTGCAGCTATCGGGGACCTTTATAACAAGCTTTCTTTATACCAGTGTCTGTATAGCTGCGCAGCCTGTTAGGCTACATATTGCCCAACAATATTCCTGCAGTAATCCCTGGGAACTGGATCTACTGGTCGTGCATCTCGGCACGGCTGTAGTTTGGGCCATGCAGCTCTTGACCCAAATGATTTCTTCGCAGAGCTGAGAAGTTAGCATGGGCCAAAGCCAAGTCCCAACAAGCGCTCTGGATGTAGCTACCTTGCTTTGGAGGATAAAAAGAGTTTAATTATAGAGGCATGACCTGTTCTATAGAAGTCCTAGGTCCATTTAATTACTAAAACTCTTGTTCTCATGAAGCCCTACGTTAAACATCACCTGGGAATACTGAACTCTCCCTGCAGCTGTTAAGGTGCACCTTAAAATACTGAGAAAGGGATTATAAGAACAAGTGGCCACAACAAAGAAACACTAACATCTGAAAGAGTGCCCCTTTCCAACAGTGATCAATTCTGTAGGCCATTATCCTCTCCATGATGAGGTACTACTGGCTCAGTTACTCAAGGACCACAGTGGTGAGTGCAGCTGAACACTTTGCAGATTCATTTTCCAGATATACACCCTTCCTGTCTTAATTGGAAGGGTGAAAACAGACTAAGCAGTACGATCTTAGAGTAAACTGAAACTACACTGGCTTCCTGGGAAGTCAACAATCAGTGCTCCACTCCACTTCAGAGAACTTCACTGGTGGTCCAGTAACTGGCGGTGTTTCCTCAGACTGGAGCTGAGGGAAGTAAATGCTTCTTCTACTTACCAATGTTCAAATAAAAGGCATTAAGGGAAGAACAGGGGTGTTCTCATCCCAACAGTGGTATCTGATCAGTCAGCAAGAAGTGGGCTGAACAGGCTGTTCCTCAGAAGTGTCCATTTCTTAGAAGCGACCTAGAGCCTTGTTCACTGTAATGTTTGTCACATATGGCAGAATACAAAACAGAAATTAAGCCTTTATTTCAATCTAGATTTTGAAGGTCAAGTCTGCCAAGGAGTCAGTATAAGTGAAGCGCCATGCTGTCCTGGGCACTCAGGTGGGACACTTTACTGCCCAGAGCAGGTAAGGAACCCCAGGGGGCCAGACTCCGTCTACTCAATCCCTTTTCTGGCTACTCCAGAGCTTCTTGCTGGGATTTTGCCTCCACTTCTCCCCTCATTGCTTCCTTTCTGCCCTCTTCAGACAAGCTGAGGAACAACCTCCTCCTGAGGCTGGCCATGCGGACAACCAAGAGCAGGAAGCTCAATGAGGAACCCCAAAACTGTGGGGCTTCTTTCGGCTCCCATCTGTAGATGTAGTACCATGCTCTGTAGTTGCCCATACCTTTGTGAGCTATCTCCAAACCCTTGTCCTCCTCCTGCCATCTCCCCCACCCCTTGTAAACCTGTCTCCACGTTTTTCTGCTCTAGCCCCTTCCCCTTCAGCTGGGGCTTGACACTTTGGTTCAATGGGAAAGCAGTAAGATGTAGTAATACAAGACTAGAGGAGAAAATAGAGAAATAGGGGTGTTGCTAACCTCCCCCAGGAATGGAAGTAGTTACTTTTAACAGAGAATTACTCTGATACGGAATCTATGTGTAGCTCTACAATATGGCTGTAAAACAGCTTGGAAAGAGGAAAAAAGCCAATGAGCCTTGATCTGAATTGGAACCATTTTTGCACATTCCTAGCTCACACAATTGACTCATTCAATTAGGCAAAGAACAACAGATAGCCAGAGAAATGGGAGGATGGTACAGAAAGGTTGCAAATGTTTTGATCTATTTCAAGCGCTACTGCTCAAGGCACCCTGTTGAACTGCACCATTGATATTTCTCCTTCCAGGCTCCAGAGGGACCTGAACAAAAACAACATTTGTGCCCAGTGCCTGACCCAGGGTGGGCCTGGTCAGACATTACACTTACTAGATACCACAACGACAGATTTATTTGCTACTGTGATTGCTGGGCAAACACCAGCCACCCCTGTCCCTCACTAGAGCAGCTGAAATAAGCTTCCCTTGCTCTTAGGTCTATGGGATGCTGATGCATTATGTTTAAAGCAAGTGTTTTAAGGTAGTCCTTAAAGGAATACAGAGATACATTCAATTTTATTTTTTCCCCACTGGGAGTCTGCATTTTAAAGTAAACCTCATCTCTGCAGAAACATCTCCTCTTCTATATACTTGAATCAGAACATCACCTCCACTCCCCATGCCATCTGTTCAGGAGGCAGCATCTTCAAGAGCTACATCTCGAAAAAAGTTGACTCGTAGATTATCAAACATGCAAATCCAGCTAAAGTGCATGAGTAAGAGGATTGGCAGCAGATATTAAGTAAGGCCTTTAATTTTAGTCCTATTCACTGAGTTTAGCCCATCATGAACAGCCTGTGCAGTGCTGGTACTGGGGAAGAGGTGCTGCATTTGTGCAGGGGGTGGGTGCAGATGTGCTGAGCCACAGTGACGAGCCCAGTGAGGACCTTCCTCTCCCTGGCAGAAGTGGCGGCTCCAGGAGCGGCTGGGGCTCCTCGCCTCCCCGGCACCACGCTGCAGACCAATCTCAGACCACTTCCACTTGCCACGTAAGCAGAGCTGCCTGGCGTACGCTAGACCCACACACACTGCTTGGAAAATGTTCACATCTGGCTTTCACGTGACTTGAGCGTGCCTCAGAAATTCATCATCTGGATAACTCACTCCTGCAGGGGAGAAATCCACAACAAGAGAGCTCTTTCCCTGAGTCGAAATGGAGCAGCGGGGCGAGAGGATCGTGTGCTCAAACTGCACAGCAACACGCTCACCAGCTGCATTTCCATAGCCTCATACAGTCCTTCGCCCTTTCTAAAAGTACAACCCTAAAGAAAACTTAGTTTCAATTTTCTACTCTGTTTACTTCTGCAAAAACCCATCCTAATCCCATTTGCAGACCCAGAAGTATCCAGGATTGTTTAATTTTTGTTCTGGCAGCCATAGCTCACATTAACTCTTTCCACATGGCAAGCAAGGACTGCTTCCCACATGACCACAGTGGTACAGCCCCTGCACATACAGTTTTGTAGCGGTTCCCAGTTTTGCTGGGAAGCGCCTACAATATCTGAACACTAATCCACATCTACAGCTGTACAAACTGAGAGCATCACCCCTCTGAGGAAAAAAAACCCCAAAACCAGCCTCCAACACTGCCAAGGAAGAGGGCAGAGAAGCCCCAGCTGTTGCACTTGGTAAGTCACAGGTACATATGTGCACTGGGATTCATGCATGGCTAAAAAAAAAAAAAAAAAAAAGCAAGAGTCAAGTCCCAACTGTGAAGAAGTCATGCTGCCAAGCACAGAAAGCATACTGCAGCATCAGCATGTCCAGGCAGCCTGTTTTAACTGGCAGCAGACTGAGCCAGCCAACTGATGCATACGTTGTAGCTCCGGCTGAACACCTATAAGTAATGCCTCCAGCCATCTCTGGTTATAGGAGCCACTCCATCCAGAGCAGACTGGTGAGGATCCTGCTTGTCACACAGCCCAGGCACAGTCCAGCCAGAATGTGACAGGAATAAAACCATGCACACAGCTGGAGGCACATAGGGAATGCTATTTTAGGGGTGAGTGCTCTCAATAGCCTAAGGACACCCACTATGCCATCCAGGTTTCCTTCTCATAAGAGAGTTTCCAGTTTCAGCCAGAGACTGAGACTAAGTTATCTAAAACACTCAGGTAAGAGGTCTGCTCCTCTCAGCCAGACAGACCTGTCTGTGCCATGTACAGATTCCTGCAAAGGCTGAGGATCGTCACCCTCCACTCCAGCTCCCAAGTGCATTTCTCACCTGCCTTATCTAAAAATCAAAATCTTGCCAAAATCAAAATCTGATACCACCCGGTTGTCTGTGTGCAAGAGAGGAAAAACCCACGCAGGCAGTGTTAATACCATCTGCCACTGACAGACTGAGGAGGAAGGCAGAACAGGAGCAGACGGAGAATAGAGAACTCCTTAAAACCACGAGAAATGCCATTACACCCCCTAAGGTACCAAGTGCTTTCTCCGTGCTCAGCCGAGAGCTCTCCGAGGCATTCGCGAGGGTGCATGCTGTTCTGCCATGGCTGTGCTCAAGACACACCTCATACTTGTCGTCCTTCCCTGCCCGCCCAGCCTCCCTGCCCTCTCTCCCCAACATGCAGCATCGATGCTGAACTGGGAACTGCAAAGAGCACAAACACATTCTTTTCCCTAATCCTGTCCCCACACTTCAGTTTAAAAGCCAAGGAGCAAAACAAAAAAACCTCACACAACACACAAACAACTCTTGCTCTCTTACCCTGTCTTCCTCCCACCCCAGCACATGGGCCACCCAGAAGACAATGATCCTATACATCTAACGGGCCACATGTCTTGTCAGCAGAAAACTGAAGCGGTGCAGAATAAAGTCTCCTATCTGCTCTCCTCCTCAGTAGCCTCAGGCAGAAGTCCAAAGCATTTCAGTTTAAACAGCGACTGTAAAAATATGGTGTACAAGGAGAAGTGCGAGATCAGTTTCCTGCTGCCAGAATACCACAGGCTGGATTTGGAGTGCGGGATTGGAGTGGACAGATTCTCATCTTGACTGAAGATGCAGAATTGGGGGACGGACAGACACACACACACACACACAGCAAGGAGATGAAGTCTGCCTGACTTAGCTGAAGCTTTCTCAAATCCCGCTTTGTGCCAGAACACCAGAGCACAGAGAAATAGTCCGGCTTTGGAAAAGACACAGAGTAGATGTTCCTTCAATTATATGAAGAACTTGTTAAAAAGAGACTTACAGGCTTATATAAAAAAATTAGGAAAGAAAATGAGCTGTTTTGGAAATTACTGCATCAGGCAAAGCCAACAAACTGAACAGAAGTTAGAGTCTAGCAAATTCACTAGTTGAGGAAGAATAATTCTCCATCATGAGAAGAGGAAGCTCTGTCATCAAGGACTGAGCTGAGGAAGCGCACTAAGATCATTAACTACTACCTCCTTCCAGAACCAGGCCCAAAGATGTACATCCCCAGTAATTATATGTTAAGCTTTGTTTGGTCCTCGGTTGCTATGCTTCTACCTACTCTATCTTTCTTTATTACTAAATCCTTTATCCGCCTGTTGTGGTTTTTTTTTTTTTTTTTTTTTTTTTTTTTTTAAAGAAAGAGAAAGCTATGTGAGAACCAAAATGTTCTGCCAGAATCTGCTGTTTTTAAATTCCATGCAGTAATTAGTACATACAGCCAAGAAAGTTAATCGTATGATGGGAGAACGAATCCCAATTTCTGATCAAGAGCAATCCTGTCAGTACATGTTTGTGAAGTTACAAAATAGCAGCTGGCAAACTACCTAGTCCAGCCAACCTCATCAACAGGCCAAACGGCACCAAGGAGCCAGTCTGCCATCACCATTTCTGCACTAATTGCAGAAACAACGCAAGGAACACGGCACACGTGTGTGATTCATCAGGACACAAACACAAGCACGTGCCTCAGTCTGCAGGGATCATGTCGAACCACAGATTTCTTACAATAATTAAGACACCAAGCCCAAGATACATGGTTTAAGATGCTCCTGGGACACTGCCACGGGCTTGGACAAACTTAGGTCCCCATTCACCACCTTAAAAAAAAGAAAATATTAACCTTCCAAGCAGAAGCTTTCCTTTCAGATGGAGTATAGGCAGACAGACTTCAGAGACAAAGACCACAAGAGCAGAATGACTCAAACTAATGTTGGAGTTAAAACACACATTCTAGCTCTGCTGCTATCACCTGGACTCAGATTAATTAAGCAATAACGAACTGTCTGCATCATTACTCACGCACTCAATGCGGGTAGCCACAAGACATCTGCTTCAGTCACCACCCTGACAGAAGATGCATTGCCTCATGCTGGGATTCACCATGTTAGTTAATTAGATTTTTCAACATCTTTAGTAACATGCTCTCAGATTTGGTCCCTTTGAGAACCCATTTAAAAGGTTCAGGCTTCCTCTGGCTGAGAGGGGAAAAAATTGAGACAGATTTAACAGTCAACTGAGTAAGTTAAGGCATGCCCACAGTATGCTAGCAGTTCCGTCCACAGCTCCTCTAATACTAAAAGGGCATCCACCGCTTCAGATGACATCCCATCAACACTGCAACAACCTTACGGCGAAGGAAAGGCAGCATCGTGCCTCTCTTGGAAAGGTCCTTCCTCCTCCCTTCACTGCAGCCATCTCCCACAAATAGCATAAAATCAAAGAACGGTTTAGGTTGGAAAGGACCTTAAAGATCATCTAGTTCCAAACCCCCCACCATGGGCGGGGACACCTCCCACTAGACCAGGTTCCTCAAAGCCCCATCCAGCCTGGCCTTGAACATTGTCACAGATGGGACCTCCACAGCTTCCCTGGGCAACCTGTGCCAGTGTCTCACAACCCTCATAGTGAAAAATCTCTTCCTAATATCTAATATAAATCTACCCTCTTCCAGTTTGAAGCCATTACCCCTCATCCTATCACTCCAGTTCTTATGAAAAGTCCCTCTCCAGCTTTCTTGTAGGCACCTTTCAGATACTAGAAAGCTGCTATAAGGTATCCCCAAACTCTTCTCTTCTCCAGGCTGAGAAGTATTTGTGAGATATTTCTGAGAAGAGAAATACCTGCCAGGGCTGGAGACCACATGTTCCCTCCTCTTCCTGTCCCCAAGGTAGCTGAATGCCCACCGCACGGCTGTGACCCCGGCAGAGGGCCCCACACTCAGTTGTCCCAACAAAGCTTTGTCCCTGGGTCAGCACCTGTCCTGCAGCAGGTAGAGACAGCTCCAGCCATGCAGCCTCGCCGGTCCAGCTAATGGCTCACACATTGGTGACCCCGTTGAATGATTAAGCACAGAAAGGCTAGCACGCACCATTCATTTTCTCCATATCGCCTCAAAGTAAGCAGTTCAAACTGAAGTTAAGAAAATAAAGCTCATTTATAAAAAAAAAAAAAAAAGTGAGATGTGCCACAGTGCTGTAAGTGCCGGCTAGACACGTGCAGTGTGACCGGACCAGAGAGGTTAAGCTCTGAAGCGATGAGCATAGTTCATCTATGAAGACAGAAAAAGCCAAAAGTTAAGCCATTTCCCTTTGTAATTACAAAGGAAGCAGGAAAAACTATCCCTATAATTGAAAGAAACAGCAATTAAGGCATCTCCCTGAAGCTGACAGAGCACACGTCCTCAGCGTGTGAGTGAGGAAGAGGGTTTCCCTAGTAATGAAGAATTAGGCTGAAGAAACAACTCCTGCCGTCAGCTCCACCCGTAAGCCCAAGGCGGCAATCCCACAAAGTGACCGGCCGCAAGGGCCCTCGGTGTCGTTACAATGATCTGCTTGTTTTGCACTCGGAGGCCCCGCTTCCGTCATTGTTGCGGCTCTCTCAACTCTATTTGATTTCCCCGTTGAGGGAAAAGAAAGCATTACAGATGTTTCTATAAAAAGTTCGAGAAGGAGCTTCCAATGGACTCTGAAGTTTTTATTTACTCGCCAGCGCATACACCCTTCCTAGTTTTAGGTTACTGGAGGGAAAGGAAGCAGAGGTTATTGTCTGGGTGCTGCCATATTCTGCTAGTCCAAAAAGCGGATGTGGGAACCGAGTTGAAGGATAGTTCTCTCTGCTGAGGAAGCCAAGCCTCATCAGCATCCTCACTGAGGCAACACTGGCTTGGACCAAATTGTTAAGTTAATATTTTAAGTGCTCAGTTACAGGGGCTATTTAGACTTCAGCTGGCAGACTCAGCCAGAGCACAGTCAGCTTGACGCAGGCAGGATCTGATCAACTAGGGAAAGGAGACACTGCAATACTGATGCAGCCATAAACTCTTTTTCTTAAATTTATTCCCCCTCATGTGGAGCAGCACCCTACCGCTTAGCGACAAGGTGCCAGAGAAAGCCCAGAGCAGCAGCTTGAAGCCAGCGGTGCCCCCAGCAACAAGCAGGGCAGGTCAGAGCAGTGGGAGTGGGCAAGCAGTGGAGATTTTTGTTACGATTTCAGAAGGAGGTGGCCTGCAATGGCCCTGCTAGCGCACGCTGAAAGTGGCAAGTACAAGGGCTTGACCGCCCACAAGGCGGGTGGCAGAGAGCCATGCCTCAGCTTTGAAAGCAAAGGTGAAGCAGCATCTCTTCTGCCGGGTCTGGCCCCACTGTTAGCAAGCAGGACCCTCTCAGTAGTAGAGGAGCACCGAGACTCACTGGGGAAAAGCTGCGGTGCCCAGACCGCCCCCTGTTGCCACTGAACACCAGGTCCCAGATGCTTGCTTTGGCTTCATGACTGGGGATCTGACAACAACTTTGGCATAAAACCAGCCAAGAAAGATCCTCAGCAAGGGAAGAGGGCAAGATCATCTTACTTCAGGAGTCTGAAACTTGTCTAGCCAGCAAGGGGTGTGTGAGGGGGGACATCTTTGTGGAGAAACATACTCCAACTGGTTTTTACAAGCCACACTGGGATTAGCAGAAGTCTCAAGGGTTAATTAGTTCACCATGCACAGATGGTAGCTGGTAGGGTTTGCAGAGTGGATTAACCTAATTTGTGGTTTGTAATGTACCATGCAAATATCCATTACAGACTCGCAGCAATTCTGCCCTTATTTTTATTTGAGGAGAGAAAACCACACAATGGATGCTGGCATAGGAGCAATGCCTGTTTTGAGTGACAAATGAGTTGCTGTTCACTTGGTTAATGCAATCAACAAATTGGAGCCTCACAAGTAATTTGTTCCCTTTTTGCTATGGAGGGTCTTTGGAGAGACCTAGACAAGACCATTTGTTGCAAACATATAGAATATGGCCACCATAACCATTCCTTACAGTTGTACTGAGGTCTCTTTGGCACTGACAGATGGCCATAGCACCACAATTCAATTGATTAGAAATATGAAGGCAGCTTTCCAAAGCAGCTCTGCAGCACGTCAAGTAAAGCCCCACAAATCCAAGGTAACGGCACACGTGGCAGTTCAGGCCACAGCAAACATCCATGCCTACGCAGAGCCTCAGTTGCTTCAGTGAAGCTCCAGGTCCCTGAGCTGACTGCAGGTTAAGGCATACATAATTAGATCATACC
Source organism: Vanellus vanellus (assembly GCF_965231255.1). Lineage (NCBI taxonomy): Eukaryota > Metazoa > Chordata > Aves > Charadriiformes > Charadriidae > Vanellus > Vanellus vanellus. Next base: position 14,614,084 of record NC_138912.1, on the reverse strand, counting down.
CAAGTAAGGGCTGCATGTTTATCCAGCACTTTGCACAAGAGGAAGCCTGGCTCAGGACCGGCATGCAGAGATGCCCCAGATCGGTGCAAGACTCCCTTCTGTTTAGCTAAGGACATGCCACGCTATTGCATTTGGTTCAGAAGGTCTCAGATGTTTACCACCGGTATCAGCTGCAGCCATAAATGTTTCCATAACTCCTATTAAACTCTGAACTTATCCAATTTCTCCCTGCTTTAAGAGGCGAGCACAGGACTAGCGAGACATGCACTCTGGCAAGGCAGAGGTCAGGGTAGAGGTGACACTGGCTGTCAGAGGCATTCCCCAAATGTTTCTGCAATCAGCCACGCTTGTATCATGCCTGCACATGCCTGAGCCACAGCAGCTGTGGGATTCCTGCCGGACAGCGCAGGACAGCCGTACTCACACTCAAATCCTCCTCCCAGCACATCTTTGGCCAAGACAGAAGATGTGTTCACAGGTCTGATTTGTTGGGAGGAGCTTGCATTTAAAAGCGCTTGTCTCTTGTGTAAAGACAGAGTAGTGTCTGCACCTATGGAAGAAACTAAGACTCTCACAGCCCAGCCTGGAAACCTGTGCCTATCTACCCCATCATTTGTTCAAGTGTCATAAAGCTGGTCTTTGTTAGAGGCTGTAACTACCAACTCCCCCGGCATATTCCTTCATTCATTGTGCACATACTCCCACAATATCCAGCTCCCAGCAGAATGAAGCATTCCCCCACCGCTCTAAAAATCAGGCAGAAGATGGCCAAGAACAGAGCCCCTTTATGCAGCTCACTTTGGTCAGAGAGCTGCTTCACATTCCTCTTAGTACAGGGTAAGTGGAGGAAGAGGGTCCCTAAACCCCACTGTTTCCCAGCCCTAGATGTGCGAGCAGCCAAGCACCAAGAGCAGAGAAGAGGCAACAGCCCCAAAAGGAGACTTGGCAGCACGTGGAGTGGGACAGCCAAGCAAGGGAGCCTGACAGGGATGGATGAGTGTGCCACTTGGGTTGCTCAGGGCAGGAGACCAGCAAAGAGCCCACCCGAAGAGCATCTACAACTGTCATCTCTACTACACTGACTCAACTTAATCGGTCTTCCCTCAGTGTCATGGCAGATCAGCTCAAACTTCTAGAGCCGCAGGAACAGAGGAGGAGCAGCTTCTCACGCTCCCAAAGCGATTCCTCACATCTCTCGCAAGATTATTGCAACTCCTGTGCACCTCAACTGGTGCACTGAGCTCAAAGCTCTCCTACTTTGCTAATGCTGTTCTAGGTCAGCGCTAAATCAGCTTGCCCCGGAGACTTCAGCAACATTTTTTCAAAGGTCTTTACATGGCAAGAAAAAGCCCCTAGTGCTCAGGATGTGGCACTCTGAGCCAGGAGCTCCCGCACTCAGCTCTGCCTTCTACCAACTCTCTTGTACCTTTACGGTCTGCCCCTCTAGAGAAATTTCTGCTGCCAATCTAATTCACTGGCCATCGCGTAAGAGGTCCTGGAAGCGCAACTGCATCTCTCTAGAAGGACCCACTTTTTTGTCGCAACTCAGACAGAAGCTTTGTAGGAAATTAGGAAGATGAAGTGTGCCCTTTTTTATCCTGTCAGGCCAGCGCTGTGTACCATGCTTGCCTCTTTGTTACCACCACCCACCTCAGGGAAATTCAGGGAAAGAGTACTACAAGTATTGGTCTGCAAGGCAACAGCCATTTAATGCACAGGATGGGAGCTCCATTTTAGTGCATCACTTAGCTTATTACAGGACTGCAGCATAAAAGCTCTCATAATTAACAACAACAAAAAAAAAAAAAAAAAATCAGTCTAGGCAGCGACATTCATTGGAGTTTGGTATATCACATTCACCTTCCCTTCTTTCCCAGAGACTAAGCCATTGCAGTGTTTCTTCATCATCTTAAAAAGCAAGAAGAAAAAATCCTCCCCTCCCCTGCACACAGGCCAGAGTTTTCCACAAGTTGCTATTGGTTTGAAAGGCCTCTCTTTGGATGCCCTGAACACAATTTGGAGCACCCAATACTCCAAACAAAGTCAATGAGAGTTGCAGGTGCTCAATGCTGCTTGGGGGGGGGAAGGAAAAAAAAAAAGAAAGCCCTGACACATCCAGCTCAGAGCAGCCAAACCCAGAGGCCCATAATTACACATCCCTATTGAAAACACATCTGTAAAAATCACTAAGAGCTACAAGGGGAGGGGAAAAATTGGATTTATAGTTTCAAATGAGGGTTTTATAGGACATTTGAATCCAGGATCTTAAAAACAAAACACTGAGCTGGAGCCTTTGAGGCAGCCCAAACCCAGACACAGGCACTGAGAACATTTCGGATCAGAAGCCTCAGCAGAGACTTTTGGAAAAGCAAAAGAAAAAAAAAAAAAAAAGATTCCAAGCAGAACAGAAAAGCATTCCCTTCCCCTTCGGAGAAGAACCCCAACTCTCAGGCTGTATTTTGACTGCTTGCTCAGGTAAAGGTTAACTTCAGAAAAAAAAAAAAAAAAAGACAGAGAAATTGAATACAATTATCCTCTCAGGCTGGAGAAGGAGCTGTATAAATACAGTCAGAGGAGAGCAATCATTTTAACTGCAATACTATATAAGGTGGGTTTCTTCTCTCCGGTGCAAAGGAAAGAAACTGATGCTTGTCTCTTGCGGGCTTCAGCAATACAAAGTTATACTGCTACACAATTTCATGCAACACAAGAAAAAGGGAAGGTTTAAAAAGGGGAGGAGGTTGTTTCTCTCTGTAATCATGCAGTACATAGAAAGCCTGGTATCTTACCTGATTTTCTCTTTGAAGATCCATAGTCCCTGAAAAAAAGACAACAACAAATAGACATGGTTAGAGCTGGAAACGGTGGCGAGAGAACGGGTGCTTCCCAAATTTCCACCCATATGCTCAAGGGCTCATCCTGCCTGCTCCCTCCTTTAAAGAGGAGGTGAGGACTGCAAGGCATCGACGGGCAGGGACCAGGACGGGTCCTGAGCAGCACCGGCTCATCACTATCAGCAGCAGCTGGGGCTTCTGCAGCACCAGGGGCTCGGGGAGCATGTGATCAACCAGACAGAGCAAACCATCCACAACCAGCAAGGCAGGGGAGAAGGGTGTCATTTTTTCCCCTTTAAATTGAGCTATTAAACGCACAGCTACTGAATTAACCCCTGACGTTCCCCCGGAGAGGAAAGGGAATATTAACCCTTTGCTGCAGGGGCGTGGCTGCTACAGGCTTATCTGGCGTTGCTTCCAGTCCTCTCCTTTCAGAGGCTAATTAATTTGTGAATAACCTCCGGACCCCTCCTAGTTATCGCTGACAAGCACTTGTCTTCCACAAGGGGAAAAAAAAAAACCAAACCAACCAAACCCCAAACTTTCTTCTTTCTTCCAGGATGGGGAATGCACCCTTACTTTTCCGTAGTGATTTAAAGGGTGCTGGCACCTTTGCTGGTGGCACAACAGCTGAAAGCTCAGACAGCTGCAACAGAAGCGGGAAGAAATTGCAGAAGGCAGCTGCGAGAACTGAGTCAGGAGAAGCAGAACCGGGGACAGAAATACATCGCTGTGGCTGTGGTTCCTCCCGGTGCTCGCCGGAGCCTCTCAGACCCAGCTCAGAAATGGTCTGCACAGGCAGGAACCCTGGCAATGACGGATCGGGCAGAGCCAGCATCGCTGTGCGGGCACAGCGCCCGCGGCACGGTCACACGCCGCACCCGGCAGCGTTGATGTTGGGAAAATCACCCGATGAACCCACCGCAGAGGCAGGCTGTGTTTGAGGAATCCCACCGGAGGGGCAGGCACCAGCCTTTACATTTTTGAGCATCAGACTGTCAGGAGTGGGGGTTTTGTCCCTTGCAGCATGCTGTGTACTCCAGAGAAATCAGACAAGGATTGTCCCAAATTATGCATTTAATTTCAAGAGAGTTTGGGGGATCATCTGAAGAAACGACACCTGTTTTGAGGGCAGAGGTATGTCTACCAATAAATTCTGTTTCTCCCAGTACTTTGCGTGCATCCCATGCCTTACATGTCTAGGATTTGCTTCCAGTGAGTAATAACTACTTGGGAGTTTTCTGCACCGTCTTTGAATTTTCCAGTGTTATTTCCAGTATATTTCATTTCCAGTATATTTCAATTAACTGGTTGTTTTGTCAGTCATGTCTGCAAGTTGTATTTGATGTGAAGATGCTACTGTTCATGAATAGGCTGCTTCTTCTACAGAAGTGATATCATATGCAAATATAATGCCTGCTATATGGTGCCCAAAACAGAGACCCCTCAGAATGAGCCACGGAAGGCACGATCCCCGAAATGTAGTCCTCTGCCCCGGCTCCGCTCCCACGCCAGCCTGGAGCTTTGTGGTTGCTGTCAATACAGTGCTCTTGGCACGTGAAAGTCTGTGTTTGGTCCTGCCCTGAACTGCCTCTCTTCTGACAGCACGAAATGGCAAAGAGGTGAAACCCTGCTGAGTTCCACACATGTAATTTGCTTTAACCTAATATCTCTGTCGTGCACATGCCTGATGACCACTTCAATCCCTTTCGCCCTTTGTTTTCCGCAGCAAAGCTCCTGGACCTTCTCAGCCCTGCAGCTTTGAGCTGGGTTCAGCTGGATTTCCCCCTGCAGCCCATTGAGTTCCCACCTCTCTCTATCGCGCAAAAAGGTTGCACTCGGCTCTTGCAAATGTTAAGCACCCGTGATGACCCTGGGAGGATGGTGCAGCTGGGCACAATCCCTAGAAGATAAACACGACTGTCCTTCTAGTCTTTGCCAGAAGGCCCCCAGCACACATTTCCAGGGCAATCTCCTGCCAACCAGCCACGCTGGGGGCACCCCACAAGCATCCTAAGAGGTGAACAGAGCATTCACAGCTGGGTGAAGGCAAGCAGCATTAGACAGAGGGGAAAGAGCCTTCAGCCTAGTTGAAGTTGCAAAAGAAAACCTAACTCTTCTTTTGCCACTTAAAAAAAAAAAATCACCCAATTTAAACGATTAGAAATGGGGTACTGATGGATCGATATGGTTAATAAGCAACCAAAATGGATGCAGATGTTGCTGAATGTCTTTGCCCACCAGATCAGGCCAAAGTCAGTACCCAAGTTTGGAAAGTAGAGTAGAAGATGATTTGGCTGTGTTCTCGCTGTGCAATAGCAGCAAACACCACAAAAAGCTCAGAATTCAAACCTCCATCGTGCATCGTGAGAGACCCTGTCTCTTTCAGCCCGATCTCTAGCTGGTTTTAGGGCTTGTGTGAGTTACTCCAGCAGGCTTTTAAATGAGGCTTGTTCTTTTAATTCTAAAGCATGACTCATCCACGCAATTTAAAGAAGGTAGGCATTTAAAGAAGGTAGGCATTAAAAAAAAAAGCAAAATTTTGAAACTGCTTTTCCTTTCTGCACACAAATTATGGGATGACAAGAGATATTACTTCATAAGGAACTTTTTGCTTTTTTTTATTTCTTTGTTCTGTTCCTCATCTGGCTGGCATTTCTTCCACAGCAAAAGCACATCATTTATGGATGTGTACTTGCCCTTAAGTATCCTCACACAAGCCCTGCAGTGGGCAGACATGTTCCACATCACACCACTAATACAAGCACAGAGCACTGCACTGAATATGATGTGGCAAGCCACATTTCTGGTCAACGGCAAACATGGTACCAACAGAGCAGTAACTGTTCATGTGGGCCAGGAGCTCTGGTCCAGCAAACTCCATCACTGATTTTCTCATGGCACGTGCATGGTGAAAACAAACCTTTAGATTAGTTTGAAGAGGGGGAAAAGCCTCTTACTGTCACTGCGAAGTGCACAGCTGAGCAATTTAGACTCAGCTACGAGAGGATGAAGCGGCAAGTAGCTCTTGGTGATGTCCCTTTGAGATCAGGCAGGGTAAATAACACCATCAGAGGATTCAATGTACACAAACTCTTGAAAACCCAACTCTGCTTCACTCCCCTCTCAGTACACCACGCTTCTAACTGCATTATGCCCCTGTCTCCAACCAGGCTGTTGTGGTGAACGCCAGCACAAAGGGAAGCCAAGACACCGTTCCCACTTGCTGCCCCATACTTGGCTGGCATATGCTGGTCCTCCCCTCTGGGTCTTCTCCTGCATCCGCATCTCACACTGTTCCTATATTGCACCCAGGATATCCTCCTGGGTCCTGGGTACCACAGCATTTTATTCTTCTTAAATGTCCTCATCAAAATTCAATTGAAGAGCAAAATGAAGATGGGAACGCCACTTGATTAAGTACTTTGCAAAAATAAATGGCTGCTGATCCAAATTTATGAAAAAAAAGCAGACGATGGGAGAACAGTGTATTATACACACTTCACTGAAGGGGAGCTGTAGCAAAAGGAGCAACTGAACCTACAACTTCTCTTCTTAGTTTCCAATCTTAAGCACAAGATCATTCTTCCACAAGAAATTAAATTATCATTACAAAATATTTATTTGAATCACCACCACCCCTCAACTCATGAGGCTCACTCAAAACAAAAAAAGCCATCAATCATTCTATTCTATTGGGCCGGTTTTAATCTTTTTGTTTATTCTTTCTGTAACTTCTAAAGCCAAGTCTTAGCGGGTTCTGATTTTGGAGTTCCTGAAGTCCGTGTACCCCATGTGTCGTGGATCGCTTTTTAGTATACCCACATTTCATTCATAAAATCAGGAAAAAGCCGTATCAAATAAAAGGAGCTTTAAAAAAAATATCCTCATCTCCCCAGTGAAACTCTGAAATCCCAAACTGGTTCTTCCCAGCAAGGGTGGGCAAAAAAAATCACTGTGAAATAGAAAGCAAACAATGTATAGCAAATAATCTCTCTGGCTGGGTAAAGTGCTTTTCGTATACATACTATTCTCTTTTCTGCTAATGAAGAAAGCCTGTACTGCTGCGTTGCAAGAGCCCTGCCTGGCTCCATATTTATTTTTTATGTCCTATTATTCTGCATGTGATTCATTGATGATGTCTTTCCCCTCTCCCAAGTGATGATCTCTAAGGTGAATACTTCTTAGCCTCGCTATTTTCAGAGGAACATCAGTGTGAGACTGAAGTATTGATTGGATTATGTCTCCAAGATAATAAGGGAAATTTTTTAATGGTTTCTCTTAACTGTAACAACTTCCAAGTAGAAACTCTGATCTTCTCCTGCAATACAGACTGCACCTGGCACACTGCTAGCCCTTAAATCAGACAAGAAACCTGGCCTTGCAGAAGAAAAACCCTTCCAAGGAAAGGTACAATCGATGTCACATCTGCAGCTACACAGGGAAGCTCACTTTCTCTTCAGCTCTTGCTCTTTTTATCTTTTTATCTTTATACACACACACGTATTTCCATTCTTCTTCCACTTCTGTAGGAGAACAGACACCACCATCGTAATTTCCCTTCCAGCCATAGCTACAAGAATAGCAGTGAAACCAGCGGGTAGAACTAAAAATAGCTCCGGCAGGTCCCTTCTTCATTAGCCAGGATCACTCCATACTGTACAAGCACCTTTCACAAAAATAGCGTATTTCGAGCCTTTTTTGTATTAGAACATAGCAATTTTGTCTAAAGTCTTCCTGTGGGGCACCACCTTTAGCTGCCACTGAACCTCATTACTGGCAAGGAAAGTATTTCCTGCTGCTAACGATATTAAAATATTGCTGGTGCCAGGCACGTCGCAAAAGCTGGACCCACTCTTCTTTAATGACAAAGGAGAGGGAGGCTGGATCTCCTTTCTCATCAGCGTTACGCCAGGATAACATTACTCATTTGACTTCTAGCAATGAATGTGAAAGGAAGACCACGAGCATTGCTACACAGCCGATCACCCTGTGATCACATTAAGCTACTCATAGTCAGTCTGGAAATTTTTAAAAGATAAAAATATCTCATCTCATTTAATTTATATGTCACTAGCAATCTAATTTAATTGCAGAGGTTATAGTAACAATGTTATGGAAAAGTTTTATGGCACATCCTTTCTTTAGGGACTGACTTTGCTGCTGTAATCAGTGAGAGTTAATAGACATTGATGTGTGCCTGCGTGTGTTTTCATCTATCTAAATACATACAGATATACACAAACTAGCAGTAGCACAACTGGAAAGTTGTTTAACAAATGAGGAGTATCCTGACATTTGTTCAATAAAGGCCAAGAAATGTACCAAGTGGAGGAGAAGACACAAGGTGACTAAGTGCATCTGCGATGGACTGTGCCTGTCTTTTTAGCTGTACTTGTAATTCAGTTTGATTTGTATCTGGCCCAGAGGGTTTCTCCCGCATCCTCCATGGAGATCCAGTGAGTCAGTAAAAGCCTCCTGCAGGAACCGGGAGAGTTTGCAGAGCAACAACACTCATCAACGGAGGGGCTGCAAGGTGGCAACTCGGCTCCTCCACAGCTCTGCCTCGGAGGTGACGGATTCAGTTGGGGGACCTCATCCCTGTGGTACCCGTGATGCAAAGGCTCTTTTAAAATCTTCTCCCCTTTGCCATGGGACAGCAGACCCAGCAAGCTCCCTCTGTGGGATTCCTCCTTTCTCAGATATGTCACCTTTTCACCCAGGGCCTCTGCCTACCAGTAAGGCAAGGCAAGGCAGGGATTTCAGACAACTGTGAGTTTCAACCATGAGGGAAGACGGTGCCTGCAAAGCACGAGGAGCTGTCAGAGCCACGGAGGAGCACGGCCGGGGGAGCTGCACAGCAGACATTTCATCAGACGAGACAGAAGCTAAAGGGAGAGTAAATCAGCTTTCTGTCTGTTTCTCAGTGTTTGCTGTCCAAAGGAGATGAGACAGTGACAAACCCTGAGTAATGGAGGTTAATCTATATCCTCTAGAGTATTTTAATACATAAATTAGAATCATAGAATCATAGAATCATAGAATCATAGAATCAGTGAGGTTGGAAGGGACCTTTAAGATCATCAAGTCCAACCATTAACCTACCCTGATAAAAACACCACCACTCCTAAACCATGTCCCTAAGCACCTCATCTACCCTTTTCTTAAACACCTCCAGGGATGGTGAATCCACCACCTCTCTGGGCAGCTTATTCCAATGTTTAATAACCCTTTCAGTGAAAAAATGCTTCCTAACATCTAATCTAAACCTGCCCTGACATAACTTGAACCCATAATTAAAATTGTTCCGTATTTGTTGGCTCTTGTTAATTTGTGTTTAAATACATTGTAGGCATTTATGTTCCTGTGCTCCTTAATTCCTAAAAGTCTCTAGTGGTGTGGGCAGGCTGTGGTGGAGATGTATGACATTTCAAACAAACAACATGGATTATCATTTAGTCGCCAATGATTTGCCAGGCAGATTAAAAACACAAAAATGTTTTAGCAAGAAAGTCCACTCTCTCCTTCCCAACACTCATACGGTTTGCAGTCAGTAACGAGGACAGCTTTTTCACAAACTATTTTTCTTAGCGCCGCTATCAGATTCCATGACAGTGTTTTCAAAGTAAACCAATACAAAAAAACTTTGCTACCGCTCTTTACGCGTGCAGAAATCTGAGCCTTGAGAATATGCTTGCATCTTGAAACTCTCCTAACTTATTTTCCTCAACAGCCAGACTGACATTTTCTATTTGACACACGGCACAAAATCAAGAGTGACAGAGGACTGTCACTAGGTGCCTGCCTGTCACCAACGCCTACGGCTGGAGGAGCACCCAAACACGTGAATACTATGCAAACACACAGGAGCTAGATGGAGAGTGCAGGGTTAAAATTTGCACTGACGGTACTCTAAGTGCAAAAGTTTAACCATGTGCATGAAGGTATGTCCATTCCCACTGAGCTCTGAGACCCATATGACATGTAATTTAAGCAAAATTAACTCTCTATGTTATGCATCAGAAACAGAAACTCAAACACATGAATGCATACAGCTATACATTTTTCCCCTCCAGCACTCCATCCTCTGAAATCATAAAAGCACAGCTGATCTCTTCCCCGAGCCAAATAAACAGATGAAGGCTGTGAAGGCTGTTTTCCTTCTTCTTTTTTTTTTTTTTTTTTTTTTCAGAAAGTATTCTGCTCATTTCCTGATATAAATCGTTGCATTGTGGAACCCTCTCGAACATGAATCTGTCCTTTCTGAGCAGAGGTCGATCTTTCCAGCCCTGTCAGAAAGGGCCCCATTGTGGCAGTCCCAAGACTCCAGAATTCCTTGCCGCGAGCAAAAGGGACTTGAGGGGCAAGAAGAAAATCTGGCGACCTGACTTCAAACCCAGGCATTTCTTGCTGGCTGGAAGTGGTCTTCGCTTCCTGCTAAGAAGGGTAAACCACTGTGTGCAACCAGATCCTTAAGGGAAAGGAGACAACACAAGAGAGAATTTTGCCTTCCTGCCACCTTTCTGTTGTCTTCACGGTGTGGCTGTAATGCTGGCATAGAGCAAACAGCACAGATTTATAAACTATATACTTCTGATTAGGCTGCAGTGATTTTCTCTGCATCGTATAACAATGGTGGCCCAGTTTGTCTCACCAGGACCCAGCTAGAGGTCCTGATTTAGTGCTGACTTCTGACAGCTCCCTTGAACCCAACAAAGTAAAAGTCAACCCAAGTTCTCCCTGAGAAGCTCCAAGCACAACACTGGAAACTCGTCTGTAAGTGCAGAAGAGATCTTTCCTATACCAGTAACCTTAGCTTGCACAGAAAAGCCCGGGTTGGAAGGAGATGGACACTGCCTCCTCTCCAGCAATGCTCCCTGCACCTGAATCCATGGATTTGTATCATGAAGGGGAGGTGCAGAACAAGGAAAACCAGTGTCCTCTGCTCTGCCCTCAGAGGATCGTGGAGATTAGCCCTTCACAGCACAACTTGAGCTCTGCCTCCAGGCCCAAGGTGCAGGTGGTGCGGACAACTCCAAGATAAACAACATCCCCGTGGATCATCTCAGCCTCGTGCAGACCCACAGTGTTTGGGTGCAGCTCTCACCATTTCTTTTTCGTGTAGAAAGGATATAGAAGGACAAGGGATGGGTTCGAGGTATCCTGTCTCTTCCCTAAATGATTGGGGAATGTCACAAATTTCTGTCCCAAGATTCCTCAGCAGTGAAGTTTATCTCTTGGTTCCAGAGTGCAATTTCAGTATTTGGCTCAGGCTGAAGAAATGCAGAATTAGCCTCTTGAATTTTTCACAGTTATATTTTTTTATGATTACATTATCCTCCTGGAGGAAGACAGGGCTTTGGAATCGCACATTCAGCACTTCACCAGGCTGCGAGATACAGGGCAGGGCGATCTGACAGCAAAGCGCAGCCTCTCCGGCACCAGGGAGAGATGGCTCCGCACAACCTGGAAGCTGCAAGACACTGGGGCAATGAGCTAATGCCATGTGATCCTCTACTGCAAGGCTTCAGCGGCCTTGAAAAAGACAACACGAATGTTTATAGCAAGCTTTTTCCTGGAAAGAAGTATAAAAACAAGATCTTGCCTAAGAGTCACATCCTCATCTGGTTTTGTTTTACCATGTTTATTCCTTCAGATGGCAAATTTCTCCACAGGACAGAAAAATGTATTTACCTTAGCAAGAATTCCGGGTGGAGGTGCTCTTTACCTCTTCTAAACTGACCTTGCTTGTCCCTTGCGGGGAGGCCAAATTTATCTCTGTCTTACAATGACCAAGCATGTGTCACTTTATTAGAGCCTTTATAGCATAAATGCTGAGTGATAAAAACAAGGTCATAAAAATTAATCATTCTCATGTGCAGCTTTTTCCAGTTGTGCTCTTCACTTTGGGATTTTATTACACACATCTACACGCAGATACAATATATGTTTAAAAGATGCATCTAATCATAGTTACAAATTAAGTACTGAATATCAGAATCGTAAATTCAAATGTACCCTATAAACTAGCTGGGTTAATAAGCTTGCATATATATCATATGAATCTGATTAGGAGCTTAAGAAGGCAGCTCAAGCTTTGAATCTTTACTTCATTTTTTTTGAGCCCTTCCCGATTGAAGGTGGGCCCCTCAATATCCACTTTCCATAGGACATTTGGGTTCAACCTCTGATTGGCAACCACACAGTCCATCTGGCTTTCTACATTGCAGCCCAAATGGTGATGATAAGAAAAGGCAGAGTCCCTTTGCTGTCCCCCTCCAGGGACACCTTCCTTCTGCTGTTTTGGACTAACTTTGCCTGGAACTACGTGTTTGATGCACGGCCGCTGACTCCTCCGTCCCACGGTGGCACTGCCCCTCTATGGATAACCACTCCAAAAGGAGACATCGCCCACTGCCCGCCAAGTTGTGCCTGCTCACGGGCGGCAGGATACCACCACTTCTGGCAGAGTGTGCATGGAAACTAACAGTGTCACCCCCAAAACTCTCATCCCAGAGAGTCCTTGGAAAAGGAGAGAGAGAAGGAAGAGGAGAAAACTTGCAGGTTACAAGTTAGAGATTTCCAAGCCCCAGCCCCAGGTCCAGACATAGCTTGTCCAAAAAGGCTTTCGCCACTGAATTACTGCACCAGGAAGAATAGTTGGAGTGCAGCAGTTTAACTCAAAGTAAAAGAAGAGCTTCTGCATGCAACGCAGCTGAATCATGGTACTCACTGGTGTTAGACATTGTAATCACCAAAACTAGGCATGGGTTCAAAAAGCAATGAGATAAATTCATGAAGCAAGGATAAATGGTGGCTATTGTACTCCATGCTCTGGATGCTTTGACCCAAAAAGTCCCATAACTGCTGAATGCCAGAAGCAGAGAGGATACACAAGGGAAGCTCACTCAGTATTTGCTTTGTTTCTTGTCTTGGCTATAAGCCACTGTCGGAGACAGGAGGCCAGATGGGGCCCTGGTCTCACCTAATTGTGGCCTTATAATATATTCTCCTGTAAAAGATCAGACTGGATTAGGATAAATGACATCCAAATCACGCTGCATTACTCAGCACATTGAACTGTCCTTAATCACAGGCTTTGATGGTCTAGATTCCTGCTTAAATTTACCTCCTGTGCATATTTCTGTGCCTAATTCTGTTGAAACCACTGCTGAATTTCAACTATACATAACCAGGCTCTAATGAAAAGCCAATATGGCTCTTTGATCAAGCTTTAATAGGACTCATCATGGGAACATACTCTGCTGTGGCAAAATGGTTTCCTCATCCTGTCTCTTTCAGAAATGTTTTGTGAGCCTTTAAAAGCAATTTAACCCTGATTTATGTTAGCTAAGTGATTTTTGTTGCACATGTGAGTTACAAGAAAAGGGCTCTCATCTCAGTTTGCTACGCTGTTCAGGAAATCAGTTATAAATGCTGCAGTGCCTTTAGTGTCTCTGACTTCAATGCAGCGGAAACTAGCAATTTGAGTAACTACTTCATCATTCCCAATTCTCCCATACGCCACATCCAGTACTTGACAAGAGACAACCTATAGGATATTGTTTTTGGTAAAGTGTGCTGAGCTTCCCCTGTCTAAGCTGTTTACCTAAGCTGTTTCCAGAAGATAATCAAGGAAAGAAACATGCAATTCTTTAATAGAGAGCATATGAAATATGTTGATGACTATCTAATAAAATTGAGCATGCATTCAATAAGAGTGAGTCACCTCATCACAAGTTTAGAGATGAGGGATGTAGAAATGGTGACTAAGCAAGCTCACGCAGTAAGCCAGGGGTGCAAAAGTAACCCAAAATTTTTGATGGCCTGACCTAACCTGCCAGTGGCATCCAACCAGCCCCGGGCATAGGTTAGAGCAGGTCTCTTTGCACCAGATGCCAGCAGAAGGACAGGAGCCATCGCGAAGTGCCTATGGCCAGGAGGTGTGTTGCCAGTGGTGATAAGTGCTACAACTACTGCTGCTGCTTTGCTGATGGTGTTGCTGAGCAAAGAAACACAGCACGTCGACTCTTCTCCCATGTTTCCATTTGCCAGAGAGCATAATGACAATAACTACTACGGAAATAAGGAACTACTTTCTATGACTACTACTTTCTTCTGTTGTCCAGCTTTAATCTCCCACACCAGTTTGTGGCCATTGCACCTGTTTGCATTGTTTGCCACTGACAATAAGAATTTGACTCCAACATCCTTGTAACTCCCCTTCAAGAAGCTGTAGGTTGCTCTTAGATCACCCCTTTACTCCTTTTTTGCATGACAAGTAACAAAAAGAACAAAGACCCAACTATTTTTTTCTCCCATTTTTCATTGCTCCTCAACTTGGGGCAGAGGAACCTGAGAAAGGAGCAGTGACCCAAATGATAGTGGTCCAGGCTGCCTTCCTCATGCTCTCCCCTCCTGCTTGCGGGAAAGCCCTTGGCACAAGCAATCCCCCTCGACCCACATACCCACATCAGCCACGTCCCACCTGTAAGCATGGTTCTCCATGATGAAGCAGGGCGGTCACCTAGTCCTGGGGAGCCCCATGGGAACAGGACCTTCGACGGAGCCCACTGGGAAGGCAAAGCAGAAGAGCCTCCTGCCCATCGTTCTCCTTTTGACTGCCCAAGCTGCAAGGATATCTACTCAGTCTCCCCCCAAGTGCTCTCCTTTGCCCCATACCAACTTCAAAACAACCCCACGGTGGGTGCCGTGTCTTGGTGTTGCTCCCCAGGATTCCCCACAGCCCGTCCCAGCGTGTGGTGCAAGCGCTGGCACCACCCAATGTGCCGGAGGTTCACACAGGGATTTCCCAGGCTGCCACTGGCATTTTTGACATTTTAAAGGCTCTAAATTAGCAAAGTAAGAAATGAGTTACAGGCATTTCCAGACATGGCCTGGGCCCTGCTAGACTTCCAAGCTCCCAGTATAAAGGAGAGCGTGCCAGATGCTTGGTATTATACAATTTTGCATTATTCTCTGGTGCTGTTCTTATGGTGTCTAGCACTGTGTGTACTCATCTGGCTTTTTAGCAACATGCTGTTGGACCTCTCTGTCTTGCTGCTCCTGCTCCGTGTCCAAGGGCAGTAGGACCTGAAAGATTAAGACAGCAGTGTGCATAGACGGCAGATGGCTATTGCATCTGTACGTACTTTGCACTGCTAAATACCCTATTGCCCTAGCTAGTTTTACATCCCCTTTTAGTGGTAGCTCTCTATCCTGACTTTTTAAAATCATCTGTTGTACACATGGCCCTACGAATGGTAAATATTTTTTCCAGGAGAGGCAAAAACT
This sequence comes from Vanellus vanellus, assembly GCF_965231255.1. Lineage (NCBI taxonomy): Eukaryota > Metazoa > Chordata > Aves > Charadriiformes > Charadriidae > Vanellus > Vanellus vanellus. Next base: position 14,598,956 of record NC_138912.1, on the reverse strand, counting down.
TACGATGCACGTGGGAAGACAAGATCAAGCTCACAGTATGAACTCCGACTTCTTCATCTGGTGACTGTAGTCTTTCCTTTCCTCATTACATTTCCTTCAGTTAGAACAGCAAGATTAAAACACGGCCGCTTCCCGAATCTGCCTCAGCAGCATGTTCTCAGTTAACTGTCTTGCAACATCAAATGTCTTTCCAGTGTACTAAAAAAGTAATGTAGTTCCCTATAAGACTACAATTTTATATACCTTGGAATTGTTTTCTGCCTGTTTCTACAAAGCGGCACATGGAAAGATCTTTCAAGTCATCGGGTTCTTTAATTTACTAGTTGGAGACATAAATCATGGCACGTAAGATCCACTGCAAGTTGATCTACTGCGAGTTCATGAACTCTAGGAAACTTTTCTAATCACTGTCCTTTGAACTGAGCTTTTTCAGAAACTGTAAAACTCCAAAACATATCTAGTAAATGCATCTAGTAAATTTTGCTGGATTGGCAACCACTAAAAGCAGACTTGTCTTCCCTGATTACGTACCAGCATCAGGCAGTCTTAAAACATGCTCTCTGATTCTAACACTAAAACATAAAAGAAAAAACAAGTCTTGGGCTTGTCTTGCCCAATATAACTGTTAGGATTCATTAAATGACTTCAAGTTATCATCGACAGGCACCAATTAAGCCAGAAAAATAGAGGCAACTTTCCAAAGATAAAACCTTTCAAACACTAGGTTTACTTTTCAAGGTAATGCCCATAACCCCTTTCAAATACCCAACTCTGATAACAGGCCCCACTCCTCTCCAAGAGGTTACAGAGCTCAATTACGTGGCATTTGCAAAGAAGCATCACGAACCTTTCCTGTGTACTCCAGCCTTGGAAGTATCAGACTCACTGAACAAGGAGGTATTGAGCACCCCATGAGTGAACGGTGATGCTATTTTTGGTACTGTGGATATGAAATTATAAATAATAAAAAAAAAGCCCAATATTTAAAGATGGTCTAAGAGATTTTTTCAGTTTCAGTATTCAGTTCATTCTGGGAAGGAAACAAAGAAAATAGCACAGCTATTTCAGATTCCTGAGAGTAGACATGGACAGATACACCCTGAGTTTTACAGATCCATCAAAACTTCTACTAATTTTGCTTGGTTGGCATTTGACCACATACTTACAGATTATAATACTGAACTTAAAACTAACTTCTCAGAGACAGAAGATGTTTTCACTAGTACACGTATGGATCCATACTGATATTTCTTTGATCCTTAATTAAATGTGCAAATCAAAAACTCATGTTGAACTGCAATATATGCCTCTATAATTGCCCCAAACCATCCCAAAGCACATCAACTGAGTTTTTAAGGTCACCAATATTAAATATTAAATACCTGTGGAAAATGCAAGAAAATATCTTTTTATATGCATTCAAAACGTATGGAGAACATAAAAGACATCAAGGCACGTTGAGCACAGAAGCATCATCACACACCATGAAACAGTGCAATGTCTGAATAGACCAAAAATAATGCAGTCCAGTTCAGATACAAATTTGGATGTTGTTCAGACCTGCTCATGCAGAAAACAGTAAATTTCTCCTTGTTCCTTTTATGTAACTCCTGTCCAATTCTCAATCCAGACATTAACTTTTAATTCACCTCATACATCTCCAAAGGGTGGGGGTGTGTGGTATTTCCAATGTCTTTTCCCATGTTCTAGGTTCATAAAAGTGAAGAGGCATAATGAATGAATTTAATTATTTCCATCTGTTCTGCTGGTTATAGAAGAAGACCTTGTAATCTGGCTAAAAGAGGAATTACTTGTTCCTTCAAAATGAACACTGATTGGGGGTATTTCTGGCCTGCAACATGAAGGACCTCTATGTTTTTGAAGCTAAATGGCCATTGGCAGCTTATTACTGCTGTAACTGTTCACGTTATCTGATATATAGATATCAGATGTGGGCGAAGGGAAAAAGTCATTGATTGTCAGGAATTACACCCCCTCCTTTTAGGCTGTTGATCTCACTCGTTCAGTAATTCACAAGCTCAGAATATCAATGAGGTTCTGCAAATATCATGCCCTGCAATCAGCTTTTGTGCTCTATTTTCCCCCTTTGTTACCTGAAATTCCGGAAGCTGGACAACAAGTGGGCACAAGTTAGAACACAGGAAGTTCCGTTCAAATACACGGAAAAACTTCTTTACAGTGAGGGTGACAGAGCACTGGCACAGGCTGCCCAGGGAGGTGGTGGAGTCCCCTTCTCTGGAGATTTTCAAGACCCGCCTGGATGCAGTCCTGAGTAATGTGCTCTGGGCAATCCTGCTTTAGCAGGGGAGTTGGACTAGATGATCTCTAGGGGTCCCTTCCAACTCTGAAAATTCTGTGATTCTGTGATTCTGTGAACAAGAAACCACACTCTCAGCAGGAACATTGCCATTCCTGTCAGGGCCATGCCGTGCAGTGCTTGGCCGTCAGCTCCTCCCCACGGAGCTGTGTCTACCACAACATGACAAGAACATCCCTGAGGTCCTGGAGAGGTTTGTGTACCCTGAAGTCCACACTGCTGTGTCCAGCCCAGCAGATACACTGGATACTGTACTATGCCACAATCACACTCTATAAAAACAACTGTAAATGTGAAATGCAAAATCTCCATTGCTCTTCTGTCCCAGTACCGAATCTGAATTCAGTGCTACTTTGAATAATCTCTCATCACTGTAAAATACTGTGAGATCCAAAACTAGGATCTGGGCACACCAGCCATGAGATGCAGCAGTAGGGATTATGAATCAGAGCATGAAACGGAGTGTCCTGCTGCCAATAACCTACTTATTAACGATTTCTTCCCCAGTCATCCTCTGGGACCGAGGCTAATTCCTGGAACGAGGCCCTTCTGCTTTGCCTCCGCTGACTCTCCAGCACCAGCTACCCGACCGTCCTTGCTTCGCTGCTTCTGGCCTCTCCGTGGCCGATTGCCTCTCTCCCCTCCTTATAACACACACCTCACCATAATGCAAAATCACTCTGATCACTACATGAACATCCCAGGCCCCGCACAAAACCCAACTCTGACCTACCTAGCAATAGCGTGTGCAACACCAGAAACCCAGCTCTCCTTTTTGCCCAGCTAGAATAAAAAAACCTTCAAGCTCTGCTGTGCATCCCATCCATTAGCGGTGCCTGGGGAGCGTTGCGGAGACCTACCTCATAATTAGATAAAAGCTTTTCCTTCTAAATCACTGTCCAGAAGAAACCAAGGGTCTGGAAGAGTGAACTCCACATACATTAGAGGCCAGGAACATCCCCTATGCTGATTATTTATGTGTCTTTGCCTTATGCTGAAGAATGCAGGGTTTTGTGGTAGGGAGTAAGTTCCTTCATTTATTATACCAAGACCCTTTTTTCAGTAAAGACACAGAAAAGGGAAAGTGCCCTGCTTTTACCCAAGAATAAACATGTTTTAAACAATGTAATGAAAATATTAAAGCCCTATGTGTACCAAAAAAATCTCGGATAGTGATAGAGTAGGAAGATCGGTGATTTTTGGCCATCTCTCTGCCTCTGCTCCCCCAGAGTCTGCAGGCCACCTCATGCCCAACAGGCCCCAGAACTGCTCTAACCAGCGGAGAAACAATCCAAAATGCAAACATTATAACCTCTCCCTGATCCCTCCTTCACCTGCCTTGACGGTCTTCAAAGGGCAGGTGAGGAAGCTGTGAACGCAGCCGACCTCCGGGTGCACACAGCAGGAGGACATGCACAGAGATGGTTCCCACCATGCGGACGCCCTGGGGCCGTGCCTCACACAGCTCCAAAGAAAGTCTGTCTCCCAAAGAGGACTTGAAAGAATAACAGCAACGATGACAAGAATGCTGCAAATGTGTCTCCAGGTGCAGTTTTGCTCAATGCTTGAAGTCAGGAACATGACAAGAGGAAAACTACAGTTCAGGTTGGGAACAGACTCTCCTTGCAAGGCCTCAGAGCATCCAGTTGCTAATGCAACCGTGGCCATGTTACGTTCACAGCTGAGCATCTGGAAACTTGGGTGGATCTTTCTCCTCAGACACAGGGACAGGATGCCACATCATTGCACAAGAAGAAAGCTGAGCAAAGAGCTCCTGGCCTAAAGTCGCAAAGCAGGAGCAGAGGCTGGGGTTTAATTTCTCATTCCCTCAAAGACTCAGACTCAGTTGGGCTGACCTTCATCTCATGCCATAGTGCGAGTTTAAAAATATACCGCTCCTCTTAAAAATGTGTCACAGCTCTTAGAAGCAAGAAAATCAGCTTGTGGGTGGGAGTAACTGCACAGTATACATATATATATATATATATACACTTTAAGCAACAGTCTTTTAAATTCCACTTTACAAAAAGCAGATTTTTTAGCATTTTGGGAGTCGAATACACAGTTATTACCAGAGGCTGGAAGCAGAAGTGTTTTGAGAGGTAAGGGTCACTTTCTATTCATTTTTTTAGGAAATATACATTGTTTTTGCAGCTCTGTTTTTTAAAAAAATAATTATTTTATGCTCAGACACAGCTTTTCACTGGTAATGTCACGCCCAATTTAGAAGATATGAGCACTGAATGATTTGGCACGGGGATATACTCAAACAAAGGAAAAGAAACTGCTTACAATTTATGATACGCTTTGATAGCTGTGATTTAAAAATGCCAGTGTTTCATTCCAGCAAATGTTACAATAACAAGCACAAGACTAATGACCTGATGCCTTGTCAGAGATGTTCACAGGTCAGATAAAACCACCACATTATATCTGCAGGATCCAGCGTTTCAAAGACAGCCCTGTTTGAGCTTCTCCTGGGCTTTGATCCCCGCAAACCGTACGTCAGCACTATCCTCCCAAAAGCTGGCCTCACGCTGTGGGTTTTTCTGCCGACACACTTTCAAACCTCTGAAATACGTCTGGGCTGTCCTACCTCCCATCCGCGGCCATCTGAACCACCCGAGCGGTTTCCTGGGTTATGAGGAAGCAGCGAGAGAAGAAAACGTTCAGCCCACATGAGGCTTTGCCAAACAGCTGGTGAAGAATAACCTTAGAAAAACTGATATTTAAGCAACTGTGGAGGAGATTTGTCGATTTAAGAGGAGCAGGGTGAGATCATCCATTGCCTTCTGCTGTCTTTTGGCTGAAAGTGGCCAATGGACAGCTGGATGGCCCCTGATCCTGCACTTTAACACAGTTGCAGAAATATTTGCATTTCATCATCGCATTGCATTTTTCTCTTCTTCTCACAGGCCTTCCCTCAGCTCACTCCAGGGTTTCCAAGCCTGTATCACATCCCTTCACACCTGCTGCGGTCTGTTCACATTTAACGTTGAGCAGTGTGAGCATTAACAAATACTTTTCTCAGCATATTTAGTATTTTCCTCGTTCAACAAAGTTTGCAATTTTTTCAGAGTTCCCCGTTACTTAAAATTATTAGCTACATAATCTGGGGAAATAGCACCGGATTGTCCATAGGTAGGATGCTCTGAGGATGCAACTGCAGGAGCTCAGAGGTGTGGTAGCGAGCCACACGAACACGCTGCAGCGCAGACTTGGGCTGGCGATGCTGCTCACAGACCAGGACACGCAGACAGGATTTCAGCAGCGCCTGCACTTTTCAGTCACTTCATTTACTATGGAAAAGGCTTAATTTCCTGGAGAATCCTGCGGCACTCGGACTCCCTCATGCTGCCAGGCTGTGCTACCCTTGAAAAGGCTGCACAAGGACCGCGCAGGCAGCCCTGTGTGACGTGAAGGGAATTGCTGCAGTTACTTAAAATAACCTGACAGAGAAACAAGGTTTTGCTGGGACTCTTCCATCTGTCTTTGCACGGACATGGTTGAAATTCCTCCTCGGGTGCTGCAGAGCGGCAGCAGCGCTTGTTCCAGCCCGTGGGGTGAATCGCGACCATATCTTGGGCACAGGCAAATTGAGTTTCACCCTTTATATTTGACACTTCTCCCTCTAAAAGAGAGAGAGACACACATACAGGGTGCGCTCGCATGTAAATATTGCACTGACATATGTTGGGTACCAGCAGACATGGTCTTTCCAAGGCCCACGTGCTTGCAAGAACAACCTTTGCCATTCAGAGATGAGCTCCCCTCCTTTCTGCTTTTGCAGAAGATCTAATTCAAGGCCAGCTGCATCTTTATTTTATAAAGCCTTTTACAGATCCGTTTGCCAATCCAGATGGATTTTCTGATCTGCTTTAACTATGAAGTGATTTAACAGAGTTTGCCATACAATTTATGATTGGGAGAAGACTATAGACCGATGAGATTAAATGGAGGCATCACAAGAAGTTAAGCCATTGAGTTTACTGGGCAACTTTTATTGCAACACATAGCAGTACAGCCTTCCCTACTGGGACCCAAGTCTGCACCCTCTCCCCGGACCCACTGCGCAGCCATGTCACGTCTGTCAAGAGATAAATGCCCAGGGACACAGCAATGCTCGTTTTCCCTTCCTTCTGCAAGATGCTAATGAGCAGCTGATGCCTTGACAAAAGCAGGCTGCTTAGTGCTGACTTTACACCCAACCTTCACTGAACGGGGCATCTCCCTCCTCCGTATTCCTAAGAACATTTGCATTAAGATTTAGTGCTTCATTTCATTATGGTCCATCTGCTCCTCGTGGCTCGTTTCCCGTTGTCTGGTCAATACTTCAGCATGACTTGCAAATGATTGCAAAACAAAGGACAAGGAGTCAGGTGAAAGCTGTGCAACCCTCAAAATAGGACAGTAAGCCTATTTTCCTACAAATGTCCCTCGGAGGGGCACGCAGAAAACGGAGAGCTGAGGCACAAGGCAGGAGGTCCCTGAGGAGCAGGGGCTGAGCACGCTGCGTGAGGTGCTGCTGCCTGACGAGGTTGGGGCACGATTGTTATTTCTGCCCGAGCACTACAGCCGTGTCTGCTGCCACGTTTTCAGCTGTTTGACAACTGGTGACAAACACGCATCCCCCCCTCCTGGCAGTAGATTAAATTTTCCCTGCTGTGATACACGGGCTTTTTAACTACGCGTGGCCGACTCCTGCTACGACCAGCTTGCTTTGACCAACAGGTGGTAAATGCGCTTTATCCCTGTCCCCAGCCATAGCCCCCAAGTCCCTGCCATGTGTTGTGGGCACTGACCTTCGCTCTCTGCCCACTGAGTCCCACCGGGGCTCATCTGGTGCTGGTTTCTGCTCGATTTCAGGCTCCTTTCTTTGACACACTGCTCCACGCCTCCCTGTCTCTCCGTGTGTTAATCGCTTTGGATCAGCAGACCCACAGCAGGGCGAGGGTCGGTGTTAACTCCAGTGAGCACCCTGAACCTAGCCATCCTTGGTTTTCAGACCAGATATCGCTTTTCAGGCAGGTTATGGCTCACAACAAAGTCCTGGCAGCACCCAGCTGTCACGGGATGGGGGCCCAGACACATCATCATCTCCTGCATCCTTTTCCCTCTCCAACTGGAGTCAGCCACAATGTGGATGGGCCCAAGCCAGCCTTATGGGGACACCAAGCTTGGGTTCAAGCCCAGACGCTGAGGCTCTGCTTTATCTCTGCCTCAGAACGGAGCACACCAAAAAGCAACTCTTGGGACATGGCAGTGACCCATTAAAATTAATGGGGTTAAATCATCCTGGTGCAAGCCACCAACTTCAAAAGGATTACACAAGGGATGAATCTGGAGCCATTATTTTTCTTCTTTGTGCCTTTCAGAAAGATGATCTACTTTCCAGACTGCTACGCTCAGCTTAAGCTCCGGTCAGCCAGTCTTTCTAACTAAACTAACTACCCTGTTGTCAGTCTCTTACTCCATGCTCTCATCTACTGTCCAAGCAGTTTCAAGAACTGCTCACCTACTCTGGTTTTCCCCGTGCAAAACAGCCCTCATAGACTTCCAACTGCCCTAATTAATTTCTTCTTTCAGAGGCAAATTAAAAAAATGAAAAAGAAAAGAAAGCACATCTCCAAAAGCAAAGTTTCATTAGAGAAACCAGGATGGTTCGTACCCACATGGCACATTTCTTCTCTACTCTAGGTTGGAGCAGCAGGTACAGGAGCAAGTACAAGTGCAACACTTGTACACCCTCACACACTTAAAACTACAGTGCACAAAACCTGACCGTGACTGATGTATGTCACATATACTTTCCTGTAATTGGAAGCACTGGTTTGAGCTAAGGAAGTGCAGGAGACCAAGGAGTCAGGCAGAGAAATCTCACATGTAAAAGATATAAGCTCCCAGCTATGCTGTCATCTGGAAGCCAGTCTTGCTCCTGAGGTGGCTCATTCAATAACAGTGCCAGTGGAGATGGCCTTCAACTCCGTCAACAAAGAGCTCGGGAACCTTAAAATGCATAAATCAAAACTGTTAAAGTTGGCAGATGATTTGATATGAAGAAATTGCCTTCTGGGGACTGCTTTTTGTCTGCCAAATTCAACCAGACGCAGGTCCACATATGGATTTCTAACCTATCCAGGTTTCAGTGGTGATTACAGCAGCGACTGTGGTATGAACCATGCTAGACATATTATTTTGCGCGAGCTGATGCATTGGAGGTGGACAATGAAAAGCTCAGAGTGTATTTGGTCCGTGAGTTACCCCACCTCCATAGTTCCCAGGTATTCAGCTCTGGGGGTTTTGGCACAGGAAAAATAGACTTGAAATTCAGCTCCTGCACTGGTTTCAAAGTCCGGAGGTGTTTGGATCTGGGATTTTGACTAGTAGCTCCCCAAAGAGGCTGCTAATTTCTCTGGGTGAGGCGGCAGAGGATGGGAGGAACTAGTGTTATTTCACTTTGCTCTAAACGCAACACAACCATCTGTGCAGCCGCTAAACCACAGGGCCTTGAAGGAACTACAAAATAGTCTGAGTGTAAAGTCAGTCACTGAGAAACAGTCACTGCTGGGCTGACACAGACTGCTGGTACTCCTCAACCCCCTGGAAGAAATGCCGCCTGACAGCTGCTTTCTATCTCCTGTGCTTTGGCCCCATCACGTCCCCGGCTAGTGTCTTTTACAGCCGTGGTCAGACATATACCAACCATGTATCAGGATGAGTAACGGACTAAAAACAAAAATACAGAGCGATCAGGAGCTCCACAGAGCTGCTTGTAAATCTACTAAAAGTGGCATGTTTCCATAATAAACAATCCGTTATCGTGTTGCTCTGTTCCCACTTAGCGGTCTGCTGAGAGAAGGGAAGAGAGAGGCCGGTTTGCAGGGCGCTGCATTGAATAGGAGACATGCAGACTGTGCAATGATCCGCACTCCCTCTGCCGGCTGCATCCGCTGCGCCCAGCATAGAATAGACATAGAGTAGAGCATCCTCCGGGCGCTCTCGGAGGCGATGTTTGTCGCTCTGACGGAGGCCAGGCACAATTAATTTCCACTTGCACTGTGGCAACATCTGTGCAGGCACCGTCCATGAAGTGAGACCTACTCTGCCAGGCTTTACACAGGTAAAGAATAAAAGCGACAGCACCTACGTGAAAGACGAGGTCTACATGGCGTGGCACAGGGCTGTGAAGAAACACTCTCTAGCTGGGGCCGAGAAGTCCCTGCTGTCACCTCCATGAGACACGATCCATCACCGTGCACAAAGCATGCACAAGGCACGTTGGATTCAGTGGGCGGGAAGCACTCTGGGTACCAAAGGGTTTGCAATTCTGTTATAGGCAACACTCATCTCCCTTGCCCTGACAGCCTCTTTTGCCAATATCCCTGGACATGTAGGGGCTCTGTAACTGCAAAAACCATCTGCCTCCCAAAAGGCCTGTTGGTGAAATGTCTTCAGCTCAATATACTTGATCATGGCATGGCAAAACTGGCAATACCTGAAAATACAAAAGTATATAGATACATGCAGCTGGCAGGACCAGAGATGGAGCGTCCAAGTATTTCATGTTCGTAAAGTATGTATTTCCAAAACACAGACTGGATGACGTTACCCTGTCACCAGTAGGACTTTGGAAAGTCTGAATCAGAAAGCAAAGAATCACTGCAGTACCCATCAGTTGCACAGGTATCTTCTTCCACAGATATCTATCTTCAGGGATTGTCCCGAAAGTTAAAATACAGGCTAAGCTGTGCACAGGGAGACAACGCGGCTCTCTTAAAGCAAATCTGCAGCAGAGAGAGAAACTGAATTCAGGACTTCTTAACGCTTTTCTCCCACTCACCCCACAAGTCCCTGAATGGTGAGACTTCCACCACGCTGGCTATGCAGAGCCCCTGCCCACCCAACAGTGAGGGCAGACACAGGGCACCTTAAACCTCCATTAAACAGCCTGCTTCCTGCTAATTAAATCTTGAAGGCTAATGAGCTTCAAAAGCCTAATTCCAGACTTATTTTTCCTATGTCACTTTTGATATAATGGGGGCAAAACACCCCATGTAATAGTTTTTAAGGTATCAGGCAATTTAATTTCTTGCTTCTCTGCTGATCTCTGAGCAGACATAACCCTTTTGGTGTCCTGCCCCATGTTTTAAAAGGATGTGGGTATCATGACAGTTTAGAAATGCGCATACAATTATGAATGCTAATACAATTAACAGTGAAAGGCTCATACTTGGATCACAAATCCAGCTCTATTCCAACCCAAACCCTCCTCACAGGCTTCCAAGTAAATAGGTCAGATAGCAGTACAAAACTTCAGATAAAGAAAACTAATGCTTATACGGAAAAAACAGACTAACAGAATTCTTCAGAAAGCCCTGACTAGGCACTGTCAGAGAGATTAAAGATGGGAGCAGCTCCCTAGCTCTTAGATGGCTGGGTCAAATTTCATGTACGGTAACTCGAGGCAGAGTTACCCTGGGGATGCGAAGGATTTGGATCAGCAGTGAACTACAAGTGGGTTTCGCCCCTGTGCTGAGTGCAGCTTCAGGATTAGTGCCTGCACCCCCTGCAAGGCACACGCGCACACACACACGCACAGAACAAATGATGAAGAATGCATGATCAAGTTTATTTGCAAAACTCCCACCGAGGATCAAAGCTGCCGCCCCCAGCAACACTCGCTGGCCCCAGCCAGCTTCACATGCCGCCTTTTTGAATTTTCTAACATGGGAAAATACATCAAAAGCCTTGAAAGGGAAAAAGCGCATCTCCAGGGAACAGCACCTTAAGCAGGCAGGCAGTATTGCGAGGGGGGGTGGGGGTGTCAGCACTCTGCAAATACCACAGGCACAAAACCAGCCAGTTTCCCAGAAGAGAAAGAAAACTCCACTTGGCCAAATCCAGAAACAATTAGCCCAGGCACATCCCGTTTGAAGCTGGCACTGCAACAAGGGGAGTCCCTGCCACAGCCGGGAATACTCAGCACTTCTGAGAACAAATCAGTTAGAACAAATATAATGGATTCAAGTAACTGGACTGAGACTGGTGCCTCTTCTCAGAAGCTTTGAGGAAATTTCTTTTCCCAGGCCCAGGGGACCACAGGCAGCTGGCTCAAATCAGAGCCTGGTCAGCCCATGGCACCGCAGGCTGGGTCAGCATCTCCATCGCTAGGGGCTGTTCCCAGCTTCTCCTCCCTTCCCAGGTCACTGACCCACCTGTATAGGGTAGGCATGCAACTTGCCCAGGACCTGCAGCTCCAGCTCCTCTCCTGCGAGGAGGTACCCTGTGGCCAAGGCAGCTGCTGCCTGAGGGGGCTCAGCCGGGAACTGCTCTGGGCGCTGCTGACTGGTGGGAGGCCATGAGAAGGGCAGAGACCCCAAGCCTCCCAACAGCAGCTGGACATGGCTCTAAAACCTCAAGAGCTATTGCTCAGGTTTTTCAGTTCATAACTGCAAATGTACTTTCCTCTTAAGACCATTGTACCACCGGTTCATAACTCTGTGGCTTGCAAATTGCCCAGCTCTGGGTCAGACGGTTGCTTGCAATTGTAAAACATCAGAAGTTGCTTGATTAAATCAGGTTAAAGAGGTCCCAGGCCCCTCTCCCCTTCCCCCAGGAGCAGTCATTCTTTCCTTCAGTTGATCACTTAAATCTTTATTCTGCATCACTCCAGCCCTTGCACTGAGTCTTCCATTTCACCCACAAATGAAGAGCAATTTTCCTTCAGAGCACCATTTGGAGAGCTTCGTTTGGAAATTTGTCCTTGTTCCATAACTTTTCAAAGGCTCTGCGGTTCCAACCTGCTCCCCACTCTGGGTTAAAAGGAGCAACGTGGACAGCTGTTCGTCTTACTGCAAGGCAGGAGCAGGGCTTGGCAGGGAATAACTCAGCCTGGCTACGAGGTGATCAGCTGCTGGCTGCCAGATTCCCGCAAAGACTGTATGCAGTCTGCAGATACCACTGGGCTGGGGAGGGATGGACGGACAGACGGATGGGAAGCGCACTGGACAAGCAAGAGCAGTCCCTCCACGTAGGGAAGAGCTGTGCCTGCGAAGCTGTGGATGGAAAGACCTCTGAGATTTGCAAAGGAGCAGCAGCGTGATTAAGCAGCAGCCCAAGGGAGCCGCAGCAGATGTGGGGTGGGGTTTAATCCTTCCTGGGTCAAGCAAGCAAGCCAAAACCTGGATTAATATACAGTGCGTCAGGCTGCATGTGCAATGCACTGGCAACACTATTTGGACGACAGCGAACACCCAGATTAGGTGCTGACAACTCCCCTAACAGGATCACGCGTGAAATCTGGCCATAAGAAGAGCTGTCACTCTGACTTCCACAGCCAAAAGCGTGAGCAAGCCAGTGACACCTTCCACACTGAAACCCTGCCGAATGCCCCGGCAGAGCCAAAGCTGGGGATGAGAAAGGTTTCCCTTTCCAAGTCGGCTGTCTAACTTAGTGGAGCGGGATCAAGGAGAGGCTGGTGATCAGCACAGCTTCCCAGGCCTGGGGAGATGATTCAGTCCAGTACTGAGTATCAAAGAGACAAGTAGATAATCTTCAATCTCTTCCATATGCTTACAAATGTCTGATCCAGGTGTGGTTCTGGAGTTATTAGTATTATTGTCCAAGACCGCAAGTCTGCTTCTTTCCCATTCCCTCGTCAAGTCTTAGATGCAACGTTATTAAATACAAAAAAATGACTATCATAGGACCAATGGAAAAAGATAGGGCTGTAACACCTAATAAGAAGCCAGGTGGAAAAGCTATTTCATATCTGTTCATAGCAACATGTCACAGCTTTCCCACTGTTGTCTAGAGGAATTCCTGCTCTCTGAGACGCGAGAGCCAAGAGAAAGCTTCGCCAGACGAGCATGGCAAGGGGGTGAGGCAGGGCACATCCCCGGAGAGAGCAGAACGCGTACACCACCATGTCCAACATCCACACAAACCAAGGGCATTATTTTCCGGCTCAGCTTGCACCTTTGGCTGCGCAGTAAATGCATGTAAAGCAGCGTCTCCCCACGACGTGGCAGTAGCTGCCTGCAGAGCCCGTGACAGAGAGCCTTCCCATGCCCGACCCCTTGTCATCAACTGGAGCTATTTATACAGCCTGCAACAAGCTGTGCAACAAATATTGGCTTTGCAAGAGGGTAGTAGGAGAGTTCTGCAAAAAACACCAAGTGCCAACCTTAAAAATTTTAAGTTTGCACGTCTCGTTGGCAAGGTTTTTTGGCCAGGCTGATCTGCAGGTGGCCTGTGAAGTGCAAGCATTGCCATACATTTTTAAACAGAAAGTCAGACGTAGGGATGGTGAGCTACTGCTGTGGTAGAAGGACTGTACACATCTACACGTATATACACATGCACACAAGAGCCAAAGGTTATTCCCTGCATCAAGTAGCTTTTGACACTTAATGGACTTTTGGACAAGTTTTGTGTGAAAACCAGCCAGAAATCTCTGCCCTCTGGGGCAATGTTGAACACATTTTGTGCATTTTTTTGTTGAACACATTTTGAGCATTTTGTGGAACGGGGGTGGGTGGGCCTGTAAACATCCCTAGCTGCCCTCCAGCACGATGAAGCATGCTGAGAAGTCCCTCTCTGGGCTTCCTGGGAAGGGAAGGACACTGGGCAGGTGAAGCCCTGCCCACCCCACTGGGAGCTTGGTTTGCTGTGCCAGCCATTGCTAGCAAAGAACGGGATGTCAGAGGGAAGTGGCCTCTCCCAGGGGAAGCTCTTTGAAAATCAGATGCCAGCGATGGGAGGGAGACACTAGACACCAACTCAATTTCAAGAATGAAGGACAGGACACACTGAAAGAGCTTGTGCAAGGCTGGGAAAGGAAGCTGTTCCCTCCCTACTGGTGAGTCGTCCTGCTGGCATAAAGGGTCCAATTCATCCCCTGGCACCTGGTCCCCAAGAACACAGCCTTCATCCTCTTGATCTTCATGCTGCTCTCCTCACAAGTCCTCCCTGCAGCAGGACTGATGCAGTCAGCCCTCTCCTGACACTGCTCCTGGAGGACACCTTAGCCCACCCTCACTGCAGGCTGACAAGCAGTGCCCCTAGGTGGCCCTACACTGGATCTACTGAGAGACCAGATGAGTTGTGTCACCACGGACAAGAGTAACTGTTGGAATGAAGGGACAACAAAAAAAGGGAATAGAAGAGACAAGGTGTTCATCAAGGGGCGACCCAATGGCAGCAGCCAAGTCACATTAGATATCACGGCATTTGCCTTTGAGCGGTATTAGTTGAGTAAATGTTACAGACCTTGGATTCAAGAGCCATCTTCAGCCAGCAAGGTTCAGAGGAGAGGACATATGGACAATCAATGCAGTCAGCATCACCACCACCTTGCCCAGGTGCTGCCACTCTCACACTGAGGTTGCTGCTACACGCTCCATCTGCGTCACCGTGCTCCACTTTTAGAGCTAAGGAGGCTTTTGGGGGCCCATACATAGACTAGCGACACCGGACTGTGCAGTGCTGGGACTGCTCTGCCTTCAGTGGGAACTTCCTGCCCAGCACAATTTGCTTCTCAGCTCCCATGTAACCTGTCCCTCAGGCAGGGGGGATGAAGGGACACATGCTTACTCTCCCATCTCCTCCCAGCTCACACTGGAGACATGAAGGGGGACCAAAGTGTGTTGACACAAAATTTGGGTAGGGTCAGCCCTACGCGTTGGCCTCTGGCTTATGGAGGAGAGTGCGGTCCTGCCCAAGAAGCTGCTACGAGCCGAAACCTGGCCGGTGTGCAGTGGATGGAGTCCAGGCAGGAGGCAAAGCCGCTCGCCATAGCACACACAGCCCGCTGAGCTCCCCAGCGGGCACGGCTCAGCTTTCCCAACACAATACCTGCAGCAGCGGGAGCCACTCCACGGGCAGCCGTGCTCCCAGGCAGCCCGGTGCTAACTTGCCTCTCCCTCTCATGTGGCTTGGATGGCATTTTCCTCAGCGCTGCCAAGCCACGGGCCGTTGTCTTTCTGGGGTGCGCTGGTATCTCACCCAGGAGAAGCTGGCAGGGCTGCACGCTGGAGGCAGCGAGGCTGCTGTGCTGCGGGTGAGCTGCAAGGTGAACAGGGCTTGGGAAAGTGGGACAGAGTCCCCTCCAGCTGCCCCCGTCAGGGCTGTTCTCTTGTGATAAGAACCGGCCCTCACGCTCGGCTCCGCTGCAGGAAGTTTGTTCTCGTCACCCCGTTTCCCACCTCCCACCCCTCTCCCCGCAGGTTGGGGAGGTCGCAGCCCCGGGACGTGCAGAGGAAGGAGGCACGCAGGAACAGACACCCCCTGCCACCCTCTTCCTAGCTGGCTCCCGACGCCTGTGGCGGGACCCGCCAGCAAAGCGCTTGCAGGGGGGAAAGCCTAAGAGCAGCTCCAGTGGTTTGGTTTGCTTTGCTTTGGTTTGCTTTGCTTTGCCTTGTGAGCCCAAGCCTGCAGCGAACAAGCAAACCATCCCCACTATAAATCCTTTATTTGTTGCCTTTCCCCACACTTCTGCCAGAGGGTTTGTCCCCTGCGCTGCTGCGCGGGGCCGCACAAACAGCTGATTCAACATCCAGCGTGAGAGGGGAAGAGGTGGGAGCCCCAGAGCCACCCGCGCTTGACACAGAAGGACTCTGCTGGCAAAACCAGCTTCTCTCCACTTCCAGAGCTCCTCTCCAAGCGCATCTCCCCGCAAAGCGGATCCTCCGCCTCCCCTGATGCTCCCTCCTGTCCTCTTCATGCTGCAGAGCAGCAAGTTAACATTCCCATTCCTTCTCAGGTGGGCAGCCGGGGGAGAAACCCCAGTGAGGAGAAGGAAGGAGCGGGCAGAAATGAACCTCTTCAAACGATAATAAGAGAATACATGGCTTTAAGCAGCCCAAGAGCAACTGGAAATGGGTTAAGGGGACACACTGCATGCCTGCATTCAGACCCTCTGCCCTTACTGCTGCCTTCACGCAGGACTGGTGGGAACCCGAGTGGCTGAAAGAGCAGCATGTCCCTCCTGGCTTCAGGTTTCAGCATCACACACTGAGGCTGTTTGACGGAGGGGCAGGGAAAGGGAAGCCGGTGGGTTATTCCAGCAAAAAAGCCCTCTCTGTGCCGCTTCTCCTCCACCTACTCCCCTTCTCTCAGACACACTCGAGACATAGGTACTGCCCCTACTCAGCAGAGCTGATGATCGGCATGGACGGGTATTGCAGGCGAAAGGAAACTGCCAACAAACCGTATGACAGTAATGGCACTTTCCACACATTTGGCACTTCCCCTGCCAGAACCTACAAGCTCTGAGGGAGCCAAATAGCCAGGTGGTCTCCCAGTAAAGCCCATTATCTTCAGGGAAGTTGGATGAATTTAGCCTAGTCTCTTAATTTTACAGATAGGCAAGCCCGAGATATTTAAAATACTGAATTTGTTCAAGGTGATCCCCAGTTCTGCGTGCTGTCATACACCCCGGGCTCTATTCAGGCCTTACATCCTAAAGCGAAGAAACCCTGGGTAGCATTTCCCATTAGCAACACACTTTTAAACACCTTCTTATAGTAGTGCAACACTCCAGGACTCTGGGATTTGCTCTCCATTTTCAAAACTACTGCTTTTCCAAACCTGGGAACAACCAATCCAATAAATGGGTCCCCCTAAAACCTGTTTTGAAATATCAGCTCTGGTGGCAAAATCTGCTGGTGTGATCCCACGTCTTGAGCCCACCTCAGATTCAGATAACGTTCACCTCAGTCTCTCTGCTCATGGTCACCATTAGTTTTTCTCTTCCAGAAAAAGCAGGGTCACCCACAGGTTTTGCGAAGCAGCTGCACAGGGAGGTGGAAGTAGCATCATAGCTTTGTATGGGAACAGCCTGCTGAGGAGTCACTGGGCTGAGCAAGGGGAGGGAAAAGGTTTCTGAGCTGCCGAGTCAGCACTTTGCAATGCCTCTGTTTCTGTGAGCTCTGCACAGGCAGGTTCAAACCCTTCCTGCAGGTCAAAGCAGCACCACCACCAACAGAAGCGCAGCGGTGGAGAGCAGGATGCACGCCGCAGCATGGTGCAAAGCTGAGTAATAAACAGCCCCACCTCATACCTCCAAAAAAAACCCTAAGGACTGATGTATCCTCAGGGTAACTCAGCTGACATCAACAGCATTACCGCACATGGTGCCTGCCCTCTAACGTTATACAACCCCTACGAGGTTGCTCGCTGTGCCAAACACCACGCAGCTGCCCTTGCAGCAAGAATCAAGAGTTTGTTGCAGGATCTTCCCCGAGTGCTGGACTTCGCTGGTGCCCTGTGAGATGGTTCACAGCCTCTCCTTCACTGCAGCCTGAGGAGAGCCCTTGCAGCACGGCACGGGGAGAATTTCAGGTTCATGCTGGGTTTGGCATGCCAGAATTACTATTTTCCTATAATTTCCTATTAATATTTCCCCAATTCAACGAGCCAGGGCGAAGTGAAGCTGTTGGTATCATGCAAGCTGTAGCCCATCACAATCAGAGTGTTAATGCTACCCACTGTTTACATTTATCCTTCCCGTGTCTCTCTGTTCAACCCAAGAGATGTTACTAGGTGACCTCAAGGTCAAAGACAGAAGAGTGCAGCAGAAGCAACTTCTTCCATAAATGACCTTGCAACAAATGTATTCATGTTTTAAAGGTCATAGGAAAAACCTCTAATCAGAGACAAATGGCTCAAAAGGTTCTGTCAAGCCCAACAGATGCCCTCTTTCCTTCCCCTGCTTCTTTTAGGTGTCAAAACACTGCGCTATCCTTCAGTGTACCCGTGCTCCTGAGGATCAGGGTTTAAAACATTAACACTTCCACATCCAAGTAGGTTGCAGTATGCACTGTCACTCCTTCTCCCCGCATGCAGCATCCAGGATCAGGTACCTTGCAAAAGGAATTCTCTAAATGTAGTGGCCAGTAGTTACATGAGGCTTTGCTCCTATCTCAGCATGGCCAGGAGTAACCCACATTTTAATCCTCTGCCTGAAGCAACGGGGAAGGAAAAGAAAACCAGGCATTTTTACAGGCACAAGCACTCTAGCTCTGGCTGCAAATGTACATTTTCTTCACTTCTTTCTTTTTTACCTATTTTTCCACTGGTGCAACATTTGAACTAACACAGAGAAAATACCTGAATTTTAGTCTCGATAAAAAACAAACTAAGAAATAAAAAGCAATCAGAACAGATTTTGCAGTGTCAAATTCAGCTCTCCAGAGGCAAAGGGCTGCCTTGCATTCCCAGTGCTTCTGGCCCTCCCCCCATTCCTCCCAGTCCTGTCTCCTTCTTCCTCCTCCACCCGTCTCCTGTGCCTCTGTGAAGTCTCCACTATTTCAGCATGTCCCCAGCAGAGAGCAATTATCGATGGTATATGTTACATCAGCCCTAATGGCCAACCCAAACGGGGGCCTGTACGTCTGCTGCAGAAACACAAACCTGCTTGTTTCTGCCCCCAAACTTGCAATCTGAATAGCCAGACAGAGCAGAGGTGAGGGAGCAGAAAGCCCAAGCTGAAGAAAGCTAGTGTTGGTGGCAAGCTCAGCTGCAAGCCCTATTTTTCTGGGGCCAGTGTGGTTAATGGTGGAAGCCAAGTGACAGTGCTGCAAGGAGAGCTTGGAGCAGAAGGCCAACTGGCCAAGTGAAGGAATGCCCACAGCGGAACTGCAGGATGTTCTCTGAAGCTCCCAAGGTCTCGGCTTGGCTGCTTTTAAAGCTCTTAGGGCTTGCTAAAGCCTGGCTGGTTTTCTTCTGCAGTTTCTTTCCTCAATCCAGTTGGGAGAGAAAAGGGCAAGGATGCAAAGCAGCAGGATCGTGGCACTCTCCCACCGGCATGCACGCTCCCTGCACGCTGCCGGGGCTATGACACGAGAGGGAGAGGTGGCCTGGGCCAGGTACCACTTTCACACCGCCGTCCTTCAAACAGAAGTCCTGTACGTGCCTGTTTCTGCCCCTGCTCCCACCAGCTGGAGTCTGGCTGGCTCAGTCTGGCTGGCTCATGTTTGATCTCCAGGATCAAAGAGGAGCTGTGGGCTCGGAGGGGCAGGGAGTATCCTCTTTGCCATCTGTCTGAAGGAGCAAGGCAGCCTTGGCTCTTAGACAGAGTCTGTAGGTGTTCCCCCACTTAGAGTGACGCGGGCAACTTTTGCCCCACTCTGCGTCCACTGATTCCTTAAAGGCTTCTTCTGAGTCCCACTGGCATCAGAGCAGACCTTGCCACAGGAGCAGCAGCACAGAAGAAACACAGCAAATACACGCAAAACCCAGTCCCTTTTATTAGAGTTTCAGACAGGGGAGATTTGCTGCAAGAATCCTGGACTGAATCCAAGAAATTGCAACTCTTTGCTTCTTATTTCCACCCCTGTGACCTCAGATCAAGTGGCGTTTACAAACCAACAGAACAGGGCTGAAGCCACCAACCCTGGAAAGCTCAACCAAGAAACTCATCTCCAAACGCCGGCAACGGCTACCCCAGCTCTAATGGCCTCGGAGGCTCTTCTGCCTCTCAGCGAAGCACAGTAATACTGCATTACATTTATTCAGACCATATGTAATACGCAGAAGAGCCCATAAAAGCTTAAACAGCACAATAAACATTTGGAAAAGCACAGTGACCAGATTTATGGGGTTTGGATACCGGCCAGCATGACCCACCAGAATCAGATCCTTAAGTTTTTGTGTGAGCCCAAGAAATACACACAACACACACACAAATGTGCTGTTATCCTTGGAAAAAAAGATAAACAGCTCCCAAAGCCCATCCCCAGCACTGGAATATGACAGCCTTCCACTGTGTCTGATTGGACTTAGTTTAAATCAAGGCCATAAAGAAGAAATAAATGTAGCATGACAAAACTTCACCCCAGAGCACACAGTAAAACTGAGAAAGAGGGAAAGACAAAAAGATTTAGACGCTTAATTTCCATTAAAGGGGAGATGAGCCCTCATGCAGAAAGAGAGCTGTACTTTGCCAAATTCCAAGGTACTTTTCTGCTAATTTTCCTCCACAGGGATGATGTGCTATCTCCTGTGCCACCTACCAGGCTGGAGGAGGGGGAATGATGGCTCAACAGAAGAGGTGTGAAATGATGACGGATCCCAGAGGGTACAAAACGTTTTGTCCCAAGAATTTGCAAAACCCTTGAGATTTCGTTTGTACAAAGCACTTTGGGATAGTGGCAGAGGAAGGCACTGGTGGGATGTAAAAGTTCCTCTATTTCCCAAGGTGAAGAACAGTTGAAAGAGTTCCAGCTTCCTGGTTTCTTGGGCATTTTGTGACATTTTGTTTTTCCTCTACATTCAATAACATTTATGGCTGAACACAGTATTTTGCATACCGACAGTCCCTTCCAGCTCACAAAGATACCGAACAAGCAGGATTTAGTACAGCCGTAAGCATCTAGTGCTCAAGACAGAAGCCAGGAGTCCTGGCTCCATGTTTTGTGCTCTAAAATGTATCCAGGGCAGAACCCCATCTCCAGACTTAAAGCAAAAGGAAAGAGATAAAAGAACAGCACAGGATACTGCTTTTGAGAAACCTGCCTCGTTTGTTATGATAAAGGAGAGTATTACAGATTAGCTGGCAATACATGGCAGGAGTTGCCCACCTCCCACGCATAATTTCCCAGAAAATGTTTTTACAAGTTTAAGACGAGCTGCTACATAAAGTTATACAAAAGAAAGACTAAAGCGTGACGACAGATTTACTTACATGAGGCTCAGGAGGTGAAGATGCCCTCGCTGTTACAGAACCAGCTCAGAAGCACGGCTTCGCTTTGCTTATTAAACTGCAGAAAAAGGCTGTTTGTGTTTATCTGCTGCTCTGGGAGGTGGGTTGAGCACTGAGAACAAAAGCTACATGCAACGGCGCATTCTCTCACCCACTGGCACGGGCACACTCAGGGACGGCTTTGCGTAGGACACGGTCTATCTTCAGCAGCAGTGGCCACAGAGGAGGACAGAGCATGGGGTCCTCCTGTCAGATTGCTGCAGGGTATGAATTGCTGGAAAGACCACACATTTGGTGACCTTAAAATCTAGTGAGGAGGCACAGAGCAGTAAAGGGTCCTGCGGGAGGAAAAGATGTGTTGAAGCAAGGGCCAGGACGGCGTGGGTAACGGAGCACACACCAATGAAAAGTCTTAGTAGCTCCTGAGGGGGAGGTCAGGCAGTTAAAGGTCTACCCGAGGCAGATGTGCTCGTGTTAGCTCACACGTCAACAGGCACAAGAGTTAGGGATCGGAAACACAAGACGGGACGGGACAGACAGCGAGAGAACAAAGCCAGCGGGAAGAGCAATGTGCTTTTGACACATCCCTCTTCCACCTGCTTGGGAAGGTAACTCGGACCAGGGAAGCTCTGCTCAAGCTCCAAACTACACAGCTGCCTGACTGCTTGGACGGCCCCAGCCAAACCTCCCTGCGCAGACAGCCCCACGGCGCTGAGGGCATCTCCGACACAAGCTACCATGAGCAAAAACCACAGTAAGGGACACGGGGGACAAACGGTGGAGGAGGCAGCCGAAGCAGAGAGCAGAGGACATCAAGAGACACCCAGGGTTGACTCTGGACAAGGACTTGCAGATGGAATAATCTGGCCAAGTGTCACAGGGAGCTGAGCCTGCAGTCCCAAATGGACTGACGTGCCAGGAGCTGAAGCAGAGTGTAGGCTCCCGAGTAATTTATTCTTCTACAGCAGATTGTGCTCCCAGTACTTACAGAGATTTGGTTGAGGAAGAAGAGGAAGACACAGGAAACCATCAGCCCTCCTTCCTCCCTCCTCGCTCGCACTGATCCTTTCCAGAACTGCCACAGGGCAGAGTCTGTGCATGAAAGCGGCTGCTTCATCCACATCACAGCTAGAGCCAGCCCCGCTCTCCATGCTGTCCCAGCATATGAAGAAATGTGGACTGGTCTTTGTGCCTCTTCTGCACAGGTATCTACTGTTCATCTCAGGAGAGTGAGTTTAGATGAGGTAATTCACCACAGTTTGGGGTAGGAAGACAACAGGGCGAGGTCGGTCTTGGGCTAAAGATGCTTAAAAGCAAGGGATGAGTGTGTGTTCATTTGGAGGACTGGGGGGGCAGTGGTTGAAGCAGAGACTTTAAGGGCATCCTGAATCCTACTCCCACTGTAACCTAGGGCAAGCTACTTCAATGTTTCTTTGCCCCATTTTCCTCAAATATAGTATCTCTCTGAAACTGATATGGAATTTGATCCACTCCTGCAGATCCGGGGAGTTGTGTATCAGCAAATCAACCACTTGGTGTGCCAGTGGCGTTCGCAAAGGCAAATAACCGAAAGTATGCTGAGAGTCACAACATGAAGCTAAAATTCAGACCTTCTGGCTCCTGTTCCAGCCTTGATGACCTTTCAAAACCACTTTCGTACTTTTGCTTCCCTAGTTCTAAAATAAAACCTGTATTTCACAGTCAGGCTGAGAGAGTGGGTTCATATTTGGGCTCTGCCTCAAGGTCTATGGTGTGGTAGCTCTATAGAAGGGCAATGCAGTACTCTTGGCATTACTACTACTGTATGATTCACATGATGCTTTCTTTTCAGCATTATTCTTAGGAACAATCCCTGGGAAGATTTTGGTTTCACTAAAAAAAGAAAAAAGATAGATTATAGGCAGCTAGGGACAAAAATAATCCCATTCCCATGTGGTTTGTGCTATTTAAAGGGACATAGTACCTATTTTTGAAAAGACCAGTTTCAGAAGACAAACAACTGACATCTGTCAGCATAAAGAAATTTGGGAAAATAGACATAATATCTTTTTCCAAAAGCTTTAGGTGTGCCTGAGATGACCCAGAGTACAGGACCAGGGGGTGGAAACGCGCCCTGTGTGACAGAGCCCAGCCATCTTTCCAGCAGAACATGAGCAGGGAGTAGTTTTTCTAACCAATTTTCAGAGGAGGATCTTGGTTTTGAGCCAGGAGGTTGAAGGGTGAACACAGCAGCACAGGGCAGGGAGAGTATTTTGTCCCACGGTCCCACATTTCTGTTCACTGTCCTGGCTATGGTGAGGTGGGAAAGAACACGATGCCACGTATTCAGCATGAAGTGCAAATCCATACAATGGGCTGAGTTCTCCTCTGCTGAAGTATCTGGTGGTTGGACAGAAGCCACTGAGCTAACAACATCTGTGCCTCGTAACAAACAACAGTTGGAGGCACCAAGGAACCAGCAGACAGTGGGAATTTTCCGCAGACAGCACCGGATAAAGCAAGAAAGTCTTATTCCTCCTACACTCCCACCGCATCCTCCACAGCCATCCACTGGGGAAAGCCGTCTGCCGGGATCCAGAGGTGCAAGGATGGGCTGAGGTGAGTGCTGGAGCCGAAGACGTGAGCAGACAGAGCAGGGACTGCAGGAGGAGCAGAGGGACACAGCTGGGAGTACCGGGATTTCACAACGCGGAAACCCGGGCAGGATCACTTTTGGTTCTGGCACGTACTGACCTTCATGCAACTGCTGTGAAGCATTAACCTTGTCCTGGACTACAACCTGGAGGTAATTTAGACATGTTCACAACGTGGAAAATCCCAAGCTGCAGACTCTAGAGTTAGTTTGGGTGTGTTTAGATCTACGTGTTTTGCTCTGGGACCATCTCAAACTCCAGCAAAAACATCGGGTAAAGAACCAGCCAAGAGAAGGACCGCATTCAGTTTGTGCTGGTGCTGCCCACACAGTCACTGTCACTAATCACCAGTGGGAAATCAGTGAGAGATGTCTCAGACGCAGTGCCTTCAGAGGGAGATTCTCAGCACATCATCCACTGCCGTCTCCTTTATTCTGAAGACTTAAAACAAAAGATTGGGGGCAACTGCAGATAGGACAAGGCTGAACACAGAAGAGTAAACTTGCTTTGTTTGTCTATAATATTAACAGGCGCATTATGTAATTTCCTTGGCTTACTGATGCAGCAACTCTGGTTAGAAGACAGGATGGGATTTCCTTGAGGTCATTCCCCCAAACTGTGTGAGTTGTTATTTTCCTGGCTCACCCACAAACAGAGCGGTTTGCTCTTCTGAAACACTAATGTCCGACTGTTGAAAAGTTTTGCCAATCAAAACATTGTGGCCTTACCCCGTTTTAATAATCTAAGGCATCAATCTCCCCCTTAGTATTTGTTTGATGTGTTCTGCACCCTGCTGAAATATCCCCTCCAGACCTCCCTGAGCTCAGGCTCTGATTGAAGAGAGATGCCATGCATCAGGCCTGCAGCCTTCTCTCTGAAACATTTAGCAAGGGATGGTGGTAAAATGTATTTATTTTCATGTATTGAGGAAAGACCATATATTCCAGCCTCTTTTTTTCCATCACTCAGAGATGGGCCCAAGGCCAAAACGGTGCTGCTAAGCTTGTTTTCTATTTAAAACCTTCATTTTTATTAATAACCCTTTACAGCCTACACACCAGCACTGCGGGAGTTGCATTTCCGTGTTATGTCATCGTGAACCGTTATGTATTTAATTCCTGTACCCACAAACCCATATGGACATCATTAAACACGCACTGTACAGTATTAAAACTGTGTTCCATAAAGTGTGATTTAGAAAAAAAAAAAGACCTATGAAGTGTGGATTTTTTTTTTTTTTTCCTAAGGTCATGGGAAAATGAAGAAGTAGGGGAGAGAGAAAAGGTTCAGCGGTGCTGCGGGTTAGCTCATAGCTCTCCATGCCTGCAGACCGAAAACCCAGCCCACCTTACCCACCAAGGAAGATTAATTACCCAGTAACTTCAGGCCAGAGATGACGAATTTCTGTTTGGCAGACCACAGAGACAACTTCTACCAAAATTACAGGTTACAAAACAGCACAAGACCTTGATGATTTTATTTCTGCCAAATTAGGTTCCTATCACTTCTCCTGAAAGAAGTTGCCTTTAGCGGGGCAAAAGAGCAGGTTTCCCCACGTTGCTGAGAGTTAGTTATCAGGGCCACTAACACAAGCGAGGGTAGACCCTTGCCCCAAATGCAACACATGCGTGGCACAGGGTTTGCTCCCAGTTTCTGTTCTTACTGGCTTGTCCTGGAATCTCTGCTAGCAGCAAATCCAGCAATCAGGCAACTTCTGCAAGGCAGCGAGGGGCACGCTTATCCTCAGCCTCAGGATCTCGCCTCTGTCCAGGACACTCCTATCATCCCTCTGTTATCTCTTACGTGGGATTGGTGATGAAAAGACATGGGACAGAGAGAAAGCGATGGAAGAAATGCATTAGGCAGCAAATAAACCCAATGTACAGAGTACCAGTGGGAGAAGTAGAAATGAGTGTAGAAATGCTGGGGGAAGCAGGGCAGAACACATTGAGTGGGAAGCAAACAATATCCAAGGGATGTAAGGAGAATGGAAAATCTCAGGGACAGTTAAAAACGGCACAAGAAAAGATATGTCAATACGAAGCAGAGAAACTGATGCAGTCAGGGATGGTATAAGAAAGCAAAAAGAAAGCAGGGGTAAGAACAAAGCACAATTTTAAAATTTCCAGTAAAATAAAAGATTTATGTATGTATCAAAAATAAGAGACAGTAAGTCAATTGCCTACAACTCACACTAGACAGCTTATGAGGACCTAATCCTTTACACAGGAGTGAAACCTGCCAAATCCTGTTCGATGGCCGAATTCCCTCTGATCATGGAGCAAGCATTAGTTGAAGCAAACAAACCACGGTGAAAATGGTATCTGACAGGATTTTACAGCAAATACAGCCACAGAAAGGTTTTCTGCATTGCCTTGTGCTTATTGCTCTGTCTCAGAGCAGCTGCATTCCCTTATGGAGACTGTATTGGTGCTCCCTCAATTTTACAGCTACACAATTGAAAGGTCCCCTCAAAGATACAGATAAAGATACATACCCAGTTGCTTTCAAGCCCTTTTTTTTCTTTTCTTTATGAAATATTAGTAAAAATAAAACTTAAAATGAGCATTCAGAGCACACACAAATTATCTGTTATATAAAACCTCTAAATGTTCATCCCAGTTGAGCCTCTCTGCAGGTTTTGCTATGTGACATCTGTGTTTAGGAATCTCCAAGAATAGATGTCACCTACCCTCATCCCTTGAAAGCTGGTGACTTAATTCAAGTTACATTTGTTGTGTTGGCCCCAAAGCCTCTGTGTGTGCACTCCATACACGTCCATCTCCAGACAAGAGAGAGGAGTTAACATGATTTGCAGAGGGGGTTACTGATGAATGAAGCTCCCTTATATCCCAGCCCTCTCCAGAATTTTTCATTCCCATCAAGCAAACATATTTGGGTGCATGTGTGCTCCCGTTGAGTTCAATACAGTTATTCACTGTCTAGAAAACTACCCACATGCATAAATGTTTGGAGGAGGAGAACCACTCTCAGGATGAGGCTGACAGCAAGTTTAATGTTATCTAGCTGCATTACTCTGGAGGTGAAATGTTTTTGACATGTGTCTCTCTAGGGCTGCGTCCCACTTCATTCAAAATTTGGAATTTTCACTGACGTTTTGAAAATAAAGTCTTACAAGAAGAAGCAGACATGATTGGCAAAACCTTTTCAGGAAAACTGCAAAGGACTGATTGAGCCCCAAGCTGTTAAATGCTCTATTTTGGGTCAGTGCTCTCTTAAACTGAAATTACATCTTCTACTTATACAGCTCCCTGGCACGTGATTGCATCTGAACTGAATGTATCTGAAATGGAGATAAGATTGGACATTTTCTGAGCACATATTAGGATAGACAAAAACATGGCAGAAAGCAACATTTGTTTGTTAAAGCCAAAAATTCTCTGCTCACTGATATTAATTCAATCTTCTCTCACAAACATTATTTATCCTGCCAGGGATCAGAACTTATTGGGCAGCGAACCAGGGCTCAGTAGTTTATATGCCTGTCAACAAAAAAATTAAATATAAAACACTTGTCATAAATCTGCACGGCCAAAATTTCCTGATTTATGGGGATGCTGAATGATTGAGGCGAAAGTATATTTTGAAAAAAGCCTTACGAAAAAGCAGACAAAAAAAAAGGGTAGGAATTACAGAATGCACTGGAGACCAGCCCTCCGTAAGAAGGGGGGGAAAGGGACTCCTCTTACGATGCCTGTTTCATCCCTTGCCTAATAATCCCCAAGCACCTAACTTTCAAAGTATTGCGTTTTTCGTAGGCTGGAAGCACCACAAAGCATCCTTCATCAGCCTGGCTTTTTGGCAGTTCTCCTTCTCCAAATGCAAATGCTACATCTGGAAAAGGCAGGAATCCTCTCTCCTGCCTGAAAGCCTCCTTTTATCTCCGTCCTCTGCAGAACTCCTACTTCTTGCAACCACTCATTCCAACATACTACTTTATTGAAGGGATTCAAGGCTTTCTCCTCATCTGCTGAATGTCTGCCTCTTCTTAAAGCCCCAGCTCACCTCCGGAGCCCGCTCGCTAGCTAGTGTGGGGCACCCTGCCATCCCCTCAGCCAAGCATCTGTAAAACCACCCCCTCCCGAACACACAGATGAGCATGAAAACGATAACAATGAAGATTAACAGAAGCTTATTTGTCCGGCCCGGCAAGAAGAGCATCTCATTAGCTGGTATGGCCTGAGCAATTCAGCCGCCGGGGGTTCCTCCTCCCCCCAGGGGATGACACTGATGCATCACGAACATTAATAACATTGTTAGTGCGTGTCCAACAGAGCCCTGCTTTGTGCATTCAGACGACCCGGCAAACAATAAGATACTTTTCTACTGACCTCTTGCTGGAAGAGCTTAAAGCTGTTTGCAGGGATGTGAACGACGCTTGCAGCTTTCTCTAGTTGCCCCTGGCCCTATAAACTATCACTATAAAGATATGTATGGAAGTGAAGGAACTAATCCAGGCCCAGCAAGATGCCTCAGCATCCGGGTTACTGCAGAGGTTATGTGCAAGCTGAAGAACCTTACTATTGGGACCACAGAAAGGAAAGCGCTCATTTTTGTTACCTACGTGCTTCCTGAAATTTGGGAGCTGTATTGTTAAAATGTCCCATCCCATACAAAGAAATGCAGAACTTTGGCAATACGTACCGGTCCCCGCTACAGAGTCAAAGCTACCCCAGTTAATCAGTCTGCATACCTTGGCTGCGGTTGCCCGTATTTTCAGGGGGCTGATGACAGCCTTACATCCCACCTTCTGGTCTTAAGTTCAGAATAGCAGAAATCATTCTCCTGACCGGGGGTGAAAATTCACTGCACCCTCCCTGGTGTCACAGTGCTGTGGCTGAGCTTTTTTACGCCGAAACCCTCCCTGACCCTCTTTCATATAGTAAATATTCATAACACCCCAAACGAGTGTTGCACCAGAGCTTGCTCTTTAATGTGTTCATGCGCCCTTTCTTTGCTCGCCAGATGCTGGCAGGGAAGAAAGGGATCGGCCACTGCCCGATGCTCTCCCAGAGCTGCCCGCTGGAAGAGCAAGGCATGAAGTAGGCAGGACCAGACGCACCGCAGCCCCGCGAACGGCAGATCAAGTCCCAACCACACAGCACCCAGAGACCTAAATGCCACTGCAAGGGGTCACCTGCAAAGCCATCTGCCGGATGCCTCTGTACACGTCTCTTCACCCTACAGCCATCCTGCTGCTCAGTAGGGCTGATGAAAACTACCCAAATTCTGGATTTTGGGACCATGTTTCAACAGGAACCGAGAGGTTCATTTTTGGTAAAATGTTTTCCTGAAAAGAAAGCTTCTCTCTTAGCCAGATTTAGAGGATAATCAACATCTCACCAGAATACTGCATTTTGATGGAAATAAGAAGACTGATTAACATCCTTAACATCCTCAAGAACTCTACAGCACTCCTAGCAAATTGGTAAAAGGACTGAGACCAGCAACCCATACAAGAGGGATCAGCAAAGATGGCAACATTGCTAATTCACTAGTGAACCAGGACAGCTTCAAGTCACTGATGAACGCTGTCTCTGGTATGAGTCACTCACACTTCATTCCCAGCACGCTTGGATGGGAAAGGAAAAGGTTTATCTGTTAGATATGGTGCCCCTGCCACCCTAACCCCACAGTTGCTGCAATGGGTCTCTTTCATAAAGCAAAATAGACACTTTTTGGCCCCCAACACTCAACATTTTCTTCTTCTTTTCTATTTTCAAGCACTAGGTATCTCAGGTTACCAGTGATTTTTTGCTCTGGTTCCCAAATGAGCCTGAACTGCTCTGATTTTTCAAACCCACAAGACTGTAATTGAAAGCAAATGTAATCAGACATATACAATGTTCTGAGGTTCACCACAGTGCGCTGCAGTCAGCATTACTGGAGTGGCTATTAAAACTCGGAGCTGGGAAGCAAATACAGCTTGCAAGAATCCAGCAAATAACCAGCATTTATTAGATTAGACTAAAGTATTGCAAAGCCACAGTCAATCCTCTATTCAGAATATATCCGAGGTCTGTTTAAACGAACATCTTTCCTGAGCTTAGGCCAATTGTTTTAAGAGCCGTGAATGGAAACAAGGAAAGAATTCTACTTTTAACACAACAAATTCTGCAATCCTTACATCAGCGTAAATCTCGAATAGTCCACTACTGTCAGCAGGGTCGTTCCAATCAAACTCTGGCATAACTGGAAAAAGAACGTGGCCCAAAGACAAAGGGTATCTTTGAACTCAGACACGCAGCTCTAGCTAGAGATAAGCAGTAGCAAATCCCTTCCATAAACCTCCTAAACAAAATGCAAGCATTAAAAGGGGCTGGGGTGCAGGGGGGGGTGGTTAATTGAATTCCCACTGGCACTTGAGTCTGCACTTAAAAGCAGGTCTAGGGTTATCTGTGAAATTTCAATTAAATCAAAAGCTTTGATAACATGATAAGTCACTCCAGAGTTTGGAGTCAAAACATGTTGTTATTTGATCCTCTGCTTGTGTTTCTGGGAACAGCCCGCATGAAAGACAGTCAGCTGCAGACCAGTCAGGAAGATGGAAAGGGTGGAAATGGATCTACCAATAGATCATTGTGTCTCCTACAGCCAGAGCCACTTGAGGTCTGGTACTTTTTATACACCCTAACTCCTAAAGAAGGCACCTTGTTACCGCAAGAGAGAGAAGGACAGAGGAAAGCAGATCATCTCGGATGCGTGCAGCACTCCATGGGACGGTTCCCTATTGCCACAAATGTTTTTTTTCTTTCCAGGCTTGCTACAAGCGAAATTTTAACCAGCAACTGCATTGGGAGCTGAATGTAAAACTCTATGGACACAAAACACCAAGCCCGGTGTATGTAATGAAATGGATTTCCAGCGCAAATCCTTTGGTGGCATGGGGTGAACAGGTGAAGCCAGCTGCACCGAAGAGTAATTGTTTAATGCGCTGTTACGATACAGCCAAGCCAGAAAGGAAGCCCAGCTCTCCTCCTAAGTCAAAGTGGGAGGCCGTGGCTCTCCAGAGAGACCTGACTTGCTTTACCTGTTGTTCAACACTCTTTCACTGCTAACGTTTCCTCCTCTCTCTTCAGTGGCAACTGCTGGATGCTAAGGGCAGTACCAGAGACTCTCAGAGTTCAAAGTCCTGTTTACCGAGGAACATCACCTCTACTTCCCGGTGTTTAGAAGGAAATGCTCCACCTTAGGTACATGTGAGACGTCAACTCCACCTGGCCTGTAGTCAACAGCTTTAAACCACATTTTAAGCAATGCCTTGCCTTGCAACATATAGTACAGCCTGATAAAACCCTATCAAATGTAATGGGATGTCTTACATCGCCCTCACCCAGTTCAGAATCGCATATTGGGTTGCACTAGGCACGTGTACGTGACAAAAATACTCCTTTTATAACCAGCGAGGCTGCTGATCCTCAACAGCATTAAAAATAAAGGGACTCTCCAGATAAGCAATGTCAAAATTACATAGCCATCAACAATAGGAAGTGCAGGGCACCGAAAAGTCCCATCTGACCCCAGGCACCACTGGGGGATAATTTATCTCCCTGGCAGCAAAACCCCATTGAGCACGACTGTCCCTAGTGTCCTCCTCTTCAGAGTGGAAAAAGATCTTCATTAAACAATAGTGCGACCGTATTAAATATAGACATGGCAATGACAAGCTGGATTCTTCTCCACGATGCAATTATATTTGTAACATAAGCTCCCTATTCTTGTTTTTCAGAGACGTGACACGCAGAGGACAAGGCAGGCTATACTCAACTCTGGCATGTTAGTGAAAAGAGAGCTCCACCCCATCTCCTCCTGCCTGGCAGGTCATGAGTCAATGGTGACAGACACCTCAGTGTGTGCAATTAACCTGCTAGCAGGGGCTCACCAGAACAGGACATCCAGATAAGAAGAGGAAGTCCCCATCCCTCTTCCTCTCCTCAGTTCCAGGCTTATCCACAAAGCACAGCAGGACCAGATGCTTCTCTTCTGCGTGGACCTAAAGATCCCTTTTGTGTTTATGGGTGATTCAACCCTACGGGCTACCCGTATTCTGGGGCATGAAACCAACCATCACTAGTCTTCAATCGGAGACTCTCAGAAGATTCTGTGGCACTGAACCAAACAGTTCTAGAAGGGCCGCTCAAGGATAACGGGTGCCCTAAATCCTTCACAACAAGCTTGATAACCTCTGAATCGTTATTTTGGTTCCGCTCCAATCCTTCCTCATTAGCCCGGGTTTCCCCCATTGCCAGATGAATAAATTTGTTTTGGCTCCCTAACTGGTTTTGCATATAGAAGCACCCGCAGAACAGGCTTTCCTGACAGGTTTTGGAAGTACTGTTTCTTCCAACGTTGACTTATGATTTTAAAAACAAATTATTTTTTTAACTGGTCATTTCTAGAATCGTACTATGGAAGGAACGGTGTTTCTTTACCAGAATCAAATCCTCTTAGCAAACCTCTAAAACCATACGTCTGCAATCATATTGCAGATACAGCCAGGAGATGTGAGAGGCCTTTCCAACATCACAAAATAAATCAATGAGACAAAAAGGAGCAGATTTCCCAATCCCCTGCATTACCACTGAACTTCTCTTCTCCAGAAGGAAAGAATTTCATGGATTAAGTTAAACATTAAGCAAACTATTACTTTCTAACCTAAAAAATAGGCATTGGCAAATTATCAGCAGTGATTGTTCCTTTAGGATATGAACAAAAATTACTGGACAGAAAAAAGGCCCTCGAGCCAACAGGCCTGGCATTTAGTTCTTCTAAAATACCTCTTCAGTCCCAACTCTTCTACCAAGACAGAAAAAAAAAATTGTCTTGAGTTTGTGCTTATAAACTGTAAACTTTTACTAGCCCTGACACTACTGTCATGTTTGGTCCCAGCAAGGCAGTGTCCGGTGCCACCGCTGAAGCAGCAGCGTGCCAGCAAGGCTCTGATCTTGGTCACATTCTGATGGATTTCAGGTAAGTCAGGTTATTCTTAACCCATCCCGTGCCCGTGACAGCACGCTGTTTTTAAACCCTGCCGCACACTCATAACCAATCCAGGCAAAAGCTATTTCTGTACACTTGGCTGCCAGTGCTGTCAGTACATTAAACTATCTTTGCTTCTCTCAGCCCCGTGTCCTTTCGCAGTCAGACCTACAAAGCATGAGCAAACCCAAATGTGATATTCAAGGCAAGGAACAGAAGCTCTTGCTGTACGGTAACAGCAATAACGTGTGCTGTTCCAGCTGCCAGTCTCCTACATCTTTTTTTTGTGGTTGCTGTACCTATTTCATTTAATGTGCTTTCTGTTTTCCCCCAGGTTGATTGCTTGATACTTATCTACACATAATACATTTTTCATTTTCTGGATGAGTAGCAAAAAGATTCAAATCTTCTCTCAGGAAGGCTGCGTTATTTGCTGTTATCACCAATGCTGCAGCCAGTAGCAAATTTCAATACCCTCCATTTGATATTCCAGCCCAAATCGTTTATATGTTGCAAACAAAAGGGAAAGTCCCACATGAAAGTAAAGAAGAGGACGAGTAATGCATCTGCTACTTCATGTTTTCCCCATTTCTAGAGACTCCTCCATCCCTGCATTGGCTTAGTTTATTTAAGATAACAGTCTCCAAGCGAGATGTTCCCAAAGACCATGATAACACGCATTGATGAAAGGCAGGGTACCTTTCATCAATGGCACTGCCAGGGTATCGAGAGCCCCATCTGACAACAGCCGGGTCCCAGAGCCTGAGCTCCCACTCTCCGGGTCAGAGGGGGCACAACTGGGAATCAGCCACACTTCACTCCTCTTCCTGGGGCACACGGCTGCCCGACCTCTCGGCCACAGACCTATTACAGTCCCGCACTATGGGCAGGATACTGGGAAGCACTTCTGCGATTCAGAAGCCGAAAAAACATTTTCACAACAAATTTAGTTGCTGAGGCTAAATATTTCTACATAAATACAGCCCTAAAACAGGCAGCTTTGAAAAACTAAACACAGGTGCTCTACTTAACTCAGATGCTCAAAGAGCTGTATTACCTAATTCCCACTGACATCAATGAGAGCTGGATGACTAATTAGGAGCAGCCAAGCAAGGCTCTTGGCAAACTCAGCCTAATAGGTTATTCCATCCTCAGCTCCCTAAATCTCAATGAAGGTGATTAAGTCATTCTTTGAAAATATTAACTTTTTCTTCCCTTCAGAAGAGTGGGTCTTAACTGCCTTATCCTGCCACCATCGTTATTCAGAGCATTTCCTGCTCTGTGTTTTACAATTTACTTCCCAGCTGATAAACCACATAAAAATAAAACTTCCATCTTTTTTTCTGATTTTGCATTTCTTAGAGAAACTCATTTCCATTCTGCATCTCTCAAGTGGAATGAATTTCCCTAATAAAATGTGCGCATTGAGCAGTCACAATACCACTGCCAAGTGCAGACTGTACCACCGATTGTCATAAAATGGTGTTGACCACATTCCTAAACGATGTGAAAATTATCTATACTGTAAGTCCTGTAATAAAAAGCAACCACAAAAAAAGAATGACAGCTTTTCTCATAGCACATCTGCTTAGAGACTCAACCATTAAATGTGTTGGGAAACAATTCTAAAGGGATGAAATATAAGAGAAATATAAGGGAAGAAATATAAGTGATGAAAATAAAAGAAATTATTTGCATAGTATCAAACAAATCAGAATACATATTGATATTTTACAGATGAAAATTTTTCTTCCTCTACCAATAGATATTGTTATCACAGGGCAGATAAAGTACATTTGGGAAATAGTCATATGTAAACACAGTCATGCTTATGGACAGAAAAAAGCATATTAGGGAACTGTGCCTCAGCACTGGTAGACTCATAAACTAGAGCACGCTTCGTTAACATGGTCACTGCATTACCCTGGCAACTTCCATCCACATTCCTTATCAGAAATTTGTAATACCTGAAGAATAAAGGGAGAACCCTGCTTCCATTTGACAGTGGCTGCCTGGTATCTGAGTATCCGAGTGTTATACTGGTGTTTATGCGACAGAGATATGATCAGTAAAGCTCACGGCTACAGACCACAATAAAGCATGTATGTTCTTCAGCAAAGGCACCTTCAGCATTAATTCCACTTTCTGTATCAAACCTCATAATATTATGTCGTATACCTAATAAGTTCCCTAGTTCCCCTGGATTTCCATATTGTTTGAAAATTGCTTTATGATTCTTACAGGAAAAATATTCTCAGACATTGAACACTGCTTTAAATTCAGTTGCTAATATTATTAGTGGGTGTTTAAACAGAAATCTCGTTTGAGCCTGCATCCATTTCTGCAGGGGGAGTACTGAAGAACTGAATCCTTGGCTCCTGGTCTGCTTTTTAGACTGGATCCAGAGCCAGAAAGAAAAAGCAAACTCTCACAGCAGTAGTCTGGCTACCAACCTAACTGCAAAAAACCCCTAAAAGCAGTGGACCATATGCAATGTCTAATTGATTAATCCTACTCTTTGGGTATTTCTGTTATTTCTAGTAAAAAAGAATCATTAAAAAAATGGTTTCTGAGATTTTGTTTGTTGACTATGAGCCCTGGCCTGACCTCAGCCTTGAATTTAAATCCCCAGTAGAAGTCTGAAATTAATCCACCTCTGGCTTACTTATCAGTAATTATAATTATTAACAGAAGTATCCAGTAAATGAATGGCTTTCAGTGACATGGTGTTTTCACTTAAAATAATGGAGAAATAAAAATGCACTTCCTTCTTACTTTACAGTATCTTTTCCCATCGCAATGCAGGATCGAGTCCTTACATGGGCATGGTAAAAAGATGCAAGCCCAGCCATTTACCTAGATAGACGTGCATTTGCTCAAACACTAAAATTCCACTTATTACAAACCTAAGGAGTTGAGAATTGCTCCCTCTTGTACCAAGAGTTTATGGTTTGAAGCTTGCTTTCTCTGCAGCTAACCGATGGAGCGGAGCGCGAGCAGCAGAAGCGGCTGCCCTGGGAACACCGGCACTGGAGCTCCAAACCCTGCCGTGCACATCAGTGCTCCCAACGCATGCCGGCTCCCTTGCAAAGGACATGCTTTCACCATGTGAAACAGTCCAAGAGAGCTCCCAGACTATCCCATGGAGGGATTTAGTGTCTTCTCACGGTGTGTCCCATGCAGCATGAAGGAAACCTGCTGCTGGGAGCTATCTGACCTGGAGCTAGCTCCGCCGGCAGGAGCATCCTCAGAGGAAACTGCTAGCCAGTTCAAACGCTGTGATTTCTTGTGACATCTCTCCAGCTATCTGCCTGTAAGCTGCTGTACACAGAAGAGGTTTAATGGGGCTGAATGGAATACCTTCTGCCTATTGTCACAGGACTCAAAAGCCTGGACCATCACCAAAACAGGAAAGAGAAAACCTAAGCTGTGAATCCAACCGAACAAACTGGCCGGATTATAACGGTGTTGGGAAAGCCCAGCTTTTATTATAGCTGGATTGTGTGCTGCTCAGCACTGCGAGCAATCGGAGTGCAGCAGCAGTAGGAAGTGACCCTGTAGGGAGCAGCCTGCAAGCCAAACACGGCAGAACCCAGAGAGGACAGTACGCAGAAGCAGGGAGGAGACAAGGGTAGGGCAGATGAAGAGTTATAAGGAAGAAGCTGGGAACACATTTGTAAAAGTGCCTAAGGGACCACAGGAAAAAGCGTGTTCCTTTTAGGACAATAGGAACAGAAGTGAAGGGTACATCTTCGCAACTGAATTACTGCAGTAATACATAAATTGTGCATCATCACGAGTAATGGCTCAGCAATTAAGGGCATGGATACCTCTCCGCACATTCCAGCTGTGAGGTAAACCACACTTTTTTATGATTCCTCCCTCAAAGTTTAAGCATTCATAGTCTTCTGGCTGGGAGCATGTGCTCAGTCACTGCTCTGCTGACACGCAATAACTCAATGAACTCTCTGGGTCCAACAGCCCAAATGCCCATGGGATTAAGGCTACAATCCTGAAAATTAATTAATTAAACTCTAGGTCAGGCTTTGTCTTATGAGGCTGAGCTGCTGCAGAAAAACAGAGCAGGGGTCACAAAATTAAAGATCATCTCATTGTGAACACAGGAAAGACATGAAGGTGGCACAAGCCATCCCGTGGTGGCTGAGTACCCACTTGGCAATATTTGCTCTCCTTTAACCCAGCCAGTTGAATGCCGTGTCTGGGCTGATATATCAATATATGAACCACCTCTTCACTGAGGGCTAAAAGAACCAGCTGAAGAAAAAGATAAAATAATTAGGGTAGTCTAGATGCTGCCCCCAGGCTACATCCTTACCACCTCCAGTGAGATGAATGATGGATCATGAGGTCCAGGGAAGACTGAATTCATAGGGCTTGGGCACCACTGCCTCACTGTTTCTGGAGGGGCTTGGCGGAGTAGGAAAACGAGGGAATAAATTGGGGTTTTCTCTGGCTGACCGTGTTCCTTCCTGCAGTGACTGCTGAGGCTGAGAATCGCCCTGGAGGTGTCCTTCCCCCAGACCCTACACAGTGGTCCAGTGAGCCCCAGATCTCCTCCCTTCCCCCTCAGTTCACAGAAGAAAAACAGTAAGATGTTTCCGTTGGCTTTTACATCATCTTTTTGTAGAGACTAATCTTCAGTTTCAACAATACATCTTTTGTGAAGCACTCCCAGCAGAAACCCTAGACACCTTCCCTAAGATCTGTTTGCTTACAGAAGACGAGGTAGGATTTGTTTAAACCCAGCTAGATTAATGTCTTGCAGACATTAGCGAAGTGAGATTTAATCAGGTTATTGCTCTACATTTTCCAGGGAAATAAATCACACTTATTACTAGGTTGGAATAAGATGTAAGGCTTGGGCTGAGAAAATTTAGTCTTTTTTGTTTTACCATGGGGGGAGCGAATGGATAACTCAAAAATTGCGGCAAGGCTGTTGAACAGGGAGCTCAGCAAAAGGCCCTCAATAACTTGTAGGAGAGAAAAGATAAAGAAAGCCATAATGCCCAGTGCCAGACAAGGCCTTGATCCCCATTCCCCGTCATGTGGAGGTCCAATCCTGACTATTTTACTCAGGGTCTGTATCAGTACAGAAAGCAGACAGGAGTGTTCAACAGTGTTTCAAGTAGACTCCCAAGGTCCATTTGAGATCCTCCAGGTGAACTCTCCCATAACCCTGGGGACCTCACTCCTCTTCTGGGTGTCTGTTTCTGCCTGGCACATGAGGATGTCTCCTTGTATCAGAGGGGTGTTGTGGGATCAAGCAACCTTTGCAAACCTTCTTACAGACCCTAAATGGAAACTGTGATGGTCAGCAGGTCTCAGAGTGTAGGCATATCCTTTCTAAATTTGCAATATGCGTTTAACAATGAACATGCGACTGTATTTATTCCCTCCAGACATTTTTCTAAAACAAGGCTGGCTAGGAAAAAAAAAAAAAAAAAAAAAAAGCAGCTCTTTTTTCAGATTTTAAAACTGCTCTTTCTCTCATTCAAAAAACAAAAAGACTTCGCTCTCAGCTACACTAGCAGTGTTTTCTTTAGTACAAATGCTAATACGTCCTCTTGTATAAAACCATGGATGTGCAAGAGACAAAGTTGGAGAAATCAAACCGCAAAGGTCCTCTTCTCTACACCAGCACAGGAACAGACAGCTGAAGCCAATACAAATCTTTCTGCTAACTACAGGTTAGTGTGCGCAGAAATGCCCAAAGCCCAAAAGCTTTACATCAATTTCCCCTTACCCAACAGGCTGTGCAAACACTGGAGAAAGCAAGTTACAGTAACACAGCCTGCAATCAAGGTTCAAATTGTGTAACAAAACAGCACACAACACAATGGGACCAAGTCAAAATCTTATTGCGGAGCACAATAAAATATATCCTGTTCGTTATGACGGAGAAAAGGAAATATCAGGCGAGGCAGCACAGTTGCTTGTAAATACCCTCCTGCCAACGCTTTCCCTGGATAAATTAGTCCTCTGAACCCTGACTGCATCAGCGTGAATCAGCCTGCCTGCTCCAAGGTAAAGGCTATGATTCTGTTTCGTGTTCAATGGGAACTCTTTTCCCAGCCTTTTCTTGGCTTCCTGCTCAGAAAGAACAGACTCTCTAGAGACAATTTTGGATCTGGACCACAATCTTGCTCCCTTCAGATAACTAAGTGTCTCTGGGCAGGAGTACATTTAAAGAAGCAGCTGGTAATTATAAGCCAAGTGCTCACTGGCAGGATTTCCCCCTGCTGCTGAGCCAATGCTTTTGGGAACTAAATGACTCTCTGGTGATAATTATCAGGTAAAACCCACAAGCCAGGGGAGGTTCCCTCATTAGAACCATCAGCAAGAAACAATGCAAAGGTGGGCGGAGGATGGCGGAAAATTGTGTCTGAGGGTTGCTTGACTCCCTTGTCCTCCATGCACCAGACGTGGTTGTACGTAATTGCTGGGCATTTTCTAGGTAGTGCTTGAAAGCTACAAAATCTGTTCCCACACCTACAGCAGTAATAAAACCAAATGACCTTTTCCTTCCAGCTAATCAAAAAGAACTGAGCAGCACTTACTCTTTTGGAGGGTTAAGGTCTTCTGGGCGAGCCTCGAAGAACCTGAAGACTTCATCGCACTGTGAAATGTGAGGAGGAAGCCGAACCAGCGCCTGCAAAAGGAAACAGGGAGGGAGAAGCACTTAGAAAAGTCAAGTGCAAAACATGGCCTCAAACACCTAAACTACCAAGCAAGAGGAAGCAAAACAGTCCTGGCAGGCGGAAGGGAATACAAAAGGAAAGCATCGCTCCTGGCTACTTAGCCGAGAAGAAAGGAAACGGCACGTCTTTACTGCAAATGTCAAGTAGGTTCCAATGAATTTAGACAAGTAGACAGTACCTAGAATCAGCCAATGTAATTTTTTTGCCACACATACAAGAGCAGAATTTGGCCCACGTGTGCAAAACCATAACACAGAGTAGATAAGTGCTCTGTGGCTGGGACAGTCTCCATGACATGTGTTTGCATGGCACCTCAAACAGTGTGCTCAGGGCTCATGGGCTCTATGTTAATGCACACAAGTTCAAGCAGTGAAAATCTACAGACTCAACACCCACTAACACAACAGATTAATGTGCTTCGTACCACTTTCCATTAAGCACTGTCAACAGAAAAAGCAGAGTTTACTAAAAAAAAAACCCTAAACCAAACAACAATTTACTCCTAGATTGACAGGAAAAGAAGTTTGATTAACTGTCTGGAAAAAAAAAGGCAGAGAGGCAGAGAGGCTGAGAGGCTATTTGCACGAAGAAGGCTTCACTGCAGCGCACCTTGGCTAACAACTCAGCAAGGCACAGGTACCCAGCGCTTGTCACATGCAGCAATAGTTAAGTACAATTCGGGAAGCAACCACATTATGTTGAAGCGTACTGGAAAGCAAGACTTCAAACCAATGAGACAAGCATGCAAGACAGAAAAGTGCTATGAATTTGTTAAGACTCCAGAGCTCGATGGTACCATAAGAGGCCAAAGAGCTGTCCCCAGCCCACGGAGATGGGACAGCAGCTCTAAGTGACATTACTCTGAGATTGCCTCCAGAAACGACCGGCAGGAGAGGAAGAGAGGCTGGAGTTCACCTCCTCCTGTTCTAAGTTATGTTGAAAACAGGCCACCGGATAAATATAGACCAAGCTTCTTAGAGGTGCTGTAAACCTGTTTGGCAAAATGAGATTGTCTGGCTCTTCTACTAGTTGAAAGTAGGACAAACAATCTTGAATGATGGATGAAAAACTGCACCAGAGCTAAATGAAGGTGCATTACAGCGAACTGGTTATGCTAACCCATGAGACATCTGATTGATGTTGGTCAGACACGCCAGAAGGCCCAGCCAAAGCATGAAGGCAGGACAGGGCAGTTGGTTATCCTCACAGCTGTTTTTAACCAAGCTTTAGAAGTGGCCAGATTTGTTTCTAAGACCACTCCTGCTTGGGGATACGAAGAAAAAGAGGTGAAAAATGAAAAAATTCTGCTCTGAAACTACAGGTCTCCTGTATTACATGATGGGGTCTTGTTTGAGATGGCCTCAAACTCAAAGCCGAGTGCTTCCAGACCTATGGCTTACCTTTCCCTGGTGGAGGGGTGTTATGAAAACACAAGGAAAATCCATTTGGTATAAGAGGCCTGTGAAGAACGAGGCACTGGTGTTTGGTCACATGCAATTGCACTACTAAGCAGAAGAAGATACTTTGCAATAAAGAAGCAGCATCGGATGCCGAAGCCTGGCAACAGCCCGGCAGGTCCAAGTGCCGGAGCACGTGTACAGAGCACTGCTGGTCCCAGCACTAACGCAGGATGAAACTTACCAAGTGGAAAACTCAAGTGCTTTATTTTGAATGGAGGACGCTCTGGTCCCCACCGCTACCCACTCAGTCTTGCCATCCTGCCTGAAAGCGTAACAAAGGTGAGGCCTCTGCACTTATTCCTAGTGTGCATAAACACATGCATCCAGCTGGTAAATCAAGACTAACACCGGGAAGTCGGGAACTGCCTGGGAATACTAACAATTATGGCATGTTGAAGGAGAAAGAGAAATGCCTCGCCAGCACAGGCTAACGAGGACACAGACAACATTAGAGCATGTTTTATTCAGCTGCATCTCAAGCAGGAGACAGACTTATGCAGAGGAGCAATGCTGCCTAACCAACAGTGGATGGGGTTGAGATTTAGTGATGGCTCTATTACTAACACCCTTCTCAGTTC
Organism: Vanellus vanellus; assembly: GCF_965231255.1. NCBI lineage: Eukaryota > Metazoa > Chordata > Aves > Charadriiformes > Charadriidae > Vanellus > Vanellus vanellus. Next base: position 14,557,525 of record NC_138912.1, on the reverse strand, counting down.
GGGCAGGTTACTTAACCTCTTTCCATCAAATTCAGCAGGGATATATCTTCAGTTACCCATTCACAATGGTGGGCAATAACACTTAGCTAATCCACAGAAAGGTTATGAGTCTCAGATATTTAATATCTACAGTGTGTTTTGAAATCTCAAAGGGCTTGATCTTATGCAGTCAATGGGGCAAGGGCAAGAACTGCAAATGATGTGTATCATTACTAGAAAAACACAAATACCCAAGGTATACGCATCACAGGGGGTCCTGGACATCAGACACCTTCTCAAAGAGTTCTCTACAGGTTGCAGGTGTTCACCCTTCCAAAAATCCAGCCTACAGATGTCAATACTGAGCTGGAACACAGAGCAGATTTTCACTGATGAAGGAGCACAAATCCTACCAAGCTGCCATGGAGATTTGTGTTCCTAAATCTTCAGAAGCTTTAGGAAATCTGACCCTGCTGAGTCAGTGGTGCCCTGTCTGGAAATATCCAGGAGCACTGCGGTCCTGTCAGGCTGAAGGGGGTTAATTTAAAAGCACCTCCGTGACTCCAGGCTTTTACATGCAGTGGATAAAAATCAGCCGAAGCCATTTCCACAACCAGTCATCCACCTTCCCACCCTACGGACACGGCAGCCCTGGGGCAGGGCAGGCTCTCCTGCTTCTGAATCACCTCCCAAAGTACTACAATTTTCAGCCCAGTGCATGGAAGTGAAATGAAATCCACCTGGCAGTAACTTGCCATTGCATGTTTTTTGGGGAGCTCAGGTATAAGTCTGCAGCCAGTCAATTTTTACTTGTTTTTGTTTAAGGAACAGAACCTTAAGAAGGGGTAAGAAATGCCAAGAAAGAATAAAAAAGTGCAAACAACGGTGCAAAACCAGGCAGAGTTTGCCTATTTATTTTGGACAGTGGCAGGGAGCAGCAACGCTTTTTTGAGAAACAATCATCTCTTCAGCAAACACGCAACGTCCACCCAGGAGCAAGCCAAGTCCAACATGATTCCCGCGAGTGAACAAAAAGCACACTGACAATATGAGGGACACTGCTGTCACTCTGCAAGAGGAAACTGCAAGTTTCTGGCATTTCCAGCAAGATAGTTTCAGGGCAGCGCTGCAACAGCCTGAAGGAAAGACTGCAGGGTCAAGGAAACAAGGGTAAAGAAAAAAAAAAAAAGAGGAAAACAGATGATGAAAGGATGGAAAGGACAGGGAAGTGACCTTCTTCCTGGGATGTGGAAACCAGAGGTAAATGCACCCAGCTACAAACAGCAAGCATCCAGAATCAGCAAGGAATCTGCACAGGAAAGGTGAGAGATAAAAAGTGCCAGCGAGCAGAATTCAGCCTTGCACAACTGCTGAGTATTATCAGTAACAGCATGTTTCCTTGCTCGGCATGCAAAGGCGGATGTGCACTGCTCAGACCTCACACGCTCCTGAGGAGATACGCTTTTATGTGTTATTTCAGCCTGTAACGATGTCTGTCTTGCTGTACTGCACGTTTCAGGCAGTCTTGGAGGATGGATGATTCGAAGGGCTATTAGAAAAGCTGTAACGTCAGGCAGGGCGTGGGCAAGCAGCCCGCGGCGCTGGGGACGGCCGGCTACTCGCGCAGTGCCAGCTCATCCGCAGGCAGGATGCCGCACGCCGCACACGGCGGTTGAAGCAAAGGGGGCACCAGGCACGGGCAGGGGTTCATGGCTTAAGGTTACGTGAACTGCAGAGAGCTCCGCGGGACTGCGTTACAGCTCAAAGGCTTCGCAAAATACGTGCACGTGGGTCTAAAACCATGCGGGTACTCGTAAGGATGCACTGAGCGCTGTGTGTCGCATTTATGCAGATACATTTATAAAAAACAGACGCACAGACGTGTATATGTAGAGATATACAGCGTGCGTGTAGGCGTGTGTGTATATACGCACAGAATGATATTCACCCCACTGACGTTTATACGTCTAAAATGGGAGACTGGTCACACTTGTCTCTCAACTTGTATAGTGGCTAGAGGAAGAGGCTGCTCTGTCTACCCCACCATGGACGCCAGGCTCTGGGGCGGGGAATCACTGACTGTCTCTCCCCACAGCCCATTGAGGGAGTTCAGATATCTCTCTCTTGGATCCCTAATGTTCAGTGGGTTTAATCCCAGCTCTGCACGCAAATACAGAGACAGCTGACAGCACCGCATGGTTATGACTCCCTGACTTTTCATACTAAGTATCCTGTTCTCAATTGCTCATCATTTTAATTAAGGTTAATCATTGGTGCCAGACATTTTGGAATGGCAATGAGTCCAGCAAGGGGGAAGGTGCAGTTAAAATAGTTTGTTTCTGAGAACAGAGAAATACATTGTCTCACCTATGAGAAAACACTTTCCATTTCTGTTTTGTTGAGAGCCTCAATGACTCCAAGCTTGAACCAAAAGCACTGAAGTGTGGAGCTTTGAAGGCAAATACTGAATGACAGACAGAGAGATGGATGAAGAGTACATGATGGTGACTCAGACTGGAGAAGAGGTGGGGAGATGAAGGAATAAATAAAGAGCTGAGGGAAGGAGGAAAAAAGGGTGCAGAGTTTTGGAAGTAACTGGGACATAGTTCTGGGCCTCTGGCGTGGAAGGCCCATAAGGCAATGGAAAGTGAGGCGCTACTCCAGGTGCTGAGGGGCACTGCAAATAATTAACTCTCATTACTGTAGCTGGTCTAAACACATCAGCATTCTGAAATGTAGATTAAAAAATGACAAAGTTTGAATGTTTTTCACTTAAACTCTTTCATTCTTGACCAGGACTAACTATTACTCCATCTTCAATCAGCACTGGCTTAGTTGTACAATGGATAGAGACAGAAACGTCTGTGTATCTGTCTTGACAGGTTCAAGAATGAAACCTTGAAAGAGAGGCAGGACTGGGAGACCAAGAGGGAGGCAATTATCTTTTTGAAGTGTGGTGTCTCACACTGTGAACATTAATAAAAGAATGACCAATATTTCCTGGCACTGATGTGACTTGCTCATGTATTTTTTATTTAGGTGGCGTGCATTTGGGTACTCAAGCCTCACTACAGAAAAGCCTGTAAGCTTCTACTTAAATCCACCTCCAGCTGGGACAGCATGAAGGCATGTGACAAATTCAGGTAAGTGTTTATGACAATGGGACTTCGCACCTTAAGAGCTTCCCTGCACAAAGATGCTTCCCTCAATTAGGACCAACACGCACAAAGATGCAAGTCTGCAAACGCTGGCCTGAGTCTTGCCAGAGGGCTGTGTAAGGAGAGAGCGGTGGTTTTGTGAACCGCCGACCTGAGAAGGTCCTTCTTGAATACAGGACGGTACATACTGGACAAGCACACACCAGAGGTGTGTTTGGGAGATCAAAAGCTTAATAAATAAAATGCCCCTGGCAAGGCAGGGGGAAGCTATGAAGTTGCTCTTTCTTTCAGATTGGCAAAAACTCCTAAACAAATTAAGAAAACCAGGCCCAATAAGTCCAGAAGACCTTAAATCAAACTAAACTGATTCCAAGCCTACAGTTCAGAGGGAAATCATCCAGAGATACCAATTCCAGTGGGCAGCACACATTTACTGGCAAAACGCAATTCGTTTGGTAACTCACTCAGGTTACCAGTAAGGACATCCAGACCCTGCACTTTCATGTTTACAGATGAGAAAAGTCTGGGAAATCTTCCCCCGTGTGTCCCACTCCTCTGTTTTTCATTACAGCTTCAAAGTTTCTTGCGGCCTTAGCAAAAACACTGGCCTAATTACCTCTGTGATGGCATATCTCTAAGCTGGTACAATGCAATGAAGAATCACCCAGACGTGCAGGGTCGGGAGGCCCACGCTGTGGGGTGCAGAGGGCTCATGGCCCTGATACAGAACATTCTGCAGACCTCCTCTTAGTGCCGAGTCTCCCCCCAAACTCTCAGGCAGCCTCTACCTGTCACTGCTCCTGTGCCCGGTGCAGGAACCCCAACACATCCAAACAGCAGAAGTCAGACCTACTTCTCAGCCACACAAATCACCATGCTCTGTCAGAGACAGTCTACAAAAACAAAACAACAAATGGTCAGACATTTGCACTGCTCATTTGCCAGGGCCCATCTGTGCTTCATCTTTCCGGGGCAGATGAAATGGATAGAGAACCCTCATCTGGCAAAAGAATTACCACAAACTTTGTATCTCAACCTGCCTCCCTCCTCTGCTTCCTCACAGATTCCAGTGGACAAAGGTCTATTGTCTCATGTATTCATTTTATTATCCCATGTCAGATTTTCTCCATCAACTTCACCCACATCATTCCAGTACAATTCTCTAAATTTTTCAAAATGAAGCGTCTTGTCTGCCTACCCATTTTAGGACTATAAGCTATAAGCTTTCCACTCATCTTTTATAGAAGCAATACTGATCTTGTCAAAATGATGCTCTTGCTCTACAGTTCTATACAATTCTCTAAAGAGTCAAAACATCCACTGGACAGGGTAAGAAATGCAGAAAACAGGTAACACTTCCAAAGAGGTGGGCATGATCCTACACAAGTCACACACATTCACCAGTAGCTGCTACAGAGTAGGAAACAGTAATGAGTAATACTATTTTATTAGAAAGAAAAAAAAAATCCCTTCTTACACCAAGTGGGGATTCATTGCATTTCACTTCAGCTTTCTAGTTCGCATCAGAGCTAAGCAAGTCACTCAGGTTCCTTTTGTAGTTACAGCTGAATGGAGAGAGGTCCTGTGTCTGGTTTAGGCTGGTGAAGTAAGGCCACGCTGGTTCAGACTCACCACCTTATTTTCTGCTCCCAATTCACAGCTTTCTGTTATTCCTGTTTAACTTCATATTGGGATGGAAAGATTACAGTCAGGTTCTGAAGGTCACGTTCCCAGAAACCTTATAAGCGGTGACCTTCAGGGAAGTTATCAAGAAAGCATTTCTGAATTTTAAGGCTCTGCTAAGCCTCAGAGATGAAATCCTGACCCTGCTGAAGGTCAGTAACAGAACTACCACTGACTTCACTGTACCGAGCAGCTCTCCTTCCAAAAGCTGTTTCCCTAAATTCTTTGTACCTTTGAAGTTCAGTGCCTGAATTTCATCATTATTTTCAGTCTTGTGGACTTTCATATCCTGGGACAGGTTTGGAACAGCAATAACATAGCACAATCATCCTTTGAATAAATGCAAATTGGATGAACTATAAACATTCAAAAGAAATCTTATTCTGTAAAATATGCAGACTTAGAAGGGTTGAGAGAGGTATGAGTTGCAACTCTCAGGTCCCCTGTTTATTTGCACAAGTTGCCAACTGTGTGTTGTGGGATTTAAGGATGACTGGGTACGTCTGACCAACTACTGCCTTCATTTACTCTCTGTAATTAGGAGAAAGCTGTAGCAGAAGACGAAGAAATCAGCCTATAACTGGATCCAATGACAGGCAGGATATCATAGCTACTTCTATACTGGTTTTGAAAAGTGGGCACAAGTTTGCCTACCACCCACACTGGACACAAATTCATGTCCAGGCATGGGTCTGGAGTCAAATGCAGAGGATGGAAAAAAAAGCTTGGCATTGCTTTACTTCCCAGCACTGGCCGAAGTGCTCACCTACCGGCAGCCCAGACTGTTCAAGCACAACCACGGTCATAGGTGCTCCAACAAGAGACATCCCAGAGAAAGGGATGAGTTAGCCTGGGCCTTCTTTCCTTAAAGGCCTGACACCCCATGCAGACAGACTATGGAGGAAGTAGCCTTCTTGAAGCACTCATGCAGACATGAGATGCAGTGCCTGCTCAAGCTTCTCAGTGACTACGAGTCTCACTCTCCAATGCCATCCAGATTTAAACATCTTCTACTGTGAAATACTGAGGCAAATTAAATGCAAATGACAGCAAACTGCAAATGAAATAAAAAGACACTAGATCAGGCACAAGCAACTCATGAGCCAAAGATTACTGGAAGCTGGGAGAAGTCACTATAGATTTGTCATACTCGTTGCTGGGCACCACTCTGGCTGCTGCTGGAGATGGAAAACACTGGGCTGGGGTAAACTGGGCTAAGCCAACATGGTTGGGTCTATGCTCATAAAAGCAGCTCCTATTAATAAATAGATTAAGTGTACAGCTTGACCTCTACAGGCTGCCCAGAGAGGTTGCGGAGTCTTACACTCCGGTGACATTCAAATCCCACCTCCACGCCATCCTGTGCAACCTGCTCTGGCAGAGGGGTTGGACTAGATGATCTCCAGAGATCCCTTCCAACCCTGACCGTTCTGTGACTCTGTGATTTTGTGATTTGGGGAAGCATCCAGCCATGTCTCTGAGCTGGGCAACAGTAGCAAACCTGCCCTGTATCATCTGAACCAGAGCAAAATGAGCCAGGCTTCTCCAGGAGGAAAAAAACAGGAAGCGAGAAGGAGGGCAGCAATCACAGTGCCACAGTGTCAGCAAACGTGCCAGCGGCTGACGCCACCACACATCCCTCGGCCATGACCGGCGGGGCACTGGCGGGCCCAGCCAGGTCAGGTTGGGTCTGTCTGGGGCGCAGACAAAGGGGTCCCAGAGAAGCAGCTGCCCCTGCCGGCATAAGTCACCACTTTCTCTGTTGAGCATCCGCCGGGTGAACCCTGACATCAGCCCTCACCGCTCGCGTCGCCGGCAGTTCCTGTCTGAAGGAGGGCGTCTGGGGATGCAGTGAGACCCTACATATTTTAAAGAGAGCCGTTCGGCCGCCGGCAGGAAGACAGTGCGTTAATTGTCACACAAGAAAGATTGATTTCATCAGATAAGACTTTAATCGCAGCTTCCTCGCCCGGGGGGTGCAGATGGCATGGGTTTCACTGCCCCCGCTCCCGCATGCCTCAGGCACTTCGGCGATCTGCTCCCAATTTTGGATGAGCAAATGTCTGACTGGAGAAGTTCTTAGGAATGTATTTTTCCCCCTCCACCTGCTCCTCTGGCTTTCTAAAAACGGAAAGAAAACCCCATGGGAAATAAGTGAGGAAGTCTGGGGTTTAAATTATGCACTGACTGACACACTCGATACCTCTACAAAAACTGGGTATCCGCCTCGCTTAGAAACGACTTTTACTCTACTGTCAGAGGATTAATTATCATCAAATCATAAACTCTAAGCTAGAAAGGAAAGATTAAGTGACTTAACCTTCTTCTCAACACAGCCATGCTTTTCTGTCCTGTCATAAATTTCCAGGCTTTCACTCAGCGCCAGGAGAAGCACTCCTGGAAGCCGCTGGTCCACCCCCAGCGCTGCGCTAGCCAGCATGGTCCCTCGTGTGGCACTGGGGGACAGATGGGCAGGGAACAGAAGAAAACCCCATATTAGTTGTGCCTCTCTGCCTGCTCAACTTCTGCATTCATCATGGCTGAAGTAGAAAGAAAATCCACATTTTGGGCAGATGAGGCTTATGGCCTTTACTGAGTAAATGAGGCACAAAGCCAGTGCATAAAGGTTGCAGGGGAAAATGCTGCGAGATCCCTGGGAGCAAACAGCAGCCTGTTGTCACCTGCTCTGTTAGTCCGAGTGGTGTTTGGGAAGGACCATCCTTCCTTATGATGCACTCAACACAGATGAAGCTCTTAGCAGTATCCGGCAGGGAAAGCCCAGCGCTGGTGGTGGCCGTGAGCCCCCCGCAGCAGGGCTGCCAGGCGCCTTCCCCAGAGCTCTTACCCTGCAGTATTCGTCGATGGGCTTCAGCCTCTTCACAGCTACGTCTCGGACATGGCTCCTCCGGAACAGGATCTTACCTGAGGAGGGAACAGATGAAAGGGGAGGGTTAGGGGCATTGTCTGCTCTGCAGGATAGCCCAACAGCACCGAGCAGAAAGGGTGGTAGATGGGGTTTCATCCCTGGCGCCAACCGCGGCTGTCAGCAGTGCCGGTGGCTGAGCTCTGCAACCCCGTTATGTCCCCAGCGGAGGAGTGTCAGTGCTGGAGAGGTTTGCACAGCAGCGGCAGCTTTGTGTGTCTGTGGCCCCCCATCACTACAGGACAGACAGGGCGGCACGCTCGGAGGAGGTGTGAATAGCAGATTTTTCCCGCTCTGGAGCAAACTGCACACAAACAGGCTGTGGGGCAGGTGATGGAGGGACATGGGGCAACAGCTATTATGGGAGCGTGGATGGCACCTCTCGCAGCCAGATGCTGCTGGTCTTGGGTTTGCACAGAGATGCAGCAGATGGCCAACGACTACCACAGGCACAGCAGCTCTGTGAAACCCTGTCAACTGCCACCAAAGCCCTGCTTGTGCGAGCTGCCAAAAGGGGACCACAGGGACTCATGGGGCAGAGGGAGTTTTTCTGACTTCATCCTGTAGATAATACGAAAAGTTTTGGTTCCCTTTTAGTGATGGCGTTATCCTGGAAGGGACCGACACTATGATATGACACCCTTCCACTTCAGGGCCGCTTTGGCACGTCCATGCTGGCAGCACAGGGATGCGGATCTCCCACTGCAGATGCTCCTGCCCTTGCAGGCAGACAAACCACACAGCCAGCTCAGGAGCAAATAAAAGGCTGTTGGTGACAGAGCCCTTGTAAATCTACAGAGGGAAACCAAATAATAGAAGAAAAATAAACAAACTCTCTTTTTTGAAAGTAAAAAAAAAAAAAATAATGACCTCAGTGTCCTTGCTGGATGACATTTCTGCAAGCCAGTTAAGATTAAATAAACGGCTGGGTTTTGTGTGAAACTGATTGTAACAAAGTTTATCAAAATAATCTAGGAGCTGAGTTTCCCCACACACAAGGATGTGATGGTATTTTTTTGGCTTGAAGGGATTATATCTTCATATCCTTTTTTGGTGGTTTTCTTCCCTTTTTCTTTTGTGCTGTATTTCTTTTAATGTAATGAGACAAGAATAAATTATATGTTCTACTTGTGGTGGAAGAAAACACTATCTGCCAGCATTATTTAGTCCATGAAATGTCTATGTAAAAAAAAAACACTGGCACATATACCACCCTCTGCTCCAAACTACTTCTGCCAACAGGAAAATGAGATACTTATCTGTAGATCTTGGGATAAGAAAAGGGACTATAAAAAGAAATCAGACCCAAAATCTGCATATGTGACTTTGATTTTGTCATGATTACACAAGCTGAGAGGTTAATGAAATGGCAGCCTTTAACAGACCAGCAGCAGAGGCTCTAAACTCTCCCAGACTCTGCCCCTTTTGGTTGCCTTTTCCTCCACAGCTGCTAATCTAGAAGGTGTTAAAGCCTTTTGTTTCAGACAGGAGAAAGTGGTTTATCTCCATCCCCAATTCTGGCAGCAAAACAGTTTGTCCTGTGAGGTAAAGCCATTTCCTAGTGCCATAAATTTGCCCCTCTGGATTCCCTGTGGTTATCTCATTACGAAGCTGGTGCTGAGCCATCCCCGTAGGATGTGATGCCATGTGGCCACAGAGCACAGGGAAAATCTTCAATAGGTGTCTGAGACGTTCATCTCAGCTTGAGCAATTTAGTCAAAAGCTGCTAGAGAAGGAAAGTGACACTCCTGTCTCCCTGCACCAAAACATTGCTGCTTTTCTTCTTCTCTGCCTGGTAAATAGGGAGAACTATCTGCACTTCCAAAACATTTCTTATTATTTCTAATAGCCTCCAGGATCACACTGCACTTGTACTGCATAACTGCGGTAAGGCGCTTTTTGGGACAGAAGGGCTGTGTGGGTAGCTGTAGAGAAAAGACTAGTTCCTTTCTCAGTGCTCCTGAAACATTGGTGTGGGAGATCTTGGTATTTCTTTACAACTTTTACAAATATACTGCAAAGAGAAAGCGACATTTTAGAAACATTCTCACTTTCTGGCTTTCCTGTTTTCAGTTCAAGCCATGAGTTGAAAGTAGAACTGGTGACCATATAAAAACATAAAGGAACTAAAGACTTAAACACATTAAAGATCTCCTGTAAATGCAATTCAGCTTTCCTAAAAAGACAGGGAGGCCCAGTCTTCAAAGTAACATAATAAATGAAAGACTCAAACATAAGAAACAAGATAAATATAATAAAGAACGTTATATTAAACACAGAGTACAAAAAAGACCCCAGGATATGATGAGTCTTAAATCAGTCCTTAAATGGAGATGGAAAATATCAGGATGACTGTGGTGTTAGGATGAAGCAAAGCCCAGAAGGTGCTTCCATTTTTATCCCTTCAGAAAAAGGAACATTTTCCTTTTGCCGTTGGAATCTGGAAAAGGCTCGATGAGGGCTGTGGGTAAGATCTGTAGCTGCCCAGTCCATTATGGCATTCAAAACTGAGATCTGGAGCAGGCTGAGCAGTTTAGAGGACCATGGAGTAGCAGTCAACAAGGAAAAATAGCAAGAATTAAAACAAGGAGACTCCACAAGCACGTCCAGTTCTGGCGGGCAGCAAGGAGGGACCCCCTCACAAATCCTGGGGGTCCTCAGGCAGAGAAATCTCATTGCTGGGGGTACTGAAGCACCTCTAAGGAGGGACAACTTCCCAAATGCCCAGCTTCTCCCCTCCTCTGGGAAAAAAAAAACTGCCAACAGAAGCTGTCCAAATCCGTTCTGATCGATCAGCAGGAACCACTGCAGATCCAGTATGAGTTACTTGTGCTTCCTCCAGTTCTCCCATTTCCCCCGTCTTCCTCCAAAACCAGGGGAGGTCCCATGGGACTGGAAAAGGAAGGTAACCTGAGAGGCCTGCGCTCCTTTACACTCTACAAACGGGTGCACTGGACACAGACCCCTTTAATGGAAAGCTTTGACTAGCAAGGTAGTTAGGAACATCCTGTTATCACCATAAAGAATCATAGAATCATAGAATGGTTTAGGTTGGAAAGGACCTTGAAGATCATCGAGTTCCAACCCCCCTGCCATAGGCAGGGACACCTCCCACCAGACCAGGTTGCCCAAGGCCACCTCCAGCCTGGCCTTGAACACCTCCAGGGATGGGGTCTCAACAACCTCTCTGGGCAACCTGTTCCAGTGCCTTACCACCCTCAGAGTGAAAAACTTCTTCCTAATGTTTAATCTGAACCTGCCCTCTTCCAGTTTAAAGCCTTTCCCCCTCGTCCTATCGCTACATGCCCTAGTAAAAAGTCCTTCCCCGGATCTCCTGTAGGCCCCCTTTAGGTACTGGAAGGCTGCAATAAGATCTCCCCAGAGCCTTCTCTTCTCCAGACTGAAGAGCCCCAACTCTTTCAGCCTCTCCTCATAGGAGAGGTGCTCCAGACCTCCGATCATCCTCGTGGCTCTCCTCTGGACATGCTCCAGCAGGTCCATGTCCTTCTTATGTTGGGGACTCCTGGATGCAGTACTCCAGGTGGGGTCTCACCAGAGTGGAGTAGAGGGGCAGAATCACCTCCTTTGACCTGCTGGCCACACTTCTTTTGATGCAGCCCAGGATACGGTTGGCCTTCTGGGCTGCGATCGCAGCCCAGATAAAGACATAATGAGCAGGCAGAGAGCCAAGCAGTAAGAGCATGTAAGAGCTAGCGAAGGGCCCTCAGGATGGCAGTGGAAAGGAGCATTTCATGCAGCACTAACATGAAGCAGGGGTGGCCTGGGGTGGCTGGTAAATTCAGCGCAGCCTCAGCAATTCCCTTGCGAGGATGGAGTAGTGGTTTATCTGCTGCTTGGCTTTTCCTCTGGGTAGCTTCCGCATCTCTAAGGAAGGGGTCTACTTGTATGTGAGTACATACAGTGCTGCTTCCTCTCTCTCAAATTTTACGGCAGCGCTTTTAAGCCTACTCAGGCACTACAGCCTTGCTTTACAGAAGGATGAGCAACTTTTTAACCATGCTGCAGGCCAGCTAGGAAGTGAAGGGGAAGTCTATGTCTGTCTCAGATGGGAAGCAATAGACTACACAAGACAGCACTGGCTCGTGTAAGTATTTCATTCCCTGATGTGCCAGGCTCCAACTGGGCCAAGGGAGGTCTGGCACATGTTAGGAAGAACTCTGAGAACTGCAGCACTGGGAAAGAGATGTGGTGAAGACACAGGGCTCCAGCCCTGCTGCTAATGCAGGATAACAATATTTATTTTTACCCTTTTTTCTTTAAAGAAAATATTATTCCTAGGAAATTAATGTGGATAAGAGGCAAAGTATCAGGTTTAGCATTGTAGGGGACATCTTAAGTCATCCCTTCATCTCTCTGTCTATATATATAGATGTAGCCTTTAATTCCGCGACCACACACCCCTTCTCCCACAAGACCTCAGTTTCCTCCTGTATACACAGCGGGCGCACAAAGTGGGAATAATAAAGCTATGCAGGAGACCGTCTATCTGGCAGCTGCTGATTCTGCAAGCTTAAAGGTATCCTCTGAATAGCATTTTATTTCTGTGTAACCTCACACTTAGAGTAGTAAAGGCTTAAAAGCACCCCAACCCCCTGGTCCTCCCATTAGTCTACAAGTCTGTGCTAAACACACCAAAAACACTTTGTAATGGTCAAGGATGTGGTTTATGCAGAGAAGCAGCCCAGCTCCTGGTGGGCTTGGTGACACTGTGGAGCATGGTCTGGAGGCAGCACAGCACCAGGCATCACTAGGCTGAGAAGCACCACAGGTCCCCAAGGGGATGCCTAGCAGGAGTCCAGTCTTTCCTCTTCAAGGGAGGGGGACATACGCTATACAGCCCCTACAGTCACAGCAGATGAATCTAGAGAAAAGAACATAGCCCTCGCACAGTTACAGGTTCTCCTTTTGGGCTAAGCAGCTTCCTTCAGTGTAACTAAACGCATTTTGTTGCTCAAGTATTTTTATGAAGGCTTCTACTCCTTACACATAGCTGTTATTACTATTTTTATACACTGAAGAAGCACAGATGTGCAATCAGATATGACACAAATTCCCCTCAACCCATTTAAGCTGTGACATCCAATCCAAGATACTGCATGAAACTCTCAGGCACTTATCACACAATGTAATTCCCAAAAGGAGCATTTAAAGGCACACTGCCACCTTGCAATGTAAAATAGATAACTCGACAGCACAGCACTATGGGATAGAAGAACAATTTTATGTTTCTCACGGAAGTACGTGTGATTGTCAAACAGATGGCAATCTGACAGCAGACAAAAAAGAGGTGTGTTCCTTACAAAATAATGTCTTATTTTTACATGGGGATCCCAGTTTCCATGGATTGTTTCATCCACGATTTCCTGGAGTCAGAAAGCCAGTGCCAGGGTCCTAACATTGATGCCATTTGCTCCTGACAAAGAAAGGGGAGGGAAATGATTCATACTGTTTCCACTGGTGGGAGGGGGAAGGACTTTTTTTAATAAGTAGAAACTCGTGACAGTCAGAACTGTTGGCCGAACTTGGCTGCCAACAAGCCTCAGTTGATAAAGGCCTTTGCTAATCAGCAGGAATTACTATGGAAGGTGACAAGAGGTGATGGAGACAGATGGGGCAGCCAGGAAAGACAACACAAGCAATAACAATATATGGGGGGTGGTGGGGAGGGTGTCCTTCTGCACTTGGATCCTGTTTTTAATGTACATAAGCTGCAATGTTAAAGAAAATCACCAAGAAGCCATAAAGGATGGGAAGTAACATGGCTTGGCTATAAAAGAATATCACCAGGAAGAGAAATCTTCCTCCATGAGAAGTGATAAGCAGAATATGCCCTTATGTGAATAATTACAAGAGGAAACCAAAGACAGGCAAGAGGTGGAGCTAGATTCCCCACCAGCAAAGAGCTCCTACTGCTGAACCTGACTGCTTTTCACTGTTGGTAGGGGTGGCTACTATCCTCCAGGGACAACAGCATCACCTCTAGAACAGCTTCACTAGTAGCAACTTTGGGAATTCAAGCACCAAGCACAGCTGGAAGAAGGAGAAAAGCCACAAGCACCAATGCTGAAATTCAGGAGTGACAGATGGGGGCCACGGGGTGCAAATCTCAAGCTAACAGCTCTGTTACCATTTGTACAGTGTTTTGCATAAGCCAAGAGGCTACTTCATTTTGCTCTGTGTTGTGCTGCTATCACCCGGATAACCCACTGCCCCTGTAACCTCCTCTTCAGCTTCCCCAGCTGCAAATCTCCCACCTCTCCAAAGCAAGGCAGGAATCAGGGTGCAGGCAAATTATGCAGTGTTTGGTCTGGAAAGGGTGCTACAAAATTACGCTTTTTATTTTCTTACCGTGGGGCAGCTCTCTGTGCATTGCTCTGTATGCACCAGCAAACCTGAAAAAAAATCCATCGCCTTGCTTAAACCAACTTTATCACCGGAGCACAGTAAAGTATAGCACCTACCCCACACAAGAGGATCGCAGTGTGAGCACAAATCCCCAGATCCCTTAAAACTGAACTTCCCAGTCTGTGAGTGATTGCAAAATGTTGGGAGTGTTGATGCACCGAGTAAAGTCTTCAATTTCTGCAGTGAAATCTGTGCCTCCTCGAACTACACAGCTCAGCTTCCCCAAGGTGGAAAGTGAACTCATTTGTAATTACTGGTTGCAAGTGCTACATTAGCCAGCAAGCAGCCAACTGCTTTTACTCGCAGAAAGCAGCCAGTTTGTCCAAGGGGAGAGGGAGAATGGTATTTATACCTGCAGCCACCAACACCAGCAACTGGCACACCCTCACCCGGAGGAACTGACCTGATGATAATTCCGAGTCCCACAGAGATGAGGAGCCAAAAGAGGGTCACGTTTTCAAAACATCCGAGAAACGCTGCCTTAGGAAACAGCACGGCTTCCTCACACAGAGGATGCAGGAGTGTCCCCCTCTTTGCATAACTCTTTGCTATGCTGGGAGCAAAAGGCACAGAAAAACAGGAAAGTCTATGCAGATCCAAAGCATCACCCTTGCCTACGCATACTTCTCCCCTAAGATAAGAATCTGCACACTTATACATCCACTGCAACCTGCGTTTTTTTGAACATCCTCCATAAAGATCCGTTTCCAAATTTCCAGGACCAAGTCATCTAACACGTGGAAATAACAGGGCTTAAATAACGATCAAACTGTCTAGACACTATACCAAACTGATCAGAGAAACATCAAACACTACATCTCATTGCTGAAACACTTGGTTTTCCTCCTGTATCAGCTGATGCTACTGTCCTGCTTTCACCTAGGTAGTTAGAGGCTCCTAACCTGTGATCTCCAAATCACTAGTCCACAGATAGTCTTCAGAGTTACGTTCAAGAGCAACTTTCACTCTCTGGCCAGCGTGGGAATGATGTGGATCACTGTACATTGGTCCAATGAGTTTGGGAACCAGCAGTCCCTGTTTGTATTACATATTTGCTGGTGAACATGCTTGTATCATCCAAGCTACGCCAGCTCCTGACCCCAGAGCAGGAAAAGGCAAGAGCCTCACAAATGCCTTTGTGCCACCTTCACCATGAAAAATGCTCTTCCTGAAGGGCAAGATCATGCCTCTGTAGTTACATTAATTAAACTCTTCCTCTGCTCTTTCCAAAAACACATCAAGTACCACCTTGCTCAGTGGGGTCTGCTGAAGTCAATAGGAGTCTTTCTACTGACACTCGGTGGTACAGACCCTCAGGAAGGACCACATGGTTCCACCTCAATCTTTTAAAGCAGAAGCCTTAACGAATTGAGCCTCTTAAAACATTTGCACTGTCTTATAAGCTCTTACGAGACTTGTCATTAATGCACATGCTGGTGTGACACTAAGCCCGAGACAGTACCTCAAACACACTGGGCCAGTGCCACCCTCGCCAACAGGGAGCCTTTGAGCTACATCCACTGGGGTCGAAGACCTTGCAGTGAGGTCACTGGATGGAGATGGATTTGCACCACACCCTTGCCAAACTACACTGGAAAAGCTCAGTAAGGTCCTAGCCACATCCTTTGGTGTGACTGGCAATAACACTGCTTGGGAGACTCCACCCTTAAGCTGGTTGAGAACCGGAGCTGTGAATAAAATAATATTTGCACTCATACCACGTAGATCAAAGTTATTATTACTAGGAGGTAGGTCATGCAATAACGTGGTGCTATGGCGTGTAGTCTTACAGGAACATTGCAGGTAGAAATTGAGGGGTAGGGATGCAAAGGTGGCTTCACAAGGTCACAAAATGAGCACACACTAATGACAGCAATAAAGCCAGTCCCTAGATCCCTCTACTGAGCGCATGAGAATGAAAATACATCTACCTTAGCATCTGGGGCCAGAAAATCTTTCTGTTCAAACATTTATTCTAATCAAAACCAAATCCTCGATTTCTGCTACAAATGAGGCAAAATTCTCTCCTGTGGAAGACCTCCATTAAGTCAGCTGCCAGGTACACATGTCCCACATCACAGGAGGTGAAACCCAGCAGTCCGATTGGCAGGGACAGTGCTCCTCAGAGCAGTTGTGGTATTTGGAAGGCACCAATTAACACAGAAATTAAACAAACAAACAACGTGGCGGCAAACATAACTAGGTGTCTGTGCTTGTCAGAGGCTGGAACTCACCAGCTAGGTTTTCAGAGAGCAGTATTCAGAAAGCAAATCCCCTGTGCTTTGCAAAACAGAGCACTGTTCTCTCTTTCCAAAGGGAAGTGCTCTCCTGGAGTCCTCTAAGCAAAACCTGTGACTAGTTTTAAGCTGAATTTTCACTAGAGGATGACAGGCACTGAAGCTGTTGAACGACAACCAGACCAAAGCTGGCCAGCCTCCCGCTCAGGAAGCTCATCTGCAGAGCAAGACACCACCTCAAACCAAAGGCATCATTCTCTGGTTCCAGACACGTCTTTTTAGTATGTCTTATCTTTTTGTGTCATTAAGACAATCTCCGGTAGGGATTTCCTCTCTGCCTGCTCTACTCCCTGATAAAGCTAACGTTGATTTCAAAGGCTCACGAGCGGGCGCTTTAAGGCAGGGATGGCTGATTCCTGTGCGTTACAGGAGAAGAGAGATGGGCGCTTTTATTTTCAGCGCATGTTGGGGGTCTGACTGGTGCAGTCATGTTTGCACCTCCCTGGGCTGTCTCTGCAGCTGGACCTGCACCCCTTCCCCTGCCTCCTCTGAGCCTGCAGTGCAATAAGCCAGCTGGGACGTGCGATCTGGCCACAACGCCTGACGAAACAGCCTTTGGGTCAGGTCTGTGGCCAGGCCACCCAGCAGCACCTCCCCTTTAACCCTTGGCCATGAAGCCACCCTTATTGCCTCTTCCCAGCTGATGGATGCACAGCTAACCCGCTCCTTTGGCAAACAGTGGACATGGTGATCCACGCGGGCGCGCGTAGCCTGCACTGACACGAGCCAGTGTCCTGTCACTCGGCCTCCCAGGGACAGCAAAGCTCACTCAGATTGCTCCACCTTGGCTGCATGACTAAGAGCACTCACACCAGCAGTTACCACAGCTCAGCTGATGCACAGGAACAGGGAAACGATTTTATAATTACTTATCAGATAATCAGCCTCCTTCACACCCGGCTCCTCCATGTGTGAGCACTTCAGGCATTTCCAGCTCAGGCCACCTAAGCCGAACTACACTCACGTGCGACTTGGCACCAGCAGTGCCTGCTGATGCCAGAAGACAGCTGAGGACAATCTCCCTGAAAAACTCATCTCGGTTCCTCCACGTGCAAGTAAGCACAGCGTTAAGGGTGTCAGAGCACCCAAGAGGACAGAGTTGCTGCCCTGGAGCTCAGGGTGGACGGTGCCCAGCATCCCCAGCTTTCCAGGGCCACCTTCTCCTGGGTTCAGCAAGTGCCTATGTCCGATCAAAGGAGAAAACGGCACTGTCGAATGCCAACAGCTTCACCCACCACAGAATAAAAAGCCTCTTTCAGGGATTAATGTTCTAAGCAATTACTCACCCCTTGAAAGGAAAAGTGCCTTCAGCCAAGGTGACAGCAGGACCCTAGGACTATGCATGCTTTCGTTTCCCTTTCACGGTTAATATGGCCCTTTCATTTCCCAGGGCGAAGAAAAAAAGGTAGACTGGAAACTAATGTTTCGTTATTTTTTATTTTTAATAAGGATCTCTGGGCCAGCAGCATAAAAACATGAAAATAACCCCAACTTTATTGCTAAATTAAAGAAAAAACAGTAACATGAATAGGCACAGAAATCTGAATTAGGAATGTAAGCTGATAATTACCCTTCCGGGCCCTGATTAATTGCACTTGAAGCCACAGAGACACTGAGCAGCCAAACGGGACTGACTGCTAACAAAATCCACACCACCAAACAAACTGGTCTTTCTCTCCCTGTGCCACCACACAGGAATGGCAGCTCCCCAAATGCTGTTTGCCTTTGTGTCCTGGTGTGCAGTGCTACGCAGGGCTGGCCAGAGGTACAGAGTCCCCCTATTGGGTACCTCAGGTGACCCCTCTGAGGTGGTCCAGCCTGCAGACTTCTGGTCTCTAAGTAGGTCAAGAATGGACAGATGCCACCTCCTCCGTTTCTAGATAGAGGATCACCATCTATGTGTTTAGCTGCTACAAACCAAGAATTCAAGCTTCACTGGTAGTTATAACACACTAAAAAGGGACAGAAGACTTGGTCCACTTTGTTGCAGCAATGTAAGAGTGTTGCATCTGGTTGGGTCAAAGATCTCTGTAGTCCAGCTCCCTGCGTACAAGAGTGGCCAGTAAAACAAGCACGAAATTCAAGAACAGGACATACGTAATGGGATCCTTCTCCTGATATATACTCCCCATTCCTGCACATCAGTGGTTAGATTTTTTTCCGAATTAGAAAATAATTTTTAACAACCAGTGTTGGCTACATCCTATGGAAATTGTTCTAGTACATTTTCGAACCCACAGATATTGTGGTCCCTATAGAGTCCCCTGGAAATTAATGCCATAATTTAATCACACAGCATGTGATTACATACTTCCTTTTGTTCACTTTAGGTTTGCTTTCCAAATTTCACAGGCTGCACTTGGGTTTTGCATTCTGAGAAATAAAAATAATCATGTCCTCCTCACTTTCTGAAATTCTGCGTGATTTCACGAACTTCTACTCTATCCCACCCATCACCTCTGTTCCAGACTGAAGACTTTTAGTCTATTTATTCCCCTCACACAGAAGCCAATTCACCTCTGTAATCACCTCTGTCGTCCTTCTCAGCACCTTAGTTTATTATATACCCTTTTTGAGAGGCAATGACCAGACCCGCACACGGTATTCACGATGTGGGGAAATGGTGGATTTCCGCAGCTGAAGCTCTGGGTTTTGTTTCCCATTCTTTGCCTAATTCTTTCTAACACCGCCTTTGGCTTTCTGACTGCTCCTGACTGTTGAGCTGTAGTTTTTGTGGAAACATCCTCAGAACTACCGAAATCTCCTTCCTGGAATGCAATGATCCTTTTTTTTCTCCCCATAGCACTGCTTTGTACTTGCCAACACTGAACTGCCTTTTTACCACCAATACCACGAGATCCAACTTTTTGCAGTCAGCTCCAAATTTGAATATCCTTAGTAATTTCATGATCAGCTATGTTAGTTATACCACTAACACCCTCTATTGCAGATTCTGGGTTGAACAGCACAGATCTTAGCCAGATCCTTCAAGAATCCTTGCTGGTAAAACCATGCTTCTTTTTGGATATGAAGTTTTTAAGTCTTCGTCCCCAGAAGATAGGTTGTTTTAAACTGTGGGCTCATTTGCACCTACTGGCTTTCAATCCCCTATTTTAAAAACTTTCCTGTAACATTTTTAATTTCAAATGACAGAAACCAAGGATTATTGTTAATGTCCACAAATGCCAAAGCATCCATCCTTAAATGAGGGTTCCAATCTGGCAGAAAATAAGCCTACAGCCTATGTCAGTCACACATCAAGTAACAAGAAAGGCTGTTAATACAATTATCTTCTTATTGCTATTTTGGGAGGCACAGTAGGTTTTGATGGAGCTTGTAGTAATAGGATCTCTTAAGCCATAATTTACGAGCACGTCTGTCTTGAACAATTTTCCACATGGGAAATTAATCACATTCTGCCTAATGGGAGGAAAAATATCCCTTTGCAGTTTGAATTGGATTTGCCATGGTCAATTGGACGTGGGATTCTTCTTTATCCCTACTCATAATCTGAGGTGTAGTGTTGCCGTCCAAAATTCACTGCGTTAGACTCCAAAGCTATTTCACTGACAGAGATATTTCACTGACAGGTGATACTTTTATCCAATGCCCACAATGAAATAAGTCAAATATACCAGCATGACACAGCCACAAAATTGGATTGCGGCATGTGTCAGGTATTGTAGATAATTATTGCAGAAACCACCTCCCAGTAAATTTTAGTTGCTGCTTCTGTATAGTCCAAGTGTACTTCGGTGTTGCTTCTGTGAAAAAGAAATACTCAGGACAGATTTAGGAAGCAGGCAAGGCATCTCTCCCCACCAATGGACCCTCACAGATCACCTGGAGCCTGGCCTGGATGAAACAGCTGATCTGGCTTTGCTCAGGACCGCACTCGGCGACGCAGCTCAAGCCACCATTTCACTGAACCATGTTACGATTTGAAGGCGTGAAACAAGTTGCCTGGGTTGTGCTACTACCTAAAACATTCATGGTCCTCCCTCTGATGTGTACCTGTATCCTGGTGGTACAACAGCAGTGAATTTAGCTAAGGAAACGGGTTGCATACTTGAAATCACACCACCAGCAGCTCCACTTGGTACAGGAGTGCAAGACCTCTCAGCAGAGCCACGTCACTGCCCATCCAAAGAGGCACCACCAGGCACAAGGTCCCGGTAGACATAGCTGGATGCTGAAGGTCACTAAACACTGGGACCATGTTCTGAATGACAGAAGACAAGGTATCAATGACAGCTCAAGCACTCACAGGTCTCATCCAGGTGTACAATGCAGACATTTATTCCTGCAGTTAAACTGCTGCAAGAGACCACAAGGAATTGAAGGTTCCCCATGTGCCAGGCTAATGACTCATCTGGAGCCTAGCTGTTCCTTATATGTCCATCTGCACTCAAGAATGAACTGTCCAGAAATTGAAGCTGGCTGAGATAATTTGCCAAATTTCAGTTCAGGTTCGGGTTTTAATCCCTTTATCTCTCCTCATCAAATCCTCAGTGTGCAGAGCAAATGTCCTGGTGCCAATTCATCTCCACTGCATATCTGAGAGACACACTTCTGCTTGGAAAATCCCAATTTTGTTTTCAATTCCAGTGGAAAAGGGACAAGAAAGAGAGATTCAGAAAGGGTGAGGGAAAATAAACCAGAAAACTAACACTTCAGCTGGCACCAGAGATAAAGAAGGTGTTTTCAGGTAGCAGGAAAGAAAGCCAAAAAGATCCGCATCTCTGGGATCCCTTGACTTTGCCATTAAGAAGCAGAACACAAAGTTACTCAATGTTTCTTTAAGGCTGAGAGACTAAAGGAAAACAGGATGGCTTAAAGTAAAAAGGAGTAATCGTATGACTGGAAACTATGAGTGCCCCTAGCCAAGCACCCAAAGGAACTGAGTAATGTTCATTAGTCAGTGACTTTATTGGTACTTGGGACTTTCAACTGCTGAGCAAGATTTAGACTGAAAAGATATTCTGGGGCATGCTACTCTATTTATGTTTGGACGGAATTCAGCCTCGCTCCACGTAATATATTTCCATGCTGATTTGAGCAGAACGAGCCCTCAGTTTTTCCCTGGGCAGGGTAAGAGTGGGTCCCTGCTCAGGGTCAGCACAGTGGAAATGTCACTTCCCAACCAGCAGTGTGAGGGCAGGGGGAGATGGCTGGAGAGGAGCAGTCCTTCTGCAAGGAACCTGAAGATATTTTCCAAAATTTTTATTCCCAGAACAGAAACCCACCGTTCCAGCATTGTACGAACACAAGACAGTCCCTGAGATTAATTTGTTCACAATCAAAATGCTCACTGTGGCTTTTGAACAAGTTAATACACGGCAGAGAGGTGCCGAGCACCTGAATTAACACTGGGCACCTGTGCAAAACAAAATCCAGGTCATACCTCAAAACTACCCAACTGCAAGAAATACTCAGCATTAGGTGATGCTGCACTTGGCCACAGCAACGTTGGGTAAGATTCAACCACTGGTAAGGTCCTGTGTCTGAAGAGATGGGGAGAGAAGGGAAGCGGGACCAGAGGAGCCCAGCAGAGAAATTCCTCAGGCACCCAAGAGCCCACACCACGCAGCAGAGCCTTCCACTGCACTCATTTGCAAGATGCACAAGAGAGTATTACCTGCTGTGTTACATAAACCTATGTTGCTGCTTATGGATTTGAAAGATTGGCCCTTTTCCTTATAGACAGAGCGGAGAAGGAGGAGGAAATAGAAAGTATTTCTTGCAATTGCTACAATGATTGCTCTGTGGCATGAGACCTGCTGAATGCAATATTCATATGCACACACTTCAAAGAGCACACTCAACTAAGGCACTGGTGTTGTGGTGACAAGAATTATACTGGTGCCACTTACAAATCAGAGGGGTGTTGTCCAGAAATCATGGGGTTTGGATTAAAAACCTGGAGTAGTTTAGGAAAACATCAGAGCTTGAGAAGTTTCTACTGCTGGGTAGACTAAAATTCTTCTTTTTGAGGCCAAGATCTTACAACCACAAACTACTGACCCTTCATGACCAATTGCTACATGCTCTGAATTAATCTTCATCACAATCTTTTCACAGTATGGCTCTGAATAAACAAATCACAGAAATACGGTACTAGAAAGGAGCTCAAGAGACCAGCAAATCCATTACCCTGAGCCATGGCATACTCAACTCTACCTATGGCACTACTGAAGAAGTCTGTATAACCTGTAGTTATAGCCCTCCAAAGATGGGGACGCCTCACCTCCTCAGACAGTCCAAATCCAAAATCACCTCTCCAATGCACTACAACAAGTAAGGAGGATGCACATTCAGTATATTTAGGACACGAAGAAAAGTTTAGGTCTGATTCACCACTGTGTTTCCCCCTTTCACTTGGTCTAAGGCCATGGTTTCAGTAAATCTACCATAGCACACACTCAAGTAATCAAGTAATGACCATTTCCAACGACTTTGCTCTCCAAGGTGAATCTGACATGATGAGGAAGGGATACAGTGAGGAGAAGACCAAGAGGCGGCAAAGGACTACACTCAGTGAGCCTGACCACTTGTTAAAGACCTTATCCAGAGTGCAGGGGAATTAAAAGGACTTTTTGCATTCACTCACTGATGCTGTGTCAAGCCTTAGCTTACACACACATCTTGAGCGTTTCACAAGTAGGCACTTTCCAGCCTTCTTATTTTCCCTTCTCTGAAAGAAAAGCCACCTGAACCCCAAGCAGATCCTTAATCACCCTGAGTCACTACACAAATCTTGTTTCAGGGACTTTCTTTTTCATTTTATTTACCCCAAAAAAGTCCCAGGATGAGTCTTTTTCACAGGTGTTTCTTTTGTAGTTCAGTGGGTAGGCTTTTTAAATTTTTCTTTGGATGACACTGGTTTCCACATTATTTATTTTAATTCACATTTTATTAATTTTTGTCCATGTGCCAAGAAGGAAAGACAGGTGCACTTCAGATATTGCATTGGAGTTTAATGAAATAACTATTACTTGAAAAAGAGGGCGCTGAAATGACCTTTTGGAAAATATTCACAAAACAAAGGATCTAACTTATTTCTGATATTTTTGAAGGCATACAGAACATTTTGGTTTTAATGACAAGCAGATCAATCCCCTGCAGTCAACTCTTCAGACAGCTTAGCTGCCTGGGAGTGATTCAGGAGGGTCACTTCTGAGTCAGCTCAACAAGTCAGGTTGCTTTAGATCATCTTATAACCCCCGGGAAACCTGCGTTAGTAACAAGCCACAGAATAAACCCAGAGCCCCCGAGGAACCCCAGGCATCGCAAACGGTGAAAAGAAGAATTCTTTCTTGGCCCTTTCTAGGCATTGCAATAGGGAAACACTGCAGAAAGGGAAGCGCACTTTTCCGAACGAAAAAGCCATCAACGAGAGCAGAGTCTGGCCCTGGGACTAGCACAGATCAGAACCAAACTGAGAGACATCGGAGCCGATGTCTCATTCCTGCGAGTGAGAACCCAGCCTGGCTATGCCACAAGATTAGAAACACATGCAGCATCAGTGAGCCTCTGGGGGACAGCAAACCATTTCAGGCTAAAGATGAGTGAAGAAAAGAGAGGAGCATTGGGGGGACAGTGCCTTTATCACATGTTGGCATTGAGATGGACCCAAAGGGCTTCAGAAAGGGACACAAACACCCATGCTGGCTACTCTGCAGCACCCCAAGGACCTCTGTGTGGCTCATGGAGCTAAGAAAACCAAGAGAAGCTGTGTCCTTGTGCCAGAAACAAGCAACATGCAAGAAGGACAGAAGGAAGAGACAGCAGTTAATTAGACTGAAGAGATTATCCCCTCTCCCCAAGGGCCCACGGGTAAATACAGGTTTTCCTGCAAGCATTCACTCTGCATCATACTGATGCTCTTGACGCTCAGGGTAAAAGCTTTCCTTCCATTGTACTAAAATAGCTAACCAATTTAAAACAGAAGTCAAATTTCCAAACACACACACGCATACAAACACACTGGAAATGCACTGACACTTCAGAAAACAGGAGCCGGGGTCAGATGACACTTGGGCTCTTCTGAAAATTTCCTGCTGGAGCCTTTCACGCTGTAAAACTATCCTGAAATAATCTGAACGCTCCAGGCGGAAAAGCCAGCTGCTTCCCTAGGTCAGCCTGAGACCTGCTCTTGAGATCCTTCTCTTGCTCACCCAAAACAATCACCTTCTTGGGAAGGAGGCTTTCACTGCCTTCCCCAAGATCCAGAAAAAGCCCATTTTGTGATCCCCATATGCCAATGGGAGGTTCCTACACACTGTCTCTGTTCGAATGTGGCTGTTTTATGAGCCCAAAACCATTGCTTTGAAGGAGGACGAAATAGGAGTGAGAGACTGTAAATTGCCTGGGAAAGATGGTACTTTGCTCTCCCTGATGCTCTCAGCCCTACACCCACATTCTTTCAGTGTGGTACCAACATCAAGAGAAACTGTGCCTTGGGCAGCCTAATCTAAACCAGATTCTTGTGGGAAACAGCCGGGCACTGCCAGGAGGACGGACCGGGCTCCCGCCACCTCCCCTCCTTCACGCCGTACTGCAGAAGCCACAGATCACTCTGTGCCGCCCCAACAACTGCCTCGGCCCTTTGGTGCCCGAATTCTTATTCCCTCCTTGCACCCACCACCCTCCTGTCCTCTGAGGATGCAACGGTGAACCTTCCTCCCTTAGTTACTCTATTGCACACGGCAGCAGCCAAGAAACAGTTTCTCCTTTGCAAAGAAATCACTCGACCATAATGTAGTAATTTTACCCTCTGGTAATTAAAAATCTTAAGCTCCAACTCACACTTCCAAGCATTTGCTCAGAAGGGAGGAAAACTAACAAAAACATTCATAGCCATCACCAGAACCACCCCTGTGAAAGACCTAATTCCCTATATTGCTTTAATTAAAAGCGGATGAATAGCAGTCTCCCAGCCTAGAAACCTTTAAGAGAAATAAAGTCAATCTATAGGCTTATGAAAATAAAACAGGAGGAGGGAGACAAACACAAAAATCCTGCCAGTTTTAGGGCTTACCAGAGGATTATAACATCTGGACTCTCTTTTCAAGGGGACGCGAACCGGGGAATGGACGGTACGAAGAGGATGCAAGCACCTCTTGGAGCGAGCATCATGTGCGGGGAGCTGACGATGGGAGAAGAGGAGCAGAAAGTTGCAGAGAGAGGCAACACCCTTGCCTGCACGTTTTTGACTTCACGGCTGCTTGGAGGAACACTCTTATCTGCTGACACCGCGGAACAAAGGATCTGGTTTAATTGCAAAAAAAAAAAGGGGCCCGGGGAAGAAAATCCTAAGAGATGATGAGTATAGCTGACCTCCAGTGAAACAGAGAACAACTTGGTGAGGAATAATCTAATCCATAAGAGCAAAGTATTTATCATCACTGTTACAGCAAAGACCACCCTGCTCCAGAGGACATCTGCAAACAGATGTGAGTGTGGAGACTTTAAGCATGGCAAAAAAGGCACCAGTCGGGTATAGGTAATTACAGAAGGACTTTAGTGCTGCAGTATTTGAGTGCTACACAATGTTTTGTGGATTTATTCTTTTAACGGCATGGGGAGATACGGCGGTTCTAGTTTGTCTCTCTTTTTCCCCAATAAAAGAAGTGCAGATAGTCTGGGGGTAGATTTGGACCCTCTGTATCCCACCTGAGTCCCTGCATCTTCTGTTTCTTATTTGTAAAGCACCTCTGGCAGTGGGGAAAACTAGGGGCGAGTCTTGGGTAGAATTAATGACTAAATATGGCCTTAACTGATGATTCCAAAGATTGTACCCTGTGGTGGGGGGACAGAAAGAAACTGAACCTGAGCCCCTGCCAGCACCTCTCACCTGCTCCCACAGGCCCAGGGTATGCCCACATGTGGTGGTGGGTGTGGGATGTCATCTCCGGGGCTTCACAGGAGCAGTATCGGTACATGCCCAGCACGCACACCCAGAATGAACCAAACCCGATTGTTTTTCCACTTGGGCCAGACAAAATTAAAACCTTGTGAAAGTTGCTTTGTCTTAGAAAGAAAGCAAATTTACTTTGCTTAGCTTTATTACATCTTAGCCTTCTTATCAGTTTGATTTCATTCTTAAGTCGTTTTAAACCCTAGTGTCATATAATCTGGCAGCTACAGTGATGGGCTTTATACAGAAAAACACAGGGAAAGGGTTTTCAAAAGCTCTCAGACCCACTGTGACTGCTCCTGCTGAAGTCAACAGTAAATCCAATGATACCACCGGGAGCAGAGGTCAAGGCTGAGTAGGCTTGACTCTACAGAAACTTATGGGTGGGATTTTCAATCTCTTAAAAAACAATTACCAATAACAAAGTATATTAAAAATAAAGAGCTAAGTTGTGACCCCGAAAATATTTACATATGTGCCTCGCTCACAGCTTGTAAGTAATTACGGGGGCCTGATTTCTCTCGCTTTCTCTAATGTAAGCCAGGAATAAGGGTCCAGATGCGTGTGGAAAACCTTGGCTCATGGAAAGGGTCAGCTACAGAGATTTTGGTGGAATTACTCATGCTCGGCAGAGCTTATGAGCACAGGCACACACACAGCAAGACTCCTTAGAAACACCGGGATCTTTCTAAACCCACAGTCACACTGACATGTAAATACACCAAATGTGAAAAGAGACTTTTCTGGCTGTGATGGTGCTGGATATTTGCAGAAACAGAATTAAAATCCACTCACTTCTAATCGACTAGAGCAAAACTTGGATCAGAAAATGAGGGTTAGTTAAGAAAAACTGAGGGGGGAAAGAGTTTTAGTATTTGTGCAGATCTAACACTGTGACATGAATTAACCTAACTTCAAAGGATGTAACATCATCATTACAAAGCATTGCATCGAGTATAACCATTTCCAGGCTATTATGCAAACCCAACTGAAATAATATTATGGGTACAGGATTATTCTAGTTCCCTATTAATCCCAAGAGGAAGAGGGATGTGACTTATTTTCTCATCCTGACAAATCATCTCAAGACGCTGCTGAATCAGACATCCTTGCAGCTTAAGAGGAAATAAGTGAAAATGTTCAGCTTTTATTACTAAGTTTGAGGATTAATTAACGAGAATGTAAAACTAAACCTCATTTAAATCCCCTCATTGTTCATAATATAAATCCTTAGATTGTGTAGTTACTCTGGAATGGAGAAAGGAAAGAGCTAGAGAAGGCCACCTCCCCAGCTATGTGTTTCCAGGAGGTTTTACTCCCAGGTTCCTGCACAATACAGCAGTCTTCACTGCACACATTTCAGGGGAAACGCTTTACTTGCATAAAGGCTGCAACTGTTCCCACTGCACTGAAGCCATAAAACTATTGCAATTGAACCAAAACTTGATAACAGCTTAATGGCATAAAGCAATCTTTGGACTAAATTGAACCTGATCATATCACTCTAAAATTCTTTTCCAAGCTAAAAGGCTTTTATTTATAGTCTTTACTTTTATACCCAAGAGACTTTGACATATTTTAACTAACCTGCCTTCCTTGTCTTCTTAACCTTGGTCCCTTACCAAGAAAAAAGATGTCATCTGACCATGGATAGGGTTTGATTTCCAGCAGCAGAATTAATCCACAACACAAATCCCTTGTGTTTATTCACTGAGTGATGGTGCATGCCCTGGGGAGCGAGCTTTCCTTGACGAAGGGGTGGAGAGGAACAGGCTGGAGGTACCTCTGTTACCACACCAACCACTGGCTTGAAACAAATCTCCGAATCCCACCTATTCCAACGCTTCTGGTTTCACAGACACCATCAGGAGAGCAGAATATGCCAAGACCCACCAGCGGATCAATGTCGCTGTTACTGGGACTCACTGAATCTCCTTACATAGTCACCCCATGTTGACACAACCGTCACAGACTGCCATACTGCAGAAACATGGCTTAGACGGTGCAATCCTGGCTACAAACACAGACCAATTGGACCTCAGGCAAAGCACGCCACAGCCTTCTCTCCACCCACTGAGTACACACGGGAAGGACTTCGGAGCTGCCCCAGTGGTCAGACACTGTGGCAAATGTACACAGTGTCTGCGTGGCAGTGCACCAGCCACCCTGGCCCAGGAGGGCTAACCAAAGGACAACTGGGCAGCATTTGTAGACCAGAGAGTGTCAATTCACCCTCACTTTGACAGGGCTGGAAAAAACCAACATTTTTGTCTCAATTGAGGGAAAGAAATTGAAAACTGGGATTATATCAGGTTGAACAATGCCATGATTGAAAGAAAATCTTTTGCCCATCTCTGAGGGTCTTTTTCAGTCAGGTCTAGCAAGTGCCTCCTCTGCACAAAAGGTGACTCACATCTGCTCCAGACTTGGCTGGTGGTGGGCACCCGATGTGGTGGTAGCATCACACGAGATGCTGCAGTCCCCAGATCACCTTGTCTGCCTGCAGCAGCACTATCCTGAAAGCTTCATGCCTTCATTTTCCCAACCCCCTTCCCAAGGCTGCTCTCTGGGAAGGAGCAGGGATACAGCTCACTAGCTTGGCTTTGTCAGAGCAAGACCAAGGAGTGGGAAGAGAGGCCCAGGCAGGTGGTTCAAGCAAGCGCTTGGTGGTCCAGCAGCACATCCCTGGCCGCGGGATGCAGCAGGGAGCAGGGGGGTCAAGCAGGGCAGTATCACAGTCCAGCACAGCAGCTTTTGCTTGGCAGAGAGCATTCTCCTTTCCACTGTGGTGGCTCTCCTGTTCCCTGTCACCATGTACCAGAAACAGCAGCAAGCAACCCCTTCTTCTCCCAGCCCCTAAGAGATGGGGGTGGCTGAGACATTGTGCAAAAGTAAATATTTACGTAGCCAGGGCCTTCCTTCCCCTGCCCTGTATTTTCTCCCCCTTCTTAAAATGTCACAGATCAGCTGTTTTCATAATTGTGCAGGAAATGAGTTCCCTGCTGGCTGGCAGCTTAACACCCGCGTGTGCTGGGTCTACTGTGGATACACCGCTCATCTCTGCCGCTGGCTCCTGCATCCACCCAAGATCTTCAGAGGATGGATTTGGCCACAGGGGAGATGGGACAGTCAGGGACATGGGCACAGAGCCGCATGGCTATGGTAGTCCTTCTCATAGCTGCAGCTCTAGAGGAACCCCTATCATCCCCTGGTCCATGGGTCAGATCAGGATCCCGGGAGACCCGACACTCTGTTTATGCCACTTCAGAGCAAACATCCAAACCAGACTAACACAGCTTCCTGCCTGCACGCAGTGGCGAGCGCACTCAGGAAATTCAGGCATATTTCAAGCTTGCGACTTCTTTGTTCTTCGGACAAAGCCTCGTTCACTGGAGATGTTGCTAAAAGGCTTATTATCTATAGGAGACTTCTCTTCCCAAGAGGAAATCTGCTAAACACACAATTCCGCGTTTGCTCTGTTTTGTAGGAGCCAGGATTAAGATAGGAATATTTTCCCTTCTGCTCTCCGCATCTAATGATTTAAATAGACCGGTGGTGACGACACTGCCTAGTGAAAATAGGCACAAATGCCTTTATCCTGTACTCTGGTCTGATGGTTTTACTGCCTGCCTGAGAAGGTACCAAGCTATCCTGTGTTTGGTGGGAAGAGATGGAAGAAAAGTTGGAAGAATTTGGTGGGAATCACATCTAACAGTGCACTCAATGAAAAAATGAAGTCTGCCCACCAGCCCAAACACCTACAATAAATGTTTTGCTTATTCCATGTCAGCCCTGTGCTGTTCAGAGCCCAGGATATGAGAAGGAACCTGCAAGTCTGAACTTGCCAATACTTAGGATGTAGAAGCAGAAGGAATGTAATTTTCTGCTCTTTATTTAGAGGTGGCAAAACCCTGATAGAAAATGACATGGTGAAAGTGCTTAACTTCAGACCCAAGGAAATTTGAGAGCAAACATTAATTACCTCCATCCTGAGTACAAGCCTGGGGCCTGTATTAGCACCTCTCTGAATGGGAGAAGCTCAAGAGGATTGAATTTCCCACTTCTAGGACTTACTTTCTTTTCCTCCTTTACCTACCCTTGGTTTCCTCTTTCTAATTCCCACGTTATTTCTCTCTCTCCACCTCAGCTTTCCCATTAAACAGGACTACAACTCTAAAAAAAAAAAAAAATCACAGGGGGGCAGATGCTGCCATGAGTTATTTCATTATAGTGGAAATAGATTCAGTTTGGCAAATCCCTGCCCGCAGTATCCCCTCACTCTGCTCCTGAGTATAAAGATCCCCTTATAAGTAAGGACAAATGTGTTCATGAGAGCCTGAAAATAGCTGCATTGTGGAGTAGGGAGGTCTGCAAACACACCACGCTTAAGAACATCAGCACCCAAAAAGCTTAATAGATAGAGAAAATAAGGTAGGAAAAATCACTTGCTATCAAGCAGCAAATTCCCAGGTTCATTGTTTCCTATCCACAGGAAAAAAATAATGACAACCTATTTTAAGCATGTGAATATATAAATAAATCAGCTGGCCGAGCCAAAAGGCAAACTGGGCTGAAAACAGATTCAAACAGACTATTACTTAGCTGTGAATCTCAGCTGTGCTCTGCTCTCCTCTATTGCTTAGGCAGCTTAAATCTGAATACAACAGAGACAAGATCAGGCAGAGAAGCAACATCCAGAGGGAGTATCTAGAGCCTGTGGGGCTGCAAAGCCATCCGAGTCCCTGGCAAGCTTGACTCCCGTGTTAAAAAGCACTTTCATTATATGAGCCATTTGTTGATGGATTGTGGGAAAAAGTAGATTTCAACCCAGAGAAGAAGACAAGCAAACCCTTATATAAAGGCGCCCTCTCCCCAGCCTGTGGGTTGAATGTAGAATGCTCTCAGACTTGCTACATACCACCCACTTTAGATTACAGACTTGCACAGTTATTTTTAAAAAGTAATTATAGTAGTAGAGGGCACACTCATCTGGAACGGCTGCCTGAGGAAACGACGAGCCCAATGCAGCTCGAACTACTTTTCAAGTCTATAATCGTGTTTATTTATTGCCTTTAAAAACAAGAATCAAAATCCAACTAATTTCTGAGTAAAAACGTCTGTATATTTCCCCAAGGAGTCTAAGCAGCTATACTGCACTGAAAACCTGCCCTGGCCTTTTCAGTCTAGCATCCAGTGCTGAAAGAAAAATAAATAATCCCCATTAGCTCTGGCTTTAAGCAAACCCAAACCAAACCCCCTTTCCATCCTTTGTTTTCCCTTGAAATGGTGGCTTGATCATTACAAAACTCTCATCAGGAGACTCAGATGGTCTAATGAGAGGCACATCATGTTCTGCATATGCTGAGTTCTGCCCAGAGGTGGTTTCTGGCTGAGCAAAATACCAGCTCTTAACCTGTGTGAGAGGAGCAGGTATAGCCCCAGAAAAACAGTCTGTAGGTTTTTCCTATTCCAGCCCCTCATTTCAGCTGCCAGCTGGCGGATTTTGGATTTGTATGCTGAGAAAGGACTCGGAAGAGACCGAAAGAGGGGGACGAGGACCAGGCACTTGGGCAGATGACAGCATCGTTACTTTTTTCTCCTTTTTCTTCCTTTTGTAATGAAATCGGGCCTTTGGCTCGTGCCCTATTAATGCCCAAACACCTCCAGAAGGCCTGACGACGCCTGTGAAACAGGCTCTGCATGCAAAGCCAAAAGCCCCCCTGCCCTCTATTATGCAGGGCTGGCCACAGCCCCTTCCTCGGCAGCAGCTCTGAAAGCCGGCGGTCGGTCGCTGGTGGCTGCCTTTTCCGCAGCTTCTTCAATAGGAAGCAGCCTAAGGGCATCCTATGACCTCACGCTTAACGACTTCGTCTTTCAACCAGAAAAGACTTAAACCCTAAAAATATCTCCATGGAGACTCAAGAAAATAATACGCCTGCCTGCCCCCCTCGAAATCATCAATCCTTCTGCTGCCCAGCCAAGGAACAGCCGCTTCCTCCCGGCAGCCCTTGCTTTCCCTTCAAGCCGGGAGCCGACAGGAAATCCATTCTCCTCTTGTGAGAGACAGGAGATGAATTTTCCGCAACACCTCTCCTAGCAAGGCAGAAAATAGAAAGAAACAATAGAAACTGCTTTCTCAAACAATAGGGGCTCCAGAAGAGCAGCTCAGCAGAAGCTCGGCATCACCCAAGTCCTAAATAAGCTGGAGTGGAAACAAGCCAAGGACCTGTTAGCTGTCTTGCTAACACACTGCCCTGGCTCAAATATAAGTTCATTTTAAATCCAGAGTCACTCTCCCCTCTCAAAGAACAGGCAGAAAAACTGAAAATATGTATATTAAAAGGAAATTATATTGCATTATGGAGTGGCCTCCAAAAAGCACTCCACAGCTGTTCAAGCCCCCAGCATCCCATGCCGCGGTGCCATGGGTCACCTCCCCACCCCCTGGCAGCTCCTCTGAGGTGGGAATAGGAGACTGCAATGCCGATTTACTGCAGGTGGGTGGAAGGGGATGGGGGGCAGAGCTCCTCTTTCTCCATCTGAGAACGCTTGCTGCTTCATATTCGAGAAAGCACACCAGAATATCTCGGTTAATTGTGTTACATGGGTAAAGCTCAGCAGACCAGACAGCTGAGACTCTCCTCTCTATGTGTATGTGCGCCTATCATGCCTACAAGACTACCCCTGCATATTAAAGGAACACCATTTAGGATAACTAACTTCATACTTTAATCTAAAAAGTAAGATATGACTGGGTCTAAAATAAAGATAATTTTATCTGGTCTCTCTTTTTTTTTTTTTTTTATTAACCTTTAAGCTACCTTTTGACTGGCTCTGAACTGCTGCAACACTGTTCATTTCTGTGTAGGTCACGAATACAAAATGACTCCAAAGAAAAGTTAAAAAATCACTTACTAACACCTTGCTGCCCTGGCTCAGAGTGTTGCAGAAGAGGATAATAAAAAATGGAAAACAAGTCTGAAATGAAATATATTTTTGCACATGAAATACAGCT
Source organism: Vanellus vanellus (assembly GCF_965231255.1). Lineage (NCBI taxonomy): Eukaryota > Metazoa > Chordata > Aves > Charadriiformes > Charadriidae > Vanellus > Vanellus vanellus. The sequence continues at coordinate 14,524,125 of NC_138912.1, read as the reverse complement.
AATAATTAGGACAGGGAATGCATTTCCTTTTAAATGCCCAGCTAGCAACCACCTCTCCAAGGGAGAAAATAGACTACAATAAGAAAGTCTCTGAGATTTCTAAGGGTCCTCCTTGGCCAGCATGCTTCTTACCGTCCCCATGCCCTCTGCCTCCAGGCGTGGGCAGAATAAATGCTGAAAATGCAGCACATGCACTGACCACTGCTGAAATGCAGCACCTTTGACAAAATTACACATGGCTACAACCTAATTTTGCTGATCCCAATCTAGATTTACACCGGTGGTACATGAACAACCACTGGATCCAAAGGTCACCGCAGTGCTAGTTGTTAGGATGAGCCCATCATCTCTGCTTCAGCACAAGAATAACTGCCCAAGATCTCTGAACAAAACCCTGTTTCTCCTCCAGCCGAGAGCAAAACAAAAGGAGCAAAGCTGGAATATACACAACCGAGAGGAAAAAGAGCTGCTCTCATCACCATGGACAAAATCCTCCTGCTGCAAACCTGCTCGAGCCTTTCTCCTCAGCCTCGTCTTCCCCAAAGACAGCACTGGAAAGGGCAGGGGAGAAAAAGAAACACCCACACACCAAACCGAAACCGAAAAGCAGACATATCCACCTGGGATGCAGTTCATGGGCAGGAGATCTCCTTCCTGCGAGTGGCAGAAACAGAGGTGAGGAAGGTCCTGGCTGGCCGGTGTTGGCGAGAGGTTATTCCCCGTCCTCCTGCATTGTGCAAAATGGGGAGGCTCCCAGCTGCCGCCAGCGCTCCCCGCCTGCCGGCACCCCTCGCCAGCCCCAGGTATCTGGGCGGTGCTGGGATGGCCTCCCGCGCCCTCCGCGACTGCACCTCTCCCTTCCCGCAGCCCTACTGACTCACGCATGGGACTCAGCGTGGCTGGGCTGGGCTGGGGCTCGCAGCCCCGGCTCCCGCTTTGCTGGGGGAACAGCCCCCAGCAAACTTCGGGCCAGGGGAGGAGGAGAGGCTGGGACTTATCTGGGGAACCGGGAGCCTTTCCCAGGGATGAATGAGGCAGACGAAGCCCTCCCAGTTTGGAGCAGCTCACCCTGCTTCCCACCCACTATTGCTGGCACCAGCCACACGCCGCAGCTCAGAGCAAAAAACGGGGCCAAACCTCCATTACCTGCAGGGATCTTCCTGCCACCCTGTATTTGCTGCCTGTCCTTAAAACGCCTCAGCAGGCACACCGCGTGTTCCCACTGCCTCGGAGCCAAGGAAGGAGAAAATCCCACAGACCCCTCTGAGACGGTGCTGGGGCATTTCTCTTCTCAGGGGGGAAAGCAGGACATCAGGGCATGGCAGGGCCAGACAACGGCCGGTGACATCTCATCCACCACACCGGCATCCCTCCCGGTGCCCCAGGATACAGCCACCAAGCTCCGCTGGCAGCATGTGCCCTGAAAAGGCTGATTACCTCTTTCCTGAGCTTAATCAAGGGAGAAGGAAAATCCAAGTGGGAAAGAAGGGGAGAAGGTGTCTCTCTGGCAGAGGCTCCCAAGTGCTGGAGGCAGGGACTGGAGCCAGGCCAGCGCTGCTTCTGCAGCTGCCTGACCCAGCTGGTAGGGCAGCCTGCACCGAACCCCCTGGTCCCCTGGGATAGCACCCAGCTTCCCAAGGGCAAGAAAAAACAAGCACATAAAGCAGTCTCCTGGAGCGAGATGTCTCCCTCTCCAGGCAGCGTGGAAGCTGCAGAACAGGCACTCCACAAGGATCTTCCTCTTCCAGCACAGCCTATGCAAAAATCTCAATTTTTTTTCAGCAGGGCTCATAACTGGTGTGAAGTCCAGGCAGGGACCAAGCTGAAATCTGGGCAGAAAGTGCAAGGGGCTGCCATCATCAATGCCCTGCCCTCCATGACATGGAAAGGCTCTCTCCACTGCAGGGATCTGCAGCCCAGTAGCCAGTGTGATGGGATGATTTCATGCCGTGCAGTGCGTCTTCCCCAAGGCAACACTTTGGAAGACACAGTGGAGCAAGAGGAGCTGACATCCTTCCAACTTCAGCTTTGTCTCCAGATGGCTCTTCCACTGAGTGCCAACAGAAACGAAAAACAATGCAAACCCTGGAGTCTTGGGTCAACCACTGCAAAGCTGTTAATCCCAGGGTTGCATCACCCCATCTCTGTCATTTATATTTGCCAGTGTTCTCCAGAAGCACAACAGACCACTCTTCTCCTTCGAGCTGAAGTTCCTTCGTTAATTACCTCAAGATCCCTGAAATAAGGGACCCCAGATCCATAACCTCTTCTCTCCGCTGATGCAGATATAAAAGTAGCAAAGCTTTGAGTCCACATTCCAAAGATTGCTCTTCAGATATGGAGTAGTAGAAGTGACGGAGAAATCAGCATGCTGCAAATGGGCTCAACCAACAGGCCCACTGGTACAGCCAAACAGCATTTTTTATCTGTGTTTTCTTACAGTGACAAACCGTATTTGGTCTAGAAAGGTTTTTTGCAGTATATTTTATTCTCACTCTTTCACAATCTCCCTCCATCCTCCCAAACAAAAATTTCATACCACCAACTAAAAAAATCCTCACTGGCCACCCCACAAACCGGTTTTCTTGTATGGTTTTCTTTTGCCTCACCTCCCCTGATGCAGACTTTTCCAACAGTAACAAGGGAAATCAGAGAGACGAAAGGGAAAACTCAAGTGAAAAAGATCAAATGAGAAGGGGGGGGGGGGGTACCCAGGGAATCGACAATCTGTGCAGACAGTGGGAGGGAGAGAGATGTACAGCTGGGAGTTGAACAGGGCACTGGGATGCCTTGTGCTTTCCTCATAAATCAGGATCATGCATCACCATCCCTGCTTTGTGCAGGGATGCACAGTCATAGCATGACTGTGCCCAAGCAACAGGACCTGGACTGTGCAGCCTCTTGCTCCAGACACATAGCCAACTGATGCTCCTGATCCTACTGGGGTGAGAGCAGAGCACATGCTAGCCCTTTCCCTGTGGGAAGCAGATGCGGGAACTTGCTTTCATCCAATGAGACTATCTGCATGCCCTCTCTGCCACCCAGATGATCATGGAGAGACCAGGAGGGTGTCCCAGAGGCCATTATCTCTTGGATTAGTCATCTTCCCTTCTCCCTTTCCCCAATCCCTGCTGTGACTGCTTCACAGTCAAGGTGTAGGAAGGGAGAGATTACACTCCTCCTTCGGGACCCACAACAGGCCACCACCAGGGCTGCGTGGCCCTGCCCTTTCGCCCAACTTGCTGTGGTCATCCCTCAGGTCTTCCCTTCCAGCCCTTCACTGCAGCAGGAGATTTGGATACCACCACCACCCACTTCTGCTTATGGAGCAGTGGCTGCACTGGCTGCTCCTGTGATTCCACCACGCTACAGATCTGCTGACGAGTCCCATACGCATCCTCTGTCATGGCAAAGGGACTTGCAAAGGTGGCTCCTCAATGCCTACTCTCAGATCATGCCTTTATTTCAGGAGAACACCACGGCACTGCTAACAAGCAGGAGTCATGGGTTGGAATGCATTGACTTTCTAAACCAGAGGTGATGAAGGGAAGTCGCCCAAGCCTGCAAGCGGCGCGGGCAAACCCCGGGCACTCAGAACCCCGCACACAGAGCCACTCCAGCTTGGCTGAATCAGGCCTATAATAAGCAAGCAAGATCATAACATCTTCATAAAACTAGGATTTAAGTACAAAACATCTGCCCTACTGTTTTTTAAGACAGTTTATAGCTAGGTATTCGTTTCAGTAATCCACAGCTTCGGCTGCAGAAATGCCACGCGTATTCTAATTACGGCAGCTAGTTTATTTAACAGAGTTTGACATTGTTTAACATTTAGCTGAGTCACCTTGTTCCCGGGTAAAGCAACAAGGTCTTTTCAGCAGCTCAACAAGAAAGAGGCAGAGATTCGATATCAAAAGTAGAATGTCTATCACAGAAATTTTAAATAAAATACAGCTGATGTCTATTCTATTCTTGCAGCTTCTCTCTTTGGGACACTAAGTCAACTCAAATGTTTTCCAGATATAACTCTTCTCCTCAAGGACATGCAGCAGTACCATCTCCCTCATGTTCTTGGAGGGTGGGAAGGGTAGGAAGTGTTGCAACGGGCGTATGGGATATAACTCATCCTCCGCAAATATCACCCACCCATATATCGAGACATCCATCCCTAGGAATTGCACACAGGCTGAGCATCAGTCATCTGCATACAGCCAACATTTTTCTACGGCAAAGTATAAGAAATGGGCCACTGATGATCAAAACAGGAGGAACAACTGTTACCTGCAGAAAGAGATCCTACAGCACCTCAGCCAAAGCCATTTGCCCTCCTGTACAGTGCTTTTCAAGGATCAAAAATGCTTTCCAGCAAGAAAGGCAGGCCAGCAGTATCCATCCTCATGCTACAGAGGCTTCACAAAGTGACTTGTCTATGAGTTGGTGGCACAGCTGGAAAGAAAGCCCACAGTTGGACTCCTCTCCTCATCCCAGGTTGGAAAGGGAGGGCCAACATCACCTCCCCCTGGCTGCAGAGGGTCTGGACACAGCACAGAGCACTGCAAAAAGCGAACCCTGACCCTGGGGCTGCCTTCCAGAAGGTCTGCGAAGGCTGCCAGGCTGCCTTGCTGCCCTACTGCAGTTCCAATGCTTGCATCACGTATTTGTGCTGCGGGTTTCCAAGTCCCAGCTTCCCCGCTAGCCCTGGAGCTGTGCTCACCACACATCTGGAGCAGCTGCTCTGCCTGCAAACAGTGTCGGGGACCGCAGCACGCTCCTGGAGAGGACTAAGCCCTCCCATCCCAGCTTCTCTTTACAGATCTTTGGGGAAGAGCTAGGATCTCCTTTTCATACTTAAAGACAGAACGGACCTTTTAACAGGCTGAAAATACTCCATTTATTCTGGCAGGCAGTGCAATGAGCCAAACTTTAATCCAACAGCCAGAATCGTGCAGTCAGACAATAGGAAGCTGGCCTGAGCGCGCATTTCCAAGAGCACGCTGCGGTCTGGCTCATGTCCCCCGTGCCATCCCTGCAGTCACTGCTGGATGAAGCTGTGTGGAAGTGTGTGCCGTTACCCTGAGGAGAGGATATTCATCATGCCCAGGCCCTGTCTGAAAGCTGTTAACGGGACAGTGGCTCAGGCCAAAGAGATATTTACTTATCTTTTTGGCCAGCATTGCAGAAATTCCTGTTTGCTTTAACCTTCTTTCAGTTTCCTTTATATCCCAGTGGCAACTTGAATTATTCATTCCTTACTGTACAGTAACAGTGTCTGCAGAACCACGGCATCCAGAAACGAAGACGATGGTGTCTGTGGTCTCCAGTGGCCTCCCAGCTGGTGGCCCAAACTCAGGTTGTCTGGTTGCACCCCACAGGCACAGCCCCCCCGAAGCCATCGAATCCCTTTGTGTGGCAGGGCACGAGCCAACCTGAACCTGAACAGCTGATTCAAGATCCCCTAGGAGCCCTAAACACCGTGCCAGTTATTTTAGGAGGCGGAGGTCTGGTGTCACGAGGCTGCATGTACGAGCTCCCAGGGAAAAGCCATTTGTAAGAGGGGGCCACAAAAAGTACTAGAGATGGTGGCTGAAGAACTGCAGTTCCTGACTGCTCTCGCCCATCTTAGTTAGGACTTCCCCCACAGTGTTACCTGGTAGAAAAGGGATGATTCTTTGCTTGGGGTCTTTCTGGCCTCCTTCAATGGGGAACTTGTCCAGAAGCTGCATCTGCAAAGGAAACAAAACAAATGTTTTAGGGGAAAAACATGGACTGGCCGCATAGGGACCAGGGGATCTCTTGGTCTGCGTGTGGTTTAAAAAGAGGATTAGCAAAGCAAAGCAACTGCAGGAATTACTCTGCTTCATTGCAGGGGAGTCTGTACATAAAAAGGTATGATACAGTTCACTCCAAGAAAGGGAGGGCAAGTTTCTGGCAGCACAGAGGAGCTGGGACAGGGCCCAGGCAGACATCTGAGCCTGCCCTTGCCGCTGTTCTAAAATTAGGCTCTCATTCTTCATTACAACACACACGCCTTGTCTCTAATCCACAGCCTGCCCGCATTGGTGGAGGCACAGTTTCTACCTGTCCCTGAAACAGACCACCCGCCTGGCTAAAAATGCTGTTCAAGCAACAGGATTAAAGCGCATTTAATAAAACACCCGCTCTGCCTTCTTGCTGGCCCGGCAGTGCCCACTGCCCTGGTGCAGTAAGAGCATTCCTGCTTTCCCAGGGAGAGAGAGATGGGTTTGGGGGGGAATATCTTCCACTGCAGTCCCCACATGGAGGACAGCAGCTGAGAAAGGGCAGCAGGGAGGGAGGCCTTGGAGACAGAGCATCCCGGAGGATGACACCACCACCGTGAATGGCCAGAAGGCGCAGCTCACGGTGGGTGTGCTCTCAGCCCGTGGCAAGTACTCTTTAGCACAAGGTTATGGACCACCTGAGCCAGAGTTTCACCCACATCAGCTAAGATCTTGCCCCACCAGCTCCAAAACCCTGCCCACCACAACCACCGGTTTCTAACACGCCCCCAAGGGCTGGTCGGCTCCTGTTGTACCGCAGAGCTGCAACCAGCCTTCAACCTGAGAAGCTCAAAGGGGTATTGATGGCTATGGCCAGCTTGCACGGTGGAGCAGACTGCTGACCACCAGTGATCTTCTATGGAAGCAAGCCTAAGAAAGCTGTACACTGACCTGATGTTCTTAAATGAGCCCTACAATTTCTCTTTGGCTGATAAGCCTGGATGGACTAGTGCCACTGAGGCTGAACACCAGCCTAAAGGCCATGCACAACCTCAGCTAGAAAGGAAAGAAGCATCAGCAGGACAGTGCCACTGGAGCAGTTAATTTCAGTAGTTAGAGAGGCCTAGCTAAGAGGCGAAACTACTGAACAAAATTGGTTCTGTTTTACTTCAAACCAGGACAGGCACCTTTGTGGACCTGACCAAGAGAGAAAGAGGGGTCCCCAGCCCTGACAACTGCCAGAGCCTCTCACCCCTTGCATTCGAACTCTGCACCCTTTCGTTGCCATTCAGCCCATGGTGCTACCAAGAAAAATACCCAAATCTTCATATTCTATTTCATTTCCTCCCATGTTTCGGATGTACAATGCAATGCTCTATGTCACTGTTGATCCTTAAGAGAAGTCCCGGCTCCCTTGGGCTGGGGGAACACCAAAGCTCCTGCTAGCCCAGTGATTTGTTTCCAACAGACCAGGAGAAATGTCTTTCAACCCACAGTCCACAGGCCCTGTGGCCCCTGAGGAAGGTAAGGAAGAAAAGCAAGTGGTCCTGTTACTTGACCTTGCATGCTGAACTGCATCTACAGCTCAATACAAATACCTGAAGTGGCAGCAAAAGCTTGGGGGGGACGCTCGTCAACCAGCATTTAATCTCAGCAATGCTACATGTACAACAGTGAGGGTGTATGAGTTAACAGCAGTTTTGCTACCTCAACAGATTTCCTTTAAAAAATATTTTTTTGCTAGCATGGGGAAAAAACAGCCAGTTTGGGAGGTTTTTTACTGTTTTTGTTTTAAGCACACAGAATCCTTCTCCTCTTCCACCACACACAACATCTTCAGCATTTTCCCCATATGGTACAGCAAACCAAAGATCAAGAGGAAACTCGGGAGTAGAAGGAACATCTGTGCAGGAGAAAAAGTTAAAAGATCCCACATGTTTCCCCATCAGGGAGTCAGCTCGGTAAATAAATAGACCATAGCTTTGCGGATTGTTAGCTAACTCACTTTTCTGCCTACAGAGACATGGCTTTTATTGAAAATGGGAAATTTTGTTTTCTTGTAGGTAGAGCTCCGGGTGTCTGAGGTCAGGCATGGGCAGGCACGAGTTTTGTTCAAAATAAAAAAAGAAAAAGAGGGGGAGGGAATCCCCACTGACTGACTTGAAGTTTCCCTGTTGCTACACTTTCAGCCAGGAAGGCGATTCTTACTTTACTACACGGTGACTGATTCAAGCTGGAACCGATACAGTCAAATTCCCATGGTTATTCTTGGAGTTAGATTAGCTTGGCTAATACAAGCCTTTTTAACCACATCAAGAGAGTCACAACGTGTATAACTTAGCGCTATTTATCTAAAGGGTGGATATCAGCAAAATAGATACAATAAACTGCAGCTGGAAGAGTTTGGCTAAACTTTCCTAGACTACGCTTTCTGACCCGGCTCTTGCCTCCACTGGGAGGGTGTGGATGGCAGGGAGCTGGGGAGGCAGAGGCGCTCGGGAGGCCACCGATGCCACTCATGGGGACACAGCCTGTCCCAAGGCAAAGTCCCTGGGAAGCATGGAAGATTTCTCATCTTCTTTGATATACGAGACAATATCCCAGTGGGCAACATGCACATGTTTGTGCAAAACTGAAGACAAGGAGTGAAGTTGCTGCTCCTCTAAAAGGCCATACAAGGTTGGGCACCCATGGAGGAGTGTGATAGTCCCTCTCCAAGCCCCTGACCCCCAACGACACTTGCTGCTGGCTTGTGGATCTGCCCCTGGACCAATGAGTTGGGTCTGGCTTTTGTGCTGCCCCAGCAAGAGGGACGGGCTGGTGCTGGGCAGCCGGGCAGGAGGTTCAGGGGGAAACTACTGGCTGAATCTCAGGTATGTCATGGGAAACCCAACAGACCTGAAAAGCATCTGAGCAAGGATATAACTGCAACCCAGAAACTATGCCCCTGCCTCTACACCCAGCTGTTCTCACTGATGCCTAAAAAAGCACTCCCAACATAACAATGTCTGTACAGATGAGTAATAGTGGCATGGAGAACCTGCAACACAGACTGGAAGGTAATGACTGTCTTTCAGCTCTGCAGCAAAGGAAACCCTTCAGGATGTTAAAGCCAAACAAAGAGCAGCAGAAACACTTAGCCTTCCTCAGCCCTTCTCTGCACCCAGTTCTGCCACTCAAAGCCAGTGCAAGTTAGATTCTAGAAAAGCGGGATTCTGTAACCTACCACCCATGGAGAAGGATGAGAAGCAGAAGACAAGGAAGAGATGGATGGATGTAGGGCTGAAAAAAACAGCAATGGGCCTGAATGAAACGTCCCAAATCTCCCCGAGGTGATGGGGTACCCTGAGCCAATGCCTAACAGCCCCACTCAGCCCAGTTCTTATCAGAGAAGACACTAACCATGGAGATAAATAGAGGAGCCTGGAATGGAGGGAGCTAAGGGCTGAACCAGAGAAACTGGTAGTCACAGCACTTTCCCCACATGGATGATTAACAGCCAAAGACCAATAAACAGATTTTCAGTTCACTTAATTGGATGTCTGCAAAGCATCTGAAAGTTGAAAACTCTTTAGCCTGTGACAAACGTTTTTCGACGAAAGGAAATTAATATAGCAAATATGCATATGATTGATGAAAAAAATCCTTCACTTAATGCCCCAGGTTATTCTGCTCAGACGTGGGCAGTCTCCACAAGTTGTTGCTCGCATCTTTGATATATGACATTTAACTCCGGGACAAGATTTGCTGAATGAAAAAGTCCTCCTGTCATCTACAGTAAAACCATCCCAGCATGAAGGGAAAGAAGGGAAGTCTGGATGCGGAGTCCTGAAGGATGAAGTTAGGGCTGTAGTTGGCTTTGGGCAGGCAAGAAAACACAAGTGGGCAATGCATTTTGGGGGAGCTCATACTCAGTTCATCTGCTTACATGTGTTACTACGTGAATCCCACCATGGGGGAGCCTCCAATTATATGACGAGTGTGATGAGCAGAAAGAAATCTGTTACCATGTCACTGTGTCACAGGGTGGGGGATCCGTTTGGAAACAGGGAGGGTATATGGAAACCGGGAAGTGAGCTTTCCACCCATTTGGGCAGCACGTCTGGAGTCAGGCTGAACAAACACATCCCACTTCTGGCACAACAGATGCACGTCCACAAATAACTCGCCACCAAAATCACCTCCCCAGGCTTTGTCTCTCCAAACTGCTCTGGGTTTGCCAACAGCTTTGCTACAGAAGTCCCGCATGGAGTCCCGCCTTCTGCTCCAAGCAGCTTCCTTGCTTCTGCGCTAAACTGATTTAGAAGATCTGCTATAAACCTTGTGGTCCAGATTATGGCTTTCTTACAGTGGTCAGCAAATGATCATGCAATTAATCCCATGAAAAATCAAGGGAATTACTGCTGTGAGTGGCTGCTCAGTAAAATGAGAGCAGGCTCAGAGAAATGGCCCACTCCCCTCCTTACTACTGGCATATAACCATGAAATCACTTGACTTGCAAGAATGGAATAGGAAGATTTCAGTGGTATCAACTCTCATAGTAAGTGGCCTTTTTGTTGAAGACCAAGCTCCTGGAGGTGAGCAATTGTTTGGGAATTAACATTCACTGTAAAAACCAACCAAACAAAAACTACTCTAGCTTTTATGGTGCAAGGCATAAATTTGCAAACATGACCCAAATTCATCCTTCAAGGTCCAGAAAATGAAAGAAAAATAACACAGAGTCTCCATGCTTCTGATACAACTGTAGGGAGCTCTGGAAGCTGCCTCATGCATGTAAATAGCAAATAAAAGGCGTAGCCAGTGTCCTCACTTACAGCTAAGCTGTTACTTCCTTCTCATCTCTTCTGCTTCAGGCCACCTTTACCTAAGAACACCAATATGCCATGAAGAAAGAGATGCTCCTGCACACAAGGACCGTTTGGGCTCAGCAATCGCCAGCTGATGGCATTGGCAGTCACTTCACATCGGTTCTGCTGTGAAAAGAAGATTCAGTCCATCTGCCCTGTGATAGTACCACAATTAAAAATTAAAAAAAAAAAAAACAAGCACCCCTGGAGATGCTACAAGTAGCATATCTGAGGATGAGAAGCTAAGCATCTTCCTGGTAATTATTTACTTACTACATTTTATTTATCTTGGTTAGAGTTTCATAAAACAACATTTCTTTCTGGTTTAGATATAAGGACTTACAGCACCTGAGAGTAAGGGGTGTCTTCTCTTTTGCAAGAGAGGCTTTTACTCTGCTGTAAGCCAACCAATGCAGGGGACACGAACACATTAACGGTTCAAAGGCCTGATCCTGTGGCAATTGCCAGTGGGAACTTTGTTCCCGATTTTGTCTCGAGGTTTTGGAAGTTTGTGACCAAATCTAATTCCCTGAAATTAATCCACTTAGACGTTTATCTGACCTCCACCTATGCTTTACATCACAGACCCTAGCTGGAGTTTCCTGCTGGGCTGTTAATTCCTCCCCTTCCTTCCTTGCAGCGGTTTTCACTCTCCCCCAGTCAGAAGAGTGAAGTTCTCCATGCCTCTTAAAACAAGCAAATTAGGACACCCACACAATCTCTTATCTGCGTGCATATCTTGCTGGTTACTTTTCAAATGGATGTAGGTTTGCCATGTGCACAGATAAGAATCAAAGCCCCACAGGAGGTCAGCACTGCAATCATGGGAGTTTTATTTTAAGACACAAAGAACCTGAGGATGACTTTCATTCAAACCCCTTACTTTGGCAAGCGAAACAACATCCACCACTGCAAACGGACACAGGACTCCGACCTTTTGCAGAGAGATGGGACCTCGCTCCCTTTCCGCGGTGTCTAATTTACTTTTGTCCCAGAGAAACAGCGGATGAAAATCAAACCATGACCAAGAGAGCAGCACATTTTTGGCAAAGTGGCCCCAGAGACCCCAACAAGTTTGCCACCTTACTCTCAGTCACCCAGGTGGTCCCAAGGCTACAACTCTTCCTACACTGAATGCCAAGAGACGCATTAGCTTCCTGTTTTCCAAGTGCTCATTAGAAAATGTATTTTTCACTAAAAATGAGGCAAGCCGACAATAACTTTAATTTAGCCACTGCTAGACTTGAAAGGTAAAGTACACGAGGACAGTTAGGCACCAGGCACACAGCGATCCCAGCTCTCAGTGATCCCTTCTCATGAAACTGATCTGAGCTCAGAGTCGGAAGGAGGAAAGAGGGGCTACAGCCAACTGAGAGATGGGGCAGAGGGGAGGAGGTGTCTGTACACAGATAGGATTGTGTGCGCACTTTTAAGACAAGGCTGCCAAAGAAACTGGAAGAAAAGCAAAGGTGCTACCAGGGATCTGAAACGGGTGATGATGGAACTCACATTGTCAACAGGAGGGGTTCAGCACATCTGCAAATCAGAAAAGGCTGAAAGTCCCTGATGTAGATAATGAAAGCTTAGATGAGAAGGGGAGGTAAGATACCAGAACAGAAGAAGGTTATTAATTAAAACCCTGAGGAGCAGTAGCAATTTCCTTCCATTTTTGAAGTGGAAAACCAGCCGTGCTGCTCGCTGACATTACTGATGGTTACAGCATCATCAGCCATATTTTGAGTTATAAATGGTGTGATCTGCAAGAAAGGGAAAGGCCGGAATCGGGTTGAATTCTGTCGTCTGCCAGAGTTTTCCCACAAATAAACCTCTCTGGCCCTGTCTCTGCTTTTGCACTTGCAAAATGTGAGACAAGGTGGCATGAGATTTAACCAAGAGCCATCAAACACTCTGAGCCTTATGCTGCACAGCAGGAGTCAGGGTCTGAATTCAGAGGAACTGTACTCATCTCAAATCAGCAAGACAGAAGCAAATGGAAGAAGTATTGTCGGTGGTTTGCCGGTATGCTTATCCTCCTATTTGTAGGTTTGTCCATCTGTAGCACATTCCCAGTCCCAGGTAACGGAGCATCCAAGGGGGTCTCTCACTTAAGGAAGATGGTTAGCTACTATTTCCAGCAAATGGATCTCATGCTATTAGGTAAGGTATCAGCATTTAAATGGCAGCAGGTGAGAACAAGCAAAAGAGTAGAAAACATAAGAGCCCGTCTCTACAGATTAACCTGTTATATGCCTGTTCAGAGAAGATCACTTCCTCAATGGTTTGACTTCATGACAGATTTTCTGCTAAGGCTAATCAAAGAGTGTCCATGACATAAGTGGAAGGACCTGATTTACTCCAGTCCAGGACCTTACCTGCTGAGATCAGTGACAGAAGCTCATGCACGATGGGGAACAAAAACGCTGCCCTTGGGGCAGATCCCTCTGCAGGATACAGCTGTTGGAGGATTTCCCCTGGATGTGGGTCACATTGAGTTTCTTTTTATTCCTCCTCTGCTTTACCCTCTCACAGGAATAACAAATTAGTTTGTTCTCACAGACACAAGACAACAGGAGGTATGCCTAACACACACCCCTTCAAAATTAGCCAAAACAGATCTGTTCCTGAACGTAATATCAACTAGGAAAAGTTTGCAAAAGACTTGGAGATCTTTGGGTGAGGGCATGAAACAGACTGAGCACAGCACAGCCCATCTGTTAGCTGCTCACACGTATAACTGACATCTTATGCAGCAGAAGGAGGTGAAACTCCATCTCTTCCTAAAGCAGTAACCGGTTCCACAGTGCAGCAGGAATAATCATATCAGGCAGCCAGTGACACTGGCTCTCTCCTGGTGTTACATGATGCCACAGTATGCAAGAGAAGTGCGTTAATTCAATCCCTGAGAAGCAGCAGCAACTGGCTTTCCTTTTATTTTGAAATAAAAAAAAATTAAAGCAAAAACCGTCCGGATAACAGGCTGACATGCCTGACAATTACAGCATTATAGGATATGTTCTGAATTAAATATAGTGCAATCCATGAGAAAGTCAAACAAAAGCAGGAAAACGCATATAAAATAAAGAGAACAGACATTTGCAGCATGGTGTAATCCCCAAAGGGAAAATGCCTCTCTCAGGTCTGAAAATTTCCACCAGAAATCCTGGAAATCTTACAAACCTCTCAGTATCCAACTAAAACAGCCATGGGAGGAGAAGGGGGGAGCAGAGACTGGGGGTCTTTCCCCAGCATGATCCATCAAAAGAGGGAATGCTGTTTCCCAGCCGAGACATTCACTATTTTTCATACAGAAATGCAGCTTTCTCTAAAGGCTCCACAAAATGAGCCCAGCGTTTGTGGCTAACACAGACTGGCAAAACATTTGGTGGTGCTGTTTTGGGATAACAGAGGCACTTGGTGCATCTCTGAAGAGCTTCTCAGAAAGCCCACACTGTCCTTTCACAGAGCAGCTATTGATGTCTCTTGCCAGAAGCATTTTCTTTCCCCAGTACTAAATTAGACTGGCCTCATCCAACTTAACCACACTGGAAGATGCTTGGACAAAGGCTACTTCATACTTTTCCATCTCTCCTTGGTGATTATATGTCCCTTGTTACTCCAGTAACTACAGTGGATTTGTCCCGACAGCATCCCTGGGAAGTAAGACCATACCGTAGTGCCTGTTTTAGAGAGGCGCAGAGAGATGAATGCTGCAGTTATGTGGCACAGCAGGGTCGTGCAGAGATACCAGGGCCACGCTGATGCCATGCCCCATCAGGTCAATTAGCCAAGCGTTTGAAAAAGGCTCATAACGTTGGGAGGGGGGTGCAAGCGTTTTGCCTTCTTTCCGGAGCTAGCACATACAGAGCCCGCCCAGGTGCTCAGGCTGTTCAACCCAGGTATATCCCAAAAGGCTCACTACAGCTCACAGCGAAAATCCTGACTGGGGAGAAGAGCTGACCTCAGCTGTAGAGCATCCTTCCTCACCTCCTGCGATTTTTATCCTTACAAAAATCACAGGCCTGAAATATCCCTTCAGACTGCACATAAGTGGCAAGAGACCAATGTGCTCCAGTGAAAGACACTGCAGCAATGGTGACAATTGTCCTTGGACATTAAGGGGAGCAGTACCAAGCTCTCCCATAACACTGGCCTCCAGAGAGCAGCAGCAGAACTACCTGTGACGGCACTGTCAAAGCAAAGGTTCCATTTTTAAATACGATGGCAGCTCTAAGAGCTTCACTGAAAGGGAGCAAAGCACCAAGGTCACTTCTATTTATCACTGCTTCCTACACCACCTGGGAATTTTTAAAAATATTTACCTTCCATCCTTCTTTAAATTTCAATCCTTTCAAGCCAACCATTGAAATACAGTGTAGCCCCACTGAGGTTTTTGGGTTTATTGGTCCATCAACCTTACCAAGCCACTCTGAAAGCCTCACAATGCAAAAAATGCAAGTGCCTAAATCCTGCCCAGGAGAGGCTGTGCAGGCAGGAGCAGCTCTGCCCAGCAAAAAAGCTGGACCCGTCAGTGGGAGGCTGCAGGGCTTCCAACCCTCCAGTCCTTGGGAAACCCCTGGGAGCAGTGGCAGACACTGCATTGCAGCTGCAAGCAAGGTGCTGGAGGGTGCATCCTAAAAGTAGTACAGAGCCATTAGCAGAACGTTGCTATTACATACTGGCTGTTATCAAACATTAACTCTTGCTCTCTTTTATCAAGCATTATTGTTACCAAATATTAAAGTCAGCGTGATTTGCAGGCTGGTTTGGTTTTGCCCTGGTCTGTTTTGTCCAGTGCTGTCAGATTATCCAAAACTCCTGACCTGCTCCACAACATCACAGATTTAGGATGGCATCTTGCAGTGGGGGCTGTTTCTTCATTTAAGGGTTCCCTTGTGTGCCAGCCCGACTCCCCCTGGGTCCAGCCGGTCCCCCAAAGCAATAGGGGTGTCAAGGGCTGCAGAATCACATCTAACATGCAACACCCTCTTCTACCCTTCCCTACTCCTCTCTCACAAAGATGTAACTGCTGATTTCACCCATGTTTTAGGCAGGGACTACCCAGCCAGCCAGATCCCATCTCCGCCAACTGATTTTGTTTGAACCGGTGTAAAGGCTGGTGTGGGAAGGCTCTGAAACCTGATTTATACATTGGATCGTCATTGATCTTGCACCCACAGAACGCATCCTTAGAGAGACTTCGGCTGCTCACACAGTGGTGACCACGGTTTTAACTAAACCTGCTTAAAAACACACCCTTGGTTAAATTGGTAGAGTTTCATGAGCCCGCAAGACTACTCCTCTGCTTACACTACTGTGAGAGAGATGAGACTTTAGCTCCAAATGTATGAAACTTAATCCCTCTGTTTTCATAATCTACATCTTCTCTACAGCCTGTTAGCTCTGCTTGATATATTGTCCCCTGGAAACCACGAGTAACTTCAATATTGAAAACAGAAACAATAGCTCTGAACACAATGGCACATTTTACTTCAGAAACTCCATTTGAAATGGTATCTACTCATCTCCGTAGGACACTGCTTGTAGCTCTGGGGAGACAGGGGAGAGCGACCGCCCAGCTCAGTACAATGAAGAAACCATGCCAAGCAAAACACAACCACACGTTTTAGCTCCATGCTGGGAGGAGACTTCTTTGTCTTCATTTCTCCCTCTCTCCCCACCTCCAAACCCCGAGATGTTTTGCCTGCGTATCTGGTTCCAAACACATGTGTCTCCTGTCTTTGGGGGGATTTAGAAAGGAGCACAGACAACAAATCCCACCGTCCGAGCAGGCAAACGGAGCTGCACGTGTAACAGATACCTTGCTCTGGGCCTCGAGGGAGGTAAGCCAGCACCCCGCAGGACATGAACTGTTTCCAGCAGTTCCAAGCCAGCTGCCAGCCTCCATGCTCCCAGCCCCAGCCTGGGCCCTTTGGCTCAGGCACTGCCTGGCCCCGGGTGCCGGCATCTCCCCAGGATGCTCATCTGGCACGTAGAGATGGCGAAGGTGTCCCGTGTGCAGGAAGGACAGACTCCAAGCTGGGGTTGCCCACTTGGGTTTGCAATAGAGGGAAGGATGGATTTAAGGGCTGGAATACAAGAACAGACCTCAGGTTGCAAGTCTGTCCTTCTTACCAGCGCCTACAGCAATGGCACCTCACAGATGGGTTTCTCTCTGCGGATTTGCTTCTGGGCAGGGGAGACAAAGTCTATGGGTATCAGAAAATCTGTTTCAAAGAGACCTCCCACCACTAGCACAACCACACAACACGGGCACCTTAGCTGGACACTCAAATCCACACCAGCTCCTTCCAATCGCTGCCCCGAAAAGCAGCATAGATACTGTTCTCCCTTTGAAAAAATATGGGGATTTGGGTAACATCTGAGTCCTTAAAGCTCATGCCCAGAAGAGGGATCCCAGGGGACCCACACAGCCATCCCAAAGGACCTTGCAGATGGACCAGATCGTGATGCAAGACTGCACTGGAAAGAGGGACAACACATCCCGCAGGATAAATCTGACCCAGCCCTCTGAGAAGGGAGGCTGGGACTAAAACCTTATTTTTATAAGCACAAGCCTGCCTGAGCAGCTTTGTTAATTTAATCAAGAATGAAAGCAAACCCTGGGAAAGTAGATGGGTTTGGACAACGGCCATGGCGGCCGCGTGTGTGCTGTTCAGAGCAGGGTGGGTACAGCCAGTGTTTACGGGGCCTCCACGTTATGCTCTGTGTGCTCATGTGTTGCTCCAGGATTTTCATTCACATAATAATCATCATCCATCCCTGGACACGCCACTCGCAGACCAGATGGTATTCTGTGTGTTATACCAAGTAATCACATGCAATATTTGGCAGGGTATTAAAAGCATCGATGGAGGTCTTTGACAACGGTGGGGTTTTTTTTGGTCTTTTTTAATCTCAGTAGCTTTTAAGTGGTGCAGGCATATTGTCAAGAAATACTGTCGGGGCTGTGACTTTTCCAAACTTGCAGATGATAAAACTGCTACAAGTTGTGAGTGACAAACTGCACACGGAGGCCGATGCCTGCATCCGGGCGGAGAGAGACTCCTTCCAGCTCCATCTTCCCATCAAGACGTTTCCAGCCTGTATCCCTGCCTGGTGGCTTTTTCGAGACCTGACGGTGGGACTGTGGCCAGCAGGACTAGGCGCAGCAGGTACCCCGTATGCTGCTACCTGCCACGGGCAGCACGGCGCCACCTTGAAAGCCAGAGCTGTTATGCCCATGCAGGAGATGCTTCTCCCATCCCTATCAGGACAGCGGCTTCCTGAGCTTTAAGCCAACAGTGGCCACAGAGCCACATGGGCTGCACACCAGCACCTCCTGCTTTGTAGGCAGCTGGCTACATGTCCACCTTGGCAGTGAGCAGCCATGCCTGCTCTCCTCTGGCAGATGCTCTTCCAGTGATACAAGGGGAGGTGCATCAGCAGGGACTGCTTGTACATTACTGGGGATGTTCTCTGTCGTAAAATGAAAACACAAGTTTTCTCCACCTGTCTGGCTGCACATGCAATCCACTCTGGCCAAGTGAAGGATATGCTAATTACATGATGCTTGGGTGATGCAAGGAAAGGGTCCTGGGGAGAGCAAGCTCCAGTGAACAGGCAGCCACAACTCATCCCATCCAGCAGCTCCTTCCCAAACATTTCTGAGGGGAAACCTAAAGGTTGCTTTGGTGGCCAGGATGATGTCCAACCAGGACAAGACCAGTGAGGATGCAGATTTCTATGCCTTTCCATGTGGTGTGACCAGCTTTAGAAGCCGGATGGGGCAGACAGGCAGGCCAGACAAGCGTTAACAGTCATCTCGCACTGACCCTGCTGGGCACTGTGCAGGCATCCAGGACTATTTTTCATCCTCCCCGTGGGTTTGCACTCATCTATTCTGTCCTCCTCCGCATCACACAAATCCACAATAAAGAGACATCAGAAGGATGCCCAGACTGTGGAAACATCCCCACAGATGTGTTGGAAAGTCTAAATCTAAGCAACAAGCTGCAGGTACCACACAGCTCTCTGCTGCCCTAGCCCCTGGCTTGGGCAGGTAATTAACATTTCACAGACACACACCCCCCCCGAAATTACTTGATGATGCTTTGTCACAGAAAGCATCCAGGAACACATTAACTTGCATTGATGAGATTCTTACCATGGCCAAATTCCCTTAGCAGCAGCAGCCAAGCTGCCTGATGGCACTGCGGTAGCTAGACTTGACTGCTGGTTTTGTGAGCCCGTGCTCATAGCTCCATAGGGTTATTTATTTGATCGCCCTTTAGTGCCTCAGCATTATGGCTGTAAGGGATCAGGATATAGCTTCTCGAGGGAACTGCCTCTTCAGGCATCTGCAGAACCTAGCCCTAAAACTTCAATTTTTTTTAAAAAAAGGATCCCAAAAATGAAGTGGAGTGGGGAGGAGGTGGGAAAAGAAATGACACACCAGCTGCTCTCTACCAGGACACGAGCAACTTCAAAAATTAGATTCCAACTATATACCCCGCTGAGGGCAAGATACACTATTTTTGAGCAAAGAATGGCCTGTTTTCCATCAGAAAGCAAGACACCAGCCTCATCCACTTCCAGCTCCTGCTAACTGCCCTTCATCATCAAACAGGGATAGAAAAGGGCATGGGAGGGCAGGAACTACACACCTGCGGCCACCACGCATGGAAGCACAGTGAGCTGCTCTTTGCCAGCAACCCAGATGCAAAGTTATCTCGCTTAATTAGGGCTTCCTTTGGGGGGAAACCTTGGCTCAAGTAACTGAACAAATAAATTACACTACCAGACACACACGCATACACACAAATAACCTATTTTGCTCAGCCAGGTGCAGACGATTGTTTCTAGCCCTTCATCTGGGGCTGGTGCACGTCTCTCCATGAGGTCAGATGCAGGAGAACGTCACACTGGCCAGGAACGGAGGAAAACCTGAGAGTGGCTTAAGAAAAACAGAAACAAAACTCAGAAGAAATTTTCCCCCCTCTAACAGGTGCAGAGGTGCAGAGATGTGATTATACGTGCTTCAACACACGGGCTTTCAACACAGCCCGAGTGTCACACTGCAGATCTAACATGGTTAAGGAAGCTTTGAAATCTCACCCCTGCTTTGAACCTTGCAGATTAGTATCAACGTGGAGAAGGATTTGAAGCTGGAGGAAGATGCTCATATTTCGAAAGTAAGCACCAGCAGGTGAAGGGGCAAGCAAAGGGGCTGTTCTCCATTACAGGCAGGAGGAGCAGCCTGGGCAGGCGATCCCCTCGCCTGGATGTGGGACTGCACAGCATCAAACAGTGCAAATACAACAGAGGCTTGAAAACAAAAATAAATTTCCCTCCTTAGCCATAATGAGGCATGCAACAAGGGAAAACCACCAGACGCTTTCTCTTGCCTTTCTGTTACAACCCAGCAGAATAATATGATTCAAACATCAATGCTTCCAATGACAGACAGGCTGACACTGTAATAGTATCTCATCTACTTAAAAGCATCTCTCAAATGTCAAAGAAGGTGGTGGAAAAAGAACTCCACACTTTATATCCTGAGTCTGAATGTGTCTCTTGAGGTATTACTTCCAGATTTGATCCACGCAGATAGAACCTATTTCTAACATTAGATAGGAATATGGAGAAAGGAGGAAAAAATAAGATGAGGAAGAGATACTGCCGGGGGAGATTAGAGGGTTGATTCTCGGCATAATGCTGACTCGCATTGATGAAAGCTCTTACAGAATGGGGAAACCAAACCCCAAATCTCTAAACCCCAACTTTTCCGCTTTAGTCAGCGCAGCACAAAAAAAAAAAAAAAAATGCAGTGTTCTTCCTTGCAGCCCTTGTGGTGCTTTAATCATCCTAGGAAAATAAGACAGAAGTCCAATACACTGGTGGGCTGCAGCACGTGGAAGCTGCGACTGTAACCTTCCCTGTACGACGCTCTGGCTGCTGACCTCCCAAGGGCACGGGCACAGCCAGTGTCCAGCGCAAGTGGCTCGAGCCTGAAGCCTCACCCTAGTTGTCCCCATCTCCCTTCCCTGCATCGGTAAAACGCTGCTAGCAATGTAATGCTTTTATCTCAACAGAGAGCTCCTGAGCTGAACTAATCACGGTGAACAAAGGGATTATTTCTTTCAACATATTCATCAAGGCTTTTGGCTTCTCATGCATTTTCCAGTCCCTAACACCAGAGAGACCTACCTCTGCTCAGAGCTGGTATGTGCTACTGAAATACAAATAAATTAACAGGTCACCATGAGGGAAGGAAAGAGTTAGTTTTCCACTCTGAAGACTGACTGACTTGAGAGCCTGACGTATCTGAAATCAATGTTTAAAAATATATTTAAAGGGGTCTCTTTTATAGAGGGACTTTGTTATGATGTGGAAAATTCACAGCTCCTAACATCAAGCCATGGGTGGAGGGAGCCTGGAGTATGAATTAAAAATAATGTGGTTGTTTGCAGAAATTAGCGGCACCGATTTAAATCCGCACCCCCCTCCCTCCTCAAATAATCACCCTGTGAACGGAGGTGGTTTATGGAGCCCTCTGGAAAATGTTCCTCATGGCCTCCATTCCGAACCCAAAATAAAATACATCACACTGCAGCAAATACTTCACCAGGGTGCTGCTCTCTCTTCCCCCCAACCCACGCCTCCCATTTGTTGCTAATTAAATGAAACAGCAGGTGCTTAGACCACAAGCGCAGCAGGGCTGCAGCGAGCACCGTGATTAAACCCCCCTGGAATGTCTTCTTGGAGAGCTGCATCTTTCCAGGGACTGGACTCGAAGAGGAAAGATGAGATTAGAGGCGAGGGCTGGGTTGGTCTTTGGCTGCGAGCTTCACGATCAGAGGGCACTTTCGAAGGATGGGTCACTAGAAAAGTCAGGTTTCTGAGGAAGATGCTGGCTCCTCTCTGGTTTGCCAAGGCACCTTTCCAACATCCTTGCTACGGGGTGCATGCAACATAGCGTGCTCTGCCTCTGGGCTGGAGACATCTCCTTTCTCACCCAGTTGAGATCCATCATCCCAACACAGAGCAGCCTCCCCCACACCAAGGCAAGTGCGGGCAGCTCAAATCTTCAGGCAATGATTAGCAATGCAGTTCCTGCGGCAGGAGCCATCCCAGCCTAACCCTGGGCGAGGCTGGGGAACATATGTGCAACAAACCAGGGCGTCAGAGCTGGCCAGGAGGGTTATCAGCCATGTCTGAACACATGACACATCAGGCCATGCTAATGAGATATTCCTAGTTGCCACCCAGAGCAAATGGGTGCAAGCCAGGAGAACAATTTTGTAACAGTAGCTCACTCTTTGGGACATGTCCTCACACCACGACTCCTGGTGCACCCAGTTACCTGCTTCTCTCCACGCTGCAATCCCACCCACACGTACTCTGGGGACACAGCATGGACTGAACCCACCTTATTTCCTTCATATGAAAGAAAATGATCCTTCCTGCCACCAACACCATCACCAAGCCTCACCTCCTGACACCAGAAATCAAGCAAATCAAAAGGAAAATGCTATTCTGTTATCAACAGGCGATAGACAATGCTGTAGGAAGCAGATAGATGTGGAGGAAGGGGCACCTACAGGCAGCCAGAGCTGAGCACCCCATCAAAGAAGCTCTCCCCTGCATCATGCTCTGGGGCCTCTTTGTTTCGTCCCAGCAAAGTCTTTTCCCTGCTTGCCATGCACCCCGTTGACAGCCACGGCTCCCTCCCATCCCAGCATGCCAGTCTCACTATGGCAACTTCCCATCAAGACAAGCTGGGATGACTTTAATCACCCAAAGGGCACCAGTGAGTACGAATGCAAGAGGGACCCTAAACCAGTTACCAACTGGGATAACGCGGTACAAGCCTGGAAATAAACTCCTCATCCCTTCTACAAATTCCACTCCTGGCAGCAAAAGTTCATGGGACGAGGACATAATCCCAAGAAGGAAAAGCACTATTTGTATTTCTGCTGAGCAGTTCACTTCTCTTTGGTCACTCTGCTGATGTTTCACTTCTGCACCAAACCCCATTAGAAATGGCTGGGGGCTCGGGGAGGAGGACAGGGAACGTGGTCATTAAGGTCTGGCTTAGCTACTGTAATACAACTAACATTTGGCTCTGTTAGAAACACTCCCAGCCAAAGACTTCAAAGCATTTTACAAACATTAATGAATCAACTTTCTCCAGGAGGGCCAATTATAGCCCCCATTTTATGGGTGGATATTTCCAGATAACCTTCCTGCCACACCAGGAGTTCCCCACTCCTCGTTCCACACCGCAGACTCCCAGCTCCTAACTACACAAAAAACATCCCCACACTAAGACGGTGAAATATATTTTAATCTAAAAGTGAAACAGGATTCAACATGAGGTTTCTTAACAGCAACAAGCAGGAACCTACAGCCCTATTGCTCCTGCAACCCACAGCACAGCCCTGCTCAGAGGTATAATCCAGGGCTGTCCCACACCCAGAACGCACCTGAAACTTTGTAGCACTTCTCTCCACCTTGGAAACACTTTTTGCAAACTTCTCCCTTTGCATAAGGATAGTCAGGGACCACCTTTATGGAGCACACCACCCTTTATTGCTCCATCTGCCTTATTCCCAGATCCCAATGGCGAACAAATCTCTGCCACCTCCTGAAACATCACATACTAAATCCTACCCTTGCATGCAAGCGAGATGCGTCAGAGACCGGCATCCTCTCCCCATCAGCACCTTAACACAACGCGCACTGCAGATGGCTACATAGGTTATTGCAAAGCTGAACTAACAGCCACCAACACACCAAAAATGACAAGACAACCGGGGCTTCTTACAAGGACGCAAGTGTTCACCATGTACTACCCCAAAACATATTTTCCTAACCAGGAAGACACATGCACCAGTTTTGCTAAGGCAGCAGCAGCTGCACATCACTGCATTGACCAGGACAAGCCCGGACTTGGACTTCAAAGCTCCCCAGTCCACAGAGAGGCCAAAACATCCCAACTCACTGGGTTGTCAAAAGCCAGAGATGAGCCAGATAAAACAAAAAGCCTGTGAAATAATTTTTGCTCCAGGTGGATAAGATACACTCCCTGTAAGACAAAACTTCGATCATTAAACTAACCTTAGTCCTTCAAAATAATTTTTTCCCTGTTATCACTTTACTTAGTCCTTTTCTGCTTTGCATACTAATTCCTTCCCATTTGGCATTTTCCTCTCTCTCACACAGTGTTTTCATGGTTTGTCCTTCACCTCTCTCAAAACACCTGGCTGAAGATAGCAACTCAGCAAGTCCCACTGGTTTTCTTAACACACCCTTAAAAAAACCAAATGCACTGAGGCCCAGGTGCATGGCTCTGATGTTAACTCAGTTTGCAAAACCACCGCTAAATCGATGAGGATCTGCCCTTGACTGCACCTGGTGAATGAGAGACATCTCTGTATTGACACTGATGCCTCAAGAACAGCTCCGGTACAGAGCTCTGCTTGCACTGCAGGTTTACAGAAATTATCTTAAACACCAAGATCATAGAACCATAGAATGGTTTAGGTTGGAAAGGACCTTAAAGATCATCTAGGTCCAACCCCCCTGTCACGGGCAGGGACACCTCCCACTAGAGCAGGTTGCTCAAAGCCCCATCCAGCCTGGCCTTGAACACCTCCAGGGATGGGGCATCCACACCTTCTCTGGGCAACCTGTTCCAGTGCCTTACCACTGTCAAAGTGAAAAATTTCTTCCTAATATCTAACCTAAATCTACCTTCTTCCAGTTTGAAGCCATTCCCCCTCATCCTAGCAATGCTTTTCTGAGTCTCTGCTTAGCCCTTTGCGAGCTTGCCCACAGCTTCTGTCAATCAAGAATTTGTCAGCAGCTCGCTCCGCTCCAAAGCACGAATGTCCTCACCGGATTGCAACTCCCCACTCTGCTCTGCTGGCTTTGCACCCTCACAGGGTCCCAGCTGTACTCGAAGGTGTCCCACGTGCACGGACTCACTTGCAGGACAATTTCAGGACAGCTGCAGCTCACACCAGCCCTGCTGCAGCTGCAGACCTGAACCCTGTGACCCGCTGCTGCGTACCTGCGGCTCCTACCCAGAGGGAATCTCCCAGGGTTTGGATCTGGGAACGCTGTGGGTCAGAAACATGGTCGGGGCATGCACCCAGGACACCCTCCTCTCACACACGTGCCGAGGGACCATCAACCCTGCCACGCTTCCCCTGGGCAAGGGTGGGCTAACCCAACAGTTAAATGGGGCAGCTTCAGAAAACCACGGTTACGCGCACTTGTACAGGTAAATGCTCAATGAAGGGTGTGCAGACAGCGGGATGCCAGCCAGGGCGCTGGTAAAGCATCTGACATACTGTAAGAGTTCAAGTCCTCCCTTTCCTGCATGGATACTAGAGACCCGATCTCTCCTTCTAAATGAAAAGCAAAAGGCGGAGAGCAAAGCCGCCAGCTTGGCCCGGTGTCATTCAACACGGGCACGCAGGAAGGAGGGTGCACAAAGCCGTGCTTCCCCACAGCATCGCTACGCTTGCTTTCTGCATGACTTCACCACTCATCTGCGCAGCAGCGTGGCTCCTCTGTGGGTTCTGCTGCCCTGACCGCTCCACTGGGTGCTCATCGATGCTTCCCCTGAAGGAGGGAAAGGGGAAATTGCAAAAGCCAGTTCTGCAGTGGGAATACTTGTGTTTGCACGAGACGTGAAACCACTCTGGCTGCAGAAAAGGAGAAGCGTGCCACGACTCTAGGCAAGCAGGAAGGGAGTAAGGTGGAAAACAAACTCCCAACTTCACACTCCGTACACTGCTTCTGCAGAAAAGGTTAGTTATTCAGGTGCTACAGGGAAGAAGCAAATAGCACCCAGCGCTCATAAATCAGGCTGGGGTGAGCCTGATCGGGAGCCTTTCCTATGGCAGGCCCGACTACGCACAGCCCACAGTGGAAGAGACGCCAGTGGATGCTTTTGTTTGTCCTGTAAGCAAACCCTGGCGTAACAGGACCAAGAGCTACGGCTCCTTCCAGACACAGCCTTCCCACATCTGAGCCTGTGAGAGCAGAAAGCTGGGAGGGGCGAGGTGGCAGGGAAAAGAGTCCTGACAGAGCCCTGCATAACCTTTCCATTATGGCTGGGCAATTTTCTATTTGCACTTAAATGCAATAATGTAAATAAACTCCACGTAACCCTTGAAGGGCTATTTAGGACGTTTGCAAAAACAACCAGCTCCTCTCATCGCGAGCCAAGGGATGCGAACACAACAGGCACTTCTCATCTCGGTCTCCACACACTTAATGAAAGTGAAGGATTGTATTCCCTGCACAAAAGCGGAATTGTGTTTCAGGGCTGGGGGTGTGAACTCAGCGCGATTTTCCGGCAGTATAAATAATTGAAAGCTGAGTATGATTAGGGGAGAGTGGCGAAGCAGTGGAGGGGGTGGAATTGTCATGCCTGAACTTTTTGGGCTTGGATGCTTCAGGGAAGAAAGGCCATGGAAAAATCCCACCGAGGAATTTAATTTTCACACAGAGATTCCAGAAAAAAATAAAAAGGCTGATCTTGAGCTGTGGTAAAAGAGGAAATACGCTAATAAAGCCGCACTTGGAGAATTCACTGCCTGTGTGAGAGCAGCCCCAGAGCCGTAGCTTTGGCTGAGGCCGGTTCCACAGCCGAACTGCTCTCCTGTGTTTCATTGTTCCAGCAAACAAAACCTGGAACAAGGTTAAAAAACAAGTGGGCTCCTCCCAAGGCTGAGCTTTAAGTCCTGCTGGGGAGACCTAATAGGCTATCACGAGACCTTCCAACACCAGAATAATGGAGATGGAGGTGGGATAACATGGGAGGTATACGTTGAGTCTTGACAAGCTCTGCTGAGGAAAGACTTTCAGCTCAGTTTTACCCCAATTCTGCATAACCCCTTGTATGACATATCACCCAGGAACAAAACCAGGAGGCATAGGCCCAATACCAAAATTTTCCATCTTGGTTCAGAATTTTCGGCAATTTCAGGCGTGTTTTTCTAAACATGTGCTTTCCATTAGCACCACAGCCTTGCAGGGACTCATGCATCCTGATGGAATTGATTTTTAACATGAAAAGCAACCAACAGCTACAAAATACGTCTGAATCCTCCTCACCTGATGTAAATCAACTCAGTTAGTTTGGGAAAACTTGCTGCTTTTCCTCTCTGTAGCTGTATCCAGGAGAGCCCTTCCCACATTGCAGGGTCCCCACCATCCTCAAAGCCTTCGGGCCAGTGATAGGCGTGGGATGTAGGTTCTGATAACAAGAACAACTTACACAAACCAAACTTTTAGACCGCAAGGGAATAATTCCCATCAAATAACTGTTTTGACTAATTTCACTGCTTTCTGTGCTTGCTAGAGGCCCGTAAGTGGAGTTTGATATTCTTCAGGTATTCCTTGAAGGATCTTTGCAGGTAACAAGCTTGTGTAGTTCAAATGGTGAATGCAGAGTATCTGACAGTAGGATATAAGCTAACCTTCCCGTTCCCCAGCAGAGCAGCTTTAATCCTTTATAAGTCAGGTTCCCACTCCAGACAACATGAATTCATCCGCTGGGAAATCTGATATCCATTACAGTTCTGCAGTGCTCCCTTGAGATTCTTGGGTTGGACAAACCTGCTCAAGTTAAAACTCTTTCTAGATAATTCATAAGAAACGCATGCATGCAAAAAGCAGGTAAAGTAATTTGTTTATAGGTTCCAAATAATATCCACAAAGACTTTTCCAGTCTTTGTCCTGTTCTAAAAATACTATCCCGTGAATACGTGAGCATCTGGTAACGTGGCATCAGATTCACAGCCATCAGATCGGAACCCGAGAGAGAAGCTGAACCAGAAACTGGCATCACAGCTGACCTTTCCCAAATCTTACACAGCTTTAGGTCAAGAGCCCTCAGTGCAGGCTTCTCTCTCATACTCTCTCATAGTCCACACACCCTCTAAAAAGCCCACCCCACTGGGCTCTTAATAAGCACTGAGTGTTCATCACTGCTGAGTTCTGACACTCAGTTTCGAAGACTTCCCTGACGGTACCTGTAACTCTGCAGCCAGGGGAAGCTCTGGTCCAGTGCCCGGGCTCAGAGCACTTGCGGAGGGCTCCTAACCAGGACACTTCCCATAGCTGCTATTTCAGAGGTCAGGTCTCCTGGGGGAACTCTGTTTTATGAGCTCACTTTCCACCTGAAATTGGAGCCACTTAGTAACTCCACACTCCTCTCTGAACCCCCCAAGGCCTTCCTCCATGAAGCGGAGCTGGCACTCATCGCCATCCCAGCATGATTACACACTTCAGAGACGGACTTCACCCTCTCCCTTGGTTGATGAGATTAACAGGGCATTCAGTGTGGGATTCAGGCCTTGTGAAATCATGCAGAGCAAACCCCAAACCTCATCAGAGGCAGCAATTTCCAAAGCATTGCCCACCTCGGATCACACAGCATCCAGGCTGCATGGCATTTTGGGGAAGCAGCAGACAGAAAACTCACAGTCCCCTTGACCCCAGTGGCACAGGCTCTTCTCTTGCGAAATAAAATTTATCTGCTGTCCAAAAGCACACAGTTGAGCAATTCTGATATATTCCAGCAGGGATCAAGGATATGGTCTGCGTCTATCCACTCACATGCTCTCGCTAGAGTGATGATGGAAGATGCTTTCTAAGAAGGTTGTGGAACAGCAGTAGGAGACCATGTATAGTTAAAAGGATGCAGTAGAGAAGTCAACAGCCTCTTTGTGATGCTCCCAATCTTTCTACAAAAAGAAAGCCCCCACTTGTTTGTCTAACTACATAAAGAACCTGTAGCTTAATTAAACTTTGTTTTACTTCTAGGATCGGGAGCCCGCCTAAAGAAGAGATACAAATTGAAAGTTAACAAAGATCTGCCAGTGCTGAACTTCTGCTCAGAGGCTGCAAAAGACAGGAGATCACAGCGACAGAGAATTCCTTTCAGCAACCAGAGCAGATCACCAATTGCGCAGCCCCTCTGGAAAGGCTCAGATTGTCACAGCACAGCGTATAGGGGGATCACAAGGGTGGAGGGAAAAAATTCATCTTCAGAGCAGCTTGCCACTCGTTGTTATGCTCCTATAAGACCTTAGAGATGACTTAGCTTTTAATCTGGGTCGGATAAGGCAAAAGCTTCTTGATGATGTGATGAAATGTTGCAATACTACTGATCCCCCCCACAGGACATGAACACCAGGGAAATAAGGACTTGTCAACATCCAGGAGAATATCAGCATTGTATGGAACAATGCCCATGTGGTGCAAGGACCCCAAACAGCATCCACCACAGTCACTGATGCCATGGTGGGGTCCAGGATCCTGGTGCTGTGCAGCAAGGGAATGGAGAAGGACACAAACCTCAGAGACGCAGCTTCCAGAGATTCCCATCCCACAGTGGGGTCAGGAAAACCACCCACCAGAGCCCCAAAACCTCACTGGGGCAGGCAGGGGAATACATTAAATTGGTGCTGAGCAGCAAATATCACCCCGTAGCCACCATGCAGAAGATTCCCACCCTGCAGTGTACGGGCAATATTCAAGTGTCAGCTTTATGCCTCAACAGCACCCAAGTGCAGAAGTAGGAAGGGGAGCGTTCCCGTAGGCTGGGTTGCTTTCTCAACTGCACGTTATTTGCTGTGTTATATTGAACGCGGCCTCTATTGTAGCTTGGCAGGCACTTTGTCATTTCCACATCACGGCCCTCGTCTTTGTCTGACGTGTAAAGTCTCTTTAGAAACAAATACTGGAAGCTGAACAGATTGTTTTGCCAAGCAAACATTTAAATAATGATGGAAATAATAATTATAAACAACTCCATTTATTCATTGAAGACAAATATGCTGCCCCAAGCCAGCTGGTATCCTAAGGCACTGAGTGAGTGCTAGAAGGGAAAAGGGTATTTAAATAGCCTTTAAATCAGCTGAGACAACCATTCCCATATCAGCTATTCATTTTTTTTTTTCCAGGGGCATCTCAATTCCTCCAGCAAGCCCTGTTACTGGCAAGCTTGCTGCTGGGCTGTTTTTCGGAGGGCACGGGGGCTTCTGCTATTAAAAGCCAAACCTTGCAAGCGCGGCTGCACCGGGAGCTCCAGCACAGCTGCCAAAACGTGGCAGGCACAGTCAGCACTCGCAGCCGGCAGCTCTGCTCCTCCTGGAAGTCTGTTTTTCTGTGTCACCTGCGCGCCATGCCACTGCTGGCCTCTCCACACACTGTCCAGGATAGCAGCAGCAGACAACTGGCCCATGTTTACTCGGAAGAAAGGACATGCCATTTCTCCCCAAGGAGCCAGCGCTGACCTTTGGGAACAGACATGTTGACAGAGCCACATTCAGATTTCCTCTGAATTTTCTCAGGCTTGTTTCAGTTTCAATCCTGCTCTTAAGGAAGCTGTTTTCAAACCAAACCCTGCATCCCGACTGCTGGAGTAACACCATCCTCACAGCCCCGTGACTAAGAGGGATGGCCCTGAAGCTAAGCCCTGGGTCTGAACTGCACGGGTCAGGGATGGAGCCAGGCCCCTGGTCTGGATGAGGATTTCACAGCAGCTCTCAATGCCTACAGCAGGGCCAGGATGCTGAGGCCCAGCACGCCACACTGCGGGAATGGGAGCAGGAGAAATGCGATCCTTGCAGCCCAGACCATCATGGCCAAGGCCAGCACAGCCCAGAGCAGAGGGAGCCGCATGCTCTGACTGCAGAGCCCAGACCCCCTGCTGTCAACACAGCCCAGCAAGAGAGCTGTGTTTTTACAGTAAGTAAAATCTTCCCTTTCTCCCCCTTTGCCTTATGTCTCGCTGTGCACTTGCACCACAGCTTGATGAAACAACCCTCTGCCATGCTGTTCCTCCCCATCTCCTCCCCTGCCTTATTCGGCCCCATCTTCTCCTCCAGCTTTCCTGCCTGTTTCCGTACACACACACGTAGCCCAACAGAAACACTCCCTGAGCTTGTCAGAGGCTGGGAATCTTTTTAACGCAAACCTCCCACGCTGCGAGAGGAGCAAGCTGCATCACGCACAGAGCCACATCAACAGCCCTCCTTCTCTTCCCACAGTGCCAGGAGCTACGTGCAGGGTGGTACCTATGGAAACGAGCATCACTCATGGCAGAGTGACCCTGCTGCTGTGGATGGCTGAGAAGTGGTAGGCAGTGACTCAACTCATCCTTCTAAAAAGGCCTGGTGGGTTGAAGGTTAGGAGATAGCATTTGCAAACGCGGGAGCACGCTTGCCCCATCGCATTCTTACCTATACGCTTCACCACTGATAAAGTTAGTGCATGCTTGAGCTTGTCCATTCACCACTCCTGCAGAGCTAAAAGCATGAACGTTACAAAACCAGTCATTACTGGGTTAGACTGCACTGGGCGACCAGATTTCGGGACTGTGGGTCCCCATTTTGGCAATTAACCCAAATTAACTAATGAAGTGAATATATGCAATTCCATCAGAGTCCAGTCAGGCTCCTACCCCGCAAGCACCCTGCGCCAATTCCCCCTTTGCTCTGCCCCAGAAAGCCTGCACCCCAAAGCCACCAGGTCCTGTTTGGAGTCATAGTGACCGGGTGGAACGCAGAGTGCTCCGGCATAGGGCACAGTTACAACCACCTAACTGGAAGTAAGAGTGGACGGTACAGTATTTGATCCAGCTTGGGGTAACAGAGAAAGGGATGTTTGTACAGAAGAGCACGTAATGGAAGAATGATCAATAGCAGCAGCATTCAGATGAACTCTAGTCTGAGCAAGAAAAGCAGGGGTGCAGACTGTAATTACTGTTTTTTATAGCACCATTTTTGTTTAATGTCCTCTTCAATGCTCAGTTACTCCATTATAGCACTATAAACAATCAGGATGACCCTAGCAATAACAAATGAAGCTCTTGATGTTTTATTGTCAGCCTGGAAACAACTTACATCTCTTTCCGCTCCCTAATAAAATTCTTGATATTCTTTATTTTTTTAATGTTCTAATTGGCTGCTAGTGAGCTCCTCTTTCTGCACCACTTTGAAGAAAACCTGCTTAGATCAGCAGACCGCATCAGGCAGATAATTTTTTGCTAACTGATACACAAAGCAAATGCTTGAACAGAGCCTTGTTTATTTCCCTTTTCAAAATTGTGACATTTCAGATGTCTCCTTGCAGCCAAAATGTCTGTGTGGGTCATTGTACAGAGAGACGGCGATCTGCCTACCTAACATTCCTGCTGCAGCTCTAGCAGGGATGTCGTTTGCCTCTCTCACAGCCAGAAACACAATGTGGGATTATGGCACACCGTTGAAGCCAGCTGCTGTGTTTTGCCTTGGAGAAAGCTGCATTTCGCTATTGTGAGAAAGAATCTTCCACAAGCAGAGATCCAGCTGTCCTCACGAGAGCAACAGAGAGGCCAGTATCTGAACTTAGAGTTTGGTCTCTCTGCCGAGGCTCTGGTCCTGTTCATACTCTGACTCCAGGCACTGAGTAAGACAGGCATGAAATCAGAGCAGAACATTCAGAGTCGCTGAATAAAGTGCAGAAGATGAGCCAGTGGCGATTCAAGCAAAGACAGCAGGCACTGAAGCACATTTTCCTGCTCGCTTTGCTGTGGAGAGGTTTTCTCGGCACCGAGGAGCAGCACCCAACTGGGGTCATCGTATCTATAAAAAGCCCAAGGTGGCACTGAGGGACTGGCAGGGTGAGGTGGGGAGTGGGGTAAGAGCCACCCCTCAGACTTGCCAGCTGCAAACACTGTTGTTGCTTCCCAGTCCAGCATGGTGGATGGGAGGGTGAGCGGGCTGCATCCCCCACACTTCTCCATCTTATGCTTTGGGTAATTATTTATGCACACACTCAACTGCAAATCCCCCTCCTGCTAACTGCCTCCAAAAGCACTTCCTGACAAGAAAAACATGAGCCTTACATCTATAGATGTCTTTTACTGCAGAGTGGAAATGCCAGGAGTTATCCCTGTTAGCCAATAAAACAGGGCCCTTGCCTAGCATCTTTGGGGACAACAGGAACATTGCCGACCTGAACTACCAACTCAGAAGAGGATTCTGCTACCACCACCACTAAATCCATCAGCAATGGTGGGAGACATCAGATGGCATCCAGGAAACGTGCCCGAATAAGCCACCAGCCTGCCGTGAGGGTCAGCACTAGCTACAGGCAATGTTCACATCACCATCTGCCCCAGTGATGGGCACCTTGTGCTCCCCCGTTCCGCATCACAGACAAGAGCCAAGCGCAGGAGGAAGCGGCGCTTAAAATATTACATTAGGAGGTGGCTTTGACCCCACGTGGTGCTCAGGTGCAAATGCCTCCCCAGGGTGAAAGACAACAAATAATTGGACTTGACAAGCAATTTATCGTAATGCTTTCATCTCTGCAGAGTTAATTCAATACTTTTAATCCTATTTACTGAAACGTTGGCACCCACATGTAGTCTGCTGCCATCATTTGACCCACGCTCAGCAGCAGATGTGACTTGGTTGCACAATTAAATGGTGCAGCAACGCCCTGATTTAATTTAAGCCTGTATTTATAGATCTCTAGTCCTCACTGAAGCAGCGCAGGGCTGACACTTGGCTTGTTGCATTGGGTTCTGTTTGTTGTACTTCTCTCACCTTCACAGGGCAAACTCCAGCTTCCACATCCCATGGTAAGTCCAGTCTCACTGCTGTATTACTCATCTTGAAAACAGCCTGACTCCCAACTCAAGTATATGCGCTGCTGAAATAGCATGACCAAACACTTCTGGGGTTTGTATCCTTGGGACTCTTACTGCCTGCAGTGCCTAAGAGGATTTGCTAAGAAGTGTTTCAAAAACCCCAGTATCTAGTAATGCAAGGGCTCTCAAAATCACTGAGCCACTTCCCACACGCAGCCATTCAGGGTAGGGCGGGCTCTTTTTTAGGGAAACATGGAATTGCAGTAGAGAAATTAATTATCTGTATTCCTCCCTCCTTGCCCCCGGGCAGCCCCCCAGGTTTCCCCATGGGTCCTATCCGGTGTCACTGTCAACACCAGGCACTGCAGCCCTGATTAAGTCATTACAAATCAGCCCTTGTTCCTCCACTTCCAGTCAAACACAAACGAGACGCATGCAGGTCTAGGAAGCCCTGAAGTATGGCTGTCGTGGACACAGTGGGACGAGAGGAGCTGGCAGAGACCTGCAGGCTCCAGCTGTTTTGGACACGAGTGGTGCCCGTGGATTGGCTGAGCGTTACGGAGCATTTGCCTGATTTTCTGCTGGAAGGCCCACGTGAGGATAAGCAGGGACGTTACCAAAGTCAATTGAGTAATGTGGCCTTAGCATAATATGACTGGTATTAGGTCACAAAACACAGGGCCAACCAGTGCTAGGACAGATGTTCAAGCTTCCACCAGAAATCTGGAAATCACAGGCATCTCCTTATCTGGTGCAAAGTGAGGGGGATCTAAGGAGACTACCTTGATCCTCAACAAGCAGATGGCACCCCAACACCTACCATGTGGTCCACGATCAAGAGCCAGGTTCAGGCCCTAAAGGGTTTGGGGAATGTGGGCTGGTACCTCCATGTTGCTCTCCAACTTTCATCGTGAAAGTCTCTACTCTGGGCTTTCCATTGGAAACATCGTTCCTCCATTCAGGAAATCTTACTGTGACTAGAAATCACCATCTGCAAGGCAAGATGCAGTGCAGCCTAAAGCCCCGCTACAGGCCAATCATGGTTCAGACAGCAAACACAGGGAATCCTCCACTGCTAAACCCTGAAACAGCTGCTTTACAATACCAGGAGGATTTTCCTATAAATATTAAGGTCTCCCTGTTGCAGTTGCCTGAAGCTAGAGACAGGAGAAGTAGGTCCACCAGGTACAGGGAGCCACGAACCAAGCATTAAGCCTGAGCAATTGCAAGCAGCTGGGAAAGGGGCTGCAGAGCTGCTACATGAAGCTTTCCATGCCTGCTTATCCATGAGCTGTGGTAACGCAGCATCTGCCGTTGAGCCAGAATCACTGCACGTGAAGCCACAAGATTCCCAAAATGCAAAGGTTTCCCAAAGCACCCGAACATTTAATTTGCTTTTCCAACTCCCTTTGCAGGCTTCATCAGAATTGTAAATACAAGTTGCAATTCAAGACCCAAAGTCCATTTCACTTGTCTCACCTTGGAGATGCTCTGGCAGCAACAAGAGCCCAGAAAAAATAATAGCAAAAAAAATTAATCATCTCAGAGTCTAAAAGCACCTTACAGCAAGCCTGAGCACACAGGGCCTTGTCCCCATCTTACAGCTGCGAAACTGAGGCACAGATCACCAGATCACCACAGTGACATGCTTACAGAGACATGACAAGACCATGAAAACCCCAGGTGAAGACCTCAGTTTTGGTAACTGTGCACCTCACGCTGCACGAGCTAAAGAGGCTGTTGCAGAGAGCTGTCACTGCTCACGCAGCGGTGGCCCCAACAGAGAACCCTGGGAGGGAAAAGGGTTAAGGAAGGGAATTCTGTTACTTTCTTGTCGTATTTTCTCGTGGGGGGAGAAGCGTTGTGCAAGCAGGAGTTTTCCACTGGCGCTAGGCCCCCTTGCACTTATCAATGGGACCTTTCAGGACTCACTCCCTGATTGAGACATCATTTCCTGTCCAACACACTAACCCCATTGATAACTCCACGCTTGATGGGAACTTTTCAAACCTACCAGGAAAGGCCAGGAGACCCAGAAGAACATATACATGAAAACAGAACTGGGGCAAAAAGAAAAAGAAGAGCGAGAAAGAAACAGTTTTGGCCACAATCTGCACAGTGACAACAAATGTTTGTGATTACGGAGCTGTGCATCTTTAGCAGGTACATCAGACACAGAGAAGCCACTGACATACTCTTCACAGCAGTGGGACTAGTAGGTCTGGTGCTTCAGGCCAGTAAGAAGTGGAGAGGGGCGCAAGAGGAAGCTTAAGAACCTTCATCTTTTGTCTTCCAGTCACACAGCAAACACAAAATCAGGACTGGCTACAGAAATGGTCCAGTTTTCCACCAGAAAAGTCAGGAGGCCATAACTGATATAGCTTGCAAAACAGGCTAGAGATTTCAGATGTCCAAGTACCATAAGTGACACATAAAGGGGGAGCAATGATGAAACTAGGACTCTTCAAGGTATCTCAGATCAAGCACGCAAGGGAGAAACCTTTTTTTTTCCTAATTTATCATGGCAAACCTGCTCAATGTTATTTCCCAGGACACAACCCAGCCAGCTGTGTACATCCTTAAGACTGGCTGTGAGGACTCACTTGACAGTCTAAGCACAGCCCAGCTCCAACCACAGGCTCCAGTCCAAAATAGACATTTCCCCCAAAGTTTAGGAGTCTGTCAAACCACAGCTTTTGTTTTCACCTACCTCCAAACAGAGGTTTCATAACCTCAGGCAATTGGATTTTTGTTTCCTACAAAGGTATACTCATACAAAGGTATCAATGGATCTGGATTATCGCTAAACAGGACACCAGCCAGAAAGCTCTCCTTACTAGTACAGGTGCCATGGAGCAGCACCAGAAATGAAGTAGCTGATGCCATGCTGGAACTTTGTAATTTGGACTTTTCCAGTTTCCTGGCTTCAGACTTCAGCCAGCAGCTATTCGGCAAGAAAGCTTTCGAAGAAACCTAAATACACAGGCATGGAATACAGCAAAGGAGCTGTACGAAACAGCAGGAGCCAGGACACCAGCTGGCTGGGCACATGGTTAGGAGGAGGGTCTGGAAGGTTTCCACTACCATCTCTATTACTGAACTGCTGTGGGAGTGTGCAAAAGCTCTGTTGTTTTCAGCAATTTGGGTAAGTAGTTTCTGGGGGCCCAAATTGTAGCTCCCTTTCTGTTCTAAGTGCATCTCAAGTATTTAAAATTAGATTCCCTCTTCAATAGGAACCATTCATGAAAATGTCAGCTTTAAAAGTCTTTACAGTGCAAGCTACTCACTGTGAGCATACCACCCACTTATCTTATACCCTACAAGGACAGAGTCTGAAAAGTTTCAAGATCATGACATGTAACAGACCAAACAAGCACAAAGCCTTATTTAAAGGCGCTATTAACCCAGCTGGAAACATGACTAGAAGTGTGAGTACAAATAATATTTTATGTTAGACAAGACAGACTTACCTGCAGGTCAAAGAACTTGCTGTATCTCCGGTAGATGATCTGGGAAGTCAGGTCAGACCATGTTACGTTGATGATATAGACCTGTTCAGGGAAAAGAAAATACAAGTTAAGGTGGGCTGTGAAGCACAGGGTACCTCCAAAGGCTGAACAGTCAGTACAGGTAAATTCTGCATCTCACTGGCTGCTCCTGCTCACGATGAGGAATATAACCCTGCGTGCAGGACTAGCCTAAATTAAAGCCATTGCCCTGTTGCAGCCTTTAGCAAAGGTCTCAGGGGAGCACCCAGTGTTCTCCCACCGATCCCCATCACTTCACCAGCTCCCACTAATTTTGATCTCCCTGGGATGAAAGCTTTAGTTGAGTACCAGCACAATTTCTGGTCCCTGGCAGCACACCCTGCCCTCTGCCCCTGTCTGGATGGAGGGCCCCAGAGCACGCTGCAGGCACAGTCAGGAGAGCTACTCTACTCCTGAAGTAACAGCCCATCATGGACTGCTGATGTGCAGCTCCATGCTCCATGTCTTCCTTGTATACGGAGACGCGATCATGGCCCTTCTCAGGCAAGACATGCCTCTAGTTCTACGAAGAAATTCAAAGGGAACTCAGCTCCAGGGGGCTTGTGGGATTACAGCTGTGCAACCCAACTGCTTATGCACACCCGCACACACATGACAACAGCTCAACCCTACAGCACACAGCCCTTGCTGAGTCACATCGTACCACTCAGCACCTCTGGCACCTATCAGACTGATTCAAAGGTGATATAAAGCAGATCAGTGAGAGTGACACTGTTTTCTTACAGCAACACAAGCCCAGAACAGGACCAGGATTTTCCTTGTCCAGCCCTAGTCCAACCTCAAAACAGTCATCTAACAGAAACACTGTTTTGCTGGAAGATGTGATAAAAAATTATTCACACATGCATGCACACACATACACACACAAACGTATATATATAAAAATAAAAAAAACCACAAATGTTTCCTTTTGACCCTAGTACCTCAAAAACATTTTAAAAAAAAAGGAAAAAAGGAGCCAGATTCTGCTCTCTCATGCACTAGCCTTCACGCCAAATGCCATTTCTGCTGCTTTGATGACAGATACATGACAAGATTTCAGCAAACACAGGATGAAGCCATCGAGGATGACCGCTGAGGGTGACTACACAACGCCAATGTAATGGAAATCACAGCTAGGCCTGCTCCTGGGTCTTTCAAACAATTTCCAGGTTTTACATATGGAGTGAGATAAGGATCTGGCAGAGGAAACAGGAAAGCATCCCTCCTCCCTCAGCCCCAGTGCTGCAGCAGGAGCTCTCCCTTTTGCCATGGATGCAGAAGTGAAGCTCCCTGCCTCCAGTGATGGGGGATGGATAAGCATCACCCTCTTCTCCATCTCCCACAGGACATTAGCCCACCTTCCAAGGTGCTGATGCAGGGTAATTGCTTCTGTGCTTTTAACAGTAAAACGTACTGCATGGAAATCCCTGGAGGGATGTTGAAGAACAGTATTAACAATGCTTTTCCAAGGACCACAGAAGGATTTTTCCCTTCTTCTTTCCCAGTAGGAGACAGGTGTTATCTGATGTCCTGGAAACCATGGAGGTCATAGAATCATAGAATGGTTTAGGTTGGAAAGGACCTTGAAGATCATTGAGTTCCAACCCCCCTGCCATAGGCAGGGGCACCTCCCACCAGACCAGGTTGCCCAAGGCCACCTCCAGCCTGGCCTTGAACACCTCCAGGGGTGGGGCCTCAACAACCTCTTGGGGCAACCTGTTCCAGTGCCTTACAACCCTCAGAGTGAAAAACTTCTTCCTAATGTTTAATCTGAACCTGCCCTCTTCTAGTTTAAAGCCTTACCCCCTCATCCTATCGCTACATGCCCTAGTAAAAAGTCCTTTCCCAGATCTCCTGTAGGCACCCTTTAGGTACTGGAAGGCTGCAATACGATCTCCCTGGAGCCTTCTCTTCTCCAGACTGAAGAGCCCCAACTCTTTCAGCCTCTCCTCATAGGAGAGGTGCTCCAGCCCTCCGATCATCCTCGTGGCTCTCCTCCGAACCCGCTCCAGCAGGTCCATGTCCTTCTTATGTTGGGGACTCCGGAGCTGGATGCAGTACTCCAGGTGGGGTGTCACCAGAGTGGAGTAGAAGGGCAGAATCACCTCCTTTGACCTGCTGTCCACACTTCTTTTGATGCAGCCCAGGATACGGTTGGCCTTCTGGGCTGTGATCTCACATTGCTGGCTCATGTTGAGCTTCTCGTCAATCAGCATCCCCAGGTCCTTCTCCTCAGGGCTGCTCTCCAGCCATTCCCCGCCAAGCCTGTATTTGTGCTTGGGATTGCCCTGACCCAGATGTAAGACCTTGCACTTGGCCTTGTTGAACTGCATGAGGTTGGCTTGGGCCCACCTCTCCAGCCTGTCCAGGTCCCTCTGGATGTCATCCCTCCCTTCCTGCGTGCCTACCTCACCAAACAGCTTGGTGTCGTCGGCAAACTTGCTGAGGGTGCGCTCGACCCCACGTCCATGTCGCTGACAAAGATGTTGAACAGTACAGGTCCCATACCGACCCCTGAGGAACGCCACTCGTCACTGCTCTCCACTTGGACATCGAGCCGTTGACCGCAACTCTTTGAGTGCAAGTCCTGCAGCCTCACTTTCCTCTCTGCTTGTTATGACCATGTTCAGTCCCCAAGGCAATTTGCTCCCCTTCTGCTGCAGCCCAGTTTCATGGTATTTGAGAACTGGATACGCTGAGCACTGGCTGTTCAGGAGTCCTGGGGCCTCTTACAGAGCACTGAGGGTAAGGACTAAGACTAATTTGACTCAGTTATGGTATCAAACCTATCTGCTGTTCCCACCAGAGCAGAGAACATTGAAGTTGGCAAAGGAAAGACTGTCCCGGGGCAATAGCACAACTCCCAGCAAACCCAGGTTATTCCTCTGCTGAGTCTCATATTTCTCCTGGAAAACCAAGCCATGCAACCTCCCTCCCACAGTACACTAGAGTGCCACCAGCACTGCCCTACTTCATGAAGGGGAGATAAGACTGTGTAACACAAAGATTTCAGGTCCCCTTTAAAGATCATACCCGCACAGACAAGCCAGAGGAATCAGAGCCTGGGAAGGAAGCTGCTGTTGCCAATTTTCAGGCCAGCCACACTACACTGAAGAATATTTTTCCATGTGTTTGTTGTGGAGGAAAAAAAAAAAAAAAGTTTGTAGCTTCACTCTGAGTTAATTCACAACACAAATATTTCTACTCATTCTCTATCCAACAGCTACTTTCAGATGGAAAACCCATTTGATTAAAAACAGATCGTGACAGATGGGAGCTGACTGGGATCCAAAAGCAACTTCAGATACTGTAATTCTGGCCCTGGGTTCTCACAAAGGGGACAAGACATGGATAGAAGAAACATATTGTACATGCAAGTAAAGATTATATTTTTTTCTTTAATTATGCACCTTTTCTCCAGAAGCTAGAAAAAAAACACATATGCCACAGACATTCAGGCTTTTTGAATTTTATGGCACTTCAGGCTTCCCCATGCTACTATTCAGAACCTGCAAAAACTGTGTCCCCAAAATTCTTTAATAGCCTACAAGTCTGCTTGATCAAGACCTAGCCCAGGCAGGAGTTAATCCTGTTTTAAGAGTCCAGAATCGTTCAGTGGTGCGGTAAGTGGCACAACAGCCCCATGACAGGAGAGGGGGCAGAGCGAGGTGCGAAGGGATATTCTGGGCAAGAGGTTGGATGTGTTTGGTGCAGGGAGCGGGTGTAGGAGAAGGACCCCACTGCACGGTGCAGA
Organism: Vanellus vanellus; assembly: GCF_965231255.1. Lineage (NCBI taxonomy): Eukaryota > Metazoa > Chordata > Aves > Charadriiformes > Charadriidae > Vanellus > Vanellus vanellus. The sequence goes on along the minus strand of NC_138912.1, from coordinate 14,483,589 downwards.
TACAGTCGCAGGTCTGAAATCCAGACTCTGCGGGAATGAAACTGCTACTGACTTCAGTCAAGCCAGGAATTTGCTGCACTTTTAAAGTAGCAATTAAATCTTTTTGAGCCTTAGGTCTCTTCAAGCTCAGCAAGTGATGAATTGGGCAGCATGCAGATGCACTGACTTCTATTTCACAGGAAGATCATAGCAGGAGCAAGAAAAGCCTTTAATCATAACCCGAAGCTCTGTGAAGCGAGAAACGAAAGGACTCAAAATCTGCATGGTGGGACGCAGGTGCAAAATCTGAAATGGGTATTGATTTTCTTTGCTTGTTTGCATAAATCAAATTGCTTCTTGAAAGCCGCCATTTAAAATAATGGGGAATCACTGTTCGCTAGAACTCGGAAAAGATCTGTAAAATGCCAGATTTTAAAAGCAAGGTCTAGAGGTTTCAAAAGCCTTAGATATCACATTTCTCTCCCTCAGAGATCAGAGTTTGGTGATTATCCGCCTCTGCTGCCTTAGCCAGACCCATAACCTTTTCATGAGCAGCAAACATTACATCAGCTTACCTCGACATTTTTTCGCTCAGATCTTAAAACGGGTCGCTGTGAAAGCGATCAATGATATCCCTGGGGAGAACGAGGAAAGCAGTCCCAGGGGAGCCCGAGGTCATGCAAACGCAACGGGACAAGGAGGCAGCAGGAAATATCAGATAAATACAGAGAGCCGTCCCACGCTCGAGCGCCCGTCAGACCCAGCATCGCCCTCGCCAGCTGCTTGCAGAGCCAAGGGAGGGCTTTCTGTGGCTTTCAACAGCTCCCCAAAACTGAGCCACACGAGCCATCGCTCCAGCACACAGCTGGTCCTGTCCACAGGAGAGTACCGGGCCCTCGGCACATTGCTTCTTGATAAAAGAAGATAAAATCAAAGCATCTTACATGTCTTGGAGCAAGCTCTTCCTTATAAGTACAGTGTTTTCCTACAGTCCCTACATGCACAGAACTAAACTGTAATCATGATTGCAAATTATGAATGACTACAATAACTAATTACTTAAGGTTAAAAGACCTGCTGTACGTATCTGTCATGTTCATGACCTTGAAGAAGTCAAAATGCAGCCGCAAATGCTTCACCTCAAAAATCCTTAACAAAAAGAAAGTTCTTGGCAATAAATAATAATTGAAGTACAAATTACAAACAACTTACTGCACAACCACTGCATGCCCCAGCCACTAAGTATGTTCAATTTTTAATTTCATAAATCCGGCCTTTTTTTACTCTACTATGTATTTTAAAATAAACCCTTCTTCAGAGAAACAAGAAGCGGGCCTGTACAAACTGCAGAATATTAATCAGAAACTAAGCTTGATAAGCAGCTCTTAATATTCATGCTGCATGAAAGAAGGTGCAGGATGTCAGGGGGGTTTTATCAGCTGCTAATTATTGTTTAATTCTAGCTCTGGGAAACTTCCATTTTACCCACCACGGAGCATAAAATTTATTGCAAACTGAAGTTATTGCTCTCCCCTTACTGCCTACACCAAGTGATGAGGAGAGATGACTTCCTACTACAAAAAGCATACACTCAAATGTCATTGGGCATGACTTTATCATTGAATGTCTTGTTTTCAATGGAAAACATCCAGTTCCAGCTGGCACAAAACCCAGAGATAAAGAATTCAGGTTATTTTCATGTGACTGATTTTTCAATTGGCTTTTAAGAGGCTAATGTTTTGTTTTCTACAGCCAGATGAGCTAGAGAAGAAGATAAATGCCTGAAATGAGCAGTCTGATGAAACCAAGATAAGGACATCCACAAATACACGAGCTATTGGCAAAGACAAGATTGCAGAGCAGAGACTAGAAATATACCTGCACGCATAAGAGTGGGTGCTGCTAACCTTTAATAAGTAATTACAGTAAATGCCAGCGATTAAGGAAGTTTTATGAATGCAAAAAAAACAACGCTATGGTGCAATTTGTATGCAAATACCATCACGATAGCCCCTTTTATCCTGGAGAATGTCAGCTTCTTCAAAATCTCATATTAAAGTGTTGGATGTTTGTCCTCCAGTGAATCACGATTGAGTTGGAAAAGACACTCCTTTTCCCCCATATTGAGGTGGTGTCACTGCCTGTGAGCTGGAAACTCTCCACCGGCACCTGAACGCTCCCTGGTCTGCTTCTGCGCAAGGTCAGCCCAGCTCCCACAAGCTGTGCAGCCATTCCAGCTGGTTCATTTAGCTGGTGGAGTTTACATTAAAACAGCTCAGACTGCAGCAGCCCTCCACAAAGCCAACATACACCTGTGCCCTAAACTACCAGAGTACGGGCACTCTACCAGCTTAACTGTTTGCATAACCATTTTAATGTCAAAGATGCTCTGACGAGCACAAATTGGTGCTGGCCCAGACCCAGATTTGGAGTGATAACAACCTAGAGACAGCACTTTTGGTGCCCACAAGGCCAAAGCAGCAAAGCCGCTCACCGTCCAGAAGTAGCGTGGTTGATTTTAGGTACCTTCTTCCACTCCACAAGACACTGGCACCAGTAGCCAGGGTTTCCCCAGGGTCAGGGCCCACACTGTTGTCAATTCCTGCCCTATACAAGAGCCAGCATGGCAGCAGGGAGAGCAAAATGCCCCAGGAAAAAAGCATGGAGAATGTAAGCCCTCCTCCTGCATACATCACCTGTGCCTTCCCTTGACTTGGATCGCATTTGACTCTTGATCCAGTGAGCGCAGCATGGGCTCCTTGCCCAGCTCACCAGCATCCAAAAGGCCCTGAAAAGCACTGTGAGACCTGGGAAATTCCCACAGAGATGAAGTCAGACCCTCAGCCCCAAGCCCACGGCGAGTCCACCACCGGTGCCACGCAATGATGTCACCTTTCAGCACAACAGTCTCCAAGGGACCACAACTCAGCCAGGGCAGAGCCAAGGAAGAGCTATTTTCAACCTTGGTCCGGAGCTGTTCTCGCCCCAAGAATTTGAAGACTGAGCTAAGAAATAGACGTGAGGCTCAGAAGAAACTTGAAACCCAAGCAGCCCCAAACAGGAAAGCTGCTCGCAGGGTGGTTGCTGCCGTGGCAGTGTGCCTTAGAGCAGTGCCGAGCACGGGGGCTGACGCAGGCTGGATGCAGGTGCAGGGCGTCTGGCTTTTTCATGAGGCAGATGTGGTTTCACGAACATCCCTCTACCCAGCTCGTGTTTCCATTACCAATGGGGGAAATGTAACTGAGAAAAAGCCGAAACGACCTATGGGTCTCACGGACAAATGTTGCACGTACCCAAGTTTCAGAAGCAAAGCAGAGTTACAGTATGGTGGGACAGAACAAAGTGAACAGCCCCAGCATTCGCCAGTTCTCATCTGTGAGCAGCCACCACACAGGCAATTTAAGCAGGACACATCAATTCCAGTTTGCATCACAATTTGCAAGATAACTTACAGTCTAACTAAACATGCAAAGAGGGGGGGGGGGGGGGAAACAGGGGTGGGAGAGTTTTCCTTCCTTCACTGTTTTCTTTTGTGGATCTTGTTTCAGCTCTGAACAGCTATGCAAGAGGATTAATGCTGCTTCTCTTTTCAGGCATATCACATCAAATCTGTTCTGCGTGCAAGAAAAATAAACTCATTTCTAGCTCTGAATCCAGCCATATCCTCAGACTCAAACTGGGTCCTTTCTAGTTTAGGAAAATCCACCACCACTACATCCTAAATGGGCACAGAACTTCCTCCTGGTGGAGAATTAACCGGGATGAAATCCATTTCTCTTTGCCTAATCCTGGTACTTAAACACAAATGAGAATGGCAAACAACTGCCTCAAGCCAGCCAGCAGACGTCCCTGGGAACACAGGAAGAGGAGCTCATTTGAGTATGGAGGCACCTGGCTAGATGTTTTTGCTGGTTTCCTAGCTTCAGGGGTATGGACCAGACAAGGAACAGGGCAGTGTCTGAATGACGAATCCAGCTCATCGTGTTTAAACAGGCAGAGTAAGACAATACTTAGCCTCCCATATTTTTTCTCATACATGATGAGGTTTTAAAGTCCATGCTTCCATTGCTATTTAGTCTCATCTTCGCCCCTCAAGTTTTTTGGCGTTTGCCAACTTCAGTTTTTAAGCACTGACTTCAGGCCTTCACAGCACCTTCCTGCTAAGAAGATGCTAACAAGTCCCACACAATCACATAAAATAAGCCAAAAGGGGAAAAACTTCCCCACTGGACTTCTTTGCATGGCCATAAGAGGCATAAAAAGGTAAAAAGTGAAATTTGCACCCATAACTTGACCAGAGAGCTGCAGGAATGGACCAGCCAAGGGCCCCGCAGGTCGGTTACAAACCGCCTCCAACCCTCTTGCCAGGCTTGTTTGATTACTTCATTTAACTTCATTCTTAGGGGTGTGTGACCAGAATATTAGGTTGGCCTTCTGGGCTGCGATCGCACATTGCTGGCTCATGTTGAGCTCCTCGTCAATCTGCACACCCAGGTCCTTCTCCTCAGGGTTGCTCTCGATCCAGATCTTTGCTGAATCAAAACTGGCTTCTTCCTGCTTCCACTGCAATTAATTTTAACAAGCGTTGAGGCTAGCTATGAGCTACTTTAAAATCCCTGCTCAGTTTATAACACATCCTTCTAGCTTCAGCTATAGGAGATCACTCTGCTGTGCAGTAGTTGGTGATGGCACCGTTCAGATGAAGGCAATGTCTGTGAATTAAATCCAGCCCTGGTCCCAAACGGGGAAAACCTGCATATGTTTTTGACTGCCGTTACAGGGTCATCAGACCCATGGAAGCCAATAGGAAGAGTTTCATTCCCTTCACAGTGCTGAATCAAACCTCACATGAAAGCGGGATTGCTAAAACATCAGAAGGATGCTGCCAAATCAGAGAGACTCAAGAGAGAAGCAGCCGAACTGATTCTGACACAAGAAGAATTGACCTGGGGGATGTTCAAAATAGGATGAGTAGAGCTCTGCTCATATTTCAGGCAACTGGATTTTTGTCACTGAGTGCCCTGAGGCCAGGGATACAGGAATAGCTTGGTTAAATGAGAACTAACAAGAACCTGCTTGCCACTGTGTTAAATGCATCAAGATTGACAAGACAGAGAAAGAAAATATGATCCGGAAATCACCGTTTTCCTATTAACACCAGCTCTCACACATCTTTGCACAGTTATTTATACCTGTGGGAGATCCCTCCAAGTACCCTTCTTTCTGCTCCAAGAATTAGGGCCCATCTATGTTGTATCAGCAGGGTTGTACTGATGTGTTTTCCCAGCTATGGAGCACGCATACGGTGCTTAGAGCATACAGAGCCTGTGGCCACGCAAAGACACAGCACACCATGATATTGCTGACCCTGTTTGACGTACAGGCACAGAGAAGATTATTATTGCACACTGTGTGTAGCTTTACTCACACAAATGACAACAACTCCCTGCGCAGTCAGCCTCACAACTGCAAAGAGGCATTGCTAAAACCAACCTCCCTTTTGGCTTCTCACGTTCGGGATTCCTGCTCTGCACCAACACTTCCATGTAGTTTATATTAGCATGCAAATCTTCCGGCTTTGATTTGTAACCTTACATATGACCCCCAGATGCAATGTTGGAAAAGCAAAGCAAGGGCCTGGGAAAGGGAGCAAAACTCCTCCAGGCCCTTCCAGAACAATGACAAAGCTCTGGGACATTCTTAGTCCAAATAATGGAAATTCTCCTGGGATTTTCGCCATAGAATAGTGGGATTATTTTTTTTTTCTCATTTTTAGTAGAGGGAAACAAAAAGTTCATGTAAACCACGAGACCCTCAGATTCACAAAGACAGACCTGAGAGGTACTTTGAGTGTGATCTACAATCCCTGACAAAAAGAAACTCTGAAAAACTTTTCTAATTTCTATACAGTTTGTGCAACTACATTTTTCATGCACGACTGAAGGATAAAACTTGAGGTGAAATCCATTCGATCAACCAGCAAAGCATCACAAAACTGCCCATATAATATGCTGACAGATGACTATTTGCATTTTAACTGCAAAATGCTAGAAGAGTGACAGAAAAATGGACGTATCCTAAAATCTAAATACCACTCAAACAAACATGCAATGCATGTAGATCTTTGATTATACTGCATGACCATATATACGTAAGACTGAATGTACTTGTTCTCTACAGGACAACCCTGGCAATGTGAAACCAACTCTTGGAAAGAACGGAACAAATTTCCCCAACCCCAGAAAGATGCAATGCTGAGGTCACTGGGAAAAATGTCTTTCATTGCAGCGACCTTTGATTTCAGGTTGAGGAGAAATCCAAATTTCTTGTGGGGAGAAGAGTGAAAGAAGAAAATTATTGTCTTGCAAAGAACACCCAAATTTCTCTGCAAAATGCCAAAAAGGAGGCAAACATGGAGAGCCCTCCTTATTCCCCTCAGTGCTTCTGGCCAAGGCAGGAAAACTGATGCATGAGTCCAGTGCAGGACAGATCCCCCCTGTCAGGGCACAGCACTGAATTAAACACAAAATTACCTTCTTCCTGTGGAACTTCAGGGTTTTCAGGAAGATACTCGGCCAAATCCTTGCACCCTCAATCACTGCCTCTTTGCTAAGTTGAACTATTGTCTCTGCTCTTTCCTTCCCTCCTACTCTTCTCACAATCATCCTCCTTTTCCCTCCTTTTCCCACGCTTGGCTTCCTGCCTTTCCACTTGCAGGAACACCCTCTCCCGCCCCAGACGCACAGGACTATCACGGACAGCGTAAACCCATCCCTCTCCAACTCCGCAATTTGCAGCCTGGGCCACACACAGGCAGAAACACACGCAGCCATCTTCACCAGTTTCCAGATGGCGTTTATTCGGCATACCGGGCTGCAGGTTCTGCGGAGGGGTGAGCTTTCCTCTGCCTTGCTGGGTTACAGGGATACGAAGGCTTTTTCAGCCTGGAGCGATACTCTGCTTTGGGCATTTCTGCTCAAAACATCGCTCCCCCTTTAAAACCTGCAAATGTAAGGATCGTACAGTAGGAAAATATATTTAACTGCTGGGCACAGGGATAGCTGCTGGACAGAACAGTTGCAATGTCTGACTTTGTGTCCCCAGCTGAGGAGTTGGGAGGTGAGTCTCCAGGCTGTACTGCAGCCAGAGGAGAAAGTCCCCAAGCCGTGCTCCTGACCTGCGCTGCCCAGCGAACCAGCCCGCTTCTCCCCAGACTCTACAGAGAGAGAAAGGAGATGGGCCCCTGAAAGGATGTAAAATTTGGGGATGCAGCTGTCATCAGTAGCTGTAAGTGTACTGCCAAAGGACACAATCATCAAATCGGCCCTTAAGCCTGGCTCATGCACTGGCACAAGCCGTCGCCTTAGCTCTGCCAGAAGCCTGGATCCTTTCGGTGGTTGGGATGAAGAACATCCCCAGGGATTTTTAATCACCCTGGGCTGGGCTTTGTCATTTGCACAGCCTCGCCCCCAGCAAATTCCACATCTCCTCTGGAGACATACACTGTCGTTTGGTAATGGACTTTCTGTCAAGGCTGTCAGGGGTGGCAGTGATGGCAACCACACTAATTCCTTCCCGTTTACCTATCACAACCCAGCCACAAGCCACACATACCCTGAGAGTTACTCATTTTTGGAAGGAGACTGTGCGGCTGCAAGTCAGCATGTGTCACCTTAGAAATAAGCCTTTTAGGGTCATGCCTATATTATATGTTCTATCAAAACCAGTAATAAAATATGAATCAGCAAAATGACTGTATGCGTTTACATTGCTGTCAAATTCAAGGTTTACAGTACCTTGGAACAATAAACAAACCTCTTCCTTTCAATCCTCAGGCCTGAATATTCTCCCACTTTTAGCCACTTAAGGGAATTATTAATGTTCCATGGAGAGAAACCCTATTAAAACTGCTTAAGTGACCACCCAAAGCCCAGCAAAATTACTGTCTGTAACAGCAGGCTTTCAAGAACTAATACAGCTGCACTCGACATATACAGCATCTGGAGACAGCAGGAATTTGCTAGGCAGGATTTCAGGAAAAAGTCCTAGTTAATGCATCCCAACGTCAGGATCTCAAACTGGTGAAAACTACTCATTTCAGATCCCTAAGTAATGACTAGGGTAGACATCCATCTCTGGAGGTGCCTTTTCCTCTGTCTGCAGGAGGATCCTATACTAGACAGACACCTAATGTCTACAAGGCTGAAGTTAAGGTAGATGTACAGTAAGGAAAGGACTACATGGTGCCGAGATGCCCAAATTGACGCTGACCTGTGTCTCCTCCATGATGCAGTACCACCAGTCCATAGTGGTCCACAAAGCAGCTTTGCCGGGTCAGCCCCACATCCACATCTTTGCAGGGCACGTTAGCACTGGCACACCATCTTTTGGATGCAGCTGCTCTGATGGGACTTCTGAACACCATACGTCTCTGTCAGTGCCACTGGGTCCAACAGAGAGTAATGTAACGCTTCTAAGTGCCAGACCCTTTTAAAAAACGAGGATTTGACTCCAATCCTCATTCAGAGGATTCAAAGTTTTTAACCTGGGTCCCCAGAGCGATTTAAAATTCCAATTTATGCAGTGCTAACACAGGAAGGAGCTGGAGGCACCACTATAATTTACCATGAAGCAGATATGCAAAGATAATAACCCTGACAGCAGGCCAGGCCTGACTGCCAGTGCACCAACGGCACGGGCACAGCATGGATCAAAGTGAGCTCCTGCATTTAGTGACCTTGGACAAGCAGCAACTTGTGCTCATGGAGCCCAGGAAGAGGACAGGCGTTTTTTAAGAGGTACTTCCTCTTTGACTTGGCTCGGCTGCCGGCTTTAGAGCGGCGCTCCCGACATGCAGCTGCTTTGCCAACACACCCCCAGGCACAAGCATATGATGGGGCTGATGGGTTGGAGAGTCAGTTTGGCCAAAGGGCACAGAAACGTTTGCCATCCTGTAGGTGTCCCGGGAGACAGACAGGCAAGCAGCAACTTTTGTCCCACCCAAGGGCAGCAAATGGGTTACTTCATCCCTGAAGCGAGCCGCAGGATGAATGCGTCTCCTGCCAAGCACTTCGTTAATAATGGCCTGATTTGAAAATCCTTTCCCTAAGCATTTGCTCTTACGGACCAGATTTAAAGATGACTGAGACAAAAGATGGATGTGCTTAACAGCTTCTTGACCCATTTCAGGCTTCAAACCTTGCTTGCTGCTCCCAGGCACCAACCCTTCCTGCCCCAAATGTTTCCAGCAGGCAACAGGAGCAGTGCAGACAACTGCCGAAGTACCTAACACTTTTTTTTTTTTGCTAGGACCAGGGATCTGCTTACAGGTAAGGATACACTAAAGCCAGCTTGGGTTAGGGAGATGCAAGGCCTGCCCAAAACGGCCACAGCTTTGGCTGCCAAAGGGAAAGATGAAATAAAAAGCAGCGGAGGGAGAGCCAAGCCCCGCAGCCATCTCCACTCGAGGGCTAAGCTGGCCAGGGGGCAAGCTGAGCTGAAATCATTCACACTACGTGTGCAGGGCATGAAGCTGTCGGCTGAATGCCATGAAACGCATGAGGTGTGAATTACAGCATTATAACTCACAGCCTGAAGTGTCTCATTGCAAAACGGCTCAGGGCAGAGCTAGGATTTTTTTTCAGTGTTGTAATTCCCCTGCTTCTCCTCTCTTCTCTCCCCCACAACCATCCGTTGAGTAGAGATACATCCAAAAGGATCAAATCTCACCCTCCTCAGCCCCATGAAACGTGAGCAAAACCAGCAGGGCTTGGCCCACTGTGCCTTTTCTTAAGGGTTCAATAACATTAAATTAATATTCTTCAAATATAAACCACTCGTTGACTTGGAACAACACGAAGACGGACGCAAAATCTCGTGATTTATGGACAGGCGCTGTCAGCGGGCTCTGGTAAGAGCCACAGCAACCCATGCTCTAGCAGAGTGCTTCCCTTTCCACTCGCCCCCGTGCATCGCTCTGCACCAGGAGCAGACGGGCTGCCATGCAAATCGAAGCGAGGTGCAAAGGAAGGTCTCCAGGTTCAAGCCCCATGATCTCCATGGGCCCAATTCTGTTTGCAGCCAGCTGCTGTGAGCTGGCCCTCCACCGGGAGGTCCCCAGGGAAAAATAAACCCTTGCCCACACACCAGCAGATGCAGACTGTTAAATGAGAGGGGCTGCCCTCAGCAATGCCACCAGGCTACTTGCTCCAGGATTTGCCCTGGTCTGCCTCAGGCAGAAGGAATGGACATCCTGGACGTCCCCTGGGCACAGTGACAGGGCGATTCATCGCTCTGGAGGCCAGTGGGATAGTTTCCAAGGTTAAAAAAGAAAAAAAAAAAAAAAAAAGAAATAAAATCTGAGGCAGGGATCTGCTCCCAGGTCAACCAAATCCCACTGGAAGCAGCAAGCATGGAGGAAGTCTCCCACAAGACACATCAAACCCTGTCTGACACAGCCACCATGCCTGCTCTCATTTGAGGGAAGAGACAAAAATCAGACAAAGTGAAGGTTGGAGCTCTTCCAGATGAGAAAGCCACAGGCTCGGGTGCCAGAGACACACCATTAGGTTCCCACAGTCTCTCCTCTCTGTTAACCACCCAAATTGCTCTTGAGGGTAAGCGAAAGAGGCCACTTGGAGAACTGACCGGTAGTTTTAGTGGAGGATAACCACCAGCTCTGAGACATAGTTGACCACAGGGCAAAACCACTGCTCCCATCAGCATTCTCCAGGAGTGTCTCAGCAAGCCCAGGACCGCCCTGGATGGGATAAGCAAGAGCAAAACCTGGGCCTGCATGCCTGGGACCCACGTTGTCTGTGCTCCAGAGAAGGAGATTTCTGCTTCCCCAAGCTGCCTGCGAGGCTTCTCCACCAGCAACACAAAGACAGCCAAAAAGTTCCTCATGGCTTGTAAACACAGAGGCAAGTCTCACCTGATGGTGAGACGGTGGCCTGATGTTTCTAGTTCTTCACAGTCACAAAAAAGATCTCCCCAGCAACCATCCCTTTTAGGAACACTGTGATGATGAGTGTTTCGCTTTGGTCCTGTGGATAAATGTCATCTCCTCAGGAGAGGAAATCTTCCTAGAAAGTGTAGGGCAGGGACTGAACAGTCTGCAGAGATCACAACAGCAATCCCTCGGAGACTCAGACTGCCAAGGCATGGAAGGACATGCTATGCTTCAAGAAAGGGGCTAAATTCCAGAGATTTCAATGGGATTTAAGCCTACACTTAACTCTGTTGCTGACTTGCAGCCTGTGACCACCAAGGTCTTCCACTTTGTCACTTTGTTCAAAGAAGCGACAAATTACAGCCCCTGGACTTGTATAACTGTTGATTTTCGGGCACTGTTGAAAATACTAACTCTTGGTGACTATCATTCTCCCACCATAATTTCGGGCTTTCCCAAAACCAGGTGCATGCAGTCAGTCTACAAACCAGATTAAGAATGAAGATGCTCTTCCAGCCTCGCACAGATGAGCAGGAACCCTGCAGTCCGACATCTCCCCAACTCCAGCACACATGAATTGCTCCAATACCCTCATTTCACACATCAGTTACATCCTGCCAACTTTCAGCTGGGGATGACTGAATCCTCTCCAGATTGGCTCACTTGCCACAGCTGCAGCAGTCTACACACATTTCCAACCCTCGTCAAACCACCCTAGCTGTGGATACCACATTGCCAGTCGTGCAGCCCAGGGAGGGCTCTGAAGCAGCCCCTCCACAGTGGCAAAAAAGCCAGGTCATGACTGCAGTCACTCAGCAGCCAGGACTCCTTGGAGAGGCTGCCACGTGGCTTTGATCTGTCAACTGCACTGCCTCTTAACTTGCAACCAGAGAGCCACAGCCAGCGAGCATGTCACCAACTCTCCAAGTCAGTAAATCACTATCACAGTGAGAAATCTTGCTTGCAAAAATACAGAAAACAGCAAAATGTCACACCTCTTCTAGCTGACTAGCCTCATTTCTGTCCCACGGATTTAAGGAGAGGGACAGGAAAAAGAGGCTGAAGGTTTTTTCAGGAGTTCTGAGAAATCCCATCTATGGGAGAGGGATATCAACTCCCATCTGCAGACCTGGCCACTCAAGGTCCACTGCTCCGCTTGGAAGCACCTGCCAGGCAGACTGGAGACCAAACTGCCTTCTCGCTGACATGGGAACCCTCCTCAGCTCAAAAACTGACTCCAAAACAACACTGAACTGCAAATCTCCTTGGCAGGGTAAATTATCGAAGCATGATTTAAAAGTGAGCTCTGAAGCTAGGGAGCTCAGCCAACTGCTGCATCTGGCCACAATATTGAGAGTCAATCCCCCCGTTAATAACCTCAGACTCCATCGAGGTGTGACATTAAATAACAATCCAAATAATATCCCAGCCATGTCACTTTATTCTTTTTCCCCTTTAAAGGACATCTGGCATGCAATGCTTGGGTTTTCCCTCATCCCAGGGAAACCAGCAACAGCATTTTCCGTGGGTCTCTGTTCCCTAATCAGGGAGTGGAAGGGATGCAGTTAGTTCATGCATGGCTCCTAACATTTTCCCAACCAGCTGGACTCTTATCCCCCTTCTCCCCTCTCCCATGGAGAAACACAGTTGCTACAACCAGCTTGTAGCTGGGGAGGGAAGGAAACTCGATTGCTGTTGCTGCTGCTCCAAAATCAGCAGCTGACAGTGGCAGACTGCAATGCACCTATGACCTCCTTTAGAGAGGTGAAGGCATCTCTTCCACCTCACGTACAAAAACCCTCCAAGAACAAGTATCTCAGTCTGGACACATCTAGCTATGGAAACAGTCTGTAGTTTCTAAATGCAGCTCAAGCAGAGCTTCTTCTGTGTCCATGCGATGGATCAGAGTTAATTCCTAAATACGAGAACATGGCCTTAAAGAGAACAATAGCATTTCCAGAGGAAAACTGAATTGAAGCTACACCACTGAAATGGAGTCACTGCTCCAAACATGTTTGGAAGCTCCACTCCAAGAACCAATGCAACCATGTCACTGGCTCAAAGCCGAGGGCAGAGCACCTGGAGGTGATGGAGGTGGGAGAGGCTTTTCCAAGAAGGGAAGAAAAACACTCCAGGAAAAGCTTGTGCTTAGGTCTTAATGAAATAAGGAGGTCAAATGCAGAGGGAAGTCACAAGGAAACATCTCTCGGGAACGCTGGCATCGGCACACTCAGTTGGGACAGGCAAATTCGATATTGCCAGACAAAAGACAGAAGAAAAAATGTTTTTGAGGCCAGATTTTTCTCAAGGAAAAAGGAGCAAAATGTCTATAAAATAGTGCATTTTCATACCAAGTTTATTTTGAGCCTTGGGCTGGAGGCAGCACTCTCCTACCGACTGCCAAGCTGGCTACTGTGTTCCTCTTCACTCTGCAATACTTATTTGATTGGCAACATACTATTTCAGAGCTATAAAACCCTCCTGGAACATGCTCCCAATAAACCAAATTCCTTCTCTAACTAATCATTTTATTTGCCTAATTATTAGCAGCACTTGGAACAAATTAGACACCACAGGCAGAATCCAACAGGGTTTGGTCCCTGCCCAGCAGCTGTTTATACACTGTGCTATGAAGGACCAGGGCTGAGGTCTCCAGCTCAGCTCCTCGTGCTGAAGCTCAGCAGCAGGACAAGCAGAAGGCTACCAGGAGCGTGCTGGGGAGCTGCCTACCATAGGGCATGATGTGTTCCCAAGGTTAATAACATCTGACTCAACTTCTGTGTCCTACCTTGGCCTAGAAAAGAAGCTCTCTTTGGGTACTTGCCTTCAAGGACTAGTGAGTCCTGTCTACCACTTTGACATAGTAAGGTACGCTCTTACGGGGTGCAATGTCCCTCTGCAATGAAGAAGTTGCCCTTTGGCAGGGATGAGGCAGAGCAGTAGCTAAAATTTCCCTATACAAACAGAAAGTATGTTCCCTGCGTTTCTCTTGCAGCAACTGGAGGCGTAATCTGGATGCAGTATCCTGGAGACTGAACTGCTCTCCAGCCAATACGGAAGCAGCACCGAAAGGGCAGGTCTAGTTAAACCCAGATAAAACCCATTCTGGGTGTGCCTTAGAGGAGAGACTAAAATTCAGGAGTCAGAGTACAGTTATTCACAGAAATGAAGGGCAAACAGGTTTGTGAAGCAAGTATCAAGGGCACATTTATACTTAAATTAGCAACCTTTCAGATAACACAGAAATAAAACTAATACAGACCAATATTAAGAAGGCACATTGCTGAAACACAATAGCATAGCAGTGCACCCCACTCAACCAAAGCTGCCCTTCCAAGCAGCGGAATCAACTCACTGGAGCCTCTTTGTAGCACACTCAAATTCTCCGGGATATAAAAAGCCCGTTGACTCGCCTGGCATGGGGGGACAGCAGCTCAGTCACGCACAGGGATTTTCTCTTAAAACACTTCTTGTCTCCCTTGGTGCCCAGGCATACAGACACACACGGTCTCCCAGCCCAGCGGCGATGGGATATTCCAGTATCAAATGCTTCAGAAACTTCAAACGCTAGTCACGTCTGACGGGGAGAGCAGCACAGGCTTCAGCATCCCAGGGGAAGGAAGGCTTCCTAGGTCCCAAATCCACCTCATACTCTGCCTCCTCTCCCATGGAGCCTGAGATAGTATTTCCACTAAAGTCTTGTGTTTCCATATGCCCAGGGCAAAGGCAATCCTGAGACGAACCTGCTCTGCACAATGTGAAGAGGGCAACAGAGATGTCCCCAGAACAGGGAACATGAGCTTTAAAATAATCTTATGGGGAAAAAAAGGGACAATATCCTGAAGCATAAAACCACTCTAAGCACATTCGTTTCACAGTCGCTTGAATATAAAGCCAAGCCCTGGAGCTCTGCCAGCCAGTCAGTATTTTTACGATCATATCAAAGCACATGATAAAACCAAAAAGCTTAAGGGTCAAACTCAGGGACAGGATTAGTAACCAGGCTGAAGTGAATAGCGTGATATTTGGTCTAAACAGGATCCTCTGATCACAGGCACTTAAAACGCGTTTGTTTTTTAGACAGACAGCAGTCATACCTGAAACCCATGTGCCAGATTCCTCCTTCAGCCTGTTCAGGTGGGGAGGGCTTTGTGCAAAATCTCTAAACCCTCTCCACCAACAAGTACCAACAGAGTCTGCAGCTGTCTTGAGTCACATACATCACCCAGAGGAGCACACCGTCCAAGCCGCACTGTCTCTTGTCGCTACTTCAGTCCCCTGCTGCAGACACTACCCCTGCCCGGGCTGCTCCCCACAGCAGCGGAGTATTCCCGAGCATCCCTGCATTAGGCGCTATCCAGGTTATGACACATTCGCAGGATGGAGCCTGCAAGCACCAGGAGAAGAGAAGGGTTCCTTTCTGGGTAGGCTTCAGGTTCTTACCAAGAGGGCTAAAGACAGATATTTTTAATTCATTAAGTATAAGGAATCAGTCAACTTCTGCTGAGGGATTTAGCAGAAGCAGCAGAGATTGAGACCAAGGGGTCCTTTCATGCTACTTCAGAAACTGTTGAGAAAGGGCACCCATCGCAGAGCAGGAGATCCCGACCCCAGCATTGCCCACGGAAACTGAGACACCCTCAGCGAGCCGCTTGGGAGCTGTGCCCTGACTGTGGCTGGTTTCCCAAAAGCCACCGCAGTCAGCACAGGGTTACAAGATGGTTGCAGAGCTGGGATGCTGCTTGCTGCCACTGTTGCAGCCCAGAGCACAAAGGGTTTGCAGTAGCTCCAAGCTGAAATGCCTGGAGTTAGAAACCATCAGAGACACCTTCTCGCCCTGTGGATATCAGCACTCTGTGCCTCTGTCACCTTTGTCCTGACAAGGCAGGAGGCAGCAATGACGGGCACGTGAGACAGGGAGAGGGATGGGGGCACTGGCGAGTGGTGGCATGTGCCCTGCTGCCTGGCAGGAGCTGAATGGCTCTGGCAGGACACAGTGCCACCTCCTGCCATTGCAGTCCCCTTCTGCACAGCCGCAGAGCCAGGGCATCCAACGCAGACCTTACTTGCAGCTAAATTTCTCTTTTATCCAAGAAGACAGGAGGCTTCCCTATCGAATAGTCTCCAAGAGTGAATTTTAATGGAAGAGATCAGAGAGAAGCTTAAAGCTCGGGTTGTTTGTTTTAAACACTGGATGTTCCCTTGGCTTGGTTATTTTGGCCTTTGGTTAAGCTCCCTTTTATGTTACACATAGAGATAATTTCTTCTTTTCCATGGCAAGGCTGATCAGAACTGGGAGTGATTTCCTTCCAAAATATTTTTTTTAAATAAATGACTTATTTGTTGCATTCAGTATTTTTCAACAGTGCTTTTAGTTTCTGCACAAGATGCAGCATTTTATTCCAAAGGACATAGATTCAAATAAAAGCCTTTTTCTACCTGTCTTTCAGCATGAAAAAACATCCTTTTTTAAGGTATTAGCGATGATTGAACATAAACTGCAATGACAGTCCTTCAGTTTGTGTTATTTCACGAAAACAAAAGTTAAAAATGCACATTTTTTTTAGCCACAATGGTTTTAACTGCAGACAGGAGCTCTCCCACAACAGGAATTAAGTACAATTTGGGGACTGCATTATGCGCAATGAGGGTTTTAGGTAAGTAGATGTTACAGTGACCAATTTGCACATAACGACAAAATTAAAACTGGGAAAAAGTACTGAGGGAGGGAACGACTGGGAATAAAAAGAGAAAAGCCTGCTCCCCCTAGTTCAAGGTGTCCACCACCCATCACTCGTGTGCCTAAGCTCTGACCTTCCTTCAACATAAGCTGCCAAAAAGCTCTCATCCTGCAAAGTGCTGAGCACACTCTGCTCCCACGCACCTCTCTCCATCACCAAGGCTCAGTGGATTTGGGGCTGCAACTCAGCCCCCAAAACACAGCGAAATGGCAACAAATATCACCTCTAGACTCTGCCACAGGCAAGCTGTAATTTTGATTAAAGGAGCAAAATTCCTAGCTCTCTCAAGCAGCCTCAGCTCCCACTCGCATTTTTCTTTTGATCCATCTGCCCCCTTAATCAGATTTTTTAAACAGCTCATGGTGTCATCTTCTCTCCTTCCTGACATCATCTGATCCACAGGGCTTGGCTGGGGCTAGACTCAAAGCACATCATACAATATTATGCCACCTCTGATGCAATGTGTCTCTGTGACAGATGATGGGGTTAGACCGTGCCTTTGCACAAAAGCGGAAAGTAATTTTGGGGAAGAAAACACGAAGAGGAACTTTTCCAGGAATAAATTAACAACCTGCCACAAACAGCATATGCAATAGTTTCTCTATTTCCAGCTATAGCTTGTCTGATGGAGTGATCAGATAAAGTAGTTTTTACAGGGTGGTTTTGGCTTTGTCCCTTATCTAAAACTTCAGCTGGTACCAGTGGGAAGAGCGCAGGCCTGACCATGCTGCAAAAAGGAGACGTAGACTTACCCCAGGATATACTTTGCACCTAGTTACAGCACCCTTGGGATTTACATGTGGCTCCAGAAACCTGGTGTCACGGCTCTTACATTCCCGGGCAAGGACAGCTGGGCAGGGATCAAATCTAAAGCTGCAAGTACTGTCTCCTTGTGACCGCAGACATCACTTGTACAACCCCATGAAGGCACCTTTCGTTCACTAAGCTGAAAGCATCTGACAAAGATGGAAAACCACCATCATATCCACCAAAACTGAAATGGGAAAAACACAAGGAAAAGGCAGTAGCTTGCATCAAGCTAATAAACACCAGTGGCCACCCATGGCATTCATGAAAGTAATTTTGCAACTCTGATTGAAAAAAAGAAAGAATTAAAAAAGAAAAAAAAAAATCAGACCTCAAGTGATTTGCCAACAGTCACACGACAGTCTGCGGCAAGGATGAGGACAGAAGCCATGCCTCCTGACACTTGAGTTGCTATGAGAGATGTTTCACCATAGCTTTTTCCCCTCAGAAACTGCTCTCACGGAAGCCTCAGTTCAAATATCCCTCACTTCAAAGGGCTGAAATTTCAAAGAAGATGAGCCCTTCCATGCAAACTCATCCTCAGGTTGCTGTTCTTGTTTCCTGGAGGAGATGCTGCTGCTTCTGTCCTAAAGGTGGACATTAACAAACCAAAGAGACTGGTTTTGAGCCAGTTACACGTGCCCGTGGCAGACCAAACACTGGAGAAGGAAAAGCCAAAGTATTTTGGGTTGCCTGTCCAACTGCAGGCTTTGAGCACCTAAGTTTGCTTCTGTGGACTAGCTTGTGAATCCCGGAGACAGGAGGACCATGACACCTTAATGACATGGCATGGGCACAGGCAGCCCCGACACAGCTCAGAGAAGCACGCCCAAGTTGGCCTCAAAGGGGCAGGGTAGATACGGCAGCACAAACCACAACATCCAGGTGAGAAGTTGAATAAATACACCGAGCTCTGTGCTGTCCCAGCTACACAAACCCAGGGCCGCAGCCAGCTCAGACACACCTACACAAAGCGCTGTCATAGCCAAGACCCACTTTCTTTGTTGAGAACAAAGATTAAAGCAGTCAGATTTTCTCAGAAGTTGCCTATGATTTTTAACGCTCAGCATTCATGAAGTCAGATAAGTGAGAGCCCAAAGAATTGCTTCAGGTCACCCCAGAGGCAAGGACCCTCAAATTCAAGAGATGCACTGAACTACTGCCCATGCAGGGCTTGCATCTACTTTCTTATCTCGTCTTTTGGGCCGCAGCTCTGGAGCGTGTAACAGGAACAACTCAGAAGATGCCAATTTATAAAGAAGTAGCTCCAAAACAGACACCTTTGCTCTCCATCTATGCTGAGCACCACTACAGAGTGGGGCAGAGCCCCTGACTGCTGTCACCCCTCCTGTACAGGGAGCTTGTGAGGATGCCCACATAAGATGTGCAATCATATTTTTGGCACTAGGGAAGCCTTCCCTCAGACCGTCCGATGTACACACACACGGCTAGGTCAGATGGTCTGAGGACACCCATCAACTTGTTGCCTCCTCCCATCCAAAACAGAGGAGAAAATAGTATTGACCCTTTAAATTGTTCTGAGCACTAATGAGCCACGTTATAGTGCAGTGCTGAAGCTGACTGTTGCCTCTTGCTAAGCCTTATTGTGACTGTAAAATTAAACAGTTCACGTTAAAAGTGGTAAAACGACTCCCACTTCAGAACACAGCTCTCGGGGGGGAAAAAAGAAAGTTTGCAATTTCAGCAGGGCAACGCATGAGATTGTCTCTTAATTACCAAAGGAAAGGCAGCTGGTTCAGTTCCTGCTATCTTAATAATTTTCCTCCCTTTGATGTCTTGATCACATCTTTTGAACAACACGCTTCAAGCTTAACACTGCAGAGAACACTTATTTTCATAATGAAAAGGAAATATTTTGCTCCATGCATAATATTTAGTTATCCCGATAGGCTGCATTGATAGGGCTGCATATATTGTGTTTCCAAACTAACGCTGAGTTTAAAAGAGGCCTGCAGGGTAGTGCAAGACATCTATGTAAATGATAAATATGTAATCGGTGTACGTGTCTAGCATCCTTTAAAGTGATACGAAATGGTTTCTAATAAGAAAGATACAAGCACCCAAAACTTTCTTCTCCTAAGGCATAAAAAAGGAAGTTCGCTTGTTTCCCGTTTTAGTTTTAAAAGTTAAAATTTCTAGGCCATATGAAAATGATGTTAAGCCTTTGCACAGCGTGACAACATATCTACTGTTGTAGAACACACAAAACCAAAAAACTCTCTCCACTTCCCACAGACGCCAGAAACAGCCAAAAATCTGGAGCAAGGACACAGTTTTGAAAGCTGCTAATAACAGGCTGGGGTTTTGCAAGAGTTGCAGAGATCTGTAGAAAATATGTTTGTACGTTCCTTTGCATTGCACTACAGCAACACAAAAGCAGGAGGACAACTCAGCTACATGTACACAGCACCAAATTCCTCGAGAGGCAGCCCCATGCCCTGGGACGGCAGCATTTGGAGCTCTTTTCTTGATAAATGGGCTCCATTCAAGATGGGCTGCAATTCAATTGATCCTAACAGCGTAAACTGTAATCCGAAGTCAATGAGGATATCTCTATCGGGCTACACACCAGAGTAAGGGGGAGTGAATCGTGGAGGAGAACTGGCTAAAAGGATGTTCAGACACAGGAAAAAAAAGTCTCCAAAATGTTTATGACCTGGGCAGAAAGTTTAGGGCTATGGCAAACACAGCCTTTGCTCTAATTCTCCACATACAAGCTGAGTCTTGATATTACAGGTTACATTCAATCTATCTAAATAAAACCTAGCTGCGGAGGAGTGACTTCAGGATGCTGACTTTATTTTAACCATAACATTCATTTCCTCAATCTTTTCACTTTAAACCAGATGTTTTCATATTTGTGTGTGTGACATTTACACTTAACAATGCAGACTCTGGTTGGATTTGCTGAAACAGGGAACAAAACCATGATTAAACTACTTCCTATATGCAAAGGCACTTTGAACATCGTGTGTGTCACGGAGACTGGCGAGTCGGAGGTGCAACCACTGCCTGGCTGAGGTCAGACATGCTTTGAGGTGCAGCTGAGCAGATGTAGGAGGCAGCTGGACACCGCTCACCATCACCCGTCGCTGCCCCTTCCCTTCAGTGGTTACCACCACCTCACATCTGCCAGAAGGACCAGGTGTGCCATCCCTTGAAAATCCAGATGAGAAAAACCCTGTGAGGAAATGGGCTCTAGTAATCCCTGTTGTTCTGGGAGAAGGGAGGGTGCCAGGGATCAGATTTGCGGGAGGATGTGACCTCTGGCCAGGAGTAGCTGGAAGTGATGACACTTTACCCCAGCACAGGATAGCATCCCTGAGCACAGCCCCAGACTTCCACTGACAGACAGAAAAGCTTCTCTTCCAAAAAAGGAAATAATTTGGGACTTTTTTTGCTCCCTGAATTGGCTAACCACAGCCTCAGAGAAGTGCCAAGACAAAGTGAGTGCAAGGAAGAGGACCAGGGCCTCTTTCAGTGGCAGCTGCCCCTGTATCAGCAGCACTGTCACCCTGCACAGCAGGAGCCTGACTGGCTCTGGGACCCAGACACATCTGGTCTTCCAGCAGAAGCTGCATGGGGTATTACAGAAGGGACATATACCATGCTCTTGGACAGGCAGCAACAAGCTGCAGTCACTCATACCAGCAACACGTGTGAAAGGACGGGGGGACACACCTTCCCAAGCACCCTCTGCTCTCAAGAGATGCAAGTTTGAGATTGAAAAGAAACCAACGAAATTAAAGGGTTAAAGTTCAGCAGCAGCACTGCAGCTGGAAACAAGACCCTTGGAGCAATTCTCCCCAGCCCAGGTCAGAGATGTGCCTGGAACAAGTCTGGGAGGAGGGGGACAGAGGAAACAGCCCCCAAATGCCCACAAAACTTCACAGGCGGTCCATCACAGCCATCGCTTCGGTGCGGCAGTGCCAGGGGCCCTTGCTGGGTGCGTTACTGCCCTACAGAGGGGTAGGGCTGACATGGATTTGTGGCTTAGACCAAGATCCTCTCTCCTGTACTCTGTTCACCAGCCCGCCTGAGCTCTATTAGCAACCAGCAAGCTTTAGACATGCAGCTAAGACTGTAGCTGTCTTTAGCTGCCCTAGCAGAATTTTGGACCCGTTTCTACCAAAATTCATTTGATACCTTCTTCTATGCCTTGTATTTGCCTCACTGCAGAGCAGCTTCCAAAACTTCCTTGCTTTCATCTTCAAAGAAAATCAACTTTCTATCCCACTTCAGGATGCTGCAGAGACAGAACCAGACTGGGGCCAGCCCAAAAACCAGCCCAGGTTCCTGTCCCGGTGACACCAGCCTCCCACGCTCTACTTGTGCCTTCTCCAGTGAGCTCCAAAGAGTGGATAAAGGCTGAGACCAGTATTAACAGACACCAGCTGTGCCAGTGGGAGGCAGGGGAAGGCACTTCCTGGGTGTGAGCCACGCTTATCCTTGCCCTTAGAGGAAGGGTGGGAAGGAAAGGCCACTACAGTCCATAGTCTTCCTCGCAGGGAGCAGAAGAGACATACACACACCCCTGGCCACAGTTTCATCCTCTATTTAGCACCGCACGGAGGAGAACTCTATCCAGCCAGCCACCAAAAATAAAAATAGACTGACTTTGTTGCTGGGACAGCCCCCCACAGTCACAGAGCCAGCTAGCGGCTCTTCTCTGCCTCGGTGCTGTCCCCTGACAGCTGAGCTGCCACGGAGCTGGGATGTGCCGAAGGAGCCATCACAGCTGCAGGGCCAGCTGAGAGCCCAGGAGAAACCGAGCTGGTGCATTCTGCAAAATTTTGTGGAACAGTTGCTCCAGTGACTGTAGTTTCTTGCCCCCTGCATGCACACCTCTTCCCCAGCACCAGACAGCCCATGTCATTTTTAATCCGCAGCAGTTTGTGCTACCTGGGGGGGAATGCTAAGCATGCAGCTGAATTCTGATTTTAAAATTCTTGTTTATTAGAAAATTACATTTCTAGTGAGCTAACCATATATTTCACTAGAGAAGATGAGTTTTAGAGCATCCTTTGGAATATTACTATACCTCTAAATAAGACTGAAAGAAAGAGACACTTGGTGTGTTGGAAATTTGGCCAGTGTTCAGCAACAGTAATGATAATAGTATTTATATCCTGTTCCTCCTTCTTCCAGTATGAAGGAAAGCTCTTACACATAGTCTAAGAACACAGCAACAAACAGGATAATAAAACCACAGATTGTTGAAATATAAACACTCAAATCAAATTAGGAGTTGTAATTTGAGAGAGGGAGGTATCTCAAGTTGTGGTAACAGACTCTGCTGGCAAATCCATAGCACTCTGTGGCCAGAATCATCATTAGCATTGATCTTCACAAAGATCAATTAAATCAGGGCAGAAATTAAAAGACCTTCCCAAGGAAACCCAGTGAAGCAGTGGGAATTGCAAAAGAGACCTTTGATTCACCCAACAAATAATTTCATGTTGAACAAACACCAAACCACACTGAAACACTGAAGAGACTCAACCAAAAGCTCCCAATCCCCAAAGCCATTTCAGACAGCTCACTAAATCATGCAAAGATTGATCAGATACATCACCAAAGTGCCATGATTTTCCTTATTACATGCATTCGCTAATTCACGGCAACTTTGCACAAACCTTGACTTGCACTGCAAGACAATTTGACTCAGTTCAGCTGCAAAAAAAGCAAGTTTGCTCTACCGCGTATTTGAGCAGATTGTGAGTTTGTGGACAGAGTGAGCACCCCACTACTCGTGCACTGTTACTTATTAAGTTGCAGTAAATTGCCCATGCCATTTAAACAGAGATCAAAGGAAGACCAAAACCCACCCCTGTAATTTTGGCAACAGCATCTCTTTGCAAGATCAGTGTTGAGCGTGTGAAGTCAAAATCACTATTACAGCTCACTGCTCAAGCATGAGGAACCTCAATTCCTCTGCCCAGCAAACCCCCATGGACATAAGCAGGAATCCAGCTGCAGCAGAGTTAATTGGCAAGAGTCAATTGGGGTTTTCCTCAGCTGCACGCTCAGGGTGCAAGAGAGCTAAGCAATTATTGAAAAATCACCTGGGAGAAAAGACTGCAGAGGGAACAGTTTTGCAATAAATGTTCTAATTGCAACCCCCTTTATATAATATTTAAGCATTACAGTAACAACAAGCCTAGTTAAGTATTTTATAGCCAGACTTACACTGCTGAAAGTTAGCCTCTCTTTTCCTAAAATAAGTGACAACTATTGGCAGTCCCCCCAACTCAACTCCTCCTGCTAATCCCCATCTGCCAACGAGGTAACATGTCCTCAAGAAATGGGCCCAGCATCTTGGGTACAGTATGCTTAATGTTGTCCTGCCTTACTACTTTATGCTTTGTTTCCATGCCTTGGTGGGCAGAACATCTCTGGGGTGGCTGGGGAGGGAGCTGGGCACCAGCTGTCTGACCCACATGCTTGTAATCACATCTGATAGAATGTGGCTCATTTTACACCGAAAGGTCCTAACTGTGCGACGGCCCAGGAGATGTCTTGTCTCCTGCCCGATGAGTTGGGAGCACTGACTCCAGTCCCTCAGGCTAGTAGCTAAAATGATGTGATCCTTAAAGTGCTCAGCAATAACCTAAGAGAGCACTAAGGATAACCCTTGTCCACACTCCAGATCATATCCTGGCAGTTAGAGCAGGGGACGGACAACCAGGGTCACCTGATACGGGCCAAGATTAGCAGAAGGAATGTTGAAGTGGGAAGCTCAAGAACTCCCAGAAACAGTCCAGTTTCCAGCACACAGGCACTCAGCACCTCCTGAGAAAACAGTCTAGGACAGGCTTCTCAAAACCCAAATCCATTCTCTCTCAGGGCCACTCTTTCCTAATTTCACCACTGATCTGCTCAGCAAAACAGGCAAGCCATGACAGGTCTTCCATCTTGCAGGCAAAAAAAACCCGTAAGACAGATCTGTACCATTTTCCTCACAGGGCTGCAGAGAGGTTTCACCAGCTGTGTATGAGGTTTTCACGAGTCTCGGATAAGCAGTTCACTGGAAGTGCAAAGCATCCCTGTGCTCTTGCTAGTAGTTACCCCTGGTTCCTCCCCACCATGCATTTTTTAGCTTCTCTACACGAGTCCTCTACACAGAAGAGTTACAAAGGAGCTGCCACTGCACAATGATTGCTATCCCACCACAAACATCTCGCTCCATCCGGAAAGATGGCTTGTAACCTTCTGGTTTTACCTTTAGCAAATTACATTAAAGACTTTGAAGGGTTTCCCTCATGATCCCACACATTGTTACCTATTCCCAACACTTCCATGGTAAGCCCGTGCTCCAACTTGTGAAACTTGTGCTGAAGTGCAAATAAAAGACATAGCAAAGACACCAAATATAATTTAACAAGTGGTCTCCGCACATTTTTCATCCACTGAACAGTGAATTTAAGTCTAAGAAAAGCAAACCTACTGCCAATTGTTCTTTTACCAGCACTTCTGAAACAGGCCACAAGTCTCAGCGTGAAAACTACTGCCTTAAAATATAAGGCGCTGTGTTCCCCTCTTGGGTCTCCCAAAGAAATCAGCCTCTAAGACAGAGTTAAACATCTGAAGGACAAACAAGTTTCAGGCTGCTTTGACGAAGTAATCTGCAGCCATCCCAAAGCCTTCTTAGTTCACTAATAACAAATTAGTCCTGCGAGATGTGTAAAAACTGGCACCGAGCGTGACAGTGAAGACACTGAAAAACACCCATGTCAGGTCCTGGGAATGTTGCCCAGCAAAGAAGGATGGAGACACACCAGCCAGGAGGATAGCTGGCCAAATAGCCAGGATGAAGGACGGCTTTGGACAAGGAACTCAGTACTTTGGAGCAAAGTCAGCACCCAGCTTTGTAAAGGGGACAACTTCAAGCGATGCTGATTTTAATGGCAGCAGATCTATAACCACATAACTTGGACTCACGGGGATTGAAATCCCAGGGGTTGCGATGGCCTCTCCCTTACCCCAAAGGCAAATGCCAAAAACATTAAAAAAGAGCAGATATGGAAGCTGAAAAGAGAGAATCTTTGTCTGAAACACCCCAGCATCAGTTTTGGATCATCGGCATCGCAAACCAACCGACAAAGAAGCTTGCTGATAATCACCCCGGCTATCTCCACCGATACACATGTGATGCGGCACGTCATTTCTTTGCCTGCCAACACGACAAGCTCCGAATGTGACCCTGACTCTCTTCCCCAAACACTGAGAAAGTCTTGTTATGTTTGGCTCCCCTCCTGTCCTCCCTTCACAAAAACAGCACGCTTCTACAACGTCAATCTGGAATTATTTACTGTTGTTGAAGCTCAGACAGAAACGGCAGGCCACCCCTCCTCTCACCCCAGCGGGATGTGCTCACTGCACATTCCCCCCAGGAGCAAAGGTTGCCCAAACGGGAAGGCTTCACCCAAGCGCTCTAGCAACCCTGCCAAGCATCTCATCAGGCAAGTGGCTGCCTGCTAAAATGATGCCCTTCATCTCTCCCGCTCCATTCCCAAGACCTGCTGAAAACTACTTTATCTGTGCTTTCAGAACATTAAATAGGCACCATCTGCTTAAGATTACCCTCATTGAAGCTAAAAAAAAATCAGCCACATTTTCTTTTCTCAGCTTTTGTAAGCGCAGTGTCGCTTGCAAGGCTTTGGGACTAGCTCTGAAACTCCCTGAAGGGAAAAAAATGAAACTGTGAAAGCACCACAAGTTACTATCCAACAAGCACATTCCTTCATGCTGACACAGCGCACAGCTCAGGGACAGGACAAACCCAGGAACCAGTCTCCTCCAAATCACACCTGACTACATCTGGCAAAGCACCTCACTGAGTTCAACCCTTCTCCGAGGTGGCTGCATCTGGCCACTACCAACAAGAGCAAGGCTGTTCTTGGCAGTGCGAATTAACCCACTACATGGTTGAGGTTGCCCAGACTGAACTGTTGTCATTGCCTGGGCTAAACAGTTCACTTGAATTCAGTCTGCAATGACTGTGAGAAGTGTGGGGCAGGGAAACCTGCTTGGTATGCATCATCAAGGGTGGCCTCTTCTACAAGAGGAGGCTAGAGCAGCTCAGCAGAATGAAGGCTAAGAGACAAAATTCCTCCCTACAAAACAGAGGAGAGAAGAGGGACAGGAGGTCAAACCAAACTGAGAGTGATGAGACCTTTTTATGCAAAAGGACGATACTGGCATGAGACCAAATGGAGTGGCTGTGAATAAAAATGTCTATGCTGTAAGTTATTAACCATCAGAAGAAGTCTGAGGCTTCCAATCAATCCAACCCAACCACCTTGAAGGTTCATATGTGGGAATGCAAGATGCTTGCACACCACTAATGACCTAGATCTGTCCCAGGCCTACATTCTACAATCCCATGACATATACGCAATACTTTCAGCC
This sequence comes from Vanellus vanellus, assembly GCF_965231255.1. NCBI lineage: Eukaryota > Metazoa > Chordata > Aves > Charadriiformes > Charadriidae > Vanellus > Vanellus vanellus. Next base: position 14,456,679 of record NC_138912.1, on the reverse strand, counting down.
ATAAAAGAAAACAACTTGTATCTGCCCAAGTTATCGACTAGTCTTGTGAGGGCTCCGAGAGGACAATTCTGCCAGGAGATATATTGCTGCATACACACGGCTTTCCCTGTCTGATCTGCCTACCTTGCAAAGAGGTGACGACGCACAGAGTGTTGGGGGATCCTTGGATGAAAGGCATTAGATAAGTTCAAAGCCTCAATATATATTAATAGTAATACCAGACACAATACCTCTACAAAAATAAATTGCCACTTGACCCAAGGCTGGGAAGCAGAAAGTGATCTGCCAAGGCCCAGATGTGTGACACTAGCTCATAAACACGTGATGGGATCCAAAAAAAAGCATATGGAGCAGAGGAGGGAGCTGAAATTGATGATGGGAGGCTCACTTCCTCACTGCGTGCACTGTTCTTCCTAACTTCATCTGGTCAAGACTCAACAACTCTCACTAATATTAGCAATACACAGCAAGCATCAGAAGCCTGCATCGGTGCCATTCAGTTAAGTGGCACATGGGAAAGCATCAGAAGATCCAGGATGGGCCAAGGTGAAGTTTCATCTAAGCTCAGCAGCCTGTTTTTAATGAAGCTAGATGGTAACTGCTTAATAGCAACAGAGAGAACACAGTGTGCTTAGTCTTTAGCAATCGGTAGATTACAGACTTTCTGACCCGATCACCTATCTTGCATTCTGTGTTTTACAGCAGTCAGCCTTGCTCCCAGAAATCCGTCAGTTCTTTTTTTGAACCATTTGTACTTTCAGCCTTCGTATCACCTTTCAGCAAGGTATTGCACAGTTTAATTACATAGTGGAGAAAAAACATTTAATTTTATTCCACCTCGTACCCAAGAATGTCATAATTCCTGCACCATTGCCAAGAGGTTGAACCTGTTCCTCTCCATCATCTATCTGTGCCTGTATCAGAAGAATTCAGGACCTGCATTCAAACAAGCATCTCTCTCTCCTCTTTCCTCTGCTTCTAGACTACTTCAGCTGATCTGGGGTATCATTTCAGACAGGTCTTGGTACCAGAAGAATGGGACTGTTGCCAGCCCCAGAAAGACAGACTAGAGCTATGGATGGGAGGCTTGTTTGTTTTAAGCAGATTAGCTCCCAACCACCAAAGGTAACTTTATAAATCTTTACTTTCCTATCCTTTGCAGAGACAGCTGGAAATAAGTCTAGGAACAAAACAAGGAACAATAGTTACAAGAATGTTATAAATGGCTTTATTTCATCTGTGGTGAGTGTTGTTTCTGAAAGCTAAAGCAAGTTAATTTATAGTGTTAGCAATTTGACAACCAGTCTTTTTAATAGGAACTCAGCTATTGTGTTTTGAAACAAACAGGAGCTGGCATGGGCGGGGTATTGCCCCGGCGATGACTTGGCTATTATTTTATCAATTAGGAGCAAGGCTGGGCTGCAAATCCCTTCACCTTGTTTTGCATGTGGGAACTCATGAATCCAAGAGTTTGCCTTGGCTGAAGTCACCAGAAGACGAAGCTTTGCAAACCAAGGCATCTTTGCTCAACAGGTGCAGGAGCCCCATCTAAGACAAATTAGGTTGGAAAGTGTTAGCTGCAACTGCTAGTCCCTACACGTTTCCCATAAAGCATCCACAGGCTTTTGACGGACACAGAGACCAGAACACAGGCAACACTGGGAAGAAAGAGCCTGGGAACTCAGATAAAACCCCAAAGTGAATGGACGTTTGCTGACGACAGTGCTGTAAAGTTGGCTTTGGTGCCTGGCTCCTGGCAAAACAATGACATAATGCTGTGTTTACTAGCAGGGAAATCTGAGGGTTGGAAATGGGTCTGTAAAAAAACCACTAACACGTTTTTTTGACAAGCCAACAGATTAACATCTATTGTCACTGGGGCAAGGCCAAACTCGGCTGGAAAAGGTCCAGGAGTTTGATGTCACCGAGAGGCTCACAAGGACGTCAGCTAAAGAGTGTTCCCATGTCATTTCAGCATTCACTGCTGTGTTACTGCCTAAAGCAAGCTATTAGCCACCATCATCTTCTGTTTAACCCTTTCTGTCACAACATGCCTTAAAGACAACATGTTAGCCTTTTGGCAATAGGGGTTTGACCCAGGTCTGCTACAGCTCACATTAACCAGACGCAGAAGACTGATACAGGACCAGGCAGAACAGGGTGCTGGCAGATAAAACACGTGTTCAATCATGTTTGGACTGTCAGTCCTGTGTTAGTACTGACTACAGTGTCTACCCTTCTACAAATAGAAACAGTGGGCATCATTTCCTCATTGGACTCCTTAGGATGTTTTCAAGTCCCCTGTGATCCAAATCATATGGCTAGTTGCGCCCTTGACTTGGTCCAAGTCAAGGTCTTTATCATAACCCAGCCAACACCTCTCACACACAGCAAGACGACAGCCAAAAGGTTTCAGCTCCTCACCAACAGGATCCCAACCCAAAGACACCTGGACTCCCATAAATGCCAGTGCCTGGTAGAGAATGATCTCACTCTACTCACCAGATAAGTTAGAGCCCTGATGGCTTAGCATCACTATATGATAACACAGTGGGCAGAGCCCCGCAAAGCCTTCAGCACACAGAGAAAGCTTTGTGTCACCTCTCCTCAGGTGCAAAGGCTGCAGTAAGCACATCAGTGCTATACTCTCAGTCCTTCTACAGACCCTCAAAACCTAGTGGAAGACCCTGGTGCTTCTTCACCAGATACTTTTCAGTCCAGCCCTACTATATTTGGAAGGTCACCTGGAACTCCAGAATTAAGACAATGGGAAGTAACCCCATGCTGTGGACAAGACTAGAGCTTTTCAGAAGAAGCAGGGGGAAAGAAAGAATAAAAGAGCATTCTTAGGGTCTGGCCAGGACTGTGGCATCAGCTCCAATGGGACCTAAAGATCCTTTGCAATACTCTGCATTCCACCCCATTTCTTTGACTATGCCCTCTTGTTCAAATGCAGAGCAACACAGAAGTTGAAACAGAAGCAAACCACATGCATGCACACACAGACAAAGCCTCACATCAAAACCCCAGCTCCTACCAAACATCTGCATACTCCCCCAGTACAAGAAGAGAAACAGTGAAATAGTAATCCCAATGTTCATCCTGGCCAACACCAAGGCACAGAGACACACAGCATTACTCACAGCTGAAAGGACCGGTAGAAAACCCAACACTGCCACAGCCAAGCAATTTGACCAACACCTTCAGCAGTGAGGCCAAGGGTCTGAGCGGCAATGCCTTGCTCCCATCCCCAGGCTGTACGTCCTCAGATCCTGCTCACTTGGGCCAAAGCCTCAATTCTTTCAAAAAAGGAGACTCCCTCCCAGATGGCAGTGCCTCTCGCACACCAGTACACACTGGCATGCTCCAGCGCCACTAGCAAATTGCCATTGCTATACAAAAAACCAGTGGTCCTCATGCCAAGAGGACAGAGGGAAGTTTAAAGACAGACTGATAGACTCTCCTATCCAAATCATGACTACTGCAGTCTCTAAGGGTTGTCACCCATGACAAATTCACTCAAAATATTTTTAGTTTAAACTGAACTATTTATACTTATCTGTACAAATCAGGGATGTCTGTATTAAAGGATGAAATGCAAGCTACAGCTGCCCAGCTCAGAAACAGGTGGAAAGCTGCTTCCCCAAAACAGTCCAGAGTTTTGACACAGACTGCTACAATCACAAAGACAGCAGAAAAAGATTAAACAAAAAATCTCTTCTTGAGCAATAACAGCCGGGAGACTCTTCCCTACGCCTCAAGTGAGAGTATTTCGGAGGCCAGCTACTGCGCTAGATTCCCTTTGAGTAAAGCATCCTGTGTTGTCTTTATAAAATACCTTCTACTGAAGCATTAGAGGAAAACTTACCTGGATTGAGAGAAAGGAAAGAACTTGTTAAGGATGGCCAGGGCTTGTAAAAATGCAGAAGATACAGGATTGCTACCCCTTGGTATGTGGAAACCCAGCATGGATGTTCCTCTAGAATCAGTCACTTTTTATTCTTCTCTACTTCAGCCAACAGCTCTAATCTCTTGTTACTAACAGAAAATAAGCAGCCCTTTTGTTAATAAAAAGGGTTATTTCCACCAATGCTGGCTCAGGGATTCTAACAGTTTCACCCGATATTTAAAACACGCACACCGAGCTTCCCTCCTACTCCTGCTTTTCCTCTGTCCCGTCCCAAAGCCAGCTCCAGAGCCTGTTTTAACGCCACTTCGGAAAATGCTAAACTCCAGTCTTTCTTCCTGTGACATGTTTGGGAGATGAGAGTGGGGAGATGCACTTAATCTGCTCCCCATGGCTTTCTTCCAGGAAAATACTTCACATATCCTTGTTTGTTTGTTTTTAAATTCTAAGTGATTTTAATGCCGATGAAAGTTGCTGGAGTGACAGCCCTGGGAAACTGCAAACCTCCCGCTTACACACTAGCAGGGGCTGTGCCAGCTGCCCTGCTTCTGCTGAAGACCAGGAGCTCAGCTGCATCTTGATGCATCTATCCCACGAATAACTGTCCCTCAGCTCAGGCTACTCGAGATGAGGCAAGTGTCAGAGTGCACTAAATTTTCAGGCAAAGGATACTGAGCTCAGAGACAGCACAGCAAAGCACTTGCAGGGCAGGGGAATGGCAAAATATTTAAAACTTATTTTCAGAGTATTTTGCTCAGGGTCACAGGTGTCTACTGTGGGCTTGCACCTGCTGGAGAGGGGAAAATCAGGAATAACCTTCTAACCACAAAAAATACGTGTGTGGGTTAATTTAGAAATAATATTTAGAAATAATAACAGAACATCCTGAGCCAGAGCAGGAAAATCTCTGGGCATGCTGAGGGAGCAATTAGAAATCTCATCTTCACAGAATTAGAAAAAGTTCTGTTGCATGAAACCCCCAAGGGTGCAAGAATGCCTGGCAAGAAGATTTCACCTAAGCTTTCCTGACAGGGAATACAGAGACACCAGAGAGGGATCAGACAGCAGCAGCTAGTAGCCTACAGCCAAGGTCTTTGCTATCACAAAGACCATATTCCACACTTCACCTTGAATACCTCCACAGACCTGGGGACTCCAAAACAGGAAGGAATGCCCTAGAGGAACAGGCTTACAGCTGGCAAGCATGGCTGGCACCCTAAATGTACATTTCCTCAGAGGAGTACACAGCTTTTATATCATCCTATTCATTACCGTGTCTGCTGAACGCTATTAGGGAAGCAACGGTCTGACTCCCATTTCCGGATAACAACATGACCTCGCCATTCTGCAACCGCTGCTCCCAGGGGCGGACCTACTAGTAGAGGAATATGACCCAAACTCGGGGCTTTCAAAGCCTATGCTAGCAGTCAGCCCTTAGGTAACACAGGCACCTTTACGCTCCACAAAAGGTAAGTAAATCCTGTTGGCTTTGCAGCAGAGCACACTGAGATCCAGAGAGGTCAAACAAACGATCCAGGGCCACACCACCAGTAAAGAGGATGTGTGAGCTCTTCTAAAACACTGCACAATGTCTTGTGTGTATCATACTGGACATTAGTTCAAAAGTTTCTGGATGATTTATGAACTTTCTACATTAAAGTTTGCCTTTATAGGCATGTCCTGGATGGTGGAGAACCACACTTCTAGTATTTCAGGGGCAGCTACGGAAGACTTCTGTAAAGGAGACAGAATGGCAGTGTGGAGCTCCTGTTTAAACACAGCTATGGTTAGTAGAGGTTTGACATGTTTCTCCCTATGAACATAGATAGGGATGTTTTCCTTGCAAACAAGTTTGCATCAAGCCTATAAAATCATGCTGCTGACTGCTGAGAGTGTAAGAGCCTCGTGCATCACTGTGTTTAGGTAGCGTGGTTTATAGGAAAAATAAAACACACCCCATTGGTCAGAGAAACAGTGCCAGCAACACATCAAAACATAATTATTGCTAGCTAGGTTTCAAACACAGTATGTATGGGACCACACACGTATTTATGGACACTTAAAGTCTATGAATATTTTATTCCATCTAACGAGTCAACCATCACAAACTAAAGAAGTTGCATTATAATAATGAATGTTACTATACAGCATTACAGCCTCATTGTGAAGCCATGGTACACCCAGAGCCTGTGCTAGTCAGTGACTATTAAGACCAATTAAGAATACACTGCAGCATACTAGTGCAATATGTGAAACTGCGATGAAGACACAGATTTGGGGATATGTATTCTGCCCGCAGAAGTAGAATTCCCCCAGTCTAAGGACTTGGTTAGTTACCTACAGATTGAGCTCCTCTTCCAAAAACTGGAATAAGGAGTAGCTTTGCCAAAATCGATAGCTCAATAAAATCAAGAGAGGAATCTTTATGACTGTCACAAAGGTCACCCTAAGTATGACAGCACCAATTAACACCACCACATTCAAGCATTTACAGGTACTACCACAGAGTATCTCTCTGCTCTACCTTCACCCCAAGGCAATTTAAAGTGTCACTACATTATCCTTCTTCATGCCCGCTCTTGGCAATGATGCCTAAATGACCACCAGACAGTAGCTTGGGTTACCATTGTGTTGAGACCATCACCTATTCAGCTAGTTGATACTGTCTCACTGCCCCCACCTGCCTGTATCCATGTGTCATCGCTTGTCTTAACAGCTCAGCGCAGAGACCATCTTTCAGGTCTGTCTGCACACGTTTTACTGCAAAGACATCCTTGCTTTGTAATAAAGGCTCTTATGACTATACCATCTTACCGACATTTAGTGAGTGTATGTCTGAAAGACTGACTAGATTGTTATTACATTCACTTAGAAGGTGGTGCAAAGAATAAGTGACCAGGCTAAAGTGGGAAGGTTCTAACTAGGTTGCCAGATTTTCCACTTTAAAATCTTTTCAGGTGAAGAAATCCACCTGGTTTCCTTTTGCCTTCCCTCCCATCCCAAATGTGATGGTATCCCTGCCTAGAAAAGCATAACAAAGAGATGAGATCCTGGAGAATATATTTTTGCCTTTATAGTAAAGACAAAGGGAGATACACTATATTAAAAAACATAGTAATTACAAACTTCTCAGTAAAACTTTCAATAAAGCCTTTCTCTAAAGGTGCGAGCCAAGGCCCAGGGAAGCTACTGGGAGTGTTTTTTTCCACTGACTTGACAGTATTTGGTTTTGACACTACCTGATTAAGCAGCAGACACCACCAATTTCAACAGTATGCTACTGTGCAGCTCTCTGCCTTCTTCATGTAATATTTACACAGCACGCTCCAGCCGAGAAGGTGTCAGTTCTAGCTACAAGAAAGCATTCAGCTTCACAATGCCAAACAACGCACGGTGCTGTCAGCCCCCTCTAATGATCCCGCTCTTCTCCGTGGTTACTGGGGACCAATTCCCTTTGCGGGAGCAGGCACAGATTAAGAGGATACAGCATGAAAAAGGAAGATCAAAAAAAAAGAAAACCATCTCACATTAGAAGGTCCAGCTGTTTCCTCCCAAATGACTAAATTAGAGAGCTCGTACGTCACCTCCTGCCGCAGGTAGGGTCATATTGAATCCCTCTTCCTGTTTAATCCATATAAAATGGGAAATGGGTTTTGAGAAAGACAATGACAGAATACGAGAGTAGTATTTTTTCAGGCTGTGTACTTTTATCAGATAAATTGCAAGACTGCTTTCAAAGCCAAAGAAAAGAACAGAAAATGCTGCCACATGCTTCATGGGTAGCCTTGGGCCAACCACTTAACCTCTCCATGCCTCATCTGCCAAATGAGGGTACCGGCACATAACCTGCCTCACAGGGATGGGGGGAGGGCAATACCTCTGAAGTGCCTGTCTCTAAGGGCTACGTGCGTGGTTGGGATGAACAGACGAGCTGCTCTGGGATCCAGGAAGTCTGGGCTCCATTTCCTAATCCAGCACTTGCTTCTTTAGGATGTCCGTTCATCTCTCTCCAGTCACCCTTTCCAGGAAAAAGTTCTCTCCATTCCTCTCCCTTTTAGCTCAAAGCAGTGCGACTGGTGTAATTTTGACTACAGCCCATCAAGCTGTGTTGCACAGGTGGATCCTGGGACCCATCCACCCACCCCACTCAGGGCCCTTAGGAAGCCACTGGTCACCTGCAGTTGCAGTAGCTGAAAGCATTTGTGCTGTCTCTTAGGTCAACATCTCCCCGGTAACCAAGTCACAGTTAGAGTCAATAGTGGCATCCTCATCACTTTTAGAATGGAACTTGGAGGCTTTTGGAGCTGTTGCCCCCAGCTCATGGGCTTGCTAAAAGCTTTTCTCTGAGCTTCCTTTTGGCTGCCCTCCCAGCACGCTGCCGGCTCAGCCGCCGGAGCGCCAGCGCAGGCAGCCTGCTGCCATTTAAAGCCTCCTGTGTTATTTCATTCTGCCCTGACCGCAACAAATCAGGACAACTACCTTGCCTCTGTATTGGTTTTTAATCTATTCCTAAGGCCGGGGACAGTTATTTACTTTGCAAACTGTTGGATTTAGATACTCCCGTCTTCTTGGCTGAATGTTACCAACTCACAGCTCTGCTGGAAGAAAGGACTGTGAGCGTTCCTTAATCTGCTGGGTTACCCCACTGGCCACTGAAGAAACCTTGAATTATAGAGGTCATAACTGCCAGACAGTGCATGATGAAAAGCAGGTAGATGCCTAAAGTATCTGAGCTACTTTGCAAACCTGCCTTGAACAAGCTCAAAGGACTGTGCTCTCTTGAGCACTTCCTAAAATAAGGTAACATGGAAAAGACCTCCAAGAGAGAGAATCACATGCAGGCATGGCACTGGAAAGCTAAGGGGATGCTGAGAAAGGGAAGAAAGTGAGTCTTTCAATGCAGTGAATAGGAAAAATCCATATGTTATGTTGGCCTCATAAAACAATAGTGCCCAAAAAGTAAAAAACACAACAGCACACGGAAACTAAAACCTATGCTGTTAGGGAAGAATTTCACTTCAACAAGCAACAATTCCATCAAGAACCAGTTGTAATGATAAGGAAGAGAGAAGTCCTCTTAGCACTAGTGGGTGCAGGCAGCTGTGGACTAGCAAGGTTTTCTCTCTTCCTCCTGCTATCCCTGCTCCTCTGGGAGCAGGGGCAAAGAGTTCAACCAATCTGCAGAGAACTGTCTATCCGCAGCTCCCAGATATTTCAGAAATACTGACTTCTTTTCTTCCTGACATGTTTCATCAGACATTAAAAAACAATGAAAATTTCGTGGTCTACAAAATCATAAGTTTTGCATCTAAAACAGGCAGAGTGGTGGAAATTGTCCTTAAAGACGTATGTCTACCCCAGCAGGGTGGTGGTCTACATACAGAAAAAGCCACCGCAAGGGAGAGGGAAGGTTTTACCCCAACCTGCTTTCTCCTGAGCTCTCCTCTGCTATGCGCACAGGGGATCACAGCCACCTTTGACATAACCCTTGCCAACGCACAGAAGTTCTGTTCTGAGGAATGATGAAGTCATAGAGCAGCCTGTTAATTTTCTGGCTCTTTCCCAGTACCCCAGGCAAAGATAATAGTAATAATTATAATAATTCAGACCAGTGAATCAAGCTGGATCGTGGCCCCGGAAGGAAAGCCACACAGGGTATCTTGATGGAGGGAAGGGAGAAGCAGAAAATGGATCATAAGTCCTAAATAGGTACTCCATCTACTCATCTAACACTGCCTTTTGGTTCACATCAGGTCCCTCGCTGCGCTCTACCCACAGGCCACCAGCCATGTGAGCTCCAGGTGTGTCACATCTTGTTCACTCTGGAAGAGATCTGGCTTACACTCTCCAGCTGTGCTAATTAAAAGGGTAAAAAAAAAAATCCAGGCTGAGCCTTTCTTACCCATGAGCTGCTAGCACTCCTACCACAGGTAGCTCATGGAGCTCCTCAACTCAGACCTGGGGGCAGGGCCACACTGGACAACCCATTTGATGACCCAAGCAGCGGGAATCCAGCTCGTCCTCCCATGGTAGCAATGAGGGATCAACACAGGAAGAAAGATCCTTGCCCCTAAACCCATGATATGTCCAGACCCTCCTCATCAGTGCTGGCCTTTGTATCACCAGCAGCTTGTAACAAAGAGAAATAAAGCCCCAAAGATGTCTGATCACATCTGAGTCGCCCTTGCGCCTAAGCAGCAGCAGCTAAGACACAAGGAACAGAGCTTGACCCTAGCAGTACAAGTTTTTTTCTTCAAAGCACACTGACGTGATCTCTGAACTGCGAGGGGATCGCATGAATGCTTATAAATACCTAAAGGACGGGTGTCAAGAGGATGGGGCCAGGCTCTTTTCAGTGGTGCCCAACGACAGGACAAGGAGCAACAGGCACAAATTGGAACACAGAAAATTCCATCTGAACATGAGTAAAAACTTCTTTACTTTGAGGGTGACAGAGCACTGGCACGGGCTGCCCAGATAGGTTGTGGAGTCTCCTTCTCTGGAGATATTCAAAACCCGCCTGGACGCAATCCTGTCCAACCTGCTCTAGGTGAACCTGCTTTGGGAGGGGGGTTGCACTAGATGATCTCTAGAGGTCACTTCCAACCCTGACCATTCTGTGATTCTACAATAGGTCGCTTGTGACGAGCACAGTCACGATCTGGGAGCAGCGCTGAAACCCAACACAGCAGGAATCAATCCCTCACAATTCAGCAAGGCCAGAGCCCTGAGAAGGGTAGCAACCACATCCATGCAGCAGATTGACTTCTACAAGAGTGATCTCAAGATTCATTCAAAGATGCATTAGAAAACAACTGCCCTAGGGTAGTTGGAACCAGGACAGTATGCAGGCATCAAATGACTAAAATCGGCAACGCACCTCACTCTAACTGCAAAGAGACATAACAGCCACTTGTAACGCAAAAGCATTCTACCTTCCCTCCATGCTGCACAAAGCAGAAAAACACACAAAGCCCAACTGCAACAGAAGTAGAGTAGTGCTGGAAGAGGAAATCTGTATTGATGTATCCATCCCTGCCCCTGGGATAACCCAGGCACACTTAGAGACTTCAGAAATGACCTCAAGCATATAAACGTCTAGTGAGATAATGCACATCAATAATTACTCAGTCTTCTGCAGAAGAGCAAGTGGTCAGGGAGGGGCGTGGGGGACCCCATTCACTTGGCTTCTAATGAATGATCGTCACCACCCAGGTCCTGCAAAACTGTGAACAGGTGAAGGTGCTAACCCCCTCTCATCTCCCTGAGAACAGGATCAAGCACATCTGGTAGGGCAGTGGCTTCCTGTAGGGCTTCTAAAGGAGCCAGACATTTGGGTAAAGGGTACACTATCTGCCTAAAGATAACCTGGAAAGAGAGAGAGGGGAGGGGAGGATGTCTTGTTTAAGCTCCTTGATGGATGGTTAAAGGAGGCAAGCACCAACAGTGAATCTTCTTAAATAGCGAATGCATTTCTGGTTTGGGATCATTTCATGTTTAAATCAGACAATCACAATTTCTGACTAAAAGCCAGAGAAGCTTCATAAACAGATCTGACTTCAACAACTGAGAGAAGAGACTTTCAGACTGTTTAGAACTTGGCAGGGGCCGGAAAAGGGATTTGGATTTTGTTACCAGCTTTTTCTCTTCAGAATGATTAACTGACACCTTCAACCATTAACTGCAACATCCTAATCCACCCAGCTCCACCACAGCATTGCTCAGCCAATGTATGACCCCTGTTGCACCAAGGGTCTTTCCAACAAACCCAGACTTGACCTTCCTGACATTGTTCTTGTTAAAAGAAAAGGGAAGGGGGAAAGCAGAGGCATTTAACATTTCTGAAGCATTATCAAGCGCAAATCAATTTTTAAAAGACCATCAGTATGGGGAAAGAATAGAAAATTAATTTGGAAAGTCAAAAGCTGTAAAAGCAGCAGTATCTTATATTGGGGATATACTATACAAGTGGCATGTGGTTATTGATCCTACCTTCCGTTTATGCTTTCATATGCTGCCATCCAGGGCCCCCAGCCAACTGGGTGGTGTGTGCTACCCAGTTGCTGACAGAGACACAGAGGGAGGCATTGCAGCCTCCTTCCCTAGGAGTGACTTCCTAGGAGGGGGGAGAGCTGGCTGGGTTCATATCAAATAGCACTGGCTCTAAGATTTTAATCTCTTTGCATGCGCAGAGCCCTACAAGTCTTCCAGTGAGATATTGATCTCTTTAGAAGTTTCACTTACAAGGATCACAGCAGAAGATAAGAAAGTAAAAGAAAGAAGGTGGCTTTGCATGAGTCAAGGCCACAAAAGCTATGCTCATATCATGAAAGACATCTGCTCCAAGGAATGATTCCTGGCATCTAAGCCAAGCAGTGCAAGGGCTTATGTGCTACTCACGTTAAGCCCTCTGCCTGTGCCCACAATGCCTAAGATTTGCCTTCATCTCTCCAGGCTCCGCCATGGCCCTGAAAGACCACAATTAAAAGGAAAGGGGTTCAGGTTAAAATGCCTGCAATACCCATGTCACCATCCACCAGAGAAACACATCGTTAATCTGATGCCAAAGTACGTGTCACATGGCCTTAAGGCACAGCACGAAGGTGTTTACGGATGTTGGAGGTAGAAAGGATTTTTGATATTACAGAGCCACATAAGACAGAGAGCACTAAGCTTTGCGCTCTCCAAACTATCCACAGGCAATGAATGGAGAGAACTAAATCCCAAGTCACATTTACATTCATTTCAGAAGAAAATACTTGTTTCATGTTAAAAATGAGTACAGAACCAGACTAACATCGCTCAGTGAATCAGACCCACGGAATTAAATTCTTTGACGGTGCAGGTTCACCCTCAGTGAGTTACTCCAGCCAAAGCCAGATGAAGGGCTGCAGCACATGCCTCTGCAGCAAACTACCACGTAGGAAATAAAGAAGAGCCTGAGATTTTTGGACCTGTGGTCTAATTCGCTTATCTAAAAGAAAGAGATTCACAAGGACATGGATGACTATTATTTTTAACTGAATTACTCCAGTGCTTTTTTGTGAACCAAGACCCTATTGTGTTGAATACTGTGCAGCCAGATATTGAGACTAAATGGGACAAAAGGCAGACGCAACACTAGTCACCCAACAAACCATTTAGTTTGTGATTTTTTGGCCAAGAACTGGACACACAGGGACATAGAACTGTTGTGCAGAAAATAATATTAGAAAAGGTATACAGAGAGAAGGGTGAAAGGGAAGAAATAGATTTGCCACTAAAAGCATTAGAGATTCTTAAAACAGTTTAGGTTACTGCTATGAAAATGCAAGGACAACAATCATCAGGGAAATACAGACATGTTTCTGCAGGAAAACATGGGAAATATTTTATTTCAAAACTGTAAATACAGGATTTAAATCCTTGTTTTCTCGTTATTTTCCAACACATACGAAATTAACAACGTCAATTTCTCTTAGCGATTGGAAAGGTATTGTTACCAGTTCTTTTGTATATCTTTGTGCTTGGCAGACTTACTTCTCTGATGCTGAATTGCTGCCACCTTTCAGGTGAGATAACAGCCTGCAGTGGTGTCAGCCACAATTCACAGCAGCAGCGCAAAAGCTAAAGAAGTGTTTCCCACCTGGAAGCGGTGAATGAGCAACAGACTGAACGCACAAGTCCAGCTGGCAACCTGTGAGGACACGAGACCTAAAACTTCCACTCCTATGAATTGGGCACAAGACGCTCAATTCCACAGTAGATGAGAGCTTCAGCTTTACATCTACAAATCAGCATCTCTCAGCAACATAGTGCCCTCTAGCCTTAAGTTGGGTTATGGTTTAAGCCTTGGAGGAAAAAGCTCAGTGATAGGAAATAGCAATACAAAGCTTTATGTTAATACAAAGCTTTATGTCTGATCTTTGGCCTTATCTTTCAGGCAACCCATTCAAATGCTGACCAGCTCTGAAGAACTCTGGCAGACATGCAATGCCAGGAAATACAGTATACTCGGAGCGATTTCACACCAGATGCAACACCCCCTCAAGCTTTTCCTTGCCAAAGCTGCATGATTTACCTTTGCTATACACTAAATCCAACCTTCTGTGTATTAAAATACAGATTGTATTTTGAGGAAAGGGTTAACGGATTTAGTGCAACTAAAACCCAGAAACAGCCAGAGAGGGAAGAAAAGATGCCTTCTCTCCTTATGTGGATGGGCAAAAGCTACTCCACTGTATGCTGCAAACTCCTGCAAGCAAAGACACTTGCACGTGACACCCTGCAATACTGGAGTCTGGGAAGGTTGTTAAAAATCCTCCTCTGATGCTGTGCTATTGGCAGCAAGGTGTGAAAGGAGGAAGGCAAAAGAGAGATGAAAGAGATCCCAAACGCCGAGTGTGCCTTGATAACCGTGCAAACCGGCTCCCCCCTCAAAAAAAGTCTTAATGTAACTTATGGGAGAAAATGAGTAAAGATGCATTCAGCACCCCCGGATCACTGACCCTACGGCAGGAGAGCCTCGCTCCGCTCCCCACCAGGCACTCTATGCTGCCGTGGCCAGGATGGGGACAAGCCGGAGAGCCAAGAGACCTGTCCCATCCTGTGCTGAACCTTGCTGGGCAAAGAAGGGAAGATCCACCTTCAGGAGGGAAGGAAACTTCAAAGTTATAACAAAAAAAAAAAAAAAGAAAAGAAAAAAAAAAAAAAAGGAAAGGCAACAGCCAAGCAGGGCATGAAGAAGGGTGAGAAAAGAGAGCTGCATTTCCATAGCAGCCGCCTTTCCGCACGCCCTGCGGGACCCTGCAGCCCCGCGGGCGCCTCACCTGCGTCCCCGCGGGGGCAACCGGGGCGAGGGCGCCGGTAGCCGGGGCTGCCCGGCGGCGGGGGCCATGCCCAAGGTCGGGCAGGGGACGGCTCCCCGCGGCAGCGCCCGCCGGGACACGCTCCGCACCGCCACCGGCCCCGTCCCGTCCCGTCCCGCCCCCCGCAGGCGGGCAGCCCGCCCGGCGGCGGACCCGGGGGCTCGGTGCGGGCCCCGCCGCCACTCACGTAGTGCTTCGAGGGGTTCCTCCGCTTCTCCACGTCCACCACGTTGGCGTCCAGCACGCTGTAGGACAGCATCTTCGTGCACCCCGCGGCGCCGCTCCGCTCTGCCGCTCCCTCCCGGCGCTGGCAGCACCCTCCGCCGCGCTGCCCGCCGCGGCGATGCCGGCCGGCGCGGCGGGCGGGCAGGAGGGAGGGATGGAGGGAGGGAGGATGCCCCGGTGCCGGCTCCGCCCCGTGCCGCGGCTCCCCCCTCCCGGCGGCGGCGGCCACCCGGCTCCGCGCCCTGCCCGCTGCCCCAGGCTGCGCGGCCAGTGCGGCGGCAGCGGCGGGAGAGGCAGGGCCCCGCCGCCCGCCCCGCCTCCGGGCGGCCCCGGGGGGCGCCGGCAGGACGGGAGGGGACGGGAGGGGAACGGGAGCCGCCGCCCCCGTGTGGCGGGGACGGGGGGGCGGGTGGGGTGGGACGCGGCCTGCCCTGAGATGGCGGCCGCCCGCGGCCTCCCTTCGGCTGTACCCTCACACCGCGCGGGGCGGTGGCGTAGTCGCCCCCAACCCCGGCCGGGCCCCCACCCTCCGCCTCGGCCCGGGGCTGCTGAGACCCCGCGGGAAGGGACCGCCCGGGGCCGAGGAAGGGCGGGATGCCCCCGGGACCCTCCGTCCCTGCAGAAAGTGTCTGGAATACCCTTACCGAGCGGCCGGCCAAGGTCAGGCCGGAGACCCCGGAGGGAGCGGGGCCGAGCCCGCAGCCCACCGGGCTCCAGCTGGGAGCTCAAGGCCGACCACTGCTCGGGGAGGTCCACGCTGCCCCGGCCCACCGGGCCGCAGGAGGATCAAAGCTGGAGGAAGGTCACACAGATTCTTTGCCATGTGGGCTTTTAGAGCCATAAACCCATTTCAGCTCTTTGTATATACATACATAGATAAATGAGCATCGTCTTCCCCAGCTGCGCTTCAAGAAGAGGTTGCCCTAGACATTTCACGTTGGTTTTTGGTTTTGTTTTGTTTTGTTTTGTTTTTCAGTAACGCATTATTACTTTGTATATGCTTATTAAATCAGAAATGGGAATTTACATGTCATCTTCCAGCCTTCGCTCATTTCATAACATTCATTAGCTGTTCACCAAATTAACTGAAGTCACTAAGATCTCTCATTCTTCTGAAACCTCTTCAACAGCAGCGCACGGAGATTTTCCAGTAAGCTTCCAAAGTGCCATTGACAGCTCCAGACCTGCCAGCCTTAGAGCACAGACAGGTCCCAGCTCCTGGAAAAAAAAAAAAAAAAGCCCCATATTTACAGTGAGAACAGTCGACCTGAATGTGATTTCATTATCCATGCTTTAGGCACAGTTTCTGAATCACAACTTTTACGAGGGTTATTAGCCCTGCAACAACAATCGTGAGATACCAGAGTCACAAAGCCATAGATAGTTGAGCCTGAAGGCTGATTTTTGAAAGCAGTGGGTTTCAACCATAGCTGGTTTCCACAAGCAGCTTAAAAAAAAGGAAGGAAAACCAGGAGCAGCACCATCAGCACACTGCTACCTCCTGCTGCCAGGTGGGAACCAGGTACCTGCTACACAATGCCAGGGAAAGACGGTCTGAGCCAGCCTTCTCCTTCCTCCTCAGCTCCTACACACAGTTTACCACAACTCGTGAATCGACATAAAATGCTAAAATCCCAGCGTCCCACCTAGGATGTGTGCAGGCATACGTGAGACCAACTTTTGGAAACAGGGAGGGTGACAGCAGGGAAAAGTGGACGGGGCCACCTCTGTTGTCAGTTTTCAGGCTTGTCCTTTCTCCTTCAGTGCACCCTCTTCCCTCCTCTTGTTTGAGGGACTTCCCACCTCTAATCCTCATGCATGACAGAAGGCAGCAGAGCAATTATTTACATTAGAAACCTTTACTGTTTAGACTGGCCAAGAAGTCCCTGGTGTGCAGAGCAAAGAAAAATCTTCCCTGAAAACGTAAATATTCAAATAACCCATTGATAAAAATGTGCCTGGTGTGGCCAGTCTTTTAGGTCTTGGATGCCTCTTTCCCGTGAGCCACTATCATTATATATCACACATTCTGTCCGCTTCTCCCATCACCCTGTCCAAACCCCTCCAAAGAAAAGGTCCCCCCAGTCATTAAAAACACTCAGGGTTCGTTTTAAATCAGCTTTCAAAACATGTCATTGTGAGGGAAAGAGACAAAATATATCATTCTCCAAACACTCTGCTCCATCCTTCCTGACATTCTTATTAACGGGCATCTTGTCACTGGTTTTATACTCCTCTGCTCTTGTAAGGAACGAGCTGCAATTTTCAGTCCAACCTGAGGCTGGTGCTTTGGGGTGTTTGCTCACTTGATGTCTACCCTCTAATGTCACAGCCTCTGGTCCACCCTTCACCTTTCCTCTATTCAAGACAACTTGATTCTCTACCTCTGCAGCCAATATTCTCCAGCAGCGAAGCTTGCCCAGCCCTTGTACAGCTCTGGCTCCCCTCCTCCTCCATCCTCTGCTGGTTTTGTGCTCACCGCCACCTCCCGCTCTCCTTGTTTGTTTGCTGCATCCCTCCATCTACATAGGAAAAATGTATGTTGCTAGGGGCATGGATTGTTCTTTTAAAATACGTACAACACCCAGTCTAGTGGGAGCCCGATAGCAGCCTATTGCAAGGCTGGCAGAAAAATAACTGAAACCCTTTATTATGCTGCAGGCTTGGGAAAATCTGCTTCTCTCCTAGGCAGCAGCTGGGAAAATGAAGCTGACGGTGCTTCTCAGCCTTGTGCTGGAGAGTCAGGCTCCGGCTGCTGGGACTGAGCGAGAGAAAGACTGACAGTGCGACGAAGAGCATGGCAGGCTTGTTGGATGACTGACCCCACGTGCCAAAGAGCCTGTACCCGATTAGGACCATGAACAGACAAGCCGAGGAACTGCAAAGTTGTAGGAAAATAACTTACTCTAGGGATTTTAATCCTAAATCTCCTAGTATTTATGTTTTTTTCTTAAAGTCTTCATTACTGAAGTCCTATCATGACATGGCGATACCACTGCTATTATTAACAATTTTAATACATATATTAATATCAATATTAACAGTTGATTTAATAATTCACTGTTACAGACTTATGCTTCCAATACAATTCACCTAAGGAAAACCCAGGGAAATTCAGACTGCTGAAGACTGAGATTAACCAGCTATTTTAAAAGCTTTTTTGCTTACCGATTTGCTAGGTGGGTATTTGGGCAAAGAATTTTTTTTTCTTTTTTGTGACCAAACAGAAAACCACATTAGCCTCACAGACCTAATAGAGCTACAGCTCGGCAACCTAAAGTCTGCTCCAGTTACAGCAAAAGCTGATGCGTGACAGAATGTGTGACAGTCTCAGAGCTGGACCATGACTTGTGTTTTCGTATTTCAAGAGGACTTTGTCATGCTGGCAAGTTTTTTGTAAATAAGCATTTAAGTTGTAAATTGAAAACACTTGGATCGTGAAATCAGTGAGAAAATAAAACAAGGGACAGGGTTTTCTGTGCTCCATTAGTGCTATTTCTAATGCCTCTTATTAATTCATGGCATATCACGGTAGATAAGTAAACCCCCCTGAATATTAACCATACTATAGTCTGACAGCCCTGTCTGCTGTGGCTGGAGTTGTTAAAGACCACTTTTCTTTCTTGTTTTTGCCATTGTGTTTGCTAGGGCTGGGCAGCCAGGTCGAACACAGCATTTTCCTGTCCCACTGGCAAGGAGAGGGTCTAAAGGTACTCAGTACCCCAGGGGGAAGCAAAGTGCCCAGTGAGCTTTCCTTGGGGAAAGGGGAGCGTTTCAGTGCTCTGCATGACAGATTAGCTACACAACTCATTACCGGCAACTAGAGTTGCATGCATAATCTGCTAGACATGGTACTAGAGATGTGCCCCTTAGGGGTTTTTTGGCTCTGATGTGTAACAGCACAACACAGAGCCTTTGTTACACTCCCATCTCAGCTTCTGTACTTAAAAACCCTCAGCTTCTTAAAAAGGCTGCTTTCCATGCAGCCCTTCCATATACACGTCTTTTGATAGGAGCAACGAGAATAGTAGAGCCTGTCTGGCATTCAAACCTTGAACTCTGTAACACAAAGCAAGATGCGATCTTTTTTTTTTCTCTATTTTTTAAAAACCAATTGCATTTTGTCTTCTTGGGAAATTACTGCTCTTCACATAAAATTCATTCTGGAGATAAATAGGCCCAGAAAATATGGCAGAAGGGAGACGAAGAAACCAGCTGCAGTCCTGGCAGAGCAGCCCCCCTGAGCACAGGAGCGTGCCCCTTCCCCCCCCCAGCTGCCTCACCAGCGAGGGCTGCTTTATCAGCCCCTCTGTGCAATCTCGTATAATGGAAAAAACAAAATAATCATTCCCCCGGCTAGCAGCGTACATGCTTTCCCAATGGCACAACAGCTTTTACTTACATTATGAAAGAGCTGCTTCACCCTTGTGACTTAAATTATAGATTATCCTTTCCTTGAAGCAGCTATCTTACAATTTAACCCTTTCATGACTAATGTTATTTTTCAGTGCTCTCTTACTGGAGTTATGGATGAAGGATTTCCAATGGCAGTGTGTGCACTGCGTGATCTGTTTAGGGTAGTTGCACCAAATTGCAAACTGCTTTTCTTCCACGTACACTTTGTACTTTTCCATTGTTACGAAGGCTTTGTAGATATCTGTTGACATCGCTAAAAAAATAAACAAAGCAAGTCCAAACTACACTTTTTTTATGTATTATATAAATGCCAGGATTACATTTGAGAGAGCTGAGGTTTATTGAACTGATGACAGGTTCGGATTGGGATTCCCCAGGTTTCTTCCTGGCTGCTATCCCTGACTTCAGTCACTCTCGCTGTTCTCAAAATTTTGAGACTGGCTTCTGCCTCATCCTCTGCAAATAACTTGGCAATCCATTATTGAAAATGCAGGCTTGTTACAAATAAAGTCAATCTAGTCTTTCTTCGCATTTTCCTCCCATGTTACCTCTAAGCATGTACACGGACACTAAGTCCTCTGTATTAACAGATCTCATTTCCAAGTCCTTTTTAAATTTGAATTTCCTTGTTTGCCATTTTTGCTCATTCAATCCCTTCTGAAATCAAACTAATTTTATTTGGGTGCACATCCCTTAGAGAAAGTAGAAAGTTTAACTGCCAATATCCAAACCAGAAAACATTTGATGGATGAGCTGTGAATTGTAAAAATGCATGAATAAAATCTTATGAAAAGTTATTCATGGAACTGCAGTTAGACCATAGATGAAAAAAGCACAAGCTGGACACTGTAAGGAGAAATCTGTAGCATGCAGCACCTACCACTCAGTAGTGGACTGCACTGATTTTATTTATTTAATTTTTTAATTTAACTTCATGCAAAAGCAAAGTGGTTTTCCCAGAAGAGAGACTTCTTTAGGAGGAGCACTTCTGGACCTCCTCTGCAGCCGCACCATCCCATGGGTAGATACAAATGGTATTTTTTTCCCCAGGTTACACTTTGTAGGGCAGTAGCGGAGATGCTTGGAAAACCAAATGCCCTGTAGGATGTTTATTGCTTGGAAAAAGGAATGATATCATCTCAAACCAGCTAATTTCTTGTGGAAAGGGGAGCTATGGTTTCTCTAGCAGGGCCTGGTGCAGGTGTGCTTCTCAGCTTGGAGCAGTGGACACACCACCCACATAATTCCAGGCATTTATTTGGATCCAGGCATGTGTTAATCTATGGCCATGCAGCACCAGGGATGCAACCCTACAGACCACTCCATTAATAAAAGTCCTTCTCAGCCACTGGTCTAGTGACTGAGGCACACAGAAACCACCTATGAGGCAGTAGAGATCACCCCAAACCACCATCAGTTCACAACAGCATCTGGGTGCTAATTACATTGTCCTGAACTTTTTGATCCTCAAAGGCATTTTGTTGACCAACTCTTACTTTAGCATCTAAGTTTGGTCTTTTAGAAAGGACAAAATAGCCTGCAGAACAGAGGAACTGTTAAAGGATAGCACAAGGAAGGCAGAGGAAGAGCATATAAATATTACTGTGCTCTATATAAATGTGTCCAGCTGTTCATGATAAATGTTCTCTTACTCCATTTTTTCCTGCCCTCATTTCCTCCCCTGCTTTCTAATTGCACAAAATAAAACAGTACAAGTCCTTGCTTTCATTACACGCAACACCTGCTGCCTGTTCTGAAACAGATGTCTAAAGCATCATTAGGCAATTACTTCTTAGCCTTTTTCAATGGGACTAATTTCAAACATCTTAGTGCTAAATCCTCCTCCCTCCGCTTCCTCTGTATTTCTCATCCTTTCCTACATTCAGAGTTCCAACAAAAACTCCTCTCTGTATCAGTTTGCTCCCGTTATGTTTGCCCTGGATCACTGTACTCACAGAAGGACAAAGAGAGAGACTATAACTACTTTGAACCAGGAATTAAGTTCAAGATACTTTACTGGGGAAAAGAAGACAAGGTGAGGGGAGAAAACAATGAGAGAGTATTAGTCAGCAGTGGAGGCGCTAGTTTCAGAGCACCACCAGCTGCCTTGTTACAGCTCTGGGGTTTTGTGGACATTACAGCAAAGTAGAGTTAAATGCAAGCAAGATCAACTCGTACACTCTCAAGATCACTGTAATATTTGGATGAGGTCTCCACTCCTGCAAGGACCCATG
This sequence comes from Vanellus vanellus, assembly GCF_965231255.1. NCBI lineage: Eukaryota > Metazoa > Chordata > Aves > Charadriiformes > Charadriidae > Vanellus > Vanellus vanellus. Next base: position 14,435,050 of record NC_138912.1, on the reverse strand, counting down.
AGCTTCTCAGACCAGTAACAGACTCGGCACATGCTTCATTTAATCACACTGGCTGTTAAGCAGTGACATATACTTGCCGTTTATCTTACCTTGTTCCCAGCAGAGGTAGGACGACTTTCTCATTTCTACTTTACTTTTAACTTGGGGAAATTAAAAATAAGAACAACGAACTAGATGTCTCAGCCTAAATCTCCTATGGAAGCAGTGGCTTAGCTGCAGCCACTCCTCCAGTTTTCAAGCAAGATGAGCAGATGTTTTGGCCTTTACATGATTGGAAGTTCACAGCTTGTTCATCCCAGGCTAAGGTGGCAGAGAGCTCCAGTTCCAGCTGGTAGGGAAGGAGTGTTCATTCTTCCAATCAATAACATAAAGCAAGCTAAAACAAGAGCTGTAGGACATGTTGTGCCAGGTTAATTGGCACCACACTGTTCAGTGGTTCAACACTTGCTGAAAATCATTCCTTTAGGTTATTTCTTTCACTAGCAAATTCCTGGTTATATTACATTCAGGCAATCTTGTTAATCTGGGCTGGTTTCAGCTTGTAAATTACTGTGACTAGATTAGTATAGCCTCCATCGCACAATTAAAAGGTATTAGTGGGAATGGGCTGGTGGCATCCCTAACAATCAGTTACTCAACTTTGTACCCTCATGTAGATGCTGTAACTTTACCAGATTTTAACAGCTTGATTTGCAGTTTCCCATGAAGAATGTCGGCCTTGGGGTGATCTCTGTGAACAAACTTCACGAAAAACAGTCCAGCCATTTCTTAAGAGCACTGCAGAATGAGTACTTCTTGCGGCAGCTGAAGTTACAAAAACGGGTTCCTTGGAACTGTCTCATGTGGTTTCCCTAGTGTTCTGTGACTGAGTTTCTTCCTTCCCCTTAGCGGAGGCATCCGTTTGGGCTTCCCTCTTCTATCAGTGCATCCGTTTTCTAAAAATGTGCAAGACCATAACAGCTCAGGGTCCTTCACCCCTCTTAACTAGCCAACAGATTACAAAGTCACTTGGGATGGTGAGATGGAAGAGGTTGACAAATGCCCAGACACACAGTATAATCACACTTTGTCAGAAAAAAAAAAAAAAACAGGCTAAAAGGAGACACACTAACTAGTAGACACACAAACTAAGAGTCCATATCAACTTTACAGATCATGTCTGCAATGAAGTCTAAGCAAGGACATGAAAGTGGCAGGGAGAAGCATATGGCTTGCCATTTGAGCTTGCTCAGGCTTGGGCAAGACACAAGTGTTTTATTTTTAAATTATATTTATTTTGCATTTGGATACCTGCAAGAAAACCACAACTAGAATCTTTAAGGATGCTACTGGGTCTTTGGGAGGGTGGGGTGGAAAAAGCAGTGTTCTTCTGAAATGCAGCTCTTTCCTGCTGCAAACTACATGGTGAAGAAAACTCAAGACTGAAGTGGAGGATATCTGCCTCTTCTGGTGCCTAGACAAGAAGCGAAGCACAGCCTGCTGGAATCGAATGGGCTGTGAACAGTACCAGGCCAGTTAGGCAGGGGGATTATACTGAAACTTTCAATTGCCAGATGCTGACAAGGATATTTGAATTAGGAAAATAAAAGGGAACAAAGTAGAGACGAAGGAAGGTTTACTGGCATCCATGGTGCAGAGATGAACCGTGAGACTGTGAATGACATGAAGGGCCTGAGAAACGACAGTTAGAGGAGAGAGTGGAGAGCACAAATGGGTGAAAGAAATTGGGGTAAAGCCTCTGTGCCTGACAGGGCATATTGCTGGGAATGAAACCCAAGATCCCTGACTCAGCATTTCCCTGCTGCCAACAAACATCCAGAGAAATGTTTCTGTAATGGTGGGGCTCCTAGAAGATGGGAACCAAATATTGTAACTATTCTTTTATCTCTGCGGCTGAACTTTTGTTTGCTCACTAGCATGTCAGGTTGGGACAGGAGGGCTGGAGACTGCAATAAAGAATGAAGCTCCGCACTGACAGGAAGTTTCAGAATTCAGGTTGCCCATGGGATCTGAACCTGCTCCCTTCCCATTTAGAGGTAAGTATAAAGATACAAATCTTTGCTACGCACATCTTTTCCCCACAGGATCGGCTTACTCCCAAAGTAAACCAAACTGCATTTCTTTGACAAGCAGATTTTCAGTACTTTGTCTCATAATTCTCCATGTCGCTCCATGCCTCACTGGCTCCTTACTGATGAATTCTCATTCTGCATAATGAATGAGCAACTCCTCCTATTTATGTTGTTCATCATTGGAATACGCAAGTATGGGCAGATCCACAAAAGTAACAGCTTTCAGTCATGTAGCCAATGTTTAAATTTTTCATTTATTACTTTGAAAAAAAAGCTTCATTTCCCAGATAGCTTGTGTAAAATACGTACCCTCATGGGTACAAATTTACAATCCAAAGATATGAGAACAAGAACACTCAGAACTCATTTATCTAGATTTCTGTTTTTAAGAAGTCATAAGAGGAAACAGGATTCCAGGAAAAATACTTGGTACAAATTAAAACAGAGAGACCATCGTTGCCTCATAAGACCTGGACAGCAAAAATAGAAGGCAGGCAAAGCAATATACCTGGAAAGACAGGCAGAGAAAGATGAAGCTATTAGCAAAAGTGGGACTTGGAGTAGAACTAAAGTCCCACTCCAGCATCTATCCATTCATCCACTCCCACAGAATTTTTCTCTAACAGCTCTCACCAACAGATCTCTAGAGCTTTTAATGACTAACACTAAGAAAAATTGAGGTTTATGCCCTACACAGGAAGTTGTATTATCCCCAGTTTACAAAAGAGAGAAACTGAAGCAACCTCATCTCTTCTCTCACCCAAGGTGATGGCGGGGACTTAAGGTAGAGTTGCTCCCTCATTTTCTCACCAGAAAAGAAATCACCTTACATTTTGCTAGAATAGAATATTAAGATTCTTTGTTAATTTTTGTTCTCAGGCACTGCATTTCTATGGAAACATACCTTTTTAAGGTAACATAAAAATGCTGACTGCTTTTAAAAACTCCATTTTACTTACCCACCTTTTACTGCCATAACTGTTTCTATGGAAACTGGAACTGGCGGCCATGAAGCAGTCCTACAACATGAATTCTTACTTGTCAGTTTTACATTAAAGTGCCACGTTCAAAGTCCTTTAATAAACCAGTAATAATTGTGTTGCCTAATGAGATTTCAGATTAAACAAAACAAGAAAGCGCGCTTTCACTGAGTGTTCCGCACAATATTTTGTAGGTGTGGTCTAAGTCTAAGAATTTTAACAGTGTGCATGATATGACTCTCTTGGTTAAGGATATGATCTTTAAACAGAGAGACAGTTTATTAGTAGTAAAAGCCCTAGTGTGTGTAGTTAGACTTACATAAAGGTGACTTATACCAATATGGGTATGTCTAGACTGCTGTCACAGAAGCATACTGTAGAGATACTGAGGAAATGGGTAAATCAACCTACAGTGAGCTCTGTGCTCCCACAGCTAGCTGGGGTACTTCTGTGCAGGCATACACATATGGTATTCCCTGTAGGTACAAGAGAGGGAATGCACTCAACCAGACTAAGTGTTAGTCCATGTTGGGTGGCTACCATGGAAAAAATAAAGCATGCAAGCTTAAGGCACAACTATTCCGTACAGTTTTTCAGAATAAGAATCTGTGTAGCTTAAATCTAGGCTCCTCCATTAATTTTACTTTAACCTTTCACTCGTCTAAAAACCATAGGTTCCTTTATGTTCATTCATATTTCCCTGAGTTAACTCAAGTGAAAAAAATCCCTTTTTTGTGTTCTTGGGGAGCAATCTCCAACAGAATGCACCCTCAATGACAAGAGTCCTGCATCGCCAGCAAGGACCAGCTTAAAAACTTCCAAGGACACGTTTTTTTTCCAGAGTCAGTTATCCATCTTTCCCAAGATTAATTCTTCCTACCTCATCTCTGTTTGCAGTTCATCAGTGCTTTTAAATTGCAACAGGGGCAGAACATAGAGGGAAGACACTTTGTGTCTGCATCAACCTCCAATGCATAGAAAGTAGGTGGCCAGGGGTTTTAGGCAGACTTTACACACAGAAACACATCTAAAACACAGGATCAAAGTTGGAGGCAACAGAACACATCAGACGCTGCGTCTATGACTACCCAAGCTGCAAAGGACAAAGCTGTAATCCTATTTTGGTATGAATTTATTTTAAAGAGACCCTAAAGAGTTATACGATCTCCAGACTATCTTTTCCTCCAAGATTCAGCTGTGCAGAGCTCCTTACAAAACTCATCCAGCCCACACACTTGGCTGACACCCTCAGGAGAACCACAGCCTTTCTCTTTTCTAACCTAAGAGAGGAAAGCACCTTTCCCAGTCAGCTAGCAGTGTTCTTTTAACCCTTTCCCAGCAAAATCAAATTCTGCTAATATAAGACTTTTCAAGAAAATGGCCAAGTCAGTCTCTTAAATTAGATGCCATGCTTTTCCATATGGTCCAAGATACCACATACTTTGCTTTAAAATATCCTCAAATTCATGCCAAGTAGGTGACTTGTCCATAATCAAGCAGTAATATATGGTTAACTTCTGATATGAGTCTGAATTTAGGAATCGATATTCCAAACTACTTCTCCCACAGAGAGCCTTTGTTTTTAAGCATCACTTCAAACTTATCAGTAATCAGAGCAGGAATCTGAGAAGCAAATCTCCCCTGTGGCCAACCAGACCATTTTGTAAGCATAAAGTAAAGTTGCAATTCCCCTCAGTACCACTTTACTCAGAATCTGGACTTCTTTCCCTGTTTTCTAGAGATGCTGGGGCTGGGGGGTAGGGGGGGGAACAGGGGAAGACTTCTACAATTCTTTCTTAATCCTCTTCTCTTTTTATTTCCTTCTGCACAGGTACATCCTTTCAGCACATGTTCAGGCCCATATTAAGATCTGACTAGAAGGTACCCAACTCAAAACAGAGCAGCAACACTAGGAGTAGGGCAGCCTACAGGAAAACCAACTATTGAGCCCTACAGAAAGTAGGGAATTTACAGCAAAAGAATGATTCATACATAGTTTTCCACTATGGACAAACATACCCTCTCTTTAAGGCCAGAGTTTTCCACAGGCCTCTGAATGCAAATGCCAAATATTTTGTCATGCTTTTCTCTTAGCCTATATCTCACTGCAGCCAGGGCTTGGAATGAGGCGTATAATATAACAACAAACCAGAGACCTGGCACGCATGGGGCTACTCACTGGCTTTCCTCATGCATATGGTTTATTTTTACCTGCTATGTCAATCCTTATAGGGCTTTACCACTACATCTGCCTCCCGGGAGTCTGCTATTTCAACTGTTACAGGGACGGTGCAGAGGAAAGAGGAAGGATACACTCAATCCTTTCTACTCTTTTCAAGCTAAATGTCTCACCTCCACACCATTAATTAAACAGATTAATTAAACAGACAAGCCCCTGCAGCACCAAGCCCTATCTAAGGATAAATACTGAACAGCTCCGGGCTTTGAACTGTGGCACATAACAGAGTTCTGATTATTCCAGATCAAACGTCTTGCACAGTAACCTTCTTTAGGCCAATGTTATTTCATCAGTCTTGTGTTCCTCTGCAAGCAGAGGCATGGATAGTATCTTTCCCCAAAGTCGAAAAGGAATAGAAGACACAAAAGGCAACAGGGAGCATGGAGATTAGAATGGGTCTTCCTGATTTTCATATTTTCTTTTACAAAACATCTGATTTATGGTTTACCATTTGTGATGTTGGAAGCAACCTAAAAATAAACAGCAAAACAGCAGCTGATTTTGAGAATCCTAGTCTGAACAGAATCCACATCAGAACGCATTAGTAGCGCACACAATAGCCAGGGGAAGCCAGACATGCTTGACAAGCAGTGGGCAAGGCTGCAGGATGGGGAAGGGATGCAGCACCCCATTCCTGAATATTACTTTTCAGAGAAAGGTGAGGACTGTTTTAGTAGTGAGAAAGCTGTGCACATATTTACAGACGTGTGTACGCCAACACTGTGAGTCTTTCGACTTTTGACTGTTTGCTTGCATGTTCCTTCCCCTACCTATTATAAAGTATATATATAAAGAAAGATCCACAGATATTACCATATGGTAATAGTCTTTAAGCCAGAAAAACAAGTCCTGATGTTACCACTGCTGTAAACAGAGCTCTTTAGCAGTGACTTTCCTTTAGGGCTCACTGGATGTAAATGTGAGGATGTCACATCTTACTGTAAGGAAAGAGCCCAGCTTCTTTTCCAGCTCCCCTGCTGTATTAGGATGTCCAGAGTCAGTTTGATACAACTTTCAAGAGGAACAGCAAGGAAGTCAGCAAGAATATTAAAACAAGTATTTGGACAATTTCTCTGGAGCTGGTCAAAAACAGCATTTGGAGAATCAGAATGTTCTTTTCTCCCCATCTAGATCATACCAGGTAATAGCAGCTTTTCAGGGTCACTCAATCTCTCCTTTCCTTCTTTATTCTGAACGCACCAGAACAATCTTCTCTCTTTAAAATGCCATATAATATCCTTCCATAGTGCTGACAACATCACTGTTACTCTCCAGCAGTTCCAAGACACGGTGGATCACCACTTCAGCCAAAGAGGGGTTGTAGCTCTGCCGAACACAGCTCAGGACATGAAGGAAATGGCAGCCTTTTTCAGCATCTGCAGAAAAAAAGGAAAATGCAGCCAGGCATGGAGGTAAGGCTTAGTCTAACTGCCTCTTTTTAACGATTGTAATCCAGATTAGTCAAGAAAAAAAAAATACAGCTGTTGGAGAGGAAGCAGAGTATGTATGTACTGAAGCAGAGATGCATGTATTCAGAGGAAAGGGATACAGTCTGTGCAGAGGAAAGAGATCCAGTCTGTGCTTACAGTTCTCCAATTATCAACTGTTCCCACTGACTTTGCTGGGAAGTGTCAGGGCTGTAACACTAGTAATGAGGGCGAAAGATAATTAGTCTTGCAAACTCTAATATACAGGGCTTATTCAGTACAACGTGATGATGAGGTTAATAACTTAAGGGTACCTCCACTGTCCACCTATGAAAGCCATCCAGTTTCTGCAACTGCAGAAGAAACCAAATGAAAATCCTTTTGCTCATACCCAACTTCAAAACCGTCCAGAACAGGTCTGTAGCCAGGACCTGTAACTGCTTGCCCAATGCTGGCACCTTGTGGAAAAACTGCTACAGTGCAACTTTCAGAGACTTGGAAACCTAGCAGTGCAATCCTATTCTGAGCACTTCAGACTACTCAGACAATTACAGGAGTAGAAAGTCACACAACTTCAGTATCAAATTTTATCTCCTCTTATAAGGAGTGAACCCTGAAAATGTACAAGAGAACAAAAATGTAAAAATAATCCCCTTTCCTAGAGGGCAAGCCAGAGACAAAGGTCCTTAATGGCTGCAGCTACTGTGTGCCTGGTGTAGCCATCATTTGATGCTCAGCTGTCCCACTCAACATTTACCCCAACAGACCCTGCAAACCCACTAATCATAATGCAGGCTCCTACTCTCCCCGAGTACTGAACTCCACAACAGATTTCTCTCTCTCCTCTATGGCTAACAATGGAAAACTAGCATAAAGGAGACACATCAGCACAAACTACTTTCTTCCTCCTCAGCCTGCAGCTCACATGATGTAAGGTATGTTTGATAAGGGTACTTAGAAATTTCCATGGCCCAGGAAGATCCCTGTATTGCGTTGTTGCGGCCTTTGGTTTTATTTTTGCCAATCTCTGCTCTAGAATCGGCTGAACCCCAGAACTGCCTTAGAAGCTGCTGAGAAAAGTCACTGGTAGATAGGAGGCAATGCTGAATGCTGATAAATAAACAGTTCAGCTTATTAGGCTGTGATTCAAGCAAAGATATTTCTTTAGAAGTCAGTGATCCAGTGTGATGAAAGACCTTTGGTAGCCAAAAATGCATCCACCGCCCTAGGACGGATAAGTGCAGAGAACAGAACAGTGCCTCTACCTGGTCATAGTGACTGTTGTTGCAAACAAAGTGGGTAGCTGCATTTTGCATGAGTCATAGGTTTGTCATAAGAAGGTCAATGTGCCCATCCCTGATCTACAGTACCTTAGCTTAAGTCTCGATGAATTAGATTAGTGTTACTCAACAGTACAATACATACTTTCCTCCTGGATGCTGGTAGAAAATTGCATTTTGGGGTAGCTGCAGGTGTGTGCATTAAGTAACCCAGAAACACTCCTAGTCTACAACCCAACTTTGAGGGAATACAGTCCTTGCAGTGGAGTGATGCTGTCCCTCTTTCATTGACATACTGGGTTCTAGCTTTTGTCTACCAGCTGAGGTAAGCCAGGGTATGATTCAGTGTCTTGCCTGACTACCAATATCAGAGAGGACAGAGTTATAGAAAAAGCTACCATTTGTCCACTTTGAACTTGTCACACAGAGTCCATTTTGACATATTAAATTTAACTTCAAGAGGTTCTGGTTTTTTCCTCTTTACTACTAGCCTCATCTAAGCCTAAAACCAGAGCAAATGTGTGAAAAAACAAACAAACAAACAAACAAATCTGGACTAAGTCTACCATTTTGCAGTTCAGTCTGGAGTCAAAATGTACTGTCATCCTTTTCTGACTGTCTTAAGCCTCTAGACAGACCCACAGTGGCCTCACATGAGGGAATTTAAGATCAGGCTGTTTAGAATTACAATTGGAGCCAAGGACTAGGGTTGCCATGTAGGCATATTAAAGATCAGGGTTTGTGGAGCTCTGACTAGGCACGCTGAGGATTTTTTTTATTTGTACAACAATTCCAGGCAGCTGGGCTGGGCCTGAGAATGCGTCACAACAAAAGCAATTGGGTGAGGCATTGCCTTGAAAACTGGCAGAGAAGTAACTCATTGGAGAGAAGAGTTTGGTTTATCATAAATCAGTCTTTCTGTCATGGAAGATTAATATTACCCTAGAAGGAAAATGGGTAGGAATTTCTTGCAATAAACAAGCAAAAGCCCTTGAGGTATTACTATGTTCTGATCTCACTACAAGCCTGCTCACTAGTCAAGGCCAAGCGGGTGGCTAAGACTGCCATCCCACCAGCAGAGGGGGTCCGACAGTTACACTGAGCTCTGCACTCTTGCATCATGCAGTGACAATAAAATATCTGCAGTACCCTGTTGGTTTTGATTGAAGCTTCTTGGCTTTTCTTCTCAAAATCTTCTATTACCAGTGACCAGGACAGTGAAACAGTCCTTCTGAAAACTAGCAGAGAAAGAGACACTGACCTGGAAATTGTCCTCTTTACTACAGGAAACCAAGCAGGTGGAAAGCTCAAGGAGAACAAGAGGCTTTGTAAAGCAGTTACTATTTTTAACCTGCTCAGTACGGAAAACATGGGTTTGAGGACTCAGGACTCTTCAAAGGTTTTTCTGTGACTGATCTACGAGTTTCTGTCTGCTATTGACTCCTCCTGACTAAGATTAAAAAAAATCTCCCAACCTCTCATGGAGCACTGAGAGTACTTAACTAGTGCGATAATGCACAAGAGGGGAGTTAAACACCAGGCAGTCACTCAGCATCCTGTGTCAACTGTATACGTGTTCTGGCCTTTATAATAGCACAATTATAAAAACCAAAACAATACCCAAACCAAAAACCAACAGGTTACCAGGAGAATTAGCTGATGCATAAAATAGGCAGGGGAATGATTTGTCTTTTGCAGTGAAGATGTTTGTATTTGTTAATTGGATAAAAGACAATAAAACAATGTGATATGGTAACTTGTTGCACTGAAACAACTTCAGGCAAATGAGCTCATTTTCACCTGCGTGCCCAGTAAAATCTACTCCCTCTATCCCCCAAAGTTACAGAACTTTTACCTCTACCTATAAACCTTGCCTACAATTGTACCACTGCTTAAGGTAGCCAGTTGAAAACGCAAAAATAATACCACTTCACTTAGCCTTTTTTCACTGCAGGTTAACTGCCATATACCAGGTCCTACAAGCCCTATTGTAGTTATGATAGCATAAGGATATGAGCAATTTAAGATTATATGCCTTATGTTCTAGTCAGTCATTTATTTTATACTAAAGTGCATTCTACCCCACAAATAGCTGCACTCCAGCATCAAGTGATCCCTGCTGACACATTCTGCCCAATGAATTGAAAGCAACTCTGCCACAATGTACGTGTGTAATTAGCAGATATTCAAGTCAAGCACAAGCTATCACTATGGCAATAAGACACAATAGGCTTGAGGGACAGGGATAACTCTGAAGCCACACAAGGTATATTATCTGAAAAGAAGTGGATTTTGTTAGACTGAAGTCCCTATCCGCACAGAACAATCAAACTGAGCTCTACCTGATCTTAAACTTCACAGAGAATATCCTACTGACTTAAGGAAGTTTCACTGTTGACTTAATGGAGGTGGGGATTTCACCTTTCTGTATGGTCACTTTTGTGTCAACTCCCCTGTAGAAACTGAACTAGCAAGATTTGCCTACTTATCCAGAGTGCAAAACAACAGCTGCTAGGTGCTGACCTAACTTCAATACATTTGGTTCCTCCCAAAATCTAAGTATTCTCAAAAGATATAGATCTAAGATAATGGCTGCTTATTTCAGGTTTGAGAGGTTTGCTTCCTGCAGGGCGCACCTGCTCTTTCTCTCTCCATGCTCACAGGAAGCTGCTCTTGCACTCCCGCTTTTAGCTATACTGATTAGCTACACTAGCAACTTAGCTCTGCGTTCAAGGGTAAGGACAAGAAGCATATCTAATGCAGCAGCAGCAGGAGATATTGTCATCAATATATCAGCACCAGCTCATCAGAGCCCTGATCACACTGCTACTTACGCCTGGGTTTTCGACAGTCTTCTTTAATCACATCAAGGGTCACTTTAAGCAGCCCCTTATCATGGTCAGTCACCTGAAGAAAAGAGAAGAAATCGGCAATTTACAGCAGTCTATTTCACAGTAGATGGCATGACTATTGAAAAGCAATCCAAGGCCATGACATATTCTAAACTAACACTATCATAACTACAGTCTGCATTATAAACTGTCTCCAAGGTTAATGATGAATGTTAAATCTTCAGTTATTATTTTTAGTACTGTTAGCAGCATCCATGAGTTAGGCGAAGAACATGATATACCAGAATTCAACCCAAAGGAGAGCAACTGACTCAGTGGAACACCAAGTTTCAATCCGCTTCGATTAAGAGAACTGTCCCAGGTCCCAGCCTTCAGTTTGCTCAGCTGCGTCAGCGCACAGTTTGGCGACCCAGTGAACACAGGCTGTGCGTGGAACAGAAGCAGTGCTTAAGTCTGCTGCTGAGTTACAAAAAGAACAAGTCAGTGGATGATACAAAGGTAAAAGCAACAGTGAAGTAAGCTGCAGATAAGACTTTTGAGTAAACACACAGCACTTGGATGTCCAGCTTCTATTTCTGAAACATTCCTATTTCTGAAACATTTCTACTTTTTCTACTGACTATGGAAGTCATACCCCTGAACTTGTTTGCAACCACAGCTCAGTTCCTTACATGGTATAAGTCCCTGGAGCTACTAGGTTTCTGGAAAACCACCCCTTTTTCTTGTAGCATCCTTATTGCTTCCTTAAACACACTGTGAATCCTTTTGGAACTGGAGTCATTTTTTGACTTAACCTGGATGGGAAGAAAGAAATAAAGCAGATGGTGAGAAATCTCAGCTCAACTAAAGTTACCAGCAAAAGCTTCATATGCTTTCAAGAGCAAGAGGACTTCAGGTGATTTTGTTACACGTTTTTCTTCATTTAGTAATTCACAACTCATATCTGTTATGTATGAACTAACAACACAGCTAAGTTTTAAAAAAACAACAACAAAACAAACACCAGAAGCTTGTCCCATTCTTAAGGAACGAATATCTCCTAACTGCCTTCTTTGTATTTAGCAGCTATTTGATTAGGTGCTGAGAACTCTTTTTTTGAAATAGGCTTGTGATGTTAACAGAGCATTTGACTATTTAGCTAATCAAGCTTTGCTCATATTCAGAGTCTTCCTGGTAATAAGGGTAGGAAGATAGAGAGATCAGTGCTTTCTAAGGTGATATTTAGGAAGAATCCAAGTGCTGGGGATTGGATTCCCATCTCCTGATTTGAAACTGAGGCAGTGTCCAAGCAAAAGGAAGAAACTGGCAAGAACAGTATTTGTTTCTTGTCCCCTTAGTTTCCAAATTTTTACACATATTCTGGTTATGCTCTCAAGAGTTTCTACACAGTCTAATGAATTGAAAGAATAAAGAGCATGCAAGAAATTAAGATAGATATCCAAGATAAGGGAAAAAAGGATTCAGTTTTGAGGGCAGGTGGAAAACAAGTCTCTTGTGAAAGGAGAACAATGTGCCTGGAATTCCATAACTGAAGAGGTTATTTAGACAAAAGAATTTTGTGTTTGGGACACATCTAACAGTAGGATGGAAGGAAGAGGGAAAAAAAATCAGGGAAAAGCAGGGTTTGTTCAGAAGGAGGGAAGAGCTAAGACAGTGGAATGACAACTAGGAAAGCGGAAGGAAATAAAGAATCAATTGTGGAGAGGAGAAAGTATGGGTAGATAAGAGCAAGACTATGACTTACTCTTCTTCATCTCTATCTGTCCTACTATGTCCTTCAACCTCCCATGTATCTACAGACTGCTTCAACTCCTCAGTTGCTGTTTCCCCATCTGTGGGGAGCACACTGTGCTCCCTGTGGTTTTCTAAAGCACAGAGCTAAACTGATTCCCACAAACCAACGTGTGATAACTAGAACCACACCAGAGCAACAAAAGTAAAATTTGCGAAGCCATTTGTTCAACTATCACTGTAAATGCTCCCATCCTGTCCTGAACAAAAGTATCAGGCTTCATATATGCTACTTCACTCACCAGACTCAACAGAAGCCTTGGGAGTGAAACAGGCAACCGCCATAAACCAGAATATTTAAATAAATAAATATGTGAAACAGACACCACATTAGCAATGGAAGAATATATTTTCACAAAACATTCATTCGATCCACTTGGAAGTCTCAAGTGAAACTCCATCTGCTTCCAAGCCTAGAAGCTGATGTACCTAATTGGGAATAGTTCAGAGATCCAATAGGGACATTAGTGTCAGCATGCATCACAAGTTTCTCCATCCCCTTTCTCCAGTTAATCCTCAATATTTCAACAGGCCATAATCACATCTCTCCCTCTGTCTAACAGCTAACTATCTTTTTCTTCTCAAACCAGCAATCAAAAATAATTGCCTAATAGTTCAAGATAATTAACATAGAATGATGGTTGTTATTCTCAGTTCAGTTTTTTCCTTCTGTTCCAGACTGAAGGACTTCACTGTCTGGATGTTTGTCCATCCCCCTGTCCACCACAGCTATATCAGTTTGGGTAACAACAGACACTGCTTCTAGCTACAAACCTTACCATACATCTGGACACCATTCCAGTCACAGCATTAATACTATCATATTTCTTTTCATAGTGCCTTTTCTGATGAACTGAAGAAATAAACATAAAAGGTAGCAGGAAGGGTTAAGTGAAGAGTGAATATTTTCTCATGGAAAATCACATTCTCATAGCCATATGTAAAATGAAGAGACTTTGCTTCTCACTCAAAGCCAGTAATAAATCGTCAAGAATCTAAGAAACTGCTAGCAAAGCAACCACCTCAAGACTCTGATCAATTTTTAATGTGAAAGCAAACATTTGGGGAGGAAAAAAGATAAAAATATCTCCAAAGAAGCACGATAATTATTCAGTTTGGCTTAACACTGAAATCCCGTCAGAAAAGGGAGATAATTAAAAACAGACTCTGTGTGAACTGACACACAGCTCAGCCTGGATGGATACTGAAACAGAATCACTAAGAATGCAAGGGATTTGACAGAACGAAGGCAGAGAGGCAGGCTTGGGAATGAGAAAATAAGTAAGCAGCTGCTACATATCAGCACCCTCTCATACATGCTGCAGAGTCCAAGGCAAAGGGCCCCATGGCAGAAGGACTCCTCCTGAAGAACAAATGAGGGCTTCTGTGCTCTTCAGGGGCTTTAATATTACCCTGAAATGACACAAAAAGTTTGGGTTTTTTCCCTAGTGTGCTCTAGAACATGCTTCCTCCTCTCCATGCCTCTGAGTAAAGCAACAATTGAGTTTCTTTGTGAACACAATCTAAAATTACTAAATCTGTTCTTTTGGTCCACCCAAAATATCTCCAGCATCTCATCCTGCAAATTCGTAAGTCAACAGTACTTACTCCCAATACCTTATTGCTTTCTTTTATGTCAAACCAGGCCCTCATTTCCTCTGGATATGGATCTCCCCTTAGAGCCAATGTATATTGAAACTTGTGATTTAGTCTACTGAGCAGAAATCTACAGGAGACTGAACAGGGGGCTATACACAGAGAAGAAATCATTACTTTTGCAAAACACGTCCCCCCCACCCCAAGAGAGAAGCAGCTATTAAATAACAATTTTATCATCACTACCCTGCCTCCCAAGACCAGCCAAGAACTCTGTAGCAAAGCCAACAGAAGAATCCATGTCTCCAGAATTAAGTTGGTATTTGAATCAATATATTCCATCTGATGAGTCTCACACAGCTTAGTGGGCTGGTGCTATGCAACCAGTTATGCTCAGATCTTTAAAACAAACTCTCTGTACAATCGATTATAGGTCAAAGAATGAAGTGGTACTGGAATTAGTCAGTCTGTTCAAAACACTGAAAGTATGTAACCTTTGGCTCATTATGAATCACAACACACCCTGATGCTGTTAAAGTTTCCTGGTATAACCATACACGTGATTCTACTCATGGAATTGCCCTTTGTAATTTCTCATGCAATGTTTAATCATTGGCTTAGACAGGTGACAATTTTAGTAATAGTGATTCTGGACATGTCAGTCCTGAAGTCCTATAATAAGCTTTGCAATATACATATTTAAAGTAGCAATGAAGCTTCCTCAAGAGGCAGGAAGACAAGCACATAGCATTGGGAACATAGAATCATAGAATGGTTTAGGTTGGAAAGGACCTTGAAGATCATTGAGTTCCAACCCCCCTGCCATAGGCAGGGACACCTCCCACCAGACCAGGTTGCCCAAGGCCACGTCCAGCCTGGCCTTGAACACCTCCAGGGGTGGGGCCTCAACAACCTCTTGGGGCAACCTGTTCCAGTGCCTTACAACCCTCAGAGTGAAAAACTTCTTCCTAATGTTTAATCTGAACCTGCCCTCTTCCAGTTTAAAGCCTTTCCCCCTCTTCCTATCGCTACATGCCCTAGTAAAAAGTCCTTCCCCAGCTCTCCTGTAGGTCCCCTTTAGGTACTGGAAGGCTGCAATACAATCTCCCCGGAGCCTTCTCTTCTCCAGACTGAAGAGCCCCAACTCTTTCAGCCTCTCCTCATAGGAGAGGTGCTCCAGCCCTCCGATCATCCTCGTGGCTCTCTTCCGAACATGCTCCAGCACGTCCATGTCCTTCTTATGTTGGGGACTCCAGAACTGGATGCAGTACTCCAGGTGGGGTCTCACCAGAGTGGAGTAGAGGGGCAGAATCACCTCCTTTGACCTGCTGGCCACACTTCTTCTGATGCAGCCCAGGATACAGTTGGCCTTCTGGGCTGTGATCACACATTGCTGGCTCATGTTGAGCTTCTTGTCAATCAGCACCCCCAGGTCCTTCTCCTCAGGGCTGCTCTCCAGCCATTCCCTGCCGAGCCTGTATTTGTGCTTGGGACTGCCCGACCCAGATGTAAGACCTTGCACTTGGCGTTGTTGAACTGCATGAGGTTGGCTTGGGCCCACCTCTCCAGCCTGTCCAGGTCCCTCTGGATGGCATCCCTCCCCTCCTGCGTGTCTACCTCACCAAACAGCTTGGTATCATCGGCAAAGTTGCTGAGGGTGCACTCGTTGAATCCCTGTCCATGTTGCTGACAAAGATGTTGAACAGTGCAGGCCCCAGTACCAACCCCTGAGGAATACCACTCGTCACTGCTCTCCACTTGGACATCGAGCCGTTGACCGCAACTCTTGGAGTGCGACTGTCTAGCCAGTTCTTTATCCACCGAGTGGTCCATTTGTCGAATCCATGTCTCTTCAATTTAGAGACCAGGATATGGTGTGGGACAGTGTCAAATGCTTTGCACAAGTCCAAGTAGATGACATCAGTTGGTCTTCCCTTGTCCACTGCCACTGTAACCCCTTCGTAGAAGGCAACCAAATTTGTCAGGCATGACTTGCCCTTGGTGAAGCCATGCTGGCTGTCACCAATCACCTCCTTGTTTTCTATGTGCCTCAGCAGAGTTTCCAGAAGGATCTGCTCCATGATCTTGCCAGGCACAGAGGTGCATATAATGCACTATGTTATACCTACAATACAATATACAGGGTATATACAGTAAGTATGAACAACACTGTAAAACTCCCTGCTTTAACTACTTGTCATTGCTGGTCTTGAGATAATATTCAAATCAAGAGAAGTACAAACAGCAGAGTCTGGAAAGCACAACCCAAATTATGTGTCCAAGCTAGTGACACACGCAAACTGGAATGGTAATACTAAAATAGCACACACTAGAGCTCATGCATGGAAGAAGTGCATAAAAATGGTTAAGCAAGACTGGCTGGTTGCAAGTTGTATTTAATCCAGTTGAGAAAATGGATAGATCAAGTTCACATGTAATTTTCTTTTAAAAAAGGAACCAAAGGCTTGTCCATTTGCCAAACATAATTGCCTAAGTACAGCAAGTACAGTCTTTAGGTTATCTAAGCATAAGATTACTTTTTCTGTTTTCTCACTTGTAGTCTTCCTTGTGGTACCCACCCCTCCAGTCTCAAAAGTAATTTGTTTTAAGGGATAAGGGAAAGACAACAGCTTAGGGATAAAGGCAGGCATAGTTATGTGAAATAAAGTTCCACTGGTTTTAAAAATGGTAACAGATTTGTTAATTTTTAACTATTTTTAAAAACACCAAGCCTTCCATTTCTCTTACCCATCCTCTGTAGACTATAAAATTGGATGTTCCCTAGTATATGTCTGAGCAGAGGACATAAGTTGAGTTCTGCCATGTGCATCTGCTAGAGGGAAATTTATTCTGGAGAACCAGAAGACTGCACTGCTGGGGAGCCATTAGGCCTGGAACTAGGTATTATAAGACATGTACAGGATGTGGACAGGGGTCAGGTACAGTTATGCTGAAAAGGAACAGAAAGGTGCTGCCTACCTCAAGCTATCCCAGCTACCTCCTTCCATCTTCACCCCCTGCTCCACTCCACTGCCAGTGACTCCACAGCAGCTCACCACCTCCCTGGAGAAAATATTTCATGGGGAGATACCCTCTCACTACGATGAACAATGTGCAAGTACTTTAGAAGCTGGTAAAGAGATGAAGGGGGTGCACCACATCTCCTAGGATCACCACAAAAGGAAGACAGAGGCAAGAAAAGAGTTTAACAGTAACTATGCTCTAGAACACTGGAATCGGGGTAGAAAAATAAAGTTATACATCCAAATAACCCATCCTTTCACATCCAGGAAAAGTGCAAGAAGTGAACAAGTGTGTATATTGTGGTGTGGCCTAATTAGTTTGGTCCACTCCTCACTCAGCTCCTGACTTGCCAAATAGGCATGAAATAATATCATTCCACATTAGCAGCACCATTTATCCTTTTGGTTTGAGGGCGATGCAAAACAGAAGACTATGGAGAGGAAAAGAAAGGAAGAAGACAGAAATCATATCTATTATACTTATTTTTGTGGCTCAAACTGTGTACATGACCCTTTGCCAATTATGAGAAGTGACACCTTCAAGAGACAGAGCAGAGGAACAACAAAATGCATTTCCAGAGCTTTACTAGGTGCTCCTCTTAAGGCATTCAGGTCACTTGACGACTGCAGGTTCTTTCTTGTGTAAAGATATATAAGCCTCCCTGCAAGGAATTAATACCAAAGGGCAACAGGGAGAACTGCAATTTCTAAATAAGCATCTCTGTGCCCAAATTCCTGGGACATATACTCACACCCTTACATCAGGGTCGGGAGCAACTATTAATTATTATGATAGCTCCTCATGACTGCTAACAATGCTGATGCTACATTGTTTTTGTTGATTTGCTTTTTTTTTCTTTTTTTTTTTGTGCCTTTCTACATTTGTTCTGCATGAATTCCCACTTCAAATGGCTTTGCAAGTTATTCATCTTAATCTTTCTATAAATGCTGAAACTTCAAAGATGGAAGTTTCCAGTATTAGTCTCAATGAACACTACTTCCTTTAATGTAGAATGTTTGGGAATGTTTAATATTGTTCCAGCTAGTTTAGAAAAAGTACCCTGCTGTCCCAGGTTGGATATTCTAGTATCAAACTTTTATTCCTGTAATTGTTTATATCCACACTTGCTTAAAAGAAAACAACAAAAGTTCCTTTAATAAAAATAAAAGAAACAACTATCAAGAAGCTGCTATCAAAAGCAGTTCAGGACAACAAGAATAGAGCTACTTTTCATTATTATTTGACCCCATCCACAAGGCAATGGGTTTTGTGTGTGGTTTGGTTTTGTTGTTTGTTTTTTTTTTTTTTTTAAATTAAACAAACATCAGATATTAACATAACATAGCACTTAACTTTACAGTGCACATCAGAATGAGGCAGTGAAAATGCCTGCCAGAGATTTATTTCTCTACAGAAAACCAAAAAAGTAAACAAGTGAGCCACACAACACTAGTTTCAGTTGCCATTAGTAACATGGTAAAAGCTGTAACTCTATTACTTTTGCATAAATTTACCACTTCACACCAGTTAAGAATCTGGTCTGTAATTTATCCAAATAACACAAAGTAATATAAAGCCATTTTACAAAATGCTTTTTGTTCTATTTCCCGTTCTGCAGTTGACCAAGAACAAACATACTATCTCACTGGAAAGGGTCTTAACAGTTTGGTTACACACAACTGCATATAAACTGATTTCAGTTAAATGCCACCTTCTGATCCTTTCAATCATGGCCTTTCACAAGTAGGGATTTCCAACAAGAGAGACATGTAGTAGGGAGTGCTGTTCATCCACGCATTATAATCTCTGTTTGAAAACTACATCTCTATTAATATGCTGAGCTTCAAATGAGAAACAATACCAAGACTTTGTGCTCCTTTCTCCCGATTAAATTTGGGACCTCAAACATCTGTCCCAAACATCTCGAGCACCTTAAAGGGATCTCCTTTTCTGATACTGCCACTATTTACAGATCTAGATAAGTTAGTACCTGTAGCAGACTGTAAGGTTACTCAGCCCTAATACACAATTACCCTTAACAACAGAATTTTCTCATATGGCTTTCTTCAATCCAGTTTTATCTCAAATGACAAGGTTTCCTCAAGCTCTGTAAATAATTCCTGCATAAAGCTAAAGTGCTTGCAGTTCCTGAATCCTCTGAAGGCCCCAGCTTCTTATCTGGTTGTTTATGCTTAAAAAATAGTACATAGTATTATTTCCCCTCCACTAAAAACTTGAAACAGTTACATTCACTCACCTCCTGACAGCTGGGACTGGGTAGATGCACACCAGTCAGTGACACCAGAGTATCAATCGTTTCCAACTCCTGTTGGTAAAAGGTCTGAATTTTGTTTTCTAATAGAAAGCCTTTCACTTTCTCATGCAGCATATTGATTGAGAAATTCTGACCCTCCAGACCACTACAAGGATACATAGAACACGTCAAAAGACAAGAAATATACTAATAACATTTTTTAGAACAATTAGCTAAAGTTAGCCTGCTAGGCTGGTTTTCAAAGGTCAAAAGGTATTTTACTGTCCTTAAAGAATCTGAATTTAAACCCTTCATTAAAACAGACCATTTTTATAAGCAATAAACATCCAACTGTTCCTCTTCAATCATTTGCTGTAACAGTGTTGTGATTTTAAGATCTGCAGTCTCTGAAACCACACTATACGCATCAGACCTGCCAATTAGCATCCAGCTACCTTTAAACTGAATACAAGAATGGGTGTTCGACTCAGTTTATTGAGGTTATATATTTGTGATTTTACAGGCAGCAGAAGTTGAGAGCATTTCAATGGAATAGCTCCTTATCCTTCCGCATAAAACAAAATCAGACGAGGACACTCCTCCATCTAATCTGTTGACCTCATCCCCAAATCTTGCTCCAAACCCCAGCTTTCTTTACTAGAGACGAGAGGTCTCTATACAGTATTTTACTACCTTCCTAATACTCACTTTGGTTCAGCATTATGTTTCTTTTCTCATATTATGGACAGGTATCTCATCTGCACGGATCATCAATTATTTGGGAGAACAGCAGGCTGCTACTGTATGCTCGTGCAGAGTCTAAATCACAGTTGGGCCCTGTTCTATCTCCAGTTATTACAATAATAAATAAACAATAATAAAATCCCACACTTTGCCGCAAGACCAATATGGATACCGCATTTACCTCTGTCCCTCCTCGGGGCCTTGGAAAGGTTTATCATAAACTTCTCTATACAGACAGGGGAGCTCCAGCATTCTTGAAATCTGAACATCGCACACAGGATCATCCACTTTATCTGGAGCGGAAAAAAGAACACACACTTGGCCAGAACTATCATACCAATCTTTTAAGCAAGCATACCTGAGGCAGCACAACAGAGCTTCACATGCCAGTATTAAATTGGCTAATTTTGTTTGCTGTTGCTTTTATAAAAACAAAACCACAGAGGCCACTCCTGCTTTTACAGTTTACAAGGAGGTAAATGACCTGTTGTGGTGCATTGCAGATTATGCTTTGATCTGACAACTTATTTAACTGGAATTTATGACATATTTTACCTTTCAGCAGTCTTTATCCATTAGATGAAGCTAACACATAGTAAGTAGCTTTATTTGTGCCAAAGTGAAAGCAATTTAGAGGCTATTTGAATTGCATGGCTGTCCTTTAATGAAACAATGGTATTATTAACAGCCCTTGAATGGGTTATGCATTCATAAATCTTCTGTCTGGAAAGGAGGGTTGAATTCCCTCTCAGATTTTAGCTAGGGCTGAAAAATCTAGAGACTTTTTATCTGAGCTACGCGGGGTTTTTAGAAGACAGGCTTCCCCCCACCAAAGAAATAATTTCAGTATTGTCTCAAAGATTTGACTGGGGAAACCCAACTTTTGCACAGTAGCACAGACACGGAGGAGAGAAGAAGTTATGTAACTGGAAACTCTTAGGGTGTAAACAGTGGACTGCAGAACCCTGCTGCCCAAAGAGCTCTCAGATACACAGGCAGCACCTGCAGATCCATGCCTGAGTGACTGAGGATGACAAACACTTCCCAGACATTCTGCAGAGCCAGAGAGTTTAGGAGAACTTGGGTTTCAGTGGTACAATGCGCCCATATGCTGCTGTCTGCCTATGGAATGGATTATACAGGCTGAGACAAACAGCAACCGTTTCTCCAAAGCAGCTAACGCTCTTGATGGAGTGTGACATAAAAAGGTCATCAACTCTATTCCCATGGGCTTTGGCTGTTCTACTGCAATAAAATTGAAGAGCAAGTCAATCTCACAGATACCCAACCACAGTATCTGCATAGCATTTTTGTATGCATGCTGGTCATCTTTTATAGATTTTCCAGGAATGCCTCATTTACAGGCAATCTAATCCCACACATTAAGTACTGTGTTTTCTAACCTTACTCTGCTAAAATCAAAATAAACACGTACAGATTAAAATCTCTTTAGAAAAATGAGATGCCAGAAAATAAACTGGAAATTATTCAATGAATTGCATGCAGCTTAGGTCTTCTCACAAATTCAGACTACCAAGTTACATATGTCACAGATCCATAACACTCACAAAAACATGAAGCCTGGATTTCTCTTTGTTGCCTGTAGGTTCGGATGTGACCTCTGACCCTGACAACATCCCCGATCTCCAGCTTGGTTTTCTGGCTCACCATTTCTTGGAGTTTCTTCATCTGTTCAAGCACAGTAAGACTGCTGGGTGTGCTTGGACGACCTATAAGAAGTGGGGGAAAGGAGATCAGGCATTAAGGCCAAGAGGACTGTCCTTTTGCATTCATCCAAACATCTAAGCATCACAGGAGTCATGTTACTGAAAAAGGGGTAAGGTCCTAGGAACTATGTGTCCTGGGTAGCAAAACTTTTGGGTGACAAAGTTAGTTTACAGTATTATATTTATTTAAATTTTTCACCTGGGGAAAGCGTAAAAGGGAGGAGATACTGATTTACCACTGAAAATATCATAGGTGGGTTGCAAAATTGAAACAGTAATTTGAAATGGGTTTTATAATTTTTTGATTTTGTCATGCTAAGATGGATGAGAATAGAAAAGGTCAGCTGAACTTTTTACATAAAAGAAAAATGAGTCATCTGAGGTGGGCCCAAAGTATTCATATGATGCAATTTGATGTCTACACTGAAGTAAATGCAACTTGACAGAACTTCGCATTTACATAACACACCTTTGCAGCAGAGTAAATTCTTCATAACTTAAAGCCTAATTAGTCCTCCAAGTATCCCTGATCACAATTACAAAAGGCTGGAAGAAAGTTTCCTGTGCCCCCTAGGAGCTGTTTTCTTTAGCAGGTACAAATGAATTAATCACAGAATTGTAGGGGTTGGAAGGGACCTCTGGAGATCATCTAGTCCAACCCCCATGCCAAAGCAGGTGAATTAATTTCCATTAATAATATAGCGTACATTCAAGCACTACTGTTGTACATGTAAACAAGAACACCAGGCTGAAACAAGCATTCTGGGTGCTCATTCTGTTTCAAGTGGTATTTCATGCAATTCCTTTAATGAATTTAAGTTCCTCATTAAAAAATGGTGTGCCACATCATCACTTTTCTAAAAGTGAAAGCTGTCTTCTAGATTCCAGTTCCAGTTGGGAACATTATTAAATGTAAGCATGAATTATCTGTCTGTATAAATGGGCTTGTTCCACAGACATCAGAGTTTTTAATTTTTACATCAAGCTTTCCTTTCCCCATTCTATGTGTATGTAACCCTAACACTGGCAGATGACATTAGTAACTTTTATTTCAGTAGGATTTGACCAGCTCCACATCCAGGTTGTCAGTCTACTACAGGAGATTTCAAGAAAGTCCAAAGTAGAAAGTATTCCATACTTTGACCTATGAGAAATGGTGGGAGGAAAAATCAAAGAGAAACCCAGACACTCATGAGTTCTTCTGTTATTCAGTGCAATAATAGTTTCATTTAAAATGCACAATTTCTGCAGATTTAGAACTTTCCCAAATCATAAAAGACTGCTGGCATCCCTGCACTGTGTTTTAAGCTACTTTCAAGTTCACCATTGACAGTATATACAGGAGCAGGAGAACATGAATGCAAAACAAAGAAGAGGAGGTGCACCCTGAAACCACTGTATCACAAGGGTGGGGAACGAAGACCAGGTTGCTGGTCAATGGATTGGCTTTGGAAACAGAAGCTGTGGCATGCGGCAGATTTCCAGCCTAGTTCCTCACTAGACGAAGTCACAAAATGACCCATAAGAAGAGGATTCTCTGAGCAATGTCACAACATAGAATTGAAATACCCTATTACTCAGATAAGGAAAAAGGCACGACAGGAAGGGTTTTGTAGTGGTTTTACTGGCATCACCATTGGACACAACACAAAAGGTAATATGAAACTCCAAAAATAACCCAGGCTGTAGGATGTGATGATTAAAAATTATAAAAAAAAAAAAGGAAAAAAAAAAAGAAAGATGAATTTGCTCTTCTGCAAGTTTGATCATTTACTGAATTATGTAAGACAGGCATAAGCACAAATGTACAGGCAAAAGAGGAATTATTTATTTGATAAATTACCTGATAAAGATGTTTCTGCTACCATGGGATTTTTCCAGCAGACACAATTTATAACTCCAGTACTATCATCCACTGTAAAAAAATTGCAGGAATTACAGAGTAAGAAAGCAGGTAGTGACGTTTCAAGAAGTGAAGGTACACAGATATGTAGGGAGAGGACTGCCAAGGATAGCTCATTCCAACCAGTCTGAAAGGGAAATTGTGTTCTCAACCTCTACTAATACCTCTGAATTAATCTCCAGAGCCATTTCAGTTGTGGAAGTAACTCAGCCCCATATACCATGCTTATATGCATACTCAGCAAAGTGACAGGTATATTCTCAAAAAAAAGATCAAGCGCTAATTTAAATTATAAGGCTTCAGTACATATTGGATACTATGGGGTTTTAATCTCATTGACAAGGTCAGAAAAAGAGTCAGTGTTGAAAGCTGAAGCCAGACAAATTAAAATAGGAAACCAGGCACAAAACACAGAAGCATTACTGTAACAGTGAGAAAACAGCACTTCAACATTGGGTGGTACAGTCACGTGAATAGACTAGGAGCGCTGCTACCTCCAGCCACATTGATTTCCATGCTAATACTGCGCACAAAGTCTGCTGGTGTTTCCTGTGCAAGAGGATGTTTGAGAGAGCAGAAAGGCAGCTCCTCTAGGAAGGACAGAGGACAGCACATGCTTGTGGTTCTGCTCTAGGCCAGGAATTCCCAACTTAAAGTACATGTACTGGTGGCATGCAAGCCACTTCCGTTGCTGAAAAAGCTTAACACCTTCTCCTGAACACAGGAGCGGTCTAGCTTTTCCTGTTTTGTTAGTACCTAATCAAAATAAGTTTTGCAATTTCTGCCCTGGGCACTGCATTGCCAAGGACAGCAGAAAAAGACAAAATCCAATGAAAACTAAAAACCTATCAGAAGAATCAATTTTTCTACATATAAAGAGACTGTACATAGATGGCACGTCCAACAAACACTCTAAATAAAAATGCACCAAATGCCTGTCAAATCACAGCAAGGGTCATGTTTCCAGTCCAGCTAATGCTCCAAGCACCTTCCTCCTTCAATGTGGCCATCTGCAAGACTGAGCTTCCCCTCTTCACAAATTGGAATCTGCAATTTTCTTCTGCTCCTTAAATCTGACCCATGACTACAAAAGTAACAGCAATGTTTACCAGAAAAGTACTGATTGGTACCTGCAGTCTCTTCCTCTGGGAACCATATCATCAAAGCAAAATGCCTTTGCATTGTTTCACATGTTTTGAAACAATCTCCCTGTTTGGGGGGTCCAATTGCAAATCATTGTCTTGCCTTCCTGTTTCCTGCTGCACATTCCTAATAACAAATATACAGCATTTATAAGATGCAGGCGATTCCAAATTCCATCACAAAAGTATGCTCATCTCATTGCTATCCCCTTTTTGAGTTGCTGCGTCTGCAGCTATTTCAGTAGCTTTAATTTTGTACCAGAGCATAGATAATGATCTAGCTGGTAGGATTTCCTCTCCTTGGTAGAGACAAAAAGCAACTATTTTAGTACACTCAGAGCCCCCATATACCATGCCAAGCCATTCATGTAAGCCAGCAATGGCAATAAGAAACAGGGCAGATGACATTTCACTTATTGCATTACTGCAGCTTCTAGATGTTCCAGCTCACAACTGGCTGTTGCACCAGCTGCAACAGATACGCTTATTAAGAAAGGCTTAGAAGCAAAACAAACAAGACTGAAGGATTAGGAGGCCAGACTCCTCCTCCTCAATGTAACAGATGAAAATGGGAGTCCTGGAGAGATTGACCTGTTCTTGACCACACAGGGAATCTGGTAGCAGAGCAAGACTCACAGTTCACAAATAAAAGCTTTGCACAAAAAGACAAATAACTCCTGAAGCACAGATGACTGAGAACTCTTGCAATTGTATTCTAATTAGACAGGAGAATGTTAATCTATTTTAAAAGCACTCAAGGGGTCTACAAGGTTTTGAAAACTTCCTGTGCTCCCTGCACCACCCTTCCTCATCTCTTCGGGTTTAAACTTTTTTTGTTGTTGTTGTTGGGGGGGGGGGTCTGTTTTGTTTTGTTTGTTTGGGTTTTTTTGACTCTTACGTTAACTATTTGAGGGGTAGCACTCTCAAAGCTACTTGGGTAAATGAGGTAATTACATTCATTTTTATTTCTTTATAACAAAAAGGGTATGGCTCTTGTAGGGCCTGTGTGAGCCTACTGAGATCCTGCTGAGATTTTTTTCATTTGTTTTTAAGGCAAGTGCCTTTCAGCCTTTCAAAGCAGTTCTGGAGTATAAGGAAAACCACATGTGATGTTTGGGTTTGTTAAAAAGGAAAGGAAAAAAAAAGAGGTTCGAAAGGTGCATTAGCTAAAGCATGAGCTTGTTCAAAGCTATACTTTAATTAGATATCCTTCTCTGAATTGATCATAATAATAGCAATAAATAATCAAATCAAAATGTCAAAACCAGGTTTTACACAGCATGTAATATTTTTTTTTAAGCCAGGAAAGAGTCAATTCACTTTCTTTTACAATTATTATTTTGTCACCAGTTCTAGCTGTATGGATTTCAGCACAGAGAGGACCTAAGAGTCTCTTAAAATGAGCGGTGTGTATTCTGAAGTAGACAGATAGGAAATGGGGTCCCCCCAATTGTGGCAGTGACACAAAGACATTTCAGTTCTCTATCAGAGAAAAAGTACAAAGGCGGAATTGCTTTGTAAGTCACTTTTAAGCAGATGGAAAGTGAGCAAGTACTGAGCAGCGTGCAGCACTCCAACTGATGTAATGCCTGCTCTGTGACTCACCAACCAGTCTGTTGAACTGAGAGATACAAGAAGTTACATGCAGGAAACTGTCTAAGAAGTTACAATTTTACACTGGCGGAGTCAGACTGCCTGAAAGGGAGGGCAGGCTGGGGAGGGGCACCCTGGCAGGTAGCCTGAAAGCTCAGACCAGGAACTATTGGAACAAAGAGTGGAGCTGGATGTGAAAGGACAGCAGCAAGCCAGGATCACTGAGGCTGTACTTAAAGATCAGCTGATCTAACACTAAGGCCTTAATTCCACTGCTCTGCAGTTTCTTTTTATTTCTATTCTTCCATTTTCTGCCCCAATCAAACATTTCCAACAAGTTTACATCAGAACTAATGCCGAGCGCAGCGTGGGAAACCCTTGCTCGTAGAATTGGTTTTGCCTTGGTCATTTTAAGTCTGTCTTTCTCTATTCTCATGAAGTGATAACTGAATTTGCAATTTATGTGTCAACACTTCATTACATCATCAATCACATCTTTGCCTCTTAACTTAGGTGCTTGTTTAGCCTGTGCTACTTCAACTGCCAGAGAAACTTGTGCTTCAAAATATTTACTGTCAACTCATTATTTAGCATAATGGCAGAGTAATAACAAACATCCAGAAATTAGACTTAAAGAAAAATCTAGAAAACATCCACTCTAATAAACTTGCAGGGACATTTCTATAGAGCACAGAGTTACCTCTAAGCAGCCACACCCAGTGCAGGGTATGCTGTATGCCCTAGCAGTTAATGCTACTCTGCAGCAGTATGATGCAACTGCAGGTGGTGTGGAAGCTGGGACCTGGTTAAGTTGTCAACTGTATCTTCACAATACTCCTGTGAGTCAGGGAATTGCTGCTGACTCAATTTTTTAAGTGAGGGAATTGGATAAGAAGAGGCGCCTTATGATTACCTCCATCAGATGGAAACCCATGGCAGAGGAAGACACTGGACATGAGTCCTTCAAGTGCTTCGATAGCATCTACACATTTGGCTCCCCTTTTCTACCGTAAAATGACCTCCCCCACTTTTTGAAACTTGCCACATCGCCACTACTCTGCTCTGCTTTTTCTCCAGACGAAAAAGACAGCTGAACACAATGACAATCAGATGTTTCCATGTTAATAAAATAGTCTAAATATTGGGAAAAGCAATAAGGAGGAGACAAGTCCCAGCTGGTGTTGGCAAGGACTGGTACGATGATGCCTTGGTTAGATTTGCTAAGACTCTTATGCACCTAAATATAAACAAACTCCTGACTGCTATTAAAAGCGGGCTCCAACATATGACAAAACATACAAGAAGTCAGAAATGATTTCTAAGGTTCAAAAAAGGAAGAAGTGACTTCCCATTTGCAGGCACTGCTAAATCCATTTGTATCTGACCAAAGGAACTGCATATATATATATATATATATATATATATATATATGAGAGGAAGATGGTGGAGTACAGTGGCAAAGCAGTAACCCAAATTCAGATTTGCTAGATGACCCCAAACAAATCAGTTACTGTGTTTTAACTATTTGTTTCTCTGCTTTTAAAGTGGAGATAAAAAGTAGTAAAAGTTTTCTAAGTAATCTGCGCTGCAGATACACATTGTACTAGGAGAAGAGCTCAGTTGTTTCAAGAGCAATGATCAAATAAGGCAACCTTTAAGTTCTAACGGTAACTACGATTAGAAGGCTTGTAAGTACAAGAAGAAAGAAAGAAACTTTTCTTACCTCCATAATTATAAAAGGCATCTCGCTCTTTCAGTTGGACCACTATCCCGACAACATCCACCTGTCTTACTGGATGTCCATTATAAAAGAATATACCTAGACATAGAACATTCTAGGTAAGTATAACTATTTCTTTCAACATCCTACCCTACATAGTCACATTTGTCAGTAAAAACTTATTTTCTTACACATTTAATATATCTTAAATTACACAATGCCTAGTCATTTGAAAAATCCCCTGGATCACTGAGGACTAGGAACACTAGAAGGAAGAAATAACAGCTCTATTTAGGATTCCAAAAGTTTGCTTTTGTAGAGTGTCAGAACTTTATTAACCTCTTGTTTTCTTGCACACCTGGATCTGAAAAACAGATTGCTTGCTGCAGGCATTAGGGGGGGTTTAAGCTTTTTTGTTCTGTTGTTTAATTTTGGTTTAGGTTTGGGTTTTTTGGGTTTGGTTTTGGTTTTGTTGTTTTTTTTTTTTTAAACTTCTTCACCAGGCTTCAGAACAAAAAATAGAAGACAATGGAAGCAGTTTGAGCTTCTCACAATGCAGCTGTTCCTGATTAAGGCAGAGCCTCCAAAAGGAAAACTAACATAATTCTGTCTTTGATTTCTCAAAGAACAGGAACCATGGGGGGCAGGGGGAGAGAAACAACCCTCTTAGATTGCAGAGTACGCTATGCAGTCATCGTGGACAGCATCCTGAACTTCAATTTCTGAAATAAAATGTTCTAAAAACATCCCTTCAAAGCTATTTTTGTCCATCTATAAAGATGACTTGAATAAGAATAACATGTAAAAACATGTCCAGGAAACAGTGAGGAGTCACAGCACAGTGGACTTTGACAGCACTGAGGTTGTCACATGCTATAACCCCTTTCATAAGAGTAACAAATGTTGTTAACAAACACTGATGTAAACATGATACATTGAAGCTTCACAGTCCACTAACAGGAGGATAATAAGGCAATAAGCTCCAGATAGATCCTGGGCTGGCTAATTTTCAGTCAATGTGTTTTCTTCAGATTTCGAATACTGCTGCTTCACTCAGATATGCCATCTGGGATGTTCAATAACTGTCTTCTAGAAACTAGATAACTCAAGGGACTAAGAAGGGAACATTTGGCTCCATACACTGTGGCAAGTCTTATTCTTACAAAGCGAAAAAGAAACACTGCAGCAAGGGAGTCAGAAGAGCATTCTGTATAAAAAAAAATAAATCAAACCCCAAAATAACTTGTCCTACATAGCTGGCAGCCTTAAATGAGCCTGGAATTAACTTTCTTCATGTAAGAAAGACAAAATCCCCAAAGTTTCAGAAGAAATCACTGGTGATCAGCCAAGCAGCTCATAAACGCAAGTTTTGCTTAGAAAAATCCACCACAATGTTTTGAGGATGCATCTATGGCTGTCATCTTAGAGCTGACTATACTAATCCTGCAGTCACTGGTCAGTAGAGAATGTTTAGCAGGTCTGTCCACTCTTCTCTCATTCCATTTACCAGGACACAAATAAACACTGCTGTAGAAACCCTCAATGGAGATGCTCCCAGTGTATATGATTATTCACTAAACCTCACAAATCTCTATAAAAGAAGGTCTGGGTCAGTTTCAGGGTAAGTCTGTTGACCAGAGACTCCAAGCTCTTGACTGTGCAAACAAGCCATGTATTATTATGTTCATTTCCCAGTTAGTAAGCCGAGTTTTGGCCAATGATAGAGACCAGATAAAACCGGTTCTCTCCATCCCCATAAACTCACATAGAACTCCACCTTTACTCTACAAGAAACTACCTGAATTAATCTGAAAGATGAAATTATATTTACAAGTTGTTGAACTTGATGACTTCAAGGTGTAAATTGTTTCTCCTCTCAGCTTATTTGTTCAAATTATGTTCTTATTGGTAGCAATAAAAATATACTAAACATTTGAACCTATGTGCAAGAACATTCAGTCAAGCTCCCAGTAACTCAGTAAATATCACATACATTAATATGTTGTTACCACAACAGGAAGCCACAGCAGTGGTATAGGGGGCTATAGGTACAGAGCTCTCTAGGGCAAGTTCTGGTCATGTCTTTACCAGCATTTCTGAGCACTGAGATGTTTGCCACTGCTTTAATTATTATTACCTCCTTTTATGCTATTTGTAGCTTC
Organism: Vanellus vanellus; assembly: GCF_965231255.1. NCBI lineage: Eukaryota > Metazoa > Chordata > Aves > Charadriiformes > Charadriidae > Vanellus > Vanellus vanellus. The sequence goes on along the minus strand of NC_138912.1, from coordinate 14,404,544 downwards.
CCTCGCTTGTTGATAAGCTGTCACAATCCAGTGGTGCATGATAACTCTGAGAAAAGCTCATTTCCATGATGTGATTATGTGTTACAACCGAGTTTGACACCCACTCTTATTTAGAGGCTTCTAAGACAACACAATTGCTGTTTTTATCTGGGAGGTTTTCCAGCCTTCTTGTCACCATTTATAGCAGGAGAGTAATTGGCCAGGTTTACTGGTTTCCTCTGTGTTGTTTTAAGGGATTAGTCATTGTGGCATCAAATCCTAATGCTTAAAAATGGAAAGAAAAAACTTATTAGGTCATTCAGTCCATTTCCTCAGGTCCAATGCAAGACCATTCCATACAGTAAATTCCTGGCAATCTGTACAGTCAGGGTATAAACAATCCCAGTGAAGGGGATGCAATCTTTTACGTAGGAAGCCTGCTCCACAGTTTAGCAGATGTCATTCTAAGGATGTTTTTCCTGACATTCAGTCTGTATTTCTTTCCATTCCTCCTAGTTACAACTCTTTGTTTTGCACTCATTCATTCTTAATTACCATTACTCAATGACTGATTTATAGCCAATGACTATAGTTAGCTTCAGCCGGTCTTTAACAGACCCATTAAAGGCAGGAAACATTGACAGCAAACACCTACCTTCTTCCTTCCCCAAAAGAGTTTTTTTTAGTGTTTCTGTTGTGCTATCCTTTGTTGCCAATAAATAAGATATGCTGAAAGATGTCTGGTTTAGTATATACACAGCACCAGGAGAATGAACAAAATTCAGGATGTTTGTTCTATGAAATTTCATTTTATTCTTTAAAGTTTGGTTTTGAAAATGATACAGGATTGCAAGCAAGCTTAATTGTGCAAAAAGCCAGATGCACAGGAAGTGGAGAAAGCTCGCATGCACCAATTTTAAAGGCTGATATCTTGACATGACAGATACCACTTCCTTAGGATCATCTCAGAAAAAAAAAACAAACAAACAAAAAAGTAATAACAAAACTGAAAGTGTTCCTGAAGCAAAAGACAACTCACTTAAATAAAAGAACAGGAAGGGAGGTGAGAAGGGAAATTCATGTAATTTAGAGGTGAAGAAAAGCGAGCAGGATTGTACTTTCTAGGACTGTTCCTGCTCTTGTGAAATGTTTGTTGATGTTGAGAAGTTTAGTTCTTCTGAATGTATTTTTGAGTGTGTATGTACTAATGTCCAAGTCCAAACTACAATCCTATTCTGCTGACACTGAATTGTTTTGTATTTTGTTTGAAAACAATTAAAATGTCTCTAATTGAAGCAGGAACAGTTTTTACCTACATTTGCTACACCAGTACAACTATAAGACTGCACACTTTAAAAAGGCCTCTAAGTACTACTCGCGCTAGTGTAAACATCAACAACAGACTAGCCTGATTCTTGCAATGGATTTAAGACAAAGGTCTCCCATCATATTAAATAACAGAGGTATATATACTGAGCTTCACAGTTTGTGAAGTCCCTACATACATAAAAATTGTTGTGAGAAGTGCAGAAAAATCACTAGTCCTTAATTTCTGCAAGAATAGGACTGCTGTTATCCTTGCTGTTAAAGATAGATAAATAAGAATAACAAAACCTACAAGGCCGAGCTTATTCAAAGAGCCAAACAGCTGTACCTTGTCTCTGTGGAGGAAAAAAAAAAAAAAAAAAAAAAAAAAAGGAAAAAACCCAAACAAAACACTAAAACCAAACCAAAACCACACACTTTTATACTTTTATCAGGTTTATCTTTTTTATCAGGTTTACTGATTTTCCTCATTAATTCTAAGTTCCTTGGGTTCCCCCCTGGTAATCTCGCACCTTGTCAAGCTTCACTTTGGAGTAATGAATGCTTCTACAGCAGAAAACACACTGTAGTCTATTTAAAGTATTTGTAGTGAAAACAGAAATTCAAGGTCAGACCCATGTTGCTTTAGAAAGTGTACACATGTGGGTGATATTGGCTGAAGACCAGCAGGAAACAGACTGCAAAGCATACAGTTTCCAACAATGGTTAGGAAATAAAAGGTGTGGTATAAGATTCAGCACAGATGCCAGAATTCTCAAGAACATTGTTCAAACGTATGAAGAATGTCATGTATCTATCATATCTAGAAATTAAGCAGACAAAACCTCAACACCTGTACCTGTTTTATAATGTACTAATATCCAGAGGAAAAAGCAAAAGATGTACAAACAGCAATGTCATCAACTTTGCAAAACTTTGCAACAAAGAGAAGAGGCATAAAATCCTTCTCAAGTGTTGTAGAGACAGTAAAAAGATAAAACACCTAAGGCCAGAAAGGCCCAGCATTTTTAGAGTTAACTTTATCAGAATATAACATGCATTGCCACACAGAGGAAATATAACATTACCTTAATGCAAAAGAGTTTCTGTACCTATATATATATATACACAAGAGGAAGAAAAGCCATTAGAATGAACACATTTTATTTTTCACATAGATTTCTCATATAACCTGTTGTTCTTAGAACTGTTAAAGATACTAACATCACTTAGCTTAGGGGCTTGGAAAATTACTTTACTGGTGGTCACGAAGCATTCTGCATACCTGGCACTTGTTTAGATTCTCTCATTTCTTTTATATCTTTAATATAGAGTCTTGCAAATGCAGAAAATACAGGATCCAGCCCCCAGTGCAGAGAAGGCATCTCTTCTTCACGCCTCTTGGACTCAGACTGCATTCAAACTCAGACTGCATTCAAAAGACAGAAGAACTTGAAATTATTTTCCACACAGGTAAAGAGCTGTTCACATATGTTCCAACTGAATGAAAAAATACCTTGTGATTTTACACACAATAACATAGCAGAGTTGATGAAGAGACACAGGAACTTCTCTAATACAATGTTATCTTTGTGTCACTACATGAAATATTCAAAGTATCAAATACTGATGATTTACTTGAAGTACTGAGACTCAAGAGCAACAGCATTTCACCAGGCTTCTTCAAATGAAATAAAATTTCAGGGATTTCTCCTCTATGGACCCATAAACAGAGAACCAAATACAACGCTTCTTTAAAAGAACAGGATTGTGGGATACTCGCTGATTGGTTTCTGTACACTTGATTATTCCCCTCACCCCCTTCTCTTTTCCTTCCATATTTTCCTCATTGTTCATCCTGTGCTGTATTGCAGTGGTGCGGAAGGCTTACTTTATATAAAACAAAAGCAGCCAGCTCTTTTTTATTTTTGGGCATACAGTCTCCAATAACTGTGTAATTATTACTTTCCCCTTTTACCTCTTCAGATTTGCCTGCTATCTTCTGCCATTACCAGAGCCACTTCTCTGCTTATCACAGAGTTGATGTCAAAAAACCCAGCACTCAATTTAGGAAGGATCCTTGTAGAGATTTGGAAGCTGAATATACTTTTTATTAGCTTCTCCTGTATGGATAGCTAAATTGTTCCTGCAAGCTTTGCAGGTCACCGTCGAATGGGTGTCAGCCACTTAGAGCTGCAAGGCAAAGGTGGTAAGCGGACTGATTTTGAATAGTGTGTAACAGGGCTGAGATTTGGCTGCTACAGTCACCTGAGAGGGAGCAACTCCCTGCTACAGGATGCCAGTGATCTCTGTAGTCTGCAGGAGACACTTCTAGTTACTGATGTAAAGGCAACACGCCATGAATATCACGATAGCATCTTGCTTCTTTGAGAAACAACAGAGCTTGGATTCTGTGTGATTTCTCTTTTCACATTTAAACTTTAATTTGGGGCAGAAAAGCAGAGTGTAGCACAACATGTTAAAGCATTACTGACATCTACTCTACACTGTGAAAAGAACTGCAGATGACAATTACATTAATTTCCCTTTTTTTTAATTTTTTTTTTTAAACCAACAAAAGGTTAGTAATACTTTGACCTTCCTTAGGCAGTCATTTGTTTTGTGAAATGTTGAAAGTATTTGGTTTAGTCAGTTCCACCAGTCACTTCAACATTCAAGTAACAAACTAGTTTTGTTTACACCTGGATTTATGTCTCTCTCCACACTACAGGCAGCTTTTCCCAATCTATCCCTTTTGCACATGTAATGTCTACTCAAAAATGTCTCACCGTCTCACTCAAGCCTCCCCATGAAGCACCCTTTTTCTGTTGCTGAATTGCAGATACTGCTCAGTAGAAATTTATAAACTAAGCTGTTAACCGTATGATCTTAATAATGCAAAGCTGCTGTTCCTCCATATGGCAGTTCTCTGGTTGCTTGCTATAGTCTATGTCAAATTTAGACCATAAACTTTCCCCAAGCAAACACATGGTTTGAACCTGTATTTTACTTAGTGTCCTCATTTTCACAACAAAATTAGTTTTCCCCATCCTTCTCTTTTTGCTTGGAGTCTCTAGTACAAAGTTGCCTGCATTGTCCCCATGCTACTGTGCTTTTATAGCTTCTATAAAAAAAAAAGGAGGGGGGGGGGATAAAAAGAAAATTAGCCCAACAAAAGGTCATGGTGAATGAGAAGAGTTCACACATCAATCAATAAACCTACACACTACAACCAATCAAGGTTAACACATAATGAGTTGGAATAAAGAGAAGCACTAGTGGTCAGCATCATCCTGCCTCCCACCTGCAAACAGGAACTTTTAAGATACAATTTTGTCCTTAACAGTGCTACAGACCCCCAACTATTCACTTTTAGTGGCACTTTTCCCCTGACAAGAAATATGGATACAATCACAGTCTTGTTCTCTAAGATCATATTTTATACAAAGTAATATTCCTTTCTGCACCATGCCCCCCAACTTACTCTGTGTGGTTACAAAGTCTGTCATAGCTCAGCACCCATTTTTTCTCCTAGACAGATGGCAGACTGAGCTAACAAGCCAAAAGGAGAGACTTGGGTAACAAGCCTATCTAACTTTTTGTATTTTGCGTGAATAGCCACTCATCGGAGTAAAAAGCAGAAATCACCCCTGCATATGTGTGCATCTGAGGGGAAATCAATGAAGCAGCACCACCAGAGATTAAAAATATCTGCATTTTGGTATGTCAGTAAACAGTTGTCAAGTCTGAAATACCCAAATGTTAACTGATCAGTAGCCGTAAGTCCGAACAACACTTCTAGCTTAAATGAAGCATCTCCAAATCTTTTACTGCTTCCCTGTCCTGAAGGAAGAAGGATTTCTGCAGCAGAAGCTCCTTCTCTCTCTCTCTCTCAGAAACTACTGGGAGTTAAACCTCAAATTCTGGAGCTTCCTTCTAGCTCCCAGGCCTTGCTACAGCTCTTCACTGGAGAAATTTACACCCATCACATCTATCTTCATGTACAGAACCACTCTGCTTGGTTCAAGTCTGCTACAGACACACCGAGTTTAATGTTACAGATCTGCCAAAGTTTCCTTGCTAAAAAGTAAATCAGGCCCCTGGCACTATGAAGGCATCAAAAGGTATCTTGAAGCCTACAGGACAAATATGCTGAAGTCATGTGTTACACGCTCCATCCACACCAGGCTGGGACAGTGAAACCATACTCCATCCACTCACTTTCAGCAACATCCGACAGGCACATGCAGAGCATTCTGCAGGGCAGTTTCCCCTTGCCTCTTCGTGGTCCCAACAGCCCTCCCATCCCCTGCCAGTACCCAAAACCAAGCCCATTTTCTTTCTTCCCTGCCAAATGGCCTCTTGGTTGCCACATTTTAAGTGTGACCTACTTAAAGCCAAAAGCTTGTGGCCTGCTGGGAGGAAAAGATATTTACTACCTCCTGTACTGCTTGCCTCCACACACTCCTATTACAAGGCCATTCTTCTCATGGTGTTAACAGCAGTTGTCTTTTTGCTTCTATGGCAAAGGAAGATGTTATGTCAGAGAAGCAACCCTTTCCAAAGTATCTATTTTTCAGTTAGTTTCCAAGCTTGTTTCCGGTAGATTGATAGTATAAGAAAACATAATTCTTACAAGGCAGATAAAATTATTCCAATAAATTTCTCTTTTGTTATATAATAGTATCTTCCCGGAACTTTTTCTTAAGTTGGCACAGGAAGCTTCTCCATCCCAGGCAGAACATCCCAGGGGTTAATTAATTAGTGAGTCATCCTGGCGAAAGTGGAATTTTCCATTATGCTGGAAGTGTTTTCAGCTCTTAACCGGTACCATTGGTGATATGCTATCAGCAAGGAAGATAACCGCTACCCTGTACAATGAAGATCCAAGAGGCAAATAGCAGGCATTGTGGAGATGCACAGCATTATAATCAATGACAACACAGATAGCTAACAATAGACAATTCTGAACAGATACTATACATACAAATGTTTAAGGATTAAACTGGCTTTTGCTGAAAGACAGGGATAAGGCTTAGCAATACAAACAATACAAAGTCTGAGCAAAAGGTCATCCCTTTCTGCATTTTGTTTTAAGTGCAGTGTAATGACTTTACAGTTGCTGTAGTGCAAGGAATTCAATCCTGCTAAAGAAGAAAAAAAGGCAAGAGAAGCATCTGGTCCGCAAGCTTATTAGGTACAAGATACCTGTATTCTGTTTGTACCTCTCTATAAAATAACTCCAAAGAAAGGCTATAAAGACATAATCAAAACCAAAAATAGAATTAAGTTCTGCTATTTGGACCACTTCTTGGGAAAAAAATTCTGTTTCAAAGGCAAAAATCTAAAGTTTACACAGTAGTTATCTAAATACAAATAAACAAAAAGCCTCAATTTGATATTATTCTAAACACTAACCTATTAAAATAAGGCTGTCTCTTTCACCTACTGCTAACAATGTTAGCTTTCCTGACTGTAGTGAGAATTAAACCAAGTCCATAATCCTCAGAGTTATCCTGTGAGCTCAGCAAGGTATTATCCTAAAAAGGAAAGAAGGGAAACTGAGGAAAACTGGCAGCCTTCCCAACAACGTCACCACCCAAAACCAAGCCCATTTCCTTTCTTCCCTCCCAAGCAGCCTACCTGGTAGCCTTGTTAGAATAGCTCCCCAGTTAACACTCAACTGATTTGTTCAACAGAATCAGCCCTGGCCAGTAAGTTTCTTGGCTCCTATTCCTGTGTTCACCATGTACCTTTTGCAAAAATAGTAAATTATTAAGAATTGGTCTTCTTCCAATCCCAATGAAATGGAAACCCCAAAGAAGAGTATCCATTTTAATGTTTCTTGTCTTTTCTCCAGATGTGATTAACAACAAAAGCTCTTGGAGAAAATTGCATTAGTTTGAGATGAATTGTTTGGAGCCATAGAAAAGGTATCTTGCCAGCAGTTGCCTGCAACTACTGGCAGACTGCTGCAAAGATTCTTTCTCAATTAGCTGTGAATCAGAAGCAGAGAATATTTACCCATCAATACAGGCAGCTTAAACATCCTACCAAGCATTCTTCTCCAAAGATTACCACTACTATACTAGCACTGCTGATTTACACAGGAAGCAGCACCTAAGCTGTTAGAGTTGCCAACCCAGTGCATTAAAACAACTTAGTCACCACTGGTTTACTTGAATAAATCGGGCTACAAACTGTGGCTGTTAAAGAACTGCTTCATGGGTCAGCCATCCCTGGGTCAGAAAAAGCAACTTGTGGAAAGAGGACCAGAGTCAACAGCTGGGTTTTGTAACAACCTCTGTCATCTGAATTGAACTCATCTGTGTTTGAGTCAACACACTACATGACAAATGAGCATTATTCAATTCTTCCTGATCAGCAGAAGCAATTCTAGCAGGATACAGTTAAAAACAGCATATTTCAAGAAATGTTTTTAATTACCCAAGGCCACATACAACATTTTAAATTAAAAACAAACACAACCTCTTATAAAACTAGATCTTAGTGAACTGGAAAGTAAAGCCCTTACAGATAATATGGAGTTAATAGTTACAGATAACAATGGTTACAGATAATATGGAGTAAAGATCCTAAAAATGAAACTCACCCATAGATATTTTAAAAATACATAATTAAAAGAAAGTTTTCAACACCAGTAACAAGACAAAAAACATCACCAAGACCAAAATGCATCACTGAAAGACAAAAAGTGCTCCTGAAAAAGTGTATATTGATATCAACTTTACAGCTGTTAGAAAAGTATTGAACAGTAAGATAAGGTCAGTTTGGATCCACTTCCTACCCGGCATTTCTATGAAAAATCAAAGTAGGATAAGTACTTTCAGTCTTTCCTAACGAACTACTTTCTGCCACTGCTCCTGTGAAGTCCTGTAAGATTAGATGCTACATGCTGCAACAAACATCAGTTAAGAGCACTACATATCCTGTAGGTCTTATATACAAGGCAAGTACAATTCCAATATTAAAAAATGTTTTCGAAACAAAATTAAGAGTGCTAGAACTCCTCTGAACTTCCACAAGTTTAGCACTTCCTGAAACGTTACTGTACAAGTGTTAACATCTGCCTAACCTCCTGAGATAACAGATTTACCAAAAAGAAAAAATTACAGAATTTTTCTTAAAGATACTGCTTGAAATTTTAAACATCGTATGTCTTTCAATTACATTAGATTATATTACAATACACTTCCCTGGCAAGGGAAGATGGTGCAAGACAAAAGACCCATCACCACAAACTTTAGCCAGTAGGGAGTCTATGAACAGCATAGGAGGTATTGCCCACAGTACCTGCAATAATTAGGGTATAGACAGGAGCAAAAAAAAAAAAAAAGCCTTGTTTTATCAATAAACTGACACTGCTACTGTGTAATAGTCTTCCAGTCTCCATGTTGTAACCTGTAATGCATTTCCCTTTCTCTGTTTTTTCCTTTCCACAGCCCTGCCTAGAAATCCTTCTGGACAGGCACATGTGGCTCCATAAGACCAGACAGACTGGCTCCTCCAACAACAACAGTCTTGGAAGGAAAGGGGACAAAGCTTGCAGTTCTAGATTGCCTTCTTTGGCATTAGAACTTGCTTTATATGCAAGTTAAACCTTGTAACAAGGTTTTGGCACCCAGTTTTTCAAAAGCATGATTCTGGAAAACTAAGAAGGAAGTGTGCAATAAAATAAACAGTAGAAGTAGCTCCTTCTGATCCTTGTCCCATGCGTTAGTCACAAGATATTTTCCTATGTATCTAGAAATCAGCAAACCACTCAACAGACCAGTAAACTAGCTCTATATGTTTATTTGTCATGGACAGCTGTAAGCTTACCATAAATAAGGTAGTAGTAGGCACTACTGATAGTCAGAAAGCTTCACTTGCTATTAGTATTTTAAAGCTATTGGACCCACACTAACCACACTGAAGCGCCTTCTTCAACTAATTCTCTAACCTGTCTCAAGTGAGGGCAGGAGGAAATCTATGAAGATGATGAATTCTCTCTGAAAGCTCTTAATCACCCACAGTGCTGGCAGAATGAGCTGAGCTACTGAAGAAACATTCTTTCACCAGGATAGAAAGGTTCTCAGTTATTAGTGTGAAATAAAAACAAACAAAACTAAAAATAAATTACTACTTAAAAATCATAAGTTTGCTGCTTGGAAAAACAGCAGTATGGCAGTTTTGATAGCAAGAGGATTCCAAACAGGCTTTTGACAGATGCATGCAATTTACTGATCCAACATAAAGGAATATTAACTCATTCAAGTTAACTAACAGAGCAAAGAGAATAAAACTATATTCACCACAGCTTAAGGCAACATAGTTAGCTTTCCTACTTTGGTATAGCAGTGTAAAATAGATCTAGTGTAGTGCCACTTCTTGAATAAACATTTTCAAATTTCAGAAATTTGGGTAGAAGTAGCAAGCATTGGTTAATAGCTTTCTGAAGCTATTGGGCCTGTGAACTCCGTGACAAGATTGACTCGATTTCTAGAGGCAAGTTTTCCTGCCCATTTCCTTCCCTGCCCTTTAAATTCGTTTAGGCATCTGGTGTAAATTAAAACAACCTCTGGAATAAGATCAGAATTTATAGGAACATATATAGCACAACAGAGCCCTCCATTACAACCAGAGACTTCAAAATAATTAACCTACCATTTGGTCTAGGTGCACAGTTGTGATCAAGTTTCCAAAATATTCCCAGCACATACTGAAGCATTAGATTATAACAGACCTGCTTAATGTTCTGAAAACTATTTAAGTTTTTCTTTGCTATACATGTGAATCTTTTAACTATACCAGAACACCGTGAGGCTGTGCTTGAATCATAGTGTCTGAATAGCACTGCTGTTGGTATATACAAAATAATTAAAATCAGAATAATTCTGAAGTCTCAGATTTAACTGGGACCATCATTTATTTTGTGAGTGTAATTAGAGACTGAGATTACTCATTTGGAGCTCTTTTGAAAGATTGAGAGCTACTCTTTTTATAAAAAATAATACAGTTAGCTAGACACTGATCTCTGTTTCTAGACAGCTGCATTTGTTCTTTCATTTTTTTATGGTATTCCACAAAATTATTCTTTTTCTCCTCCAACTAAAGACTCATAATTTTTCCTGTCTGAAGGCACTTCTTGTAAAAAAATGTTTAGACATCCCAAAAGAAAAAAAACTGCACAAAATGAAAGGCAGCAGGACAAAAAAGCATTGAGACTATACATATTATTACAGTATTCTCTCTTTTACTGTGGGAAGTTTGAACTATCGTCCCACATAACAACAAAGCTTTTGTCATCCTTTTCTAGTGCTCCTCACACAGGTCCTCTCAGCCAACATCTAGGGAAAGTATGAAAAGTGTGGGCTTTTGTATCAAAAATGGTACAACTCCCAGCCTGCTATTCTCTGAATTTCTTTTGTAACTGTACCTTCTTTCAGAGGACTGGAACTTTTATACCTGAAATCAAGCACAGGATTTCTTAGTCACACCCAAGCTGCTCTGACCTGCAAAGCCAAAAGTTTGAGAAATGCCAAAGGTGTGTAGATACTTCTTGATTCCTTAAGACAAATTGTTCTGCACAATCTCTGACACTGCATTCTATGAACTTTGAATGATCTGAAGAGTAGTTTCTTCTCAGCTAAGGAAAGCTGGCTCATCATCCCTTATCTTCAGCTGCTAAACTCTATTAGAACCCATTAAAAATCCAGAGACTTTGTCCTCTATTATAACTTTGGGGTCAGCGATTTTTGTAATTCTCTGAGGATGTTCTGAAATAATGAATGTCTTACAGATGCTCCCTCTGAGGTCTGTCCAAATCTCATCACTGAGGGCTGATATAGGACTCGTACAGAACAAAAACTGTTCAGGAACACCTTTTCTGCAACATGAGTATCTTCTTAATAGCTTTCCTCCCTATGGAGCAAAGAAGTTAGACTTCGCTAGTGATGATTTTTGCCCATCTTTAATTTTTTTTTCCAAATCCAATAGGAAGGCACCAAATCAACATGACACTATTAAGATTCTTGAAAGAAAATACCTCACCAACGACTATGGCTGCAACGTCTTACATTCCCTACATGAATCACTGTCACAGCTAACACGATAAAGTCACTACTATTTCTGACTTCTTGGTATGTAAAAAAAACAAACAACCATTTATAAACAGATATAAGTGTCTCCTCAAATGCATTTGAATTTGAATAGATGCCACTCCCTACCTCATGCTTCTGAAAGTAAGTCACTCCTGTATACTGCATCCAGAACAATATATTAGCATTCAGCCAGAAGCCACAGGAATTATTTTTCCTATATGTAATTTTATTTTCAGCTACAGAAAATTCAGTCCACTTAATGTAATGGGCTTTTTTGGCTTAATCCATAAATATCATGTGTTGTACTATAAAACACAATTTTGTGGATTAGATATTAGATTAAATGTTCCTTCTGTCAAAAAAATAAAGATTCCGGTGCACTCGAGACAAAAAGTGCATCTCATCACAATACAGTTTTCTCATAAGCAGGTCCTAGTGCCCAAAGTTTGCATATACTATTGTTGAACACACAACAGCTGCTGTTTGCCTTAACAATTGATACATTATTACAGCTCCACACATTGCTGCTGTACCAAGAAGAGATCCTACAGAAAACCAAATTCTACTTTACAACACATGATAAACTATTTTTTTGCCTCAAAAATTAGAATTATGCAATAGCTTATGAAAATCTAGGTAAAAAGAGAAGAACACTACACATAAGGAAACTATTTTAAACATGGCTGCAATATAAAAATAACATTTTTCAATGAAAAACTATGCTGTTTTCTCATTAAAATCAGATTATATTTTAAAGTCTAGCTCTGCATTAATAAACAGTTAGTATCTCACATTCTAAATATTATTTCTCCTTTTTGCTAATAGACACGTCTCCAATATTATCCCACTGCAGTGTCTCTCTTTAGGATATTACTAATGAATCAGTAGTTTTCAGTGCTATCTTTTGGTCAGATTGTCTTTTTTTGTGTGTGTGTGAAATGTTCCCTACCTTCCAGTATGGTGTATTTTTAATAATAGTTGTAGAAGGCATAAGCTTCCCGCTTATGTTTACCACATAACTAGGACTGGGTTTGCAGGCTGGCTGGCCAGCCATAATAAAAAGCAGACTTAAAAATAACTCATTTTCATATTACAGAACAAGTTATTCAGTCCCAAGATTCCAGAGCTGATCAGGATCACAAGAGAACACAATGTCCATTCTGGAAAAAAAGATTCCTGGGAAACAGAGGAAGAAATTCAGGATTCGCAGAAAGAAAAGCAGCAATACATGTGGAGTTTTTGTTCAGACATTTTTTGTGCCATTATTGACTGAAAGCAATACTGAGATGCAAAGCTATCTTTATCCCTTAATAAATTTCTAATCCTAGCTGCTATGTGAACTAATGCAAATTTGAAAGCCACAAACAAAAAGAGCAAATCAGCTTGTGACTCCTATGCAAGAGAAAAAGGTCTAATTACCATCTGGAGGAAAGACAAACATGGTGAAGCATTTGTAATACATGCTTTCATGTGACTTAACTAAAGCTTCTAATATCCATCAGCTGGAGGGGGCTCTGCAAGTTTGAAATACTTTGCTTTGTGTTCATGTACAGTTTTGATCAAATAGATTTTGCTTTAAATGAAATATAACCTCAAATTATTTAAAATGGTTAGAAAGAATACAGCATCATAGCCAAGAGTAGTAGTATTTCAGTTGTATATTATTTTTTAAAAATCAATACTCTAGATAGACTTATTCACATGAGGTTCAGTGAAAGATTGTTATAGTCATCAAGACATGGAGGGAAATAATTTTTATTAGACTAACTACTGTATTAAAAAATGCAGCTATCCACCAACACAGCTCAGTATTTTAATATTACCTGAAAATTCCTATAGAAAAAGTTTTCTTGGTTAAATACAAACAAAAAAGTGTTCAGTCTTCTTGAAAAATTTTATCATGAAAGAGGACCTAAAGTTTTTAATTGGACTAGTCAGTTAATCAATAAAGAGAATCAGCTATGTATGTTTCAAGTTATTGACATTTTCTGTTAAATCTGAGGTTTGCTTCTCACTCAAATAAGTATAAAAGCCCAACTTACCCCTCCAATTATATATGACTATGTTTCTAAATATCAGTCTTGAAGGTGGTTTTCTTGTAGACCAACTAGGAGCAATAAGAAAAACATACTTATTTTTTGCAATAATTTCAATTACGTTCACACATTAAAACTTGAACATCTTTGACGTTACATGTTTCCAAGAAATATTCTTGCACTGTTTGTTGAAATATCTGCTCCTTATTCAGGATTTCTATGTTTATATTACTGCTTTTTCTTCTGACGTTTGATTTCAAATAAAGTCTAGCCAATAAACATTATTGGTTTACTTGGAAACATTCAGGTAATTTGGCAACTTTTATATTTGCTCTGTCACCATTCCCAGAGGTGTTGCCTGATATCAAGAGAACTGCACTCGAAGAGTTCTGCTGGCAGTGGTATCTCCATAGGTAGGAAGAAGAACCCCCATCGCACATTTCCAGGACAACTCACCTCACACAGTTAAATACTGTGTGATACAGGTAAGTATCTAACACGGGAAAGGGTGAATTGTCATCTAAAGATATCTTTCCCCATTGACTACTAAATAAGCTAGGCCAATTTATACTAAACACACAGATTTTTATGAAGCCAAAATTAGACCAATACTATTCCTAAACATTTTAACACTCAATTTTTTTACTGCAAACATCAAGTAATACCCTTATATGTTGAAGCTTCCACATGCCACATGTTTCTATGGCAATTCTTAGATTAACTGGTCCTACAGTAATGCATAAACAAAATAAAATTCATGATATTAATGAAATTCATGAAATGTATAGTTTCCAGATTACTGATAGAAGCCTGAGCACTGATTCTGGCTAATGACATATGGATAAGCTCTTGAGCATCTAACCTCTGGTATTATAATTTTTTTCCTGTTTGTATCATAAATGAACTATTACTGTTACGCACATCAGAAAGGTTCATAAAATACTGAGTACAAAACTGAGTCTCTTGTTTGTTCCTTTATGAAGGCAGATTTAAATTCCAAATGCAGAACAGAAATACAAGTCTCTAAGCTACAGATCTATAAACTGTACATTTAATAGAAGGGCTTTAAGAGCGCTATATACAATACGGTCTCCCCTCTCAAGGCTTCTAATAAACAGTTAACATGACTTGATGTGTCTCGGAGGAAAAAGTACAGCCTTTTAGACCATCCTCTTGCATCATAAAGAAATAAAAAAATTTTTTAGCCCTCTTTCGTATTTCCTTTTTAAACTTGTCATAAACATGGGTTATTAACTAATGATACTACTAGCTCCTCTGTAGTCATTAATTAGAGCATTAGGATACAGGGGGCAGGTACAGCACAGCAAGTGTAGAGAGGTCACAGAAAAAGGACAAAAAATTAAAAACTTGGCATGTACACAAAGAAAATGGAAATGTCACAGAGGGAAGAAGAAGAATTATCTTTGAGGTCAATATACAAGATGGGAAGAGACTGAAAACATGGTATTTAAAATCCGCTGAACTGAGGTGCTCCTATGAGAAGGCAACACATTCAGAACTGTAGGAAAGGAAAAATGACTGATGCTGGACAAGAGAAGGCAGAAAAAGGTCAGGTACTGGAGAGTCACCAAAAATTTCTCATAAAGCCTGAAAGACTGAGAAAAGTTAGTACAGCTATGGTGGTACAAGGTGAAGTATAAGAACTTAATTCCATAGAGTTCTGAACTCCAAGAAAAAAGGATTCAGATTCAGAGGGAAGCAAGGCACCTTTTGGAAATAACCTCAGATACAGAGGCTGGACATACGAGGTCTTGGCAAAAGCCAAGAATGCAAAAAGGAGGAGGTTAAAAAGGAAGGTAGTGGGTTAACAAGAAGGGTCTAGAAGTTACAGTGATGCTTAGAACTGAAGTGAGTCCAACACAGCAGAAAACATTAACTTTGGGAACAGAATAGAGTAGAAATGATACTATGGAAAAACATCGCCATATATTTGGAAAATGTTAATGAAAACACCACATACATCAAGTAAAGAAAACAGACAGGACAGTGTTGAGTGCCAAAGGTGACAGACAGATTAAAACGGATGAAACAAGAATTATGCCCCAGATTTAACCACGAACAAGCCACCTGTGACCTTACAGCAGTTCAATGAACTCAAACATCAGAAAGAAGATTGGAGGAGATCAGTGAAAGCGTAGGTGGACAGAAAGTCAAGACAATATAAAAATATACCATTAAGTATTTTGAAAGAACCGAAGATGGGATGAAGGACTGCAGTGAAAGGGTAATATATGCTGTGAAGAACACATTTCAAATTTCTGAAGCAAGTGTTTATTTTCAATGAAGAGAAACTGAAGCAGAGCAGTTTAAATAAAACAGAAGTAGAACTTAAAGAGGGAGTTAGGAACAGTAGCAAGTGCAAGTGAAGAAGTCAATGGGAAAGGACGGTAGTATTAAGCAGCAGAAAGTATAAAGGAGACTTCTAATTCTCAAAGAGATTAAAAGGATTGCAGTAAAAAGTTACAGCTATTTTTAAGACAGTATATTTGATGCACAGCCAAGGTAGTTCTTTAACATCTTCACTCTGATATTTTAAGGAAGCATTGAATTTTCAAAAAGCATTGCATTAAATTCCTGAAGAAGAAATTTTGATATACTTATAACTCACTTTTACCTTTTTATCCTTACCATCTGGAAACATTTACAGTTGCTAAAAACTTCTGCTACCGGGAGGGGGAGGAGCCACACACACAAAAAAATAGGCTGCATACAGCCTCCTCCATACCAGGAAGTCACTGCAAATTGGGAAGGATTTGCTACTAGCACTTAACCTTCACCTTACAGAGTTTATTTTTAGGATTGAGTGACAATCCGTAACTCAAAAGAAAAATTGAGACTGAGCCACAGTTTTCGTTTTCAGATATAATGGTTTTTATCTGAATTACTTGTTAAAGAGTAAGCAAAAACAATAGAAGTTAAAAGCAAAACTTTATCACTAGATTAACTGCTTGTTTCTTGTGCCAGCCTTTCATCTTATATTTTCAACATTATATTAATTAAAAGCTCTCTGCAACAGGAAGACTATCTTTATAAAAGTCTAAAGCAACACACCTGTAGTACCTACTAACATTTAGTCATTGGCAGGACAACACTACTGTCCCTGTTCTGAGTGAACCTGTTTTATCAAACACACGTTCAAAACAAACTGATACATTATATAGATGCTGTATGTGAACTACTTACAGTCAAAAGTCCGTTTATCAGTAGAGCTGACAAAGAGCTGGGCCCTGGTATCCCAGTCCCATAACTGCCAGCCTTATTAAGGCAGCCAACTCAATGACATTTATTTACATATAGCTCAAGAAATTTTCTTTTAGTTTTGCATTGATTTCCAGTTATTATTACAAACGCTGACGTACACACATACACCTCCCTGCCCCCCGCTGCCCTATGACATTAACCCTGAGGCAAAAAAAAAGCTAATTCTGCCTAGATACAACAATTTCGTGCTATGGCTTTGGATTTGTTTTTTTCCCCATCCTCTATCAATTAGTCAGTTCAAAGAAACAGATGGAAATTAGTCCCAAAGCACTTTTTATCCAAGAGAAAGCAAGTTAAAATCAAAATATTAAATTAAAAAAAGAAAATTATTATTAAAGCCATCATTGTATTTTAACAAAGAAATCAAAGCTATCATCCCACCTGAAGGGGCACAAAAAAAAGGTATTACAGAGAAGAAAAAGAAATTGAATTTTAAAAATTAAGATTCCTGAAGCTAAATTGCTGCTGGTAACACTGGAGAAACCTTATCAATCACTTCCTTTGTTATTGTATTTAATCCAAACCGTCTGCATGAATCTTGCAGATTAAGTTAATAGGTGCAGCCTGTCAGCCAGACCACAACGAAAGGAAAACAGTTTATTTGGATTGCAGTTGTTTCTTGGTATTATCCTTACACACATAAATAGTCTCAGCTTTAACACCCTCCTCAACATTTTTACATTTTGTGGCCAAGCTGTTAGTACAAAGGAACCACAAAGCCCAAGATAATTTTTAACAACAAATGCTGATTAGTACAACAAATCAGGACTGCTATCAGGTTAGCAAGAGTATATGAAAGGCTCTCTATTCATAGAATAGTGCTAGCCTTGAAACTGATTTTATACAGACTGAAGAAATTAACTCATGACACAACATTGTTGTTTGATGCATAAACTCTGTGGCAGGGGCCATCTCTTTGTTCTGTGGCAGGACAGTGTCTAGCACAGCATGTCCCTGTACACTATAAATACTATTAGCACCACTAATTACTCAACATACAATGCCAACGTATTCTTAAAAGGCTTCTACCCCAGCATGCTTCAGCTAATAGAACGTCATTAACACATGATGCAAAGTTCAGTTCTACGCTACTTCTGTGCCCTTACTTCCTTCTGAACCACCTTTCTAATCTTTATTACTACAAGCATCAGTATTATTAGAAAACTCCTTTACCAAAATCCCTTTCTTGATTCAGCCCAGCACTTTCAATTCTTTAAAGTCATGCTTCTTTCAAGGAGACTGTCAAGGTTGCCATATGATCCCCATACCGCTGCATCTCAATGCCTCATTATTATTACTGAGTTTACACAGGGACTACCTTCCTTAGATAGCGAACTACTGTCATGCTAATAAAATAGTCTGAGGAATGATACGCACCAGAGGCTTGATGTTTAGAAGCTTACAATGCAGATTAAATGAACGGTAACGCCAGGTACACAGGTTCACACGAGGATAAGGCGTTACATGATTTTCACTGGGTGTTTGTCTCATTGTCAGATCTCTTAGGTCTCACATCGTTGCTTTAACCGCAAGATCAACTTCCTGCCTCCTATCACAGCCTAAAACTTGGAGCCTAAAGTCTCCAAGATGTCTGCTAATTGCTCCTTATACAGGCAATGTTCACGAAAGTACATGTGAAGAAATACCACACATTTGGTGGCATATAAACAACACAACTATTGAAATACAATCATACTTCAGGCTGAGGAAGGGATCACTTGTGGGAAGAGAAGGCTGTAAGATAAGGAAATTCAAGGCTATCCCACTGATTGATTAAATCTCTCATATGACATCAAAAACACACAGCACATTAACATCACATCCTGCTATGAGTGAATGCTGTGACAAACTAGTAGCAGGTCTAGGAACAACACTGGCCCACAAACTAAAGAAAGTCTTTTCCTACCAACACCTTCCTCAAAGAACCACTCCCAAGCTCAAACCCTCCAGGAGGCACCACCTGCCATCACAGCGCTCCTGGCAGACAAGGAAGGCCTCGAACCCCTTTCAGCTCCCACAATCAGACCTGGGAGCAATGTGGAGGGATTCTGCTTGTGCTGAAAAGTGGAACCCAAGGTGCCCAGCCAGGCCTGACAGGAAGCTGTGCCCCTACCTAGGAAACATCACCCTCTGCCACAGGGCTGGGGAGACCTTCCCTACACGGGGCAGTTGAGAAGAAATAAGAGAGGAGCAGAGCACCCTTCAGCATAAGGAACGGAGCAGAAGGTAAAGGATCCCTTTTCCTCACAGCTCCGCCCATAACGGCTACCAGAGGACGAAAGGGAAAAGTCACTCCCCTCTCCCCCCAGCTGCGAGTACGCAGCCTATCTCCAAGGAAAAACAAGAGGAAAGGACGGGAACTCGCCCATCCCAAACGCTGCCTCCCAGGCCCTGAGGAAAGGAAGGGTGAGGGGGAAGGGAATGCCCCCCCCCTCCATCTTGGGGCCAGACACCAACTTACCCGCCGGAGGCCTCGGCGCGCTCCTATTGGCTCCCGCCGCCGCCACCGCGTCACGTGGGTTGGGGAAAGCCCCGCCTCTTCCCCCCACCTTTGCCGGCGACGAACCGGTGGTGGTAGTGGGGTTGTCGGTATGGCGCGTGCGCATGCGCCGGAGGCGGTGGCGGCGGCCGGGGCGCGAGGCGGTTCCGGGAGCGCGGGAAGAGGGGCGGGGTCACGGGGCGCGCGCACGCGCCGGCGGCGGGCGGAGGAGGAGGAGGAGGTGCCACCCCGCTCCGCCCCGCAGGAAACGGTGCCGCCCGGGCCCCGCTCCGCGAGAGGGCGGGGGGAGCGCGCGGCAGAGAGACCGGCAAGGGGAGCGTCGTCTTCTTCCTCCGCTCTGTCACCCTGGGACGCCGCGAGTCCCCGCTCCGTGAGGGCACCGGCCGGGAGTCAGGAGTGGGGCAGCCCCCTTCTCCTCCCTACATCCGCTCCGTGCTCCGGGGTGGGCGGCGGGGTGGCTGCTCCCCCCTGCCCGGCGCGCAGCCGCTACACCCCCCTTCCCCCGCCTCCTTGCAGCGGCAGCCGGGATCCCTTCGCCGCCCCTCTTCTCCTCAGGCTCCGTCCGCTGCCGCACCGCCCGTCCCGAGGAGGGAGCCCGGCACTTGTTGCTGACGCGATGGTCACCGGCCCGGCCGAGTAGGCAGAAACCGCCGAGCCCGTCGCGGGAGGGGACCGCTGCGGTTGGCGTCGAGGGCCCGGCCCCTCTTGAGGGGGGGCGGGGACGGACCTCCGGGGGTGGATCTCGGGGTGTTGTTTCCCCTCAGCACCCGGCGGTGACGGTTCCACAGGCGGCGTGAGGACTTCTCGGCCCTCGTGGGGATCGCGCCCGGCAGCACCGCCCGCCCCGGATGGTCACAGCGGGCTGAGGGGGGCACCGCCGGACGCCGCCCGCCGCCCGGTCGCCTGGAGGGTGGCCTCCCTCGGCAGGAGGAAAAATGTCCTTCTTCAACTTTCGTAAGATCTTCAAGCTGGGTGGTGAGAAGAAGAAGAAACAATACGAGCACGTCAAGAGGGATTTGAACCCTGAGGAGTTCTGGGAAATTATAGGAGAGCTGGGAGATGGGGCTTTCGGAAAAGTGTTCAAGGTAAGGGCAAGCGGGCAACTCACAGCACTTGTAGTATTGCCCGTAGCTAAAAAATGGCTTGTAGGATTGCTCCTGAGTTCGGTGCTCTCCAAAGCTCTGTCACCTTGGGATACGTGTGGTGAGCAGGGAGTTTCCGGAGAACTTCGTCGGGCAGGTAAGCGCTGCGCCCGCCTGGTCCCCTGCCAGAAGGGACCTGTCCCCAGTCCCCGCGGTGTGCCGGCTGGGGAGCTGAGCGTGTGATCCGGGCGCCTCTTGGCCACAGAGACTCATGAAACTAAAGATAGAAAAGACCTATTAGGTCATTGTCCCGCCTTCTGCTCCACCCTGCCCGTTGCTGAATCGCTCGCTTCTCCTGTATTTTGTTTTTTTGAACTCGTGAACAGTATGGCTTCTGGTCTTACAAAAACCTGTTTTCTTAGATGCGATGTTCGTACTTGGATTTTTTTTTTTTTAAGTTTCTGTACGGAAGGAAGCCCATGAACAGTAAAATTGGTTTGTGTGCCTCATGTGAAGTTTATAGGGCCAAGCTCACATCGCCTTTAATGGGCATTCTCCTATCTTGTTCCATGTGGAGTTGAATTAAATAGATCTGTCTTTACGTGGCAGAATTCCTCTGTTGGGTCTCCTAACTTCTCTCAGTTGTTTGATCTTTAAATCTTTAAGTGTACTAGTCCAGGTAATGTTTTTAAGGATGCATATCTAGAATTTATCAAGCAGAGTACAATGACATAGATATATAATGCTGCTGGCTTTTGACAAGACTGTATCTTTCAGGCAAATCTTTAGCTACTTTTCCTCTTTCTACAAGGACATTAATGCTCCACATCTCGTTTAGGGATACTGTGGAAAAAACACCATGGAGGGTAAACGTGAGAGAATTGGGGAACTGACATGAATTGAGACTCTGGAGCAGGGTCTTGAGACTAGAAAAGTAGTATGTGCAAGAATAGCATTTATAGAATTTCTGAAAGCTGATTTGGTTAAGAAACATTTATATTTAGAGTACTGCATTTGAGAGTTTATGAATCTGGGTGCACATGAAACCTGCACTATTTTTGGCAGAAACTATTTTAGATATTATTGTGCTGTGATGTGATGTTACCTCTTTGTAAATTTGAGCAAAAGTGCCCCAGTTAGTTCAGAATGCTAGATGGGTTTTTTTTATCCCCCCCTAGGAATTTCAGTGTTCTATTTTAACAGCATCTAGTTTATTTTGATTTTGGTTTCATACATAGTCTAGATGGTGGTTCTCATGTATGTCAGTGGGGAAGATGAGAGAGGTGGTTTTGTTTTTTGGTTTGTTTTTGGGTTTGGTTTTTTTTTTATGAAGATGACTTGGAAATGTGTCTGCAGTTGCTGTATCATAAAGCTTGGTGGCTATAAAAACATAATGTTGTCTCTAACAGAATTTGCAGTTGAAGTTTTGCTTTAGACTTCATAGTGGAGTTTTGATTCCCTTTTTGTGAATATAATGCTGTGTCCCATAGATACGACTGGGGAAACCTCAAAGACACAATACCGCATGTGTTCTCCTCCTCCCCCACACGCATTTCCCCTCCTGTTCTCAAACCTCTTCTCACTTCTTATTTATCTGTAAGCATGTCTGTATTAGCAGTAGTCCACAGAGGAAGGTGTCTGAGCCAGACAACTGGTAAATTCTGCGTTTCGGTGTACTTTGTGTACAAGAAGAGAGTTTTTTCCATTTGGATATGATTTTTCACTTTGAGATTTATTTCTGAATATGAAATGACAGTGTTAACTGTTGAAACTGAATTTTTCAAAATTAAACCTTATTAAAAAAATTGTAGTAGTCAGAATTACACATGCAGTTACACTAGTAAACTCGGTGAATGTAGCACATGTGAAAATTAACAGGTACTAGTATTCCTGGAAAAAAAAAAATCCCATTTTTAAAAAAAGGTCTCTACTGCATGTATTAATCAGCATTTGTTTTGTTTCCATCTATTTTGAGAACAAGGATTGCACACAGATACCAACTGTACTTGTCTTCCTGCATCTGAGCATGCTTGGCAAGAAACTGTTTTGAAAGCAAGGGTGTGTTCAGTTGTTCTTTCTTGGATGTACACTTCTAATGAGAAACTGCGTGAAGATCCATTCAATACCTTCTCAAATTTTGGAATCAAAACTATAAGCTAGAACAGAGCTGTCAACTTTTGAAGACTCTGTCTTTAAGTAATTTAAGTGTGGGGAGTTTGAGGGTTTTAATTTTTTTGTGTGGTGGGGTTCTTGTTTTTTTTTGTTTGTTTTTTGTTTGTTTTTGTTTTGTTTTAAAAAAAAAAAACAAAACAAAACAAAACAACAAAACGTGTCAGTTACATTTGCCAAAACAACATTTGCCTTTGGTTAAGATCCTAGGAGTCAGTGTGTGACAGGGTTTTGGCAGATATATGATAAAATGGAATTGCCAGATAAACGAGTCTTTGTATACTTTGGACTTCTAATAAAACATAGGTTAGATTGGACCCATGTGATTTCACGTAGAGAAGTATTTGGTTTAGTTGTGTAATTTATCTTCTGGAGAAAGTATCAAATATATAAATAAAACCTCAAAATCAACTCTTGAATGATTGTGACAATATTATGAAGCCTAGCTGATTAAATTATTTACATAAAAAAATGCTATGTCTAGTGATACAAAACTAGTTATGTGATTCAAACTTGTGATCCATTCCCCTTCTTCCCAAGCAAGTACAAGCTCTGACAATTCATACCTTTGCGTTCACTGATTTCTAGGTAATATTTAGAAGTACTCTGAGTGTTTCTACTGCTGTTGCGAGTCTCTCTTGTGATCAGAGGAGCTATGTAACCGCCTACTGTTGATGGCAAAGGTTTATGGCTGTATAGGACTTTTTATTCTAGCCCTTTTCAGCCTCTTCCAAGAGGCCACTTTTAGGCTTTTTTGTTTTCTTTTTGCTCTTGGCTAATGAATAATGGTGTAGTTTTCCATCCTTTTTCAACTTATAGACCCTTGCAGTACTTCAGTATCAGGTGATGGCCCTTGTAAAGAGAATTTCAAGGTTGCTGATGATAGACTTTTTTCCCAAACTTTTTTTAATTGCCTCTCATGGGTTATTTAGAATTACTTAATGGGCTTCAGTGGCTGAAAAGCCACTGAAGCAGCATAATTTTAGTGTTAGGGGCTGGTTTCAACTTTGAAAATTTGGCAGTTAGGTCTCAAACTACTCTTTCTTTCTTCCTGAGAAAGAGATTGAGAGGTTGAAACTGTTCTTGATTTGATAAGGTTCAGTCCCCTGAAAAATCTTAGGCTCCTGGTGTTAATTGTAATCATTTTGCTTTAGAAATGAATTACGTTATTATATCATGTTACTCTATTGTGTGTTATATTGCCCTGTTGTATCAAATGTCAGTTCAGTGCACATGGTAAACATTGCTTTGAGGTAAATCAGTATAAGTAAGTGTTAAACTGTAGTCATTTTCAGTACCCATGTGAAGACTTTCATCAGCTTTAAGCTGCTTTCTAAATTCCCAGAAGTTAGTGTTCAGATGGTGTGAAAACAGACCTTTAAAATGTCTAATGTATTCTGTGGCTCTTTCTTGCTAAAGTTCCCGATTGAGAATCTTTGTCATACAAATGCACGTAACTAATTAAAATGCAGATATCTTCTAAAGTTAACCAAATGAAATAAAGTGCTGGGACTCTCTTTCAGTAAAATTTGCCAGCTTTCTGCTAGTAAGAACATTGTACACTAATATAAGAACACTTATGTTGCAGAAAGACATTTTCCTAGTGTTGAGTTGGTGTCATCTCTGAGCCCTTCACTAGATGATACTCATCCAAGAAATTCATGACCTTTTGGACATCATTATGATAATTAGGGGTACCATCTGTACAAATATATTAATTTAAGACTTTTGCAAGAACAGATTCTATAGCAATAGGATATATGTGGTGGTATACTATATAAGATATAGGGCATCTATGTATGGTATATGTATATATAAAATATAGTGTATATATATTTTAAGAGAAATTGGCAGATTTTTATTAGAGAATCCTTTGTACTTGTCTGGTTGTGAATTGCATTCATGTCTTAGTTTGAATTCTAATATTCTGCTCATTTGTAATACCTCATTTAATACCAACATCTAAGATGTTGGAAGCATTGTGTATAGAAGATTCTTAGAGGAATTTGGAAAACCAAATATTTGTATTTCATCTAAAGTTTGAAGACAAGTTTCCCAACTCAGCAATTAAATGGTGCCTGGTTAAAAAGCCTATTGTGCTTCCTCTTTAGGTTCAGAGAAGAAATGTTGTGGATGCTGCTAGCCATAATCATGGTGAACAGCATTACCCAAATGCATTATCTTCTGAAAATTACAACTACATTAATTATTCATATATACTTATATTTGCAATATTGGCCAATACAAACTCATCTCTGACTAATGATAGTGGACTTTCGATAACAGTGTTTCTTCAAGTCCAATAAACTAATGATGTTGCTTCATTTAAGTTAAGCTTTTGTTTCTGGATTTAAAAGAATCTTACTTCTAATGAATCTATATGTTTTACAGGAGAGCTTGTTTTTGCCTTAATGTAGAAACAAATATGATTTTAAAAGAGTGATTTAATAAGACTGAACCAATTACATCATTTAATGATAGTACAGCCTTAACTCCTTTTAATGATAAAATACGAACTGACAATCGGTTGCCATTTAGAAGCACTTTTTTTGTACCACTAACATAATAACTTATTTTCTAATCCTGGAAAAAACTTTAATTAGTCTGACCTGAAAACAAAATCAGGGCAGAGCAAGGAGAATTTATATTTCCTAGTTTCTGTGGCCTTACAGCACATTGTTCTAAGTAATGCCAGCAGTTGGATATTGCAACTTGAAGTTATCGTAATGATACTAATGTATCGTGCAGCTTGCTAGAGCAGATATCTTTTACATCTGTAATTTAACACTCACAGGAATACATTTTGACCACTTACTTAATATCTAAGCTGAAGCAATGATAGGCCGGGGGTTGTCTGCTCTTTTTACCCTGGTGTCATTAGCTCTGCTGATTCTTTAGAAGAATTTGTTAGAACTGTTGGAAATCATGTACATTCCTATATAAAAGTATGAAAGATACAGTTACCTGTGGAAGGATATTGCTTGAGTTTGTCTGAAATCCTGTGTTTGGTACTACTTGGAAAATAAATTAACTTTTGAAAATTCCCAGTCAAATACTGTTTCATGAACCTGAAGTTTCATGTGTGACTCTGCCATATGCCTAGACCTGGAAAGAAAAAGCAGGTGAAAATGTCCTAAATTGAATTTTAATACATAAGAATGAGTAAGTGCAGAACTTTTGGCAATTTTGATTAAAATTGTTTGCTATACTAAATATATTTAGTTCTAATCTATTTTCATTCATAATTGACTATATAAGTTGACCTCTGATTAAACTGGAGCAGTAAAATGGTGCAGTTCTCCTCAGGAGATCTGAATTAATAATATTCACTTAAATGCCATGTTGCTTTGTTTAGCCATAGAGGCATTAGTAGATAGAAGAGAAGAGAGTTGATTTACTCTCAAGAGACTAATGTACAAGATGGCAATGTTCAATTTTAAATATTTAGTCTAAGTAAAATAGAACTAAAACTTTACCTAAAGCTTCTTAAGAACAGTAATTTCTGTAAGAGTGTCCTGAGTATTTTAGGGCTACTGTGTATGGTTTAGATGAAAAAAAGATGCATGACTGTTCATAAAGACAAACGATTTTAGTCTTGCTGATCAGCTTCGTGAGTTGCTCTATAATGTTATCTTTATTTTCACACTTGCAGTTTTAGCAAGTTGAAGATACCAGATAATGAAAAGGCAGTATCACTGTTTAAACCCTGGGAAGTGTGTCAAGGGGAAGTCTTTACAGAGCTCTTCACACCTATTGTCACTCTAGCTAAGTTTTCTGAGGAAGTGGGTAGTGCAAGAAAGTCATCTGTAGATCGTAAACCGAGATAATTTTCTAGTTTTAAATGGCTATTTGCAGAAGGTAATACCTCCGTTCTATTTTGTCTGTAGAAAGGAAATATTCTAAAGAAGTAAGAAGTATAGCACGTGTTTCGCATCTCACTTTTTGGACATCTTTAAGTCACTTGGCTTAAAATCAGCATCACAGTAATTGACTTATGAGTAATGTATTGTCTGTCTGTTGCATTCAGAATTAAAACTGCAGACAAGTTTGTGGAGGATAAATATAGAATGCTTATGATGACTCCTTGGTAAGGCAGTAATCTTTTCCAAGGTGTGAGCACAGTTATATAAACTGTTTAAAACCCTAAGTAAATAGGAAATTATTATTTGATTCTATTTATCTATGTTTATAGAAGTTCCTATTTTTTTCATGTCATCTAATATTTTATATTTCTTAGCTAACTATTTGTGCAAGTGCTTTGAACTACAGGTTTCTTGTCTGGAGAGTAAAACTTTGGATTTCAGGCATAAGCTAAATGTGACTAATGTCAAATAGACTGCAGAATCATAGAATGGTTTAGGTTGGAAAGGACCTTGAAGATCATAGAGTTCCAACCCCCCTGCCATAGGCAGGGACTCCTCCCACCAGACCAGGTTGCCCAAGGCCACATCCAGCCTGGCCTTGAACACCTCCAGGGATGGGGCCTCAACAACCTCTTGGGGCAACCTGTTCCAGTGCCTTACAACCCTCAGAGTGAAAAACTTCTTCCTAATGTTTAATCTGAACCTGCCCTCTTCCAGTTTAAAGCCTTTCCCCCTCTTCCTATCGCTACATGCCCTAGTAAAAAGTCCTTCCCCAGCTCTCCTGTAGGTCCCCTTTAGGTACTGGAAGGCTGCAATACGATCTCCCCGGAGCCTTCTATTCTCCAGACTGAAGAGCCCCAACTCTTTCAGCCTCTCCTCATAGGAGAGGTGCTCCAGCCCTCGGATCATCCTTGTGGCTCTCCTCCGGACACGCTCCAGCAGGTCCATGTCCTTCTTATGTTGGGGACTCCAGAACTGGATGCAGTACTCCAGGTGGGGTCTCACCAGAGCAGAGTGGAGGGGCAGAATCACCTCCTTTGACCTGCTGTCCACACTTCTTTTGATGCAGCCCAGGATACGGTTGGCCTTCTGGGCTGTGATCGCACATTGCTGGCTCGTGTTGAGCTTCTCGTCGATCAGCACCCCCAGGTCCTCTCCTCAGGGCTGCTCTCCAGCCATTCCCCACCAAGCATGTATTTGTGCTTGGGATTGCCCCGACCCAGATGTAAGACCTTGCACTTGGCGTTGTTGAACTGCGTGATGTTGGCTTGGGCCCACCTCTCCAGCCTGTCCAGGTCCCTCTGGATGGCTTAATGAAGATTCTTTAAGCTGTACTAACTTGGTGAAATAATTCTTCATATCGAAGTTAGATGCAGTCTATTTAATTAAATAATTCTGATATAAGAGCTAAAAAACGTGCTGTCAATCTTAATAATTAATCTGTTGGTTATTGTTTCAGAAA
Organism: Vanellus vanellus; assembly: GCF_965231255.1. NCBI lineage: Eukaryota > Metazoa > Chordata > Aves > Charadriiformes > Charadriidae > Vanellus > Vanellus vanellus. The sequence goes on along the minus strand of NC_138912.1, from coordinate 14,376,763 downwards.
AGCTGAAACTGGAGGAAGCCATGACAAATAAAGTGACTTTATTATTTTCAGGAAGAATTATTCTAAAGTTGCATTAATGCAGTAGTTGAAAATGAGTGGGTGAGCAGAGAGTGGAAGGGCAACTGTACAGCCTGCTGAAGGGGCAACCATTACCCTACAACTTAAGTTGTGCCTACATCAAAATTGTTTTACTTAGTATGAAAGCAACGGTGTATCCCCATGCTAAGGCAGAATTGGTTTTGAATTCATCTAGCTTGATAGTGAATTGTCCTTTTACTCTCTACATATCTCACTAAACAGCAGTTTAGATCTGTCTCAGATTTTCTTGTTTAAGGAGAACTTTAAGGAGCTGGGTTTTGTCTCTAGAAATGTTTAGTCATAACCATGATTCAGAAAACAGTTCTGAGGGAAGTTAGTGTAACTTTGTTAATGATACAGTAATAACTCGGCACGAATTTTTGCGCAGGAATTTATTCTTTCTTTATCTTGTAGGTAATGGTTCTCCTGCCAGAGATTTATGCTGTAAAATGAAAGCTTTTTGCTAGCATGTGTCTAGATTTCACATTACAGAAGATGACTTTTCACTTGTATTTCTAAGCAGGAAAAGCGTTAACACTTTGTAATCAGCAGGCAGTAAAACCTTACTGGAGAAGTGTCAATTGAGTGCTTCAGCAAGAATTAGCATGTTGCAGTAAACCCTGGACTCCTTCACAGCCTTTGTCTCCATCAGGCTTGGTTCAGTTCATATTCTGCCTTTTTTTATTTTGTAAAGTTCAGTCATGTTCCTGCCCCACCTTCAGCTTTTCCTGTTTGAATTGAAGAGGCCCAACCTTTTTAGTCTGTCTGCTTTTTATAAGACAACTGCTTGACCCTTTAATGATTTTAATTGTCCTTCTCTCATTCTCTTACTTGCTCAACTTCTGCGGATGACACAAATCTTTCCGTTCACTGTTCAGGCAAACTGTTCTGTTTTTCAGTGCTGGATAGTTGTGGGTAAGAACCATAGGTCTGTGCCACTATGTTTCACTCTGAAAGCTGTGATCATCACTGGGAAATATGGTCAGATGAATTTGAACAGGAATTATCCCCAAAACAAACTTGAATCGTTCCACTAACATGGGTACTCTTAGAGTTAAGCGAAGCTTGTTTTTACCCTTTCACCCTTTCCAACTACTTTTTACTACTAGCAAAGGTGCACTAACCGAGTTTATAAGTAAACTGAAAGAAGGAAGCACTGTCTGCTATTTTTCATCTCTGTGGGGTGGGAAGTCTGAAAGCTTAAAGATCACAGTATAGACAAGAATATTGTTGAGTGTTTCCTATTGATTGACAGGGGTAGCTGGCATACCTGAAAATACCTCATTTGCTTTTGGCTGTAGCAAGAACTTTAAGCTGTCTCTTCGTAGCAAACTTAGATGTTCTGGTCAGCTTAATAACCCTAGAAGATGTATGTTAATTTACTGTGTTACAGTTAACTAAAACAAAAAACCACACACCTCCTCTAGTATTTAAAAGTGAAATATAAAAATAAGCTAGTGTACAGACTTCACTCTCCTATTTGTGATGTCTGTTTCCATGTTTATTGATGCTGTCGTAGCATCTTAGTCTTTAGTGACCCATCATGGGACCTCACCTTTGAGCCAGTGCAATATGAAGAGGATTCTTTTGAATCTCTGAAAAGCACTAAAGCAGTATAGAACTGTGATACTAAGTGAAACAGTCAATAACACTTCTTCTCAAAGTGGTGCATTTCAATAGCTCTAAGTACAGAAGTGACTTTTGAATAATGAGTGGCTGGGTCTTTACCATGACTAATTTTCACAACAGTTTCCAACGATGCAAGTCAATGCAGCCAGCTTTCTGGCACTGTATTCCCACTCCCACCTCCTTCCTTGTGACAGGTCTGGTGCTTGCCAACCCTATGATGATCTGGTTCAAGGAACTAAACCACCCAAAAGCTGATTGTACATGTAATCTTCTTGGCTCCCCAGACCAGCTCACGGGAGGGCCAGACAAGTGACAGTGCTGATGTAAGGGAAAAATGACAGGACAGTGTCAGCATTGGCTTAAATAGCTATAAAAGGGAAGCATTAAGGTGGCATATCAATATTCTGAAGTTGTTAAGGTATGTCAGATGAATGATTTTTGTCAAGACAAAAGAAAGAATAGACTCACTTCTGTTGTATAAATCATCTGCTGTTAGCAACAGTACTGATAAAAAGCAGTTTTGCTAAATGCTGCTGTTGGTATTGTTATCAGCTAGTAGTTCTGTCTCTTTGCATCACTGACATAGATGCTAGAAGAATTTTGTTACATAGACATATCTCTAACTGGAAATTTACTAAAAGCCTGTGTTCCCAGTTTTGTTTCAGATGGTGATTCTTTTCTTTACTTTAGATATGCTACATAACTGCTAGACAAGAATGAAAATTTCATGAGACTTATGTGGCACCAAGTTCGCCTGTATGAGGCAAATCCAGAAACTGAACTGAATTTCAGAGTGAGCAGAGTGTTGTGAAGCAAGAAATGGCTTAGATAATTTTCCAAAAGGAATGGAATTCTGCATTCCCTCTCACTGTAAAAATACACAACAAAAGATAGCCCTCTGCTTCAAAAAGCCTTCAGCCTAATAAAAGAATGAGAAAATAAACATGAGATGAAAGGAAGAGTAGGAGAAAGGGAGAAATCTTGTCAAAGAGAAAGCTGCTTCATCTCTATGATGAAGCTATGCTGGTGCATTCTCATCGCTGTCATGACGTTCTTGGGGACATGGGCAAAATAAAGTTTTCATAATTCCATTAAAAGTAACATTGCCCCACTATTAAGAGATAAGAACAGTACTTCCTCTTGAATGTCTTGTGTGTTTATCTGTTTGCAGTGTTTAACTTTATCTTGATACTCAGCAGTTCTGTTGGAGGAGGAACATTGTTCCTACATTGGATGGAAATCTTTTACTGATAGAAGCTCACAAGTTCATTAGTTGTGAAAGTCTGAGTAAAGCAACTGTTCTCCCTCTGCATATTTGGTCCATCAAGCTCTGCAAAGAGAGTTGAAGTATTTTGATTCATTTATCTGGATTTTTTTTTTAATAATTTTATCAAGTAATGCAGTAATTCCTAGGGCCATTTGTATTTATCACTAGTATATTAGGTAAATTCTGAATGAATTACACTAATCAGTAAAATGGCAAGCAGCAAGTGGAAAAAACATACCAGAATTGGAAAAAAATTATCATCAGCATCAGCAGCATGCTTCTAAATTAAAATGTCTTTTGAAATCGGCTGATAGGGTTGGCATTCATATAGTTTCTCATAGTAGTCAGTTTTCTTAATTGTTTCCTTGTTTAAATTCACCAATTAAAAAAACAAAAACAAAAACAAAAAATCACCAAACAGTTAATCTGAAAGGCAACATCAGAAGCAACACGTTCCACTACTGTGCTGAATATGAATGAAGTTTACTGACAGAACGCAAGATGCTATTTTTGTGGCACTTGAATAGCCAATTTTCAAGGAATACCAAATGTTTATTCAGATGGCTCTTTCTCATCTCCTGAGATGTCATACTTGCAGCACAAAGATAGCGAGGTCATTATAAACCTAACTATCTTGCATGTCAGAAGATTTCACTTTGTTTTAGTGAGATGGTATGTAGCTTTAGGGTCATTACTTAAGACTCACAAGAAAACTACTGGCAAGTCACAGACTGTATAAGCATTAAATAGCCTACACCATCATAGTGAATTTTGTAATTAATAAAGTTCACTGTAGAACTGACTTAAATAATTTGTTGACATTAAAGAGAGTGGAAAGACACTGGCTTAACTATATTGATTATTTTTTTTTGTCACTGCTGTCTGCAGTTGGTTTTTGTTAAATTGTTTTAAAGATATGTACATAAGGAATCAATAACTTCCCTCTAAAATTCTAAATTTCACTTTCTTTTTAAAATACATTCATACCATAAAGAGAATATGTATTGGTTTCTATAACAATTTTACTTAAAAACAGGGAGTATGTTGTACAGCTTTTTTATGAAAGCTGTCAAAAGCTACTCTACTTCCTTTTTTCTTACTTCAGAAATAGGGGAAGTTTCATCTCAACAGACAGCATGCGTGGAGCAACAGAATATATGCTTTAATAGTTTTGCAAGAGCTGTTGTCAGTTTTAATGTGGTTTTGATGTAGTCACGTTTCATTTCCCACTTACAACTGTGTCTTTTTGTAAAATACTGAATCTTAAATTGCTTGTATAGTTTATATTTTTCCCTTAAAGTGTATGAAGTATACTTTATTTATTGTTCATTTTAGCAAGAAAAAAATTAAATGAGGTGATAATGCTTCATCTTGTTTTATTTAATTTTTCCTCTCTGGCTATTTAGCTGTGCTCATTGCAAGTCTTGAATATGGTTCACGTGGCACTATCAAATTATACAGAACCTTTTCCCAAACTGCCCATATTTCTGAGAGAGTAAGATGTATACACTCTAAATGACAGTTAAGTTACATCTGTTCTATCCTATCATCTTCTAAAATAAATACATAAAATAAATTGTCTTAGCACAGGTCCTTAAATGCCCTCATTCTGCTGTATGAAATGTCGAGCTTTTAATAATATTCTTTACTTTTGTGACAGCAAGTTTTTTTAACTTAATGACCGTGCCACATTTCAATTATATGATTATGTAGTTTCCCTAGTAACGTGTCAGAAGGTATTTGTTGAAGGGTTCTTAAAGTCCAAAGAAATTGTCATTTTTCTTTATTTATTATTTTGTTGACTTGTTCATTTCCAGTTTGGAAAGACAGAATTTTCTATGCCCAAGTCAGATGGGCTTTTTTTGTGTTTGGTTGTTGATTTGTTATACACAAATAGCAAACAGCTGTAGCCATCTTACATCTGATCTGGCTAAAGGCTCTGGGCAGAGGAGATCCCAATTTTGTTTTGTAATCTAACTCCAAGAACAGGGTAAGGAGGACCTGTGGGTTGGCCTAGGTGCTTTTTTTTTTTTTTAACTAAAAAAAAAAAAAGTATTCTAGGTTGATATATGTACATCTGTGAATATACACTATGTAGTCTGTAAAGTGCTAGTAAACAAAATGACTTAGTGCTTCATGAAGCCAAAACGCTTTGTGGTATATCTGTTTGCAGAAAGCAACAGAGTTAGCTTTAACTCCAAAAGTCTCTCTGGGAAAAGATGTGAGCAAGAGTGATGCTGGCTCTCTGAGGTCCAGTGATATCAAAAGAAGTCTCATCTCAAGTGAACTAAAGCATTGTTACAGATGATAAATAACTAGAAGCAAGATTAAAACACAGAATCCTCGCAGGTAAAGGAATCACAAGCTTCTTAAGTCCTGTGTTCAAACAAATCATAACATTATTGAGAGCAAATAATAAAATTCTTAACTCTCAACCTGGCAGCATGATAATATTCTGAAAAAAACCAAACGAAAACAAAACAAACCAGCCTGGAGACAGCTTCAGGTTGTCTTAAAACTAATTCTAGTGAACAGCTAGAATTAGCAATTGTTAGATTACAATTATTTCTTGATCTCATGTTTCTTGCACCATTATTAATTTATGTCATCTGGAGTAAAGGTGTATTTATTGCTGGAATAAAGACTTATTTTTAAGCTGTAGTGACTAAAATAATCTTGTAAATTAATAAGCAGTAAGCGTTATGTTTGTTTGGTTATTCTTTTTTCTAATGACACCAGACTGAATAAATAACTGTAGGATATATGTAATCCAAGCTGAAGATATACTGGGTTACTGTCTTTCCTGATAAAGTGTATGTCAGTTTGGGGCTGACATTGTCTGGTGCTGGATAAAATGGAGAAAACCTCTACTGGCAACTGTTAGTGTCCTCTGCAGATGAAAGATACTGGCAAAGCAGCTTAGCACTGCAGGGATAAATCTTAATTTGTCACGCCTCCCCCTTCTCAAGTATAGGAGTTAATTTTAATGCAGAATTGTGTATTTTAGTGGTGCTTTTGCAAGCACTATGTGCAGTTATTATAACTGAATTTAGGAAAAAAACAGTCCTTTGCACTTATACCCCTGACACCACTTAATGCTTTAGTTACAAATGTTTTCCCAATTTTGTCAGCTGGCTTTCCTTGTTCTTTTATGTGAGCTATCACGGAGCAAGAGAAGGGAAAATAAGAATGTGTTATTATAAAACAGCATAGCATATTTTGGAGATTTTCCTTGCCAATGTTTAGCAATCTTTACTTATTTTTATTCTGTTTTTTAAATGGATTTGATTAAATAAGAGTGGTGCTGAAATCTGATATAATCTCCTCTGTTAAGTTTTCTCTAAAGGACTGTGTCAGTTATCTTGCACATACTTGCCAGTTCAGCCCTGGCATTTTTCAAATATGCGTATAAATATTCCTTCTGATTTCAGTGACACAGTGCATGAATCAGGATGGGAACTCTGCTTAGCTAGTATGCAAAACACCACAGAATTAATGAAAATACGTAAAGGGAATTATGAGGTTAAACATGAAAATTATATTCCATACCACTCCCCAAAATAACTTGTGGAATTCTCCAAAACCAACTATGGAGGAAGCAGAAGAACCACAGTAAGTACAAAGTACAAGGATAATGTTAAAAGAGTGAAGTCGTCATGGAAACTGATCCAAAACTAGTGTAGCCACAAAGGCGGCACCAGACCACAGTATCATAAAGATGTACTGCAGTAGTCTGGATTGAACCCTGGGCTCCACTTTGTTGGTAATACTGTTTGCTTGTAGGAATTGGAGATGCTTTTATCTACACTCTTATTTCAGTGTTTTTTTCCCTGGCATTAAACAATTTGTATGTAGAAGAAACTGTATAGTGGTAATTAGGATACACTGTGCAGTCTGGGAAAAATTTTGGCTGATCAGCTGTAGTTTGAGGTTATATCATCTTCTTTCATTATCTTCTGAATAGTATTTGTAACAGTCATTTCAACAAGTTTTAGCTGGTATAACTGAAGTTAGCTGGCCTTTAATTCCTTGGACCAACCTTATGTGCAATTAAACAAAAAATTGAAATTCTCTATAGTTTGTTGGTTTTTTTTTTGTTTGTTTGTTTTTTTATTACTACTACATTTGCAAAGATTGTGCAGTGAAGACTGGTACAAAATAATGTCGCTTTCTTTGAAATGGCTGACTCATCTTAATTTCCAGATAACTGTGGAGGTTGCCATCTACTTCATTGGCTCAACTTGTGATTTATTATAAAAACTGTGGTTTAGTATTGCAGAGGTAGCTATTTGCTCTTGAATTCAAACTGGTACTTTTAATTACAGTTCTCAGCATTCGATGTTAGAATTCATGCTTCCTTTTATCTGATTAAATAGATTTTTTTCTAAAATTCACTAACAAGGAACACCTTTCCATGTTTTGAAAAGAAGTTTGAACACTTGATACTAGTCAATCATGCAGTTTTAGTTTCAAAATTCACAGGACAACGTTCTAGTCTGGTCTAGTAAATTTATGCAAAACAAAGTCCAGTGTAGTTTTTCCATCAGGCCACACAACTTCCTACAGATTTATTTGATCAGGCTGTTAAAATCTGAAATTAAAGCAATTTTTTTCCTTGGTTCATATGTTTAATAAAGCTTGAGATGCACTGCTTTCTGGGACCTCTGAGAAACAGCTCTTGCCTTTGTGTTGTACAAGGGTAGTTTTTCTGTACTGATTACTCGGACGTCATCAGAAAGCACGTATGGAACTAGATCTGGCAAGCGCGGGTTTACAAAAAAGTGTAGCTTTCTACGTGCAAAAACACCTTTTGCTGAATAGGGATGTGCGTATTTTTCACTTTTTTGGCAACCTTGATGATCTATGATTAAACCTTGATGATCTATGATTATGACTATAGTTTTGTTGACAAGAATGAGTCAGAAAGGAAAAGCTTCTTAATTGATTTGGTTTGCTGCCTGCAAAACATGCAGCGTGGTTGTATAACACCTCAAAAGAGATCAGGCATCGGGAAGAAAGGTGATGAACAATTTTCTATCTCGTATCTCAGCTTTGTTTCCAGTTGGCTGAATGGTGTAAATAGTTTTCAGTTGTAAATAGTGCTTAATTTTTAGATGTCTACATGCCACGTCGCAGGAGGGGAGCCGCGCGGTTGGGAAGGAAACATGTGCTGGTGATAGGAAACCGAAACAGCTCCTCACAACCAAGGCTGAAACTTCATATTGGTCATGTAAAGATGAAAGACTATGAGTTATCTCTGAGCTGTAATCCTATTACTCCGGAACGGTGGCTCTGCTCTCCCTGCTGTCCATGGCTGGGAATACGCAGCTTCTTGGCTGAGTGCCCAGACAGTAAACCTGCCTTTTAATATTCTGCTAGCAGTCTCTTCACAAAGCTTCTGGCGCTGGAACTCATATTTGGATATATGATACTGTATAAAAACGCAGGATTGATAGGGAGGAGTCGCTAATTTCACATACTCCCAGATCCTAGTTTTGTGTGAAATGGTTGTTCTTTTTTCTTGTACTGGTACGCTTTCAAATGTATACAACACTTTTGTGCATTAGATGTCATTGCTGTTTGTGAGGGACTTAGGTTCAGAAAGTAATTTCAAGTTCTAATTGACAAGATCGTATTTATTCTATGCAAACCTGTAATCCGTCTTTCTAGAAGTACTTTATCTTAGAATCAGGAGAATAAGAATATTTTTTCTGTGTGTTTTCTGGTAATGAGACTGTGCCATCCATTGCAAGAACCTTGCTGTAGCGTACAATTTGCTATTCCCTTGTGCATACTGTTTCTCTGTAAGTTAATGTTTGCTGCAGTAACCTTGTATAATCCAAATGGAAGATTTGGTGGAGGGATTGCAGTATTTATTTATTGTTGCATATATTAGTTAATAATGTCTGTGTCATATTGCATTAACCAGATCTTGGGGGAATGAGTTATTCCAATTCAGGTTTCAACCATTGGGGATGTATCTTTGTAACAGATCAAATTTTGTTAATGGAAAGAAAAAATCTTTCTCCCCCCTTTCTTCCTTGTCTCCACATAAGGCAGGGTTGAACCATAACCATTGAAGATGCCAGTTTGGATTTCTTAGTGTAGGACTGAAGCTTAGATCACCTGTCATGGGAGCAGGATCAAATGTATTTAAGCAGAGCGTTTGGAATAACTTGAATTGGTAATTGAGAGCTAAAATATAAGAAGAAACTGCTGGGCTACTGATACAGGAGATATTTTGAAAGGGCGGATCCTCTGAGCAGTATGAATGGTTATTTGACTTTAAACGTTCGCGTACCCAAATGCAGAATGAGTATATGCAAATCAAGAGTGTATCTACACAAACATTTTTGCTCCTGCTGTGACCTTTGGAGAATGTTATGTGGTAGAAGAAAGATTTCGGCCAAAGTCTGGAAAAAACAAACATGCCCACACAAAGCTGTAAATGCTTCTTGTTCCTCTTAATCCAGAGGTTTTTTTTCCCCCATACAATACAGTGCTACATAAATCTTATGCATGAACAGTAAAATTCTTTCCTACGCAGTTCAAAAGAACATGTTTTTTTATGTGCTGCTTGCAACAAGTCACATAGATGGGTATTTATTATAGAGTAAATTGTGGGTTGGAGATGAAAAATATCTTATTCAAAAAGTACTTTTAAAATCATGTTTAAACTAGATAAAGATTTTTTTAATTTTCAAGTGTAACTTGATGTATACTTTAAAAGTTTCATCAGTCCTCAGAAATATCCAGTAGAAATATGCTCGTTCTAAAGCTGGGTTGTTTTTTTTTTGAAAACTGGAAAAAAGCCTGGATCTAGACCTACAAAATTTTACTATCTCAAGTCAGAACAAAGGTGAACATTAGTTTTGTTTATGATTGTTAAGATACTCATAAAGATAATCATACTGTCTCTATAATCACGTCTGTTTTTTAATGAGGTGTTTTAATAGAGTTACCACAAGGAGGAAATAAAAGAAACTTATTCAAAGCAGATTTCTAGTTACTTCAAGCAAAAGGGTCTGGGAAAAATCAAAATACAAAGTACTCTGTCAATAGAAGAAAAGCAATATATGCTATAAATGCAGCAAAATCCCTAGCATGTAATCATGCATGATAATTTACCAGTGCGCCTCTATTTCTCTCTCAGGTGAAACTGAATCTGAAAACAGTAACATCTGTTATTGTTCCTTGATGTAGAAGTTTAAAATAGTTTTAATTAAACAAAATATTATTACAGTTTTATAGTTTACATGCAAATTTGTGTAAAAATGAATTTCAGATTTTTTTTTAAGTGTCCTTCTTGTAAGGTACAGTGGAGAGTGTGTGGCCATGCATGTTTCAAAAAAATAAAGTTACAGTTAATATTGGAATTCTTTAGAAAGGTGCTTTAATAACCATTTTTCTACACATGTAAATCTCATTCTCTTGTGGAGTCAGACATCTGTTTCACCTTTCATGTTTAATTTACAGTGTAGCTGTAGAATGGGAAGGTTGGTCTTTCTTGCTACAAAACATGAAACCAAAACAAACGATGTTTTTGTTAAGCAGACCTTTTTTTATTATTATTATTAGAATGTGTGTTGGAAAACTTCTCAGTAGTTTGTTTTCAAATAATGTTGTACAAATCACTTATGTTTGTTGTTAAGAAATGGAGGCCAAATATTGAGGTTGGGAAGATTGGTTGTTTTTTGTTTTGGAAAGAATATTGAGATAAAAATAAACGTTACAGAAAACCTTTACCCTCAACATAAGGTGAATCAGCTAGGACTATCCTCATGAGTGTGCCTTCCTGTTACTGCTGTTTTACTGAATGTTATCATAAACCTTTGTATTTAAATCTTTTATTCTCTTTTGCTCCACTGAGAGAATTATTTATGGCTGTGAGCATAATAATATTTAGACCTTGGAAATCATTCTTAAGAATTCTTACTTGCTGTCTCATATCAGCTTTTGTCTGATATTAGTATAACAAGATTAGGTGACAAAAGTCAGGTTTGGGGATTCTTGCTGTGTCCTGGGTCCATCTCACCTAGGTTTGGGGCCAAGATGCCCCATGCAGCAGCCGCAGCAGCAGAGGGACAGGACAAACCACCTGGTGATGCTTCACATCAGGAGTCAGAATTGCCCCTGCAGGCTCTTGTCTTCTGCCGCTTTGGAGAGAGAAGATGTCCCTACTTCTCGCTTAGTTTCATTTGAATGTCAGAAGCTAGGTGGGGTAAATCTAGACCTTCTCTTCATGGTCTTTACATATAATTGGTGAAGTAGACTTTAGTCCTACAACTTCATTTATTCAGAAGCAAAAGGTAATCACAGGAAATGCCTTGACAAATTACTGTTTTTATGATGGCTTGAGAAAATATACCTTCTTGGTTAAAGTTTACTAAATTACAAGAGAAGCATTAGAAAGTGTGTATCATTTTGTGTGTGCACATATATGTACACACACATATAGGCTGTGTGTTTAATATTTGCTTTATCCCCCACATATTAAGAGAAATAATAATCTCACCTTGCCTAGTTTTGCTGGATTAGTTTCTCAGCAATATTCTGTGAATAAGCATTTACAGCAACTGGTTTCTGAACTTTTTTGCTATTTAACACTCATCCTAATTGTTTGTAATTGTTATGTTATTATTATGTCATGTTTAAAAACCCCAAAGAATATTTAAATGCATAGCAGAAATGCCTTTTTTTTTTTTTTCCTTGGGTGCCCAAGGTCTTGTTTTCCTTTTGCTTTTCGAGTAAAAATCTTGCTTGTTCTCCAGTTGCCCTTATCACTGCAGTGGTTCTAGCTCCCTAGTCTTAAGGTGTGGAGTAATAAAGTAGGGGCTGGCAGCATTTTCAGCGTGGCCTACTTCAATGAGTAGCCATCTGTGGAATTGCTCCGAGACTTCTCACGCAAAGAGAGTAAAATGCCCAGACAACTTAATGATGGCTTGGCAGCTTTTTTTAGCGTGGGAGCTTGAATACAGCCTCTGGCTGGAGAAGAGCATAACCTACTGATACCTGGGAGAGGATCTGCTTTTCTCCGTGGCTTTGCAAACAGCTGTGCTGCCGCAACGCGGGGAGTGTCAGAAGGGCAAGAACGTGCAGTCAGAGAGGCTGGAGGCTACTTCATACTCCTGGCCAAGGGTTCATAGGTAGTTTTTTGAGGAGCAGCACAGAACTTCATCTTAGGAGTACAAAATAGTAACGACCCTAAGCTATTGACTGCATGATGGTTTAAAGAATGTGATGAGAATTAAGTATTTTTATATTTGTCTTTCACTGTTTCTTGACCTCCATAAAAGTTATTAAACCTACATTCTGCTAGAACGTATCTAGCCTTTACTATGCAGGGATTCTCTTTTTGTAGAGAGAAGGAAAGTAGTACAGAAATGTCAAGACAGGGGGGTTTGTTGTTTTGTTGGTTTTTTTTTTGCTGGTGACAGTTGTCTGGTGGTGAAATTCACATATATATGTTTGCTGTGACTTTTATAGGCTCAGAACAAAGAAACGAAAGTACTGGCTGCTGCAAAAGTGATTGATACTAAATCAGAAGAAGAACTTGAAGATTACATGGTTGAGATTGATATTTTAGCATCCTGTGATCATCCTAATATTGTTAAGCTCCTAGATGCTTTCTACTATGAAAACAATCTGTGGGTAGGTATTTTTTCTTCTTTAAATGCTTTTACTTGTTTCAAAAAGTTATTGCAATTACTTTTTTTTCTTGGCTTTTTGAAAAGATCGTATGTCAATCACATTTCTTCTGGGTTGTCACTATTGTAATAACTATTCGGTTTCAAAAGTAATTTGTAAATTGTGAGTGTGACTTTTAGGAAATTGTCACTGTAAAATTGAGCTACACTGAGTCATTTGGTCAGGAGTATGAATCTAAAATTTGGAAATTAGCACTAAGAACTCTCTCCATACACCAAAATGAATTGCTAATTTGTAACAGCAGGACTCAGACTTTAATTACATTAGCACAATTTAGAGTGAGATTCAGAATCCAAAGCTGAAAAATAAATCATGTGCTGAAAAGGTCAGCCTGTTACATATGTATTTTAGATACAAGTGAATTCACTGATACTTCCAGGAAAGACAGTTTAGCAGGACTTTTACCATAATTAATTTACTTAAAATCTAGATATTTGTACATAGATGTATAGTGGGCATAAATAGGACTGTATGTCACTTTTCTGCTATATACTTTGCACTGAATAGCTTTAGCTATTAAAATGCAATTTTTTCTTTTATGTGATCCAATGCAATATTTATAAGAGCTTTTGGAATTGTATGAAGAATACATGTTTTTTTAAAAAGTGTTTATAATTTAAAAAGGTGCCTAAAATAAGTAAAAGAAAATTTCCTTGGATTCTTACAAATATGCTTTATCCTTTAAGCACGAAAACAATGGAAGTGGAATAACATGTTTCCTCATGTAGATTCATTTTTGTAAGTTTTCTGAAAACGTTGTGTGATCTGAATGCAGAGTGAAATGATATTGTATAAAACAGCAGAATAGGGAAAGAATTTCCATGCATAAAGGTCAGCATGAAGGCAAGTATGCATAAAGGCAGAATATGAAACTGAGTTGATAGGTTTCAATAGCAGAATAAAGACAGAAGAGGAGTAAATAGTTTGAAAAGAAAATTGTAGCTCTGTAGTTACAGTGAAATGCAGAGGCATGAAAGCGGCAAAGGGAAGGCCATAATGATGTGGTAAGTAAACAGAATTTAGTGGAGGAAAAAAAGAAAAGAATGATAGTTGGACATAAAATATGTTTTTGCTTTCCGGTTTTAGAAACGCAATTTCTCTACCAAAGAGACCTTTGTCAGATTGGCAGATCAAACAGCAAATTTTAGAGAAAGAAGTTCTTTATTTACAATTTCCCATGCTTAACTTACTTGGCAGTAGGTATCCAGAAGCATGTAAATGGAATAATGGTTTAAAGGATTTATGAAGAGTTGCATTATTTAATACATTTGTTAGTACTATTGTTGTGAGGATGAATTATAATAGTCATTTGAAGTAATATGTAACATAAATATTTGTTATGGTTTGAGAGACCCGTAACAGTTTATCGTTGCTTAGACAATCATTCTATCACCCGGTGACCCCTCCCCACCTGGGAAGGGGAATCGGGGGGAAAAAACAAGGAAACCTGAGAGTTGAAATATAAACAGATTTAATATAATAAGATTAGATAATTAACATCAATATTGATTCTTTAGTGCTATTAATCCCAATACCAATACAGAATATGCAAAGATTATACTCAGGCAGTTCTATCCATAGGAAGCTGTGCACTCCCAGCAGTGACAGCAAGTGTTGGACACTGCGAGCGCTGCAGCTTCGGGAGGAAGGGAAGGGCTCAGGGGTCTGGCACCGGGGCAAGAAGTTCTTGGGCTGGCAACCATCAAGGGAGAGAGAAGACTTCGCAGCAAACTTCCTAATTTATATTGAATGTGACTTTCATGGTATAAAATAATCCTGTTGGGCAGCTTGGGTCAAGTGCCCGGGTCTTGCTCCTCCTCATCCCTGCACCTGGCAAGGTCGAAAACACTGGAACCTTGAAACCCACACACCATAGCTGGCTATAAAGTAAATATTTTCACAAATTCGGACACTAGAGTCTTCTAAAAGTGCAGTCTTCCCAAATATTAGAAGAGAAATTAGTCCTGTGCCACTCAAGCCAGGACAGTGGTCTATATGTAAGTGTTACGGTGTAAGGTATAATTTGAGGTTTTGTCTTTTATGGACAATTATACTCTGATTTTAAAAGTACTCTAAAGGAAAAAAATTAAGATATTATTTCCCAGAATATTGATGGTTAGGATTCTGACAAGAAATACTTGTTAGCTGTCAGACTAAAAATTATACTTTAATGGTTAAAGTTCAAATTAAAGAAGAAAACCACATAAGGAAGGGTGGGTGTCAGTCTTGGATGACCTTTTGTCTTTCTTGCCCTCCTCATTCCCTTTGTCTACCCTCTTTCTCCTTTGTGTATGTTCTTTCTGTCCTACATGTCAGCATAGTTTGTGCCCCAAAATAGTTGCAGTTTATTTTTGTTTCAAATGGAAACTGAGAACTGGAGATGGAGTTGTTCTAGTATTACTAGGTTCTGGGATAAAAGCCTTGATGTGTTGTAAGCATCAATGAAAATGGAAGAAAATGAATGTGAACGTCTGAATTTACTAATTTTCTGTAACTTTTAAGAGTATTTTTCCATATTTTCATCTCGTCTGAAACAATAGAGGAGATAACATCTGATGCTGGAAAATCATGTAGCTCTTGGATTTTTCAGTCAGAGAGATTATACTATAGAAGTACAGTTTAATAATTGAGAAATGAGTTTGCAGGGATTATGTAAATCACATTACAATGAGTCAGATTCAAGCTGACCGTTTTATTATGTTGTATAAGTTTTATTATGCAATTTTATCTTTGGATTAAAACTCTTGTCTGAGGATCTCCAAGCATTTTTCAAATAATTTGCTTGAGCATCATGGCCTTACTTTTAGCTGGGTAACAGTACCAATATTTTGCAGAAGTTAGTGAAATAATTTCTCAAGGCCAAGTAGTCTGAAACTCCGGTCTCCCAATAAAGCTCCCTTAATCAATGCTTCAGTTCAGTGGAACTATTTAATTTGTAATTTGTGTATTCTTTTTTTTTTTATATCTAGATCCTGATCGAATTTTGTGCAGGTGGAGCAGTAGATGCAGTAATGTTGGGTAAATAAATCGTTTCAAATAATAAACTTAACATCTTAAAATTATAATATATGTATTTTAAGACTTATTTCACAAGCATGTTGTTTTGAAATGCAAATATTTATGTAATTGGTGTGTTATATGTGTTGAATGTTGGGGTTTTTAATTTAGCATTTTCACCTATATCTACGGACATTATGACCTCTTAAATTAGATTAATTTTCTCTCATATTTGAAGTGTTTGTTTACTTGTCAAAACACATTTTCTGTCTTGATCCTTTAAGTGAATGTGATGAGTTGTTCTCACATGCTTGTGGAGCTCTCTGTTGTTATAACATAATCCATATGAGCTGTTGTCAGGATCCCATTCTTCCCCTTCCATCTTCCAAATTACTTGTGATAATTTTTTATCAACCTTAAAGTTAGATTTTTCTGTGGTTATTCCTTAAGTTAGGTGAATGCTAATACCACTAAGTAAAGGATCTAGTCTTTAACATCTTGGTGCAGCACACAAAAGAACCAATCTCTGTATAGCTTTTTCACAGTTCAGATAGGGAGGCATACATAGTTCAAAATGAGAAGGGTTTTGGGTAC
This sequence comes from Vanellus vanellus, assembly GCF_965231255.1. Lineage (NCBI taxonomy): Eukaryota > Metazoa > Chordata > Aves > Charadriiformes > Charadriidae > Vanellus > Vanellus vanellus. Next base: position 14,360,490 of record NC_138912.1, on the reverse strand, counting down.
AAGGTATGAAACTTTTACTGAAAGGAGCAAATTTTTTAAGATAGAAGTTTTTCTGACATATGATGTTCAGAATCTGTCAGATTAATTAATTTTCACATATACTTCTATACTGATTGCAGTGAACACATAACAAAATAAAATGCAAAAATGTTGTGTTTATTTCTGTCTCTTTCTCTTGTAGAGCTTGAAAGGCCATTAACAGAGCCGCAGATCAAAGTGGTGTGCAGGCAGACACTGGAAGCATTGAACTACTTGCATGAAAATAAGATCATCCACAGAGATCTAAAAGCTGGCAATATTCTTTTCACATTAGATGGAGACATTAAACTAGGTAAGCACGTTGCATATAAAAGTCTTTCCCAGAACTTTGCGTGGTTTTATAATTGTGTTTTCCTTTGTCTGTAATTTGGCGGAGTTCAGTATTTATTGATTTAAATGCTAATCTAACAATGAGAGTTTTGTTGGTTACAAGTGATTTGCTACTATGAAGAAATTAAATAAATAAATAAATAAAAAAGCTTGAGTAAACGTCCTAACTGTGCTTGGCACGTATTTCAGACTTCAAAATCAGCCGCAGTAGGATTCATATTTTACAAATGTGTGAATGGCAAATAAATTTCCTTCATTGCATTTCTTTTTTTTATAGGAATTTGAGTTTTATTATTTCAGTATCTGTAGTCCCTCAAGATTTCAGATTTTGCATTTGAACAAATAGCTCTCTTAATCCTTTTTTTCTTTTTGCCACGGAACAAAATTAGTCTTCTGAAGTGCTGAGCCCATCAAGTAATTTTGTACAGAGTAAAGATGGCAACATATGGCTATTTTGTCCCTTTAATATCTAGATCTTCATTAAGAAAGTTATATCTATAATAAGCATATAACACTTATTTAAATGTCATCTTTTTTATTTAAGTGAGAAATGTAGTGCTTTATAGACGAGCAATATTAATTGCAAAGATAAAGTTGATTTTTGGTTAGATGTTACATCAAAGATGTGTATGTGAGCTTTCAGATATTAAATATAAAGTGAAAAGTCGTGTGGAAAGAAAGCCGTAAGATAAAGGGAAAATCTAGCTTTATGAGAATTTGAATCAGGGAATTAAAAATTGAATGAGTTGTTGAATTAATGAGAAAGCTAATATGCATGTCTGAGGAATACAGCCTTCATAGGCTAAAGAAATTATTTTCTAATTAAAACAATTTTAACCCGCTTATTCCTGCAGTAAATACATGCATCGGTCTTGTCCCACACAACTCAACAGTAGCATTTCTTTTTTTAGCAATGGAGAATAACATTTATTCAGTATGTTTTATTAGAAATGCTATAGAACCTTGGCACTCAGTTATCAAAACACAAATATTTTTATCTTGCTTTGAAGTTTTAATACCACAGAATGTTTGTTCTGGAACATAGAAAATTTTTAAAGACAGTTGTAAAATATAAAAATATAGTGTGTTTTCTACCACCCAGTTAATAGCATTTTACTGTTTGCTTTAAGCGGATTTTGGAGTATCAGCGAAAAACACAAGAACAATACAAAGAAGAGATTCTTTTATTGGTACACCATATTGGTAAGTTCACCGTTTTGCTGACTTTTTTGTATGTACTAATATGTTAATATTACCTTTGTTAACATTACAAGCTTAATACGATATCGTCTAAAAATAGTAAGTGAGTAGAACATGCTTATTAAACTGCTTCAGTGAATGTATCTATTTAGAACCTTTTTCAGAACACATAAAAAGTGCATTTTCCAATCTGGTACTTCATTGTTCTCTTTGCAGGATGGCTCCAGAAGTAGTAATGTGTGAGACCTCTAAAGACAGACCGTATGATTACAAGGCTGATATTTGGTCTCTTGGCATCACTTTAATAGAAATGGCTCAAATAGAGCCACCTCATCATGAATTAAATCCAATGCGAGTGCTTCTGAAAATAGCAAAGTCTGATCCACCTACATTAGCACAGCCTTCAAAATGGTTAGTATTTTATTTACAACTTTCCCAACCCAATTTGTAGATTTTGAGTACAAGGCATGCCAAGTCATATATGTGACTTACATTGATGTTGAATTTTTTGGGACTAGCTTTATGCATAAAGTCAGGTACACACTATGTATGTTTTACATGTATACACACGTATATATATATATCTCCTTATACAGTTGAGACTATGGCTATTTTTGTTGTAGTTCTGTGTAGAAGCCTTTATACTGAAATATTTTGCACATTTTTCATTAAAATATATGCAAAATAGCTTTTTACAAGTGCAGTAAATGTTCTGAAGACCATCTGAAAAAGAAAATCAGGTGAAACGGGACTTAAAGTATTTTTATACTAAGAAAATACTTTAAAAAGCCATTATCTATTTGGTCATTTTAATATCTTTATGTGATTTAGGGGATATGGTTTATTATAAATCCAGAGCCAAATGTAAACTCTTCTATAAATGGAAGAACGCTTTAAAGATCGTATTTGTGCCACATTGGTCTTTGCATTCCCGTACTGTCTCTGTGTGTTTCTAAATCAATAGCGGGACTTGGAGTTGACATGTAGATGCATGTGAAAGCAAAAGAATATTTCGCTATGCACTGATCTGATGTCAAGACAAGAAAAACCACTACCTGTTTGATTTTTGTGTAGGTCATCGGATTTTAAAGACTTTCTGAAGAAATGTTTGGAAAAGAATGTAGATGCAAGGTGGAGCTCAACTCAACTTCTACAGGTAGGAAGAGTTAATTGTTCAGAACTATTGTTTAAAGGCAAGCATATTTTCCATTTTTTGAAAACAGATCAGTATTATAGTAACTATTTAAATAATTTCAAATTAAGTGTTTGCACACGAATCTGTTTTTAACATTGTTGCATTGATCCTAATTTGGTAAAATCTGATTAAATAATACCCAGTGCAGATCAAAGTCTTTGTTTACATATTTTGAGGTACTTTAACTAATTACTTTGCATAAGTATTTAAATTATACTTTGATACTTATAATGGATGAAGGAGATATTTACATAAGTAGTCAATTGCTGACAGGTGTTTTAAAAGCTTTAGTGCTCAGCCTTCCTCTCTAATGCTGTCACTGCAGAATGGCTAAACAAGAGTAGATGTGACTAGGTACATTTGATTCTGTTTAACGTCAGCACGCATTTACTTTATCCAGAATACATCCGGCATATGTTGAATAGATTTAAGCAGCAGGGCCAAGCAGAGAAAGAAGATTCAGATGGTAGGAGAAGAGCAGGTAGCTGTTTCTTCTTAACGAAAAATGTAGAACTCTATGTTCTTGTTAGGAAAAATTGTTTTAAAGACAAAGCAGATTTTTTCTAGAAAGAATATTTCTAGATAAAGCTTATCAGAAAATAATTTAATGGTGGAGCTGATAAGAAATGAAACCCGGTTCCAGGAAAAATAACCTTTTAAAAAATCTTTCTACTTTTATTCTTTGGACTGTGAAACAGGTCAGTATAAATGAATTATTTGTATTTTTAGCAAGTTTGTTAGACTACTTACACAGTATATTTGAATAAAATGTTTAGATTTTAAAACTTCTTCAGAAAAACATACATTAAGACAGTTATGATTAATGTTAACCGTGAATCTTCAAGTTTGAGAGAACCAAAGTAACATTTCTCTGAAGTTGTATTTCTTTCAAGTTATGGTTTTCCCACCATGTACAATGAATTGAATGCTTAATGTTGTGCTTATTTTTTTTTATTTTCACAAGCATCCATTTGTTACTGTTACTTCCAATAAACCAATAAGAGAACTGATTGCAGAAGCTAAGGCTGAAGTTACAGAGGAAGTTGAAGATGGTAAAGATGAGGATGAAGAAGAAGAAACAGAAAATTCTCTGGTCAGTTTAAAACTTACTTTTTTAAATATGCAGCTAGTTTCAATTGGCAGTTTCCTGTAGAGAACTCAGTTTCTGATCTACTACTCAACTTTTGCATCAGGTCTTCTAAGAATAACAGCATAAACATACTGTAACCGCATTACAAAATATGTAGTCAGCATTTTCAAAATTAGCGTATTCTTAAACTCCTTAAGAGCTAATAATAAAGAATATTAACTTATAAAGAATATTATCTTCATTTATTTTTACATGTATATGTCATGTAGAATTTTAAAAATCAGATACCAATTTTTATACAAATAGTCTTAAGTCAAAATGACTAGATGAATGAGTAAATGTATATTTGTATTCCATAAGATGCTTAAAACATTAAGGTATATGGCCGTTATACTATAAACTACGTTTGTGATTTTACAGCGTGGTTGTCAAAGAAAAAAAAACCCAAACCAAAACCCCCTATATTTTATCAAGACAACGTTGCATTTATGAGTGTATTTCTAAAGATGCTTTGGAATCATACAACGCAAATTCAGTTCCTCAAAGGGCAAAGCCATGAAGTTCAGTGATATGGTCGTAGGTTGCAGAGTGTACCGGTACTGTGCTCTGTGACTTAACCGTCTCAAGCGCTATATAAACGTGGACAGTGACCAGTACCACCAGTAGCTGCCATTGCCGGCAATGGTAACAAAGCCAAATGCATGTGCACAAGAGGCACACCTCCATTCCCTCCCCACCCCTCGCCAAGCTAGTCACATCCCTTGCCCTTCGTACTTTTTTTCCCCTGTCCGTCCCAGTAGATCTCCAAGTGTGCATTCCCACCAACTTCCTCCAGGACTTACTGTCTATCTCCTAAGTCATCACCTGCCACCTCCCTCTGCTGATGAGCGGCTAAGCCATCAGTCCCCAGGACGGATGGGGGGAAGTCCGCCCTGTGACTCAATTAAGTGTCTCGACCCAAGCAGCAGGTTAGGAAACCGAGAGGCATTTACATTATTTACTTGTGGTAGTTTTAAAAACTGCTTGGAGATCAACACTAAGCTTCTAGAACAATTACATGAAGAAATCTTTTAAATGCACTTTTGACTGAAAAGGAATTGTTTTCCATATGCTTAGGAAAATCTTAAGGTAGGAAATGCGCGATCAAACCGGTGCGTGTTACAATAGGTAACCTGGTGTGTTCCCAATGGCAGATCAGAAGCCTGATCTGCAAATTACAGGCTTCTAACCGTAAATATAGACAGAGAGATATCGCAATCACTTTGAAGAGTGAAAGGGCAATTATGGTTAAAATGATACTTTATTAGTATATTCTTTTGTATGTCTGTATGTAATCTGATAACATTCATTCATATTCCGGCAGCAGCAATTTCTACAGTTATGTAACTGTTTCTATTCTAGTTCTATATTGCCACTTATTCAGATCTGCTGGAGGTTTTCACCATTTTACTGGAGTTTCGCAGTGATTAAAAACCAGACCAACAGGTTTTCAGGCATTTTTAACAAAGAATGAGATTCTTTTTGATGAAGCAGAAGGAGGTCTTAATATTGCATTTTTTTGGTGCTGCACCAACAAAAGCTACGAGGCTTCTTCCTGGCCAAACTGGCACAAAGACATGTGTCTTTCAAATCCAACTGTAGAGGGGACTACCGGCGAACTGAACTAATAAAAAGAAAAAGCAATGTGATTGGAAAAAGACTCTTGAAGATACTGTTAAGCATGAGGCAGAGGGCTGACCATGATCCCTTTCTTTCAATCACAGTATATTTAATTAAATTAGGAGAGATTAGAGAGGGTTCTTATGAAACTGTTCAGAGCTTGTCTGCAGTTCGTGTACTTGTTCTGTGGTAATACCTAGTGAAGTACTCTGAGATTATAAAAATCATATGACTCTGCCTGTAAATACAACAATCATCCCTATTCAGGTATTTTTCAATAGAACTGTGCTTTAATTAAGTTAGAAAAATGGTTAAATATTTTTTTTCCTTTAATTTTTTAGCAGTTACCTGCGGACAAGCGTGCATCCTCTGACCTTAGTATTGCCAGCTCTGAAGAGGATAAACTTTCGCAGAATGCCTCTGTTCTGGAATCTCTTTCTGAGAAAACAGAAAGTAATGCAATTGAGGACAAAGCCAGCACTATATTTCCAGATGACAAAACAACTGGAGATGAATCTGAGGACATCAAATTTAGGAAAACTGCCAATAACATACGCGATACTACTGTTGGTGATATGAAAGTGCAGAATGGTTCTGTGCCGACTGGTGAAGACGAGCAGGGCAAAATATTGTCAGCTGAAAAGATGAGAGAAAGCCTGGAAAAAGCACAAGAAGGTACAGAACCCCAGAAAGGAGGGAAAGAACTTGATGCTTTAACAAAAACAGAAATAAAGGATGAACCCAACTTAAAAATAGAGAAAGAAAATGACATGGGAAGTGAACAGACAGAAAATAATAAAATAGTACCTACAGCTGAAAATAGTGTAGAAACTGAAGAAGCTATTTCTAAGGAAACTGGTGAAAAAGAAGAGAAGGAAAACAGAACAGATCTCTTAGAAAGTGAGGAAGAAAAGGTCCCTGCAGAAAATGCTACAGAGCAAGAGAAAGAAAAAAATGAAGGTCAGAAAGAGGCCATAATGGACACCAGTACAGAAACTCCACCTAATGCTGCAGATAAAGTGGCTGATGAAGAAAAGGAACTAAAAAAACATGGAATTGACAACATTAAGGAGATAGGTGGTATCGTTGAAACACAGATCGGTGATGGGGATAAAGTACCTGAGACGGAGGATAAGCCAGTGGAAAGTCAAGCTAAGCAGGTCCATGAGATAATCAGCTCTGAAGAAACTCCATCGGAAAGCCAAGATAAAGCGATCAAAGTAGACGAGAAACTGGCAGAAAGTGAAAATGAGGATATTTGTATTATAAGCAGCATGGAGGAAACAAAGATCAAAGACTCTGAAAAAGACGACGTGGATCAGAAGGCAATACAGAGCAAGCCGGAGGACACTTCTAATAAAGTGGTGGATAAACTGACTGATATGGACCAAAATTCAGAGGAGCGCAGACCAGAGAATGTCCAGGAAAACAATGTTCAGATAGGCAAAGAAGATTCAGAAGTTTCTTCTGATGAAATAATGAAGAATAAGCTCCAAGATACTGCCAGCGAACAAGCTGATGACTCAGAAGTCACTCCTGTCCCCAGTATAAGTATTAGCACTGAAGGAAATGAGGAGAAAGTCAAAGTAGATAATCAAGACAACACTGAAACTGTACAGCAGCTAGAATCAGAGAATTTGAAGGAAAATGATGCCGACTCGGGCACTGGTTCCACGGCTGATAATAGCAGCATTGATTTGAACTTGTCAATTTCTAGTTTCCTTAGTAAAAACAAAGAGACAGGATCAATATCTTTACAGGTAAGTATAAGTAATCATATATTCTTATATAAAATCCTATGTAAATGTGACCTTAAAATTATCTCCAAGTTTGACCTTTGCAACAGAGAAAATTATTGAGTGAGAAACTGGTATGACAGTGTGGAATACAAGAATTTGTAGAAACAGAAGTATTCTAAATTGCATGCTCTAACAGTGTCTGGATTTTGTGCAGTTGTGCAGCAAAGCTAGAAGCTAGAGAGATGCTAATTATTTTCTTACTTTGTTGCATAATTGTATTTTAAAAATTGTAGCTTAGTATATAACAGGAAGTCTAACAACATCAAAGGTGAAGCTTTGTGAATAGTGGTAGTTCGGGGCTGATACTCAGGAAGCCTAGTTCAATGCCTTACTCTGCACAGAATCCCTGTTTAACAGGAGAAATCTCTTATAACATCTAATCTTATATTGAATTCCTGCCGCTTCCATCTTCATTCTCTCTATTTAGATTTTGAAGATCTACAGCAAACCTCAGGTTTCTTCTGAACACTGTACTCCTATAGATGTACTGTATCGATGCAATTATGCCAGTATGAATGAGCTTAATTGGAGGAAGCACATTGCAGATTAGGAACTTTATTTATATCTTTATACTAATACGATTATAACCATACTAGGATAGTAACTGTGTAACCACGGGCTTGAAGAAAAAAAAACAAGCCCAGAAACCCCCCCAAAATCCCCAAACAAAAGTCATAACTTGGTATAGTTGTGCTAAGCATGACTTCGAAGTGTTTGCAGTAGCCCTAACGCAATGGAGACACATATGGGCTCTCTTCTCTCGTAATGAAACAGCAGCAGCTCTGAGAAGTGAGATTTCTTCTTTTCTGTTGTCAAGATCACCACATGATTTTTTTGACTAATATATGTGAATTAAAAAAATAAACTTGCTCATTTAATTTATTTCCAAAGCAGAAGTAAGTAGGTGAGTAGATTGCTATTCTGTTTAAGTACTGGTTTTCAAAATTAAATATCTTTTTTGATGACATGGAAAATTATGGTCAAAAGCAAACAGTTGTTGCAACTGCCTTCAGCTCTTGAAAATAAAACTGCGTCAGTTCTGTTCAGGGTTTATCTAGATATTTTTTTTTTCTTCTGGGAATTTAGATGATCAATAATTACACTTTTCCTTTGCTGACTAGAGAAAGGTTGAGTACTTTAGAATTTTTCAAGTTTTCACCTGATTAATGAGGTACCTGATAAGTGAGAAGAACTCCTGATGATTATATTGTAGGCCTTTGCAGAAATATTTGAAGTAATTTTATATCCTTTTTCCCCTTTTTCTTAATATTACTTCGAGCAAGTACAGAATAACTTACCAATGCTTTATTCAGGAAACTAGAAGACAGAAGAAAACATTAAAGAAAACTCGGAAGTTCGTTGTTGATGGAGTAGAAGTGAGTGTAACCACATCAAAAATAGTTACTGAAAATGACTCAAAAAGTGAAGAAATGCGATTTCTACGGTAAGTGTTTTTAAAAGTACAATTTACAAGGGCTTAGCAGCTAATTTTTTTTCTCTTTGAATAAAAGAAGGGGGCTAATGATCTTATTTCTGTAATATTTGGGGATTAATTTCAGTTATTTTGTTAGTAGAAAGGAATGCAAAGTGTTTCTTAATAAGACAATCAATTCAAAATTAGTTTTACTGGACCAAAGTTCTAGATGCTTTTTTCATCTTTGGTAACTTTCCACTTCCTTTGTTTTCCCATCAATATTAAGTGTTCTTTTTTGTTATTAGACGTCAAGAGCTAAGAGAGTTACGGCTTCTTCAGAAAGAGGAGCAGAGAGCCCAGCAGCAACTCAGTAACAAGCTTTTGCAACAGCGAGAACAGATGTACAGACGTTTTGAACAGGAAATGACAGTGAGTTTCTGGATTTTGGTGCTCTTCAAACATAGCATTTTGATGGAGTAGGCAGAATACTACTAGCAGCAGTCACGTGTTTCCTTTTGTGATGGCTATAGCTTAGTTTTTGTTCTTGTTAATAAATGGCAATATTTTCAATTGTGGGGTGCCCAGCTTGTGTGCTAGAACTCACCTGCCAGAACAGTTCATCATGGCTGTCCTCTGCTGAGGTACAGCACTTCACTGAACAGAATCTACTTTTCTAAACGCCAAATTATTTTTACAGAGTAAAAAGCGACAGTATGATCAAGAAATAGAAAATCTAGAAAAGCAGCAGAAACAGACAATAGAGCGCTTGGAACAGGAACACACAAATCGTTTACGAGATGAAGCAAAACGCATCAAAGCAGAACAGGAGAAGGAATTGTCCAAATTCCAGAACATGCTGAAGAACAAAAAAAAGGAGGTAAGAGACAATGATGATAATACAGAAGATAAGGAGTATGAGTATAGCAAATGCTTGAGATTAGGTCTCCCAGAAGCCACGTCAACCTCATGTGGTATACTGAGTTGTGGAAGGGTTCCTGGCAGTCAGCATTACTTCTTTTGGTTTACTGCCTAAAGTGAAATACAAACAGCTAACAGGAAGATTTAGATATTGACTTAATCTAGAAAACATATTTTTTTCTCCAATATTAAATCAAGAAAAAGTATTTTCTTAAAGATTGTGAAAAATATTTGAGGTTTCTACTTTAAACAAATCCAGCTATAGCTACTTAGTAAATACCAAATTAGAATTTCAAAGAAAAGAATATGGTCTTAATTACTACTGAGAACCACGTAAATTTCAGAGATTTTTTTTTTCTGTTAATTTGTTAGATTTTTATTGAATGTGTGCTGTTATTGATTAGAATTCCTTTATATGAAGTGACAGCAGCTATATGGATTTAGTTTTTTTAACTCAAAAAGCAAAGCCAGGAGAGAAAAGTGTGGATAACTTAAAATCTTTTACAGTTCATTTCATACATGTCATACCGTTAAGGCAAAATGAATGACATTTGATGCTGACACTTTAATGCTATTGATTTGCTTGCATTAGAGTAAGAGAAGGTGATGTGTTTCCATATGGATTTTGCATCTTAAAAGCTGTTTTATTTCATTTTCAGATCAATTGTGTAGTGCTCGTTTGTATATAAATGGCTCTAGTCTTTGCTGTAATAGTTTCTAGACTCACAGAGATTTCTTTAGAAATCTGTACTGTCCATGCTTTTGCGTAGAATGGTCCTGTAGTACGAAAGTGCATAAAAAAAATAATGTAAGTTGTATTCAGTTTGAACCATATGCTGATATGTGAATAACATTTTTTCTTCTTTTGCGGTACCTCTTGCATTTTTGAGTCTCTCTCTATTTACTGGTGATTGGGTCCTACATGGGAAAGCGGGAAGACTTTAATGTATTGCTCTGAGCTAAAAGCAGTTCTTTCATGGAAACAGGAATAGCATGTGGTGATTTGGACTCTGTTTTCTGATGATGCTTCCACTAGTAAACAAACAGGCATTTGTTTTTGAGTGCATAGGTTTTGTATTTAAAGCTTAAGAAGGCGATTTACAGTTTAAAGGAAAATGCAGCTGGTGCTCTAAAACTACCCATGCTATATTGGAGTGTGCATTGTTACATCTTTATGATTCTTAAAAATAAATAAAGCACATGAGCAAATTAACAGATTAACAGTCAGTTGATTTAGCCAGGTTATATTTAGAGTCTTTCTTCTAATTTCATCTAATTCACCTTGGACTGAAACACGTTCCATTCCAGCATACGTGTCATGAAAAGTTTCTTGAAAACATACTTAGTTATTTGTGGGTTTTGCTTTTAAATTCTTCGGAACCAAACACTTAGAACCAATTAATATTTTAGTTGCTTGTATGATTATTTTAAAGACATATCCTGTGTAGATGTCATTTATGGTTGGAGACACTAATAATGGCATCTTATAAATTCAAGTTTGAGACAGCGTCAGATATAGCTGGTTTTCAGTGGAAGTTATTCTAAACTTCCGACCATTTTTCACAGCTTTACCATGAGGTAAACATCTTCTGTAGTCCTTTTGCCATAGTGCTTCAAGAAAATACCACTTTTGCAGGTGGTGGTTTTCTTAACTATCAACTGTTCTAGCCGCTGCATGGAAACGCAAGCGAGAGACTGCTGTTTCTGAGAGCACTGGGCAGCATTTGCATGCAAAACAAGGCTGGCATATACCTCCTTTCTACGCTGCGCTGGCATACATAAAGCACGTATTGTTCACTCTCTTTTCATTAAGCTCTTTTCACTAAACTAACATCCCTGCTACTGAAGTAATGCACGCTTCCCGATACCTCTAGTGCTTGACCTGCATGTCCTATGTTCACGGTAATGCTTGCTGTGGAGAAAAAGTGTTCTTTTCGCCACCTTCTGCATGCTTATATACACTGTAGGTTTTATGTGAAGTGGAGAAAGCACCAAAAGAGCTGAGAAAAGAGCTCATGAAACGCAAGAAAGAGGAGCTTGCACAAAGCCAGCATGCTCAGGTAACAACGGCAGCTTCAAGCTACTAAAATACAAAAGGCAGCAGTATTCACACAGCTTGATGATTTCACTTCTTGTTGTTGTTGAGTGAATATGGAACTTAACTCAAACTAACCCTACGTTCTGCTCTCTCTCTTCAAGTACTCCCATATCATACCCTATAGAGTATACCGTGTAGAAATGTAGGAGCAGTGATTTCCAGGTTTGTGCTGTTAAGCGTAATATGTTGTATGCTGTACTGAAAAAGAACAGTGGCTTTCTACGGCAAGTTTATTTAAAGTGCTTTTATGAGTGGTAAGTATCCCATAGGTCCACCAAATTATAAAGGTTACTGTCAGAAGTTAGTTTTGAGCAATGTAAGCGCAGGGGAGGAAAATCAATGTAATGTGTAAGCATGAGGCATCTTGTTCACAGAAGCAGGTAAAACGAAGTTCTTTAAATGTCAAAGTGTAGGTGTATGGGAACTTTACAAGACATCATCTGTAATTTCACGCCTTCAGACTTGCTGCTTGTATATGACCCAGCTAGAAAGGGGGCCTGTATTTTGAAAAATATTGTCTTTATGATGGTCACAGCTTGTACAGGGTGTGCTTGCAGCACAACAGAGCAGGTTTGGATTGAGTAACTTAAAGATTAAAGGGTTTTGTGAGCAACCTAGTAGAAAATAATAGCAACTTTATTCGATTACGTGTTTAATTCAAGAGGGGATTTCCCAGGATAGAATGTGATTGAATTACAGCGCTCTCCCCACACCGAGGATATGTGTCTCTGGACTTTTTAAGGAAACAATTAAAAACCTACATTTTCATAGTGTTTGTAGTGACTTAGTTTGTTCCCTTTGGTGGTTTCAATTTGTTGAAGTAAGAGAGATGAAAGAGACAATTTTCAAGGTGAAATGTCTTTACTTGGAACGATAAAGTAGTACTAGACAAGGTGCAGACGTTTAGTTTTAGAATCTCTAGAATTTCTGTCAGCGCCTACTTTTGTGTGATTAGCCTTGACGTTTTAAATGTATATTACTAACATACAGCAGATCTCGTTTCTTCTTTTTTTTAAGAACAGAAATATATTTCATTATATTCTGACATAGGAAGTACATTGTGTCCCACAGGGCGTTGCTCAGGTTATGATTCAGTCTTTTCAGTTGTCTTCATGTACACTTTTCAACGCACAAATGCAGGATGTAAGTGCACAAAAGCAAAGCAAAAAAAGTTTTATTTCCCTAATTTTTCAGATGTGTGTTTTCTCTTCTTCTTCTGCTCATACGTGCTGATCAACGTCACTGCTGTATCCAAATTAAACTAGTTAGCACAAATTTATGTAATTATGCACTATTCATAGTAAAAAGATTAAAATTACAATAGCTATTAACTCTGGACAAGACACTGAAGTTTCACAGAAACACAATATAATACTGTTCTCCGGTGTTTTTATTTGTTCAGCACATGTGAGAAGCAATGTGTGACTTCTATGCTGTGTGTGCAGTGGAACCATGTATTTTAAAAATACCTGAGTTTACGTTAAGATACTTATTGGGCAAAACCAAGTGGTAATTTTAAAAAGGTGGACTGCCTTTTTCACCATCCAGCATGTTCGTTAGTGAAGTCTGTGACCTTTATTTTATGTGATACTTCAGTAGATGTGTGGAAGCAGAAAGGCCAGAGTGTTTCCTGAGATTGCCTGGTTTGTCTTACAGTGCTAGAAAATCCAAAACTTCTGAAGATTTGCCATGTAGAGAGAGCAGCAACAATATTTAAATGCTTGAGTAAAGCTCAAGCATAATTGCTTTTTGACCATGACTACGCTAGAACAGCTTTCCCCCCCGCTCCCTCCAAATCAAAAATTTCCTGGCAAATTAAACACAGTGTTAATTATTTGTCTGCACCCTCAGAACAATGAACTTTTAGTTTTCTTATCCTTTTCATTTAGAAAGGGAAACAGAACAGTATTCTTCATCAGTCCATATATTTGATTAGGTATATCTGACTTAATTTACAGACGCGGCCTTTCCAGTTGTGTTTGTACCCTCTGGTCTGCCACCATTAGAACTTTTCACCAACTTACTCCACCTCTGGTTTCTGTTATCTGTCTAAGTGTAACCCTGCTGTCTACTGGGAGAGATGGAAGCCTCATCTATTACTAACTTTCTGTGAAGATGAAAACCAAGATTCTCCTGGTCATAATAAAAATGACCAGCATTTAAAAGCATTAAAACCTGTGCTCTTAATAAACATTTAATTCCATATGTCGCTGACAACTCTTTTAGCCAGTAGTATAGGTTCAGTAATAAAATAAAAATACATAGCTCAGGAGACCCTTCCACTGATCATCTGTGGGCCGGTACTGTTTTCCTGCCTCATCCCATCTCCCTTCCAATAGACCATCGTTAACAGTGCTTTGTTATGTATAACGGCAAACACTTCAGCTGCCCACCTCGGCTCTGGTAGGACACTGCCATCATCTTTTCTTTTGACCTTTATATCATGGTAGAAACGTGTGCATTAATTTCTTGTTCTTAAAAGTGTGTGTGTGCATGCTTGCATGCTTGTAGATGTGCGCCTTTTGTTTGTTTGTTTGTTTGATAGTTGCAAAGAAGAAAGGCAACAGTATGGTCTGGGGGCGTGGGATTCTTACTACTGCCTCCTTTTCACGGGGTGGTGCAACAGACTGGTGCCCCCTAGATCGTGGGGATGGAGGTGATACGGGGACTGCATCAGGCAGATGGCAAATCGCTTTGCAAGGAGCCAGCTCGGCTCTGGTGTGACAAGCTTAATGCGGTTCCTGCAAAAGCCATGGGGTGTCTTCATAGAGACATATAGAGACATAGAGTCTTGCAGAGCTCCCAACCTCAATGTCTTTGCATTCATTACGAGATAAACCACTCAAGATTGAGACACAAATCTGAAACTCAATTGTGTAAATAAATATATAATAAATAATATAATATATAATAAATAAATAAAAGAAAAATAAACATACATACTTTTCTTACATCCATGAATAACTAACCCTTGATACGATGAGATCAACTTTATATTGAGTACTGGTCTTTGCTAGCTTTGAACCTGCAGCTTGTTTTGAGGAGAGACAAGAGACGGAATGAACTGCAGATTGCTGGCTAGGTTGTTGCCTTTGGTCTTATTTTGGAAGGTATTGTTTAAACACTAAATATACTCCTACCTACTCTCTACATAGAAGATACAAGAGGTGCATAATTTTATAGCTGAGTCATGTTAGCTCACATTTTCATAGATGTATTTGTTTTCATATATAGCTAATGCTGAGAGAACTGGGAGTTTCATTAAAATGTAATGTGGTTAGAAGAACACAATTTAATTTACTTCTATTGGTTTTTACCAGGAGCAGGAATTTGTGCAGAAGCAGCAACAAGAACTGGATGCATCTCTGAAGAAAATTATTCAGCAGCAGAAGACAGAACTAGCCACTATTGAACGAGATTGCCTCAACAACAAACAGCAGCTCATGAGAGGTATCCAGCAGCAGACTCGCTCTTTAAAAACAGACATTTGAGTTGTATTTTAATAAAGCAATAGTCCATCTTAAATTTATGAAATGATAGGCCTTCATGACTAATCTAGAACATGTAATAAAAACATTTGCTATGGAATAGCATTGTTCTTAAAGTGCACTTCTAGGCCACTCCTAAACATACACTAGCGGGTAGATCAGAAAGTATTGTATTGAACTTTCTGAACCAGCCTTCCTCTTTTTTCCAGCTCGCGAAGCTGCAATCTGGGAGCTGGAAGAGAGACATCTACAAGAGAAACACCAGCTCCTCAAACAGCAACTCAAAGATCAGTACTTCATGCAGAGACACCAACTGCTTAAGAGGCATGAAAAAGTTAGTGTTGACTTTGACACTTTCTTTTGTGTATTATAATAGCTGGGGTTTTAATTGATATTATAGAATACACTAAACAGAGTAGTTCAATTTTTGAAAATGTAAACCCAATAGACAGATGTTATAGGATCTCCTTGGTGATTGTCATGGTTTAATCCTAGTCAGCAGCCAAGCACCATGCAGCTGCTTGCTCACTCCTCCCTGGTGGGATGGGGAAGAAAATCGGAAGAGTAAAAGTGAGAGAACTCATGGGTTGAGATAAAGACAGTTTAATAGGTAAAGCAAAAGCCACGCATGCAAGCAAAGCAAAACAAGAAATTAGTTTACCAGTTTTCGTGGGCAGGCAGGTGTTCAGCCATCCCCAGGAACGCAGGGCTCCGTCACACGTAATGGTTACTTGGGAAGACAAACACCATAACTCTGAACATTCTCCCCTTCCTCCTTCTTCCCCGAGCTTTATGTGCTGAGCATGACGTCGTATGGTGTGGTCAGTCCTTTTGGTCAGTTGGGGTCAGCTGGCCCGGCTGTGTCCCCTCCCAACTTTTTGTGCCCTCCCAGCCTGCTCACTGGTGGAGTGGGGTGAGGAGCAGAAAAGGCCGTGGTGGCTTGGCAACTACCAAAACCACCAGTGTGCCGTCACCGGTATGCCTGTCCTGAACCCAAAACATAACACTACACCAGCTGCTAGTAAGAAAGTCAACTGCATCCCAGTCGAAACCACGGCAGTGACTGGATCAGGACCAGCTTCCACTGAAGGCTTGTTTCGGTAGGGTTTGGTTGATCCCCATAATGGCTGTTGCTTGCAGCAGCTCTTGCAGCAAACTGTGACACTTCACAACTGAAGTTTCTCCTTTTGAATAACATAAACTTTTTAAAATGCAGTTCAGGAGTTGAACAACCACAGGTAAAATATATGTGTGGTCATATTCATTAGAGCATTAGAGAATTTCATCTGGGTTGGGCGTGATCCAGAGCTCTCTGGAATAAGTTGAAGACCCCCTCCTTCCCATTGATATCACGAGGGCTGGGTCTGGTTTCTGTTGAAAGAAGCTGACTCAAACAGCATGCTTATTGATGACATGAGATGCAAATATGCTACCATAATAGTTACTCTGTAACATTTCCATATGGTTAACATTTTAGGAAACAGAACAAATGCAAAGATATAATCAACGCCTCATCGAGGAGTTAAAGAACAAGCATACTCAGGAAAGAGCGAGACTGCCTAAAATCCAACGAAGTGAAGCAAAGACTCGAATGGCCATGTTTAAGAAAAGTTTAAGAATCAATTCATTAGCCTCCCCCGACCAAGATCGTGAAAAAATTAAGCAGGTAATTAATAAAAACAGGTTTAATAGTGTAAATGCTTAATGTAATGTAAATGTGAGGATGGGACAGAGTGCACTCTTGGCAAGTTCACAGATGGTACAAAACTGGGTGGATGTACTGGTGAGACTCATCTGGGGTGCTGGGTGCAGTCCTGGAGGTGGAGGTACTCAGAACCAACTGGACACAGTCCTGCGCAACCTGCTCTAGTTGACCCTGCTTTGAGCAGAGGGGTTGGTCTTCACAGGTCCCTTCCAACCTCAACTGTTCTGTGATTCTGTGAAATATTTTTAAAAGTACTGGATTTTTGTGAGCTTTTGAATTAAAACTGTAGGTGTTTACTCATTCTTTAAAAGGTAATGTTGTGAAGAGGTTGAGAGGTTTGCTTTCTACTGATGCACAAAAGTCCCAAGTCATAGTTTCATGTGGTGAGCGCTGGAAGGATGAAAAAAATCTGGAAAATGCAGTCTCCCCAAGTCTCAACCAACACTTGTAGGAACACTGCTGTGTCATTTAGCTTCAGAGGGAGATAGTTTTAGGAGTCTGGAAGTGAAATGTGCTGCATTTTAAGGAAAAATTAGAGTGCAGAGAGAGAAATGGAGTGATAGACAAAACTGTGAGGGCGTTCCCTTTGTAAGAATTTTAAAAGAGAGAATAAAAAAAATGCAGTTCTTTAAATCTTTTAAAACCATTCTTTTCAGTTATGCTGTATGTATTCGTTCTGTTACATACAGTTGTTTGACTCATGTAAACTGTTGCATCTAGAGGCACAATATGAACCGTCTTTTTATTTTTAATTTTAGTTTGCCATTCAAGAAGAAAAGAGACAGAAGAATGAGAGACTGGCTCAGCACCAGAAACATGAAAACCAGATGCGGGACCTTCAGTTACAGTGTGAAGCAAACATCAGAGAACTGCATCAGTTACAGGTTAAAAATAGATGATATTAAATGAATCTTCAGTGAGAAGGCTCAGGTTAATGACAGATGCAGGCAAAGCAGAAACGTCTTTTCCTTCATTTTTACTGATTGGTGTAGGGTTTTCTTCAACTTTGCTTTCAAAGTCCTGCAGCACGCTGCTTAACCACATTCGTATACTCACATCAGTTGAGGAGAAATCACGTTAAATGCAAGAAGAGCAAGAACCAGAAGTGGACCATCACTTCTAGAATGTCTGTCGAGTTCCCAGTGCTGTTTTCTGTAGGCAACGTTTCCTTTTAACCTGATTTTGCTGAAATGTCATTAATCAGAACAGGCAGCCCTGGGTGTTACCCAGGAGATGTTTGTGGCAATACATGGAATGAGATGGTTTTTACAAAGTGCGGGCTGCTGTTTGTACTTGAGCTTCTGGAAGGTACTTGGAAGGAATTCTCTTCTTGCGATAAGGAACTCTATTTTGTCTTTGTGGTACACATTTTGTAAAAGTTGCTGCTGTATACCAGAGGCCAGATCTTCTTTTCCGTTAAATCAGCTTTTCCCTGTTTCAGGGACACAAGGCAATTGTAAAGCATTAAATGATCACCTGCTGATAACCTTTGCATAGAGAAATCTTCCAACAACCAGTGAAGCTAGTTCTGCTCTATTCGCATTCTTACATCCTGTGAAAACAGTCGCTGACTGTGCCACTAATACGCCTCAGTAAATCCCCAAGTACCGTGGGAGTCTTGTGTGAGTTTCCGCTCAAGTAAAATTGAGCAGATTAGGGCTACTCTGAGCTTCACCGAGAAAAATTGGCCTCTAGCTGCACTCGGGTCTGGCCAAGCGCTTGTCATTTTTGTTCCTGCGTTTTTGTACTCCGCATCAGACCCAGCTGGGACTGGAACCTTAGAAACAAGAACACGAGGGTTAGAGATTGCCATTGCCAACTGCTCTTAAAAATCCAGGATTTGATGTAGCCAAATACTTAATTTTTTTTCTTACCGTGCTTCAAAAGTCCTCTGAAAGTTGGGCAGATGCATGTGTACCTTACTGAGAGGAATATGAGGCTGATGTGTGGTTTGATTATCCTTTTCCTTTTTACAGGACGATTCTGAGGCTGCTTCGGCAAACACATTTCTCTCTAAGCCCCATTTGTTAGTCTCAGCTCCTTGGCACCAGGAGTTGAAATATTTCCAAAAAATGACCTCCTTTTTAATGTAATTGATTTCAATAAATTATACAAACTGTCTTTAGAAAGCAAAGCAGAAATGCTCTATGACCTTGAAAAGCATTATTAGGCAGTGAAACCCAATTTTGAGTAACACTGTCAGCTGCTGCCTTAATGGTACTCATCAGTATATTTGGATTTACAAGTATTTCTTACCTCAATTGGTTCTGATGGAAAGATCAGCCTTTGATAATGCAGCCTCGTAACTTACTTTTATCTTGTAATTATTCACGTCACTATTTACACGAAATAAGCTAATTAAAAAGAATTAGGACAACATATGTCACTGTACAAACGTTGAGTTGCCTAATCTGAATTAGTTTTACATAAGGATTATCTTTATCTTGTTTCAAGAATGAAAAATGCCATCTACTGGTCGAGCATGAGACTCAGAAGCTGAAAGAGCTAGATGAAGAGCACAGCCAAGAACTGAAGGAGTGGAGAGAGAAATTGAGACCAAGAAAAAAGGTAAATCGGAGCAGTTTGAATCAGAAAATAATCAAGCATTGGATCTAGCAAATACAGACAACACAAAAAGTACCACAGAGGAGGAGAATCAAGCTACTCTACAAAACTGCTATAGTTCACTGAATAATAAAAGGTGTTAAAAAAATGTGCAAAAGCTGAGCAAAGGGCATGTGCTGCAAAAAAGGCTTGTGTGTTGCCAGCCTCTCGCTGCGTTCCCTCTTGCTGTGCTTGTGGGCATATTCGCATATAAAATTTTTTGGCTGGAGGTAAATCTGGTTCTAGGAATATTTCAGAAGCCGGTAGGTTACTGCAAAAATTGAGTGCTGAATAACAGATAGAGGGTGGTGGAGGTTGGTTTTGCTGTTTGTATTTTATTTTCAAATGGGAAGTACTAGATTTTCACACAGTTCAGAGAGTATCCTATAGGCAGATGATGTTTTTAGCTTGCTGTGTCTTGGTTGTCTTGCAATTTCATAGTCACTAGGTGATTTTTATTTTTTTTGTGATGGTGTGTGTGAAGTTCCAATGTTGTATCAGACAATTTGTCACCGGTATAAGAGGTTTCTTGTACTTTGCTTTGTAATCCTGTGACAATCTGCTTTGGGTTTTAGACGCTGGAAGAAGAATTTGCCAGAAAACTGCAGGAACAGGAAGTTTTCTTT
This sequence comes from Vanellus vanellus, assembly GCF_965231255.1. Classification (NCBI taxonomy): domain Eukaryota; kingdom Metazoa; phylum Chordata; class Aves; order Charadriiformes; family Charadriidae; genus Vanellus; species Vanellus vanellus. The sequence continues at coordinate 14,340,325 of NC_138912.1, read as the reverse complement.
AAAATGACTGGAGAATCTGAATGCCTTAACCCTTCAACACAAAGCCGGATTTCCAAATTCTATCCAATCCCCAGCCTTCATTCCACTGGGTCGTAACTCTGGGAACTGCTGTAGGTTTTTTAGTATTTGGAATTCTCCATCCTCATCATCTAACCTGACTTAATCTGCGGCGTACGTCAAGGGACCCAGCGCCTTTTGTTTTCAGTGGAGACAATCAGTGTCACCATCAGTTTCTTTACTTCTCAAATGGAAGAAAAGAGAAAAGGTGTTGGTGTATAATGGTAATGTTATGTCCTTCAGATGTTTCAAGAATAAGTGGGGGGTTTATTTCAGCCTCAAAAAGTATGTTAGCTATGGTTTTGACTTTAAGCCTAAAATATTGATTACACTCCTTTCTGATCACAAAAACACGGTTTCCCACAAGAACATTTAAATGGTGTAATATTAGTTCTGCTACTGTGGTTTTAAGTGTCTGATTTCTCCATGAGAGAATTCCAGAACTGAAACTGCCATGAGAGGTTTAAAATGTTATAATGTTGAGCAGTGTCTTCACAGCAAAGACGGAAACTAATTACTCAGAACATGCCAATAATCAGAAAAATAAACCCTTATGTTGAAACACGATTGGTAAAAGCAAAAGCCTTTGCAAGTTCTTTAAAAAGAAGCCTCTGGCATAAATTAAACTGAGCTGATCTCCATGACATATTTTGTCCATTAGTTCCATAATGAAATGGGGTGCTAGTTTAATTAATACAGTGCCTGAAACACATAGATATGCTAATCCTGGCGACAGGATAGTGTTTTGTCATTTAAAAAAAAAACAACACTCCTTAGCATTGTTGTTACTGTACAAAACAGAAGATTTCTTGCTGCTACTGCCATTTTTGTTGTAAATCCTCACCCTAAAATATTTTGCACTAAAATATGTAAAGGTGAAAGAAATGCTAACTTTAAAATGCACAGTTTCTTATTTTCCTTAGCTATTACAGGTGGTTAGTTCTACAAATTGAAAAACTGTAGAATGTATTTTTTAGAAAGCGGTGTGCAAAATGCACGAGGTTTCTCTAACTGTACCTGGAATGGGTAGAGCCATTTTTTCTGTTCTTACCAAAGCTGTTCACTTAAACTCCATCAGAAGAGTGGAGGTGCATGGTCATATTTATAAGTAACCATGGCTAAAGTCTGATTTGATTAGAAGTGTTCGATCTGATTTTTTTTTTTTTATTTTAGGCATTTTATTTTATAGAAAGATTTAAGTTAAATATATAGACAAACTACTTAATGCAGCTGGGTTTTTTGCTTTTGTGTTGCCACGTACTAACATAGGCGGTTTTTATTTTTCAAGTTTGTAGATGTACAATAAGTTATTTACCTGACTGATCTGCAGTGGAAAAAAATCTGAAATGTTTCTCATATAGCTGGTAGGGAAATACAGCCGTATTAGGTCACTTACTGCACTCCTTTTGGTGGTTAGAATTTGAGTCATATCAAGACAGTATTATAAGCTGTACTTTGGTATGCTGGAGTTCAATTTGTAAAATAGAATTTGCTTTCTCTCATTTGAGGCCTGACTTTCTAGTCTCTGGGTATCAACTGTAAACGTTTTGTTTTGCTGGCTTGCGTTAAATGTGCGACTGGTGAACATCACCTGATGTTCATTTCATGGGAACAGTCTTGATGCATGTGAACGAACTCATAAATTAACACAGGACTTTAATCAGATGCGGTTGAAATCTTGGATGCTGAAATCCTTGGACGTTGAACCGATACCTTCTCAATGAAGACACTTAATTTACAGCACAGTAAAAATATAATTGGAAAATGCATGTTTTAATTTAAATTTTGTAACTTTTTGATAGCATAATTACTTTAATAGCTAGCCTTAATTTCTGGCATTTTATTATATAAATGTGTATTGTGTACTGTTGTAAATTCACATACCATATCTCTAGAATGTTATCTGTTGCTAAATGCAAAGTTCTTTAAACTGTTTTTTTCAGTAGGGTGAAAAATGTCTTTGAAGGCCTTTTACTTTTTAAGCTCCACCATCATACATTCACTGTTACTACAATAACATTAAATAATCTTCATCTCTGTATTTAACAGAATTTGTTTGCAGTTTCATATGAAGTAGGGTCAGTGCTTTACTCGGGGAGTAGACGGGCCCGGCAGATTTCTCCTTCTGGATTATCTCTGCCTTCATCCACCTTAAGTCCTCGGAGGGAAATGTTAATCTTCGCCTTCCATTTTCGGCAGTTTCAGTGATAACTTGCTAAAATATACTGGCATGCTGGTTACCTCTGCCTAAATCTTTTATTTGAAGATCCTTTTTGCACAAGCCCCTGCAATCTGATCTCACTGTAAATTGTACAAGTAAGAAACAGGGTTCTGTGATGGAGGGAGAGGTGGAATGTAGCGATTGAAGCCTTAGCAGGTGTGGAGCAGTGTTAAGCAGTTGCAGCCTTGTGAATGGTGCTGAAAATTGCAATCAAGGGTGAAAATATGTTTGTTTCTCGGGGGTAACAGGAACTAGCAGGGGTACTTACACATTTGGACTGATAAAATTGGGTTTAAGTATTGCAGAACATGAAAGAGGTGCACAATATTATATCATTGTTGGAAAATTCAGTTCAAGTAAATTCAGTCACACGTAGGCCTGGAAGAGATCTCCTGAGACACAAAATCCAATCTCTACTATCATGTCACCTCCCTTTAATCAACATTAGAAGCTCCATCTCCAAGGTAGTTGGGTGTATTCTCCTTAGCCAAAACAATGTTCTTTCTTACTGAGTGTTTGGTAGATCTCATTTTCCCCATGTGCCCTTCAAAAGGCAACCATAAATCACTATTTCCTCACCTTTGTGTTTTACTACATCATAAATACTGTCCATAGGAAAATGAAGAAAGGCAATAACATGCATGAATTGCAGGGCAATATATTGTGTTGTCCTCTCATATTTACAACTGATTCTCACAAAAAAAAAAAAAACCCTGCTGCAGGCCCATGGCCTCTGATGGATTGAGACCTCGGAACTTGTTCTTGCTGAGCTCTGAAAGCAGATTTTGGCAGCTGCTAAGTCAGCTGTCTTGGGACAGGGTGTGTAAGTGCAGGAGCTGGCGGCTCTACTCGCATCCAGTTACTAGGACTTGGCTATTTGCAGGGTCTTGTAGTCCTCTGCTAATGCAAGGCTGCCAGTAGCCCAGGGAGATCTTTGCTAGCTGAAGCTCAGGTGGTCTTGCTGCCCCTGTTGGTATGAGATTCTGCATCTCACCCGAGTGGGGCTGGCTGAGGAGGGGCTTCCAACCGTGGAGGAAAGGGGCTGTGTCTCAGCCCCTCGTCTCCTGAAGGCCAGGGGGACTTTGCTGTTTCCTTTGGTGGAAAAGGGGGAAAGGGAAATAGTCCAGTGTTTGCTCCTCTCCAATTTCCATAAAACATTTGTTTCTTTTTCCAAGCACTCTGCTGTCTCTGCTGAATACGTGAGAAGCATGTACAGCACGAAAAGATATGATATTGAAGTTGTTATTCTTATGATTGATTAGATAGATCCTGATTGATTAACATCTTCTAAAGGAAAACCTTTAATTGAATTGACACCTGAATTCAAACTCAGAGGTGGCAGTACTGTACTCTCCTGACCAGTGGTATTCACTCAAAGTGATTTTTCACATTGCTTTTAAAATACTGATTTTCACTCTGAGCTGCATCCTTTTTTTTCAGACAATGTTTTAAGCTAATGTCCTTTTAAAATTACATTCATGGGTATTCAACATCTAATTAATCACACTGTTTACCAAATTATACTTCTGTCCCAGAGGACTTTCTCTGTTATAACTTCATGCTACTGATTTTTTTTTTTTCTTAATACATAGGAAACTTAGCACCTGAACTAAGACAGCGCCAAGCAGTAGTGTAATTGCTTTCATCACAATGTCTTTTGTGATGGCAGTATCGCATAGGAAGTTTAAGTTGATTCTCCACCTGAAACAGTAGCTGTCTTGCAAGTATTTTGAGGATGCTTTGGTATAGGAAAGACTTGAATAAGGTTTTTTAAACTCAGGCACTTAAATCCACTTTTAGGTAGCCTGTTTTTCAGAGCTGCTGGGTAGCTGCAGCTCCTGGGGCCTCAGAAACTCTCACCTTTGCTGAAAACCAGGGAACAGACTTAAATGTGCAAAAAAGCTCAGTGCTAGTTGCTTCCACTGAACTACTGCTTTTTGGTTAACCTGCTGTAGGGAAGTGAAGCAAGTTCTTGAGGACATTGACTATGTGGTCATGGGAGGAAAGGGCAGGGAGGAGTATTGAGGATGGTCACTATGTAGATAACTTTCTGCTTTTATATTCGCATTTACAATCTGGTCATTTTACTTCAAAATCTCTGCTTCTGGATCTCGGAAACTTATATTGATGCTTCCACACACATTTCCCATTCCCTGATGACTTCTGCCATCTTCACAGCAAGATGATACAAAACATAGTCAGAGAGAATGAACCTTCCTCATTCACAGGCAAGCCAAGGCTGGGATGCCCTGTTGTCTCTCAGTCTTACAAAAGATGAGAACAGATAAAGGGAAGGAGAAGACAAAATAAACTTTATAGTGTTTCTCTGTATTACTTGCAGAGCTTTTAGTTGTTCTCCATTCCCTTTCTCTTGCCTCAGTCCTCATACTTCATTTCTGTAGCTACTTTTGGGATTCTGGGATTAGGGCAGTCAGTGGTGCCAGAGAAAGACAACCTCTTAAATAAGAACATGCTCAAAATCAGCCCATGAATAAGGGCTTGTGTGCTTCCACTGTGCAGAAAGCAGAAGGGAGTCTCTGAGCCCATAGATGCTCTAATTTTCAAAAATATTCCACAATTATCAAGCCTGGCGGCAAAGCCTCTTTCTTACTGATGATCAATCCAAAAATGGTGGAAAGAACAGAAACTAGAAAGGGACACTGAGTGAACTGTAATATTGGACTGTCGTACCCCTGTTTTCTGTCAGGAGCCCAAGCAGAGTGGTCAAGCACATGCATCTGAGGCATCTCCAGCCTCGCGTTGTCCCAGCAGTTTGTTGAATGTTCTGTGTTAACTGCAAACCAAGTTATTTTTGCCTTACAGAAAGCAACCAAAATGGGATGGATGAGTAATTGGCAAAGGGTCTCTGTATGTACAGTTCATGGAAGTGAACTTGCAGTAGCAGCCATACAACAGTTGGGGGTTTTTTGTCTTGTTTTTAAAAGTAATTTGATTTCATGGCTTTCTGTAGAATATTGTAATAATTCTGCTGTAAATACAATAAAATGACAGTTTGCTGAGATGGCCTCTGTTTTGTTCATGGAAAACTTGTATGAAGTACAAGTGGACTGTGAGTGAATGAAACGATTTAGAATTTTTAAAATAACTTGAGTGTAAAAAGTACTTAACATTGTGCAATGTGTGGCTCCTGACTGGGATAGCCCAGGGTGGGAGTGCAGATTTAGCACAAACCTAAAAGGATGCTGTTTTCAGTGACTGCTCTGCCCTGTCTGTGGGAATTCAACTGGAGTTGTAGGAGCTCCAGTTTCTGCCCCCGAGTCCTTGGGTCCTCCCCCCGGTGACAGCCACCCTTCCCACTCAGGTACAGGCGAAGGAATGAGGCGCTGCTGTTTGGCATTACGAAGCAAGTGAGAGGTTGTAGGGCTGCAGTGCCTCAGACCGCTCTCAGCTGCCTAATCCGGCCCCACACCACAATCTGCAAGCACAGTGTGGCGGTCCTGAGTGGTTCAGGGATGGCTTCAGACAGGGAAACGCAGCTGCTGTACTGAAACGTAACAACACGTGCATTTTGTTGTTGTTGTTTTTAAGGGAGAATGAAAAGGAAATGTCTTGTCTCCACAGAGCCAGGCAGCGGGGTAAGAATCACCCAGAGGGATGTAGGTTTTATTGGCAAATGCTGCAAGGTGCTGTACTGGGAAAGCTGACCTGGGTCACACAGGCCTTTGGTCCAAACTCTCCTAAGCAATAATGTGGGAAGAACACCAAAACTTGACAACACTAATGCGGGAAATAAAAATAGACAACGGGTGTTTAAACCTGGACTGAAAACAAGCAATTCAAGCAAGCTCTTTTTGCTATAAAAATGAGGTACTGATCTGCTTCGGTTAATATCTGAAAGTAAAGCAGCACTTCAGTGTGTGTGTGTGTACATGTGCGTGCATGGCCCCAGGAACACCATAAAGCTGATGTGTTGTCACACATGTGGTGACCAGGCACTGTACGAGGGGCTGCCAGCCACCCTGGCTGCACACCTGCGCTGAAACACTGGCATCTGCCAGGCGGTACTTCATCGCAGCTCAGCCATCACCCTGCCACCAGGCTGCCCCCACCCCCAAAACTAAAATACTTAAGCTCTATGACTATTGCCCAACTGCAAGGAAGAAGCTGATGGCTGTGGCACCTTAGGACAACATGCAGAGGGTCCTGCTAATGCAACTGGAAACCACCAACACCTGAGAAGCAGCTCGGTGTCTGCTTGGGTCACGTACAAGTGACGAGAAACAAACCAGTCACCAGAACCACAAGGTGTGTCTGCCCATGGTCACAGTGAAGCTGGTACTGGCTGCCTAATGTACCACAGATCAGGCAAGCTTGGGGTGAAAAACACACTTTAATTGGGCTGTTTACATTAAAAATTATTTTTCCCCAATGTTTAAAAAACAGAAAAAATTACAAAAATATTTTTTTAAAAGGTCAACAAATTATGTTTAAAAGTGCTTCAGTTCAGTCCCTGTGCATGTCACGTCTCACTGTGCAGCTATAAACAGGCAGCGCAAAGCACTTGCCAACCCAGGCTACCTGCAAAGTACTTGCGTGAGTCTAAGCCCCTCCAGTAATAGTCTGTCCAGGGCGCTGGGCTCGGGAGTGGGGTTAATGCACACGGAGCGCTAGAGCATCGCAAAACTGCCAAGCTGGGAGGGCATCACTTTCCAAAGCAAGTCATGGGCCAGGGTCATAGTGGGTGCTGACCCCAGGAGTCTGAAAGCTCTACAGTGGGGACTGTGGGGCAGGCAGCAGCACCGCCACGCAGCTGGGTGGGGAAGGCAGAGCCCAACTATTTCTCCCTGTCCCCCCCCTGCGCTGCAGCAGCTGGGCATTGGCAGGGCTGCGCTCAGTGTCTCATGCTGGTCACTGTTTGGGGTACCTCAGTGCAGCGTGCCCCTTCTTAGAGACCCCTGAGCCACAGCCCCACCCAGTACCACCAGCACCTGCTTCATCAGGTCCTCCTGCCTGCAGCCGGCACAGAGACCATGCAGAAAGGAAATCCCAGCACAGTGAGCAAGCTTAGTCCCAGGGTTTCTTATAGGGCCTTTTGTCTTGTGGGCTGAATCTGATCTCTGAAAAATCATGCATTTGGTGGGGGAGGGATTGGTTTCTTTTTTTCTTTTTGCTTGATAGATGGCTAGTTGTTAAAAAAAAAACCCACAGGTTTTTATATAGCTGGGAGTAAGACAAGAAGCCTGGACGGGGTGAGACAGGAAGCCCTTGTCAACCCAAAGACATAGAAGCCTGGGAACTCGGAGAAGCTAAGCCAAATATCAGCAACAGGAACAAATACTCACGCTAGGGCCAAACTGGACACGTAAAAGAGCCATTCAAATCTCAGCAGCAACACTGAACTATCAAGGCTAAACGGTTAGCTGATCAGCAGGGCTGTTTTAGCATAAAGGCAGTGAAGATTCAGGCTAATTGTCTATGGGCTGCTGGGAATGCTGCCCAGTGCAGAACTGAGCTGGCTCTTTCCTTAAACCCCAACACTTCTTCTTTTTCTTCTGCCAACATACACTTGTTCACCTGGGGGCAAGAAAGTCAGAAAGAGGGTTATTTGAAAAGTTCATGTGGGGGAAAAAAAAAAAAAAAGATAAAAGAACCAAAACAAACAAAAAAAGGGGGCTGTTTGGGTTTTCCAGGGGTTCCCACAGATGGGCTGGTGCCTGAGGAAGCCTCACAGGCTTTCCCTGACAGGCAAACCCTGCTCTCCTGGGGATGGCAGATGATCTTACCTTTCTCTCCTTTCTCTCCTTTTGGTCCCCTGTGCCCATGGCGTCCTGGTGGGCCCATCGGTCCAGGGTCACCTGAAGGAATGAGATGACCAAGTTTTCCTTTGAGCATGACTGGCCCACAAACAGGGACAAGCCAGAGTAAAGAAGACCAATTTAGGATGATGCGTGTGCTAAGATCTTGAAGGTGCCACCTCCACTGTGCAGAGGCTGTGACCTTGAGCAGCCCAGTGCTCTCTGTCCCTATGGACACAGTGCTGCTTCCTGAGCATTACAGGGCTTGAGAGAGAAAGAATAGTAAGTCCTACCTTTGGGTCCAGGATAACCCCTCTCTCCCTTTTCACCGGGTGGCCCCTGGATGGTACCATATGCTGGAGAGGGAAATGAAGAAGAGGATGAATGAGTGGGACAAAGCGCTTGCAAAAGGCTCTGTGTTGACTGAGAGAAGCAGTGAGTCATGCTGGAAGGACATTTTTCTAGGTTAGATGGGATTAGACTGAGAGCAGGTTTTTAAAAAATGGTTTTGGTCCCAGCCAAGTCCCAGGGGCAGGCTGTGATCTCATTTCACCATCACTACTCTGTCACCCTCTCTGGGAGTCCTGGCTTCACCAGGTCTTGCACTGGCCCATGCTCAGGGAGGGGAAATTAAGAACAGAGTGAGCAGCTGTCTCATGTTGCTCTACACGTGCCATCCCAGCCATGTTAAAATGGGCCACAGGGGTCACAAGCATAGTGTCCTTCAGGGTTTGGGATGAATTTCCTACAAGTAGGAAAAACTGATGTCCTTCCTAATGATGAGACTGCACTTCTCCAGCCAAGAAGGAAGGGGATGGAAAGACTATCTGGCTGCAGCTTTTGTATATCTTGACTGTATTTTTGCAGCACGCAAAGGTGAAAAGATGTCTGTGAAAGATCAGAGATATCTCATATGCATGAGCCAGAAACACCACACCAATATGTCACTTACTTCTAAAGAAGTCCATGAGGTCCGCAGTGACATTGCCATAGGCTGCAAAGACCCTGCTGATGCCAGGGGGACCAGGAGGGCCTGGGGGACCTGCGGGTCCCTGTGCAGTGTAAGACATCAGGTCCTGGAGAATGCCTTGGCCTGAGGAATTAAAGATGTCATTTGAAAGGAGCTCTAGGAAAACTGGCTGGATGCTGAGGCAGGAGGGTGTAAGGGAGCAGGAAGGATGAGGGAAGTGAACAGCATGACACCAGGCACAGGTGTTTAGGAGCTGTGGGCTGGGACAGAGAGGGTCAGGATAGAAAAGCATTCCACTCACTCTGTAGGCTCTCTGACACACGGAGTGCCAGCTCGTTGTAATCCAGGGAACCAGTGAAGGAGTTACTGTAGGATCTACTTGAACCAGATGATCTCCTGTGTGATTCCTCCTCTGTCAGCAACCCATCGAAAGACCCATCACTGCCCATGGAGGCATCACTGCCCCTTGAGGCACTGTAAGATGACATGCTGCTCATGGAGCCACCATATGAGCTCCCTGTGCCCAGTGATCCCCCATGGGATCCCTCGGCACCAAGGGATCCTCCATGCATCCGTTCAGAAGTCCGTAACCCTTCGTATGATGAAGACATAGCCCCAGCCACCAAGCCACTATCTCCTTTGGGTCCTGGTGGTCCCCGGGGCCCAGGGGGCCCAGGGGGCCCTGAGATATAGCTTCGAACTTCATCACCTGCAAAATACAAGAGGGGGACACTTCAGGGACCCTGGGGTACCTGAGGCCCCCGGGTTGGGCAGAGGTCCTGTGCTAACCCCTGAACGAAGACTGGAGTATGAAATTCTGTCCCACCAATCATCACAGAAACCCTCATCCAGTGCCATTTCTCAGGCAACAGGCATGTATGTTAACCTTGATCTCTACAGATGGCGTGACACCCTCCTCCTTCCCACCTCTCCCAGTTTTTGGTGTCCCACCTTGGAAACATGCCCAGTGATTTTGCAGAAGGCTGTACTCCTCTCAAGCCAATTTCAGCACCTCTGCCAAAACGGCTGTTCTGTGACCAGTTTCCCACAAGTGAAGGGATCTCCGTGTTTTTGAAAGGCTGCCCTAGATGACTTGCCAGCACGAGGCCTCAGACCAATGCTGCTTCACAGCTGGCTCAGTGCTGCTCTCCAGTTCCTACATCATGCATTGTTCTGTACGCAGGTGTTTGTCAAAGAAAATGCTTTTCCCACAGCAAAACTCTGCAGGTGACCTTACTCAGGACTCGCTGTTCAGTACAGGCCAATTGTAACTGTCCAGCGCCTGTCCCTTTTGGCTTTGACTTTTGCCTTGCAGTCAGACTGTGAGGAGACAAGCAGTGTAGTCCTGCATAGATCTGACTGTAGAGATAAGGTGTTGCTGCAGCCCCAATTCAGAGAAGACTTCTACAGGACAGCCTCAGCTGTGGCAGAGCCAGCAGCCTACACAAGGCAAAGCATGGCTCAGGGTGTGTGCAGGGAGGATGGATGGCATCCCCTTACTTTTCAGGTACTGGATCAGCTCGCTCCTGAACTCATCACTGTGGGTGATGTCGGCGTAGGACAGGAGGCCAGTTCCTGAGAAGCCTGGTGGTCCTGGAGGGCCAGGAGGGCCAGGTGGACCCCGGGCTCCGGAGAAGGAGGAGTATCCCACACCTTGAGAGAGAGGAAGAATTATTTTCTGTCAATAGGAGGACAAGGAAATCACACATGTCTGCGGATCTTGAAAGTTTAAAGGCTCCAACCCCAACTTCCATCCTTTTCCAGCTGATCTTGATGAGATTTTTTTTAAAGTGACCTCGTTCTCAGTGGACAGTCACAGCCCCCGGTAAGCTAAATCTCAGCCTCAGTCCTCCCAGAATCTCCCTGCCAGCTGTGAGAAAAACAAAAGTGCTTTACTTTGTAGGTAAGCAGAGACGTCCTCCAGAGAGGTGCCAGGTGACCCGGGGATTCCTGGAGGTCCTGGGGGCCCTGCAGGACCAGGGGGCCCAACAAGACCACTGAATTCAGAGTCTGTAAGACACAAGGGAAGAAAAGGAGTCACCCAAACCACTGTAACCCTGATGAACCTTCCCTGACAATACAGGTAATGCCAACTACAACCAAGTATAAGGCACTTTTTTCTCCCCAGCACCTTCTGGCGCAGGCTTCCTGGTGCACCTCGCTTCTCTGCGTGTAGACACCACATCAGGAAGTCAGGAGATCCCAAAGAGGGTACAAGGCCCTATTTTTAAACATACTTCTAAAAAGTGGCATAAGAAATTCCTTTATGCCACAGAGTTTGGAGAAGACAAAGGGCTTCTCAAGACAGCACCTTGCTGCTGCTGCTGCTGCTCTCCACAGGAGCACGGTGGTCTGTCCCCAGCCCCTTGCAGTCTGTGCAGGTCCTGGCGGAGCCCAGGAGGCCTGCAGTGCTGCTAACTGAGGTAGACAGACCATCAGAGTCTCATAGAGGGTTATTTGTGGTTGATGGGTAAAAGGGGAAATTCTGTCACCCAGCCTGAAAAAAAAGATCCTGGGTGTGCATAGGGACATATAGCAGGGGAGTAAAGAAGTTGGCTTACTTCGCAGGTATGCTGTCAGGTCACTGTAAGATATACCAGGTGTCCCTGGAGGCCCAGGTGGTCCAGGGAGCCCAATGCTCATCCCAGAACCTGCAAAATCAAACAGACCGGATTAGCACATTATCAGAACAGGCTGTTACAGTGTGAGCAGACAGGCTGCAGGCTTGTTCACAGGCAATGCAGGAGGGACTCCTGCAGTGTGAAGAGTTCCCATCAGCAGATTGTGCTGAGAAGCAGGGCTCAAGCCTTGTTCTGGACTGGAGTTAAAACTTGCCCTGTTAATCCCAACACAAGGGCACCTGCAGACAGGCAGGACACTATTCTTGGCAAAAGTTCTGCATGTCTCATGAACCCCTGACACGGGGGCGAAGGAGGACCCCAGGACATGCAGCTCAGCTGTGACGCACTGGCTGGTGCACGTGCTGTTTTCCCTGTGCCTGCCTATCTGCAAGCAGCTCCGGTGCCAAACTTTGCACCTTTGTGATTTTCTTCAATGAAACGTCCTTGCCGACAAAATGCAGCTGTCCTACTTGAGCTGTTGGGGTGTCACTGTTAAACAGCAGTTTCCTGCTTCTAGAGCCAAGGAAGAAATTCTCACTATCTTTGGAGCAGCCCATTTGTGAGATCTGGTCTCCAAGGGCAGTTCAAAGAGAGTGAGCACAGACGACACTGCTTTTAAGCAGATCGTTGCAGCTTCCAGGATTAGGCATTTTAGTGCTGCTGTTTGGGATGCTTCAGAACCCTCTCTGTCTGATAGTTCTTGCATGCCACATCACCCCTTTACAGATGGGAAAATGAAGCAGAGTGGTGGAATCTGTTTCAACTAATTTTAAACTTCTAAGAGTTTGTTACCTGGGCTGCCTCGACACAAAGTGGGCATAGATCAACTCTTCCACGGAAAGACGTATCCTGGCCACAGAGCCAGTGAGAAAAGTGTTATAAATGCACTTGAAGGTGTTGATGGGAATTCTAAGTTGGCTAAGATGAAATGATGTTCCTAACCCCAGTTTTAAGCAAAGCAAGAAATCATTACTAGAGTCTGTGGATAGTATCTTAGCTACAGGGTATCTTTGTTCTCTTCCAAGTTTCTCGCAATCCCTGTGAGGAGGTCTCTGTACATAGGGATTCACACAATTGACACTGGAAGAGTTTTCACTGACAGCATGAGCTTTTTGCTCAGCTCCCAAAGGAACAGAGGGACATGCACGCTAAGAAAGACCATTACTTGTCAAGTAGCTGATAAACCGTCTGGTCAGCTCATCATAATCCAGTGACAGAGACATGCCATCTCCCCCTGGTCCAGGAGGTCCCGGTGGGCCCTGAGGTCCAATCAGATACTGACGAATTTCTTCTCCTGCAAATGAAAAATGTATCTTTTAAGACTGTCTAGCTGCTGCAAAGATGCCAGGCATGAGGAGTTCCCAGCCTCTGAGCTGAATCCCCCTGCAACACTAGGACGACCATCAAAATCTATTGATGCAAAGCTCCTTTACCCTCTCTCCTCCTTTTCTGAGTGTGAATTGCGCTGTGTATGGTGTCAGAAACACTTGTGACAGGGCTGAGAACCTCCTACAACCCAGGGTTTGAGGAGGATGAGAATTTGGATTGCTAAAGGGACCTCCTTGTGCTGTTTCTTCAGGACAGCCTGGACAACATCTCGGGTAAAGGGAAAAGACCATGCTGAGCTCTGTGGCATTTCAGTAGCCATCTGTCTGTTTGAAACGTGGAATCTTGATTGGCTGTATCACACAGAAGTGCAGTGTTCACCAGCATCATCAATACCTTCAGGCACAGCAAAATGACATCCTGGTGATTTATCTATCAGCCCACAGTAACAATGTGTGTCAAAAAGAATACAGAGCTGAGTATCCTCCTAACTTTAAGAACTAAGACATAGGAAGGCTTTGGAGTGGGCAAGAAGGAATGGGGAACCCTAAGAGAGGGAAGGAGCTGGAAAGTAGAAACCCAAGGTTTAGTGGGAGATTGCGGGAAATTGTGGGGAATGCCTGAAAAGGAGGGACATAGGTAGATGCCCCCTAGAGAGCCAAAGAGGGAGAGGGAGGCAAGAGAGTGCGAAACTGCAGAGTTACAACAGTGGGTATGAGAACCAAACAGGCAAGAAAGTATAGCTTCTGGAAAGCATGCAAACTCTCCAGTACAAGACACATAAATCTGTCCCCAAAGGATTTGGATGGAGACATTGCAGGTCACTCAGCAGCACCTCTGGCAGGCCTTTGCCCTCCAAAGCAGCTACTGGTAACTCCAGTTGGAGACAGGAGACTGAAAGGGAAGGGCAGATCACCAGGCTGCTGGGATGCTTTACTCCTAACCCCCATGTTTCCCTTGAGGATTGCTTACTCTGCAGCAAGTCCAGAAGTTCTTGGTACAAAAAGGATGTAGTTGACACTGAACTGGCGAATGACTGATAGCGATCTGAAGAGCCTGTGAGAATGAAAAGGTTTTATGTCAGGCAAGGTTAAGAGGAGACAGAAGGTGAAGAGGGGTCAGACAGGGACAAAGAAAAGCTGAATTAATCCAGTTTAACTGGTGGAATGGGCTTCCCATCCCACCAGCCATGAATCAGATACTGTCTCACACAGCCTGGTTGTCTCCACAGCAGTGTGGTCTGTGCTCTTCTGACTGAGATTCCAGGCTGCCTCCAAAAGCTCTGGCAAGTTTCATCTACGTCAGGACAGGCCCAAGTATACAACACAGCCCCAGAATATCTGAGACCACGTATACCAAATACAGCCACCTCTGTTTGGGTCTTGGGGACATTACAGGGTCTAACAGCTATGTTTAATATGACACTTTTTAAACAGCAGCAACTGTTAGCTAATCTAACCATCAAAATGGGACAAAGCTCAGAGGCCACCTTAGCTGTGTGCAGTCCTGGGCTAAGACCACAGAAGATGAATAACTGGGTTGGGGTGCTGCTATTTAAAGACTGTTGTTTCTCCTCCGGTTCTCACCTACTATGTGTTGCACAAGCTCAGGTGAGAGCATGACTCTGTACAGACCTTACCAACATGGTGCTTACTTGTCATATAGCTCATAACACGGGTAGCCAGCTCCGCATAGTCCAAGTTCATCCCATCCGCAGTGGTGATGACTCCAGGTGGGCCTGGAGGGCCTGGTGGGCCTTGGGCACCAGTCAAATAATGTCTTATGTTGTCACCTAGGCAAGAAGCACAAGATATGCCCACATCACTAGAGGGAAAACAATAGCCATATACACAATTACTGGACTCTCTTTCCCTGGCAAAAAGCAGGCTGATAGAAGGACGGTTCTGCAGAGGCCACAGTGGGCAACAGCACTTCATAGTATTCAACAAAAATAAGGCCAGAGCAGTAGGGCTGCTGCTTCTAAAGGGAGAGTGACACAGAGCTCAGGGAGCAAAAGAGAGATAGGCATGCATCTGATGACCCATGGCAAAATCTCATTATACTCACTCTTCAGGTAGTCAGTGACATACTGCTGAATCTCTTGAGATGAACTTCCACCTGGGCCAGGAGGACCGGGTGGCCCAGGAGGTCCTGGGGGTCCCTGAATTTGTCTGGATCCACCTACAGAAAGCATTGTAAGGAAAAGGAATGTTTTTGGCATGGTTGCATTAGACCAAGCAATGCTAAAGTGTGCTTGCATTGAGCCCTTCCCACGTATCTGGAAAGAGCTTTGGGAGTGGACTGTGAAGGAGTTCCCCCTTCATCTCTAAACATTGTCTGAGCATGGACAATTAGGCAGTATAAGGTCTTCAATTAAATTGGCATCTTTTAGTTCAGCCCACGCAGCTCTGCACAGCTGAGTCCAGAGACCACCCTGGCTTCGTACTGACAGACCATATAGATGAAGATCCATAAAGCAATAAAGCTCATTAAGCTAAGCTCACTGCCTTGATGCTCCCAATCCCAGCCAGCCTGGGCAGCACCAGCTCAAGAACCTCCTCACTGGTCTCCATTGCAGGTTACGTGTGGGCCCTGTGTGACTCCTGTCACCATGGTGTCAAGTGACACCTCACACTCCTTAAGGTGTCTATCTTCCCAGCACCCTGAGGTAGTATTCCTAGGCCACGATGTAGAGAAGCAGAGGGCTTGTTCACATGGAGGGACATGTAAGTTAATCCATATGCAATTTTTTTTGTGAAACTGCATTAATATCCTGCATACAGAGATGCTCTTATTCAGAATGAAAGCAGATTCATTCACATGAATCCACCAGAGGGTAAGTAAAACTGAACAAATGGCACTTTTGTTCTGATCAGAAGTGTTTCCACAAGAGGGTTCAATGCAGCTTCCCTAATCCCTTGTGGAACACGGTTACCTGACCTGGAAGCCCTTTCTTTCATGTCCCATGAGGACAAGCTGTAGCTCAAAGGATTCCCAATAAGCCAGAAACAGAAAATTTGCAATTTTAAAATTGTCTGATTTAAGGCATGCTGTGAAAAAAGAGGCTTTGAACACAAATTCCATCAGCGTTAGGTTGGCACCCACACTCGTAAAACCCAGAGGAGCTTTTTCAAAGTCTCCACCAGGATGTCAGCATTTCTTGACAATGTCAGAGCAATGATGGCTTCTTACCTCGAGATGCTCCTGGGATGCCAGGAGCGCCTGGGACACCTGCATCACCTGGAAAATAGAACGAGGGAGACAGACAATTGTAATGGGTGTCATTGCACATTGCATACTTGGTCGCATAAAACAGTTGAGCTACATGTTGTCAGAGAAGCAACTACCCAGCAGCCCTTGTAATGACTGTCTTGAATTAGCAGCTTGTTGGGGAAGAGCAGAGGAAAGGCCGCAGCAACTTTTCTGAGCCTTCTTTGATCTGCCCAGGTGCCTTGTGCTCAGAGCAATTCTATTGCCATGGTCCTGCACCGCCTGAAAAGGCAGGGGTGGGCACAGCTGTAGTTCTTAAAGGACCAGATTGCTCCATCCTTTGGTCTCAACCACTCCTGGATGTGCGAGGCCACCAGCAAAGAAAGAAATAAGATTTTTAACTTTACCTTTGGGTCCAGGTGGGCCTGGTGGGCCTGGAACTCCTGGAGGTCCCTGAATGGTGACTCTGTCACCTGCCAATTGCAGAAGAAGAGTCAGAGATTCACAGGAATAAATTGTGTGGACAAAATCCTGGCTCCACTAAAACTAAGATAGAATCAACAGAGCAGGATTTTGCCCCCCAGTTTCAGCCTAGGGACAATGAATTCAAAGGAGGAAAGAGGGCACAGACTGACCATGGGAGGAGAATGCTGAAAGGCCGGGATCACCTGGTTCTCCTGCAAGGGACACAGAAATGGAGGAGCAGTCATATACACAGGCAAGCTACCCTGCACCCTACTGATATCTTCTGAAAGCCTCCTTACCTGTCAATCCTCGTGGACCTCGTTCGCCTGTGAACAGGGGAGCAGAGAAACAGTGTTAGCATTTCTCTTGTTCTGATCTGCAACATCCTGGCCCCCACTGCAGAATATTATCATGGCCTTCAGTTTGCAGGGCAGAAATGGGTAAAGGGAGTAGGTTCCATCTTTGCCTGCCAGTTGAGAGCTGAGCTACACTTCACAGGGCCACCTCCTTGCACTGACTGAGCCAAGTCCACACTGCGTTTTGCAAAAAGATTGTTCTCTGTTAATGGCAAATCTGAAGCTCTGAATGCTCCTGAATCTAATGGGCTTGAAAAATTGGGATCTGAATACAGCGATTGCCTTGACACCAGTACTAGAGGCTAATAAGTTACTCTGACAAAGACTGACTTGGTTTATGGCAGCAGACAGGAGCCCTATTTAGTGACTACTGTGCTAGCTTTCTTACAGCCACAGAAAGGCAGGACACTTTCTGCTTCTAAGCCCTTCCTTCCTTCTTTTCAGTCTGAGGTGCTGAGATCCATCTAGTGTCTTGGTGAGGCAGTAGCATATACCCACCTTGGTCTCCTTTTGGGCCTGGCGGGCCTGGTGGACCTGGTGGGCCTGTGAAGAATGCTTCTGTAATTAAAACAAAAAGGTTTCTTCATGACATCCAACAGAAAATGACATAGGTTTCCTCTGGCTCCACCTGGTCCTAGCCAAGGAAGTGCTCTCTGGAATCCCAACAGTCAGGACATTCCCAGGGCACAGGTGAGGAAATGAGTGGGAAGAACATACCTGAGGTGGACATGGAAGATGCTGGTCTTCCTGGTGGGCCTGGAGGTCCTGGCAATCCTTCTCCTAGGCAAAAGGGACACAAAAAGGCTTCAGGAAGGATGAGCCTCAACAATGTAAGCAAATGCATGTCAGAGCTGTTACATCTCCAGACACGGCCATAGCTCAAATATTTCCAAGTGTAGGCTAGTAACATTGTTTTCTCCACACACATCTATCCCTCTTATTTTTCATTATCATTTGCTACCATAGCAGACGGAGGACAGAGAAACTCCCTTCTTTGTGGTACAGGCCCAGCTGGCCTTCACTGCGTTGTGAGGGAAGGTTCATTTCATCACACACCTGACCTACGCCCCTTGGCTACTGAGCAGAGAGCAAGGAATGGGGTTATGCTCCTGTCCCATGTCCTCCTGCACCTCTCCTCTTCTGGCTGTGAATGAGAAATCTGTGCTACAGGAAGTGGAGTGGGGATATGTTCCTCATGATAAGAACTTCTCCATCTGTCCCCAGCTGGAAGTTAAGGCTGCACAAGAAGTAAAGATGGAATTGATTGCAGTTACTTCCTTTGGAGACTTGAGAACGTTGAGTGTCTTTCCAAAAAGTATGGCTTTTATGAATTACTACTCTGGCTAGCAAACCTCTGCCAAAGCAGATTTCCTCTCTTGGGCAGTGTCTTGCTCCTGCAAAACTATATTGCGGTGAAATTGTGTTAGTAGGAACCCACTATGTGAAATTCTGCTTCTCCAATAAAGTCAGCCCTACTAACTTCCACCAGGTCCAAGGTTGCGCAAGGCACAGAATAGAGGCACCAGAAAAAGCTCCCACTTTCCAGGTTTGTTTCAGAGAAACAAGCTCTTACCTGGAGGGCCACGAGGTCCAGGGGGTCCCTGCACAGATTCACCTGATGACAAAAGAAAAGGGTATTGTAGAATATTTACTCAGCAAACTGTACAACCCAGAAACATGCCATGTGTGTTAACGTCCCCCTACTTACATACTGACATCTGCTGTATTACATACCAACATCTGCTGTATTACATACCTGGTGGTCCAGGGGGACCCGGTGGTCCTGCTCGCCCTTGTAAATCTGCCATCACTGTGCAAATGAAACACATATAAAAAAAAGGAAAATTGTTGCTATGGAGTTACGGCTGCTATGGAAACACTGTTATTACATTGCTGTTAGAAGCTCTTACAGTCAAAGGTGGACTAAGGCAGGACCTGGATGACCTAAGCCAAAGTTGAGGCAGAGGCAGGGGAGGAAAGAAGTGCTTGGTTGCCAGCATGCAGGTTAGGACATGAAGCAAAATACAGTGCTGAGCAGGCTGGCAGCATATTAGAAACAGGGAGGAGACCTCTCCGGAGAGTAATGGTTGCTGAGGGAAAGAGCAAAGGACTCAAAGGCTAGAGAAGGAGGGAGCGAACTTCCAAGGAGATGAAAGATTCTTTCAAAGATGGGCAAGTTTTGGTAGGAGAACATTACGCAGCCTTTATTTAACAAGTAGCTGCACTCTGTTATTTTGATTGGAGATGTATTCTCACCTCCAAGCTGAGGCACAAACTCAAAGTTCAGTGATGCCAAGATCCAAGATGCCTGAATAGGGGATGGGACAGTACTGAAGCATGGTCTGAATCTACATGACCCCATTCAGCTGGTGATCAGGCAAGGACCATTTATGATTTTTATGCCCTCCTCTACCTTGCATCTCCTGCACACTTGCAGAGGTCCCAGACCCTAGGAATACCAACTGTAAGCACACCACACATGTAGTGTGGCACAGAGCAAGCAGGCGTTTTTCTTGGGATGCTGCTAAACCATTCTGCTCTGCTTCGCTTATTTTCATCTTAAAATAGCATTTGCTCTCCTGTGAGAGATTTTTATTTCTGTTGCTCAGATTAATGTGCCTTTTCAAACTGGTTCTCTTCTTATGGATGGCTCTGTGTTACATTACATAGGGGACTTCCCTGTGCGAACACAATGGCTAAAAGGCCAGGCCAAAACCTCTCAGCTCTGTGACGATCTCTGCTGTTAGGGACTGTTCACCAGTCACCATTCCTTAGCTTTCCTCTCTGTGACTTGGGCCTCATGCCATCTACCTCCTTTTGAAAGCACTTCGGGATGCATGGGTGAGGAGGGCAGAAGAAGTAGCTGGTATTGCTGTCCCACCACCAAACACACACACACACTTGCCCTATGTCACATTGAGGGGAAAGAGGTAAAGTCATGTCCTGTTAGCTGTAAGCAGACCTTGAGGTGTCTGGCACCTCTTCAAGCAAAGGAGTGGAAAGGCAAGCCCACTTACTTTGAGACGCTAATGATGAGACTTCTGTTTTGATAGTTTCTATCACAGCTTCACCTGGGGATCCCTTCTCACCCCGTGGACCTTTTTCAGGAAAAAAAAAAAAGAGAAAGTGAATTATTATAATTGAGAGAGGGCGACATTTTGTACCCAGTCCTCAACTCCTTGATGACAGGTTCAGACCTTATGTGAACTGGGAACATGAACTCAGTTCCTGGCTCTGAGGCACACCGTATTTATATGTGGAAATTAATGCACAATTTGCCCTAACAGGATCCTAGAAAACTGGCTATGGAAAGTTCTTAGGAGTCAGCTCTGTTCAGGCCCTTCCAAACAGATGTCTGTCCAATTGGCAGTGGTTTCACAGTGACATTATTCCCAATTTGGCTCTAGTTTGTCCTCCCATCTTTCAAAATGGCAGGAGGTATCCAGCTGGGCTATATTCCCTACCACAGAAAGGCAACTGCACTTGAGAGATGCCTTAGAAATACCAGCCTCCTGAAAAAATAACATAAGAAAAGACATTTGCAGCCTCCACATCACACTGGCTTTTATCACTCCCTTCTTCCTCTGGGAAAGAATAAAAGAATAGAAATCCTTTACAAGATTAATTACGCCAAATAATGCCGCAAAATGAACTGAAAGGAAGAAATCTGCAAACAAAAGGGAGAGAGATTGTGCCAAGGGCTGAGAAAATTAGAAACAAAAGAAAACTAATGAATTCAGTTCTCTTAAGAAGCAGGATCAAAACTGATGGAGAACGGTACCTTGCTGTCCAGGGAGACCAGCTGGTCCAACAGGACCTGGTTTCAAAGGAAAAAAAACAAGATTGCATTAGATTTTCCTGGTTGTATTTTACAGTAGCAGGAAAGAATCAATAGGTCTTTTATAAGAACTGAGATTATCAAATAATGTATTTGTCTACACAAGTAAATGGAATTGCTATCGGGTATGAATTCATCAATGTCCCACGTATTACTTGAAGCTCTGGAGAAGCTTATTTTCCACCATGTGGCAATTAAAGTGCTTGGTGCCTCTTAGACTGGGGAAACAACCAGAATATCACTGACCACAACAGAAATGCAATAGGCCTAACCTTCCTCTCGCATTCCCTGCCACAAATTGAGGCTAGCTCTACCAAACCAGCTCCAGGATTAGCTCCAGCTGTACAGCTGGCAGAAGCACAGAAGTGCCATGAGAACCAGGGCTCAGGAATTCTGCTGCCTGACACCAGCGTGCTGGGGGGTGGTGTCTGACCGGGGACAGAGAAGTCTGAGGACGAAGGTCATGCATAGCCAGAGTTTGTGTGTGTGTGTGTGTTTGTGTGAGAGATTTCTGCTGTTTTGAGTTCAAAGCTAAGACTGGAAAACAAGCACTTCCTGATTTCAGTAACAGTGCCAGAAGAGGGATTAGACACAAGCCGGCTTTCCCGAGACACCAAAGAGCTTGATTCTACTCACTGCATTTGACCTATCGCTACTTTGTACTCATCAGACCAAAGGGAAAGAACAGCATTTCCAGTTTCTTCATCTTCCTGTCCTGTTCTGCCCTCCTGTGATCATATCCCACTTCTCCCTTGAGGCTGATGCCTCCCTAACTCAGCCTGACATCTTGGTCTTTCTGCAGGGGAAGGTGAGGACCATGAGTATCTAGACTGCCTGAGCAATCTTGCTTCCCAGACAGGGCAGCCTGGCAGAGACAATAAACATCACACATTAAATTATGAACTGGACGCACAGCAATGTAAGCTGCCTGCAAAAAACACAACAGAGGAGCAGCTTCCTCACCTGGAACACCTGGGGGTCCAGTGGGGCCGGCTGGGCCTGGGGGACCTGGTGGGCCTGGCAGAGCAATAGTTGACGAACCCTCTGAAACACAAACGCATACACTTGCACACATACACATATATACACACATCCAGCGATCGTGTAACCAACCTATCCTTAAGGAATCCCACTTCTATCGCATATATATTCTCCCAACACAGGGAGTCCCAGTACAGGTCTGACACACAGCTGAGATGAATTTAGAAAGCATAACCAAAAACAGAGAAAATCCTCCAAAAGCAGAAGTGTTTGAACTCTCATAGCACTACATACCAGCACTTACGACTTTTCCTGGAGCTCCAGGTTCTCCTATGAAAAGAAAGAGACAAAAGATGAACTTCTTTTTCGGGGAAGATTTGTGACGAGCTCAATGACACTGTCTTATTAAACATGTGATTTCTGTTCTCTTTGCCCTTGATCTCTTGTCTGAGAAGGTCATGGGGGAAGCAACAGAGCTCAGTTAACCCAGAGATACCCTCTTATCAGCTTTCCAAGCACTATGTCTGCCTGAATAGGCAATAGGCCTTGATTTATTCGAGGCAGGCACACAGCATCCATTGCAGTTACCAGGCATCATACTCATATGCTCAGGGAAAAAATCAGGTTTGCTAAGATCTTCTCAGTGAACTGTCATGCTGAGTGCCTCAGCCGATGCCCAGCCTTCCGTGCATGCTCAAGGAGGCTTTGCCTACCGTCTGTTTCTCAAAACTTCTCTTCCTAAAGCCACTAGATGCCACTGTTGATTCAGGGACTGGTCAGCAAAGCAGCTAATCCTCCCTAAAATTATGTGCTTAGAGAGAAAATGAGTATTAGGGAAGAAACAAAACTCACCTTTAGCCCCTGGTCGGCCTGGGTTGCCTGGAAGTCCTGAAATGAGGTAGATGAACAATTTAAAATGGTTAGTGCAAATATTGTTTCTTCTATTTTTTCCAGGTACCCCAGTTGAGTTTCACTTGTGGGTTTATAGAAAGAACTCCCTACTCAAGGCCCTGGCTTGCAGCACTTATAAGCAGGTCCCTGACAGCAAGCGGAGGAATTCATGATGGTCTGTAGACTAAGCTGATTGTGTCCCTGTGCATAGTTAAGGGCTTCCCTTCTCCAGCTGCTCCCTGGATGATGGCACTGATCCCTAGATTTACCTGTAGCCTCTTCCAGGTACTGCTCCCTGTCCTGAGGCTCCTGCATAAATTCCCTGGTGACTTGCCCCCCAAACCACCTCTGCTTGCAGATGTCACATGCCCTGTTTCCACCTCTATTGCTACATCCTCTCCCCTCTGTTTCTGCTGCTTATTAGGACTTTTTGGTGATGCACAGGGAACTGAAACATGTTATTTGTTGCAAACTATGTTTTTGGGAGAGGCAAATTTTCAGACACTCCAAGGCTCTCCATTCCTCCAAAATTACATACCGACCACAAAACCTGTCTCAAAAGCCAAGGGAGGTGCAGAAACCTTGGGATATCACTTTGGAAGCCAGGAACACCACAGAGGGAAAATTACAGTGGGGTTTCTGAGCCCATACCAAAGTCTGTCATTGATAAATTGGAACACAGTGTAAAAACCTACCTGGCGGTCCTTGAGGTCCAGTGAGACCTGGAAGAAAATGACAAAATTTCTAAGATGTCTAAACAAACTTTGGGTGGGGAAAGGATAGACAGGGAGAAAGAGATTACATTTACTTAAAATTATACCACATGGCCCACAGGTGGTGTAAACTGGCCTAGCAACTGGTATGTAAACTGAACGTTGGCTCATAGCAGCTGATGTTCTTGTTTACAGTGTGTGCAACCCTGAGATCACAAAGGGTCTAGATTTCCTGTATGTTCTTCTTTCATCACCATCTTGCAGTATAGAGATCCTTAACTTCAAATTAAGACTGGAAACTGTTGACAAAGACACCTGTGTTTCTGACTGAACAAAAAGTATTTTTGTTCTCTGCATGCTTTTACCTGGCTGTCCTGCATCTCCAGAGGGTCCCGGAGGGCCTCGGGCTCCTGGCATTCCCATAAGACCTGGTTCACCTACGGATATAATCACCATTAACAAGCCAGAAGTCACTGATTTGCAATCTACCAATCCATTCAAGCTTGGCCACCAGCTGTCCTGCAGCACTTTCTACCTATTGCATCTTCATAGATAACTGGCCTTTTTCAGCATCAGTGTCTGGGAGGTAAACATCAATGACCAAAGAATTCTGTAGTGAGAAGTACTCTGTTACAAGTTTACAGGCAGCTCCATTATATGTCTCGTTTCCACGCTTACATGTTTGACTCTACAGTTCTTCCGAGACAGCACCATGAATCTGCTGCCATCTTTTCCCACCCCTTTTACAAATCAACCTCCTGCCAAATCAGAAAGTACCTACACTTCTACCTCAAATGAATCCTTACCTTTATCACCCGGCTGTCCATCGCGGCCAGCTTGTCCTGTCCAAAGAAAAGAGATTGTCAGGGACTGCTGAAATAGCAGCACAGTTGCCCTGTCCTCCTACTAAGTGGAGCACATCCCTAAACATGAGAGGGTCTTTTGATCATATTGCATCTGAAAGAAACCTTGGCTGCAGTTACTGAAGATCCAGAAAAAGTTCGCTTGAAACTTAACTGTAAGACATCTTTTCTGAGTATACAAACTAATCTTAGCTATCTAGAGAAAAGATCTAGGACCACAACCAGTATGATTCCACTCCCATGTTGTTTCCTTGTCTGTGCTCATAGAAACACACTCTGGGTGGAAATGACATTACCCCACATACAAACACAGCTGTTTTCTGTTACCCACCTGCAGGTCCTTTAGCCCCTGGCTCTCCTGGAGGACCAGGCATTCCTCTTGAACCTTGTTCACCTGTAGTGAAATGGTATGAAAATGAATCAAAAAAACTTGGTGATGATATAATTTATGACTGTCAGCAAAATTTCATAGAATCATAGAATGGTTTAGGTTGGAAAGGACCTTGAAGATCATAGAGTTCCAACCCCTCTGCCATAGGCAGGGATATCTCCCACTAGACCAAGTTGCCCAAGGCCTTGAACACCTCCAGGGATGGGGCCTCAACAACCTCTCTGGGCAACCTGTTCCAGTGCCTTACAACCCTCAAAGTGAAAAACTTCTTCCTAATGTTTAATCTGAACCCGCCCTCTTCTGTTTTAAAGCCTTTCCCCCTCGTTCTATCACTACATGCCCTAGTAAAAAGTCCTTCCCCAGCTCTCCAGTAGGCCCCCTGATTTGCAATTGAAAAAGAGCACTGACGGGATGTTCAGGCCTCACGATTCGTGACTGTTCAGGCCTCATGATTCGTGACTGTCTCTGGGCATTAGAAAAGCCCAAGTGAAACAAATACAGGGTATGTGAGGGAGAATTTCCCTAAAGCTAAACACAAAGATTGCTACCAAGATTACTGGAATCAAGAATGAGATCTTTTTGATTAAACATGGGTGCAAAAATAAAACTCCTATAACCAATAACATCATTATATTTTTTTTCAGAAAGCTAACTAGGATTGGCTAGGCTATACTGTTATTTGAAAACTCAAATAATGCACGTGTATATTAGATAAACTGTTACTCCAGGAAAACAATCCACTGACCTGTCATTCCACGAGAACCCTTCTCACCCTGATCACCTGTGTACAAAAAAGAGAAGGACTCTGTGAGATTGTTTCATTGTAAAATGTTTCCATCAGGGAAAGTAAAGTCTGCTTTCTGACAAGAGCACAGAAGAAAAAGCCAAAGAAGGATAGGGTTAATACCCATGGTGAGTATCCATATCTAAAGGAATCTAAAGAAGATATCTAGAAAAGATATTTAACTGATCAACATACCTTTGGGTCCAGGGGCTCCAGTAGCTCCTTTCTCACCTGAAAAATATATGGATGATTGAAGAATAGTAATAACAAGTCTTCATACCTCATGAAAAATCATAGGGGAAATAAGGGTACTCTGATATCAGACAAACTCAAACTAGAAATTAATTTCCTTCAATACAGCTCCATCCATCCAACCATGTTTCCTTACCTAGATTGCTCTATTACCTTTGTCTTTTGTATTTCTCAATATTTGCTTGCAATTACCAACTAAGTCTAGTTCTTCCTCCCCTTTCCTCATTCTTATGCTTTTCTTTGCCCCTAGCATCAAAATGCTACATGATCAGACCAAGTCTGCAACTCAGAGCAGTGCTAGAAAAGCACATCAGCCAGTGCTGCTGTAATTGCCGAGGGGAAGAGAAGCCTACCTTTAGCACCTGGGAGACCTGCTTCTCCTCTAAATCCTTGTAGGCCGGGAAGACCTGCAGAAAAATTAGATGGGGGGTTTAACTCATCCCACTTGGCATTATGCATCACTGAAGAAGAAAAACTATGAGAAATTGTCACTCTGTTTATGTTTTCTCTAGTCTCTAGATGCCATAGCAAAGGAACGTAGCACTCACCTGGAGGACCTTGTGGGCCTGGAGAACCCATTAGACCTGTGAATAACGAACATAGATTTTCTTTCATTAACAGCACAATTAGAAAATGAACAAATCTTTCGGTTTGTCCAACAGCATCCACAACCCAATAGGTGTTTAGCAGATTGGAATTCCCCCAGCCACTAGAAGAATTTGCATCACTGGCATCCAGAAAACCAGGACAACAAATCTACACAACTTAGTTCTTGTGACATAGAGGAATTGGTTTTCCCTCAAGTAAGGTAAAGAGACTCAAGCCTTCCATCTTGGTTGAGACACTGGGATCTGTGCTTTAGGTGGGACCCATTTTTTATAGTGCCATTTTTATCCCAGTTACATGGACTGTAGAGCTGTAACTCTCTTAGAAGCCTGTTAGGGATATGGAGTTTACTTTATTATTTCTGAAAGCAGAGAAAAAACAGCTGGAAATATCACACATCTTAAAGATTGGTGTTTTGAGATACCTCCCTGCCAATCCCCACTCTCACCAAAAATCTCCAAGAATTTATTGCTCTAAATGTTATGTGTGCCCACCAAAATAAATTTTATCTAAAATGAGGATCATTAGTTCACTTTTCTGATTACTGCAGTGCAACACAAGTGAAACAGGAAGGCTGGAGTGCTCATTTACTCCTAACCAGTCTGCTAGGCTCTCTCCGTCCTTCTTCTTATTTACCTTTAAGGCCAGCAGAACCTGGGGGACCGGGTGGCCCTGGAGGACCTGGCTCACCAACAACACCTGTAAAATAAGAGTATGAATAGATACTGTAGAATACAGTTGTGATCCCATTTTTCCATTATCCCATCTTCTGTTATTCTTTCTCTGCCAAGTGTCACGAATAATCTGCTGCTCAGTTCAAAACACCCAAAATAAGCATGCATTGTCCAAGAAAATAATCCCATCTCACAAGGAAAAAGATGACCTTGATACTAAATGCTTTTGGTTCTGCCGAATTCAAACTTGACTGTGAGACCTGACAAAACAAAACAACCCTTGTAATTTTGGCAAAAAAAAATAGGCCAGATTTGTCTGTGCTGGGAAATGTCTAAAATGAAGTCTGGATTTAAATAATGAAATCAAATTCTATCACTGAGGTGTTTTATAAATTGGGACCAAACTCTAGCTTTTGTCCATCTCTGCTTTATCCAAGAACGGGACACCTAGTTCCTACCTCTGTCTCCTTTTTCTCCAAATCCAGGGGGTCCAGGCTCCCCTCGAGGCCCTGGTAGTCCTTCTCGACCTCTTTGTCCCATGGGACCTTCCATGCCAGGATCACCTATAGGAAACAAATGCCTTGTAGAAAAAGCTGGCTTTATAGGAGGCCTTGGGCAAGGGGATCCATGGCCACCTCCATGAGGAAAGTTAATAATCACACCAACCTGGTGTCTGTATTCCCATGCCATGTGTCAATCAGTTGCGAGAGACTCACAGCATTGATAGAGATGCTTACCCATGCTGCCTTTCTGTCCTTTTGGTCCTTCTGGTCCTTGGTGCCCAATTGGACCAGGAATGCCTGGAAAGAAAAACACATCAAATGTTCAGAGTCCTTGTCTGCGTACCATGAAAGAATAACATGCAAATTAGGGGAACCTGAAGCCTGGAAAGATTCATCAGCTGGGGTAAAGAATATGTTACTTGGAAGGTGGGTACTTGAACAGGGATCTCTTTAGAAGAACACAGTACATATAAGAGCACAAGGTAGTTAGGTCAAGTACTCATGCAGCTCTGGGACTCTTTCAGAGGTAGACTGGGATCTTCACACCCCCAAATTAGAGATGTTCAACTAAGTGGAAGTCAGGCTGAGGCCTTGCTTGTAACCAAGTCCCTGAGCTGTGTCTGTAGCTCAGCATCAAGGTTTTAATCAAGTGACTTAGTCTATGCTAAATATCTCTTTAGAAAACCACCCTGAGCTATGTTTGCAGTGCAAAATTTGCTCTTGCCTACAGTAATGTCACTAAATGTCCTCCCTCAAAGGGGAATTGTACTACTGCCCACCTGGGACACCAGGAAGTCCTCGCTCTCCTGTAGGGAGAAAGAAATACGCAGTCAGTGGGGAATAGGTCTTCCCTGTTTGTCACTTTGGCTGACCTTCACCCCCCATAAAAAGGAATTTATGTTCCTGGCATGTTTACAAGTTCTACCATCTCCAGCAATGCCACATTGAGCCCCTTGTACTTATGCAATGGATTGAATCATTCACACCACACAAAATCCTGTGAACCACTCTGTGATTAAACCAGGTAGAGCTTGGCTTCAGGAATGACTTTCATCCAGGTGAAAGAAGCTTCTAGATTCAAAGTGAGATCTGTTTTCTCTTCTACTGTGAACTCTAAGATCGTTTTTGCCCAGCAAAGAAACCCAACCATCACAACAATCTCTGAACTACAGAATGCATCAGCTTTTCTAACTTTTGGGTTAACCAAAATCCTTTTGCTACCAAGGCCCTATAGTAGGCTGCCAATCTACCTGAGGAAGTAGGTAACTCCAGACTCACCTCTGGGACCTTGCATTCCCATGTCACCTGAGAAAAAAAAATTAAAACAAATAAAATCAGGAGAGATCCTGGAGATATTTCCAATGATTATTCATTCATTTGTTTTTCTGGTTGGTTTCCCACCTTCAATGAAATATGAAGGAGTTACGTGTGAACAGGGACACGTCACACTTGACCCATCCCACCAGTGGCAAACAGGATCTGGCCTTTCACGCTGGCACAATGCAAGATTGGGTCTCCTGTATTAGTTCTGCATGGGATCAGGCCCTCTACAGTTTAAGTGGCCAACTAGCTTTACACTCCTTTTGTTCAAGTATAAACCAGCTTCATCTTTCTCACTGCCAACTGCCCCTTGTGGCAACATCCACCTCAAACTTGTGCATTGCCAGAGCCAAGGAATAGGACAGAGGAAGAGAAGAACTATATGGCTGTACCTTTCTCACCAGGTTCTCCTCTCTCCCCTCGGAAGTAGCCTGTAACAGGAAGTGAAGGGGCTGTTAGAGTGCATTACACAACAGAATAGCTACTAGCTTCACATACAAGGATCCTTCTATTTGGATTTTGCGGCTGCAGGCAGCACAGGCTATCAAGCACAGCATGGCTTTGTAAGTAGAGTTTCCTCAGCAAATTTACTTTTGCAAATCTATGAAACTTCTGAAGCAGGGATAATGTAGTCTTCTCTGTTCTTAACCTATTTCCATCATCTGCTAAACAGAAGCAAATCATCTTTCCCTTGCTAACAAAAGTAGCATGAGAAATAAGGTGTCGGTTCATTTTTCTGTGTAGTTCTTTCAAAATGGAAAACTCACTTGCTACAGCAAACACAATACCTCCTGGCACAGGATGGCATGTCCACAACCTCCTTTCTTCTCCCTTTTCTGCTGGCTTTAAGTTATGCACAACCAGTGTTAGTGGCAGCACTCAGCTCCAGCACAGCCTGTCTGTGAGGACAGGTGAGGGCACTATTTTTGACAGGCTTCACTGCACTCTAAAAGTCTGGGTCTTCAGGTCCTTGGGCAATCAAATCCTCCCACTCGCCTTAAAAAAAATTGGTCTCACAAAGCATAACAGACAATGACTCTGCTCACCTCGTTCTACTTCCTTGTTCAGTCTGTTCTTCACCATCAACCAAACTGACTCTTCATTTTCATAAGGGAAGGTTGAGGAGGGTGAAATACCATGAAGAAAGTCTACTCTTGAAACATCCTTTTCTATTTTTGAATTCCCTTGGTTCATTGCCAGGAGACCACCATTGATTTTTTCCAGGTTTTCCACACGAGATTTCAGCTTTCTCACTTCTTCCGCTGAAAGGTTAAAGTAAAACGCTAGGGAACATGCTGCCACAGATACATGCCTGAAATACCTACTTCTAATAGCAGGGACAAGACAACACTGTTTCAGATAGCTACGGCCACTGGGTTTTGCACGATTATTCTTTGCATCTTTTTTCTAGCAGGGATATCTGGAATTTAAATGATGACTTTGGAATCTGTTAGTCTCTGAGAAGTAAGATCTCAGATCTCAGGAGTTTTCCTGTTCTCTGCACCCCGAGACTATATCACCCCTCATCAAAAATTTATATTCCATATCTGTTCTTTCTGTCCATTTGTAATATCTCAGTGGCAGTCACCACCAAGCTGAATGTGCACCTCCTCAGTTCTCTGGCTTAATATCTCTGGTACTTGCCCTCTTCACCAGCTGACACCCTCTGCTTGTCTTTCTATCCCATTCAACATGTTGTTCCTCAGTTATTTCTTACCCAGAGCAATGAGTCCAAAAAGCAATCCAAGGAGAAGCAACCAGGCCAGAAGCAAACCCAAGAGCCACTTCCACCAGCTGCAGCAGGAACCACAGGGACACCAGGATGGTGTTGATCCAATTGCACCCCCCGCATCACCGTTTCGTATTTCTGGAAGAGGGAAGGGGCAATCTCCTGGTTAATGAAGAGTTCCTCAACTTCAGAGTCAAGAATCTCTTAGAATAAGGACACCAAAGTCTGATCCATTATAAAAAGTGCTATGGAGAAAAATCTTTACACCGCACTCTGCACACAGTAGGTGTAATTCTAGTCCCTACAGAAGCTGGGAACAGCATTCCCAATGGGAATTCCAGCAGGGGACAACACTCAGTGCATTTTAAAATAACAGCTGAAAAACGTGATCCCCTTGGGGTCAATTTTTTGTACAGTTTTGAGCCACAAATGACAGCAATAGCCAGCATGGTCTGTCTGAGCCCTCTTCTCCCCATAAATCTCTACTGGTAGCAGGAGGCGGCTGTACTGTCAGCTACCTGATTTTCTCCAGCAATAATAAAACCCCAAACTGCCCACTCATCCATAATCAAATCACTGGTACCAATTTCTCTGGCATATGCTCTGCTCATTACAGACAGAGTAGTATCCTGAACATTCCCTGCCTCTGAAGTCATTGCACAGAGATCACTCATGTCACTCAAGAATGATTACTTTTTTGTATATTGTGCTGTGGTACTTTTTCCAATGAAAGTCTGAATTGCATCACTTACCTGCATAAGTTGCTTTGTCCCTTGTTGGCACAGATTTCAGTGCTCCTGTTTTAACAGCAGTAAAAGAGGTTTCAACAGTCTTTCTATGCATGATTAAGCTTAGAGCATGGGCTTGAAAGGGGAAGGCAGTAATGGAGACTGAAGGAGAAAGTTCTATTGCATTTCCACGGGGACAAACTCTTACCATTTGCATCTGATTTTAGGCCAGTATCTGTAGCATAAGAGGAGGAAAATCCCTGCTTCTCTTTCTTCAAGGTATCTTCTACAAAGGACCCTGAACAGGAACCGAATATAATTACAAACATTACACCAGAATTTCAACCAGGCCTACCTTCTTTCATTGGCAAAAGGCATATTTTTTATTGGGAAGACACAATAGCTCTGCCTGTTTAAACCAGATCTAGGTTTCTGCTTTCAAAGCTCCTGAGCTCTGTGAAATATTCCATGGCACACTCTGGAGCTTCAAATGCAAAAGCTAGACCTAGATTGCAGCTGGCATGGTTAAAGGCTAACTGCCTGCCAGAGCTTCTTGTTTGGCTTGCAGGGGTATGAGTCAGGTGTAGTGTCCTGAACTCCCCCTAACACCAGTCTCCATTTCTCTGTCCTCAGCATATCCATGTCCCGAAGAAGAGACGTTACCTCCATTAAGCCCAGTCGTGGAGGCACTAAAGACTTTGCCACTGTCCTTTGTCATGATCAAGAGTTCCATCTCCTTCTTTGCTGGGGCATTCTCCTTCTCCAGCAGCAAGAACTTGCAGTCTTTGCGCAGAACGTCATCTCCCTGGGAGCTCAAAACCGTTCCCCCTGGAATATTGGTAAAGTGTGGGAAAGAGGAGGAGATGAGTGTGGGCCACTAAGTCATAACTACAAGCCACAACACTTTTGTTTATTAAAATAGGTAGTCCCTTTGTGACTGGGGCTGCCAGTACTATAAACAGCCAGTAACTGAAGCTGAGAGGACAGCTGTGGATGTCATTAGATTTCTTTAGAGATGCACATTTCACTAGGAGGGGAGCAACTGCTACCAAAAATGCAGAGCATCTGGAATTCAATCACATATAGAAATTACTTGCTTAATGACCTTGTCGTGGTTTACCCCAGCTGGCAGCTAGGACCACGCAGCCGCTTGCATAGTTCGCACTCCATATCCTTGGGAGCCAGGCATGGTTATGAGGCATTGAACTGTAGCTTACTGAGGTTTGGCACAGGCCAAATAAGGCTCAAAAACATTGGTGTGGTCACTCTTCTGCCATCAGGCAGTATCAAGTATGCTTGGAATGGTGTACAAGCCTGAATTTGCATATGAATTGACACAACATTGAAGATCAATACAAACATAATGGTATTATTCCATTATTCTAGCACAAACCTGGAGTAAAACTTTATTAGAAATGTTATCATAACTTCTGTGGTATTTACCTACAACTTCTGTTGTCTATTTTTAAGTCTCATCTTTGGTAGTCCTTGGATTACAAAAGTAACTTGGCTTCCCTTACACAAAAAAAATAAAGGACTAATTTATAGCTCTCAGAGTTGCAAAAAAAAGATGGAGAAGATGAATCCAAACCATTCAAGGATGAAAGGCCAGTAGAAAGACCTCTCATTTAAAAAAAAAACTGATCATGTATAAATTAATTCCTGGATTTTTGAGGGGTTGAGGCTGGTACTACTGCAAAATGATGTTTAAGAGCAACCTTGCAAATGTTTTGGCTTCAAATGAAGCACAATTTCACATGTGTGATCTTCTAATCAGTTACCTGCCTGTTGAGCAGAAATAGCTGCAATTAAATCATCTGAGTTACCACAAAGTGGGGGAGATCTGAATCAAACCAGCTCATTTGCTCATTCTTAGCTTCTGCCTCATTTGCTTTCTTTTCAGAAGAGTACTGGTGGAAGACTTGGCTAGTGACAAGTCATGCTCCTGAGGAGCCAGGTGTTAATGTCACTCTGTTCGCTGAATCTCTAACTCATTTTTACCATGATAAGCTTGTACAAGGCCATGCCTAAACAACTGTGAATGACAAACTCACCTGCGGAGGCAGACACACCAGTACTTGCCGTAGTGTTGCTCTGAGAAGTGTTCTTCATCCCATATGCTGCAATGAAGAAATTTGAGAATGAAAGAGATGAAGGATAACAAAGGTACCTACACACACCAACCTTGGGCTGCACACCATTTAAAAAATGTTTTCTCATTCAGGGTACCTAGGACAACTCAAACAAGCAAGGGCTTCCCCAGCGAGCAAATCTCTAGGGCTTACATTGGTACTGGAAGCTGTTCCTGCACATGCAAAGCAGAGAAAATGTTCCTCTATATTCCCTCATACCACACTGTTCCACCAAGATGGTAACGAAGGAGCCTCTGGCAATATGAACTTTCTAGTCACTACAGAAAAGGTGACAGAAGGCAGCACTCATTGGTGACCCTCACACTTTCTCTGGGCTTAAATTGTTACTGACCTGCGGAGGCTGCAGTAGCATTCTGAGTCAGGGATGAAGAGCTTGGAGACAGGTTGTTTTGAACTCCAAACACTGCAAAGAAAAAGATTTCAATGGGGGGTTATAGGAGTCCTGCAGTGCAGGTGGTATTCTAGCTAAAAACAAAACCAAACCAGTGATGATAATGATGACCTCTCCCAAGAAATTTCTCCAGCTAGCTGGAGGCATCACAGGCCCAAGCATTTCTGTTCAAAGATCTTCCTTATAAAATGTTGTGTTTGTTTTTTTTTTCCTAGAAAAGTGTATAAGCTGTATAAGTTACTGGTGGCCCAGGACAATAATGGTGACCATTTTAAAACATTATCTCAAACTAGACTGTGATGACACTCTCATGGCTGGATGGACATTTCTGCAGGTGAGGCACTTGGATAAAAGGTAAATTCAGAAAACTGGCTTGGTATGACTAAGAGAAATTTAAGGAGATAACTGCACACAGAATGTGTCAAAATACTGTCCAGAGACAAGCAAACAGCTTGGAAGGTGGCACCTTTGGTGCAAGAATCAGTGTGGCAATATTAGGGCAGCGTACAGACTGCTCTCATACATTGTGCTCTGGCTGCAGGCTCAGTCAGAGACACTGCATGACAGCACTGTGCTGTGTAGGCATATTGTGTGTGACTGAGAAAGGAAGAGAAGTGGTTTAGTGACATTGACAGTCTGCTAGAAGTCATGAACCAGGGAAATTACAGGGAAAACTGACAGAGGAGCAGTGGGTCTTTACGGATTAGGACACATGAGTTTATTTTTTAAGGCATTACTATGAGTTGTTCTAGGGAAGAAACAGGCTGGCCTAACATGTATCTTTCAAAAGACAAATTATTATCCTTGGAAAATCTGTAGTTTTCCCTGCCTCCCAGACAAAAAAGTCAGGAGCTAACACCAGCTATGCAGGGCTGACTCAGAATAAATCCACTGTAACCAAAGAATAACTGGGGTGCGCACAAGCTGCTGACACTGAGGTGAGGAACAGAAGACAAACAGTGATATATGTATTATTTCATTTTACATGTCTGCCAGGACTGTGGTGTTGCGAAAGTGCGAAGGGAAGAGAGAAAAATCTGACCTGTAGAAGAAGTGCTCAGGCCTGCGTTCAGAGTATGATTGCTGGGAGCCAGGTTATTTGGAACACCAAAAACTGCAAAAAGAGGAAATGAAATGTTGTGACTTCTATGGAATCGGAAATCCAGCACCCAAAGTTCAGTGGCACAGTCACAGAAAACAAAAGTCAGAGTCACTTGGAAATGCAGTTAGTGAAAATGCACAATAATTGTACAGAGGAAAAATCTTGAAAATTGTGACACCAAACAACTCTTTTACTGAACTGACAAAGGGGAGAAAATCCTACATCAGACAAGTTGCAATCATGACACAGTGTGAGAAAGCAAAGCTTTTAATAGTATGCTATCAGAAAACTTCCTGTGATTTTTCTCTGCAGCTGGGAAATGCAGCATTCCCAGCAATTAGAAGTGTGCCTTACAAGGTATAAGCACACTCAACTCTTATTGATTACATCTTTAGTGTATGAGGACTGAAGGGTTAGGCCCAGTCACTCTTACAATGGGCCAGGATAATCCAATGTTAACTAGAGTCTAAAACTAGTTTTGATAGGGAATGTGAGCCTGATCTCATTGATAAAGCTATCATCAACATTTAGTGACAGATCAAGCAGTCAGATTTTCAAATACAGGCAGTGTGTAGAAGCAGAGAGTACCCAGTTACAGAAAACCAGAGAAAATTCAAGCATATCCCCTGCCATCTCGATTCTTCCATCATTTTATTTTTTCTTGCCATGCAAAAAAAAGCACTGCCATTGACCCAGTTTCAGTATGGAGTTACATCGTTCAAGACTGGATGGTCCAGGAAGCATACCTGATCCTGTAGAGTGAGACATAGCATTGATCAAGGAAGAGCTGTTATGGTATCCACCAAGGGAAGACGCAGCAGGCAGAGTGGAGGACCACATGTATGAAGGAAGGGCGGTATTCAGTATAGTTGTATCATATGTCCCTGACACTGTAAAAAAACCCAAACAAACACAAGTTGTTTTCAATGAGACCAGACTTGTGTCTTAGCATGCATTGCAGGTTTACATGGCAAACAACTTCATCTGCCTTAAATTTCCATTACCCTTGTGGAGTCAACACAATGGCTCCAGGTCAACATGGTGTAACTGATCTCAAATGCCAGCTGATTACAGCCCATCTGAATTTTAACCAATGGAATAAAGATTGTCCTGATAGCATGATTATTCACAAAATACCTTGAAGAGATCTCATTGGTTGTAGATGCTATGATACCAGAATAAAACACTTTGGACTGCCATTCTGTTAATAAATCATCCTGGGCCATGGGACGTATGACTTTTGCTTTCCACATATGGCTCTGATCGGTTCACTACTGGATTGGACTAAAATTCCCAGTTTTAGATAGGATTTGAGCCATGCACAGGAAAAAGGTATTGCTTGTTCCTAGATACTGGTGGAGGACAGTGGAGTGAATGTGATTACCACTGCCTCAATCACTGTGGTGAGGCTTATAAATAATAAAGGCTGGTTATAGTATTTTAAGTACCACTTCTATTATTATCAAGTTCTAGTGATCTCTGAACGATGTGGTGTGGCCAATAAATCAAACACTGACCCAAATGTTGTCTTCAGAGCTGTCACCATCTTGCTTGGAGATAAGAGATCAAACCCCTTTTAAGACATGTTTGCTCAGAGCTCTTGTCTCTGCCAGAAGCATCTCTGAACTAAAGCTGGTGCAGCAGGGACTGGCATATTTTTATGGAAATTAGACAAGTCACTAGAAAGCTACCCAAGATGGCTCTTGTTAGGGCAACATCTGGACAGCCCTCCAGCATTCTGACCCTTTTTCTGTGTTGCCACCACTGTCTGGGACAAAGACTACGTATTCTTACTCAGATGTTCTTATCAACTGGGTATTTTTA
This sequence comes from Vanellus vanellus, assembly GCF_965231255.1. NCBI lineage: Eukaryota > Metazoa > Chordata > Aves > Charadriiformes > Charadriidae > Vanellus > Vanellus vanellus. The sequence continues at coordinate 14,303,600 of NC_138912.1, read as the reverse complement.
TGACAAATAATGTTTGGAACGGCTCCAGCATTACTAAGCATCCTCTGCCAAGTACCTGACTGAGAGCTCTCAGTTACCATCTTCGTCTCCACCACAGCCTTTTTCGGTATCGGGAGTGTACTTGATGGTGATCGAGTAGGGCTGCAGCTGGCTGATCGACTTCCTTTCAGCAAACGTTTCACATCATCCAACTCTGTCCCTGGCAGGAAAAGCAAGTGTCCAGACTCACCCAAAAGCCATTGTTTCATTGATCTGTAACCTTGCCCTGGCTAAAACGTTCAGTGGAATTTACCTGTGACTGTCTATGAAGTTGTACTTTCTCGAGGTGCTTTCTGGGGGTGCCACTTAATAACAAAGCTCAGGGCCTCATTTCTGGGACTAAGTACAACTACATCCTTGTAAGACCACCATCTAACCCACAGTATGCTTCCTTGTTTAGAAAGGGGAGAAAATGTTCTTAACAGGAAAAAAAAGAATGACATACTGCTATCTGTCATAATGAAGATTGGGTCCCAGAGATACTGCAGACATACCCAGAGCAGCAACACCCTCTGTCTTACACCTGATCCCCCTGGAATAAAAGCCATGGGACTTACATCTGCCAGAAGGAGATGCGCTCTGCAGTCGGACTCGTATTTCACTCTCTGGGAAGAGAAAAAGCAGATCATGAATATGGAGTGAGATGTGTTTGTGCCCTGGGCTGGGAATGAATCTTTAGGCTGCAGTGAATTCCTTCCTTCTTGTTGTCAGTGTTCCATCTTGCTGTCTTGCTGCTTGATCTGAGCAGCACTCATGGCCTGTGTGAATTGGTTGTAAATTGGTTTGCATGACTTCTTGTTTTGGGGTCACATCTTGCTACTTTTAATTCCAGAGAGCTATATTTTACTCATTGAGGGCCTCTGTTGTAGTCAATAGCATTATTACTGCAGACATACAGAAGGACTAATTATGCAGTCCTCAGTCACATTGATATTCCCCCTCATAACAATTACTATTATTATTGTCCTTCTAGACAAAAAACCTAGAGAGCCAAACAGAAGCTTACAAAATACACAAATTCCGTACTATTTCTTTGGTAAAATTCACACTGTCATCTCTACAATGGGCTGTACTATTTAGTCTCTTACAACCTGCTGACTTCTCTTTTGGCTCACTGAATGTAAATAGGCCAATTTTAAGCTAACATTCTCACCGGGTACCCGATTTTATTACTGACTTCTACTGTCAAGAGACTGTAGGTTAACATGATTTTGGTTGAGGCAAGCCTTTAAGCTTGCTACCTAAAAGCAAACTGGCCAGCCAGGACATGTGATACATGCTCCTCAAGATAAAATCTGACAGTGCATGCACTATGAAAGAAACATTAGCTTTGGCATTCATGTGGAGAAGCTGATGGATTGGAATTATTTTCTGAAGTAATATGAGAAGCTGGAGCTGATTCTCTGGTGTCTGTTTTATTATGTATGGCCTAGTTCTGCTGGGAGCTCAGGTATGTAGTGTGCTAGAGGATACTGAAGATCTGGGGTAGAATAATTGGTAACTGTGACACTCTCCAGGAGGAGTGTACAAGAGCACACTTTGATTCATATCCACTGCTAAAATTAACTTGGATAAAGAGACATTATAGTTTCCTCTTCAAGCAACTGCGAATAGATATTACACTCTTACAGAGCAATATAATCCTGCTTTCTCCAATGCTGCTAATAAATTATTAGAAGACCTGAATGATTTAAACAATGCAGAGCTCTACAGTGATCTGGCTAAGCAGACCACAGCAAGTCCATAATTTCCTCACCATCTCCTTACTACCAGCATGAGATAATTTCAGGGTATGGCCTTATGGTTTGTAAGATACATAGCAGTAGGAGGAACATGAATACGATTACTGTAAACATGTCAGAGGTGGGTCACAGAGCATGGGTGGACTGAGTTTCTGGTAGTGAACAGATAAGACGGAAGACTATGTCCTATGCCCCTAGATGTCCAGATGCCCAAGCAGATCTTCCTTTCTGACACAGTCCAAACCACGGTGATCTTCACTAAGGTCAATTTTTACACTGAGTTTGTTTAAGCAATTGCTTATAGATAAATGATTCACATCTGCAGTGGTGTAAATCCACGTACCTCATCTGACTGCTCTACACTTAAACCGGTTGATTCCAGCTAAGGAATAGGTCCATTTAACACACTGAATCACACTGAAGAAAACAAAGGAGGCTTCTAAAAGAACAGTATCACTCACCTCGACTTTGGCTTCTCCCTCTCGTGGAGGTAGATGCTATGAACAGCAATGAGAGAAAAGCAATATTAGGCTTTACTGCCTGTGACATCTCTGAAAATGAACACATGGATCTTGCTCAGAGTGCTCAGATTCAGACAATAACCTTCTTTACTTGGGGCAAAGCTGGGGGAATTGAACCCTTAGAGGTTTTACCAGGCCCTCTTTAGACCATAAAGTATTTTAAAGAATAAGTAGCATCTTTAGCATCTCTGGACTAACTGCTGTTTCTTTTTGTACACATAAATGTTGTTCATAGATGGTGATCTTCCGTTTCAACAGGCCAAAAGGAAGCTAATAGGCCTGTTTACCCCACTGACCAAAGTTGGACACTGTGAAACCGTGCCTTCTCTCTGAGCCAGAAAGACAGCCTGATTATATTGTTTCACTATCTGCACTGAGTAAAATCAGCAGCTCAGAGTTTGGAAAGGGTAACCTCATACCTACTGACAATGTTCAGTTTAAATGTACCACTTGATAGCCAGTTCATCTTCCATATAAATATGTTGAAGCCTAGAAAAGAGCTATCAGCAATCAGTCAAGATCCTAACAGCCTGGGCTTTCTTGCTTGAAACTGTTCTCCCAGCTATGGCTGGGGTGGGGGGAGGAAATGTTATGAAGCATCCCATGACCATGTTCTCCTGTCCATGTCCTATGCCATATGGGAAACATCACAAAAGCAGCTGAGGGTAGCAGGTACACAGTATGCACCCTCTGTTTGAGTATGTATCAGCTAGACACCCTGCTGTCAGCTGTAAATGTAAATCCCAAGTAACTCCTCCACAGCCATGGAGCTGCACTGGCTGCCCAATATAGGGGCAGCATAGATAGAGCAAGACACAGCAATGTGCAAAAATCCACCGTAGTCACCAACTCACATGACCTTGCCATAATGTTCAGAGGAATGGCTCTAAAAAGAACATACCAAGCTCTTTTCTGGGGAACTCAGGAGAAGAGTTGGCACTGGAGCTCCCTGAAAAGAACAAAAAGGTATTCATTAATACTTTGCACAAGATCATTAAAAGGTTTCAAAACATGTCTTCCTGGTAACTGTCTAACCCCATTGGGTAACAAACATTTCCATTAAAAAAAAAAAGCTATTCAGGATTACATGGAAGAGTGGCTAATGTCTTCCAACAAAAATATGCGACAACTCCTTCTAGGAACAAGCATTAGTATAAATACAACTTAATTATTAAAATGCGTCCCTGATGGCTTATCTCCTAGCAAAACAACAATGGGATTTTTGTGCTATTTGGGACAATCCTGCATTAATGTGATCTCAGAGTGCACACTACACATTGCCTCCTTTTTATGGCATATTCTGTGATACCTTCGTATGTTGCATGGCGGTTGACATAGGTTTTTCTTTCAAATGTTGAGCCAGGTGATTTGGTGAGAGTAGAGCTGGGAGACTGGGTTTGTCTGTAGCCGGAGGATGATGATGAATTCAATCTACCGCTTCCGCCTACAGGTAAAACAAAACGCCCTCAACAAATTAAAGATATGTCCTGGATGTATACCCTGGATGCCCTGGGTGATTTATGCTACTGTCTTCCAAGCTGGACAAATTTGCATTGATACCTCACAACTAGAAATGGGCAAGAACAACATTTGGGTCTCACTTTTACTGTCCTCAGCATTCAGTGCAGACAGGAGTATTGGTTATCTTTGTGGTTTCAAGACGAATCTTGTCAATGATATATATCACAGCAGGTTTTGGCCTAGGGGGATGAATGAGCCATCCCCCCTGAGCAGGAATAAATACAGCTCCGGATGGTGCTGGGTTTTGTTTTGGATACAGAGCCACCTGTAATTTCAAGTGTTATATGACACAGGCCACAAAACCTGGGACATTGTTAAGCCAAACTCAAAGTGCTGAAGAATGGAGTTCATGAGATAAGGGAAAGCAAAGATGAGTCCATTTCCCTTCCAAAGCAGTTATCTACAATCTCACTTAGTCATGCCTCTGTCAGTCCATTTTCTGGAGAAGTGATCGAGGTGTGCGTTAGGCCCAAGGCAGCCTGGAGATTATTAGTGGCTGTTATATTTAGACAGAGGAAAGAATTTCCCTTCCTAATCCACATCAGTGCTGTGGAGAACTGAACACCCATAACTAATGTGTTCATACTCTTGTGTGAAATCTAATGCTGGAGTATGGTCAAAGCGCAGCAAAAAGGGAGCCCTGTGATTAAGTGCAACATATCCATGCTGATCAGCAGGATCAGACTGGATATTGTTTTCCCATTGCTGCACAGAGCGTGCCCTTGTGATCTCAAGAGTGTTTTCTTGCTGATGTTCACCTCTACAAGGACCTGTTTTGTTCTATAATTTTTCCACTTAATTCAGCAGAAAGAACTACTGTGATAAGTAGGCCTCTGTTGGAGGCATTCTGCAAGCAGAGTGGGAAAGCAGAGATTAGAAAATGCCCTGTGAAACTTCAAGAACTCATTATCTCTGAAGTTCAGATTCTCTTTTCTTCCTCCACACACTGAAAAGAAATAACAAGGAAGATGGCAATCCTGCAGAGTTGTCTGAGTTTACAGGGCTTGGTTCAGTTCTCAGACTCGTGCCAGTCCAGACAATTAGACTGACATCTTCACTAGCGTTACTTCACATCTGCCCTGAGGCAAAGTGATTCCACACTCTGGCCTTTAATTGGTATGGTGGTGTCTGTCAGGTCTATTGGGCATGTCTAATCCTCCTGTTGAGCTTCAAAACTGCACTTCACTCCCTTTGGTTTGTGAGCTCTTTTGGAGCATGGAGAATGTTTTCTACAGGGATAGTTATACAGTTGGTCCCACTGGGGACAGAGAGAGGTGTGTGCCAGAAACCTGGCTAGGAAGCTTATTCTTCAGAAAGCTTTGCTATGGCAATCTAACAGCCGGGCAAAGAATACTGTTAGAGAAGAACCCTGTTTTTACAGATTAGACAGCACACACTGATTTAGCATGTCCAGAAAATCTGACAGACTGTCCAAAGTGCTAAAGTCATGGACACGCACACACAAAAAAATATTTTCTAGGAAATTGTTTAATAGTATTCTATCCTCGGTAAGATCAACAAAAAGATCAATCAAAACTGTCTTTTGAACAAAAGTGGTCAGAAAAATTGTGATTTGGAAATCCTGAAAGAAGGGAAATTTGGTTTCCAAATGACTTCTTAACAACAGTGGGAATGGCATTTTATGTTGTTCTCCTCCTGAAATCAGTTTTTCCCTGTGGAAAATGGGAATTTTGCCATTTACTCACCCATCCTCACACCCAGCTTTAGGGAAGGAATACCTCTGCTTTGAGTATTTGCCACTTCTACTTTCATAAACCCTGTTTTCCTTACCTCTGGCTCATTCTACTTCCCTGCCCTGAATCTCTGCTCAGACCATTCATGCTGCCTTTGCTCCCTGTTTCCTCCCTGTGCAATGTCTTCATTCCTTACTTGAAGTCATATAGCTGCTGCCATGGGTGTAAGACCTCTTTTCCACTCCGCTCCCTCCAGTGTGGGATGATGTTTTGAGCCCACTGCTGCTGCCTCCTTCTGGAAGAGATGAGCACAAAAGAAGACATTCTCTCAGGGTAAAAGATAAGAAGAGCAACGACACTGCAAGACTGTCCTCACACTCAATTACAAGTACAGCTTCACGTCTGGCAAGATATCAGAACTGCAGAGAAGTGCCTTGGCCAAGCAGACAAGCATTCACACTGCAAACCCAGCAGGTTTGTATTCAAGTTTTGCTCCATACATGGACTGAAGGATACTCCTGGTAACCCTCATCATAAATAACGTGATAGCGCAATTCCTTTCCAACCCAGCTGCAGCAACCTAATCAAGAATATGGTGGTATAAAGAGCATGGAGGATTCTTCCCTACTTGGTACTTGTACTTCCCTACAGAGGTAGAAATCACCTATGTCATCTGACATTACCCAAAAAGATTCACTCACTATTGTCAACTGGATAAGGTGACAGGGGAATACACTGCAGCCTCAGCAGTGGAGGCTGCAGACCCATCACTTTTGACCTTTATCCCCAAGAGACAGTCGCCACTGGAGACCCTATATCTCAGCTTAAGCCCCTGGAGGGTCTGGTCTACCAGTCTTAGTGGACTGTGCAACTGTTTCTGACAATACCCAGATGGCTCCCTACATACTGATCCTTCTCTTCACTAACCAGTATTTTGCAAGAGGCATTTCTGAAAATAGCTTCTCTTTGGGTGCAAGTCTTTCTGCACCAAGACCTGGTGCACCCAGGGATTTATGGAAATAATACAGTCAAATAGCATGAAGGGGCACAGGACACTGAGCAAAAGTAATGTAATGACTGACAATTACTTACTGGGTGGTAAGGACGTCAGTCTTGTGGTTACAGTCTCTGTAATAACTGAGGAAAGAAAAGGATGCAGAAGTAATGGCATGTTAATATAGCCAAATAAGATCAATGTTCTACTTAATTTCCAGAGCATGACTCATCCAAAGAAGATTGACTTATTTAAAGAAAAGTCCCTTAAGACCACACTTTCTGGGATGGAAGTCTAGTCTCGTTAGCACACAATGCTGTGTGTTTGTTTGCAGGCATTTCTAACTCTACAGCAACTAAAAACATCACTTCCATGAAAGACTTTTTTTCTTTACAATATTCCTGTAAAACCTGGAAGTATTATTATTTCTGGGCACTTCTGAACCACAGCCATTGCGGTAACAGCAAAGCCAGTAGTCGGACCACTTACTAGCTTCCTACTTGCTAATTCCCATAATGCCAGCTGGAAACTTATCCTCTGTTTTACACACAGCCAAAACAGATATCTAATGAACATTTTCTAGGCCACGCAGGGCATTCATATCAGAGGTAGGAGAAGAATCCAAATGTCTGCACTACTGGCTAGAAATGTTACCACAGGGCAATCATCTGTGGTTTAACAATCAGGTCACGCTACATGTCTCTAAATGTTTGATGTTGGCCCATTCTATTCCTTACTCTGACTTCAACAGAGACCAGGGACAGGTGCATAATTTAGTTCTGGACCTCTGGTTAGCATTCAATCCCTTACAAAACTGGGCATCTGCTTCTGGGATTTGTGGTGTGTCACCTAAACTGGTGATGTAAAAATAAAAAATGTCCTCCTTACGTCTTTCAGTAACTTCTGATCCATCTTGCCGTGTTTTCTTTGTTACAGAATCCATATCATTGCCACCTGCAGGGAAAGCAGAGAGACTGCACTCAGAGCTCTGTGAATAGTAGGAGATGACAACAGCTCTCCACAAGTCCCACCAGTTTTCTCCTTTCAGTTGGGGTCTAGACTGCCTGGAAAACATCCGCGTCAGGGAGTTTACAGTGCCTTTCCAGAGTCATGCAAGTGTTACTAACAGACTAGCACCACTTGCCTACAAAACTGGATGCTGCACTATGCAGCAGAGCTGAAACACAGGAGAGGTTGTATAGTCAACAACAGGTGAGAAAGGGGTAACTGAAGCAAATCCACCCAGTGCTGGAGAAGTTTAAACCTGGATTTATATCTAGACTTTGTGGCACTAGACTATGGTCTTCAGCTGTATCCCTGTAAAGGCTTGATCAAAACCACAGGATCCAAATGCCACTCCCACACATCTGCTCTGGGCAGGACTCAACAGTGCAGGATTAGAAATGCAGGCAGTTGCGGGACAAAGTTACCTACACCATGCCAGTGCTGCCAGAAAAACTTAAGCAGAGATACTATTGCACTGTTGACAGTAATACTGCGCATTCTCAGGGTACATTAATGCTAAAGCCATAGCACTGACTTTAGTGAAGCAGAAAAACACTGGAGATACCCTTAAACTAGCTATTTTCACCAGCAAGGAACTTAAGGTAGGAAATCCTTTATCTGGCTTTACAGGCAGAGCAGAGACCATTTGAAGGCCCTGTCTACAGCTTTGGAATCTGATTTAATTTAATGCCAGCTTAGGCCAGTCTACACAGTATTGGAATCACTGCTGTGAATGCTGTTTATACTGTTCTTCATGGCTTGGATCCCTCTCTAGTCAAAATTACAATCTCTTGCAGAAGCATGACTGTCTGCCAAGGCAGGAATACTCCAAAGAAATGTTGTGACTGTGAAAAAGAAACTGCAGCTAGAAGAGAAAACACTTCTGTCAGAAGGAAATATACAGTTGCTCACTCCTAGTCTCTTTAAGATAACATTTCATCTTATGCAGCCGCAAACAATTAGAAGGAAGAGGTTTTAATTTACACATGAGGTGATAATAGGCCAAAACTCTCCACTGCACTGGAAGACTCCTCCTTAAAAGTGAAGGCCCAGCTGTACCAAAACCTACACACTTAACAGGACAAGTCTAAAGAAAAGCTTTGGGCAAAATTAATTCCAAGTTTTAGAACATCCAAGTTTTAGAGGCAGAACCCAAGACCGTGCCCTCCAATTCAGCTACCATTTGAGTTTGATCCTCATGATTCCACTTATTCTTCTGCAAAGTGCCTACCAAGTAGCCCCCTGATGTTACACTTGTAGTATCCGCACACAAATAATGACACAAGGCAGTATGCAGCAGAGAATCTGCAGGAATACCTGAAGATCAGATTCAGTTCTGTCTTTGAGCAGCTCCCTCTATTACCAGAGCTGGACAAGAACAATTTAGGTGTAGAAGGCATGCTATTAGTCAAGCCGCTTTAGCCTTCTATCACAAACTCAGCTGAACTTTGCAGAGAACACTTACAGTGCCCGCAGCCCTAATTCTCTGCACCTCAAACCCTGAGCTTGGCTAAGCAGCCCTGTAAATGGGGCTCCTGAGGCCACATCCAAGTCCCTACACAACCTTAGCGGCAGGATACTATCCAACCTTTACAGTGCTTGCTAACACTGGGGATTTCCAAGGGATTATGCAGGGCGTTGATTCCAAAGCATATGCAAGACCAGAGCTATTCGCATTAGGAGAGTTCCTAGAGAGACAGTGACAGTCCCCTGCAATGGAAGGGTTCCTGGTCATTCACTCTAAGGAAAGGCAATACCTCTGCTGTTCTTCCTTATTGCATCAACAGTGGAAGCATCTTTCAAGCTTCTTCCTTGAAAACAGATGTTGGAAGCTGTTGCCAAGATGTCAACACTGTTGGCTTTGCCAGTGTTTTTGGCAGGGAACACAGCTTTATACGCGGAAACGGCTTTCCTACAGCTTTGTAGCCCCAGAACTCCACTTCCTTTCTGCTACTGGGAAGCGGTGCTGATTATGGATGCTGGAAGAGGCCAGCACCACCACCGAGTGAATGCATCTTCTGCATCTTTGCCGTCCCTTGAGAAAGGGGAATATATTCCTCTGATACCAATTCGAGAAAAAATAACAAGAGGTTAAACCACATCTTTGGTGCCACACATGCTGCAGCCCAGCCCCAGCACATGGTGCATTTTGATCTATGATGTCGCATGTGCTTTTGCCATGTGAATGCAAAAGCCACCCCAGGCTCCAGCAGGCTGACTGAGCTGGATTTCCATTATCTGCCAGGACTGACTCATTTCACCAGCTCCTATCTGGATTCACAAAGACATAGCTGTGGGCTATGTCTGTGGCAAAGCAATAGCGCTGTTGAATCAGAGAAGCAACCTGCAATCATTTCTGAGCAACAAGCAGGAACTTGTGAAGTGGGATTATTCTCAAACAGTGCAGGCAGCATAAGACAGGGCAACCCTATGATTTTAACATAAGCTCAGGGGTTGTACTGAGCTTGTGGCACCCACAAAACCAGGTAACTTGCAAACCTTAATGGCACTAGGAACCAGGAGAGGTCTAGCACTGCCATACTGGTGCACACTGTTTCCTCTCTGTATAGCACTGAAAAGCTGCCCAGCTTTGCAAGGCTTGCTTAGATCTGTGCTTTTCACATAAAAATGACACTGCAGGGTGCCTCCTGCACCCCCTGTTCCACCTGACTGCAGTGCAGCACACTGGCAAGGATATAAGCCAGTCTGAGATGGGACATTCAAACCCCTCTTATTTTAGAAGTTAGGTATTGTGTGCAATGCTAATAAACTTTATTATAGACATTTTTCAAAGAGGAGGGGAATAGCCACAAAGATATATTTTAATGGAAAAATGAAAGGAGGCATGTTTCAGATTCTTTTATTCCTCCACAATGTACTTCCAGTCTTCACGTCAGAATGCCTTTACACTCTCTCAGCACATCCTTTCAGTTCTCTCTTCCCTCCATTAACAAGGCTCCTGCTGTGAGACACTCCATTAGGAGAAAGAAGTATCAGCAGGTGCTGAGATTAATAATTTTTAATGTCAGTAGAACCCTTTGATGATGAACAATCTAAGACTCAGTAGATGCCTCCAAACCATGTCACTATGTTAAAAGCAAATGCCATCGCTCCCATCATATCAAAGTCTCTTAGGGTGCCCCTTCCTCTTAATGAATCCTTTCAGGTGCCACTGTCCTGGGACTAATAGAACTGGTTAAAAAATGGCCTGTTATCTTTCTTTCACCCCACAGTCTAGGAATCTGACCTTCTCATTCTGCTTTAAAAGCTGTTCATTTCCAATTATTCTACCAAAACCAACACTGTCAGAATCAAAACAACAAGATCATGCTTCCAAATCTGCTCATTGTGTAGACTCATTGAAATGATGCTAATGTCAGGGAAGCAGGTTAGATGCCCAACCAAAGCTTGGGCGTGCTGTAGGAATAAAATTCAGCTCTGCTCACAACCTGTCCTGGCTTCTTGACACCGATGTCTGTTCAGTTCCCAGAGCACAAGCAGGGCCACTGCCCAGACTTCAGTCCGCACTGCCAGGTGCCTTCCTTTCAAAAATGTGTCCTCACCATGCCTACTTAATTGTGCTACCCAAAGAGAAACGTGCCAAAGCAAGGCCATTCTGACCTGCACAAGCTTCTTGCCTCTGGTACAGAAAGGGAGACAAACAATCTGGGTTTATACAAAAAAAGTTTGCAGAACAGGAAAGTGCTGCTGTCACCATTTCACAGATGAATAAACTAGTCACAAAAAGACAAGTAACTTCCCCAATGTCACTCTACAAGTCAGTTCAAAGACAGGAAAAGGAGACAGGTCTTTTACCTTACCGCCACTATGATCAAATTGTTAGACTTGCTGCAGAAAGGATTCGAACTGATTCTCAAAACAGATTTTTCTGACTTATTGTGACAAAGCTTGCAAAACACCTTACAATGCCTCCTAATTTTCTATGACAAAAATGTGGCCCAAAGTCCATAATCAATGAGTCACTGCTGATAAATAAACCCACCTGTCAGGCACAAAGCAAAGCTTGACCATGGCAATACAAACTTTCACTCCAGTTCCAGGTATTCTCAGGTCTAGAGATCAATTCCTTAATGTTACTCCCTGCACCCACTATCTGAAGCTTCAATTTACAATCATTATTCCTCCAGCACATCTCATATCTGCTCAGTTTTAAAAACAGCCAACAGATGATCTGCATTTCACCATGCTGGTATTCTTATGGAACAGAGAATATTCAGCAAAACTTTATCTATTTGCACGGTAGTTTCACAAAATGCATTAAAAAAAACCAGAGCTTGGCTTTACATTTCTTATCTCCCAGCAGGTACACTCCTTTCACTTGATATTCGTTTTAAAAGAGCTATATTCACTGACAAACACAAAACCAAAATGACCCAGCTCTTACACAATCTATTTTTACTTTGTATTCCCCACAGAAAAATGTAACACCTCCTCTATTCTGCATAACAATACAGCCTTGTTCTGCAAGAAATCTGACAGAGAGAAAATACAGGATACTTTTTTCTTCTCTTTTTTTTTTAGTAATGTAACTTACCTGGAGTGCTTTGGTTACTGAATTGAAAATCTGTTTTTCCTCCTCAACCGTTTCCTTTCTACCAAAATTTGCCACCTACACTTTATATCATGTCCTTCCAAAGGTGTGTGGAATCTGAGTGATCATCCAAAAATGTTCACCTCTTCTTTATTTAACCTGTTTCATTCTCGCCCTTCTTCTGCTTTTCTATTCCCGTGCTCTTAAACAAGTCCCAACAAAGGCGTGTCACGGTTTCCTGCCTCACCCTACCCTTCCAATTATCTGACACTCACTGGAAAAAAAGATCTGCCTCCAGGAATCAAACTTTATTGAAAGAAAAAACGCTCCTACCTGTTTGCTCAGGTATATTAACTATTTAGATGCCAGACAGACAAAGGTGTGATGGCTTATATCCAGGAAAATTAACTGTTATGGAAGTGCTTTCTGATACATGATCTGAGATCTGTTTTGGCATTTTCTTACAGAAAGTTACACAGCACCTATTGATGGCTCTGCAAAGTTGGCTGCAAGCTAAGCATATTCTGCTGCTTGCAATACAAGGGGCTAAACTCTCAGCTAGTACAAACTGGCCGAAAACCGCTGAAGTCAGTGGTCTGAACTATCTTGCCAACCCCATAGATATTTATGCTCTATTCAGAAGGCAGCACTATTAGTAAATAAAAATACACCAAAATGAGTAAAGAACAAAATTTCTTCCATGTATACCACCTACAAACTTCTCACTGAATAGGAACTGGAGCAGAAGAGCAGCCATGATGGGCCAAAGCAAAACTCCATCTAGCTCCTGACCCTGTCTTCCACCATGGCCCATTTTAACAGCCCTGGCAAGACAAGCATATGCAGATATTTTCCTAGTGTACACAGGACACTTCCTAAGTCCTAAGCAGCACAGCAATCATTCCTTGATGGATATTTTCCATTAATTTGTCCAATTAGGTTTTGAATCTGTATAGCATTTTAGTGTGTACAGTGTCCTACAGCAAATATTTCTACACCTTAACTATACCTTGTGTAAAGATTTTTCCTCCTACTGAACATGACAGCGTCATTTGGTACCCTGTGCTTCTTTATAAGAATCAGAACTCACCTTGGCTTCTCTCACCCTACACAGATTTTGACAGTTTTGTACCACTGCATGGGAAAGAACTTGATGCTTTATGTGTATTTTTGCACAGAAATTTCAAGGGACTGTAACTGCGTACTGCCAAGACCACACTATGTTCTTTTAAGTTCCATACTGGAAATTTCTAAAGGTATGTAGGGACATGGCTGCTATACAGGACTACACTGCCACTCCAAAGACTACGCCCCATGTTTATTGATGGGGCACAAGACTTCTTCAGAATTCATCGATGCATCTCCTAAATCCCAGAACTTGTATTTATATTTATCTTTAGCCAGGCAGATACTTATGAAGCATAATTTCTTCCCTGCATGGAGGAAGCATCCATGACTCTACCTTCTGAACATTAATCAAAGGACATTTAATTGTCTAAACAAGCTGCATGTGGTAATTAAACCATTAAGAGTTGTAGAGCTCTGCCTGGGACCTGGCCAAACTGCATTTGGCTTAAGGCTTGACCAAAAGGAGAAAAGTGGCTTTAGCTTTTTGAACTTCACACCCTTTGAACATGACACGTTACTGTTCCTCTTATCATCAACTGCACCTTAAACCTGCACTTTGGTCATCTCATTTTACGTCTGTTTCCAGCATAATCCACAACTGTATGCTTCAGACATAGTCTGGCTACTCACAGACAGAAGTTGTTCAAGAAAAGACAGCACTGAATGCACTGGGCTATTCCAGTTCTGTAAGACCCACCAGCATGAGGGAGACTCACTGGAATTGCACACAGACTTCACTGGAGCAAGAGATGGGACCTCACATCTTAAGATAATGTCCTCAGGACTTGAGGAATTTTATCCCTCCTTTACCTTTGTCTACCAGTTTTTTTTAATATATATGTATAAACAAAAGGTAGCCATCACAATTTTGATAAAATAAGAAAGTTACAGTATTTTAATCCCTGCAGTGTTGTCAGTAACCAAGATACTAGTTTGATGTTTCTTGAGAACAAAGTGTTTATGGTGTGTCTCTTCATGAGTCATTTTGCGAATTTCTTACTGGAAAGAAAAAGAAGGTGGCGGTAGGGTATGACATAGAGGTGCCTTAAAAGGTAACTGTAAATAAATCACGTCTTGAGAGCCACTGACTCTGCATTTAAAAGAAGAAATTTATGTGAAGATGAAATTGAGGATGCTGCCTGATAAAACACACTGATCAGTCGAACTGCAGCAGACCCAGCTTCAGGTTGTCAGCTGCCACTTCCACAGTAACAGTGGTGGTGTGTGGACTGGTGGTTAGAGCAGGGGAGGCAGCTTGAACTCCTCTTGGAGGTAACGATCACCATCCTCCCATTACCCCATCTGTCCTGCTCAATTTTGCTTGTAGAAGGTGAATTCTGCAGAGATGGAGTCACACTGCTGCTAGGTGTACCTGGCAATGTTCTACCAGATGAAGAGTTTGCTGCTTTCCCTCTTCCCAGCGCATGAAGAAGCTGCACAGACTTTGAGCTTTCAATTGATGCCTCAGTCTGGCAGCTATAGAGATCAAATCATAGTTGAACACAGCACTGTTTTCTCTGGTGAAAGACACTCCAAAAGTTTACAGCAGTTGATGCTGGCACTGAAAAAGTTGAGAAGATGAGACAGAACTCTACACTGCACGTTCACTGCACCTGCAAAGGGGCTATGCTACAGCACATCTGAATCACTTCTCACTCTGCAAGGGGAGCCCAAAGATAAAGAGTCTCAAAGCTGAACCAGCTGGTTTTGTCATGGCCATCCTCTAGCAGCTTAAGTTGTGTTCATGGTTTAGAAACAGCCAAGCGATGATAACTTGTTATCTTCAACTTCAAAGGGAGCTGTGGAGTACAGGATAAAGTGTACATTGGTCTGATAATTCTGTCTCAATTAACACATAAATTACATGGTTAGTGAATCAGCCAAGAAGCTGACTGGAATAGTGCAGGCTCACACAAGAAAGGTTCACACAGGGAAGAAGAAACCACACCTATTTCTGGGTAGCAACTGTAGTCCTCTCTGTCCCTTGGTTTTACACAACGGAGCCAGGCAGCTACTGAACCAACCAGAGCCTCCTGAGTCACTCCCTTGACTCAATGCCCTGAGTCCATGGTTTGCACATCACTTGAGAAACTCACTGTGAGCAACCTCGGGCATGAATAAAAGCTTTGTGGGGAACTGATCATTACTTTTGGGGTGCTTGGAGGTGAGTAATGTCAGGATACAGAAAAATATTGCTAACTCAATCTCCCAGGTCCCAGGAGACTTCAGTGAGAAGAAGCAAAGATGTCTCAGATGTTTGTACTCATTAATATAAAAGCTGTACAGCTAAGGACTGCCTTTCCTCTCTCCTTCTGCCTTTATATAGTATTCCACACAATGAGAGGTTTGCTACAGCTTCTAAGGTTTATCACAGTGCAAATAATAAATAGCAGTAATTATAATAAAGCTATATATGCATATGGAGCATTATAAAACACCAATCCTTAACAGCGCAGGACAAATTAAATTGTACTAGTCCAGAGAGGACCAGCCTGGGCTGTTCTGGTGAGGCACAAAGACTGGGATGAGGTGGCTGAAGACTTGAGCTTGCTGCTGTTACCATGTAGACAGGAGGAGTGGGACTCTTCAGCAGCTGTAGACAGCTGTCTCCCTCTGCTCAGACAGAAACCTGTACAGACACTAGGGCCCACATGCTGTTTTGGTGCTCTGCAATACAGCTGCCTAATAGTTACAAGCAAGCAGCCCAGTCTGAGGTGACCTTGCAAAGGTGACCTTCTGTCATCTCTCCCTCTTCCTCCCTCTCTCCCCCCACCTCCTCCCTCACCCACGGCAATTAGGGAGCTACCCCAGCTGTCCAACAAACCACAGCATCTGCCAGGGAACACAGCTGTGAAGCAGATGGTCCTGATCACTGCTGCTCTGAGGGGTATTGCTGTGAGTTTAAGCTAAGTAGCTTTCATTCATAAGACTCCTCTCCTTCCCAGTGCTGGCATGATGAATAATCCCTTTCACTTCATCCTGTAGGTAAGAGTTGCCCGTAACACACGCTGCGTACAGCAGCACAGCTATGAGCTGGACTGAGTCTCTTGTTTGATGCCACTAGTTACTCACAATCAGCCCACTCCCCAACCTGCTTGGACAAAGACAAAGGAAATCGGTCCTTGCGTATTTTATGTAAGAGAATGCAAAGTCTGATTCATCAGATCAAATAATTTCCTATCCCCTAGCTTTTAGAAAACTACTGAACCTGTGAACCCTTATAGCAGTTTTAGCACCAGTGCCTTTTAGACAAAAAATATGCACCAGAAAATGCATTATTTGCTAATCTCACACATCAAATGTTTCAGTCAGCCAGGCAGCAAAGGGACACAACCAAGGCCAGATGACCTGGCCGTGGTGCTGCCAATATAAATAACAGAGAAAAGTTAAAGCAAACTGTTCACAAAGAACTGTCAGCATCCAGAAAAAGATCCTTTCTGGCAGCCCCAAAGAAAACACGATTTAATTTGTGAATTGCTCACCAGCCATACCCATGGTGAAAATTCCAAGCAATTAGTATTTCAAACAAACAATTCAACCAGTTCTACCTGCTGCCAGCCCAAAGCCTGAAAGTTTAAGCACCACAACAAAAAGCAACACAGGGAGAATTGCAGTGCAACAGTACATACAGGGAAAAAAGCTGGAGGCAACACTTATGTTAGAGATCTGCCTCAGAAAATGTTGAGTACTGGCAAATAAGCCTAATTTCTGTCTGCCATCTTGACAGAAAATGCAAAACACATGTTGGCAAAAAAATCCTGACAGAAAATCTCTGCTGGCCTCAACTACAGCTTGCAGCAACTCACCCTCTACACAGAGAGAGGGATTCTCATTAGCAGGATGGGAAATGCATGGGAGGGTGACTGAAGGGTCTCCCAGAGCAGTTTTCTTTTGCTCTACCCTCCCCAGTTCTATACATTCCTTTCCCTGCTAAGTTTCAAGGGGTCATTTTTGGATCAAGGATTATTTCACAGCCCAGAGATGATTTTCAGGGAACTCTAGGAACAGAAGTGCTGCTGATGCTCTGTCACTCAGATGAGTTTGTAAATAGTGCAAGAACATCTCTTGAAATTACCAGGACACAGAGGATGAAATTAAACACTGTGCAAAGGACGTACTCAAGACTGGGCATAAAGCCCATAATTCATACGCAGTCCAAGGAACCTGGCCAGGCACTGGGGATCACCGCAGGGGTGGTAAGTGAAGAAAGCACCAAAAGTGGTGCTACAGGGACAGCTGAACTGCAATTGAGTCTATACTGTTCGTGGTACATCTTCTGTATCCCACTCCCAAGCTCTCTAGCCATATCTGTATTGTCAAGATTGAAATTTGCTTTCAAGAATAGATTTCCTCATTATCCACATTGTTCACTCACAAACTTGTGCTAAGAGAGAGCATTAGTCTGAGCTCCTGAGTAGCTCGAGGGAAAGTCCAGAGCATCATCAGGGGCCAACACTCCATTGCTGATGCAGTCTGGACTGATTTTGCAGGGTATCTTCACCAGAACTTGGCTTGTCCTAAATGCTGTGTTGACACAATGAACTCAAACTACCAGTTTTCTACACCAAGACAAAATCAAGTACATGGAGCAGAAGTCAATGACTTAGTGGAAGGTTTATACTCACTCTTGAGGTGGTCCTTGCAGTGTACATAGACTCTCTATGGCACTGCCAGGTGCAAGAGAAAAAGCGAGTTTCCTGAGAGACTCACATCAATAAAGTGTAGAGTGCCATGCACAGCTTCTCCCATCACCATCCCAGAAATCCCCTGATTCTGGGTGGGGGATCCCCAGCAACAGAAGCAAGCACAATGAGCATGTTTTTTAACAAATTTATCAATGACATAGCTTTGCAAGCCATCAAGAGAAGATGCTTCAACATCAGGGATTGTTTAGCATGGAAGCAAATGATCACCCAGGGAAAAAAAAGAACTGAGGTATAAGGAGTTTTAAAATGTGTATTCAATATGTTCATTTTTCTGTTTTGTAACCTGATAATTTGGGGCCCGTTGTGGATAAAGTACATTTCACCCACCATTTTCAACCACAGATTTTCTGAGGAACCTGCAGTAAGTAAAAACAGCATATTGTCAAATGATTCTAGTCTACAATGGAGGGATTTTCCTCTCCCTTTGAAAATCTTTAGAAGTCTGCAAGTTGAAAAAGGCTGGAAACTATTGTATAGATCGAAGAAAACATGTTAAAAGCACAGAACATGCAGTACAGCAAGTATACTATGTATGGTTTGATCCCTTCTGCAGGGATCTTTCCTAGCACATGGAAAGTACCCAGTGATTTTGGATTCAGGGTAGAAAGCAAACGATGATTCAAACTGAGTCTATTTTATTAACACAGATCTTTACTGTGCCCCATCTATATGGCATGCCAGTCTGCCACTTTAGGAAACATAAAAGCATTAAAAAAACCCAAAAATAGCCAAATCAAGTTTTTGAGCTTTTCGGTTTTTATGTTTGCACACAATAAACTTTTTGCAGTCCCTGGATGGTATGTCTGCATTTGATGGCGTGTCTGTGCACATGTGTGTGTTGATCATGAAACTGCCTGTGTTGTAAGTTTCAATTAGAAAACAAAAGGACACAGAACACAATGGACCAAACCTGGTTTTGTACACCAGCAACATTATTGCAGATTTTGTGTGGCTTGAAGAGGGATGGGTTTTTCCTCAAGAGTATACAGCAGTTAGGAGAAGGGGAAAAGACATATCCAGAACCAAGATAATCTCTCCATTGTTTCCATTAGACAAAATAAATGATGGAGTAATATCATTAGGTGGCTGAAAATTTTCCAATGATTTTGTTTTTCACACCACTTCTACAGAAAAGTTTATAAGAAAAAATTATTTTTATTTCCAACAGAGTTTGAAAACGACAAAAAGTGGAAAATTCCTTTTTATTCCTTTCCTCTTTTTATCCAGGGCAGTAAGAGTAATAATCGGGAATACAGGTTTTACAGAAGTAAAATAAAAAAAAATATTCAAAGCTTTTTAGAACATTTTTCAACATTTCTTTTTTATTTTTATAATTTAAAATGAAAATCCCTCCCACTAAGAATTAAACAAAAAAGCCCATGCATTTCTTTCAAAAATGTTTGGTTAAACAGATCCTATTTGTGAACCCTCTTTGCTAACTTTTTCAAGTTGTAGTCTGGTTCTATGCAGAACTTGAAGAAAGTCACTGCTCAATGAGGCTGGTACAATCTAAACCCAGAAATTATAAGATAAGCATAAGACAACTGATTTTCCAGATCTGAATAGAGTGTAACACTTGGATATTGTTCCCACATAACATTTTTCTGGGATCACTCTCTATAGTAAAGGGGGAGTGAAAGTACAAAACCATATTTCCACTCCTTTAGCAGGCAAATAAAAACACTTTAAAAACACACATTTCATGTACATTTGTTAGGCTTGATTTTTCACTCAGTTCTACCAGGTTTACATAGCTAAGATTCAAGAGTAGTAACACGTCTCTCTGAGTTTCTATTGTCATATTTGAACTTTCCTGAGACCAAATTATGTAGCAGATACTGTCTGGCACTACATTAGTACTGGTGGGGTAAGAGTCCCCCCATGTCAAACTGAAATCAAGGCATTTTGATTTTTCGTGGAGAAGCAAAAGTACGCTAGCCAAGTGGCGAATATATTCTCTTGGAGTACGCAAACACCTGTATAGTCATTTAAACCTGTGATTTTTACATTGTTCTCTCTAATCCTGTCCTGGGCTGAAGGGGCTTTGAGAAAATGTCTCCTTTAAAATCAGATTTCTGGGGCAACTGTCAAGTTTAGGTTGCAATGTTTCTGAGGGGGGAAAACGAGGTTTCGTACAAACATGTTAGAACAGCTGTACTCTGTATATCCTGGGAAGTTTTGACTATCCCCTGGGCCCATGCACGATGAAGACTGAGGCCATTCAGCAAATTTCCTGAGTCAGACTTCGAATGGAAGACTACAGAGTTCTACAAGATTTCTGTTCCAGAGATGGTCCCTGTACACATGATCCTTCTCCATTAGGAAGGTACTTGCTGTGATTAGGCTCTCAAGCATTTCAGGGTGGTGCTCACTTTTCACTGCCAAAGTAAACAGAATAAAATTCCCTGCTGGGGCTACTAAGGCGTTCCCTCTGAGGGAACATGCTCTGCTGTGAGCCCTGTTTATTGCCACTGATTATTACGGATTTATCATGGATAGACATTTATCACGGTAAAGATCGGTGTTATTAATCAGGGATGGGCATTTCAGTTTACATCAGCTTTTTGTTCTTCTGGGTGCTCCACAATCATAAATCAATTTGCAAGCATATGCTTAGCTGAGTATTGCAAAAAAAGTTTTAAATCAAGAGACTGGTTTCCATTAGTGTAAAACTGGACTGTGTTTGTTTCTGTTGCATTTGTTTAGATCTGGATTAACACCATGCACTATAATGGAGTAATCTGGATCTTATTTTGGTTCTGAAGGCAACATGGTATCACTCGCTATAACGGCTTGTGGCAAGAAGGCATGTGAAACTGGTTTTATTCCTATTTCTACTTCTATTTATTTGCTGAACTCGTCCTCAGAAAGGCTTGAATCCTTCTTCCTGCCTGCTGTCTTGCTGCACCTGCTTTTCCTGGGGCACACAGCCTCCCATGTCATGTGCAGGCTTGCAAAGCCCCAATTTAAATGGCACGCCTTTATTAGAAGATACATTCCAGAGGCATAGAATATTATTATCCGATACACATGGTTAGAGGACTGCTGATCTGCTGCAGGACTGCAAGTACAAGATGGGACATGAGACTCTTCGTAAAATTGTTCCCCAGAATGCACCTCATGTGGCAGCTGGAAGCTTTGTACATGTTCTCAGTACTGAGGTTGGAGACTGCTTTGGAGACCCTTCTTTCTCACACTGTAAAAATTACTGAAGTAAAGAATGAGTTAAATCTTATGCAGAGCTAATAACACTCCTTTAGAGTTGCCTCTTCTTTGGAAACATTCTCCTATGTTACCGAAATTATGCCCCCATCACTTTTTTCTCTCTTCTCTTCTTCAAGAACTGCTAAGTATCCGCTTCAAGACATAGATATTAACTGTCCTCTCTCTACTCCTTTCACAAATTTTCCTCAGCTTCTCTTTTTAGCAAGGAGCTATGGAAGTTTTTTAGTTCCTAAGTTTTGTGGTCATAGAGGGAAGGTGTTATTTCAATTCACGTGACTGGCAGCAGAATTGTGTGAGCTGTTGTATTGAAGTTTTCAAATTTAGTAGCTTTCCCTGGTCTATTCACTTCAGCTTTATCTTGAACTATTCTTTATTTACAAAATGGAACCGCTCATTTAACTTAAAGTGCATTACCTCTACTCCTTGATTTAATACCTGAAGCTTTAATTTACAAGTGCTGATTTTTAGCTTTCCTGACTGCTTTTTTAAAAAAAAACTGAGCTCTTCTGGAAGGACATTCACTCCCCTGAGGCAAGTAAACGCACCATAAGATCTATACTGAGGGGGTAAGTTGTGCATAATACCTGTTTTGATAAGCATTTATTCATGATAGAAGTAATATTCATTTATCCACAAATGTCAGTGTTACACAGAGAGACTCTGGTTACAGTATCGATTTAAATATGTGGTTTGTTGGCTATTATGTATGCCTTTTCTAACCCCCTGGCCCCACCCAAATCTCTTAAACTCAGAACTGGATTATTGCAGATAAGAAGTATGCAGTTTATAGCACCAATAAAAACCTGGGCCCAGAATCAAAGACTGATACAACAGCTCTAAAGGTTTTTGGTTGTGAGTTTTTTTTTGTGTGTGTGTGTTTTTTATTGCTGTTTTCAGTAAGCAAAGATGCTATAAAAGCCAAAGCTGCTATATTCTATACTGCACACAGGGCCTATGGCAAGGATGCAGGGAGAATATGTGAGAGGTTAAGACAAATACTTCATTTTTATTGCACCTTGAATGAAAAGAGATCTCTGACTGTAGTTCTTTAAAGTGATAAAACTCAGAAGCTCATATCCCAATTGCAATACTGCATCCATAGAAGCTTTGATCTGCAGATCTGAAGCAGGGAAAAGGCTTTTGTCTTCAACACAGGCATGGGAGGCTCATGGTGGAAAACATCAGATTAGGATGTGATAGATTTTCACAGGTTCTAAATCACTTGTGTACAGTACAGTATCCTTCCCCTCCTAATTACTCATCTTTAATCCATATGATGAGAACCTTAAGCCATTTCAAATTCATCAACCAACTTCTTAGGAGATGGAATAAGGCAGATGGACTGAATGACTACATGTCAGACCTTCAATCTTGAACAAGGGTAATGACAGATGCACTGTATAGAACAACCAAAGTCAACAAGTTTTAAACTATCTGCCATGACTAATAAGACCTGCATATGCCATTGCTGGGCATGATAAGCAATGCTTGACTCCAAAAGAACACATCAAAAACAGGCTTTAAAGGAGTCATACCGTTCAGCAGATCTGAAGCTGAGTCAGAGCTTGCTAAGATCTCTTTCAATAGGGAAGTTGTGTCTTTGTCTAGAACATACTTTTATCCTGACTTTCAAGGTGAATTGGTTGTTTAGAAAAACACACCTTTCTATCAGCTTTGCAGAAAGCATAGTGGTCTTTCTTTGTTAAACCTGGTCATTGAAAAGGTTTGGAGAGAGTAAAATGTCTACAGTATGCTCTCCACTCCATGGTGGTTATCCTGGAGGTAAAACAGATCTTTGCTCATCCTGAAGGTAACACAGATCTTTGCTCTGTTCATGATGAAGCTGGCACAGACTGAAACTGGGATCCAACTTTGTTCCACACTGATTTTTTTTTAAGATCTTGGCCAAAAGATACAAGGTCTATCTTTCTCAAATTCTGCTGTTATATATGGATTTTTATAAATATTCATTATTTATCTCTTTCACAGTGCCTTTCATCTGTATCTTCTTGTGTTGAAATTAATTACAGCATTTGTGGACTTCCTTCTATTTTGATATGCCATCGCTTCAGTAATCTTGATCAAGTTTCACATCTACATCAGACACCCTAGCACAGCTGTCCTGACCATACAAATGTTCCCACCAAGACAGAACAACAGAACAGACCCACAAGGAACAGTCACAACATAGACTCAATGCTTCTCTTCAGAAATCATTCAGAAAAAACAGATGCAAGGGTTAAAATAAGCCAGTTCCCACACACTCTTTTTCGCCTTGTCTCTGAGTTAATTATGAACAGACATGTGTAAAAGCTGGAAACTGTGGCTGGAGTTACAGAGTACTTAAGAGACACACCATTTATCAATAGTTAGAATGAGAGTAAATATTTACGCAATATTATAGAAGTCAAAAGTCTGAGCTGGCAGCTCATTAACAGGTGTTTTTCAAGCCCTCACTGTTCTTTAATCTAGAACATCTTTTAGTTTGTAGCTTTCTTCTTCTGCGGGTTAGAAGCAATATTCAGCATCATTCATTACTTTCCTTATGCTCCCATTCCCTCACATCTCTCCAAATTTCTTGCTTTTCATTAGAGATTATGCTTCTGCAAGCAAATCTTTAGCCAGACACACCTTTGCCACACAAAACCACAAGTGATATGCTAATTACAACCAAAAACTGTTTGTTGAAAGACAAACAAAGAGATTTGTGACTCAGAAGAGAATAGATCAGTGCTGGTCTGTGGTCCTTTGATATTATTTATTTCTGCTTCATAAGAACACAGAAGTACAATCTGTGGAATATCTACCCATGTCCATGGTGTAGTAGTAGTAAAAATAGTAATAATAACAATTATTATTTCTATAGAAATCATGCAGCTCTTGCATGTATTACAGTCTTACAGTTAGTTCATGCACAATCAGAATGCTGATGACCCAAGTTGCTGCATCTACCACAATTCACCTGTTAACTCGTTGTTAACTCATTGTTACAATTAAAATGACAATGTTAAGGTGACAACTGTAGGGACAGCTCTCCAATATGTCAGACCTGATTAGGAAGTTTGTATTTTCAGCAGGACTCATATTTCTATGGAGCTAGGCAGGAATGCTTCTTCATTTTAACTGCTGACTTCTTTCACACATTTCTCCTGATGGTTACAATGAAAAGATGATGCTAAAATGGCTGGGGTCACACTGACTTGCACAATGGGGTTTCTCTTGGAATAGCTCACCGTTTTTGCAAAAGGTGAGTATTACAATTTCGGTTGCAATGAGCAAAGGAACAAAAACATAAACAAGGCATATTCAGACCACGATAATGAGCAGTAACTGGCTTTACTGGAAAAGCCTCTACATAATCTGGCTCCCAGACTCAGAGCGACTCTTTTACTCCTTGCTCTCCCCAGTAATGGCCATCAGTGATTTGATCACTCCTTCACATAATGTTGCCTGCAAGCGGATCTCATTTTACAAACCAGCTTTTCTCCAGTGCCAAGAAGGTATTTAAAATCAAAAGTAAAGGGAGAAATAGTGGCATGATGGCAAGTACACTGCACTCCAGCTGCTCAGCTGGCAGGGCAGAACCTTGGGGGAAAAGGAAGCTTTTATTTTCAGTGGGTTGCTTGTACCAGGGCTTAAATACTGACTTCAGACTAGAAGGTTATATTTTAAATAGTTCTGAGTAAGACATTTGTAAATGAACACTCAAAACTTGGATCCAAGCTATTTAAGTAGTCTCTACTTCCAGTTTCTGGCAGTTTTTCTGACTTGGCTCTGATCCCTATGACTGCGCCCATCTCTATTTTCATGTCTCTGCTTGAAAAATCCTGTTTCTTATCCAAAGCACAAAAGTACTGCCTTTCCCAAAAAGCCAGTTCTGTAGTGTGTCACTTCTTCTCAGCAAGATGACTGGTTGTAAACTTAGTTGTTATTCAAACTTTTCATTTCAGAGAAGTTCAGATTCTTATTAATTTGCTTCCATCAGAAATTCAGCTTGTGAGACCTGTGATAACACACAGCCTTCTCTTATCAAAATCAAGGCACCCTGGGCTCATCCTCACTCCATATGTTATGTAATTCAGATGTTCCTGCTGGGATGGATCTTTCTGGGTATATTTATTGTTATCACAGGTTTGCCAGATGCGTGTTATGGTGGCTGCATTCCTTACCCAGTGCCTGTAAAGCAACTGCTCTTCTACTTTAATGTCCTCTGCTTTAATAACATCCATGACTAAAGTTGTCAGCTGAAGGCTTTGTAACCACAATAACTAAAAAAGTTTTTAGATTCCAGCATAAATTAAAGTGCTCAGAACAAAATATTTAACACACACACACACACACACCCCAAATATTAGAAATCTATACTAAGAAAATCATTCTGTCAAGTACAAGGGCAAGATAAAAATACTGGATAAAACATTGTATAGGTGGTGATCTGAAGTGAAAAATTCTCACTAGCAAGCGTGTGTATCGACAGGAAGCCCAGTAACACTGACCCACTGCTCCCCCTTCTGACAGGATAACATTCGCCTAAGCCTATAAGGACGAACTCTGTGAGTATACATTTATTTTGATGTAGATGTGTGATATTAAGCACATTTATACAACTGTAGAAAATAAGGCTGAAAAGGCCTTCAATTAGCTATCTTGTCCATCTCTCTGCCCCAAGACTCATTCAATCTTAAGTGTTCTTGATAGACTTTTCTTTGAAAGACTTTTTAAAATTTCCATGAGGTTTCAGAGCCTCCCGAGGTGATCTGGTCCATATCTCACCACACTTTCTGTTAGAAAATGTCCCAAAGTACCTCCTGCTTCAGCTGAGGATCACTTCCTCTCTTCCATTCCCAGTGTAACTTACTTTCTTTCTTGCCACCACCTTTTATGTATTTGAATGCTGTTGTCATATATGCCATTATGGTTTTCAACAGCAGACTAAGCTTTTCCTGTTGCTTTCCTCTGACGCAGTTTCCTAGACCTCTGATCACTGAGAACTACCGCTAGTCTTCGTGGGGACTACCCACATGCTTAAAGCTACATGTGTATTTAAGTACTATGCTGAACCAGGGACTCCATTCCTAGTGTTGCCCAAGGCTGTCAAATATATGCTGGTCTAGTTTAATTGCATGACACTTCAGTTAATGACTGCTTTGATAATAACAATCTGCCAGTTTTGCAAATGTCTTTAAACTTGTAACTGCAGGTAAAAACTACCATATTTTGCTGGTGAAGGACAACCAATAACAAATTGTTGTGAATGTCGTCTACCCAACCAGCAGGCAGTGTTTAAATTACAGTTTCGTAAAGTATTTCATTAACAGTGCAGGCATGAACAGTGTGTATTGGAAACTGGTACTCTTAATATGCCTAGAAGCAAATTATTTTGCCAATAAAAAGCTATGTCCAATACCTAATGCTTACTGAGACACTGATGCACACACATATCCCCATCCTCATCAATAAAGAGGTTCGATCCCCTCCATTTGAGTACAGAAAATGTGGCAGACAGATTAGCATCTGTGGTAGCTAATGCATGCCAAGGATATGCAATCAAGCAAAACATAAAGAAATCAACAAGCCAATACACGCACATAAAATATTATAATGAAAACTTAGGAAGATAGAGACCAAGTGGGAAGAAGATGGAATGGAAACAGAGACTAAGCAATTGCCAGAGTCAAGAGCTTACAGGAGGGAGGGGAGTGAACTATGGTTGGGTTGGTGTTACAGGGACTATTAGGATTACATGCTCCTATTTCTGTTTTGTTTACTTTGCTGTAGCTATTTGCAGTGTCAGTGGAATCCTTCAGCTTTTCCTAAAACAAACGCACAGTGTCTGCACAACTGAACAATAACAAACTAGTGAAAAAAGATCTGTATCTAGAAGCAATACAAGTAAGTGTACAATAAAAGATCAGGATGTACAGTTCCTAACATATAAACAACTTAGCAATAAACAAGCATATGATCAAATACAAGAGAATTGTTTGTTATGTACTTGTGTGCATGTGAAATATTCACAGAATATTTCTGTGTCAAGTATTCAGGAACCGTTAGGGAAAACTGTGAACAGTATTTTAAAGAATTAGATAACATATGCTAAAAGTGTCCCTTCAATGCATTTTTTAATACTTTACCTAGGATCTGCATTTTTAAAACATCAGTGGGAAAACACAGTCAACATTCATTTGTGGAATATATTCTAAAGATGCTCTGATTTGAACACATACCCATCTCTTCATGAAAGAGCTTCCTGATTTCGTGACCACCTCTTGTGATTCCTCCGATGAACATTAAGTCACAGTTTAATCACAGCATCAGTTCGAACATGGCTGCATCTGTAGGGCATAATTGTAAAGGGAATCTTAGGCTGCAGTTGCATTCATTCTAGTAATGGGTTTAATAGGCCAAAACACTGAAGATGGCTGCATCTCCTGCTTAGCTGCTTCCCACAAAGAAAACACTTGAAGAGCATTTAATCTTATCCTATTTTTCCTACCTTCCTTCTACCCAAACTATGCAGATGAAGAAAATTCTTACAAATTAATTCAATGAAATCAGTTGTTGATATAAAATCATCAATTCCCATGAAATCACTGCAGCTGAAGATGAAATTGGCCCGTGTGGTTTTGTTGTTTCAAAAATAAGTGCAGCAATAATTAATAGCAGCAATAGAATTTATCATGGTGACTTCGGGCTGTGGGGTTTGATCCTCCACATTTTGGATGATAAGTGATTGCAACTTCTCCATCGTATCTGTGAGGATGGTAAACAGGTTTACTTAGAAAAGGAAAAGTAAATATAATTGTGTAAGACATATACACGAGCCACTTCCTTACTGTGTTGTTCTTCCTCAATGGTATTGCTCCTATGCTTCTGCTGACACATCCAAGTCTTAAGAGAGCATCACAGAATGACTTCACTACTCTGGCCTGCTTCTGAAATGTGGCAATATGCATGGCAATGTCTCTTTGGGGGACTCAGGTTCACGATAATAGGAAAACATATGAATTCTTTAGTTTCCTGAGGTCCTCTCAACTTCTCCACTGCCTGGTAGAGTCTCCTGAGTGCTGTACCTCAGGCTGGTTGTCTGGCGTCAAAATTAGACTGCAGGCTTGACTGTTAAAAATCCATACTACATCTGGAATAATGAGACTGGCAGAACTGAGGGACATTGCCAGTAGCACTGAGCAGAAAGGGCAGCATCTTCATTTGCAGTTTTCCCAGCAGTGCTATGCAGATGTCTATGCTGTGCTATGCTATACTATGCTATGCCATGCTACGTTATGTTATGCTATGCTATGCTATGCTATCTGATGTTGCAGGCCAGCATCAACTTTCAGCATCTCACCAGTGTTGGCTTTTGAGACATATTTGGACTTCTCACCTGCAAGATGTACCCATGGTGTACCTGAGAAGCTGGAGATCAGTGAGTAGAGCTATTTATTTGTTCTAAGTGGAACCTGAAACTCCTTGAGAAGGCAACTGCAAAACACCAAGACCTTCCAGTAACAGGTACTGGCACAAACATTCTGTCTGGAGATCCTCCTCTTTAGAAAATCAGCAGATACAGCTCGACACATTAACTGGTAATGCTGAGTAGTAGTAGCTCCTGCATTATAGTGATATTTGTGAGAAAACAGATCTCTTTAGGTTTGAGAGAAAAGCTTAGGACAAGGAACTGTTAGACCAGAGGTAGTTTAACAGCTTCTAGGGTTGATTTTAGAAAGTGAGAATCCTGCTTTATGGAATAAAAATTCTGAGCCAGAATTCCTCACTGAAACGGAAAAGAAAGATGTCACCAAACAAAATAAACTGTATGGAGTAGATGATGATATTCTTGATTACTCTTTGTACACATGATTATGTAGGGTGCACCCATACGTGCACTATTGATCCCAGAATAATGAATCCCACATAGGACTTCCTATCCAGAACAACAATGTGGACAGTTTTAAGGTTAGTCATGCCTGTTTTCACAGACTCAAGAAAAGACAGGGTATATGCTAGCTAAAATTCCAGGGTAATCTATCTGCTGATCTAACTCCTGTGGAGTCTTTCAAGAGAAAACTTGCCAATGCATACCCATGTGTTGAGTTACCACCAAGCATTTAACAATGATGAAATAGCTTATTCTGGCATATGCTACCCATAAAACGCTTGTAATTAACTCCAGGAAAAAATGCACTAAACTTTAAGACATCAAAAACAGAATAACTCTTCTTTAGCTGTGAGGGTACTGGGAGATCCAGTTGCAGGAGTGTTACTTGAAACGGTATGGCATGGCTGTCATCACAGAATCACAGAATCACAGAATTTTCAGAGTTGGAAGGGACCTCTAGAGATCATCTAGTCCAACTCCCCTGCTAAAGCAGGATTGCCCAGAGCACATTACTCAGGACTGCATCCAGGCGGGTCTTGAAAATCTCCAGAGAAGGGGATTCCACAACCTCCCTGGGCAGCCTGTGCCAGTGCTCTGGCACCCTCACTCTAAAGAAGTTTTTCTGTGTATTTGAACGGAACTTCCTGTGTTCTAACTTGTGCCCATTGCCCCTCGTCCTGTCACTGGGAACCATTGAAAAGAGCCTGGCTCCATCCTCCTTCAACCCACCCTTTAGATACTTGTACGCCATAATAAGGTCTCCCCTCAGCCTTCTCTTCTCCAGGCTAAAGAGTCCCAGCTCTCTCAGCCTTTCCTCATAAGGCAGATGCTCCAAGCCCTTAATCATCTTAGTTGCCCTTCGCTGGACTCGCTCCAGCAGTTCCCTGTCCCTCTTGAACTGGGGAGCCCAAAACTGGACACAGTATTCCAGTTGTGGCCTCACCAGTGCAGAGTAGAGGGGGAGAATGACCTCCCGCGACCTACTGGCCACACTCTTCCCTATGCAGCCCATCAACCTCATCGAAGAGGTTGATGACAAAGAGAGCTTGTTTAGTGACTATCGATACATGCGATGGAGGTCACTGATGCCAGGACACAACCTGAAAGCTACGTGGGCTACCAATGGGAAAATGTCCCTAGTTAATGTGGGTAGCGTTTGCTAACTTGGCTCATCAAAGGATTTTCTTTCTTCACATAGCATCAGTTCAGCATTCCTAGGCTCCATTTAAGACGAATGTTCTTCACCCAAAATAGTTTCCTTAATGTGTTGAGAGGGAGAATGGTTGCCTTCTCACACATCAAGCACAATGTGAAACACTTATGCTAATGCAGTCAGCTGCAATTCCAGTATCTCTGCACCACATGAAATCACACAATTAGCCCACTCCATATGCCACACTTCTAATAACTTCCATCAAGATAGCATAGTTCAGCTTCCCTTCAGTTCAGTAGGAACTTTCTCAATGACTTCAAATGTCACAAGGGCTAAGCTGCCCTTCTGCAGTAAGGCAACATGACAACAGTAAAATAACATAACAATAATCACTTCAACCCATTGAGGTTGTAAGAAAGTATTACACACTCATCAGTAAAGCTCTTTCCGTATGCCTATGTAAAGAAAGGGACTCAAAATACAGTTATTTCAGATATGAATATGAATAGAATATTTGCACTGAAATTACTTTGGAAATGACTGGAACAAAAGCAATACAGCTCACAAACACTGAATATCCATTTAATATCCATTTTGAAATGAGCTATAACTGGCATAAACAGCATATTTTACTCAAGAAATGAGGAGAAGTCAAAAAGCTTCACAGCACATTTTACTTGCTAACTGAAATGGCACAGAAGACATTCTTGTTGCCCTCCCTATAGCCAAGTATTTTGAGGAGGGGTGATAAGCGAGTATTTATGGAGTTCCCCTTGTCTGTGAGTACCTTACATCTTTTTTTTGACTTTTAAATAATTTGCTTCAACCTTTTTATTAAAATGTGAGAGTTTCATACCTATTCACAATTCTTGGTGAATTGCCTGCCTCACAATTCTGAGGCAGCTGTCCTTAGACATGTGATTTTATTTGCACAAATAATACACTGATATATGCCCCATATCACAACAATTATGCACACTTCAAACTTTATATAAGTTACTAACTGTATGAGAAGGAAAACAGGAGAGAGCTTTAAGTCAGCTCTCACATGAGCGTATTAACCTGTGAGCCTGGTCTGCAACATAAGCGTGGTCAGTGCCTGCCAACATTGCCACATTGAAATCTCAGCCCTCTATAGGTGACTTTATTGTCAACAGTAACCAGAGATGGAAAACTCCCATGAAAACCAGATTCATCTTTCATCTTTAGGAAAAGACCTCTAAATTTTTACTTAATAAGGCTTTCTCTAGTCTCAGTTAAATGACCTGATTTGTTTCTTAATAACAGGGAGGAAGAGTATTTTTTAAATCCTGCTTGCTGATGCTGCAGTTTGGCAGGGAAGGAGGTGTGCTCAGTAGAATGGTTATTTGTTCTAAAACAAAACAGTAACTGGTGGCTCTGCTGAAGTGATGATGGACACTACTCACTCATGTCTACAACTCAGAGCAAAACTGAAACCCCCAGGAGCCCAGGAAGAAGGTAAGGTGTGCATCTCCATTTGTGCTTACCTGCTCACTGGATGACTTATTTGGTACACCAGTTTAGTTCACTGGGTCCACCCAAGGCCTACAGACCATGGGTAACTCACACGAGCTCAGCTCCACTAGCAAATAAACCGTGTTCACTTTTTCAGCTCCACCAATTTCAGTAGCATGGATAAATGTGAGCAACCTGTGAGTTATGTGCGCACAGCATGAAATGAACTTTTGTATTATGTATGTGAGAAAATGAAACTACTCTTCAAGCTCCACTACAATGCAAATACCTTTAACACAAAAATATGCTCAGACCATCACAGATGACAAAAGCTGTACCAGGGACTAGTTTGGGCAAGGGCTAAGATTTAAAAGGCTTGAATTTTCTTAAAATAATGATCAATCAGTTCTCTAGCAAAGACAAGAACACTGAAGGTCTGTTTGTTGTTTCCTTTGCTACAGTCTCGTAAAGACTTCAAACTGTAATTTTTGGCATGACTATGTCAGAGAAAATCCCACAAGCAGACACAAAAATATGAGAGTGCCTTATGCCGTTCCCTTTTATTAGCCCTGTGCCTCACCCACTTGGTTATTCGCACATGCAGCAGCGAGAACTAGGAAGCCCATCTTAGCTGGCTCTTACATTATGTTCTGTAATGGCAAATTGCAGTGCCTCTCAGCTACAGTAAATTATGTCAGCTTTTCTTTTCAAGACAGGTAACTTGAAAATTGAAGTAAAAAATATGGGATAGTCTAACCAAGCCCAGGATGTAAAGTAGAAAAGGCTACAAAATTTTACTTTTGCTTCAGCTTCATGCTGATGTCATTCTAGTGACTTCACTGTAATTACTGGACTTCTGCACTATTATGAGAGCAGAATCTATTTCCCAAGGACAGGGTTTTTTTTGGTAGCAAACTGGTTTTACTCCAGGAATCTGGTCTATAAAGCCCTTCCCTTGATATATTTACATGGCTATAAGCAAGTCAGAACATTTTTCTCAGGAGTGAATTGCAGCCAGCAAAAACACAGCCCTAGGCCCATGCTGAAGTGGGTAGGATTTTAAAAATTTCTGCAGCAGTTAGTGGTTAGGCACATAAAAACACTCCACCCTCCTGCCTCAGGCGAGAGAGAATACGCAGACAGTGCAGAGTGTATTTCATGCGTCAGGATACATCATTTGGCTTTACACAAGATCAACAGATTTCAGAAAAAATGAGAGAAGGCGGTAATGCGTATGTGCCTTAAGACTTAGTATCTTGACTAACATTTCAGTTACTCATTGGCAATGTTTAGGGGGAAAAGGTCTGGCCGTTGTGCCCAGCAAGCTGTTAAATGGGAAGCTTTGTGATGCTTCTGGCACCCTGGAAGATAAGAACCCATAAAGGCCAAACTGGAGTCTCTAAACCCAAAGTCAGTATCCTTTACTACTACTCTCTGCTTTGGCTTTGCTACTACAGATGATGCCCATAGGGAAATACAACGTGTTCTTGTCCTACCAGTGCTGATATGTGAGCCTTAGTGCTCTTCTGGTAATATAAGATTAATGAAAGAGAGGATACATAGATTTTATTTCAATTTACTTCAATTGTGCAGACAAACTGGTGTAAACTGAAAAAAAACCAATCTAATCACTAAAATGTCATCATAGAAACACCAAAGAAAATAAAATCAGGAAGCACATTTTTTTTCTGGTTCTTTGGGGAAACAAGTTTCTCTGAAGAGAAGCATTATGTTCAGCAAACAGAGCTCAATAATTTTATTACCCAGTGCACAATTTCCTATGCATTTTTTCTTTTGTTTACTCCAAACTATTCTGATCACAAAAGGAATAAAAAAAATAATCAAACAATAGCATTATAGTACTTAATAAAGACTACTGCAATGAACTTGCTAGCTGTGTGCACATATCAGCGAGCTTAACTGAATAGTATGAGAAAGGCTCCACAGTGTGCCATAAATACGCCAGTATCAATAACACATGGATAATCTCTTTTCCTCAAGGGAAACAGATGTGCACCTTTTCAGAGGAAGGTTTTAGTCTGACTCCTGTTTGCCATCATTAAGTTGTGGGTAAAATAATATCCATCACTATTAGGTTTCTGCAATAAAAGTATAGCTAAATGGATAGCTAAACTGGATATTGACTGATGACGCTCTAGTTCCCAGCTCCATCAGGAGTCACTTGCCAGATCTTGGACAAGTCACAGTTTTGCAGTACTACATGTAAACACCAAGTAAATGTGGTAAACACAGCTAAACGCTTAATACCAACCTGAAACACAATCTCTTCCTAGAGTGATTAACCACCAGTGAATACCGATGATAATACTTCCTTTTACCTACTCTATGTGTAGTACATTAAACTCATAAAGCCAATGTGGGGAACTATCTTTCTATATTCGCAGTCTCAAGCAGACTGTAATCCTCACTTGGGGTGGGGCATGTGGGCGTTGCTCTAATAAAGTAGCAGTGATAATGCGCAGGGTGACTTTTTCATGTGTTATGTTCCTGTAAAATCTTACTGGAATCTCAGCTGGCAAATGATCTAAACCCTCAAACTTTGTGTTGTTCTTGTGCAACTCAACTGTTAACATGTCTGTACAACAGAGCATGAGTAATTTAAAGCAGGGACCATCCTTGAGACAGAAGTAAATATGTTGCGAACTTGGAGACGTGCCATCTCAAAGCTCCAGTGTATCTGAGATCCAACCCACTTTATAAATTTGCAGCAGAAATTCTATTAGCAGTCTTACTGTTGCACTCGAGTCCATTTTTACCTTACTAAAAAATTAAAATATTTATGACATTAAGTTAGTTGCGGGTATTAAAAAAAAGGGGGGGGGATAGCTTTAAAAAATGCTCCAAACTGCCTCAACAGTTGAGGTATTGCGTGAGTTTTTTCGCTAGATGGTTATGACTGATCATACAACTTAGTCACATAATCTCACTTCCCACATTTGCTGCTGAGAACATTATTTCTAAATCGATTTCACCCACAGTCAAGTCCTGTAGAAGCAGTAATCTAAAGTCCCCAAGTCCTCAGATTTCACAAAGTGACTTGTTCTAGATGGACTTTGAATGCTTAGATACTTTTTACTGTAAGAGAAAACAAGGTTGCTGATGATATCTCTGTGAAATTCTATTTGAAGTGAGTGAATCTGTGGATACTTATGGTCAAAAGCACAGCAACTGCTAACATATTACCACACCTATGCTCAGTGCTCACTCACCTCTCGGTGCAAGAGTGTATCTTGTCTCAATACAGATGGCAGTTACACAAGGCAAAGAGAAAACTGAGCATCCTCTTCTGTCGTAAGGAAGAACCAGGCAGGAAATTAAATGCATTTCTGCCACACAAATTAAAGACATAATCTCGCAAGAGCATGCTGGTGTATGTATTCCATGTGCAACAGGCAGCACGGCCCTGTGAGGCCTCAGTGCACAGCGTGGAGCAGTTCGGCTGTGGGCAGTGCTGGAGGAACCACTGTGGGCTGGGAGCTGTCATCGCTATGGCTTCCGCAGCTCATTGTCTCAGTCCTCACTGTTATATTGGAAAAACACTTTGTACAA
The DNA here is from genome assembly GCF_965231255.1 of Vanellus vanellus. NCBI lineage: Eukaryota > Metazoa > Chordata > Aves > Charadriiformes > Charadriidae > Vanellus > Vanellus vanellus. Next base: position 14,268,395 of record NC_138912.1, on the reverse strand, counting down.
AGCAGTTTTGAGAAACGTAAATCCACGTGGGGAAGCCAGGCCTGCAGCATGGAAGGGAAGTTTGCTGTAAAGATACGAAAGTCACTACAGTTGGGACTACTGGTCACAATCACAATCTACCTGCCTGTTTTTCCAGTCAAATTTCTTCATTTTTACTTCTTTCTCCTTCCCTCACAACCTAGAGAGCGCTGTTCAGATCACACTTCTGGTGAGTTCTTCAAGCACAGCTTTTCCCCTTCTGTGAGGAGACTGCCTGAGGTGGAAGTGGTGGGCAGTCTGAGGTGGAGAGCTGTGGTTCCCCTCACTGTGCCGAAAGCGCAGGCCTGGGCATGCCCCACCATTCATGGTGGAGACCGCTCTATGTTGAGGCTGGAGCGCAGGGACGCTTGCAGCGATATTGTTGGGCCTTGCACGCCCCGCTGCAACAGATGTGTGTACGAGGTTCCCAGAGATGCCCCGCACAGGGGGCTCAACAAGCCCTGCTCTGCCCAGAAGCTTTACGACAGCGCCGCCCGACCCCACATTTACCGCCCGCCCGACCGTATGAACAACCTTCGCGCGCCCGCCCACCGCTTTCCACTAAGCGCAGGCGCAAAGCAGCCTGCGCCGGCTCGGGACGGTGCCGCGCGCGCGCGCAAGCGCACTGCCGGTGGGCCGCCCCTTTCCCCCGGCAGCGGGAGATTGAAGCGCTGAGGTCGGTGAGGCGTTGGCGGTTTTGGGGAGAGCTCGCTCCGTTCGGCTCCGTTCTCCTGGTGTCTGAGGGCAGCGGGTTTCGTTCCCCACGGCTGAGTGATGTTGGGGTAGAGCGGGGAGGGGAGAGGGTCCCTCAGGGCTGCCTCCTTGCTTGACCCCCACCCAGGGCCCTGGCGCAGCTGGCTCCTAGGGGCGGACTAGGTCTTGCTGGGGCTGCGGGCCCTGTGCTCCGTGAGGGGCCTCCCCTCGTTCCGCGGCCTGTGAGCAGCCTTTGGCTTGGGATGTGATTGCTGTGCTCCGTGTCCAGGGTGTCTCTTGGCCCTCCAGGGTGCGCGGTCATCTCAGGAAGGGCTCCCCAGACCTGCGGCTCTGCTTGTGGGCTGCCCAGCCTTCTTTCTGCTTCTCTGTAGGGTGGAAAAGTAGCTAGGGAAAACTTGTAACTGAGTGTTAATACAGCCTGTGGTGAGAGAACGTAAAAGGACCGAGTGCTGTTACATAATGTAGCTATAAGCAGGAAAACTGAGGTAGGTAGCATCAGGAACTTAACCAAAGTGCAAATTCAAGTAAGTACTGAAGTGCAAAATTGTCTTTTCTCCTTCTAGCCCAAGTTTTCCTTATTTGCTGGACAGAATTCTTTTTCTATGTGATAAATATCATCACTGCTGAAAATGTAAAGGATTCTTAGGCTGAGATACTGGGGAAGGATTTAAGTGTGCAGGAGAGCTATGTGAATGCTGCCAAACAGGGAGCTGAAGTAACAGCATTAGTGAACCATTACAAGAAGTATTCCTTATAGTCATCGTCATTTAAAGACTGCATTAGAATGTAAAAGCAGAAAGTCACAGGATTTCTTTTGAAAGAGTAGAACAAGTCTGTTGAAGCTAGCTCTTAGGCTTGACTTTGTTCTGTAAGATTTATTACATATTTATAACACACTATATATGTAGCCATGATGTAGCATTTTTCTAGACTCTTGCTTACATTAAGAAATAATAGTGATAACTTGCATTATAGATGATGAGTGCTGTGTGTTCCAGTTTAATTGATAGATTCCTAAAATACCCAGTTAACTAGACTTTCTTTACTAAAACCTGTTTGTTTTTTTTTTTAATAGAGTACCATATGTTGAATTTTGAACAATGGGGGGAATGTTGACTTGTAAGATAAATGAGGACCTGCATCCTTTGGAATAGAGCCAGGAAGACTGGGGTTGCTGGGTTAGTAAGGCTTTGGTATGTTTCATTTCTGAAGACGAAGCCCCTTGTGCCAGTCTTGTGTTGCCTAGTGACTTGTTTGCAGGATTTTATTTTTAAGAGGCTTTTGTTTTGAAACCCCTAATTGCAATTTGCAGGTAAACAGAGGTGTAGCTGATGATTTTCCAGCTGCATTTTGGTCATTAGCAGGTGGTTCACAAGTGCTAAACTAAGTTAAACATTGCCAAATCAATTTGAAGTTGGTACCTGCTGAGAGGTATGGCTTATCATTTTAATTAAGGAACTTTTCTGAGTGAACCGGGGATGCTTACTTTTAATCTAAAATTCTACTTGTGAGAGTAATTACTTTTTTAAACAGCATCCCCAGAAGGATCAAATGAGGCAGTGGATTATTTTCACAAACTGGGTGCCCAATTATTTTGTTTTATAGAAAAGATTAATTGTTTATGCATGTGGCCAACAGAAATCTTCTGGCTCCCAACAATCCTTTTATCACTACTTGGGATCCAGTTAGATGAAAAGACTGGTTCTTCACAACCTGGTTAGTAAGGATTATTCCTTTGACTTAGACAAGCAGTAAGGGTCATTCAGGTTAAGGAAAATACAGTTTTGTTTGGAGTGAGCTTTTTTTGATGACTTGTTTCAATTTTGCAGGATCTGACCTTGGATTTATAGGCATACTATAATGTGTTTGAATGTTTCATATGTTGCCTTGGTTTTTTTTAACACTTGAAAGAGGATATAAGATAGGAAAAAAATATAATGGAGAATATCGGTAAGACTTTTCATAATATTTTTCATCTTTTAAAGAAAAAAATTGATAGATATTTATGAGTGAGCAAAAAATAATATACAAAATTCATAGTAAGGTAGTTTATACCCGTTCGTAGTGTCAGTCATCCTCTTGAAGAAAAGCCATTCACAAAGCAAGATGCTACTTAACACATAAAACAGTTGTGTAACTTATGCAGATGTCTTTTTGAACTTAACAATTAGAAAATAAGCCTTAGTATTCCTTATTAGAGCTTTTTACTGGTTTCTGCAGCCATGTGTCTTGTTATAATCAGGTGAAAATGGCACCATACGGAATTCATTCTGTCTTTTAACAGAAACTGCTATCCATCTTGAGATGGAAGAACCAGTGCTTGATAAAATGACATCTTTGTGCCGTACTCCAAAGGATTCTGGGACAGCAGCTCCACAGGGGACTAGTTCAGGGAAACAGGTATGAGAACTTGTTTTTCCAATAATGTGGCTCCTTGTAGTAACAAAAATGCTTGTGAAATCATCAAGTAGTCAGAAATCACTGAGATACTGTTTGCTGGAAGACTAAAGATTGGTAGCTTATACCCATAGCTACAAGGCTGTCCAGGTAAGGAATGTGTTTAGTATACTTTGCTCTGAATATGCAAATTTTTGCTGTCATACGAAGTGATGTAGTAATATACCCCAAATGCCATACTAATAAATTTGAATACTATTTAGGGCTTGTGGTGGGTTTTGTTGGTGTTGGTTTATTTGTTCGGGTTTTTTTAAGATGTCATCTTCAATTTTCTTAAATCCTAGTTTTCTGTGTTGCTGTGTTTACAGAATGACTTCCTGTGACTTTTGCTTGAACAAAGTACACTGCTTTCAGTTTGTATATTCTCCATAACACTCCCAATTACTTTGGTGTCCATCCTAGCATGTGTTATGGTGATGCTGTCATTGCTCAGCATCCGGACCTATGCTGGATAGGCCTAGTTTGCAGGTGTTCCTTAACTAATCCCTCCCATATTTTAGTATATTTTGACAGGTAAAAATGTTAGACAAAGATTATAAAAAAAAAAAAAAAACCAAAAAACCTGTTAACTTATTTTGCAGGAAAAAAATCACGTTTTACATTTTATCAGTGAAGGATCTCAAAGCATGAAGAAGACATTTATACAGATCACTTCTAATACTCTCAAGTAGAATACAGATGTTTTATACCAGTGCTAAGACAGAAAGTGTGTGTGTGTGGTGGGATGGAACAGCAAAAAAACCCCAACCCTTATCTCCACTAAACTAGAGGGGGAAATTGAACTTGATGGAATAAAGTCAGCCCGGTTGAGATATGCTATGTATCTTCTGCACAAAGACTAGATGAGTAGGTTTGCCTCAGTAGAATACAGGATTTGCTCCTAGCAAACATGGAGGTACATCTTTCCATATCTTGCAGCTGTGTGTGCAAATACATGTGAAAGGAAGAAGTTTGTTCAAGTTTGAAAGCTACAGAGAGAATTAGGAAGTCTGGCTTTACAATGATCTTTACATTACACACATGACATGTTCTATGTAAATAATAACCAGGATAAACAGTTCTTTGAAATCTGATCAAAAATTAGATTGTTCTGATCCTTCTGTTCTTCTGGTTTTGTTTTGGTTTTTTTTGTAGTCAATGAGTGCAGCTCTGAGGGAGCGATTAAGGAAAACAAGGCGTTCATTTAATGCTAATTTTACAGTGGCGAAGCGGCTCAAAATAGATGCTGAAGAAAAAGACTGTGCTGATGCTGACAAAGTGTGCCTGCCAAAGACAAGTACAGATTGTTCCAGACTACAAGATGGTTCTGAAAACCTGGAAAGAAACAGCACTGGACATACATGTTTCAAAAGTCCCTCACAGGAGAATGGTCTCTGTGGATCAGCAGAGAATTCTGATGTGCTACAAGTTGATCTTAGTCAGCAACAGTCCCTGGAAGAAAAAGTAAGGCTGGCGAAACAAGTGCAAGAGAAGGAAGAACTACTTCGAAGGCTCAAACTGGTTAAGATGTATCGATCTAAGGTGAGGCAAACCTCTGAAAAAGCACTTTTAAGTCATTCTTTGAAGCGTAACCCTCACTTATTAATATAAGCAACAATACTGAATCACTTTTTTTTTTTTTTCGCGTGGTGTTTGTGTCTTGTCTCAGGCATTTTATAAATATAGATCAGGGTATCAAAAAACCCACATTTCAGCAAATGACAAATATTTTTTTTTGTTTTGTCCCAATTTCAGAACAACCTGTCTGAACTGCAGGCTTTGATAGTGAAATGGAGAAGTAGTACCCAGCTGATGCTGTATGAACTTCAGTCAGCCTTTTCTGCAGATGGCAAGAAAGTGAGTCTCACTCAGCTGATAGATACTTTTGGATTAGAAGACCAGTTACTGCACTACAGCAGAACAGAAGAAGACTTTGTAGACACATAATCTACAGGTGCAAAGCTTTCAATTAAACACACACAAGCGCAGAAAAGACTGAATGAACTCTGATAACATAAGAAGTGTTGATCAGACAGTGGACTTCATGCATTAAGGTTAGGAGGTTTTCTCAGGAGATATTTCTGAAGCTATGTACTCAGATACAGTAGGCACTGTAAAAGGCATTACTTAATGGAAAAGATTGAACTCGTGCTCTTTTGGAAAACCTGGCTTAGTAACTTGATCAGTGAATAGTTATTTAATAAAAATAAAATCAAATGAAGTCATACTTTAACAGGTAGAAGGCGGTCCATTATTTGATTAGTCTTTGCATGGTTACTTGTCTTGAAGTAATGAACTCAAATTAATTGTCATTTCTGTTGATGTTCAGATGGGGACGAATTTAGTTCCTTGTTCACAGATTTACAAATGTCTTCCTGCTGACAGCATTTTGTGAGTTAAGTAAAGATAACTATTTTTCACGTTGTTAATATTCTGAAGCTGTAATGAAATGTTCTCAATAGCTTTAATTATTACTGAGGGAAATGTGCCATAATGCAGTCATTTTCAGATACTGGTCCCAACCATTATCTTCAGGGAAGCTGTCTCTTAAGCATTCTGCCACAGCCTGAGATAATAGAAGGGAAGGCAAGAAAATTGCAGCCAACATCTGCCTACTCTACTACTTCATGTGAGAACTAAGTTGTTTTCTCTCTTCAAATAAAAATAAATAAGAAAAACAAGGCCTTGTCTAATGGTATTGCTTCAAATACAGCATAATGAAGCTGAATAAAACTTCAGCATTTCATTTATCCTCCAATAAATGTTGTCTTTTTAAAATGTTGTTTTAATCAACTTGAAATTGCTTATTTTCTCATGATGGCCTATGCATATAGTGTGGTGACTTCTCCTTGCTTTTATTCTCCTTAAAATCATTGCTCGTCAAGTGTAACAGTATGTAAGTCTACTCTGCAACTCTCCATGTCACAAATATTGTTTTATATGTGATCACATTCCTTATTGGTTGTACCTTAACTGCCTTGTTTACAGGTACCATTTCCTGTTTCCTTAATAAGTGAGTAATTTCTTACATATCTCAAGGGAAAGAAAACCAAAGAAAACAGAGACCCTTTTAACATTGATAGGGCTCATTAGACTTAACTCTGTACCCACAACTTGCTCTTAAGAATACTGAATGTTGCTGTCCATAGAAAATTAATGAAGAACAACCTTTATTTGTAAGACACTATTTCTTCTGCCTCTTTAGGTTAATAAAAAAAAAAGATGATGGTGCCTGGTGAAGGGGATGGTTCTCTTTCCTGAGATCTCTGGCATATTTGGAGCTCTGTTAGTTTCAGGGAAGTTTGAGGAGGAAGAAGAAAGTCTTGCAAGAAGAATGGAGGTGTAATTAGAATCCTTACAGACCCCAGTTAGAGATGGTAAAGCCAAAAAGGAGCTGGTGTACAAGATCACAACAGAAGTAGCCTTCTGTACAAGTGTAGAAATCTGTTAAACTAAGGTATCAAAGCTATTAATGCTTTCACAAGGGAATAAGTTTAGATTTTATGTGAATTTATGAAATAGGAGAAGAATCTACACACACCATGGAAGAGGGAAATTAAAATCAGTGAGAAGGCCTGAGTAAGTAGATCAGTCTCCAGCAGTTGTTAATTTTATCAAGGGTTCTTTATCTTTCTTAGCTGTCTTGGAGAGATCTAGCATGATAATACACTGCATATCATTGTGAATGGGTGGGAGATAGCAGCAACTATTTCAGGAGGCCAGATGCTTCAAAAACTTGTTTTCCTGTGATTCTGCCAGTGGCAGCATAAAATCACAGAAGGGTAGGGGTTGGAAGGGACCTCTGGAGATCATCTAGTCCAACACCCCTGCTAAAGCAGGTTGGACAGGATTGTGTCCAGGCAGGTTTTGAATATCTCCAGAGAAGGAGACTCCACAGCCTCTCTGTGCAGCCTGTTCCAGTGCTCTGTCACCCTCAAAGAAGTTTTTCCTCCTGTTCAGATGGAACTTCCTGTTTTTCAGTTTGTGCCCATTGCCCCTTGTCTTGTTGCTGGGCACCACTGAAAAGAGCCTGGCCCCATCTTCTTGACACCCACCCTTTAGGTATTTATAAGCATTAATAAGATTCCCCTCTCAGTCTTCTGCGGGCTAAACAGACCCAGGTCTCAGCCTTTCCTCATAAGAGAGGTGCTCCAGTCCCCTGATCATCTTTATAGCCCTCTGCTGGACTCTCTCCAGTAGTTCCTTGTCTTTCTTGAACTGGGGAGCCCAGAACTGGAGACAGTACTCCAGATGTGGACTCACCAGGGCAGAGTAGGGAGGAGGATAACCTCTCTTGAACTGATGGCCACAGTCTTTTTAATGCACCCCAGGATACTATTGGCCTTTTTGGCCACAAGGGAACATTGCTGGCTCGTGGTTGACTTGTCTACCATGACTCCCAGGTCCTTCTCCATAGAGCTGCTTTCCAGCAGGTCAATCCCAAACCTGTACTTATGCATGGGTTTATTCCTCCTTAGGTGCAGGACCCTGCACTTGCCCTTGTTGAATTTCATTAGATTCCTCTGCACCCAACTCTAGCATGTACAGGTCTCGCTGAATGGCAGCACAGCTTTCTGGTGTGTCTGCCACTCCTCCCAGTTTTGTGTCATCAGCAAACTTGCTGAGGGTACACTCTGTCCCCTCATCCAGGTCGTTGATGAATATTTTGAACAAGACTGGACCCAGTACTGACCCCTGGGGAACACTGATAGTTACAGGCCTCCAACTATGTGCAGCTGATCACAACTGTCTGAGCTCTGTCATTCAGCCAGTTCTCAATCCACCTCACTGTACACTCATCTAACCCACACTTCCTAAGCTTACCTACGAGGATGTTATGGAAGACAGTGTCAAAAGCCTTGCTAAAGACAAGGTAGACAACATCTACTGCTCTCCCCCCCATCTACCCAGCCAGTGATGCCATCACAGAAGGCTATCAGATTGGTCAACCATGATTTCCCCCTGGTGAATCCATGTTGACCACTCCTGATAACCTTCTTTTCCTCCACATGTTTTTCCCCACAGCTACTGGTGGCTGTGAGTAATTATGCTGTCAGAAGCATCAGCAGCTTTCAGGACTGGGCCAGGTAGCACACGTCATGCCAAAGCGTGTCTTCCTCTTCTCAGCAACATACACCTGTGCCATCACAGATGTAAATATATTTAAAACAGCAAAATGAAGTCAAAGCCACAGATGTGAATTTTAGTAAATGCAAATTCATGGATTTCTTGCAGTACTTCACCTTTAAAATGTTCTACAATTGCATATTGCAGACTACGGATATACAAATACACCTGTTCTATCAGTCTACAATTTCTTGTACCCTTTGTTTTCTGTAATGAATTATATGGTTTATATAATCCAAACAGCAGAAATACACCTCATGAACTGAAATATAAAGGGGATAAGATAGATATAAAATGTACAAAACACACAAACGTATCTTTCAAACAAGTTATTTTTAAAGAAATTACAGAAGAAATCGTGTGTGGAAAGAAAAGTTCAGGGAGAAAAGGTAGATGTCCAGGCTCTTTTTCTTAAACAAGACCATGGTATTGTACATCTACCTGGGCTCTGATTTTTAAAGAACAGGGAATGTTCCTGATCTCAGTCTTTCAACTTCTGCCTGAAGAATTTCAAACTGTTCTTCCTGTTCCTTTACAAGATCCTGTAGGTGTTTCTGCTTCAAAATCTCTCGGTAATGCTGCTTTGCAATCTTTTCAGAAACATGCTGTGTGTCTGCATAGAACAAAATATAAGGGTTAGCCTGTACTTGTAGGGGATGCATAGCCTAAATTTATATTGTACCTGTCCTGGGGTTATACCAGGTTCTGTATAAAATAGGCAAGCATTTTAAAAAAGGCTCACAGTTGGGCTTAAGAGTCTTTATAGTACTGAATAAAGAAAAAAAATTCAAAAAAGCACTGGGCATGCTTCCTTTAGTTTCTAGCAAGTACCCACTGTTTTGAAAATCTTAACTGTTTTACTAGTGGAAAGATCTCTACAGTTTTCCTAATAGTGAATACTCTTCTCAGCTTCACGTTATTCCTCTCTTCCCATTGAGTGGGTGGAAAAAAGTGGGTTGAACAGTTCTGAGAAAGAATGAAAGCATGTTGCTTAATGAAGATATTAATGACTATAATATTTTGACTTAGTTTCAGCAATTTAGTCAATTAACTTTGATTACAAGAGCAACTATCTCTAGGTATGCTCTTAAGTAAACGATGTTAAATTGTGGTAGAAAGGGCACTGCTAATTGTGCAAATACAGTAATAAATAGGCGCTCCTTGCCTTAGCTGATGCTGATGCAGAACAGGACTGTCAAGCCTTGGAGATATTTTCTGAATGTTCTTTGCTTGTGACTTAAAGTGCATTACTGTGACTTACCTGCTGCCTCAAAGATATGCCTCCTTTCTGAAACAGAGACAAGCATTTCTTTCAGCTCCAGGCTGAGCTCATAATTTGCTTGCTCTTTTAAACTGATGCACTTCTCCAGCTCCTTAATTTTTTTCTGACGGTTCTTCACATTCTTCTTGTGCAGCTGTCCATTTCCAAATGAATAAAGCAAATATATGAGATTATACAAAAGCTGTTCAGACAAACTTATGATGGAAACCTATAATCTTACGCACTCCATTGTAGCTCAATAAACTTTCATGTATTTTGATTTGATTAGTAGCACTAGCTTTACTTCATGTAGTGTCTTTCACACACACTGTATTCCAGACACATGAACCTTATGGAGTTCTAACTTTATGGAGTATTCCAGAACTTTATGGAGTTCTAACATAAGTAGCAGACAAGGAACAAAGAGGTATGGCTCAAGGAGAGAGATATATTAAAGATAAAGCTTGAAAGGCAAAGGGAGGAAAGGAAGCCAATGGAATCAGTGAGTTGAGAACACTCTCTTGGCTGCTAGGAGCTGCTGAAAAGGTTGTTGTGCTGAAGCTGTTGGATGGGCTGTAAAGGGACAAGGTAAATACTAAAGATTGAAGAAGCAGAGGAAGCTGATGCCAGCTAGAGCAACCTGGAGAAAATCCAATGGAATCACTTGAAAACAAGGATAATCATAATTTGAATGTTGAAATAGATGAGGGAGCTGGCAAATCAGATTGTTATTTTGAATATAGGGTGGGTACTCATATTATGAACGGGCTGGTGCTCCTGGAGAGAAACTTTAAGCAGCAAAGACTGGAAGAATGCTTCATTGGAAATGGAAGAGTGACTTTTATAGGCAATGCCGTGTAAGCAGTGATAAGCAGATCTGCATCAGGTGTTCAGGAAGGAAAACATTTATTTCCAGTAACAGAGCAAGTAGATTTCTCTCCGTGGGGTTGATGTATGCAGCAATGTATGATGACTGTTTCCAAAGTCTTTAGAGAACTGCTGTTGTAGACAACTCAGTGCAAGTTGAAGAAACTATTGAAAGCCAGATGAATAAATACATGGCTATATATATTAATCTGTGTATGCCGTTATAGCTATGCTCCAACAGTCCTTGCATTAGCTCAAGAATTAGTATGCCTACATCAGTTGCAGTTATTCCTTACAAACACCTCTTGCTAATGACAGAGAGGAGTTGCATTTAAACTAAGGATATGTCTCTCAAATGTAGTCGTTTGCTTAGGATTTACCTCATCCATGATGCCAAGAGTCTGCTCCATCACTGAAATGTGGTGGTCGATGTGGCTGTCATAGTTCAGCACAGTTAGGAACTGAAGAATTAAAAACAGAAAGAAACCATCTTATTGAGCCTCTGTGTTCTCAACAATACCACACTTCTGTAAAGACATTTGTACCGTATGAAACAAAAAACTGGAATTCTGCACAGTGGAAAGGCTTACTAGTGATCATAAATGGACATTTTAAGGACATTCTTGAATGCTGTGTGAATACTACACTGTACATCCGTTAAACAGAATGTTATCATCTTATGCGTTAGTGGAAACAAAGAAACAAAGACCAAGAAAATTTGTTATGAGGTTGTCACAAAACCCAAGCTATACTTTTCATTATAAGGTAGTCTAAGCTAACACAGCTGGAGGCCAAAGTGCTATATAGCCTGTCTTTAGGCCGGAGCAGAAAGTTATTATTTTCTGTCAAGTGGCTTCCCAGTAATTCTTACTTCCTTTATTGTTCTTATAACTGCATAGTAATTTGGGTTTCAGAGAATTTATTAAAGATTTTTTTTCTTGGCAACACTGCTACTAAAATATCTCTATCAAACGACAAATGGTAAAACAGGCTGTATGACCCATAACGGGCAGTAGAGAGGTTATTGAAGAAGTAGATTCATCCTTCCGGAGTACTGTCCCACCAAAATGACAGGTAAAATTTTGTGGACTGCTCCAGTTAGAAGAGGAGAAACAGAAAAGACCCAGCAGGGTCCTTGCCTAGAGCATCAAACTGCTTTCACTCACTGCTTCATTCATAGCCCTCATTCCAGGAGTTTTCAGGTCCTTGCCTGCACACATTTATCTAGGCCATCTTCCTCTCTCTTCCTATTGTTGAGGTCTCTGTTGCCTTGTCTTTCCTACTAACCCCACATATCTCCTCAAAAAGTGATGTCAATCCCCTCAGAGTATTCAAATTCAGACTAAACTGATATATGCCTTTCCTATGGGCGAGTTTAACTCTCTCTGAAGGACAATAGTTCTGCTCATCAGTTTAAAAGAAGTTTGAGCTAACAGCAACACTCTAGTGATAAATTTGCTACTAGAAATTTTCAGTGTGTTGTCACATCACCTCTTTGGAAAGCTGTTTTGATGGTGTTAGTTGTGGAAATCCCTTGGCTGTGATTCAGAAGTGAACAAGCAGTTTATAGAGAGTAGCAAAACAAATGAAGCCTGAGCAAAACATGTGTTTTGGATTTTCTTTTAATCTTTTGATTGAATTGCAATATCCTTACCTGCCCTCCAACTTTCTTTCTCTGTGCTTTATAGCTCTCCCCACTGCAGTATCTCCAGCCTACCCATCCTCCAACATCCCTTACTCCAAACCTTTATGCCTCTCACCTCATTGCCACAAAACTATATCAGCTTTCCCTGCAGTTCTCTACATCCCATACTGCAATACCCTCAGGCTTCCCCTACAACCTGTCTTCTTCCTCCTCTCTTCTCCCACCGGTATCCTTGGTTCACTCCTACAACCTTTAGCTGTGTTTTCTAGCCTGCCATCTGGGCTTGTTCAAAGCTGTGTGGGTGCTGACTTGCTGGCCAGCCACTGGTTCTTGACTGCCAGGCATGGCAAACAATTCTCTGTCATTCTGCTAGTGGGCCAACAAATGGCAGTGAGTGGAGCTCAGCAAGGCTCCTGTAGGAACGCTCAATCTTTGCATACTGAGCAAACGTCATGGTATTTCTGCAAGATACCAGATGGGGGCACCTCAGACCTTCACATAAAAGGAAATTACGGTGCTTTATTTGAAAGATTTGTTTCTTGTGGCTGCAAAATCCTGATTCTTTACTCTCAGCAACAATTTTGAAACACTAAGAGTTAGGGATAATTTTGCCTTTGTTTATACCTGAACATCCCAAAAATCATCATTGATCAATCTCAAGAGTAAAACTTGGCTTTGAAAGCTGAATTGTTGACCTATTAGGCATCAAGTTTCTCCACAGTAGTAAGAGACTTCAGAGGTATAAACGATCTTACAGTTAAAGGCAGCAAAATTTTCTGTGGTCAAAATATAAATTAAAGCAAGTAACTCACTAGCTGGCGATCTTTTGAAATAGGGAGTGTTACAATATCGTGAGCCTTCTGTTTCAGATCTTCTATCTGCATTCTCATCTTCTTGTGTTCCCATTCCAGCTGAAATATCCCTTTAGAGAAGTCTTTACATTCCACCATGCTAGCAATTTTTTTTTCTCCCTGAGCCTGAAAAAATAGATTAATCTTCATTAACACGCTTCACAGATTATGGAATACTTATTTGCAACAAGATGGGCAAGCTTCCAAACTTATAATTTTAGTAAGAAAAACATGCTACACTGCGGTCTTTTTCCAGACTTTGCTCCAGATGGTTACCTTTTGTGAAATTTTGTTCGCTTTTATGCTCTATGCCACAGCCTTGGATCATAGAAGAAGATGAAGAAAATTACAACTAACCTCTATCTCCATCTTTCTATCTTTTATTAGAATGTGAAAGCATTTTAACTCTACAGAATACAAACTTGCTCTGTATAAGGTATTCTGCAGTTGTCACTGAGGGCTTTGTGCAGCAGCAGTAACAAGAAATTTTTGTACAGCTAGGAAAAGAACCTTTAATGAAAGTATGAAGAACTGTTTTAAGTAGGATCACCAATTTCACCTTACATAACAAGTGTATTAATTTTTTAAATCTTAATGTAAGCTACTTTTCAAATGCTTCTTAACTCTAAGTTTGCCTTGAGGGAATTTTCTGACTGCTGCCCAGCATTTTCTATTTACAACATGTGTGTAAGTGATGGTGTGTCTCAAAACTGTTGCCGTTTTATTGATCTGAATGGTATTGATCAAACATCAGGAAAGCAGTCTATGTTGCAATGTTTACATCATGATAAGAGACATTACAGAATTCTTAATAGCTTCTACATTACAATGGAGCCTGCTGGTGTGTAGTAATGAATTGAAACTAGATGTCAAACTGGAGAAAAAGCAGAGCCCCTGAAGGACAATACATTTGTTTAAAAAGCTTAAATTTCCTTCAGATAATGTAGTACCATGATAGAGCAATTCAGTTCTTCGATAACACTCTTATTAATGAGAATGGCATCCGTGTAGTCTGGGATCTCAGTACTTTCCAATTCCACCTGTCCTTGTTTTAGCAAAAACTGGACAGTCAAATTCAACTGAAGTTTGATCTTCTCCTCCTGCAGCCTAAAATGGCAGAAAACAAAAACAGTATTTAGTGATGGTCTGTAGCCATCCGCACAGGTCAAGAGAAGTCATCCTACCTGACCCTCAAGGCAGAATGGTGGGCACTTGTCTGAGAGCAAAGGCTGCAGCTCGGGCGCAGGGCTCTGCACCATCTAGCCCAGCGGTTTCTACCTCTCTACTCTGCTCTGGTGAAACCCCACCTGCAGTACTGCATCCAGATCTGGAGGCCCCAACATAAGAAAGACATGGAGCTGTTGGATCGAGTCCAGAGGAGGGCCACAAAGATGATCAGAGGGCTGGAGCACCTCTCCTATGAGGACACACTGAGAGTTTGGGTTGTTCAGCCTGGAGAAGAGAAGGCTCCAGGGAGACCTTATTGCAGCCTTCCAGTACCTAAAGGGGGCCTACAGGAAAAATGGGGAGGTACTCTTTACCAATAAGTGTAGCGATGGGACAAGGAACAGTGATTTTAAACTGAAAGAGGGTAGATTTAGATTAGATATTAGGAAGAAATTGTTTACTCTGAGGGTGGTGAGACACTGGAACAGGCTGACCGGTGAAACTGTGGATGCCCCATCCCTGGAAGGGTTCAATGTCAATTTGGATGGTGCTTTGAGCAACCTGGTCTAGTGGAAGGTGTCCCTGCCCATGGCAGGGGGTTTGGAACTAGACAATCTTTAAGGTCCCTTCCAACTCAAATCATTTTATGATTCTATGGTTTCAGTAAGATTATATGAATTCTCCCGTGATTCTCAAAATGTTTTTATTTATTTATTACTGGTAAGTGGTATGTTCACATAGGTGTTCCTCTTTGACAGCCTGTCTTCTATTTGCACCTGAAGTGACTACAGAATTTGCATTTTATTTCCATACATGGAGTTTCCAACCACTGGATCCAATTTAACTAGCAGATATTCTGACAGAGATTGTCCTTATCGAACAGAAATCTTACAACAATTGAAAAGGAAATGGAGAAGACTCCCAGCCAGCACCCCTTTTCTTTCAAATCCCAAATCCTGGGATTTGTTCCTGAATAACAATGAATGTGAAAATTATGTCAGGTACATGAACAAGCGAAATATTGCTGGTCCAAGCAGCTCAGTGAAATCAGGTGTCGTGTGACAGCACCATATTGCAATTAGGAGTGACCACTGTATCTTAGGCCTAGATGAGCAAAATTTAACTGAGCTAGCTAGCACATATATGGCCTTACAGGCTTTGGGGAATTCACCCTATGATGTAGCTTTTGGGGCAGTCAGTTTGCATTAAGACCGTGGTGCCACGCTTACTGATGTTGTTACTTAAGATGGTAGATTAAGACTGGTTTGGCCTGATCACATGTGCTGCAGTAACACCTCATTTCAGAAATATGGTAGGTCTCTTAGATGAATCCTAGATAAAAGTGTTGTATAAGACAGCTGTGTAATTCTGTGGGTAACTTTTGGTTCTGTGTTGGTGGAGTATTAAAATGTAGCTGAATATAGGAAACGAAAGAAAATTACCAGGTGAGTTCTTGGAAAATGTCTTCTATGTCTGACTTAATCCTCTCATTGTCATCCATTCTTCTCTGGAGAAAGGCCTGCATCTCTGCCAGTGTTAGTGCCTTCCATTTCACCTAAGCAAGCAATATCGTGACACTCTGAACATTTTCAATATTGTCAGTATGTCACGGCAAGCCTCTTCAAGAACAGAGAAGACAAGCTCTTAAGAAGACATATGTATGTATAAATATGCAGCCTGGTATTTTGAGAATCCCAGTAGAGCACATGAGACATAGAGGTTACAGTCCTTACACTCTGCTCAGAAAATCATTTATTCATTTATGCATAGTTTATTCACATGAAGGGAAATTATATTTCCTTCTCTCTTGGTCAAAGGTCATGTATCTCTGTCTCTGGATAATTCAGATTTATGCCTTCATGCTTTTAAACTGAACAAATAGCTTCCTAGAACTTTCCAGCAACACTCTTTGTTAAGAATTGCTCTTGGCATTCTAGAAAAAATATGGGAATGCATTGGTGTAAATGTAGAATGCTAATGGGAGAGAACAACTCCAACAGATGATGGAAATCAAATACCTTAATCTTTTTTTGGTATGGATAGAGAAAAGGAAAATTATCTTTTTTTTTAAATGAAAACATAACAAGGTCATAGTCATTCTGACCAAATCTGTCAACATGAATATGCAAATCTTTCCTCTGAAGGAGATTGAAAGCGGCCAGAAGCAACTTTCAAACTCAAAGGCAGCTTGTGTATGCTGCATTGTGATTTCACCACTAGCTTGACCCTACACTTGAACACAGAAGTTTAAGACCTCAAAATATCAAGAAGTATATTGGCAAAATAAAGAATTTTACATACCAGCTCCTCACTCTCCATTTTATTTCGTCTAGCTAGACAAAAACGTTCCCATATAGACAGGTCTAAGCCATGAGGCATGTGCTCAGGACTATCCAGTTCATCCATGGCTTTCATTAGAAGGGTAAGCGCATCTTTGTAATCTTCAGCTGAGCCTGAACAATCCCCATACGGGTTAGCTGTGTCAAGGAGCATTTCTGTCATTGGGGTCCTAGTGCACATACACAGTACATACAGTATTTACTTTTTATTTTCTCTTGCATAAAAGAAACTCACAAACAACTAAGAATACTGCATACTCTCAATCTCTTGCAAAGAGCAATAAGTAAGACTGCATCTTACACAAAATAAGAATATATGTTTCTGAGAACTGATGATTATTTAGATTGCATTTAAAATAGATTGTGTGGGTTGAATAATGAAATGTAAGTGCTCAAAATAGCAATCCTTAGTATGATAGGAAAACCATTGCTAACTGTCCAATGAAAAGCAGGCAGTCTACTGATTATCAAAATAATTTAGACTATAGAAATAAATAGCATTCTCATTCTTGAAACACAAGAAATACTAGTATTTAAACAGATGGAATCAGGGGGGATCTTACTTTGGTCGATGTTTGTAAAGTTGGAAAAGTTCATCAAGGAGATTGGCAGGTACACCAGCAAATTCCTTTGTAAAACCACGTTCCAGATTCTAGGAGGAAAACAGAAAGTTTCCTTGTTACCACAATGCTATTTTTAAAAAACATCGACCTGCCCATATCTTAGAAATACAGAATACGGTGCTCTTTCAAGTGCTCCCAAGCATCATGGCAATCTAGACTAGTAAATTCTTCTATGCACATACTCTCCTTTACTGCTTAATTTCAGTAATCAGCAAGTTGACCAGAACTCATCCCATGCTTACAATGAAGCGTCTTCTTCTCATTATCAAGACACACCACTGATATTTTAATTTCTGAATCTCCTTGTGTTTGTTTAATCTCACCTTCTCTTCAGCTATTGCATTTTCATAGGTGTCTGTGTAAGCTTCTATTTTATTTTTTGTAGTCTGGATTGTTCTTGCAGTCTTGACCTACAGCAAAACCAAAAGATTTCAGGAATGAAACTCAGCCAGCAGAAGCACTGAATGGCCATTCGTATACACTGATGTAGCTGACACTTTCATATTTCTAGAGAAAACCTTGTGAGCTATTTCTACTAACAATATAATGCCTTCTTCAGGGGGTTACTTGTAGATACTGCTAAAAGGTGAGAAGGTGTGAAATTAAACTAGTCCACTGCTTAAGAAATTAAGAAATCCGTGTAAGAAATATCTTATACAGATGCTTAAAAGTCTTCTGTTTAAACTTTGAATGTAAGGACCTATGTTGATATTTGTTTTCACTTGCATAGAGATTTCCTTTTCCTTTCATGTCATCACAGGTAAGACCAGTCAAAAATTCTCAAATGCGGTTCAAGACCAGTCAAAAATTCTCCAATGCCGTTCAGTGGAGGGCTCTTCATTTTACAATGCAGTTTCTCTATTGTCATGACATAGCTCTGCTATGTGTCAGGGTACTAAGCTCATCGGTTTTATAGAGGCTGTTAAATGCTTATACGGTTCTAGGGAGACTGTTTTGTTGTATTTGACAGTTTCTATGGATCAAAAGATATACCAATAGAACCATTTAGAATTTTTTTTTTTTTAAAAAGATGTATTTTGAAAAATGTAAGCTGGTATACACTTGGCCTCAGATAATTTCAAAACTAGTTCAGCTTATTCAGTGATAGGGGCTAGATGCCTACTTTGGAATATCTCTCTATAGCTCACATAAAAATGGCTGCCTGCAGCTCCAAACACAGAGGTCTGTACAGGCCGAGCAGGAGTTCTGACATGGGGAGGCACTGATATATTCTCTGTGGACTCAGGAAGAGCTCCACAAAGACAAAGTGGGCAAATGGGATAATATTGTCCCAGGAGCCTGAACCAATCTGCAGGCTACCACCACTTAGATCACCCAAGTCACATAGGTATTGACAGGACACAGGAATCAGAACTGTCACTCAAAATTATTACTGTGAGCAGTACTTGTATTGAAATCCAGATTTACTACTTGTGCTCTCCAGTCTTTTACTGACTTGTATATCAAGTCAATAAATGGTAATAAAAGTCAATGGGTAAACTGTTCAGGAGATTAAATTAGTCTATAAGACTACAAACACTTTGTACTCCACGGTACATTCTGCTTCCATGGTCAGATACTCACATGCCACCTGTCTATGCTTTGAACTGGCAAACACAAGTTGGTGTGGCCAAGGCCTACACGGGACACCTCAGTGAAAAATGTGATGGCATTATACATTCTTTTGTGCATCTTTCTGTAATAACAGCATCCATAATTGGTGCTTCCAGATTGATACTGGATACTAAAAAATATTATATTTAGCAAACAAATAGCAGCAAGCCCTTCTGAATGTATGGAGTTTTACCAAAGAACTCCAGATGAACCAAGATAGTATCTATTCAAAAACATATGAACATATGTATAAAGTACAACTTGAAAAAAAATCAGTGACCCTGTAAATTGTCAGAAAATCATTTATGGCAAAATTTCGATTTGGAAAGAGTAGTTTTAAAAAAAAAAAAGATATTGTAAATATTACACATTTCCCAAAAACAGCATTCCGAGTGATAACTTACTTTTTCTTTTTCCTTTTTCATAAGGAAATTGTGGAGTCCAGCTTCTCTAGTGTCCAACTCTTCATCCAACAGTAAAGCATAAACAAGATTGACTATTTTGAGTTCTTCCTGTGAAAAGAGTGTAATAAAATTATTAACATCCCTGTTGCACAGAGGCAGAGGTGAAAAATTAACGTTCTCTGTGATACCTGATAGATGACCATCTCTGATTTCACTTTCCTTTCAGAAAGTTTGTACACAGTATCATCAAAACTTTTTGTTG
The DNA here is from genome assembly GCF_965231255.1 of Vanellus vanellus. Classification (NCBI taxonomy): domain Eukaryota; kingdom Metazoa; phylum Chordata; class Aves; order Charadriiformes; family Charadriidae; genus Vanellus; species Vanellus vanellus. The sequence goes on along the minus strand of NC_138912.1, from coordinate 14,249,067 downwards.
TTTCCTGGATGGAAGCTTCAAGTTTCTCCAGTTCATTTTCCAGTGCCTGAGGAATGGAAGGACAGGAGCAGCAATGTTACATCTGGAGGAACAAAGAAGCTCTGATATAGTATATCAGATGCTGGAGAATGCACAATATGGAACTGTATCCTTCAGCCAGAAGGTCTCAGAAATTACTTGTTTGGAAGGAGAGTGCTGCCAAGCTACCAAGTTATGTTGTCCAAATACCACTTTAAAAAATAAAAATCATGGTATTATTGTGTATGGCATCAGGAACTCTGGAAATGGGACCTGAAGAAAACATTTTAGGAATACATTTGTGAAGGAAAGCTACCTTTTGCCAGATATCACAAGTTTTGGCAGATAATAATAGGTATATGTAGAGATCACCTTATTTTACTGTCTAAGCTAGGACTAATTTAGTATGCCACTTGATCTTTGTTCTTCATTTATTCTATTTATTAGTATTCATTTTTAGAAGGACCTCCTGATAAAGATCAGAAACTTTGGTCATGAGCACTGTGAACAAAAGCATCCCTTTTCTCATTTTAATTTACCCTTCTATACTTTTCTTTTTCTTCATTCAGCTCCTTGACTTTTTTCTCATGTTCTCTAAACGTTTTCTTCTCTTCATCATTCCAAACATGCTCAGGCTTGGATATAAAAGAAGGTGGAGGAATATCCTGGAAGTATTAAAGACAAATATGATTCAAAAGCAACATTAAGTGTCCATCAGCACACTAACAAACTATAGCATGCATAGAATTTAATTAAAGGTATTTCTTAGTGGCACGTAAGGTACAAGCCTTAAGTCTAAGTAACACATATATATTCTGTTTCTTTGGTCTATTGCTTGCAGCAGTAGTTTTGGTGTATATATATCATGCTAGTCTCGCTCATTCGCTTACAGGAATTCACTAACAGATCTTGTAAAATACAGGTATTTTGTACTCAAACATAGTACAAGATATATAACATTTTCTATTTCAGAACTCTGAATCTAACTCCATGCTAATGTATAATTCTATGTGGATTCCTAATTTTCCAAGACAATTCAATTCCAGGGAGAGCACTTGGGTCCGCCCTATCCTTTTTCTGTGACACTCCTTCACATTCTTTCCTTCCTCTACTACTGTACTATCTATCTTTGCTGAGTTAAATGGAACACAATATTTTTCTTTAATATCACAGTCATGGATAATAGACCCTTACCCCAGCAGTATGGTTTTTATAACGGTAATACTAGATTATGTTGCCATAGTATTCCACTCTGATAGGGACAGGTGTTGATGGGTAAATGGAATGCAGGCACTAGAATCTTGTGGTCTCTTTTGAGTCCAGTGTAGGGTCTTTTATGGAGTCTATCTAGGCATAATGCAATTGTACAATTCTCCGACTTTTTTGTATCACTTAGGTTGGAAATATTTGCTAGTTGATTTTCACATTTCCTTAAAAGCCAACAGGCTACCTAAATGATATGGCAGAAACACAGCTCACCATTTTCAAGATATCTTCCTTTTTGACTTCTAGCACTCCACCCATCATGTCATTAAGGGCACGCAGTCTTTCATTGTCCTGGGAATGATCACAAAAAATATTTTAGAGTACAAAAGGAAGTGTGTTAATTGGAAGTTTGGGGAACTATAATAGTGTAGCTCATCTCTAGATCACACATACAATTATACTGTGTGTCACTAGTAGATTAATGATCCTTGGTGATGTATGTGAAATATGCTAAAAGTCTCAAGTGTTTTTTCTGGTGGACAGATGTTCACATATCAAATAACTTACTAAAACTGCTATTCTGTCAGTTTTGGAAAGAATACATAGGCATAGGCTACTCCTGGCCAGTTGGTAGGCTAGGAGGAAGGAAGCTGTAGTGGCACTGTCTTATAGTGCATCTCTTTTGGGGCCAGAACCATCTTGGGCTTTTCACAGATGCCTTTTAAAGGCAGAGGAAAGCATTATGATTGCCTAGTCTGATCCCTGAAGAACAGAGGCCACTTAGTCAACAAACACGTATCAAGCACAAAGCTCTTGATTGAGCAGTAGCATGCATGTAGAAATGTATCTAGTCCTCAGTCACCTGATATGGTGTTTTTAATTGCCACTAAGCACATTTTTTAAAATTGTGAGCCTAACACTAATTCTTTTCATCCCCTAGCTGGTCTACGTAGTTCTGATTGTAAACAATAAGAGGGAAAAGGCACACATCATCATTAACTACCATTTTAAATTTATTCTCCCATACTACATGAATAGAATATTCCAGTGCAGCATTAACTAAATAAGCCTAACCAGAGACAAAGGCCTATTCAGTAAAAAGGATACTACTTTAAGTACCATAGCAGCAAGGTGTCTTTCCATTTCAAGCTTAGTCAGCATTTCTGCTTTCTCTCTCTCTTGTTGAGACAAGTATTTTTCCACTTTAATCTGAGGGAAGAAAATGAGGTTCATATCAGGGTTCGTTGCTCCAAACGTGATCACACGTGGACTATTTGGACAGATGGTGCAATACTAACTCTTAATGCTTTTTGTATCTCTGCTCTATGGTAATATTCCTCAAGAAGAAAATTGTTCTTTTGAACAGCTCCAAAAGCTATATTTAAAAACGTTGAAATAGGAACTACCATAATTTTTGTCAATGTTAGTTGTGTTTTGTGCATACCTTTTCTGACAGTGGAATAACACAGACTGGTGGGAGAGAAGAGGGAAGTGGAGAAAGACTGACCAAAAGAACAGATGACATCAGTGGAATATATTGTATAAGAAAAGTGCTGTTGCTTTATAAATTAACAATTGAATTTATAAGTACAGTACTAAGTATGTTTTAGTATGTACATACTTAGTTTGAAACTAGTTAGTTTCAAAATGGTGCTCAGAAAAAACAGAGAAACTTTAATCTATGGAAGTAATCCCTGCAAGCCTGGTTTGAACCTTATAGTCAGGAACAGGGGGAATTTCTACCTAATTTATGGGCAATTAAAAACTTATAACAGAAATAAATTAAGATTGTATAAATTTTATTAATTTCACATTGACTTATTAAGAGCTTTCTCCCTAAAAAGGGAAGGGAAGCAAAAGAGTAAAAAAGACGATTTTAAGTACACAGACACATCTGTTTTAAGGCTTTTCAGTACTGACAAATGTCTGGAAATGAGAAGAACTAGAGAACTGTATTTGAGGGGGTGAAAGAGAAAGATTTATTTTTCAGACACCTCTGAATCATGAACAGTGAGCGCTCGCTCCGGTATCTCATCATCAGTAAGAGCTGGCTCCCACACTTCCACTTGGAGATCAAGTTGTGCTAAGATTTTTCGGATCCTCAGGTTTCTTTCTCTCACTCTTGCTATCTCCTGCTCCTTTTGTCGTGCAACTATGTCAAATTCCTTATTAAAAGCAGTTTTCACTTTGTAAATTATGTCCTGAAATAACAAAAAGGGAAACAGCAATACTGCACAGATCACATCCATCCGTGATTATATACTACTCCTCAAGACATCAGAATCATAAATGTGTGCATTTGTATGTGTGATAGAGAGATAAACTGGTAAAGTCCTTTTGTGAAAATCATAAGGGCAAAGTTCAAGCTTTGTTAAATGGAGGCAGGCAAATTATCAGGTTGGTTTTTTTATTCCCTATAAATTTTTATTCCTTTTCTTCTACATATTTGCCATTTGACAAGGATACTGAAAGAAACATACTGCTGCCAAAACTAGATTAAAAATTAAGCTGCCTTCTCTTTGCTGTTTAGTTCACTTTTTAGCTGAGAGAAGAAAGGGCTTCAAAGAAAAAAACATGTGACCTGTAAATCTAGGGATTGTAAATCACAGGTGCAGGGAGGCAGAGTTAAGGACATACTTTCCTGATTTTTTAAGTGATGCAACCTGCAGTTTTGATATGCTTTCATGTGATTTTCTGTCTGACACATGTAAGTGAGAGGTGCCCATTAAATGAAGAAACATTGGAAACTAATTTTTTTAAAACACCTGAGACCTTATAATGGTTTTTAAAAGCATATATTCTTAGTGAATAAATTCTTCCTTTAGCCTAAATAATTGATCTCAGCAAAGAAAAGTAGAATATTAAGAGACAAAACCATGTGTCTCTCCTACTGTGTCAATTTACTAAAATGAAACATGCGAAGGATTTCAGTTATCATTAAACTTGACATTTTGAGATACTTAGCTGTTTTCAGCTTGTATTACTATAGATATTTGTGTCCAAGATTATTTCATTGATTTCTACTACAATAATAAGGCAGGATGGCAGATGAGGTCCAATGTTGCTGGGAGAAAAAAAGGCTGTGCTCAATGTCTAGTCAGCCGTCTAGCTCTCAGCAAACTTGCTATGTTGGCTAACACTGAATGTATATCTACACTTAGATATACAATATGTGTCTTTAAAGCCAAACAGTAGAAAGATCTTGTTACATCCAAGCTTACATCTAAAAGTGCTCCTTGTGTTTCTTCCTCATCTACTTTAAACACTCGTGCATCTACTAGATTTCATGTATTACAATGCATATTCATTGAGTTCTGCTACCATTTGCAGCCTTAAAGAGCTCTGAGGAGGCAATGCTTTATAGTAGTTTAACTTCTTCTACCCTTGTACATCACCTTCACAAGAAGCCTACTCTGTAGCATGTTTACTACTTAATAAACTGGCCAGTGTAAGAGCAGTAAGAGAATCTGAAGTAATGAATAATAAATAGCAGAAACACTGAAGACTCCAAATGAAGGGATGGTAAGACTGGAGAGAAAGGAAATGATGACAGGATCCAGCTGATCTTTCATTCAGCAGCAAATAATATGGAAAGAGGTCATGTTTTCACAGGGCATGCTAAGATGTGCAAGCTAGCTATACAAACTCTTAAACTGAAGCACCAGTGGGCAAACACAGATACCCTCAAACTGGGTAACCAGTTTCATAAAAATGTTCCTCCTGAACTGTCAAATCCACATGGTGCTTTACAGCACTATGTGCATTTATCAGCTCTCATCTCAGTAATTTAGAGAACTGTGCAACTCTCCATTAGATGTACAGTAATACAAACTTAAGAAGACATCACCTTCAATAATACTATCTGATTGACTTTCTGTTCCCTGGTGTGCAAGTCCCATTGGTGGTATAGGATAGATGTGTCTCCACCATAAAGAGAGCTCAGACTTCCAACCAGGCAGTAAGATGCACTATCATCAGCCATTACTTCTTCTGCCTTCTCTCCTTCTTCCTTAGACAATACAGGCTCAGACTCAATCTCATGATTTTTCTTCTGAATCTGAATATCACAAACATGACATCTGTGTTAATTTTGTAGATGATCCAGTGGCACATGTGTGAAAAAATTCTGCAGGTTATATTCTGCAGTTAAGCTTAGCAATCAAAATAATACAAGCTGAAATGATGAGATCTGGAATTTTGGGTCCATTTGTAGGTTCCTCAGTACAAGAAAGACATGGGCATACTGGAGCAAGTCCAGTGATAGGCCACTAATACAATTATGAGTTTGAAGCATCTAACATGTGAGGACAGGCTGAGAGAGCTGGAATTGTTTAGCCTCAAAAAGGAGAAGGTTTGGGGGGATCTTAGTAATGCTTATAAAAACCTGATTGCGGGCAGTAAGGACAACAGAGCCAGAGACTTCTCAGTGGTGCTCAGTGACAGATTGAGAGGAAATGGGTATCCATCAAAATACAAGAAATCCAACTTAAACATAATAAAACATTTTTCCTGTGAGGGTTGTCAAACATGGGAAGAGGTAGCCCATAGACATTATGGAATCTTCCATCCTTGGAGATATTCCAAACCGGACTGGACATGGCCCTGAATAAACTGCTCTAGGATGGCTGGACTAGACGACTTCCAAAGGGCTCTTTGAACCTCAGCTGTTCTGTGATTCTTTAATACTAATACATTTGTTCTGAGTAAAAACACAACATTTCATCTTTATTTATCTCTTTAAATTTTTTTGGAGAATTTCTACAGCAATAAAATGGAGCTTAGAAATGAATCTATGTGAAGAAGGGTTAAGATACCAACTCAGAACATTCTGATCTGAAATGCCTTTATGCGGTACTTCAAAGAGACTGTACCTTAAGATCCGCTGTCTCAATCTTCTTTAACCGAAGAACTTTCTCCAAAGTTTCCATCTCTTCTTTACTACGTTCCTTCAGTGGATAATTCTTCACTTCACAAGCCATATGGAAGCACTGTTCAAATTAAAAAAAAAACACACCAAAACCCCAAAGTAAAAAGTTCTTCAGAATGTATCTATCAATTCACTTGTTCAATACCTGAACAGTTATAAAGACTTCTTAAAATCAGGAATAAAATTGAAGATCAATTAATATAGACAATATAGTAAAAATCCAGGGGTAAGACAAAAACCACTTGACTTTTCAGTAGTGAAAATAGTTGGTTAAAATTTGCTTTTTTCTTTCCTTTTTTTTTTAAAAAAAAGAAATTCTCTATGGATATGGCCTCTTTATCCACAGAATTCAACCAGAAATAGATTTTTTGCAAAATGTCTTGGTCTTTCACCAACCTTGAGATAATCCACTAATTTCTCTCTGGTTAAAATAGGCAAAATCAGGGTTAAATTTTGCCTTCATGTTCTGTGTAGCAGAAGTCATACTGACTGCACACAGAAAAATAATATTTACCTCTCCTTTTAGCAACACTGCATAAAGATATTCTCTGAAATCAAGGAATCAAAGAGTTGCTTATTTGCTTAGCAGCACTCTTATCCATATTAGAAGGTAAAATCATCCAGGTTCAGACAAAATGAACAGAATGAAAGATTTGCATGAGTCCTGGTAAGAAGTAAGATTTTTCCCATACTATAAACAAACAAGAAATGTGTTATACTTCTATTTGTTTTGTCTCTGTACCTTAAGGAATCAAGAAACTACTGCAGAAAATGAGTTAGAAAGCAGAGGTTACCTTAACTGCCCGTCCTTTTACACACATAGCATCCCAGCACTCATGTTTGATGACATCCTGCAAATAGCGGTTGGCTAAATTCTCCATCTCTATCTCCTTCCTCACCTTTCAAGATACAGAAAAGAAAATAAAGAGCTGTGGTGCAAAATAAGATTTGGAGAATTTGTATTGAGTTATTGAAATAAACCTAACAGATGAAATGAATTACCAATATTTCATCATCTTAAACTATTGCAGCTATCTTCTCCAAAAACTATAGTGCACACTACTGAAGGGCATCATTTTACACGTGAAGAAAAGCATTAAAGAACTTAAGCAACGTGCCCAAGGCCACAGTGTCAGATTCATAGTTTCTGGCATAGATCATATTCCAATCGGCAATGCCTGCATCAGCAGCTTCACCTGCTTCAAAAAGTGACTTAAAATACTTCTAAGCTTTCCTGCTTCTCAGCAGTGAACAGCAACATTGAGATCATCCTCTGTTCTTCAATCATTCTTTCTCCTTTTCATTGCTAGTTTTAAAATGTTCTCCCCTCATTCTATCATACCCTGGCCACTTCTTGTTCAGCCTCTGCTTGCGCTCTTTCCTGTTCTTCTGTATCGAGGTTGAACTCCTGCTGCTCCAGTTTCTCAATGTCTGGCACCTGTTCATTTTCATGCATCATTTTCTGAATCTGTTTTTTAAAAAATAAGTATAAGTTGTAAAAAGAAATTTGAATATGAATAGAGGAAATGCTATTTTTAACACTGTAGAACTTGATACCAGATCAAATGATTCTAATTGCCTCCACTTGTAACTGCTTCATGGTAATTGGTAGAATGTGCTGCCTCTAGCTAGTGGCAGAGAGTACTATGTGAATATATTTCATCTTTCACTTAAAGTTGATCTGGATGTTATATGTGAAGTTCTGTATACTTTCTAAGAACCTGTAGTACAAAATTCTTTATTCTCTGGTTCTGAGAACTTAATAAAGTTGTTATCTATCTCATACCGTTCAACAAAGGGAAGAGCAAAATTCTGTACCTGGGTAGGTTCAGCATATAGTCCCTGAAGAAGCACATCTCTTTATTACCTGTCTGCTCAGAGTTTATGACAAAAATGTAACTAAGTACTAGAGCTGATGGCCATAAAGGAAGTGCACTTGTAAACAAAACTGGTAAGCTGAGCATTACCCTTGCAAGAAACTCACAGTTTTACGCAGCTTTTTAATTCCCATTTGCAGCTCTTTCTTCTGGTTAGCAAACCTCTGAGTCTCTTCTCTAATGACCTGACATACAATAAATATATTGTTGAAAGACAAAAATAGACAAGGAGAAAAAAAAAAGATAGAAATAATATAAAGAAACATTATCTGTGCAGAAAATAAAATTCCGAAGGTATTAATAACTGAAACAGACATAATCCTAATTCAATAGCATGATTCTTAGAATTGCTTAAGAGAAAAAAAATTGTACAACCTGGTCGTACAGCAATAGATCTTAAAAGAAAGAAAATATTAAAGAAAAGTAATCACAAGTGCAATAATTACAGACACACTGAACTGCCTAAAGTCTACTGCTAGAATTTGTCAAGTGTTTCATAGTCCTTAGATTCTTCATTGTCATTAAGCATTTCCAGTGGGATATTTAAAGACACAAGTAAACTAACATCTGTTACTCATTCTGGAAGCTGTGAAATTTTCTTTGCCCCTACAGCCTTGCCAATTCATCTCTTAGGGAAAATTTTGCAATTAATCTGGAATTTGCTTTCTAAAATAAATTTACAACTTTAAGTAGGCTGATGACTATCGATTGAAAGGAAGGGGTGTATTATTCTGACACTGGATGGACTCCATCCTTTAAAAGTCAGATGCAAGTCTCCTAAGACATTACCGAGCAGCTTAAAACAACCTAGGACCACATTGCTGCCCTTCAACCTTTGCTTCTCATCCCCTGTCCCTAGCTGATACTAATAGTTATGTGGTACTCGTGTGTATGCACAGTCACATGGATTTGTCAAAAAATTCCAGTAGAGACACCAAAGCATGAGTGCCAGCATCAAAGCAGAAACAGGAATACATGTCTGGGAGAGCGATGGAGAAGGTGCCACTTTCAGTGGCAGTATGTCTTAGATTGACTTCAGCCACTTGTGAAACTGCATCATAATCTGGAAAGTCACTCCTGAGATCACCCAGAAAGCAATGATATTTTGCTTTGTTCTGTCATTGAACCTCAAAAGCTGAACAAAATACATAGCTCTGGCTTATATCAGAAAGAACATCCTGGCATTCATATATTCATATATCTGGGAAAAAAATAATCTATACTAACATTAAAATAGCAGTTTCCAAGCTCACAAAATGCTAAATCACCTCTCTGTAGACAGTTAGACCTTTGATGCACTTTTACTTATAAAAACTTTGGTTACCTAACATACTTACTTCAACTTTAACCTGCAATAAGCATCCGGTGTTTTGTATTTAATGTTATATTGTTGAGTATTGATTTATCAGTACTATAGAATTTGTTATTCTGGCCCTTGGGAAGAAGAGAGCACCTGCTTGGTTCCTGTTAATAATCTTCTGTGCGACTTTCTGACTTTTAGAAGAAAAAAGTCTTTATAAGTTTCTAAAAGAAGCCAATTTCTCTGGCAATTTTTTTTTTTTTTTTTTTAGTTTACTTCTTGTGTAGAAGCGGTCTTTTGGTATTCAGAGCTCCTATTGTGCTAGGTATACCTTCTCTGATGTCTTTATAGACTTGACCTAGGATTTCTAGGAGTTTAGATAGCAATGCCTTAAAGAGAGGTCCAAATGTCAGAAAAGCTTTAGAAACTAGATTGCTTTACAGCATATAATTTGGCATCCCAAATTGCTACTGACTCTTGAAAACTCTGGCTTGGATTAAAACTCATTCTATGAAAGTACCTTCTGTATCTTCTGACCTATCCATGTCATGTCATTGGTACTGGCTGAATACAAACTGGTGATGTTTCCATCTTCTTCTGTCACCTCTACATTGGAAGATTTAAGTGGTGCCTCCTGAAATTAAGCATATAAACATCCATACTTAGAGAGAATGAAAGAGACAGAAAAGAAATAGAATAGAGACTCACATTAGAAGTAACACCACCACCACCAAATTCCAGAGTGTTACAACATTTTTATTCCCCAACCAGTCTCCAGATTTGATCCTGCAAAACCTTGCTAATATGCAAAGCCTTTTGACTCAAATGGGTTGACTACACTAATCTCTGTAATCACAGCTTTGCTTGATTTCAACAGAAAAATATATGGCTGGTAATACACAACGTATAGCAGTAACACCACACTGGGAATGACACATAACTTCACATGAGGAGAAACTGACTTTCACAATGAGTTTTCTGTGGCTGAAGAACGCCAAGTGAAAGTGAGATGTGAATGTCATCTTCCCACACCTATTCCAGTTCCTTGATAACACTATTCCACAAATTAATAATTAAGCATATTCAGCCTATCCTCAGGGGTATTCTACTTTTACAAAATGATCAGAGTTTGTTTTGAGGACAGTTTTTATCCTGTGTAATATTAGGATAATGATCAAACTCTTTTTCCCAATAAAAATAAAGAAAACACCTTAAATTTCTCTTCTGGAATGGATTCCGATGTGGATTCTGGGTCAAACTGCCATTCTGCCATGGATTTTAAAACAACATTTTCATTCAAAGTAGACTTGTTCAGTATAGCAAGAAGAGATTGCCAGTGAAAAGCAGCTTCCTTAACTTCAATTTTCTTTATCTTCCTAGTAAACAGAAAGATGGCTTTTGTGTGTGTATTATGGAAAAGGATGAAATATTAAATATTCCTTATTACACAATTATTAAGTTGTAAAAACATTGAATAGGCATTTTTAAACATACGATTCAGTATTGTTTCCATTCTAGAATTGCATAATTAAGTGAAGTTTCAACACTTAGAAATTCTGAAAGATGGATCACCCAGAGTATTGCTCTGGTGTAGTCATCTTTAATCTATGCATCTACCTGAACATTTTTTATACCACAGAAATGCTGTAGTTTCAAGTGTCTCTTACTCCTAATGTCTCCTAAGAGCTCTCTATAGCCACAGTTGAATTCTCATTAAAGCTGTGATATCTCCTTATCACTGAGTTAAAATAGTATCTCACGAGATTACATCCTTTACACCCCTGAGAGCTCCTTCCAGATGGTTTATTTGAGAGTGATAAGAAGCCCACTATGGGTATACTTATTAGAAGATACTCCTATATCTTGCATTGCATTGCATTGCATTGCAACCATACCCAAAGTACAAGACTTTTCATGAGCTAGGGAGACTGCCTCTAAAGATGAGAGGAATGATTTTATTTCTATCCAATTCTTCTTCTTACTTCGAGACTAATAAAAAGGAAGTCTAGAATCACAAGTAGATGCAAAAATTAGTATGTCAGGAGACAAGAATTTACACCATCGATATTGGTCTGCCACTTTGTACGTACTTCCATTTCAGACACACCAGGGCACCATCATTTTCACCATTAACAAGGATGAATTTGCCATCCAGTGAAAACACCATGGATCTGATTCCCCCTCCTTGATATGAATGGCAATGCTTCTGAGCAAGTATATCCTAGAAAGGTCATAGAAGTAGTGTCAGCAAATACGTTTTCCTAATGGAATATGCCTGTAAATTATGCTTCTTTATTTTTAGATAAGTCAATCAAAAAATGTCAATACAAAGTACATAAAAGACTACGATTTATGAGTTTAAAATTTTTGACTACAGATGGGGCACATTTGTAGTATATTGATTTTGCAGGAGAAAAAGAAGTGTAGTAAAATTATCTACCCTAAGATTTACTGGAGAAGAAAGTAAGTAGTTTGTATGATCATATATACATTCATTATAAAAACAATTCTAGTCTATAATGCTATGTCAGTTCATGTTCAATATAAATTTTTCTGGAACACTTTATAGTCAAGTGAAGAATAGCTTACAGTGAAAGAAAGTAGCTTTCACACCTCTTTCTCATGTAAACCGAACAAAACATGTGCCTGGATGCCTACCTACCATAGTAAGAGTATGATAGATGAACAAAACACCATCCTTTGCTGCTGATGCCAGCCACCGGCTGTTGGGTGATAAACAGAGGAAACCTGATCCAAACTGATTGCTAGGAGTCCTCTTTTCTGATAGAAATACTGATAGATCTTCCGACGTATTCTGCCAAACAAACAAAATGTTAGCAGCAGTTCAGATGATGGAAATACCTATGCCATTTTAAGAAGACTAATGAGAGCTTTGTGGGTTATCAGATGCATTGCAATTTAAAATGTTGTTGGGTTACTGAGCTCAGGAAGCAGTACCATTGCTATGCTGCTGATTTGCTTCTCATCTCTTCAAAAGCGTCTGTATGCAGTATGTTTTGGCCTATATATATACTATTCAGTATGCTTCCTGGCTCAGAAAGTACGGGGCTTGTCAAAGAGGAATGCTCGTCTTTGGAATTCACCTTCTTGCTTGACCTGACTGTTAAACTGAGGGAGACCTGTGAACTGCAGAGAGCTCCAGTTCATCAGCAGGCAATGACAGTGGATTCCTGAAGCCACCGCTACTTCATTGTGAAGCAGCACTGGGCTGGGTTTGCAGTTGCATCTTAGCATCGTGTGCTCACATTGGCTCAGTTCCTTGGCTGGATATTCAGGTTACTCAGCAGACTGCACAAAAGCACAGCTCCAAACCAGAAACTACAGGTGAAGTGCCTGCAAACTGTATCAGTTTTAAAAAACAATATTTGGCTTTCTGTGTAATTGAACAAGGAGATTGCTTTTGCCAGGTTTCTGAGCAGGTAGTAGGATACTGAAAGTTGATGTTTAAGGATGCAGTAGGTATTTTTAGTGCAGAGAGGATTTCTTTAAGATAATAGCTTGCTATATTCATTTTATTTACAGCCTTTCTTCACTGGTATTTAACCACCACCCAAAATAAAGCAGCTTCAGAGAATTACCTCTTCAGAGAGCTGGTATTTACAGATGAAAGGTGCACTGGTACAGTAGCCATACACAATGTTATCCTTCAATCTGACTGCTGAGCTCAAAGGGTAATCCAGATCATATTGCTCCTTTTTAATGGCACTAGCATTAAGCATTCCTTGTTCATTAACATACTTATCGTTATCTAAAAGATTGAAAAAAGAAACAGGGAGGAAGAGGTATCACTACTGCTAATGCTGGTACTTCACCTATCAAGTAATTATGTAAACCAGGCTCAGCAAGGAGTAAGTATGATGTGAGTTTTCAAGGAGAAGACTCAAAATTAAGATACTTAGGTTTAACACTAACTCTGTGGGTTGTACTGATGTAGCACACTGCAGTGAAGCTGAGAAATAGCTCAACTAGCTCTAAAGAAGTACTAGAAAGAGTTTAACCACAGTGATTTGACAATTTGTATACAGTAATTTACCCTGCTTCTTGGGTATTACATAAGTAGTGCTAATTAGTTTGCATAAAGGTTCATGTCATTATTGCCTTCATCTGGAACTTGTTTAAGCATCTCTGCCATGAAGTACACACAGCCTGGGTGGTATTGGTTACGATGCTTAAATTTAAATCTTCAAAAGGGCATTTTATTCTTTTTGGTTCCTTAATTTGACCTTTAAAGAGACACCTGAAATTAAGATTGATGCAATAACCGTAGATCTTCATCAACTTTGAAAATCAAGCCCCATTTTATATGTTCAAAAATAGGCACAAAAAGAAGCCCAATATTAGTAAATATTTAAAGAAAATACCAACTTCATTGAAAAATGCTTTTTAAAAAGTTTGTAAATTATAAAGCATTTTAAAAATTAAATGTAAATAACTAGAAAATCTGACACTAGGCTTACTAACAGTTTTACAGAAGTTTTCTCCACAAAAGGCTTTGTTAGTAATTCAGTTGCATATGAAGTGAGTAAAATGATATAAAAATAGAATGATGTTAATAATGAACACAGGCTGCCTTTGCTGTAATGTGATAGATAGAAGACATCACTGAAACCTCAAACTGTATTGATTTGGCACTTCTTAGGTGCAAGTGACATAAAACTGGAAGTGCATGGTGCCACTGCCAACCAAGCCTGTCCTGAGCTGGCTGCATGGTGAGGACACCAAACGCAACATTAGCCTGCACTATGCCTGAGTTACGTTAATGAATTTAAGCCCTTTCTTGAGAACTGAATTAGTTTCCCAGCTGATACCAGAAAGTGCCCCAAATCAATGCATTCCTAGCACATCAGTTTTAGATATTCCTAGAATACCAGATACAATTAAAAGTTCTGTGATCACTCATGACACTGAGGTCCATTTTTTCTCACTTATATAACTTCTAAAATGCTGTAATATTATATATAGCTGTATATAACTTAGCTGTATCCTGAATGACACAAATAAATGATTACTGAGTTGTTTCACAGTTGAGTAGGCATATGTAAAACAAATCATGGACAGTATTTGAGAATTTAGCGTAGTTTACCCAAGTTAGTGAAAGATTAACAAGTTCCTTTCATTTTATTTCCAGATTATGACTAGAGATTCTAACTGTGATGTCCCAATATGTACATTGCACACTGCAGATACACAGGGCCAGATTTCCAGAAGGTGAATGGAGGTATGCAATTCTTAAGTCTCCTTAATTCTCTCTTTTCCTCATAGTGCTGTTTCTTTCAGAAAACGTTTCTCTGTAGCATTCCTTATTGGGATACAACTTAATATTTTTTAAATACAGTGGACTTTTTCCTTGGTGTTTTTATGTAGAAAAGCTATAACAAAGACAGGGAATCATTATTTTTTTGAATTTTGAAGAGGCTGGTGGGACTAATTCCACTCTGAACATCTGATACGCCAGTCTGCATATGGGTGGTGCCAATCCCACAGCCTCTTTGTGGCTGGCTTTGGGCACTGCCTACATGGTAGTAATAACAATAACAACAACAATCACCACTAGTAGTAGTAGTTAAATGGTGGCTTTGTGATTCTGGAAGTGAATTACTTCTTCCTTCCTTGGCTGGCCCTCAAAATACCAGTCTTTTTGCTGAAATGATTGGGATGACTATAAGTCTACAGAATGCTGTATGAGAAATTGTGTAGCCAGAGAATGTACAGATGAGATGAAGAAAGAGATTAAGATTGTTCGTATTTTTTGTTAAGGGATGTCAGTAATATGTTCTTGCCTTAGAAAAATATCACATAGTATGTACTTCAATTCTTACCTGTTGTGAGTGCTGAGGATAGACAAAAAATTTCCAGTCTTGCTCGCTGGACCTCTGCTACATTAAGAAGTACCACCACTTCAACTAAGTCATTCTTGAAGTCAGAAACTACAGAAAGATCCAGCACTTCATCTGCCAACACTGAAGCAGGCAGGGAACACAAATGTAAATAGTTACTGAATCATGGTAACATTGTTTTTACTAAGATATCATGTGAAGCAAAATAAGATTCCTGTTTGGAACACACCTCAGCTCAATTACACAGTTTTGAATTTGCACTGAAATGGGAGACAAGCCACAACCTGGTTTCAGAAACTGCTGCATACACACAACTTCAGCTTGAGGTATCGGGTGCTGAAAATGCTAAGCACCAGAGTGTTATTATTATATTAAACATTGCAATCTGAGTTTACATCCAGCTTGCATTGTAGCAGTTTTGAGACTGTCTACTGGTAACTGCCAGATAAAGCACAGAAAAGCCCTCTTCTAAGAAGCCAGACAGACAATGAGAACATGATCAGGCAAATTCTGAAAATTATCTAAGTAGATGTAATTCTGCATTTGTCAAACCAATTAAAATGATAAAATAAAGCCCTTTCTGCTTAAAATTGTGATGAAGATTTATATGCACAGATGTGCTCTTTAAGTATAATGTTACTGGAATTGAGAGACTGTATAAACAAATTTACAAATTTCAGAAGAATTTTTTGCAAGTTAAAATTCCATCATTTTTTATTCTTCAGTATCAACCAGCAAAGCTGACAATTCCAACAGTACCTGTGTTAAAGATGGGGCAGACATTTTTAATAGGAGATTGCACCCAGCTATCATGACCTACAGTTTTTTATTCTAAGTTCTCATATAGCGAGCCACTAAGGTCTTAAGTTCTTTGCCAGCACTGTTACTTTTATGCTGGAGTTGCGATCAGTTGGTCAACTAATCCATTCTCTTCCCTGTGACTTATATGTGCCCTGGAAGAAAGGTCATATTGGTGCCTTTGCTAACTAAAATTACAGAGGAAAAAGATTGGCCAGGTCAAAATATGGTTGGGAAACAGGTGGGGACAATATGTTTAGTCCTCCTAAAAAATAAGTAGAATGAAGGAGAGTGGCTTAGTTTGATCAGCAAGTATACTTAAAATACAGCAAATAGTGCAAACACAACATAATTAATATTGTTATATATATTACCTACGTATCCAAGAACTTGGAATAATTTTGAAGGCCGGGCATCTAGAATAAAGATATGTCCTTCTGTAGCTCTAGCAATGAGGAACTGGCCACTCTGATCATAACTAGGTAAAATATAAATCCAAGTAGAAAATAGTTCAATACAGTCAATGAAAAGGGTCAAATAATTCCACTCCCATAACTCTGCTGACTTCACTGAGGGCATAAACACAACTGAAATTTCAGCTTCTAGGATTACAGGGTTAGGGCCTCATATAAAGCCCAGAGTTTGGTCAATCTAAAGCTACTGATACTCCACAGCAGTCTATGTTAACAACTTTATTAAATCTTTCTTTGAAGTTCACTTTTTAAAAAATAAAACTACTATACAGATTTTGATATCATTTTCAATAGACATGTCTTTGTTTGCATTGATTTGACTTTGAATAAGTTGCTTTCTGTATCTGTTTTTAGTGGTTTATCTTCGGTAACTGTGAAAACAGATCACATCCGAGCCTCCAACTAACTTGCAGATTTATATTAAAGTTTAATAGTTAAAAATCCATTCTATCTTTTAAAAAGTAGAAGTAAAATACTCTCAGTTTTTTCAATAATTGAAAGAACAGCAAACAACCAGACAAAAAAAATATATATTATATCACTAGATCCAATTACAGGAAGACTGGTAAATTCTGGAACTGTAAGCAAATGAATAATTATCAATGGTAATAAAAATCCACCATATAAGAACAGATGACCAAAAGGCTTAAACTTAACTTCACAAAATTTCAAATTTATATGCAGTGAGAAATAACCCTCTAAATTCAGATACGTGGAAATGCGCATAATTACTGCATATAGTGATCTGTCAGAAAGGATGTTATACATCAGTATCTTCAGTGTTCGGTTAAACTTTCTTAAAATACAGATTTATTATATTTCTTATATAAATTCTGCTACGTCTCTTGCAAGCAATTCAGAATATGTAGGAAAAAAAAAAGAAGCTGTTAAAATATTTTACTTTATCATTTTTAGAATAAAAATTTCAATTTTTTGGTTCAACTAAAAGCATTACTCAAGCAACAAACTGACAATATTCCTGCCCTTGTTACTACATACTTACTGCAAAGACAGCACTGGAAATTTGGAGAGAAAAATTCTGTGAACAATCCGTGGAGCTTCAACTTTGGTAACATCAAGGAAATAGATTTGACCCATTTTGGTCCCTACAGCAACACTGTTGGAGGAGGGACAGCAAGCCATAGCAGTTGCCTAGTTGAGAAGTAAAAGATGCTAAACAGCTCCATATCATTTGACATATTATGCTACATGTTAGTATGCACTTTCTTTTACTATTTAAAAGTCCCTAAAATCTGGAGAAGAAACCCCAAGTGGTTTATCTAAAAAACTTTTTTGTTGTTGTTTTTAACAAAGAAAGGATTTTAGAGACATCATAGGCATTTTTACCTATGCTCTGTATCTACATATCAAAATCTAATTCTGTGCTCCTCAGAAAAAAACTTCATATCCACTATCCAGATTTTAAGTGAAAGAAGTTCCACCTAAATAAAAGAGTGAGTACCCTGTTATGTGTGCAGCTGTTATAGAAAGAGATTTGTTTTCTTACTATGTCAGTTTTCAGGGTTTGAATGCATCTTAAATCAGGACAAAGCATTAACATTGTGAAACACTTTTATCAACTGAATTCCTAAAACCTGTTTTTCAGATCAGTCAAGGCATTTAGTTTTTATACACTTCAAACTTTTCCTTTTAGTTCTGACACTCATTAAAAACAAAAATTTAATAAAACAATAGCATAAGAATTTAGATTGTGGTTTACAAATATATGCTTAAAGACACATGAAATGTTTGCGTTGCTTTATGGCTGAGTTAAATACATGATTAGTTCAAGGAAACATTCTGAAAGATAATCTTTTGTAAAACTCTTTAAAACTTTTAAAATTCACTCCTCAGCACTGGTTGATCCAAATCTGTGGAATAATCTCCTGTGAATTGAAAATTATTAAAGAAAATTTTAAGTATCAGTCACTCTATAAGATCCCAGTTACATGTACCTCAATATCAAGGTTTAGCTTGCCGAGGCAAGTTCCATCTTCCAGGAACCAAACTTGTACTTCACCTGAAATTGCTACAGACTGTTGAACAGAGAAAAAAATAGTAAAAAGAGGGTAGAATAACCAAATAGACTGGAAGTGACTAGTGATCTTTTATAGAATATAAATTCAACTAATGTCTGAGCATAGCAGATCAAGGGTTACTTGTTTTGCTTGGAATTATCTTGCTTTTTAATAATTTTTGTGAACTGCTGCAACTACAGGAATGGTTTTTAAGTAGAATCAGACAATTTAGGGCAAAACATGTAAGCTTGATCAATATTAGCACCCCCACCATTCAGCTGGCAATAGAAAAACCTGCTTATAATTTTCTTTGCATAGGAAAGGGCTTAAGGAGAGGTCTTGTTTTCTCACATGAAAAATGATGCATATCATAATGGCGCTTCAGTTCTTCCTATATCTGGGCACTTGTATAATTCCATAGTAAAATACAGCTAGATATCAATCAACCTTCACATTACTCATTCAGAGTCAGGTAAAATTTATCGTGTCCATGCTAACAACAAACATACAGATTCAGCAAACCTAATTGACTAAAACCCCAGGGTTCCTAGGCTGGCTACTTGAAGAATTCATGGCCTTGAAATGAATCAGACTTGCTGGCTAAAATATATGTCTTGCAGGAGTCAAAAACATAGGAGGAAAGCGAGGAATTTTTCAGAATGGACAGAGCCATGAGCCAGGCCTTCTTTTTCCCTGGACCCAGGACAGAGGCATCTCTCAGGCTGTTCCAGTTTGTGCTGAAGGCTGAAAAGATCAGTAGGAATTTCTTGTCCCAACATCTGTTCTC
The DNA here is from genome assembly GCF_965231255.1 of Vanellus vanellus. Lineage (NCBI taxonomy): Eukaryota > Metazoa > Chordata > Aves > Charadriiformes > Charadriidae > Vanellus > Vanellus vanellus. Next base: position 14,229,805 of record NC_138912.1, on the reverse strand, counting down.
TGAATTGAATCCACCTTTTGCTCAGCTATGTTGAACAATGGTGAGTCACACAAATCAGCAGCAGAACCAATATGACATTTTAGCAGCCTGTGAATTATCCACCCTGCATTCTAGGGCAACTTCTGACCCTTTTATATGCCATGCATGAATTATTGCCATTTACTTCCTTTAACAAGAAGTTACACAACTGTAACAAATAGCAGAACAGTTCCAGTCTCTGCAAGGCTTTTGATTTTGTACCTTAGCAACATATTGATTACCTGAAAAGAGCCACTATTACATATGAGAAAGAATATAATTTCTTACCACACAGTACTTGTCCCCTGGAGTAAGAAAATCAGCTGCCAGAAAACAACTGCTGCATGCATCCAAGAGTTTGACAGCTTCTCCACTGTGGGCAGGTTTGTAAGTATAGACTGTCCCCTGACAAATAAGGAGAAATAATCCATCACTGGGCATTAAAAGCTTTCAAAGACTTCAACAAAAAATACCCATCTTTCTGAGTGTCACTCTCTAAAGTTTTATATTTGACTCTAAACTGAGGTAAAAAGTGCCTGGCAGAATTCCGCTGAATTTACTGGATTGTATTATTTTACACCAGGTTAGTTCATTTTTGAGTGATCAAGCTAGTCCCACTTTCAAGAAGTTTTGTTTCTCAAAATTGCTTTAATAAAATAATTTAAAACCACGCTATTTCATGTTACTCCAGGAATCAATAAATATTCTAAACCAACATAAAACACAAATCATAAATCTTTTTGTGTGTTTACTCCACTGTAAACACACAAGTAAATCTCAGGGGAATCTCATTGGGAAATCTCAGCACTTTATATTACTTTATAATCCACTGTCTGTAGGAGACAATCATTCTGAGCTTCATTAAAGTCTTTCCAATCTTTCATTTAAAAACACAAGATGAACTAAGTTCACCTCTGATATAATTTGTTGACTTGTGTGATTACATTACAGACATTTCATACTAGTAGTATCGGCATACACATATAGAATCACAGGAACATCCCATTACATAATGCTATTATCTCAAATGCTATACCTGGTCAGTGACAAGCAGAAGTACAGTGTAATCAGGGGAGAATATGATGCTGGATATGGGTTGTAAGATATCAACGCAGATTTTCATCTCATACTGCAGACCTTTGATGTGATAAAAGAATAAAATGCCCTCCTGTGCAGAAAAGTACAAATCCATATCAGGTCTGGGTCATTCATCCTAGCCCATTCTCGCAAAGTGAACTGCAAGACCTTCTGAAAATCTTGAAAGCAAGAGTGTTTAACTGTATCCCATCACTAATGGTCCCATTTGCCTTTAGTATGTTTAAATACAGAGGACTGAACCTGGATAATAGATCTATTGAAAAAATCAGGTGTTCTTTAATACAAATCTTACTAACAGTTCATGTTTGATAACAAAAGACACTCTCATCAGTTAATACTTAAGATCTCGTATTGGGGTTTTTTTTAGACAGTATAAGAGTTTGTCCCACTCTTGAGCAGTAATGTACAATAGCATCGTCAGTTTGGGTTATTGACTTAAATTTTGCACAAAACAATTTGGTGGTTGTCTTGGCCATTTTCTCTTCCTTCCTGTTTTTTTGTCCATCCTTTTCTGTTCCTCTAGAATACTCTTTGCCTTTTGTTAAAAATAGGATTGTTCTTTTTTGTTGCTGCTTTGACTACAAAAATGGAATCTCTTCCCATCCTGCTCCCTCAGGGAGCAGGACATTTTCTCAAGTCTTAACAAAGAAAATATATACAACACCAGGGAGGACCTTTATAGTTCTGCAGCCCTCCACTTTCTTCTAACTCCTGTCTGCAGTGAACTCTGCATTTGAATGTTCTTTGATTTTCACACAATAATGGTAAGGTAAAAACATAAAGGATGCCTTACATTTCCAGCTGCGTACAGTCCCTCGTTACAAAATGCCATGGCAAATAAAACTCGGTTTTGCAGAGCCTTTGGTTTGCCACCTGAGAGCACAAAATTGACACAAAATATCAAATTTAATTTATTGCAACAACTTGTCTCAACTTCAAATCTGAGATGATTTACTATTTGTGTGTAAAAAGGCTCCACAGGCTATATATTCTTTGGACTTCTTGCTGTGATAATGAAGGAGAAGGTTGGTATACATAATTTGAAATGACAGTACTACTGTGGTCTGATGAACTAGAAATAATTGAGAAATCATTTGATTTTGTAAAGGCTGCTAAATAGCCACTTTAAAGTTCATCAACAGAATCATAGAGTCATTTAGGTTGGAAGGGACCCTATCAGTCCTCTGATCCCCAAGAATGGAAATTCCACAGCTTCTTTTTGTCTATGTTCACTGGGAAAGTGTTTTTTTTTTTTCCTAATACATACACAGAATTTCTGTTGATGCAAACTGTGTCCTTTGCCTGCCTGATTCCATCTTCTCTGTAACCTTTCATTAGGTAGCTAAAGCAACAGTAAAATCCCCCATTTCCTTTTCTCCAGGCTGAACAAACATACTTCTCTTAGCCCATCTTTGTAACGTCATGTACTTAGACTCTGCAATAATCTTTGTGGCCCTGTAGTGAACTTCATCCGTTATGTGAACATCTTTTTTGTACTGTGGAGCCCAAAACAAAATGTTTGAAACAAACCCCTAAACCCTAACGCAGCTAAATTACAAGTGATTGCAGTTCTAAAAAAAGTTACTAAAACTAAGCAGTAGGAAACCTATTCTAGCATCACTTATTCCAATTTAAATTCGAATGGACAAAAATTATTTCACTGGCACAGTTTCTCCTGAGGCTATTCATTTGGCTGTCTGTTAGCACAAAAGCTATTAATCATTTGTTATGTAAACATATAAAAGATTGCCATCAATGTGTCTTATAGAAGCCAGTGTGAACTGAGTTTTTCTAACCAGTGACTTCCAGCTGTACTCACATATTATTACTCTCAGACATCACTGGTGCTGCCTAAATATCTATTAACTTGATTTGAATATGGAAATACCTTTCTTTTTCTGTACTTCTCTACGAACGTATGACACCACATCCGATATTTTACGCATGTATTCTGCAGAAAAGAAAACAATTTATAATGTCAAACCTTGTTTATATGTCAATATAGCAATAAAAGTCAGTTGTATTCCAGCCTACTGAACAAAAGACCGGGCTCAATATACGAATCAAAAACGTGCATTGTTCCCCAATACCCAATTTCTGTCATTTATGCAGCTGAGCAGGCACAATCTTTCTGTGATTCAGCTTACAACTGTGAAAGGGAGATAGCAATATTTGGCATGGAGACTGGTACAGATGCAGATTTATCTATCTTCTAGTGTTAAGTTCTGGTATTGTTATTTCTAACCACGTTTTTTTTTTTATTTGATGTAATTAAGAAGGAAATTTCAGTCAGTCTGAAAAAATGCCCAAGTGAAATGTTGTGGCTGCTTATGATTCTGTTTGCAACACCATAGCAGGAATTTAGCATGTGCCTAAAGTTGGACATGCATTTAAGCATTCTGTTAAAGAGACACAGATTGCAGTATGTTTTAAATTAAGCAGAAGCTTCAGTACAATATGAATACAGAAAATTTTGTTATCAGTTTTAGGACAGAACTCAAAGAAGAATATACAGGCCAAGGAAAAGCCCAAATGGCAAATATTCTTGTTGCCTTCTACTGAAGTGGCAAAAACATTTCTGATCACACCTCAGCTTTTTATTTGTTGATGATTTCCAACTATTGATTCAGTAAACTTAAAACTGATAATTTCAAAAGCGGAGAAATAATGCTGGTTTGCTGGTTTTTTTTTAAGAGCAGACTTACATTTCTCTGTTAACTATCAAAACTGAACAGAGTTACAATACTTTGGAAAAGTCAAGGACACTTGCTGTAGCTTAAAAAATAACGTATTACATGGCAAAAGAAGAAAACAAGATTATCACCAGCCTGCCTGTTAACACAGATTCAGTGTTTATTAGAGAAACTGTTCTATGCTGGTCTACAACAGGATATCACCCAGTTGTAGTGCTAGGGAGAAGCATAATCCAGTACTCCTCTTAGACCTGAGTGAATCAGTGAACTTCATGTGCACAGTAGGACTGATACCTTCCATCCCTGCAAAGGGCATTAATGTACAGGTTGCCATTGCCAGAACACTTTATGCTGGTTGTGTCTCACTGTCCTCCATCTTGGGAGCCCTCTGAATGGGCACAGAAGGGTAGTATGTGGTAGGTAGTAGGGAAGACACCTCAGGATTCCCAGAAAAAAGAACGCTTGGAATGGGCTACTCTTGCCAAAAAACTTTAGTCAGTCACTAGCCTGCCAAAGATCCCCCCGAAAAAAGACAGGTGGGAATATATATAGGGCAGACAAATCACCTCTGCAAGTTACAATCAGTCTGAGGGTCATGTACTCAGTCCTCCCATTCTAGAATAAATTAAAAGCAGATATCTTTGTTTGAAGCCAAAGACATCTTCTGTTCACTCTCTGTGCTTCACACCTTCTGCAGTAAAGCCTGACAGTCTTTACAGTCTTGTTTTCATTAGAAAATAGTTTATGTAAGAGCTGACCTTAAGAAATTCTATTAAGCAACATTACATTAAATTCAGTTTTGTTGTTTGAAGACTTATCATGAGTCTTCAAAGATATGTTCTAACATTATCTAACATACCAAAGGAGGACAATCTAATATTTCAAGCAAAATAAGATAAATTGTTGGTACTTAACTAATAGGGAAAAGACTGTGTATAGCTGGTCTATTAATAGTTTAATGCTAATCTAGTAGGGCTGGTTAATAAGATCTGGCCTTCTGGAACTATTGTTCATTTTATCAGTTTTGATGTATCTAGATTTCTCTCTTTTTTTTTGCCAAAGAAAAATGAAAGCCAATTATTGGGTGCTAAAGAAACCCACAGAGAAGTTCAAAAGACATTCTCAAATGTTTATGATACTAATAAAAGAACTATGGCTCTACAATATAGCTTTACCATTTCCGTAACGGACACAATAGAACAGAAGAAAGCAAAAAAAGGTTTCACCTATCCACTCTTCTCTCTAGTTGAATAAAACACAAAATGCAGCTATTTCTTACCAGGCAGAGGTTTTTCTTGAAGAGTAGAAACATTGCATGTCTCAGCATCAATTGCCAAAACATATCCTTCTTTACAGCCCATGTAAATTTCTGAGGTCGCAGTCCAGCAGTGGGCAGTAGGATACACTGAGGGCCTAATATAATTTCTAGGCTTCAGCACAAAAATAAACAAGTTCAATCAACAATTGACAAATATTTGTACAAGCAGCTACATACATTTTAAGGCAAAAAAAGATCATTACCTGATAGAGTCTGACCACTTGTATAACATCAGCCTTATTTTATTCAGTCATCCCTTCACTGAAGCTAGTAACTTGAGAAACAAGAACATTTTCAAGAAAAGTCTGTGACTGGAGAGAGTGGTGGAGAACTCACCTCTCTCCCTAGAAGCCTGTTAAAATGATGAATTGTATTTTCATTTAAAAAATATATATTTTAAAATTTGAATTTATCTGGATTTATCCTCCAGCACTTGCATCTGCTACAGTTTTGTCCTCTAACTTGGAAGTCCCTCCAGTATCTTCTGTACCTTCACAAAGATATTGACCCACCATAACCAGGTGGGTCCCAATTTTTTAATGATAAAATTATGATAAAATTCAACACATTGAGACCCTAGATTATTTAATTTTTTTTGTAACGTTAGAATAGCACTGGAAGCCCAAATTGAAATGGATACCCACTCTGACCTCACCCTGAAAAATGCTTTTGAAACTGCTTTTCAGAATAGTCTTCCACTTTGCAGACATAACCTGCACATGTAGTCTTACATACTTGGCAGTACTAAAACACATTTTGTTTGAATAGTTTATCTTATCATATAATCCAAATTGCTCTGTAAAACAGCTCTGTCAACCTTTGGGTCATCTGCAAATTAGTTCTAGCAATATCCCTGCCATAGACTTCCCATGTGCCTTGAATTTCATTTTGCTAAAATAAATCTCATAAATCCATCATCCATAAAACAGGAAGAAAAGAACTTCTCCAGCTGTTCAGGTACAACAGCAATAGGGGTCATATGAATACCATAACAGAAAGAACCAGATTTAAGAGAATTCAGGGAGGGGGAGAGGGGAACAAAACACAAGAAAAACTTGGGAGAATCTTTAAAAGACATGATTCAAAGAACCATGCACGTGAGCGGAAGTGGTGACGAACAATAGACAATATGATGGATGAAAAAAAAGAAGAATCTATAATTCTATAAAACACCTGCTGTCTCACTAAAGGCTCTACAAAAAGAGGAAATATGCATGGATTTGTGATGAAAACATAGGACAGAGATGCATCAGTATCTAGATTTCATTAGTAAAATATGCCAAGGGCTTGCTATATGATTCTGGGTAAGTAACTTGCTCTCTATTTATGCTTACAAAGCATTTTGAATTTCTCAGGGGAAAATGTTACAGAAATAAAGTATATTAATATCTACTTTATAAATCAAATAGGACTAACAGTAATAAATTTATAACAAATGGGGCTTTCCATCACCCAGAGAAACATTTAATATAGGCATTTTCAGGGATTTTATGAGGCTTGAACATCACAAATCATTGGGAAGGTTGGAACCGAACCACCGTGAATCAGAAGATTCCGATGAAAAGACAACTTCTGTAATGTTCCTTTGTACCTGTTGTCGTGACTACCTTTACACAAAAAATAGGTAAAATATGATAATCCTAGGATGAGATTATGTAAATCCCAAACCAGGTTGCTTCTTGAACTGTGCATTGGTATGGTGGGGCATAATAATAATGCTGTCATTTTTTTAACTTCTCTTCCTTTTGAGGAGCACCTCTACAGAGAAAAGAATCCATGATGGATCCTTGTTATGAAAAGTTTTATAAAAAGAGAATGGAATAAAATTGGCCCTGCGGACGAAGTGGAGTCAAATGGGCTTGTCATGGTAAAGGACATTCAGAAAACTCAGGTCCAACTGTAAGAAATATTGAAATAAAAACTAAATCAATGTAATGCAATAAAGAAAAGGATTGAATGCTGTAGGATGTTTTAATTCCTTTCACTCTGCTGCCCCATTGTGGTTACACTTTGGTACATACCCAGCTTCAGTATCTTGTTCTTGAGTATGGAACCCTAACACATTTCAAAGCAGCAAACAAGTGCACTGGCAATGGGCTTGCTTTTCTTACTTGCCTCTCACACATTCCTTAGGAGTGGACTACAGCCTCCAAGGACCATGGACTAGAGGTTGAGGACAACTCTTTTAAATAATAGTCTAAATAAATGGTTCTTCATTTTGGATGCTTACATCAACATGAAAAACATGAATCTCAACTGACTTGGATTTAGTGATAAAGAACAAAAATCCTTCTGTCTAATTCTGCAGAGACAGGGAGAGCTTCATCAGGCCATGATAGTATTCCAGCTGCGTTCAACTGAACACACCTCATTAACCACCACAGGAGAAGCAGGTTGTCTCTTACTAATTAAAAGAGCATTGATGATAGTAGAGAGGAAAATGACTCCAAGGTATTTACAAATGTCGAGGCACAGATTTTAGGCTAGAGTCAGATAACTGCTCATGGACATTTGTAATGGTATACAAGTCATCAGTGACAGTAACCACTGATACATCTGCCACAGCAGCCTGTCAATTTATAAAGACAGTGAAGAACAGTAGTTATAGCACCTCTATTTTGGACAGCCTGGTCCTTTACAGCATGCGTAGTCTGAAGATATCTTGATATCTGAGGAACTCAGCAACTTCAGTCATTTCAATCTCTCTCCAAGTTGCTGCATTAGACACTTCAATAAAAGGTTCTTGATAAAACAGTATTTCAAAGAAGTATCTTCTCCATCAAGTATATTCTGATCAACTTGTGTAGTAATTGCTTTGGAATAACTATATGTTCCATGTTGGGGTGCTGGAAGGGGGTGCTTAACCTGACAAGACATATGTGTGCAACATTCCCCCCACACACACACCATGGGCTGTTGCATGATCTAGTAGTAGCTCAGTTTTTCTGCTAGGTTAGAGATGGAGCTTATGTACACAGGCATGCATGGAGGGGAGAATTAGTGCTGTAAGGCACAATAAATACAAGTCCTGCAAAAAAATTACTCAGCTATGACTGTTTGGAGCAAGGTGAAAACATGCCAGAAATTGATTCAGTGCCTCCCGGTGCTAAACTGTGAGTGTAGCACCTCACTATTTAGTACACAGGAAAAAATGTACCACCACAACAACAAAAGGAACAACAGCTTGTATTTCTGAAAAAAACCCAAACCTTGCATTTCTAAATAACCTGGTGTTCATTACTTTGTCAGCATTCACAACCAAAACACACCATCTAGGGAATTTGGACAGTAAGTAACTGCCAAAATATTTACCACGTAATCCGAAAGAAAAGGAAATCTTCATCAAAGACTAGTAGAATAATCTACTCTTAGGCCAGGAATATTTCTACGTATAAGGAGAACATAATCACCTTGAAGGTGCTCAAAAGAAATCTATTTTTTTCTGTAGGCAGTTGGGAATGCAAAGACACTGTAGTGGTATCTAGTATGGTTGAAAGCAAAAACTTTTCCATGTAGAAAAGTTCACAATGCGGTTCTGCAAGTTCAAGCATAAGAATCAAATCTACCATTCCTGAACAGAACAGCATCCATTCAAGGACAGACAAATCCTATTAAGCCTCACAGACCTAATATGGGAGTTGGTTTTTTCCTCAATATCTCTTGTAATTCACTTTACAGGCAAAGAACCAAGTATTTTTTGCAGTTCATCATCTGCACGTAAGAGGCAGTATGGGAGAAGAAAAAGACAATGCTCCTGATGAGCATACATTATTTTCATTTTACATATTCTAAGTGATTTGAAATATAAGCAGTTCATGTGTAATCAGCATCAGTACAGAATGTTTGTTTGTAGTTATTGATTGTCCTGGAAACCAAGGGCATCAGCATTTACACAGTTAAAAATCTCTGAGAATCTGAATGCATGAAGCCATGAAAAGAGGATGAGGTCAGGAAAGCATCATTCCCCATTTTTATTTTTAATTCTGCTTTATAAGAAAAGTTTATTGCAGAAAACTGTGGTATACTAATCTGATAATACGGAACTCACATTTGTCCTTTGAGAAGACGTAGTATAATGCCAGTATCATCTTATGCGTGGTAGTTTTGGTGTCTCATATATATCACAAGCCACCAAACAGAAATTCATGGTCTTAATCTCATAAGAGAATCGCAGATTTGCACATTAAATGTTTTCACACTGTCAGATGCTTCTAGCTGGTAGTCAGGTGAAAGTAAGTAAATGTCAAACAAAATAAGAACACTTTTGAAGCCTCTCAAAAGAGGCATCCCAAGGGAGGCTCACTAGTAAATGATCAAATACAAGTGAGACAAATAGGCAGGTCCAACAATGACAGTAGTGTGGGAACGTATTTCTGAAGCAGGGGTACTGTACTGTGCAGTAGCAGTATGTCCCTGTCAAAATGGATTTCAAAAATACTGTTGACACAATAGATCTATTTATTGGGTTGTACCTGTTTAACAGACATTAAAATTATTAATTTATTAACACCTATTTGCATAAAAAGCATAATGACTTGGAATAGTAAAAAGGAAAAAAATCAGTATCTACCATGAATGTTTCTGCTTCATCTCCTACCAGTCCAGCAATGGCTGAAACTGGCAAATCAGGGCCATAGTATGGATCTTCACTATGAGAAACTGGGAAAAATAAACCCTTATGAGGACTCACGGACCCTTGTCCATCAGGGAGTTTCACAGGCCTGTGAAAAAGCAAGAGACGCTGTGTGAGGAGAAGATACATTAACAACTAGTAAATGCTGATACAAAACTGAGAAGCATGTTTTCAAAACTGTGAGACACCAATGCAGTTAATGGCCTTTACCTCTGCAAGAGTAATGGAGGATTGTTGTAGATAATCCTTCTGCATGGCACATACCATTTCACTGAAAAGTAACAGTAGTTCTACTATAAAAGAAGAATGTTCCTAACTGGCAGAAACGTTTTGCCATGTTCTAACTCAGTGTCTTTTCTTGTTGCTGTGTATAAACAACTATTCTACGTTACTGTTTCCTTATTAACCAGGATTAATAAAGTCACACACCTAATTTGCATATGCTGTGAGGATTCATGCTTAATGTTTATTTGGAGAAAGTTAAACGATGATGAAAAATTATTAGCAGTATTTGCCTGTTGCACTCTGGTAATCGAGGTATGAGTGGCTGTTGCAATGCAGAAGTTGAGGATTCTATAGTTTACAAACTGTGTTGATTTATGACTTGGAAAAAATTTATGTAAAGTAAACCATTCTTTGAGGAGGTTTAACCTCTATTGAAGGGAATGAAAGGTGAGGAAAAAGGAGTATATGTGTATTTCCACATGTGTACTCTAGAATGACAAAAGGCAAAATACCCTTCAGAATTCTTTTCATATCGCAAATGAAGGCCTTGTCTATACTTTCACTAGTATAACTGTGTTAGTGGCAATATGTGGGTTATATTCATAGTTAACAAGATTAAACACACTTGGGAACTGTAGAGTAGCTACCACTGAAACCACATATATGTTATATTTCAAAGACACCAACCTGAATGATACATACTACTACTACCAGCCTCAAAAAACATTTTAGCATAAATAAATTCTAGGTTTGCTGTGCTCAGTGAATTGCATTGACAGAGCCGTCCCCTCTGGATCTGTAAATTGGCCATGCAAGCTAGAAATCACACACAAAACTGATACTGCTTTCAGTACAATTCGTGATTACAACAACACATTGTTTAACTATGCTTACTAGGAACAACTTGATCCAAATTTGGTGGTTTCACAGCTACAAAAGCAATACTCAACATAGTCACTTGGAGGAAAGCAGTCCAGGCACTACCTTAATTCAGTCATGCAGTTATTGATAGAGACTGCCAAAGCAGCTGATTAGTATTAGCTTCATCATGTGCATAATCTGGACACGTGAGTGCTAAGAAATGAAATCATAAATTCAATTAACTTGATTGACTAGACAGATTCACACTGCCTGTGATTTACCAACTACTGATTGCAATTGCTAGGTCAATTAAATTGGATTGAATTCTTTGCAAACAGATGTAGGTTGCTAGTCATAATTATTAAAATATACTTCTAACACCTGAAGGGTGTTCCACTTACTTTTGCTTAAGGTGATGCTCGTCATTATTCCTTTCAATATGCCAGATAGTAACGGAGCTCTCATTAACAAAACACAGTTGTTGCCAATTCATAGGGTTAAAACTTAAAGAGGTCGCTGTTACCCCTGGCTGAGACTCACTGCACAGGAGGATATTTTCTTGCCAGTTCCTTCATTAAGGAGAGTAAAAGAAAATCAGATTTACTAAATAAGTCAAAAACATTCAAGCCAAAGATCTAGATGTGATTATCACTGACATTCAAGTTCAAGATTGGAAAACAAATACTTTGTTGCTGACAAAAAACTTCTGCTCTCAAACAAGTTAGGTCTTCTTGAGAATAAAAACGAGGTGGTTAATTAGCCACACATAAAATTAGTAGTGCGACAAAAAGATTGAATAGTAAAATAATTTTGAAAACTGACATTTTAGAAACATTATCATGCACTCTTTTTGTGAAAAGACCAACAGAACCAAGAGACATGGATTTTTTTTCATCCATTCCATCAATGACTACTTTAACGGGCCCAAACAATTAACACTTCAGCACCCCAGACCTCAGTCATGCTTTTCCAATCAAAAAAATAATGATTATAATGCTTGCAGGTTTGCAGTTGGAAAGTATTATGATTAGGGAATAAAACACAGTCAGCCTGTGATTATCTGTGGATGAATTAGGTAATACAATAATTGTGCTGTGAATGCAGACATGCAAGCTATGGCTGCATTAACTTACAAGCACAAACCAGGGCAGAATTTGTGTGGGGCTGTTATGTATAGCTGACATAAGCCTGGGAATCTGCTTTCCAGTGACTTTTCTTTTGTCCTGTGTAACCTATTTTATGTTCGCACCATCTAATTTGCATATTTCTCTATTATCCAGATTAATTCTTGACTGCATTTGTATTTTTAGGTGCTATCCAGGAACTGATTAACATAATTTGAAGAAAATGGTCAAAACTGTTTCTTAATTTCTTGGACAATATATCTGGCTGTGAATCTAAATAACATTTATAGCTTTAGTATTTGTCATGACTGCTGAGAGGAAAAAAACCTAAAATGCATACACTGCTGTAAATGGATTTAGTATAATCCTGTTATTCTGGCCTGTAATAAATTCATTCACAGAAACAGATGAGGACATAAGACAATAGTTAATATTGATAGCATATGCAAAAAAAAAAGAGAAATATTCACAGGTACACTGTAACATTAAAATTGCAGAAAGCTATAAGTTGCAATTCTCACTTTAAAAGATATCAATGTAGCTGTCTCTAAAGATGTCAGCATGTTCTCCTCTCATACCTAACAGAGAGTGCCAACACTCTTTTATAGTAGATAATTTATTAAGATCTGAAACTATATGGTATAAGCATCTGAAAAAGAATCTGGCATTGTCTCCCCTTTGAACAGAAAATAATAAAGATCTAGGGATAAAATACCTCAGATGAAAGGCAGCTTTCAGTTATCCATAAGCTTTCTATATTTTTGAGACTGACATAACTTACAAAACATCTTTTATACCTCCGATTCCAAACTATCTGCTTAAAATACAGGAACTGTGCAATCACCGTATTGTAATCACATTAAGAATGCTAAACACTGAGATTCCTTTCATCTGTACACACACAATGCATGCACAATATAATCCAATTGCAAAAATGAAGGTCCTGATCTCACAGTAAATTCAGACACCTCTGTTCAAGTTATTATAAATTCTAAGTTTAATATTGTAAGGTAATTATATTTTGTTACTAAATTCTTTCTAGGATGGTTCTTTTATGAGAATTAGCTGCTGATAGTCATATTCATGCTGATTCAAATAGGTTTAAATTGTTTGGCCTTGAAAATGGCCACTACTTTAAAGCACTGAAACATTTCTAGATTTTTCAATTTTTAAGAATAATCTACAGAAGTCTTTCAAGATGGTGGTTTTTTGTTTAACTGCACACAACGAACACATTAGACCATATGTGTTATTTCTGCTGTAAGTGACAAACATGTAAGCTTTCCAGGCCAGCACAGACATCCTTCCTGAAGTACTGTGTACAATCAGAGTTCAGAGCAAACATTATTCTTCTTCATAAGGGATAAAGAAGAGGCATCTGTAATAGTATCTACTATCATTACTAAAATTCTGAAGTTACGTGAGTTTCTGCCTCTTCACTAATCATTGCACAAGAAAAGGTCATCATTAAATTGGGAGTATACAGAATATTCATTACATGTCCTTGCTTGCCTTCCTCCTACTCCACCCTCCCCGTTTGTTTTGAAGAAGTGCTCAGACTCCACAATCAATGGAAGCTTGCTGGCAATGGAGGCATAAGCAGGCTTATATTTTTACATAACAATTTAAAAATGTAAATAATCTAACTTTCTGTATCTGCACCATATTCTTTCTTTTCATGACAATGAGCAGAAAATTATGATCTAACCCAGTGACCCACGGTAGTATAATCACTGAGCACAACTATAAGACAGAAAGTCAAGCACGAGTAATAAAGAGGACCACCGAACAGTCCAGGGGGACAAAAAAGTAAAAATCAACTTTAGAACGATTTTCCATTTTTCAGCAGGCAACTTTCTTTCACGAACAGCACGGTATTCAACATCCAAGGGTGAACAGACAATTAACTAGTGATGAAGACTCCAAAACAAAAAATGTCGAAGAAAGTAGAAGATAGCTGTAGCAAAGTAACAGTCATTCAGACTAGAGGCTACTGATGCTAGAAAATAAACAGCAAGTTCGGTATAGAAAGTTTGCAGACAATCAGGAAAAAAATGGAGATGAAGGCAATTAATGTGTCTTCCACATTTGTTAACTTAATTTATGGTAAAACAGCACATACACAAAAATATGAATTAAATGTAAATGGTATTAGAGAATATTTTTTTTTTTACTCTTACCATACTGAAAGAACAAATTCTGGGATTGAAGAGTAACTGGCAAGATATGGGCCTGTGAAACTAAACGCAAGTAAGGTGTAGTCCAGCTGAGCATTACCTGAAATATAAAGAACATGGTCTTTAATTGCCCCAGACTTTACTATATACTATCACTGTATACTCTTCTCAGTTCCTTTATTTCTACTTTAACTCTTCAAAGGCATTCTTCAGGCCCCTGATTCCTTTGCTTCACTCTAGATTATTGTTTTGATTTGATAATAAAAGTGTTCCCTATGTATCACTGCTTGGAATTATTTTCAATACCTTGAATATGTAAAGTATTTTTCCCCCAAGTACCCTGAAATCCTTTGCATTCATAATTTCATTCATATACATGAAATAAACAAGTAGTATGATCCTTATTTAAATGGCAAGGAAACTGAAACATGGATAGGGTAAGCAACTTAACTAAGGAGAGAAATGTTACAAGGTGGGCAAAAATATACATTAGATCCCAGACACCAAAGTTTAACTGCAAGAGCCCTCATCCCTCTCACATCTCAGATTTCTCAATGTGGCTTTCAGCAGTTTGCTTGGGAGCCTACTGTAGTACGATTTTTTGGTTATTCTGTCTATATTTTCCTAAAATGAATTCCATTTCATTCCATTCGTTTTTCCTTTAAAACAGCTCAATTTTGTATTGTCATATTGCTCCCTAGCTTGAGCCTAACTAAAAGTAACGCAGTGGAAAATTCCTTCCACTGCTTTCCACGCATTTTGTCATGAGACAGTTTCCTGTCACACTGTTTCTCAAGCCTTATAAAAAAAAAAATCCTTCAGAAACTGGATGATTTAAGTATTGTTTCAATGAAATGGTGACAGGGAGGGTTACCACATCACTACCTTTTAATTCTGTCAGTTTACCGAGTTCTGGAAAAGTGTAGATATATATGATGGGATTCAGCTTTCGGTCTGAAAAGGCCAGCACTTGACTGTTCCCATTCGCTGCAAGGGCTCCCACCTGGCCGGTCGGACACTGCAGCACTGATGTCTTCTTTGTTTCAATGTCCAGGAAGAGGATGTAATTGCCACAAGGGTAGCAGACAGTTTGATTGTTGATAAAGCCAAAGTTCTTGTTTGAGAATCCCTGAACCCAACTTAAGAAAGAGCAACAGAATGTTAAAACATTAAAGACACATTTCTTAAAATACTGTGGTAAATGGAATGTTGTAGCTTAAATTACACTGAATTGATACTTGGAATTTGTTAGCCTCATCCTCACACCAATGTTGCAAAACCACAGTAACTCCAAGATCTAGTATTACGAATCACTAGTTCAGTGTTTCCAAAAACATATGGTCAATCTAATCTTACCCGGATGGAGCATCAAGGACTGTCATAAGAACATGGAGAGATGCTTATATTTCTTTCAGTTTTCACTAAAAATAAAGTTAGCCGGTTCACAGGCTCTGGTTTTGTACTCATGTATCGTAGTACTAGAGTTCACCTTTATTCTGAAAGAATTACACAGGTTCACTCCACACTTGGGACCCAATTGTGTTCGCTTAACCTTTTTACACTTTCGTAGTTCATCTCATCCCCATAAAATAAAAAATAGAAAGGCACGGCTTGTGTTTGTATGAACCTAACCAGGAGGACTGTTCTGTTCAGCACTTTAACATGGTAAAACTTTGGAATGTAAACAGGATGTGTTACACAAGGACTCAAATAAATTACTGAAGAGGAGTCAGCTTAGGAACTTAAAACGTATCAACAAATTCATAACTGCCTGCAGATGTTTTTACCTTTCAGAAAGTGTGTGGATAAACATCAGGGTCCTCTTATCAAAAGGATTTGCATTTACCACTAAGTGAAGATGTCTGACTGAGACACAGCTTAGCCCGCTAGTACCATGGCAGAAAAGTTTCAGCAGTGTAACAGATATCCTCTGTGTACAATGCTACCGTTAAGACCTTCTCTTCTAATTTCTATTAAAAAACTTTCCATCTCTTATCTTCTTCCAAATAAGAGCATTTGACTGGAAGAGATCTTTGTCCTCTGCAATTGCAAGCAATGTTTTCACACTCCTTGCATGAACATAAGTCAGTCATAAGATCAGCTCAGCTGCTGATCCTCTATACTCTTACTACACGATTGTACTGCAGCCTCAACACTCGCATAGTTAGGAACATTTTTAAATTACTAGTCTTAAGATATTTATGTCCAGCAATAATTTGTTATCTTTTCTGAGTAGTTTCTGCTCTTGGCCTCTTTCACTACACACCAGAGGAGTAAGTGTAGCCAGAGGGGAGTGGGAGCACACTGATCACGTGCTCATGCAGATGAACTGAATACCATGGCAACAAAGAGGAGACATTTCGGCTGATGAATGTTTTTCGAAACCTTTCACACAGGAACTAGATGTATGAAGTGCCATGGCACATAAGCAGACCTTTATGAACATGCTGACAAAACAAGCTCTGTGCTTTTCTCCAACAGTAGATCTGAATCAGTGAAAATGAAGTATTTTTAACTTCTGTTCACAGAGGTAAAATGAAGTCTAGAAAAGATATATGCAGGCATAAATTAATGGGATGACAGCACAATTTATCATCCTTATACAATTAGTAAAGGTTTAAGGGGACAAGGATTCAGCCTGTTACCTGATATCAGCTATGACTGGTGCAGTACCCACTGAGTCAGGTAATTAGCCACAGCTTACCCACACCTTTTCCATGCTGTGTGTCTCAGTTCTGTATAAACATTGTCTCAGAAGTATTTCAGTCACAAACTTAGCCAGCAGGTGAAATATACATGGGGCAAAGTAATTAGAGTTGCTTGGAAGTTTCATTACAGAGAATTTTGCAACTGAAAAATGCTAGCTCATACAAAACAGATTACATGAAACCATGAGGTTTGTGTTTTCTGAAGCCATAGAACACAGCATTCCAACTTCCCACTGCAAAATATTTTTTGTCACTTTCTTCTAAAACTGATATGCATACTACTCTTGCTAATATTAATTTATAAGAAAGGTGAACTTGAAACTTTTCTATTTTATGGAAATGGACTTTGCTTCACATTCAGTAGGGCTTAAATTCTTTTTTTATTTTGCATAATGTTTTCATTTCTTAATGTGCTTTCACAAAGCAAAAAACCTGGGTCACAGCTCTTTCAGGTAACACCAGTTTGCACAAGGGACCTCCTTGGAATAGTAATGACATACTTCAGATGGTATATTTTTTACTCTGCAAGTATGAGAATTGGTTAAGGCTGAAGCCCGTTTCTCCTATTAACAGAACAAATAATTTTCTTTCCACTAAAAAGTGCTGCACTTATAATTATGGATCTATATCCCATAAGTGTCAGAGAAACAGCTGAAATACCATGGACAAGGAAGTTTAAATATCTGTCCCATTACATAGAAAAAAACATCTAAACATCCTAGATTGCTGTGAATCTCTCAATTAAGGTGGGGCAGGCTTAATTCATCTACAGCTCCTATTTGTTCAGAACCAAAAAGCAAGTTGTTGGGCTGCCACAAGAGAAGTGTCTTTCTATATATACTGTCGGTAATGTTTCTCAGGCAAAGAAATCTGAACGTCTCTGACGTGCAGGTTAAGATGCTGAGAGACAAAGGCGGTAGCGAGGACTTAGAATACCAGGAAAATTAAGAGCCATGGAAGGAGATTATGACAGCGGGATTTAGGAGATATAGAACAGACAGGGAAATTCTAGAAGTTGAAGTAGTCTGGGTAAAACAGAAGAGAGATATGGCCATGAACAGAACTGAACTGTATGGGTTCACGAGGCCAGGTACTGAGAAGAAAAGCATGCCACAAGAGTTCATCAGGATCACATGCTGCCATAATCACTAGACAGGAAAAGATAACTCATGCCACACTTATTATCAACTCAGCAAGCTCTAGCTTAAAACTAGGCAGGCTTGCTCTTACTCCTCATTTCAGAGCCTCCCTGTGCTAAGGGCAGAGAACCTAGGTTTCATCCAAATCCACCAAAGGTTCAGTTGCTGGTGTACACTGCAATGCAAGTGCTTCTTTCCCTCTCCTCACCCCCAACTACCTGTGGCCCTAACACAGACTCACACCACAGCAGCCTCCCTTTCTTTCCCTGTTAGACCTGCCCTATTCTCTGACGGCTGTATAGAGCTGACCCGGGGTGAGAGGAGCTGGGTCCCGGGAGCACAGGACAGGGCACCGGGCACCTCGCCGGGGCCGAGGGGCTCAGGAGTGTGTGGAGGCCCGAAAGGCGCGGGCTGTCCTGACCGGCTCCCACCTCACTTCCAGCGCGGCCTCCTCAGCCGAGGAGCAGCGACGGCCCCCCAGGGTCTCGCTGCGAAACTCATCACTGGCTGGACCCGCTCTCTGGGCCCCACCGGCCGCCTCCATCCGCTCCACACCACCACCAGCCCGTTTACACCCGTCTCTAAGGGACAAGAACGGCTTCTGCTATTAGCCGACGCAACGCCTCCCGCCAGGAGCAAAACAGACAGCTGATTGGCCTGCGCCCATGCGCCAACCAACCAATGAGAGCGAGTAGGTATTTAAAGGGCCAGCAGCCCTTGACGAGGGCCTGTGCAGGGCTCTTTGTCTGGCAGGCGCTGGGTCTGAATCGCGGAGAGAAGCACTCTGCGGTGTGTCCAGCCACACAGGCACCAGCCTGGGGCTAATGGGGTAACACTGCCTGTGAAGCGCTGGTGTCTGTGGCCTGTAACCCGGGCAGTCATTGCCGCTGTGACTTAAATGCAGGCAGCGTTGGGGGAGTGACCGTGGGCTCCTTCCCTCAGCCATCTCGCGGGAACTTCCAGCAGCACTTGGCCTGTCACTTAGTGAGGCGGCTGTACCAGTTCTCCCCTTCTCCTTGCTTCTCTTGGTTTTCCTTTCAATAAAGTGTTGCACCCAGGGCAGTCTTTTTCAGGATGTGTAAGACAGCGCTCAAAGCTTCAAAGAGAGCTGAGGAGAAGTTGACCACTGGAAAGAAGAGAAAGTATAACTGTGATCTTTCTATATATACTTAAAGCTTTTATCATGGTAACACAGCAAGAATTTCCAAGTATTTTAAAAGCAGAATTAGCATCTCCTTTTTCCTAAAGGGAGAAAAGTTATTTATAGTTTCTCGCTTGTGTTTGTTATCACTTGTCTGTGCAGTGGCAGTGTGTGGTTCTGTGATACTTTACACACCCACAGCACCACAGAGCAATGACAGAGAGTGGCGCTCCTGTCCAGAGATAGCAAGACAGGCCTGTACCTTACCTCGTCCCTCTGCAGGTGCTCTGTATGCCATGCAAAACCAAGACAGGATGAGGAAATGTGTTTATGTTTCCATGGTGCCTTTGAGGAGGTATTGTAGCATGTGGATTTTGTAATGCTGCTTTGAGCGCCTACGTGCCTGTCTCTGGGCTGTGAGTTAGCAGACTGTCTGTGTTCTCCTTAATTGCTAAAACAAACTTCAAATGAATTTTCTCTTTTTTTTCATGACCCAAAATGCTGCTGAATCTTTCCTAAGGGAAGCACTCCGACGAACAGAGCTTCTGTTTGCCTAGGGCATGGCAGGCTTGTGCAACGAATTACCACTCCCTTTCACTGCTGACCTGCTTATTAGTTGCATAATCAAACAGCAATGACTTAACAAAAAATCATGTTGTTGTTCTATTCAAATAGATAATGGTGTCAGATTCATGGTCGCTTTACTAAGTGCCATCTCAGTCTTTGCCTGCAGGAGAAGTCCTCACAAAAAACACTGTTTTTTGCAACATCATGCTCGGGGCCCAGCTCCAGTGACAAAACCAAAGCAAAAGTCACCAACAGGCAAAACTTCCCAACTGTGCTAGCATGGATAAACTGATGAGACTGGGGAAGCTCCAGTTCCTCTGTTAGCCTTGGAGGTTTGACAAGAGACATGTCCATCACTAGGAAGGCCAGGACTGTCCCTCCATTTGGCTGCGGCTGCTCCAGCCCTCCCGTGCCTACAAATGTGCTGTTTGCTAATAAGGTACAGCTCTGACCTTAAGGTTGGGTGGAAGTGTGTGGAGCCCCGGGAAGATGAACGTTTCATTTCTGGGACCATAGATCAACTTAGACGCTGTGTGAAATGCATTAAAAGGAAATCTCCTCCATTGCCACTAATATACCACAGGAAAAGCAGGTACAAGGCCCTGGTGCCCTCACCTCAACTGAAGAGGGAGCAAAAGGGATGGGGAAGACTTCAGTCTGTGCTTCAGTTCTTTCTTTTGCTCTATGGACATACTGATGCTCCCACACATCATGTTTGCAGAAGTGAGCATGAACCCCTCTTATGACTGCAAAGTAGTAATTAAATTAAATCTAACATTTGCTGCACCCCCTTATGTGTTACCTGTTGTCTCCTCTTGGATTTCCATCATGAAGTGGAATATCTGCGGGAGAAACAAACCTTCCTTGTTGTCCTCAAGGTGGGACTGGATGGGATTTTGAAGGGCAGCAGGTCATGCAGCGCTGCCGTAGCGGGAGAAGGCCTGGCCCAGGAGGCCCTGTCCAGGGGGGAGGCTTCCTGCGTCACCAACTGCTGGAGGCACCACTTGAAAAAAAAACCACAACCAAGCATATAGGGTGGAGTTTTTCCGTAGGTTTCCCATTTAAATGGAAGTGCAGCTGGGGTGGGTTATACTGCGGTTATAAAGAAGAGACCATTAAAAGCAGTTTAACAGTGCCTGTCTTGGTCAGCATCCCTGCTGGGGAGGAGGGTCGGCTCAAGGAGGGACCCCGGGGGGGGGACACGCGACGTTCCTCCCACCCAAACCCAAGCTTTCCCTGCTCCGTGGGTGCCAGCCACCTGAGGCAGAGCACCGCCGGGCCCCGGGGTGGGAGGCAGGCCGGCACGCAGGCCCCGGCAGCCCGACAGCGCCCCGCTGAGGCGACGGTGGTTCCCGCCCTCCTCAGGGCCGCCCCCCGCGGGCGGGGCCGGCGGCGGGGCAGTGCACGGCACAAGACGGTACGGCACAACACACCGCGACGCAGCGCGATGGCGGGTGATCACTCTCGCAGCCTGGGCAAGGGTAAGCGGCGGTCCTCGGTAGGCCCAGGCCGGAGCCTCCGGCTGTGGCAGGAGGCGCGGGGCTGCGCGCGTGGCGAGTAACGGCTGTTAACGGTCGGGACGGTTGTCTTCTCTCTCCTCAGGCAGCGCGGCCCCGGGGCCGGTGCCCGAGGGGGTGATTCGGCTCTACAGCATGCGGTTCTGCCCCTACGCCCAGAGGACGCGCCTCGTCCTCCGCGCCAAGGGCATCAGGTGAGGCCTTCCCGGCGGGCCGGCACGGCCCCGGGGTTCCCCCTCCACCACACACCCCCCGTTACACCCGTCGCTGCCGCGGCGGCCCGTCAGGGCTCGCAGGGGGCGGTTCAAGCTTCTCTCCTAACCTGGGCATCCTAAACGGTTCTTAATTAAACATCCCACCAAACAACTGCGTGAAAAGGGGTTTCTGTGGGTGATTGAGGTGTCCCTGCCTATGGCAGGGGGGTTGGAACTCGATGATTTTCAAGGTCCTTTCCAATCCAAACCATTCTATGATTCTTAGGACTTTTTTGGGGAGCGGCGCCTTACTGGTGTGGGAAATAAGTAGGCTGTGTATGAAATCAATTATGTAAAGGCCCAAAGTAAATCCGTAGGGAAAAACCCCAAGCTGATTTTTTTTTTTCCCTCACCTGTTGCCCTGAATGTTTGCAATACTAGCATTTGAGCTTGTCCTGGGTAAATATGAGTAGAGCCTTAATGTATTTTGTTGTCTGGTTTTGATGTAAGCTGCAGTGAAAATTCTGGGAGAATTTTATTAAGAATATTAAGTGTTTCTGTTATATTACCACTTAGGAAAACACAATAGTGAGTGAGTGACCTTTTTAAAAAGAGGAAATATACTGTGTGCCTACAACATCCTCTCATTCCTGCGCTGTAGTAAGTTAATGGAATTCGGTACTTGTGTGTGTTGCTTTTTCAAGATAGCCATGTCATTTCAGTGGTTTTAAGTGGGGGCTAATGCTTCCCTCAGTTTACAGCTTCAAAGTAACAGGGTCTTCCACCTGCAGATTCCCACCAAGTCCTAGGCCTGCCAACTGTCTGTTAACCAGCATTGGGCTGGGAGTCCATATTAGCATAGTTAATGCTTATCACACAGTTCTTCTGATAGTAAGATAAGAGTTGGGTTTGTTTGTTTTGTTATGTTCTTGGGTCTTTTTTCCAAAGAGTAGGTGCATTGAAGCTTCCAGGCTCATTTAATTTTGTTTTTATTTAGTGTCTTTGGACTGATTTTTTTTGAGCTGGGGGATTTCTTTTAGTATAGTGATTTCAGAGGGGTTTTCTTGCTACCCAGACATGGTGGATGCCTTCTGGTAACCTTTCAGTTGTTTTGAAGGTTCAGCTATGTTTAGCAGACCTTTGGTCTTATTAGGAATTTTCTGGGGTCACACATATAACACAGCATATAATGTGCTTTGTGAATATAACAGAGCCATGCTTCCCATATGTCTTTTTTATTAATACCTGTTTTGCCTTTACCCTACACACCTGTTCTATGTGAGGCTATGGGTGGGGGAGATAAGTAGGTAGGATGCTCTCCTGATTTGCTCTTTGGTGTAAGGTCAGATTAAAGTTCACCTGCGTTCCTTAATTGGAGTGTAGCTTATTTGCAATCAAGTGCTTCTTTCTTAGAATGTCCCTGAACCTGCATGTGATAACCTGCATTCTAAGCTTGACCTTTGTTTTTAGCATGACTATAAGGGCTGCCTCTGTGCTTGCAGACTGTTCACGTGGTTTTTGTTAGTTTAACAAACAATTCATTGTAAGTCAGTGCTGATTTTCTCCAGCAAAGGGAAGTGCTCCCTGGCAGTATTCCTATGTGTCAAATGCTTAGTTCTGCAAAGTACTTCAGGGAAGGCTCAAGAGAGCAGGGGAACGAGGATTCAGCTTCTCAAGTACTGTAGCTGTTGAGGTATAATGACTTCATTTTGCCATGGTATAGAGTTGACTGTAGCAGAACTGAGCCTGTTTGGGTCTTGTTTCTTTTGCTCTTTAGCCATGAAGTAATCAACATCAATCTTAAGAACAAACCTGACTGGTTCTTTGAGAAGAACCCCTTTGGCCTGGTTCCTGTTCTGGAGACAAGCAAGGGTCAGCTGATCTATGAGTCCCCAATTACTTGCGAATATTTGGATGAAGCATTTCCAGGGAAGAAGTTGATGCCTTCGGACCCATATGAGCGAGCCTTTCAGAAGATGCTCTTGGAACACTTTTCAAAGGTACTGCATGATCAGGGTAGGATTGTGTTTCTTACTTCACTGTAGGGCCAAAAGCTGCAGCTCTGTTGCCAATGCTGCTTTTGTGCTTTAAAAGAAGGGTCTTGTGTCTGGGAGAAGCATTTAAATAACTGAAGGGGTTATTTGGTGTCTCTTGCTGTGATCACATGAAAACCATGGTATGTCTGAATTGCTCCCAGCATTTGTGTAGGGATGGATTCAGGAAGACAGCCAATCTAGTGACAGTGTATATGACTGAGGCAGGATTTTCAGCATCCTACAATAGAGGAAAGGTTAGTAGACCAAATTAGCTGAATGCTCGAGATCTAGGCAGTGACAATTGCTGTATTTTGAGCTGAGTCTTTCTGTAGGAAGTACTGTATGAACACAGAATGTGAAGAGTGCCTGCCTGATGGAGAGAGCCTACAACCATGGACAAGGGATGGCAGGTGGCTGTAAATATGGGACATGGATAAGACGACTGGTTTTGGCTTTCAGTAGGGATTGGAGGTGGGCTCTGTGGCTGACTGGAAGTAACCTCTCTATACCCTAAACATAGATAATGTTTACGTGCTTTGAAGAATCTAGGAAGTGAAAGAAGTCAACTTGGGTATGAGGCAGCAGAGGAGAGGAAGCAATGGAAGATGCAAAGAGATGTATCCTCCCTCTATCCCTCTTCATTGTCTACATTTATAGAATCATAGCATATTTTGGGTTGGAAGGGACTTCCAAAGATCATCTAGTCCGACCTCCCCTGCAATGATCAGGGTTGTATTCAACTAGATAAGGTTGCTCAGAGCCCCATCCAGCCTGACCTTGAATGTTTCCAGGGATGGGGCATCTACCACCTCTCTGGGTAACCTGTTCCAGTTAGTTTAAAACCATTACTCCTTGTCCTATTGCAACAGTCCCTGCTAAAAAGTTTGTCCCCGATTTTCTTATAAGCCCCTTTTAAATACTGAAAGGCTGCAATAAGGTCTTCCTGGAGTCTTCTCTTCTCCAGGCTGAACAACCCAAACTCTCTCAGCCTGTCCTCATAGGAGAGGTGTTCCAGCCCTCTGATCATTTTGGTGGCCCTCCTCTGGACCTGCTCCAACAGGTCCATGTCTTTCCTGTGCTGAGGGCTCCAGAGCTGGATGCAGTACTCCAGGTGGGGTCTCAGGAGAGCCGAGTAGAGGGGCAGAATCCCCTCCCTTGCCCGCTGACCACGCTGCTTTTGATGCAGCCCAGGATGTGGTTGGCTTTCTGGGCTGTGAGCACACATTGTCTGCTCATGTCCAGCTTATCATCCACCAGTACCCTCCAGTCCTTCTCCAAAGGGCTGCTCTCAACTTACAACAAACCTTTCTGAATAGGCACGATGGAAAGAGGGCTACAGGGAAGCACATTACAAGAAATGAAACGTGCACTCAGTGTTCGTTGTATGAATGACAAGATATTAGAAAAATGTTTGGCTATGAGCTTTAAGAATGTAATTTAGTTAGGCTTGGTCACTGGGCAACTTCCTGGTACTGTATGCTAATTTCTCTGGCAATTACCAAATTGGAAAATGCACAGGTTTGTGGAAGCCTGCATATCCTGGGCTGCATGTCTGTCTGTCTTGAAGTAACTTGAATGTTGATAATATTTTTTGCTTCCTCTTTTTTTGCCTCCTCTTTCCCTGACTTTATTTCACTATTGGAAGTTATATCTCTAAGATTTAACTTGAATCTAGTATCTTAACATCTTAAGCACTGAGTGACTTGTATTATTGTAATAGGAACATTAAAACTTCATCCTTTCCTTTGTATAGATAACACCCATAGTTTTCAAGTATTTTATGGCAGTCAAAGATGGACAGGACACCACGGCGCTTAAAGCGGAGATTGCTGAAAAGTTTGGAAAACTTGAAGAGGTAAGAGTATTTTGTGATAAGGACCAGATTGACAGCAATTGTATGATCACTTTTTTCTTTCATGCTTTGGCCTTTGGAACTAGACCTCTTCTTGTTCAGTTCATAGTAATAGCAATGGACAGCCTTTCAATTTACTCCCCCCAGCCTAGGATGCACAACAGTGCCATTAGCGTAAATGCAAAGTAGCTAAACTAAATTTCATCTGTATGATGAAGGCTGTGTGGACTTAGGGAGCTTTTTGAATTCTAGCTGACTGCTGTTGTCTTAGAAATCTTTTTTTTGTGCATAAAATGTAAGGACACCTTACAGCATGTTCTAAGAGCAAGGGCTGAGGAGTCTGAGCTGCTGAAAAGCATCTGTGCTGTAGCTCTGCTGAAGTCCATGCAGATACACTGGTGATAAAATAAAATCTTTTTTTGTTTGGTGTGGGGGGAAATCAAGAAAAGCTTCTATAGGTATGTTGGTGACAAAAGGAAGACTAGTGAAGAATTTCTCCTGAAGGAAATGGGAGACCTAGTCACCCAGGCAGGACACAGACAAGGCTGAAGTACTCAATGACACCAGCAAGGGCTCTAACCACACCACCCAAGTAGCAGGAGGCTAAGGCAAGGTCTGAGACAATGAGGAACCACCCACTGTACAAGACCAGGTTCAAGACCATCTAAGGACCCTGAAGGTGCACAAATCCATGGGACCTGATGAGATTCATCTGCGGGTCCTAAGGGAGTTGCCAAGCAACTATCCATCATATTTGAGAAGTCATGGCAGTCCAGTGAAGTTCCCACTGACTGGAAAAGGGGAAACATAACCACCATTTTTAAAAAGGGAAAAAAGGAAGATCTGGGGAACTACAGGCCGGTCAGTCTCCCCTCTGTGCCTGGCAAGATCATGGAGCAGATCTTCCTGGAAACTATGCTTTAGGCACATGGAAAATAAGGAGGTGATTGGTGACAGCCAACATGGCCTCACCAAGGGCAAATTGTGCCTGGCAAATTTGGTGGCCTTCTACAATGGGGTTATAGGTGGATAAGGGAAGAGCAACTGACATCTTCTTGGACTTGTGCAAAGCATTTGACGCTGTCCCACATGACATCCTTGCCTCTAAATTGGGGAGAGATGGATTTGATGGATGGACCACTCAGTGGATAGGAAATTGGCTGGATGATCGCACTCAGAGTTGCAATCAGCGGCTTGATGTCTAAGTGGAGACCAGTGACAAGTGATGTTCCTCAGGGGTCAATACTGGGACCAGTGCTGTTTAACATCTTTGGCGACATGGACAGTGGGACTGAGTACGCTCTCAGCAAGTTTGCTGACTACACCAAGCTGTGTGGTGCTGTCAACACACTGGAGGGAAGGATGCCATCCAGAGGGACCTGGACAGGCTTGAGAGGTTGGCCTGTGTGAACTTCATGCAGTTCAACAAGGCCAAGTACAAGGTGCTGCACCTGGGTCAGGGCAATCCTAAGCACAAATACAGGCTGGGTGGAGAATTGATTGCAAGCAGCCCTGAGGAGAATGACTTGGGGGTGCTGGTCGATGAGAAGCTCAACATGACCTGGCAGTGTGCGCTCACAGCCCAGAAAGCCAGCTGTATCCCAGGCCACATCAAAAGAAGCGTGACCAGCAGGTTGAGGGAGGTGATTCTACCCCTCTACTTATAGCGGCCTTCCAGTACCTACAGGGGGCCTACAGGAAAGCTGGGGAGGGACTTTTTACAAGGGCATGTAGTGCTAGGACGAGGGGGAATGGAAGACTAGAAGAGGGTAGATTTAGATTGGATATTAGGGAGAAATTCTATACTCTGAGGGTGGTGAGACACTGAAACAGGTTGCCCAGGGAAGTTGGGGATGCCCCATCCCTGGAGGTGTTCAAGGCCGGGTTGGATGGGTCTTTGGGCAACCTGGTCTAGTGGGAGGTGTCCCTGCCTATGGCAGGGTGGTTGGAACTCGATGACCTTTAAGGTCCCTTCCAACCTAACCCATTCTGTGATTCTAAGATAATCTGTCCCTTGCAGAAATCCACCCTTGGGCTGTGTTCTGCTACACTGTTGTGTAATGCAACTTCAGTAGAGCTCCAGGAAGTGTGAGATGGCTTTGATATGCTGTATTAGCAACTTTACAATCCTGATTTAGTGTCAGTAGTGGTTCTTGGCTAGTCTGAACAGCTGTCAGACTTGCCTTTATCATGAACCCATTCCTTCTGTGTTTTTAGCAGCCATGACTAATGCTTGTCTGGCTTGATCAAGAAGTATTCCTCTGTAGAGTTTCTCTTGGGATGCAAAGCTATGAATAGCTTTCTAGTGCCTTCTTAATTCTCCTAACAGTCCTGTGCATTCTGCTTCCCCACCCCCTTGACTTGCCAAAGTAAAATTGTTTTCGGAGTAGCCTTGTCTGTCTGATCTGGCTGATGCTGGAGTTGTGCAGATGTCAAATGAGTTCTTGGGGGAAGCCACATGTTTCACTTCCCTGAAATAAGAATCTATTGAACATTAAGGAAGTATTAACCTTCCTCCTGCTTTACTAATGCTGTGAAATACTTGCTCCTCCTACAGTGTTTCTCTTTTACTATATCCTTAAGGATTTTGAAGGAGCAGCTGAAGGTAAGATGAGGATGGGAGGAAGGAAGAGAGCCATGCAAACCTCACTCAGCCTATTGCAAGAGATATTCAAGAAGGGAAGTGTGTGAAACACTGCTGTATTTAGTTTGCTGCTACCCGACAGAGGGAGCTGTGTTCCCATCTCTCGGGCTGTGCAACAGAACCACAGAATGGTCAGGGTTGGAAGAGACCTCTGGAGATCATCTAGTCCAACCCTCCTACCGGAGCAGGTTCACCTATATCAGGTTGCACAGGAAACAACTGTCAGGTTATATTCTGCCAGAAACCTGGTAACTCAAACAGCTTGATGCTTCCTGAAGAACTGCTTTAAAATTTCTACTACCGCTTGGGGGTTAGGGGACAGGTTGTAAATGCCATAGGAGTGCTGTCCAAATTTGTTATGTGTCCAAATTTCAAGACAAAGATTTGTAAGGTCTCTTGAATTCCATGTTTAAAATGCCAAAGTGCCTGAAAATGGAGGAAGAGACCAAGCTCTGCAGGTTTGCTAAAGCATGTTAAACTTGGATGATCGTGGCACTTGAAATATATCAGAAACGTAAATGTAACAGGAGAACTTGCTGCATTCCTTGTGTCCCTGCTTTCTGTGCTGAGCTGTGGGGATCTATCATCTGGTGTATGTGGATGTTAGACTTGCTTCCTGTTCCCTTTGCACCTGGAATCAAATCCAGTTCTAGATGTAATGTTAGAAATGCTTTCCTGACACCACTTGGGCTCGAGTGCCGTGGAAAAAGAGCCCGTGCTAAAATGGTCATCTAGTTTACCTGGATGTTAAATTTAGCTGGATTTATTGCTCAAGAAATGCACGTGCATTTTCATGTTTGATTAGTCTGTGCCATTAATGCTTTTTGAAAAGTAAGAAATCGTGAACGGACAGATTTTGAGAGTTAAATGCCTTTTTGTTTGGGCACAAGCTACAGCTCACTAGTGATTCATATTTTGTGACAGTTTTGAACCACTGGAGAAGACCTGGACTGACAGTGTATGAAATAGTTAAGCTTGATACTACAGCTACTTTACTGACTAGCTCTGACTCCCCAGATATTCAATGTAGAGGAGAAACATGCTGTATCTGCATTATTTGCTGTCTGATTCCTTCCGTGTGCCTACATTCCACCATGAGGTGGGAGTGTTTTGTTACTGCAGAGTCCTGCTGCGGTGATTTCCTTCTGAGCGAAATTGTCATCTCTCACCCCTTACAGATTCTGTCCAAACGCAACACTGTGTTTTACGGTGGGGACTCAATCTCCATGCTTGACTACATGATCTGGCCGTGGTTTGAACGTCTGGAACCATTCCAGCTGAAGAAGTGAGTACCTTGCCTGGGTGGGTTGAAGGAGGATGGAGCCAGGCTCTTTTCAATGGTTCCAAGTAACAGGACGAGGGGCAATGGGCACAAGTTAGAACACAGGAAGTTCCGTTCAAATACACGGAAACACTTCTTTACGGTGAGGGTGACAGAGCACTGGAACAGGCTGCCCAGGGAGGTTGTGGAGTCCCCTTCCCTGGAGATTTTCAAGACCCGCCTGGATGCAGTCCTGAGTAATGTGCTCTGGGCAATCCTGCTTTAGCAGGGGAGTTGGACTAGATGATCTCTAGAGGTCCCTTCCAACTCTGATAATTCTGTGATTCTGTGATTCTAGTGCATACTGAAGTGCCTCAGCATAAATATTTTTTGCGTACAGTTTGCAGCAATGGGCCACTCTTGGGGGCTGCTGAAGTAAGTTTGTATTGTGTTACCATTTGGGGCAAGCATCTTCTCAAAAGAGAGATGAATTGTTCAGGGATCTTCTGTAAACGGGTTTTCTTTCACCAGGTCTGTTTTCCTACCAAATAATTTTGACAGATCTGGAAGAAGTGATTAAAATACAGGACTTTGTCCCTAAGATCACAGATGAAAATGGTCTTTATTTGAAGGGGATGGAGGTATGGATGCCTAGGTTCAAATTTCTTGGTCCAAACCCTCAGACTTGAAATGCAGTCTTCTGCTCCTCTTTGGAAATCCTGGGTTGACAAAGGAGGGTGATTTTGTTTTGAGATGGGTAAACTGTATCCTACCTTGCTGTAGCTAATAGATCTGTCCCTGTTGTGATAGCATTTTTTAATATGTAAATAAATGTCTTGGTCTGTTATGTCCTGAAATAGCTCCAGTTACCATGGTGTTACATTAATACTTAGGGGAAATGGTATTAAAGGAAAACTGTTTTTATAGGTGGTTTAAAACAGGACTAAAGAGTCAGCTTGTATGAGGACGTGGGTGGTAAAAGCGGAGGATGAGTACAGAACACTTAGACTCACCCTGGTGCGTAAACCATTCTTGAAGAACAAGAAACATGCAGGGAATCCTTAGCATTGAAACTTCTGGCACTGTAAAATGAGGGCTTTACTGATGGGTTAGTGACCAACTTTGTCTCCTGTGTGGTCCTTGACTGGCAGTGGAAATACTACAAGTGATATAGCAGCGTAGGTCTGGAGCTATGAGGGTATTTGAATGATTGAGAATTTGAGCCATTGTGTGTTAAGAAAAGATGCTTTCTGGCTAAGGGTTAGGAGTTACCTGGAGAAGTTAACTAAACTTATGAGTTGGAAATTGTAATACAAAGTACTTGGGTCAATCTGCCAGAAGAGAATGAAAATAACAAATTATGCTGTTAAGATTTCAATTTGCCCACACAGTTGGATTGGTGGGTTTTTTTTCCAGATGTGTCTGAGAGGGTTTATAGATCTAGTCTGTTAATCAAATCCTCAGTTTCCTCAATAGACTGCGTCTGTGTTTTGAGCTGCTGGGTTGCAAAGCAGTACAAACAGCACAGCTTGTCTTGATATGTGAGAGAGAGGAGAGAAGAGGTTCATGAGTTGTGGAGGAGGACTCAACCACTGTACACAGCATTTGTTTCAAGAATCACCATTAACAAAGCATTCCAGAGGGAGGCAGTCGTGCACAAGCCTCTGCCCTCACCTTGGAGCAGATGATAAACAAGAGCTGTGTTTTTTGCAGCAGGTATAACATAAGCAAAACCATGCTGATATCTTGCGCAATAAGTGCTCATTTGTGTTTTTGCACAGCTTTGCAGAGTGCACAAACTCTATAAGAATTCTTTCACTTTCCAAATGCTATCCTGTCTTCTATGATCTGATATGTATTTTCATCACCTGCTCCTAGCTGAACACCATACTGGGAGGGAGGAAGCCAAACAAGCAGTAAAATAGAACTGCTCAAGCTTCCTTGATGCCCTCGAAGTTCCCATTTGTGTTACTCAGTCTCTTTCCTTTTCCTGTAGCTCTTTGAGTCACACCCCAAAGCTCCAACGTTGGATGGAGGCCATGAAGGAGGACCCTGCTGTCAAGGCTACAATGACTGACCCACAAGTATTCAAAGATTACCTCCAGCTCTATTTGAAGAACAGCCCTGAGGCATGTGATTATGGGCTTTGAGGTGCCAGTAGGCACATGCTTGCTGAAGTGTCAGTGCTTCTTTTCAGTGTGAGCTGTGGGGATCTAGTGTAATTTGGCATGGGCTCTTCTGTGGTTGCATTTCATGATGGGGCATAAATCTGTGCTGAAAAGGCTGAGAAACCTTCTTTGAACTCCACTCCCTCCTGTCAGGAGGAGGATGTGTTGGCTTCAGGCAGGAGATGGAAAATCATTGCGGGGCATGTATATCGCGTGAAGGAAAATGTTTGCTTTACTCAGAGGTGATATTCTATTATCTCTGGCCTCTCTGGAGGCATTGCTGGTGGGCAGTCTCTGAACTGACCCTGTTACTTTGTTTAAAAATTGTAATACTGGTATCTTGAAAATAAATAAAAAGCAAACAATGTTGTCTTCAAACAGTTTTTTCTTCCTTTTTCCAGGCAGCTATTAGGCACTGGACTGGTTGTGCAGAGAGGAACGAGGCACTGTAAAGGCTAAAAAAGATAGTGTGGTCTCTGAAGTTAAGATGCAGTTATCTAGTACAAATTGTCCTCTTTAGATACCACTGAACTTGACACCCTACCCCCTTATCCCTGCTGAAGTCATGTTTGCAGGGACCATCTAGTAATGGCTTCCAATTTGGGTTAGATTTGCTAGTGGAGTGTGTGGTTATAATCCTTCTCTGTCTTTCTGAAGTAGGGTCATGTTTATTCTAGGTCCTAACCTCAATTATCTTAAAGGCTGGAGTAGGGAGTAAAGCTGACAGAAACCATATCCTGAGCAGAAGGAATTAATTTTCTGTTCTGCTCCAGAACTCAAAGCATTGCTATACATGTCAAGATGTAGACGAAATAAGAGAACTGAAGTAGGAGGAATTCAGTCAGAGCATTACATACTGGTGGTGCCTTGCTGCTGGTGAAGGAATTGGTACATTCTGATCCTTGCGTTTGCCTGCTGGAACAGAGCTTTGCAGTTGAACATCTTTTGAAGCTATCCTGTATGCTAATATAGCAGAGTGGGGACAAGATTATTTGAATCAAAAGTAGTCACAGGAAAGACTTCTTCCTCTTTTTTTTTTTTTTTTTCTTTTTTCTTTTTGTTCTCTCCACATAGGGAACTAAAAGAACTATGGCCCATTCTGATGTTGCTCAGCTGTGTATGTCTCTCTGACAGACCACTAACAACCCAAACTGGCCATAGTTCCAGGAAATAAGTGTGCAGAAATAAATGAGGCAAAGCATTATGTTCAAGAACAGGGCTGTGGTTCCTGTGGTGCTGAAGCAGTTGTCATGAGATACACAAAACTGCTCCTGTCTGTCTCCCATTGCAATGAGGTAAGGTAGCATAGCAGAAGGTGGTTGTTCATGGTTTTCCTGGTAATTGAGGCACTGAGTGTCTTGGAGCTTTTCTAGAGGAAAACAGGACTAATCTTTTTTTTTTTTATCTTTTTATCTTTACCTGAGCATACTAACTCTGAGGAGGTGTATGCTTGTGTGCCTTCAAGTAGGAAAATAGATATAAAAGAGAGATTTGATGAGGAAAAAGACTTAGCAGGAACTTGGTCTGTCAGCTTGTGGCTATTGGAGGGGATTGTTTATGCTCTTACTAGCTTTAATTCAAACTATGCAGGTTTTTTCCCTCCTGTTTATCTTTGTGGCTTTTAAACCATCTGGCTCTACTTAGAGAAATACTAATTACTCTGCTGTTTCTTCTAGAACGCTGATGTTCTTTAAAAAATTTCCCAGTCCAGATCTGATGCTGTGCGTGTTTTGTAGACTGTCAGTAGAGAACCCAGAGGAAGCATAAAGCTGTGAGGTGTGTTGTCAGAATGTGGATCTAGGCTGTTTCATTAGATGAAAGCAGGATTTGAGCTCGAAGACACTATCCCTGAAATGGTGTTGGTAGGATCTCAGTGGCAAACTTCCAAGGATTAACTGCAGAACATCTTGGGTTTATTAGCTGCTGTGTAGGGCTCGTTAAAGCTGTTAGTATAGTAGGCTCTAAGTTTGTTTCTATAAACATGCTAGGAATATGTTGCAGTTTGCTTCAGTGTATTACTGGATGCTAGTGGGAGATGTGACATTAGGGAGATCCAGTAATGGGTTAAGAGCAGAGACTGACATCCAAAACCTGAACCGGCTAGAGCTAGACTATGGTAACCCAAAGACTGTATTGCCTGAACAGAAAGATGTGCTCTCCCTATCTTTATTTAGTGGCTGTAGACTGTACCATTATAAATACGCTGCTTCAGCAAAAAAAAGTAAAATGAAATATTCTGCCTTATAATTTAGTATTAAATATCAGTGTTCTAAATCCCCAGGCAGACAGCTGGGGTCCTGAACTCATTACAGCACACCAAGAAAGGCAGGCCTCAGGCAAAGTGTTCTTGATGTGGTAATGAATAAGCAACACTTTGGCCTACTCTTCAAAGGATAGAAAAAGTTACATGGAATGGACTGGCGCTCTCCTTTCACGGTGCATGGGTGTAAAGGATATATCATATTAGCTTAAAGAGATCAAGAAAAGAAAACAGGTACCTTCGGTTTTGATCAATAGAGGAAAAAGATGGAAGTTAATAATAAAAGGATCAAGCGGATGAACAACTCTGCCCTTCAGTCAGAGCTCTTCTTAGAATCTTCTATGGATCACATTGTACAGCAAGTACTGTACTCACCTTCTGCTCCATATTTTGCCCTTGAAAGTTGTTGCTATTGATCTCAAAAACAATAGTGAATTTCTTTTTTTTTTTGTTGTTGTTGTTCCCTGTTGTTTTGCCACCAAATATAACTGCTCTCAGCACAGGTTAAAGAAAAAATAAAGTTCGGTATCAGACAAAAAAGGATGGAGGTTGTCTTGTAAAAGTACTGAGTTTAGGAGCATGACGAATACTTCAGATTAGCAAGGCATTAGGCCTCATTCTGTCCTCCATTTGTAGTATGTCCCTATATCTTTACTGATGTCCTTGAGATGGTTGTTGGTACCATAATGCAAGATGTGGTCCAGCCTCTTGTTATTCATTATCATTTTAGCATCCCTTATGCTGAAGCTAAGAGCAGGGTAGAAGGGAGCCAAGATGGAGGGAGGGAGGGAGGGGGATCCCAGGCTATCAGATTTGGGAAGCTTTTCTGAGTTCTGGATAAGTTGGGTGGGAACTTAAATGAATGGGACTGTGGCTATGATAGAAGGTTCTTCCTTGGGGAAGTTGTTGAGAAGAGTCTGTCCATGGAGGTGTTCGAAGGATCTGTGGTTCATGTGCTGGAAGTGGTAGTAACTGGAGCTACTGGTTTGAAAAGTCTCAAAAGTCACATGATAGGGACACCTGAAACACTTGTGTGAACTCCAGACAGGTGTCTGTGGCTTTGTTGCTTTTTCTAATCAATTAAAAAGGAAAAGAAAAGGAAATTTCAGCTTCTTGCCACGTTTTACTTAATGTCAGCTTCTTGCCATGTTTCATTTAACAGCTGTCTGTCCTTGCTCATCAGAGATACCTGGCTGTGTGTGAGTCCATGTGCTAGGCATGTATTGTTGGCACAGTGTTACGTTTCCAGGGCCTGCTCTCCCCATTTTTCCACTGTCGTGGCATCTGTAATGTTCCCCTGCATTATTGAGGTTTGAGAACTGGCTGTTTCTTATTCTATCTCCTTTCTCTGCTAGTAGCCCAATTATTTCACCATTCTGTTCCTTGGACATTGGTTTCACTTGGGAGTGGCTGATGAAGATGCAGTCTCTTTACAGTCATGAGATCAGATGCAATTTTACTAAACCATCCCTAATTTCTATAAGATGGAAGCAGTCTTTTCTACTGCTGGTCCAAAGCCAACAGGGATGGCAGTTACTGATTTAGCTGAGTAAATTAGTAATGCCATGTGGTGTTGTTGGGATTTTTCCCTCCTAAAGCACTTTGCTGATTTGTTAAAACAGGAATTTTAAAACTTGTCAGTGAGATGCAGCTGTGTCTGGGGTGGAGTGTGACAGCTGTTTAGCAGTGTGTAGTGACACTGTATCCGAGTCCACTGGGGAGTTAGAATGCAGCTTGTATTAAGGGCCCAATGTGCTGAGCTTGTTCTGTGCTGTTCACAGCCATCTGATGCGCAAGAGGCAGTCTGTGAGAATTACAGCACGTGCTGCAGGTTTGTGTCTTGGAGCCACCGCTCTTGGCAAAGCTGATAGAAAAAGCCATCTCTCCAGGGAAAATGGAGCCAAGAAAAGGGGCACTGAACAGCCACAAACTGAGCAGGGAGCAGACTGTTTCCTGTAAGCTGCAAACCATTTGGATGAGTCACCTATGTGGCTGCACAGCAAAGGCATAGGAGGGTTGGGGGGAAAAGCAGTAAAAAGCTGTCAACTTCAGACCACCTGAAGAATCAGTGAGGACCAACAGTTTGACATTATGGCTTAATAATGTCCTTGCAGCTCTCTGCATACATTCCAATTGCCCCAAAGGATGCTTTTGTGCCTTTCCTCCTGTCACTCAAACCATCCTCAGAAGGGAGCTCTCAACAGGAATGCACTCTGGCCAATCCACAAGTCAGGGTGTGACTGTTTTTTCCCTCTGCATTTATCACACAGCTCTTTTCCGTGCCTGTTTAGGCTTGGAAACAGAGTCTGTCTCCTCTTACTTGTAATAGCTAAGGCAGGGTGATTAATCAGCTGTTTCTCCTTGTGGGAAGACAACTCTGATACAACCCATGCCTTCGAACCCACAGGCTTGGTGCCTTTCAATTCCTTTTCATATGCTTTATGTAGCTTAGCTGCATTGCGCTGGTGTATCTCTGCTCTCGATCAAACTTTTCACTTCTGAAGCTGATGGACCATTGTTAGAAACCTGCGTGTGGACAAGCCTTGCTCTTCTCTAGCTTTGCATACGGGAGCTTCATAATAGTGGTGTGATGTGATAACCCTGAAGGTGAACTGAACTGGCAGGAATATTGTGCTGACAACGCAGAATGCCTCTGTCCCGTGGGAATGCCTGTGTGATAGAGGGCAGGCAGAGCTACTGTGCATCACTTGTCCTTGCAAGCACGAGAACCATCCAGGGCTGTGCTGCCCTGCCTGGTGCAAGCTGGCAGAGATGAGACCTGGAGCACGTTAGCAAGTGAAGTACTATCTCCCTGTGGATTTGGGAAATCCCACTGTGCTGTTTGATTCCCAGCAGAGAGTTAGATAGCAAGACTGAAGGTTAGGAGCAATATGATGAATTTCTGCCTTGATGCACCTGGGGAGGTGAAGTGACTGATGAGTCAGGCTGTGAACAATGTAGTTTACTGATCCCAGTTCTGCCTAGCTCTGCCTGCTGGGCCTGTGTTGTATCCTGAATATTAGATTGTCTGCAGAAAAGTGCCTAATTGGATTTCCAATGACATTATAAGTGTCGAGGCACTTCTGGAAAGCAGCACAGTACAGACAGAAATTTAATCTTGGCTCCTTACACATGATTAAGTCTTTCCTGAGTTGAGGTGGTTAATGGCTGTGGGTCTGTTGCTGGATTTGAAGATTGTTTCACATCTAAAAACGACTCCTTTTCCTGCAGAGAACCTAAGATACTTTTAAGAACTTCATTGGGATTTTAATCTTCATTCTTGTGCACAATTTTTAAAACAGTGCCACAGTCGGACATTTTACAAGCACTCAAATGCCTAAACAGGGGGGGGCTATATTTAAATGTTTCACCTCAGCACCTCCTGCACTTCTATCCCAGAGCAGATCAATAAAGCTGATACCCACCTTCAAGACAGAAATTGCTGATTTTTTTTTTTTTTTTTTTCCCTTTCCTCTAACACTTTGGATAAGTGCTGGTTTTAGCTAGACAGATTCATATTAGTTCAAAACTCAGTGCCTTCATTCAAAGGCAGCACCTCTGCAAACAATGACCGAAAGGCTTTACTCTATATAGAGTCCCTCAAGCTTCTGCAGCCAGAGATTTTGCTTCTAGCAGCTGAGTCCAAGATGACATTCCTAAATGTAGGATAACTAGAAAGTGAAGTTTCTTTTGAATAACATTAATTGATCCACAGCATTGGCTTGTTCAGATTTCTGTTTCAGGCTCAGACTTGCCCGATAGATGTGATAGTAATATCTGTTTGTTTGCCTCCTTCCTCTTCTCTCAAGGTTCTGCTACAAAACTGTGTGGATCATTTTGAGAATAGCAGAAGTAACACAGACCTGTTTCCTCACAGTTTATTTCTTCAGGTCTAGGAAGGCATGAGTACCAACTGCCTTTTACTGCAATGGGGGACATTTAAAAGATCTTGTGTGCTCTCTCAGCATTACAAGAATTTCTGTCCTCTAGCCATCTGCCTGATTGCCTAAAATTTATTGGAACTGAGTATTTCTAAGCTCTCTACAGATCTGTCAAATTTGGTTAAAGTTGTTTGATGGATTCAAAAGTTACTTGGCAGGAGATGAGGGGGTAGACCCTCTTCTCCCATATGCATGTACAGAATGACTGCGTAGGAAACTGGCTAAAAATAACCTATTTTATGTTGCCATAATGAATTCATCATTTCAGAAAAAGGCAGGACTGCCTGGAATTTTACTTGCAAGGGGTAAAACAGCTCAAATGTTTGGTTGGAGCCACTGAACCAATGCCTTGAGAAATCCTCTTTTGAAACAAACACAATCCAGATAAGTGCAAGACACGTATCTGTTACTGTGCCAGTGTCACTTGGGGACAGACCTGACTTAGCTGTTAGACCCACAAGCAAAGAACCGTTACACAGAATTGAGCAGAGAGGATCAAACCTGCTCAAGAAATGGACAAATCCTGAGCAGTATCCCATTCTGAGACCACTGCTCCCAGCTTGACTGCTAGTAATACCTGACCAAATTAATGTTAATATGCCTGTAGGTCACCATATCCTCTGAGGTTCCTCTTGCTTTTTGTTGCGGTTTGGGCCAGACTGGCCACTTGGGTGGAATGGCAGATGGTCTCCCCTACCTCCCTTCAGAGATAGGGAGGAGAGAGAGAGAGAGAGAGACTTACAAGTTTAGAAGAAACTAAACTACTTTAATGAAATAATAATAATAAAACAAAAAGAAAATAATTAAATCTATACAAACTGTATCAAGCTCCCAGGATGACAACCACGACACCGGCTGGCAATGGGGAAGTTTCAGACTGGACTCAGTGACAGATGGGAACTGGATTCAGGATTGGGACCAAAGGCAGATGAACAGAGTCCTCCACAGATGCCGCCACTGAAGAAAGAAGTCTGACCCTTTGTTTATCAGCTTTTATACCGAGCATGAGGCAGATGGGATGGAATACTCTGATGGTCAGTTTTGGGTCACCTGTCCTGTCCCTCCTCCCCGCAGGTGGGACCCCTCTATGTTTTTCCACTTCCAACCCTCCAACGGGTCAAATAACCAAGTTAGCTGGCCTTTGGTGTTATAGCAATAAGTATAAGCAAGAGCATATCTGCATACCATGCCTTGGCATTAGCTATAAACATAGGTCTCCACTCTGAGAGCAAACAGTTTCTGCACAATATGCTGTTAATTTCAGTGGTTATAAGAGGCCTAGCTAAAAAGTAAAGTTAATGAACAAAATTGGTCCTGTTTTACCTCAAACCAGGACACCTTTTTGTAGCACAGACATTTCTGCCTACTTGAAATAAAGGAGATTCTGTCCTTGCTTGTGGATATTCCATAAGTGGTAAAAAGTCATTAGGTAAATTATTAGCTGCGAATTATTCTCCTGGCTTTACTGTCCTGCCTGTCTCTGGATGACTTAACGCTTGAAAAGTGCTAATTTGTATCAACACAAACATCGCCCTGATTTGCATAGTAGCAAACCAACATTGTGCAGAGTTGGGAAACAGAAATGCATTCCTGTGTGAAATAATTTTTCTTAGGTCTGCAGATCTTTAGTATTAGCCACGCATCAGAACTATGTATCTGATTACCATGAAGAGTGTGAGATATGGGGCTGGTTTATGTCAAATCCATAAGAACTGCCCAATATAACAGTTACATATCCAGGCAGTGCTTAGAAGGAGATCTTATGCTTGTGGAAAAGGCTGCTTACTGCATTTGGAAGTGTTACCTGTCCAGGGAAGTCTGTCATTGTGCTGGGGGACCAGAGGTGCAGACTGCATTCATGAGCTTTTTGTGATCTTTCTGAGTTTTCCCAAAAGTCAGGTACCACATAGGGGTAACTTGATTTCAATCTTAAATGTTGCGGGGAAACTTGTGTACAGAGAGGAGGACCAGGCTGTAGCAAGGACAGCAGCTCATCACAGTGGAGAGATGCGCTACAGACATCTGTGCTAAGACATTCATCTAAATGCTGAGGTGATTCAACTTGGGCTTATCAGCAGGACAGTCTCCCTGAGAGCTGGGCTGAGAGAGGTGTGTACCCCTCACTCAGTGGATTTGTTAATGATGGACTTCAGCAAACTCAGGTGATGTGGGAACTTTGGGAAACTGAAAGAACTCTGAACTGTGTTTGAAAACTTTCATTAAAATGAAAGATTTCACAGTGAACATTATAGCTGCCATTCTCGTGTTCTTTTATTTGATCTATTTCCAAATGTCCAGCATTTAAAATGCTGTTTTGAAGTTTTCAAATGACATGGCAGTCAATGCCCAATGTTACAGCAACTTTACGGGGCCAGACTGGAGGCCTTAACACAGAATAATAGACAGTTACTGTGACTTCTGAGTTTATGTCTTAGAGACATAAACGTAAACCAGCAAAGTCTTTATTTTAAGTGTTACAACAAGATTTTATGGGAAGCTTTTAATGACCAAAAGA
The DNA here is from genome assembly GCF_965231255.1 of Vanellus vanellus. NCBI lineage: Eukaryota > Metazoa > Chordata > Aves > Charadriiformes > Charadriidae > Vanellus > Vanellus vanellus. The sequence goes on along the minus strand of NC_138912.1, from coordinate 14,189,715 downwards.
GGAGTTTTATTGGACAATAAGGGAGAAGGAGGTAAATGTTACTTGTATTCTTGACACAAAAGAGAAATTGTAAATGCTTAAGACCTCTCCCCATAATTACTGAGTCAGCTTCTGCCATCTAAAACATTTAAACAACACATGGGTATGGAAAGCAAAAATGCCCCAAGTCTTAAAGGTCTTATCATCTACCAAACTAAGGCAGCAGAGATACTCACTCTGCTCTGTGTTAGTTGTTTTAATGCTGCACTCACCCTCTCACATAGGTCTGATAGCATCAGAAGGCAAGAGCTAGTGGAGGTTTTCTGGCGTGTGACAGACTTGATTTGCTTTGTGTAACTTCCCCATATTCAGCCATTTATTCTCAATGTGCTGAAAAAACGTCAAAGTACACCACCACAAACTCATCTCTCTTCTCAGGGATTAATGTAAAGCAGTGATAAAAACTGAGACTAGAAATGCCTCTAGCTGGAATAGAGTGCTGCTTTCTAAATCTAAGTAAAAATCAGCCCTTTTTTTGAGTGAAGTTTCTCTTGGGAGTTTTGATTTTAGAAGAAATTGGATGTTGAAGGGGAGAGAGACCTGGAACATGACATAGAGCAATTAAGCACACAGCAGTGGGAAGGAATGGCTGCTATGCACACCATTTCCAGGTCCACGATGCAGGGCTTTCAGTGCACAAACCCTATACTGTGCTGGTGGGGTACAATCATTAATAAAAGGCAGCTCCGTTTTTTATAAATACAGTTGCAAGTGAAAGGCAATTGCATATTGATGAGACAGAGGACAAGACTTGAGAGGGTTACTTTCAGTTCAAGTTCATGTGCTCATTAGCTGAGCTTGGGATGATCTGTCCCTTTGCTCAAGGAGTGCAGGAATTCCCAGGACAGTGACTACACACCAACCAAGCATAAACAGATAGCCATGTCCACGTGCGCTACCTCCAGCCATAAAGCACACATTTATGGTTTGAGCTGTGGGTGTTGGCTGTTACCTCAGGAGCTTTTGCCCATCTCTAAGAATATTGTCCACAAGTGCGGGAAGCGGATTTCTGGCCTGCAGTGTAGCCATAATTGTATGCCGAAACTCTATGCTGCTAGACTTCTGATGAAAGGCAGCACATTGGAATCAGGGATTTAAGAAAGCCTGGAAATAAGGAAAACACAAGAGTATGAATCTCTGAAGAAAGAAGCCAGTTCAAAGCCGAGAGGAAAACTGCTTTACTATTAGAAGAGGAGATCAAAACCAATCTGTAGTGGCTGGGGTTGGCCTCTCTCTGCATCTGCATCTGCCTGCTCTGTGGCAGGTAATACTGTAATAACGGCCATGGCACGGACCAAAAATCTGCTAATTGCCCTCCTGAAAAAGGATTTTATATTGATGTTACCCCTTCATTTACATAGCAACACAGAAGCAGTAAATGAGGAAAAGCAAGAAAAATGCTCCAGTAAGTCAAGAGCTCAATGGAGCAAATGTTGCTGAGCTTGTCAGACTGAGCTTTAAAGCATAGTGGGTTTCTTTTTGTTTTATTTTGTTTCAGTAACAAAGTTGCTGTAAAACAACCAGGACTGCTGATGATCCTGGGCCACAGAACTCACAAGCTCCATTTACCACAGCGTGTGGTTGACCCTGGGAAACTGTAACTCCTGGCGAGGTAGACTTGTGCTGCAACTCTCAACCCAGCTCCTCCTCAGCCCTGTTCAATGCTGATTCAGCCCCAGTGATCACTGGAAGACAGAGTTATTAATTAAAGGTGTGCAGAGCATTCTGTGGGGCTGCAAGACACATTGCCAAGGAAACAGTGGTGTTTTTATTATGTGAATTCATAACTGACTTTGGATTGCCTTCCACAGCCACAGCACATTAGAATATTAACAAGGAGGTGCTGTTCCCTTAAACCAGGGAAAGGGGTTAAGCAGGAGGCTAAGTGGCGGTGGGTGGTTGCTGGAACTTAGCTGTGGATACCTATAAAACAAGCAGGTAAAGAGGATTCCTCTAGCTGAACTGGAAATTCAGGAGATTTCTGTTTCAGCCAATGAGGGCAACATCTACCACCAATATTTAGGGCTTGCCACAAAAGGGCGTTTTTTGAGCAGAGTTATCCAGAATAATTCTTTTGAATTCCTGTGGATTCACGTTCTCAGGAAGTCTGACATCCCTGGCATTATTCTGGAGTAGCTATTCCACTTTATGTTCATGTTGCATCTTATTCTGGAACAATTTCTACAGGCAGTCAGAAATCACGGAGATTCTTGCTAGTGTGCTCACTGTGCTAGAATCGCACTGGGCATATCCCCACTCCATCCTTCTGCTCTCTCAGAAATATTTTGGGGGGAACTAGAAACAAAACAGACCACACTTCTTTAGATTTTGTACAAGACTTCCTTTATTATAAATAAAGCTGCATGAGAAGTTCTATACAAATTCAACAGTGTCCTGCTATAAAAGCAGCGGTTTGAGTACAGCATTGTCAATCAAGGAAGACCTTAGTTTTGAGAGTTTTGGTGGTGTTGCCCATCTCAGCTGCATTGCCAAGATTGATCTTCATACTACAGTTTTGCTTCTGAGCTAACATGTTACACACACACCCCCAATCCTAAAAAAAAGACAAGTAATAAATAAAGCTATTTACTATGTAGGATCCTACGAGAATTAACCCCTCAGTGACCAGCAGCTAAGCTGTAAAGTCTCAAAGTCTCGTTTCTTCACCACAGAGAAAACGTTTCAAAGGCTTTGCATTAAAAACATCTGGTGAACAAGCACCAAATCCTGCTGCTTGAATACTGGATAAAGTTTTGGATCTTTTTGCTGACATAAATCTCTACACCCACATAAGACCTTTATACGGAGCAACTCGGAGAGAGAGAAGCCATATTCTATGGTTGCCACACACTAAAGAGTGAAATCCCAACAGCTTCCCTTAGAAGACATTCAGCTCCTGAACAACAATAATAACCTTAGACCAAGACATTTTCTAAAGGCAAAGGGCTCCTGAGGCTATGTTGTAGATCAGTGGCTGCTATCAAGCCACCACTAACTCCATTGCTTTGACAGAGCCTATAATAAAATATTAAAACCACAAGTTGAGGGTGGAGAGCGTGGGTGGAAACCAGCAGAAGGCAGGAGGAGTTCATCTGTTAAATTCACCTGGTTAGCAAATAGCAAGAAAAGCACTGAGAGACAAGAAAGAGGTCCGGGACAGGCAGTTTACCCTTCCTTAAGATCTCTTACGGAGATACAGCCATTACCAAAGAGATGTTGTGTGCTTGTTACTCACGTGTCATATGCTGTTTGGTTTTAAAAGAATGTAATTCACTTTAAACCACAAAACCCCACTTCCACCCCCACCCTTTAAAGCTGCTTCCCATGAATGCCCGGCCAGACTTCAATCAAAGCAGAACTAAACATGGGTGGCACTAAAAAGTCTTAGGACATTTTTACTGGCTGACAGCTGATGGAGCTGAACTGTCTTATAAACCTTTTTTATAAAATGTGAGTGTGGCCTTTTACTGATGAGGCTAGTACTTGGGGGGCAAAGATTGAACACAGGAGAGACAAGGCAGTCCAAGGAATGATGTGCTTCACATCATTGCTTCCTTGTACCACTGCAGAGGTCTCACCCAGGGAAACGCTGTGTACCCACATCTCCTCTGATGGGTCACTTATATACCTCTTGTATATATACTGGTATATGGCTTACAAAGATCTCTGCCCTGAGTGTTACTGGAGCACAGCTTATAATCACAGAGCACTTCTCCCCCCGGACAGGTACGAGTGGGTTCCCTCACAGCCTACATGCACAGAACAGACCTCTTAAAAGGTGCTTAGGGCAAAATGAGTATATTGTAGGAAAATTAAGCCAAGCAATTTGCTTTCAGGGGAATCAAATCCATAAATTCCTTGGTTCAGCTCCAGCTTGGGTTCAACCAAACCCCATGGGAACACTTCAGGGTCAGTTTGGGCTCAAGAGAGAGCAGGCACACAAATACAGAAAATGAAGAACAAAAGATTCAATCCACTTATCAGTTTAGGTTCCCTTTGAGTCTGAGCAGCAGTGCTCAGAGCTGTGTAAAGACGAGTTTAGGCATGTCTACAAGCCCGTAGGACTGGCATTATAAAGCTTTGTTCTGACATTTTAACAGGGGAGTTACCTTAGTCTGTTCAACAGCCTTTTCTTCTCATCCTCCCCCTGCTCAACCTTATATAAAAGTTATTTTTCAACCCTGAATGTCATTTCCTGAGAGACCTGGGTCACAAATTTGTTTCTGTTCTTTGGACAGTCTAAATTTAGATTCCTGACAGGAAATGGCAGAGAATTTTTTATTTCTCTCTGGCTGGGCTGGGAACACACTTAGAAGCAACTCTGACCACAATTGCTTCAGCATGACCTGCCTCCCAGCAGCCCAGGCAAAGCTGGGTCTGCTACAAGTGCTGCGCAGTAAACCTGGGCAAGTAAAAATGGCAAATTGCTTGGGTTTGTGAACAACTTACACAGCTTCCAATGTAGCCTGCAGGCTCTAGTATTCACTCCCTGTACATCTCCTTGTCACTACCTGCTTGTCATGTCCCCTGAGATTGTTCCTGCCCTCCTTCCTACTGGGGAAGGCTTGCTTGGTTGTGCTAATTAAAGCCAGGGGCTTACAGTACTTGTTAGCGTTAGCAATTAGCCCTGGCCTGTTGCTCTGCCAGTGCTGGCAGTCTCCCAGGCACTCATCACCAAGGGTGCTGAAGCAAGCACTGATGATCCAAGACTCTTTTCTATCACATTAGCCACCAGCCTCTTCTCTCCCATTTTCATAGAATCATAGAATGGTTTAGGTTGGAAGGGACCTTGAAGATCATGGAGTTCCAACCCCCCTGCCATAGGCAGTGACACCTCCCACTAGACCAGGTTGCCCAAGGCCACATCCAGCCTGGCCTTAAACACCTCCAGGGATGGGGCATCCCCAGCTTCTCTGGGCAACCTGTTTCAGTGCCTTACCACCATCAAAGTGAAAAATTTCTTCGTAATACCTACTCTAAATCTACCTTCTTCCAGTTTGAAGCCATTACCCCTCATCCTATCACTACATGCCCTTGTGAAAAGTCCTTCCCCAGCTCTCCTGTAGGCCTCCTACCCCTTGCTTTCTGCTCAGAAATATTACTTAACCACCCCACAGCTGTGATGATAAAAGCCAAGGGGAGCAGCGATTTGAGCAGAGTTCCCTGTCCCGACCTGTGCTTTCTTATAGACCAGTATGGAAACAGGAGTTACAGCTTTCTCTGCGTTTGTGCATGAAATGTCCCTCACTGGTGGAGGGACAGTCAAGAGCAATCATCAAGGAAGTGGTGAAATGTTTTTTACCAGGAAAAAGGAGGAGGACACGTCTATGGAGAGTTTACCTATCAACAGGCTGGATAAGCCTCATGCTATATGCTGCCCCTAGTAGTGACACAGGATTATATCTTCTCTCTGATGCATGTGATAGAGAGAATTGACAAAAAGGAACCTGTGGAGTCATGGTTATATCATCCCTCATGAGTCTCACCACCCACAACAACTACCCTCTTATGAACAGGATTCAGAGAAGCCCTGGGGTAAAATATTGCAGGAAATCCTAGTGTAGGAAAATGGTAGGAAAAGCCCCTTAGCACTGGAGGCCAGGCCTCAGGGACACACAAAGCAGGTCAGCACTGAGGTCCTGGCTTGGATCCTGCTCAAAGCACGCGAAGGAGGGTGAGGAGCTACTGAGCCCTCTCCTCCAGCAAAGCCGCTTTGCCAGGGCTGGGCAGCCCACTGGCATTGTGCTAATACGCTGCTTCCTGATGGACTTCAGGCACCTCCATTTCTGCATTGGGTGTTTTTAGCACACTCCTCAAGATTCTCCCCTGGCTTGAAAGCCTGCAGAAGCTGTTATTTCCCCGTTGCACTCCCGGCTCAGCAAATTCTGGTCTGCTAGCAGCAACTCCTCAGAGCCCCATCAGAGCAGCAATCTTTAAAAGGACTGAGGAGACCCTATATGGAGGCAAACAGGTAGCTTTTGCCTGGGTGTCTGGGAGCAGAAGGAATGTGACACAGACCACAAAGCAGCTGCAGAGACAGTGCTGCCAACCTCTGCTACATGTGCACCTCTTTCATCCCCTCCTCCTAACTCAGAGCTATCCTGCTGGCTTTGGCCTCATTAAAACCATGCTGGGAGAGTCACACTCTCATCTGGAGGGTGATTGTTCCCTCCTGCTGTCAGATTGCTGAGATTGGCTTCATTACAGCATGATTTTGGAGAACTGCTTCTTTCATGAAAGCAAAACCTGCAGCAGTCCTTTCTCTCTTAGCTGTTCTCGGCCTTGCTGCCCTGAGGTAAGGAAAACAAACAAATAAACCAAAATGCCAGAACCCAATAACAGTGTTTCTCTCCTTTATCTAAAGTAAAAAAAGGTTCCTGTCCATTTATCCATGGAAAATGGCCAGGAATATAACCCACTAGCCATGTTACCACGAAGAAGTGGAAGACTCGAATGAAATGAAGACACACGCCCTACTGCCTGCTCTGCTCCATCCTCCCCAGGGAGAAGAAAAATGCAGGGTGCCGGCGTGTTTCTGAAGGACAGGACAAGCCATTTAAACTACTGCTGCAAGTCCTATCAGGAAGGCTTTTTTCTTATATATATAACTGCAGTTACCTTTTGATTAAAGACCTGTGGTTGATTTAAGGATCTCCACCCAGTCCAGACCCCTTCTCCCCACACCAGCGCTGAGTCTTATGTTGCACTTCCCACGGGTTGCAGAGCTCCTGCTGTCTGCAAGCAGACAGACTCCTTCGATCCCAAGATCCCATCTCTAATTCCTCCACCCTTTTCTTATCTCCCCCTTCCAAAGGAAATGAAGTATTTGGCCACCACCACCGTTTGCATTGCAGGCATCTGAATAAATTAGTCATGTTTGTTGCTCACCACCACTGTAACGTGACTGAGGCACAATAGAAAAATATATTCTTAGCTGCATAAAACCCAGCCAGCACACCAGTGGAGCAGAAACTTACTTTTATACCACGTCTTCCAGTTTCTCCCTATCCTCCCCCCCTCCCCTCTCCCTTACTGCAGAAACCATGGCCCAGGACGGGTGCAGCTGCAGATGAGAAGCTGTGTTGGCAAAGTCAGTTGTCTCCAGGAGGCTTCGGAGAGCTGCCCTCTGGACTTGTGCTTAGAGAACAAGTGTTTTTCTGCTGGCTTTGGTTAAAGGGATTCTTTATGGATCCCATTGGTCTGTGCAAGGGGAATGTGCACTGTGTACTCATTTATCAGTGCAGACATGTTCCTGAGCATCTCGTGGAATGTGTCTACTGTCTTCCTGTAAACGTCCCTGCGTAGCACAAAGGGACGGAAAAGGTTGAGAGGCTCAGCCCTCTGGAATATGATGGGGAAGCCCAGCTCTGCTGGTACCTTCCCATTGCCAATAAAGAAGTGGTAGAGCTTCTTCTCATGCAAACATTTCTCCAGGAATTTCAGCATGTCCTGTAGACGGGCCTCCAACTTCTCTGGGGCCCAGTCCTGATTGGGACGTGCCTGCAGGAGATGCAGCATCACTGTCTTCAGGTGGTAGTTGGTGAGTCCGCTTGGACCTGTGAGGCTGCACTGCTTCCCATGGAGGAAGGAGAGGATCTGAAGGCAGCTGACATGGCAGGCGTTGGCAGGCAGTGTTTTGGAGACCAGCTGGATGAACCTCCTCTCATACACTGCAAAGGTGAGAAACCAGTGAGTGCTGGAGGGTAGGTCTGCTGCCAGGCTGCTCCGAGGGAAATGAGAGATGAAGTAAACATCAGAGTTCTCGTACTGCACCACAGGGGTAAGATTGAAGGCAATTGATTTCCCTGACTTAAATTTTATCTTCAGGGCTCCTGGGGAGTCCAGGAGGCTGAAGGAGAGGTCAAATTCATACTTGTGGGAGATTCTGTTCCAGGCCTTGGTGACTGCAATCTGGAACCACTTCATGACTTGGTCGGCATCCAGATACTGAGTATTTTTGAAACACAGGAGGTCTTCCATCTCACTGCTGGGCCTGGTAGTATTGGCTTGGCTATGGAGGAGGCACAGCATATCTTCCCCTAGTTTAGTCTTGTCACAGATGCAGCCTGTCACGTCCTCATCTGACCTGCATACCTTGATAGTGCCATAACCTTGTTCATCTGGGGGAAAAGAGTCACCAGAGCACCAGGTCTGGGACCGAAAGCAGTATGGCTCTGGGGGGGCAAAAGGCACTATCAAATCACAGACAAAAGGTTTACGCACTCTCCAGTTCTCATACATGCTCCCCACACCCATGCAGTCCTCCACTTCCATGTCAGCATCCCGGTTACAAACACTCCTTAAAGCTTCCAACAGGTCATCTGCAAAGCCTTCCACCATCTCCCGCATCCTGGCCATGTCTCCAGTGGTACCCAGGATGCGCTTCTCGTAGAAGCTGGCTAAGACGGCTTTGTCAGGGAAGACCACACCTTTAAATGCTTTCCCCAGGACAGCCATGTCATCCTCTTCTCCTCCTGTGTCCTGCCAAACACCTTCCTGGAAATCCTGCCTCCAGAGCTCAATCAACAGGAAGATGACCATGGAAAGGGCAGTCCACATATCCCATCGGACCTTTTCCTCTTTGCTTTCCTCCACTACCTCTGCAGCCTTTTCCAGAGTTTTCTGTGTGGCTTCCTGCTCTGCAATTTCCTGCTCCAAGCGCAACTGCTCCAGTCGAAGGCTCTCCTCCCTCTCCTTCATTTTCTGAATGATTTCTTCTGTGTTCTCGGGGACAGTGCCATTCTCTTTAGGGAAGAGGAGAGGGTGGTTGACAATAGCTGTAATCACCACTAGGCACACACGGAAGATTCCCATGGGCATGGCAGTTCCTTCCCTGGAAGAGAAAGAAAGGCAGAATGACCCACAATTCAGAGTATATTCCCTCAAGACAAAAAATGAAAGGAAGTCCCCACTTGAAAAAAACCTTTGGCATCCTTTCTAGCCCTGAAAAGAGTCTAGAAGCTCCTAAGCACATGCCTGTTTCTGCAAGTTATCAACCAAGCTGCCCAAAGAGACTTTATCAGCACATGGTGAGGATGAAAGGGTCCTCATACCAAATTAACTTTGAAGAACAGAACTTTGAAGGCACTTGCTACCATCAACCCACTGTGATGCTGTTGGGGCACTGTGGGAGGGCACATCCTTCCTCCCTCCTTTAAAGTTCCCCTGAACTAAAAGGGAAAAGAAGTAGGCAGGACCTCTACAGGCGTAAAAAAGAAGGACTGGAGTGCTCATCACTGCTTTCCCTCAACATAAGGCTAATGTTGCAGATGTGGCAATGGCACAGGCAGGGCTGTCCTGGCCACCTTCCATGTTAAGCATGTCTGGGGATCCACACAGCCTGCTTGGATGAGAGCAATCTTCACTGCTGTGCTGGTTATGTGCACCTGGGTGGGAACAAGCCTGCATGGTTTTGTGCTTCTAAGGAGGCACTACAGGCAAAACTCTTCCTGCCTTTCAGCACCATCAGGATTGGGCTGTGGCAAATCCTCCCAGCCCCCGGGATGCCTCATGACTGTGGTCCCTGGAAAAGGGGCAGAGGCAGAAAGATTGGTGAACCAGAAAGGGTTTCCTTTAGCCCAGTGGTTTTAAAAACATCGGGTTGTTTATCTTTGGTGCTTACTTCACTATTAATCTGTGGAAGACATTAGTAAACACCATGGCTTTGATCTAAGCCATCTCCCCCATGCACCCCCTTAACAGCTGTGCTTGCAGCCAGCTCGCTCCTATTTGAAGTGACCTCAGCGTGGATGTGAGGTCTTGGTGTCACAGTGCTTGCCGCAGGCAGCCGTGTGCCAGCAACAGTCCCACGTGTCACCCCTGGCACAGGCCCTTGGCATGCCCGAGACGGCTATGGTGTTTTGGAGTTGCTTTGTGTGATTACTGGCTCTGCTGCTGGGACCTCACACTTAATAAAGCTTTCCATGCCATGGGATTCATGATGAAAGAATTTAATTCCCAGCTTTCCAGGACACGGTCCCACTGCTGGGGCATCTGCCTGGCCCTGACGAGACCTCCCAGAGGACTGAGCCAGAGGGTGCTCAAGGCTAAAGCCTGGGCTGTCTCCTCCCAGGTGGCATTTCTGCTCCTGGAGGGCTGGCAGCGCTATCAAGATCCCAAGTGCCTGCTCAGAGCAGGACAATCAGAGGTTGTCACCCATTGCTGAGATGTGGCAAGCTCACCAGACCCTCTTTCTAGCAACACCACCCCTCAGTCGTAGCACAGGGACATCAGAAGGACAAGATGCACAAGCAAGGGTATCTCTTCTTCCAGCTGGGACATTTTAACACAGCTCCTTCAATGCCTCAAAAGTGTGTTTGAGAGAGAAGTGGTTTTGTTACAGGAATAAAGAAAATAAAGAAATAAACCCAGCATGTTTTGGTGCCACAGTGATCCCGCTGTCCCAGCCTCCGGGCAAGAAGGAAAACAACTCTGGCAATCTCATTTATGCCTCCACAGGGCATACAATGAAGATAGATCCATCCCAGTGGGCCTTGTTATCATCACTACAACAAACTGCTGGCTTTCGATTGCAGGAACCTAGATTTCCTCGATGTGAGCACTTACTGCACATGGGAACTGTATCCTTCGGCATGCAATTATCTTAGCGTACAAGAGGGCTGGGACTGGAATAACAAGGGAAGGCAACAGGATTAAGATGCATTGTCCAAGCAGCAAGAAAATTCACACGGTGCTCAGGATAACACTGAGTGCCCCTCCCTGTGCAACATTTACTAACTACCCTTTTTTTAGATCCCACATACATAGATGAATACCCTAATGCAGACATTGCTCTGGAGATGGTTTGCGGGCCTTTCTTGTCCTTTTTACATTTACATTAACTCTTTAATTCATCAGACAATAAATTAAAGCTGAATTAATGCCCAAAGCTGGGTGTTCCAGTTATTCTCTGAGCTCCATGCCTGGCCACATTTTAAAAATAAACCGGGGTCGCCCTGCATTGCAATGGGTTTTATCAGTTTGCTGGGGCAGGGCAGGAAGCACTGGTGAGTTCCTTTCCTTAGCGCTACGCTCTTGCAGACCACGTGTGCTTTCCAGGCTTAAAAATAACATGGCCAAGGGCCAGGTGCCTCCTTTTGCAGTCTTGACCAGGATGACATCGCTGTTCTGCCCGGCTAGACCACTGCCCCTGCAGATGAAATTTTCCAATGCGTGAGGCTGAAAGAATTCAGCTTCCTTAGAATTTTCTTGTACCTTTCAAGACTCTCTTGTGCCCAGCTGCCCATGGGCACACCACTTCCAGCCCCAAAGCTCTGCCAGCAGAAGGGGTTAGGCCAGACATCGCCAAGTCCATCCCTGGCCAGCTCAGCTGAATTCATTTGGGTCACACTGACAGTCGAGGCTACCCCAGCTGATCTTGCAGGAGTAGGTTAGGAAGCACGCACACAACCTCTTTCCCCAGCAAACTCTACAGGCATCAACCTCTGGAAGACAGTCAGGATGAAAACTGGAAGTGACAAGATCTTCAGGTTGCATGAATGCTAGAGGGATGTTTGTTTTCAGCCTGAACAAAGGAAGTTTTGCTGGTCAAAACTGCTCTTTTGCTACTGTAGCTGTTCCCACCAGAAAATGAAGCCAAACATTAACCCCAGTTAAGGCTTAAAGTCAATGATGCTCAGTGACCAAGGTCAGTGGAGCCAGGCCTTGACAAGGGTGGTGGCAAGGGTGGTACGGGCAGAGCGTTCCCACATCTCATCAGACACAGCTTTCCTGGCTAATATGGGAAGACTAAATAATACAGGTGAAACCAGTAGCACTGCCTACTAGGGCGCTCCAGCCTTCCCCATAACAAAGGCAGCTCTTTTCCCTTGCTTTTAACTTCAGCCCAAGCAATTTAAGTCTGATAAAAATATTTATGCCTGCTCTTGCTGAGACAGCTTTTGTGTGGGGAAGAGGGAGAGAGTCCAAATGTTTCCAAGCCGGAGACTAAGAAAGAGAAACATTGTTGTTTCATCTATGCATCCAATTTAGCAACATTTCAAGCATGAGGAAAAAAAATAAGCATTCATGAGTTTTTAAACAGCAAGCTCCCAAAGTGATCTTCAACCTTTTCCAAATTTCTAGCCCTGCCAGTTTTTTCCCATTCAAAACACAGACAGTATCCGGGTTTGGTAGCAGACTTACATCTAACTACCTTCTGCAGACCCTCTTGCATCAGTCCCAAAGCTCCAAAGACCCCCTTGAAGGAGGGCACTGTGGTCCTCACCACATCGAGAGCAGACACCCCACCTCTTAGGCTCCCGGGGGCACAAAGTGGCGAAAGGAGCACTGAGGCTGAGGAAAGCAGCTCAGGGAAGGGAGTAGGGCTGGGAACAATTGGGTATGTGGAAGCCTACTGTCTCCATGAAAAGGTCCATCTCTGCTCACTGCCCAGCATGTGATGCTGCTTGTTCAAATCCGCCTCTGGCAGAAGAATTAGTTTCTTTCTGGGCTTTTCTGTGGCACTCACTGCTTCAGTGACTTGGTGCTTTGCTGATTTTAAGGTTAACAACTGCTCTGAACCACCCTGGGAAGTGAGGGGGCAGACACCTTCCTGCTCTCCAGCTGGGGAGCAAAGGCTCAGAGAGATAAAAGCAGATGATCGCTCTGCTGCCCAATTAGAAATAATGATCAGCCACATCCTGCAGCACTTGGTGTGTTCAAAGGCCTCACCAAGAGCACCTGCAGCCCTCCACCCTTGGGTTCCAGGCAAGTTAGACCTCATCCTTTCAAGCCTGAAGCACCTCTCCAGCTGGAAGATCCCAATCAGCCCCACAGCAGGTCCTGGGTGATGTGGGGAGCCCTCGGAGGGGAAGGGGAAAGATGACACTGCTATCATACAGTTCAGGTTGGTGCCATGAAGCCACATGGAGCAGGAGGCCAGCTCTCACACTAACTGATCTGAAAGCCCTTCACTGCATGGTTCAGCGATGTTTGGTTCCACGGCTCGCCTGGAGCATGGTTACACGTAGTGTGTTGCAATGAAAGGGAAGCAGTGCACGAAGCGCACAGGAGCATAAAGCCTTCACACAACCAGGCAGCAGTTTGTCTACGGTCAAGCAATGGGTGGAGAGCACCCTCTGCATGGGGCCAGGAGGCCTTTGAGAGCTGGCCAAAATCCTCTTGCATTCATGTCATAAAAAACATGGGGTGAGTATGCCCAGAGAGCCTTGCCCCATAACCAGCACTGGAAAAGACTCCTCCTTTGCCATGTGTGGGCAGCGGCAGCCATGCCAAAGGCTAGGGAGGAAATGGGCTGGAGCTCAGAAAACGGTCCCTTAGGTGAGACCTGACCTGCCAGCCATGCTCAGCCCCTTGGCACTGGAGCAGAGGCAGAGTTGCAGCTCCTCACCAGCACAAATGCCAGCCCCTAAGATGAAAATCTGGTGCCGAGCTCTGCAAATCATCACTTGCTGTGCCTGCATCTCTGCAACAACTGTCTCTGCATCACCTGTGCTACCAGGGTCCCTGCACAAGTGGCCTCGAAGGAAAACCACCTGCAGACACTATTGCAAGACAATATAAAAATAGCCATCATGCTGTTTCCAGCCTGTAGTCAGCCCTGAAGATGACTAGTGCCTGCAGTGCATGCTAGAAGAAGCAGACTTGCTTACTGGTGTTTTATGTAGCATGGGGGCAGCACTCGGCTTGACCTTCAGCTTCTGCCTTGAACACCTCCTCCTCACCTGGGAGCATCACAGAGCTCCTCTGGTGTTTGTGTGGCCGACTTGGGACAGCCACTGCTGTGTGGCAGTGTGTGCCTCCCCCTTCCCATCAGCCACTCTGCCATAGGGGATTTTGCTGCATGAGCAGCAAAATCCTTCATAGAGACGATGATGCTCACAGCCATAACAATGTCCCGTCTCTTCCAGCTAAAATGAGCCCAACTTCTGATGTCCCCAAGCCTTCCTCACACACTTTTCCACAGCAGCTTCAGACCCTTTTGCCTCCTGCTCAGTCTGGCAAAGGAAAAAAAAAAAAAAAAAAAAGATTTAAATGGCAGCTTGCAACTTGCCTCTGTAGGCTGCTTGTGCTCTGAGCCCAGATAACCCTCCATCTTCTCTGAAGACAGGGGAGAATACTTCCCTTTCATTAACGGTCCCTTTCTGTCCTCAAGAGCTGCTCGTATGGCTGCATTTCTTCCACCTTTTTACTCCCTTAAATTTTGAATCATGGGAAGCAAAACATATTCTGGCTGGTGTTCAGCAATAAACCAGACAGGAGTGAGCTGAAGCTTTGATCCTTAAATTAGAAAAACCCAAGTCAAGCCACTGAATGCAGTTCAGTAATGCACTAGAATACGCCAAGACGTCATTTACGACACACTCGATTGCTTCCTGCGATTTGGCTGACACAAAAGGCAGTGAATAAGCGGCTGCCACATTGTGTTTCACTTTGGTAGACTGCAAGAAAAGAGGTGATTCAAAGAGATGATAGTTACTACAGCTGGTTGGGATCGTTCTTCGTTTAAAGCTGCCAAGTTTTTGAAACCAGAAGTTTCACGGGAACAAACACTATTTCTAAGACTCTTTTTGGAAAGGTCCTTGAGGTCTGGAAAGGAGTCCGCTTCTTGTTTTGACTGGAGAGATTAATAGCCCCGAACAGCCACTAACCCATGCTTGGGACTTTCTTGCTGGAAAGATGTGAAGCTCAAGCCCAGGGGTTTCAGGCCCAGCCCAGCCCAGGCATACTCCCTCATGGCTGGGCTTCTGGGAGCCCCATGATTCCTCCCCTTTCTGTAACAGAAATCAAATTGCCTTTTGGCCTTCCAGAGTATCACCTGAAAATGCTTCTACTGCATTTATGAAATCCTAGTCAGACAAAAAGGTTTCTGAAAGCTCTGTGTGCTGCTCGATGTCCTTCTCCGATCTGCAAATGCCATTGCTGCCTCCACATGTATTCAGAGATGCCCGACTGCAGCAGGGAGAAATTAAGTTTCCTCTTACTTGGAAATACAAACTCTGAGTTGTAAGAAACAAGTGCATTGAAAGAAATGGGAATTGTAGAGATGCGTGTCAGTATTATTGTTCCTGACAAAAACTTGGAAAGATGCACTTTAATTAGTCAACCCCACACCACTGACGCTGCCCTTTTTTCCACCATCTCCCCATCAACATTTACAGAGCAATTGAAAGGCCTTTGCTGGCTCAGGACAGATACTGGGGGCAGTTTTCCTTCCAGCTGCTACATGTGAACCCTCAGGAATAGACACATGCTGGATGGGTGTTCACAGAAAAAGACGAAGGTACCACCAGAGAGGGCAATACCCCGGTGAGGATATCAGACTAGTCTCTGCTGGGAGACTAGTTACTGTTAGAGTTAGTTGCTGGGAACTTGTTCAATTTTTGCCTCTTTCATACTGAGAACAACAAGAAAATCTTCAAGTTTTAATTTTATACGCACACATTTAAAAACAGAGCATGCATCTGTGCCCTTATAGTCTGATTGCTTCCTTGGGATGACAGAAACTTCTGTTGAAGGCTCTCCTCCAAACAGTAATCTAAGCTTTGATCTCCTTCCTGGCCCCTGAGGTTGATGCCCTCAACACTTTGCTGCTTTCAGGTCAATGCTCTGCTCTCCAGGTTTGACCTGGGTTTCCACAGGACTTGAGGAATTGGTTTTGGTAGGACTTCACTCAAACCTGCCTTGTTCTTGAGACCGTTTTTACTGAAGAAGTGTGTTCTGGGGTGGGCAGGGGAGGAGTCCCTTTCTGGTGATGAATTTCAGACCAGATGTGAGTGAGGTTTCCTCCCAGGTCAGCACCACATTTGTTTAAGGCCTGTAGGTTATGCAGCACCCCGGGTGTGATGGAGGCTACCAGCTAAGCCAGCTCCTAGGAGATATCATGCCAAACACTGCATCTCAAAACAAGAGTTTCCATGTTCACCTTAGTCAGGTGGGGCTGTGGCATCAGGTGGGGCTGGTAAGGCTCTCTACCCTTGGGGGGGGGGGGGGGGGGGCTGGAGAACCCACGTACTGTAACACACCCCAGGGTGACTCAGGGTTTATTGCACCAGTCTACCCTTCCCACCCCACTGTGTATGCATTAGCACACATAACCCTGCCTGGCTTTCACCTGGCACAGGCAGCAAGAGCCCAGAGGCTCAGATGAGGATCCTCAGCTGGTTTCTATGCTCCAGGACGAAGACCCCACTGCTGCAGTGAGAACATGTCCCCAGACCTGCACAGAGCCACAAAGACACCCAACTTCCCACTCCACCATCAGCTGTGACAGCACCCAGCACAGCCCACCCAGAGATCACACAGCATGGGGCAGCCAGGAGAGGCTCCTGCCCTCCCATCTCTCAAGCACAGACTCAGCTGCAGCATACACAGCCCAGCCAGGAAAATTAGGAGCCGCAAAAACACAATACAGAGCCTGAGCAGCACCAGGTCTTTCCACCCCCACGAATTAAGCTTGCATGAAGGACGTTGGTGTGATGAGCTACGGACTAGGACAGAAAAGTGCCAGCCACAGCAGCTACAACTCATGCTCTGACTTGTCTTTTTTAACATTAAATTAGTGCTACAGACAAAGTACTAAATCCCAGTTGCCAGCACAGTTGCTTCAGTTGTTTCAGCACAGACTGGTGGGATTGGGCTCTGTCTTTGGCTCTCTACCAAAGCCACCAGTGGAAAGGACCAAATGCTTCAATGCAGAGGTGCAGATGTTGAGACTGGTACCTCAACCAAGTTTAAAACCAGAACAAGCCGGCTGGCCTGCTCAGGAGTACAAAAGACAGGTATGGCAGAGAACTGCCTTCCAAAATATGCCTGGAAGCCCCACCCCAGATTAGCTGCTTGGCCACAGGACAGCAGTTGGACAAGGCCACTTGCTTGATAACTATTGTTTTGCCGTTTGATTGAGAACACGTTAGCCTTTCATAACTTCGGTGGACATCCTGTCCCGGGCCTGCTGCAGTGCCAACGGGGTCAGTCGCGCAGCCTGAGTCGGACATCCTGCCCAACAAGTCTGCTGTGGATTTTCAGAAGCAATATTTTCCTCCCACGGTCACCAGATCAGGTATTTCCAAGGAAATGCTGATGCTCATCCTGTATACAGGACTAGGTAGCCCGCCCTTCCCATGGACAGGCAGATTTGGGGTGGATAAGCATGTGAGCAGCACCGATGTTGCTCTGGAGGCAGACATTACTGTGCAGCTCCGGGTCCAAGCAAGGAGAGATTTTGTCAGCATATCTCCAAACAGAGGGGTGCTTCACTTGCCCTGGGAAGGACAGGGAGTCTCTCTCATGTCTTCCAGTCATTCACTACCTGTCATCAGGAAGCTTTTTCTTGTGCCTCATTAACTCTCACTTGCAGCAGTTTGAACCTCTAACTTTCCAGTGATCACTGTGGGTAAATGTAGAACAGACTGTTTCTTTTCTTCTTGCAGTAGCACTCCAGATGTTCAGAGGTCCTCCCCTCCTGCCTCAGCTTTCTCTGCACACAGATGCATTTGTAAGACGTTGCCATAAAATTCCCCCTTCTGCCAAAGCCTAAACAGTACCGAGTTTTCTTTCTAGCTTAAAAGGAATTCTTTGTCTTCTAGGTCTCTTTTCCAAAACCCAAAGAGGTGTGGCACCTGTTAGATTTTTAATTTCATCAGCAAATGGGGGATTTATCTGGATATTTCTGTGTCATTATTTCCCAGTGCATGCAGGTATCGCGCCACTAACCAGAACACAATTCTGGCCCCTCTTCTTGCGCCAGAAACTGGCAACCACTGTCAAAGACAGCTGTAATAACTACTAAATAAACGCAGAACAGCGTCATGCCCCCAATGCACTCACTGTTTACTCACTGTAAGGCTGGACTCAAGAAGGGGTGTCCATGGAGACCAGGAGACAAAGCTAACAGCGTGAGGAGTGTGTTACTCAGCATCCTGCCCGTTGCCTGAATGTGTTTTTTTGCTTTTTGACTGTGCAAGCCAGCTCAGCTCTTGTCAGCAAGCAGTATGTGGGCAGTCTGTGCAGTGCCTCGGGTTCCCCCTGCTACGGCTGAGAAGGGGTTTTTACAAATTGGAACATAGTGCTGGCTGTGAGGGAGGCAGGAGGGGAAAGGTAGGAAGTGTGCATGTGGCTCCCACCCACGTACCGAGCTGTTGTGGTAGGAACTCGGCCAGGAACAGCTTGGCTTTTTAAGCCAAATAAATTTTGTCTGTTAATTGTAAGGAAAACAATTGGAGTAGACAGAACTTTTGTGATTTTTTGGTTTTTCTTTTTTTTTCCTTAGGAGGAGAAAAGACACACACCAAGAAATAAAAAAAAAAGGGTTGGCTTACCAACCCCACCAGCTCCTCCCCCTCAAGTGCAACGTGACAGGAACACAGGCAGGCAATAGCTGGTTGTTCCCTCGCACAATCTTTCACCAGCACAGATGGACACAAACCCCCTGCTGCTTTACCAAAAAAGCCTGATACTGTCAACCACAATGTACAGAGCAATGTCACCGCACAGATGCTCTCTGGCCTCCACCTGGTGCTCACGCTGGGACCCACTCTGGCTGTCACCCTCTCAGCCACACAACCTCCCCTCGCACGTGCAGGCAGCCATGGCTCATTGATCCAATCTGGCAGTCACCTCAGGGAAAGGTGGCGAGAATACAAAAAGGGTCCAATTCCCAAGATGTTTGGTTAAATCTGCCCTCCTTTTCCCCACTTAATTCTTAACAAGGTAGAGAAAAAAAAAAAAGAAAAAAAAAATCACGCCAGTGTTGTTAAATCAGGCAGTGGTTACTCTGACTCTCCTTATCCTAAGGTAAGCATATGCCCTACATCGCTACACATCCAACTTAAATGTATATTGTACATCCATTGAAACAAATGCTTCGGTATTAAAAGGGTTGGCAGAAGTGCTATTACAACATTGATTTCCCAGCAGGGATACGCCAGTCCAGCATCTCTAAGAAGAGCACATGTGGATATTGGCACAGGTCAGACATGACTTGCAGAATGATTATGTTTTACATGTGAAACTATGAAGTCCCTTTTCAGTCATGTAACAATGAGCACTTATATATTACAGACAGTAGAAGGCACAGTAGTTGCCAGACAGTTTCACAATGAGATGCTAAACAAAAACACAGCAAAAAAAAATTGTCATTGCAGGCTTGGAATTTGGTTGATCTGAGATCTTCTACTCCATCACGGTCTTGACACAGTGACAAAGTCACACTGTGCAGGCCCAAGTATCTGCTTAAACAGGACTCAAAAACACTGGATGGGATTGGGGTTTGTGTGATATTGGACTATTGTTTTGCTAACTAGTTACAGCTGTTTGTATTCAAACAGTTGGGGAGGAATAGTATTTAAAAGCTCCCTACTATAGCCAAAACGTGACCACAGAAATGAAAAGCAATGCTTTATTCCATTGCCTGAAATCCCAGCTTTTTTATAAAACACAGTATAGTTCCTTAAATAAAGCAAAAAAACCTCCACCCCCCCCCGCAGGGATGGGTAGAGGGTGTGGAAAGAGAAAGAGCACTTTCACTGCAATGCCCCATTTCCTTGCCTCTCACTAGGATGACTCCCTGGATATAAGCAGAGGCACTCAGCATTGCACACCAGTGTCTGCAGGAAGAATCAGGCCCTCTTACTTCATTAGCTGGGGCTCTAGAAAAGACCAGGAGAAACAACACGAATACTTTGGGAAGCAGTAAGCCCAGTCTTGGCTTGCTAGTCATAAACCTAAAAACTGCCAAGAGACACGCACGCACATAAATATGTTGGCTGCAGAGTGCTGCTGGCTAACCCTGCTTTTCAAAATGAGTTTGAATAAATAAAAATCATAAGAAAAATGCAAAGCCATGCAAGAAAAAAAAACTGCCCCACTTCCATACAATATTTCCATGAAGCTCATCCTTTTAGTACCCATGGTCACCAACTCAGAGCCATTTTCACCCAACGGAGTGACTCAGAGACCAGCCTATTCCCATATGCACCCATATTTAATAATTTTCATGTGCTCTTTGCTCAGTCCCCTCTGCTTACCAACCAAAGAAAACATCTTTAAGCTCTTCCTTTCCCTGAAGAGTTTGTAAATGAATGCTGGGAAGAAAAACTCTGAGAAGACTCAATGGGATACGAGTGATGTAACATTCACTGCTGTAGCAAAAGTACCAAACACACATGTTAAGGCTGTGAAGCCACGTGGTTTTCATTTGGGATGTGTGGGGTGAACACATACGCTTGCTTTCTTTATAAGGAAGCACAACAAAGGAAGCCTTTGTTTGAAAGCCAAGGGACAGCCTCTCCGCACACTTAAAGGCTAAGTTACAACGTAATGGGAACTGTGAGTCATAGCTGTGGGGCCCCTGCTCAAAATCCCCTCTGCTGCAGCAGGCAAGGAGCTTAGCTTAGCAAGGAGCAAAGACAGCTTCCAGCTCCGCATGGGAGACTGGAGTGTCCAGGACTAGCCGCAAGTACAAGGCTGAGCTGAGAGCACACGTTGGGGATGACTTACGACACAAACACGTCCCTTTCAATCAACATTTCTTCCTGTAACTCCTTCAGAGCTTGAGATCATAACGCTGTGCTCATTCCATGAGCATGAGGCAGCTATTGCTCACCAGGGAGGTGGGAAGGACATCAGCCAAGCACCTTCAGACCATCTTTTGACTTTGGCTGCAGAAGAGCATGGCCACCATACTTAGACTGAGCATAGCCAGCTCGCTAGGTAAGACCGCAGTAGAGCTCTATATCCTTAAGTTGTCTAGTGTGCCAGATAAATTATGTCACTGTGTGTTACAGTAGAGGGGGGATCAGCTGATTGATTCCAGCTACCCAAAATACAGACACCCACCTCATCCTTGCCCCTACCAGCCTGGGAGAAAAAGATAAGGGTCTTCTTCAGTTATCATGAATGGGTTGCAATCTGAAGTGCAGAAGTAGCTGTGCTGCAGAAAATCCAAGTGTTTTCTCTCACATTTCTGACAGTCCCAAGATATTTGATTGCTAGATCTCCAGAGGCCTTTAGAAATCAAACTCTCATCTGAAACCAGTGGCAGCCAGGTATCTGAACATGCAGGAGGAAATAGCTTAGGATCTAAGCATTTTGGGTGCAGATACACACACAAGCACAAGACCCTCTGGGAACCACTATACTGGGAACATCAAGTGTCACAGTTTAAAATTGAGAATGTCTCCTTAGCTCCATCCCTGGATGTATTAAAATTCTACAGGAGCTTAAAAAAATAGGGAAAAAAAAAAAAAAAAAAAAGAGGTCTGAAAAAGCAATAGTCTCCCCCCTCTGCCTACACGCATGGCCTACACTGTGCATGGATGGTTTCTGGCAAGTCTTTGTCTACTTTGTTCTGAAAAACTTCCAGCAAATCTCCATCTTTGCCTCCCAAGGCTGTCTAGACTACTGCTTAACTACCTCTACCTGTAGGAAAGTCTCCTTATCACTGCATGTGCTTTCTCCAAAGCAAGCTGTAAGCCCTGCTGGGATTCTGGCACACACAGGCAGTATCTTGTCTTAGGGAGCTACTTCCCTCCCTACAGGCAGGGTGGGAACCATTTGCTCCCCGAGCATCACCAAATCCCCTGCAATTTGGAAGAACTGAAAGCAAGGCACTCTGAAGCTGATTTTCATTGTTTTCACTTGAATTTGGCCACAAACTCTATCTTTTCAATTGATGGCAACCACCATCCCTTGAGGCAACCCAGAAAAGGCAGCAGTTGGTTACACAGGTGGCTCAGCTGACACCTTATAGCTAATGTCACTTTTCTGCTCAGGTGCAGAAACCTTCTCTGCAGGAACCTTCTTTTTGAAACCTGGTTTCAAAAGCGAAGGAACAACACGTTTTCCTTTGCCAGGCAACTGAAATAACCATATAAATCGGAGACTGTGCCTAACAGGGCTTAAATTCTGCAACAGTTGGCTCCAATGGTCCTCATCCTTGCCAACACCATGCTTGGTTTTTCCAAGCCACATGCATGGCAGCAGGATGCATCAGAGGTTTCCCCTGTAAATGCTGAAGAAGCATCTCTGCCTTGAGGCAAATATCACTGATATAAATAATGTGCTAGATCAGCCAGAAAAACCTGCTTCTGGAGGAGGGATAATAATGAAAGGCGGTGGGGGGAGAGGAAAAAGAGAAGGAGCTTCATTTACACACAGGAGGATGGCAATGGGCCAGCTCTCACAGCTTTGATCGGGGCTGGCTGGAGGAACATGCCAGGGAACACTGTGAGCTGAGCTTTGCTAGAGCTGAGCAGCCGTTTGAAATGACTGGGATGGGAAGAAGGGGACAGACACCACCCAACACAGACGCAGAACCAGAATAAAAAAAGAAAAAAAAAAATCATGTGGAATACATGAAGTAACAGGTACTCAGAGCCTTAGCAGGACATTGTGGCAGCCAGGACTGCTGCTTTGGCGGCTCCCTCAGCCATCAGCTCCAGTTCTTCCCTTCCCACCACTGCTACCCGCAGAGCCTCCTGTCACACACTTGCAGAGCGGCACTGCCAGACATCTGGGTTTCACCAGGCAGTTCTGCTTTCAGTGGGTTTTCATACAAACATGAAAACTCTGCACATTGCTGGCTTGTAAAAGCCACTATTTCCCTTCAGTCCGGCTGCCTCTGCTGTCACCCCTGATCATCGGGAGGTTATCCAGGCACTTCCAGACTTGGATATCCCTCCAGGCCTTGGTGTCCCCCCCAGAAGAAGGGGGATCCAGTGCTTTCCTCATTTGGGTAAGGTACCTGCGGCAAGTTCCCCTGCACAGCAACAAATGCAGCGGTAGCTGCTGTCAGCAAAGCTTGGACCTCTGGGTTCCCTTCTGCCGTCATCCTAGACCCAACTGTACCAAGCAGTCAGATAAAAACAATTTTATACTGAATGCCACAAGAGAGAGGCTTTTAACACTGATCTTCTAAACTGAGGCCATTTCCAAATTAAACCTTCACAACGTTGCTATTTTTGCTTTGCAAGTGCTGTCTGACCCTTGCTGCTGGGAACATTTACTAAAGTATGAGCCCCACCATTTTCCTTCCAGCATTTCTGCCGTAAGGCTCAAGATCTCCTAGTGAGAGCCCATCAAAAAGCTTTTCCAAATTGCATCAAATCTGGAAGGAAGAATGACCCCTGGAGCACTTACCTGCTATACAACTTTACAGATGCTCATTAAACTTCACATTACTACTATCACCACGATGCAGAGAAGACTCTATTCAGTCACCCACCACTGAAGCACAGCCAGAAAGTCTGCAAAACACAAAGAGAATGAATGAGGAAGTTCAGGCAGAAGATGGGTACATAATACACTTATCTAAATTAGGGATTGATTAAAAGAGCGATTAACTCACCCCCTTACCTAATAAGATGATCATAAAAGCTCAAGAGACCAGAAATAATCAGCTTTGAAGCAATCGGGGATGAGTTAAAACGCTGCTTCTCCTGTGAGAAAGCATGCAGATCACACAGCAGGTCCGTCAGCGTTGCAGACATACCGGCAAGTGAGGATGTCCCTCCTCTGACTCCATCCTCACCCACCAGCCCTCTCCTTTTAAAGTGGATTAGGGTCAAATTAGCAGCCGTGTAAGTGCAAGGGCTGGGACAGTTTTGTCTGGGATTGGTTTGTCTCAGAAAAGGCATCTAGCTGCTGTAAGCAGCTTGCGAGGTAGAAATACTTGCTTGGGGAGCTGGGTTTAGTGAGCTAATGTGAGAAACAGAGAACGGAGGAGAAGAGGCAGGAAATAAGTCTGAGAGCGTACAGGAAGATGTGAAACACAGAACCGCAAAAGATAAACTACCATATTTTAGGAGAGAGAAGTTAAGAAAACTTAGATGAAACAGGAAACAAAGCAAAGTCCACCAACCAGAGGGAGGAGAGGATGGGCCTGACACGCTGGTTGCGGGCAGACAAGGGAGATGTTACCCAGCTGCACACAAGTGGGCTGGGGAACAGGAATCCACCGCCCTTGCTACCAGCCGTGATCACCACTTCAAACCCTCCAACTGTCTTGATCCAAAGCCTGATGAAGTCAGGAATAGCGTGGGTTGAGCTGGGCTTTGGAGCTGGGTCCTTTAAAGGCTCAGCATTAGGTTGATGAGTCCTGGCTCTCCTGAACCCCTTCACTTCAGCAGCTGTGTGCATGGGGAGGGATGGCTCAACCCTCCCTCCTCCCACGTACCTGCTCTGACCAGACTGCGTGCACAGTTTCACTTCTCCATTTCAGTCTTCAACTGTGAGGCCAAATTGGGCAAAATGACTCTGCTCTGACCTCCCAGCGTATCGCAGACTGCAGGGCTGCTTGAGCCTCTGGTCTACCAGCACCACGACACAGACTGCCGAGCACAAGAGCAAGACACGCCAGTCCCAGAAGGGCTGGGTCTGCACTGTAATATCCCAGTGGATGTTCGTTAGCCCTCAAGGCCCGCAACGCCTGGTCTCACGGTGGCTCAGGGCCAGTTAGGTACAGCAGGCGCTTCTGCTTGGGGGAAAAGAGCTATGAAGTGCCATGCAGGAACTGCTGCTATGGGACTTACGTGCTCTCAATTGTTAAAATAATTTTTAAACCTCAAAAGAGAGAGTTTAAGGCAGGGTCTCCCTCTACTATATGTGCATAGATGTTGGAGAGACATTGACTGAACCTTAGGGGATGGTCTAAGGTCACGACAAGAAGGTCCCTCTCACCAGTCTGCGCTGCATCCTCACACAAACCTCCTCTCACTGCCTCAGAGGCAGTCTGAGCAACAGAGCACAGTGTTTGTCGTGGGTCAGCTGTATAAAAAAACCTCCTCTCCACGACAGAAATCAAACCCTGCTCCAGTAAAGCTCAGCAGCTAGTCTGACCTTCAGGTCGTGGCAGTAAAACCTGTTTGTTTTGCTGAACTGCTGGTCGAGGTTGGCTCAGCCAAGTTCACATGGCCCACGTGTGCGTGGAAATCAAAACAAGCTAAAAAAAAAGCCCTGTTGCAACTGCACCCCTCGGCCAGCTCTCCATCCCTCAAGCTGCTTGAAGCTTGGCTACCTGCCTCCCTTCCTACTGCCCATGCTGAGGGGTGAACGGGCAGGAGGTTTTGCTTACACAGCTGAGCCCACATCCCTGCAAAACCTGGAATTCGTGGTCAGGCACACGATGATGCCGCCCAGTGCACACCCTGGCCACACTCCCTCCCTCCAGCCTGAAAAACCAAAGTCTCTACCTCTCGCCACTGCTCAGCAATTACACGTGCTGATGGAAAGTATGCCGCCTGGCAGCAAACCTGCTTTTCCTCCAATGTAAACGGATTATAATAACACTTGGGAGAGAAAGAGCTGGCCCACCCAACAGCCCATTTTAAAGGGGATCTGAGGGAACAAGCCAGGTGCTTTTTTTTTCCAGCTCCCTTCTCCATTGCACCATTGCTATGGATTGCAGTTGCAATTCTGCAGAGCAGACTGCGCAGGACAGGACAGCACAGGAGAGTGGGGAGACTAGTGCAAACTGTTCATGGAGTTCATGTACTTTGTCAGTGCTTCCCAGAACAACTGCTTCTTAATGTTCACCTTGTTGACAGGGGCTGAATTTAGGTTAAATTTTGCCAGGACGGTTGTTCCAAAGGGGATACAGATGTGGCAGGTGAAAGCAATACAACTAGAAATATAAACCACCCCTTTTGCTGTGTACTCACTGCACTCAGGGAACTGATTTAAGCTACTGGCAAAAAAAAAAAAAAAAAGTACACCACAATACAATCCACTAAATACATTTCCTGATATCGTGCTATCTGCACTAATTTATTTGCCAGCAAGCTCCATGACACTGAAACAACAGTCAGCAGGTAGACAGATGCAAAAGCCAGCCTAAAATTGTCCTTATGAAAACCATACAGTTTTTGCTCAAAAAAACCCAAACCTCATAAATCAGATCAGCTCGTGGAACACCAGTGTTATGTTTCCGTAGGTCAGATTCCCTCCCATTGTTACTCATTGCCACGTAAGGAGGATCACATGCAGTGGCATCCCTCTGAAACCACTGCACATGGCAGCCCTTATTGCCATGGAGAGAACCAACAAAAAACAAAAGGGGAGCAGGACATGCAGCTTTGGTGCCTGTAGTCATCAGATGGCCTGAAACGATCACTCAGGAAAAGTAAAGTCCCCCAGTCCATAGCCAGGGCTAGTTAGTCTAACTTGGGGGGGGAGGGGGAAGAGGGGGAGGAAAAAAAAGGCTGTTCTTAATATATTGTAATGCTCCAAGCCACAAAACAAGGAAGACAGTTAGGTGGGGAGGGGCCACCATCTGATCTCCTGATAAACAGGTCCAACGGCAGGTTGCTTCTCCCTTGCAGAGGCCGCTGGTGCTAACAGAGATCACCACATTCTGCATACCCGAGTCATGCAAAAAAAGTGTAATCTCCCAGCTGGTAGCAAAGCAGCCCTCAGGGCTGATCCCAGTACTGACACTGGGTCTCTGACCTTTGGCAAATCAATTCACCTCTCTCCGCATCGTCTGTGGCAATCATACTTAATACATGCATTTCCTACATGGGAGCAGTGTGAAGCATCTATTGTGCTGAATACAAGGTTGAAAAGAAGGCTTTAAGTTTCCATTCCTAATTTCTGTACTTGGCTTTTCCTCAATGGCTGAATGAACCACTTTCACACATGTCACAGAAAACTGGGACCAGCAGGTTTTAAAAGCAAATGTCTATGAAGGTAGACAGAAACACTTTAGTCAGAGCTGCAGAAGGGCATTATCATCATCACCAAACCAAACTCAAAAACCTCACAAACCAAACCACACTACACTACAGCTGCTCTCCTGTCCAACTGCTGCTTGCCTGGCAGCTCAGGCCAAACACTCATGCCTGAAGGAGATGCACTGGGTATGGTTTGGGCCTATAGCACTCATTAAAAACATGTTAATCGTAATGTTTGTTTAGAGACACTGGTGGTGCTTATCTGGCCTGACCACATAACAAACACCAATAGCAACATGTCCTGTTTTCCTGAAGGATTTTAATATAGCACTTCCCAAGAGAACTGTTTCAGTGGGAGATTGCTCCCTTTGCTCCAAGTTGAAGATGCAAAGACCACTAAGGCTCTGGTTCCGTGTGTCAGTTTCACAGCCCATATATCCCAGTATGCCAGTCCTGACTCACTCTGATTTGAGCTACAAATACCTACCAGCCATCTTCAAAAGGATGCCCACACACATGACCAGCAGCTCTACTATAAACATCACTCCTTCTCTCTGTACTCATTAGAGAGACATACTGCATCTCAGAAGAAAGGCAAAAAAGTTTTGTAACAAGCTAAGCCCACACCACATAATACTGAACACGCAGCAAAGCTCAATGATGCTTTTTGGACTGCACCCGTCTGTGATCAGCACTGGCGTGAGGACCCCACATGCTGTTGGCACCAGCAAAAAGAGGTGGCTGTGGGGTCTCTATCCAGGATGACTCCATCCCGTCGAGGTTCCCCATGCGCTCCACTGAAGGGTGCTGCAGCCAGTCCTCCTGCAGCTCACAGGGCCCCTGGAAGCAGGCTGCCTTCTGCTCCCTACCTTTGCCTCCTGCCGGGAGAGAAAAGCCGAAAGATGTGTAGAGACTTTGGTGGGCGCAGTAACCTGCATCAGGGGCCTGACCCGGCACGATGCCCGAACAGCCACCGAGACGAGCTGCTTACGCCCGGAGAAAGCACAAAACGCAGAAGTTATTCCGTAAAGTGAAACCGTGGAAAGTCACAGCAACGCGACCTGTTGCAGGCAGCCACCGGCACCCGCTGCTCTGCTCTCCAAAACCGCCGCGGCGAAGACGGGCAAAGTCCTTCCCACGGCGGCTGTGCCGGGAAGCGGGACAAATCCACGCCCCCCCCACCAGAGCCGAACCCCCACCCCGTGTGCTCAGTGTTCCCGCAGCCCCGGACGACACTTACCGGTCCGGGGCTCCGCCGGGGCCGCCGCTCCCGGCGGGCTGTCCGCGCAGACCGGCGGCTGTCGGGGCGGCGGCGGCGGCGGCCGCTCCCCGGGGCGTCCCGCAGCGCGGCGACTCCGCTCGGCGAGGTGCAGGAGAGTCCGCCCGGAGCGGGTTTCCCTTTCTCTTTGCGTGTTTTGTTTTGTTTGTTTCTCTCCTCCTTCAGACCTCCCCCGCCAGCCCTAGGAGCCGAGCCATCCTCCGGCAGGCTGCAGTTTGCTGTCTGAGCCGCTTCCCGGCTCCCCCATTAGCTCCCCAGATGGTTTTGTACTGAGGGCACGGGGACGGAGAGGAAATGCGCTCATTTTGCTTCTCGGATGTGTTCTGACCTCCTGGTGGTCGCTCCTGAGAGTCAGGAAAGCAGCTGAAACGCGTAACCTCTCTTATAGTTCTCATCAAAGCAATGGAGCAGCTCCCGGGGATGCTGAACCATTTTCCTGCTCAGAGCTGGCACAAGTAGAAACTTTTGAATCTGCCCAACAGCCTTTCGAAGCACACAAGTGGCACTAGTTTCTTTGTAGGGGTGAGGGAGTAGCACAGCAGGGTTAACTTAACCAATGATAAAGGCCACTGTAAGGGATTTAAAATGTGTTTTCCAACACTGCCCTCATTCTACAGTTAAAGGGCATCTTCTTACAGATCTAGCACAGAAATAAGTTTGCTCAACAACTAGTACTTCTACAAAGAAGCTTAAGGGCACCAGGTTTGAGCAACAGCATAGTAACATCTATCCGATTTCAGGGAACTACAGATCCTGTTATTGCACCCTTCCTCTTTCCACGGCACTGCAACAACTGTCTTATATTACCACTGGCAGTGTATGTTGCGTGTTCTCCACCAGTGCTGCTTTGATTTTTTTTAAGCTCAGTTGGTGGACATGTGCTCTGGTGGGAGACAGTCTGTGTGTTACATTGCACTAAGACTTTGCGCTATCAAGAGGGCACCAGGCAAATGCGGTGGCACAGCTTGGCATTGAAGCTGTCTCGCTTGGGAGTGATAACTGGGACTGCTAAGTCAGCCTGTTCTCTGAATTTCCTGAAATGCTCATTGAATTAAGTAACAGTTTTAATGTTATTCAAAGGGTTTGTGTTCATAAATGTGTGGGTATGGGTATTATTTCCTCAGTGTCTGAATCAAGTTTATTCAGGTTTATTGGCAACCTGGGTGTTGTTAGTACATTCCTTTCTCATTATGCCATAATCTATGAAAATCAGCTCTAGCAAGAGCAGTACTGGAATCTCCCCGCTTCTGCGCTGCAGGACTCAGCCTGTCTTGGTACATTATTTATTTCCCCTGGGAACTTCACAGCGGCAGCAGTAGAGAAAACAGCGCCTTCTCCAAGATCACAGGTATTCATCACCTAAGCCAAAGGAAAATGCCAATTAAATATCATCTGCTAAAGCCTGACAAGGTAGCAATTACTGATTCTGTCCATGTATCTATATATATATACACATTGGACAATACAATTCACTATAGGTTACAGTGACTGTAACTTACATTCATCTGCAAATTTTCCCTAGGATACAGGGACAAGGCCTAAACATTTTTCAAAGGAAGGCTCACATCCCAACAGATTATATTACATATCCACTATCCCATTCAGGATCTACTTTCTGTGCCATCTAAGATGGTATAAAATTATGATAACAATATGACGCATGTAAATGGAAAAGTCAAACCAAGACACATTCATTTGATTTGTATTAGGTTTTTTTATGCAGTTCAGCAGTTTGAAAGAGGAGGGAAAGCTAGAAGCACGTATCCTGACAACTCCAGCACGATTAATTGTTTGAGTATTGCTGCACTGCAGAAGGCTTAAGATCATTATCTTGCTGAAGGTAGTAATTTATTTGATAATGAGCTAAGCTCCGCTAACCTTACTCAGATGTTGGGCAGGACCTGAAGCTGTGAGCAGTGGAGTAACAATACCACAGCTCTTTGCACACTGGGACATAACCTGTGGCTCTGTGACGTGGCTGCCACCACAGCAGAAATTAGATATAATAATATTATTTTGAAAATGGACTCTCGATCCCATCAGCAGGAGCAGGACAAGAGCAAGATTTGGACTGAGGGTTAAATTCTAGGTATCTTTCTCAGCTGCTATCAGACATGTTAGAAGACAGAGAAATTATTTTATTCTTCCCACTAGGATTTCTAATCCATTACAAAACCAGCAATATTTCCTTACACTATTACAAGCAATAAATGAAAAAATCATCTTGCAAGATCTACAAAGAGAGAATAGGGATATGATAGAGAGGCCGTGGGTAGGCAGCAGTGAAACAGATTTTAGTAGAAGCTTCCAGCTGTCACCTTCACAAGGCACACAGGAGATGGATGCCAACCTGGAGCACACAGAGGGATCACACTAAGACAAAGAAAGCAGGAATGATAATCTCGCTCGGGTCAGGCCTTGCTGGGGCCCTGCCTTTTATGCTGCAAGTGGCTGTGAAAGCCTAAAGGAGACTGCAGTAGGAGAGTATTCTAATAGGCACAGCTCAGCGTGACCCAGCGGAGCAGGAGCAACAGCAGACCCAGGGGAGAAGGGAGTGGGGGAGTCCCTTCCATCCATTAATATTTCACACCTCCTAGCTAGCATGGAAGGAAATGTGCAGGGAGAAGGGGTCACCTCCTCACAGCTCACCATATGGTGTCCTCATCTACCCCCTTACACCCGACCTTATAAACATCTTCAAAATGGTTGGCAATCACCTCTGTGATTTCTGTAGCCTTCCCTGGGTATTAAGATTTTTTTTAATAGCCTCTTCCTCCCAGAGGACTCACGTGTCAAGTAGTGAAAGATGATAGACAAATTTTCAGCTAGGGAAAGATTTGGTGGTTGAGACTTAAAAGGCTGAAGAATAAAATATGAGGGGAACAGGAATCAGAGATCAGGGCCTGGATTCTGCTGCTGGAACTGAAAGGCTGTTGGAAAGCACAGGGGGAAGTTGTTTCTGCTAATGAACACGTGATAACTCCAGATGTATTTGAAACTCATTTTTAAATACACCCGAATGTTCATGATTGGGAAGACAGCCCTGAATCAGAACTGGTAAGCAGGTAATGGAAATCATCCATTGAAGAGACCTGAGTGCTGTGTAGGGTCACGTGTGTTTGTGTTACCTTGTGGGCTTTCCTTCGTAGCATCCTTAGGGATTAATGATGCTGGGCAGCCAGGGTGGGAAGAGGTCACTTCTACCAGACTGTTCCTCCAAATACATAGGAAGAAGAGTCCCGCCCATGTCACTCTCCACAGACTGGTGGCATAAACCATAATACCAGTAGTAAGAGCCCACAGTGGGCAGCGATGGTGATGGGGATCCACAGACGATTGCTTTCCTCCAGTGGTCTTGGAGAATCCTTGTGTTTGGCTCAGAGAAGGATAAAAGAGGAATTTTCTAACAAGCATGGCAGGCCATTGTAATCCTAGTTGCAGAACTGAGAGGAAAAACTGGGATGGAAAATTGTTCTGCAGTTTCAAACCATGCTGGGGAATGGCAAGTTCAGCTTAGTTCCAAGATTATTGACTTAATTTTCAGTTGCTTTTCATAATTGTAATCTATTTTATTTTTTATGTAGAGCATGTAATTGTATGTTATATGCAGACTGCTTGTCAGCTTTAGCTTCTGTCCCAGAACTAACCGAGCTCTTTATTTGGGTGTTTCTATTAATCAAAACATTTCCATGATTTAACTTCTTATGAAAATGGTAATTTTTCTTCCTCTTGAGATCATTGGCTCAAGTCTAGTGCCAAACATGATCAAAAGTTACTGCTATTTGAGATCTGTTGTGTGATCTTTATGAACAAAGTAGAAAGCCTCAATGCAATTTAAACTGAACAACTGTTCACATTATAAAACTATCGTTTAGTTTGAAAATAACAGGAGGAGAGGACATTAAAAAAGAATATACTAAAAATATCAGTTAGAAAATTAAGTAATTGAGGACCACATAGCATTGCCTTGTCACTGGAGAAAAAGAAGTATTTTCAGTAAGCTCTTGTTCTTTTTAATACTGCAAAACTGATGTAAGTCTGAGAAGGCAAACTGGCTTCCAGGGGACATACCAGGATGTCAACCCACTGCCAGTGTCTGTAGCGTCACTGGTGTTTGAGGCCATGAGGTTTTGCTGGATTTCCATATCGCTGCGGAAATTACAAAACTTGCAGTTAGATAAGTAATACTTATGTATCATAGTTTTAATATATATAAAATAATATTTTAGTATTAGTAGATTGTTAGACAAATTTTGCTTTCCTTAGTGGTAAGCTCCCTTTGATGATATTATCTGAGTAAATTGAGCAAAGTTGTATGCAAATACAGGACCTCATCCATGAACACTTCTTTACCCAACCATTATGTCTCCATGTATTAATTATTATTTGTAGCACGTTTCTAAACAAGAAAAACTTGTCAGAGCTGAAAATATCGGGGGGGGGTGGGGGGAGGCGGGCAGTTTGTCAAACCACTGTGGTGGTGGAGTGCCACCTAGTGATGTTCTTCCTTACAACAGCATGGTGTGAAAGGGAACACATTTCAACCCCCCCACTTTCGGGCTTTCCTTTATCAATTCTTCTTATCGTTACTTTCCAGTCTCCACAAGGTTCATTTTACACTTCCCAGAAGACATGTACTGTCATGGTCGCTGCCCCAAATTGCTTACATTCTCCTGGGTGACGTTATGATGGGATTTTACTCTATTTATTTATATCTCTGCAGTAGCCCATAAATCCTTACACTCAGGAAGCGATGGCTTATAATTTTCATGCCACTACAGTTTAAAACATGCATTAAATTAACTGCCTGAGGGTTGTGACCTCAAATAAATCAGTGAGCAAATACTTCTTCTCTAGTAACCCTTTCTACACACACACAAACACACTCCACTGATGTGAACCTCTCTTGAAACAGGTGATTCTGCTTATTTACCATAAAGTATGGGTATCTCTTGAACGGAGTCAGATATTCAAAAAAATAAATAACAATCTTTTCAATGAATTGAAACTTTCTGGGTCTTGCTTGTCCCTGCTGTTAATGGAGATTTATTTCTTTTTATTTAAGGTGATTTATTTATTTATTTATTCTTCTGTGGCTGTGGGAGTTTTTTACTCTTACCAACAGAGCTGGGAACATAGGCTCAGCTTAAAAGGGAGCATTAAGAAGTGATCCCGCTTCAAGAGCTCCATCTTGTCTAGAAGTTCACTCTATGACATGAGCACATCATTTATAGCCATGACAGTCACACCACCATTGCAGGATGGCAGATGTGGTTATTTCCACTTTACTGATGAATATAAAGCACAGGGAATTTTAAGTGGCTGGTCCTAAGCTACAGGAAATTCTTGCGGAGGTCAGAAACCCAGATGTCCTCTTGAGTGTCATTCCAGCTCCTTGGTCACGAACCTGTCAAGGCATTCTGTATGTTCCTTGTAAAATTAATCCAAAGTAAATATTTGAGTCTTGTCACAGATTTGTGTTCTGTTTGCACTTAAAACTATGCACTGAGAGTTGTGGTGTTTTAAGGCATGGTGGCTGGCTTATCAAACATGAGCTTTAGTGTGAGTTATCACGGATTCCTAACACGGTCACCCTACTATATCTGCACTGCAGCTAGAGGTGCAGCTACCATGATGGTGAACTCATCAAATTTGAATGAATTTAGCTCAAATAGCACTTGTCATGAAGCCCAGCCTATACAGTCACCCTTAGAGGGTCTCACAGGACACAAATCACCAGGAGTTTGGAAAACAGAAGCTCATTGGAATGCCTCAATAAACGGTTATTATTTTTGGACACATTTATGCTGTTACCCAAAAGTGTAAAGTGTAAACATGAACCTAGAGCACAAAGGTAATTACCTTCCTTCATATGTTTCCACTCCTGCTTTGTTGTTAAAGCCATAAGAAAGAGTATAATAAATATACTCTTGGTATATTTGTAAATTTGTAAGTTTGAACATGTTTATTTTGTTATATCATATAATGTCTTTGGTTTTTTCTTTTTTTTTTTTTTTATTTCTGAACATAGCCCCTTCCTCCAGCAGTATTTTACTAGTAAAATGAAAATCATGTCTTTTGATATGTGGCTGTTTCATTTTAAAGGTCTGCAAGTTTGGTCCTTTTGAGAATATGAAATTCTAGAATCAGGGAATTTATCATGACCATCCTCCTGGTAATTTTATTATGTAAGAAACATTTACAAAAGAAAATGAGGAAAAAGAAGTGCACAAAACTTAGAAAGGAACTTTATTTTTTTGTTAGAAGTGTGCTTTGAAATGAGTGAAACTGTTTCAGCATGTAGGATATTTTGTAAATTAAGTCATACATATCAAGAATAGGTTATAAAATGTGTATTATTCTCCGGTTCTAATGGTAAATTCAGACCATTTGAAAGCATCCATAAATTGCCTATTTTGCCATGTAATCAGTAAAATGAAGCACTACAATTCAGGCTTCATTAAACCAGGAAGAGAAAAAGTTTTCCATCATCATGATTAGTTTCAAGTGGTACTTTAAGGTCATAACCAACATCCATTCTGCTAGGGAATGTACACATTGTACAATACATTCCCTGCCCTAAAAAGCTATCAGATGAAACAATTTGTGACCCCATAGAGATAAAAACAACTATTTCAAGGGTTAGCTGGGAGTGGAGCAAACAGCAGCATCTGGTACTTGGGTACTTGAGCACTTGAGCACTGTCAAGCATTGGAACAGGCTTCCCCGGGAAGTGGTGGAGTCGCCATCCCCAGAGACATTTAAAAGGTGTGTAGACATGGTGCTGAGGGATGCAGTTTAGTGGTAACTTGGCAGTGTTAGGTTAACAGTTGGACTTGATGATCTTAAAAGTCTCTTCCAACCAAAACAATTCTATGTCACAGCTCTCCAAGTGCAGAGCCACCATCCTGTGTTCCCTTGTTCTACACCATGGTTTGTACAAAATTATTCACACGCACAGGCAAGCTAATGTGAATTGTCAGGTGTAATGAAATGACAGAAGCCAGGCTCCAAATGTAATTTGTGCCCCAAAACTGCACAAATCCCCTTTTATCTCAGTCCAGAGGACCAACCCTGTCCTTCCATGCCTTAAGGGGACGTCTGAGGGAGCTGCTGCACCTTACCGACCCCAATGCTCTGCCCAGGGGACAGCTCCTGGCCTTTCACGTCAAAGGGGAAATATTCCTCAGTGTCGTCGATTAAAATCCCTGATGGCTGAATTTCAACAGCAAGATCACAGAACCACAGAATTGTCTAGGTTGGAAGGGACCTTTAAGATCATCGAGTCCAACCATTAACCTAACACTGCCAAAACCACCACTAAACCACGTTCCTCAGCGTTACACCTACATGTCTTTTAAATACCTCTGATAAGATAGGAATCGGAGTGTCTTTACAAATAAAGAAGTTAGCTGAAACTGCTGAAGTTAGATAACTGAAAAAAGCAAAAAATTGAACTTTTCACCTTTTGAGTTTAGTGCGCATGCTTAATAAGCTTATGAATATTAACCTCTCCATCTCTGGGCGGCATAAAGTTAGAGTTAATGATACATGTGACATATGATATGTATGATGTGAGGGGAGGTACATGTT
This sequence comes from Vanellus vanellus, assembly GCF_965231255.1. Taxonomy (NCBI): domain Eukaryota; kingdom Metazoa; phylum Chordata; class Aves; order Charadriiformes; family Charadriidae; genus Vanellus; species Vanellus vanellus. Next base: position 14,154,174 of record NC_138912.1, on the reverse strand, counting down.
AGGGAAAAATAAGTAGTAGGTGGATCAGGAAGTCTGTAACTTCCAAGTACCTCAGCCAATGGGGAAAAGAAGAGGGTCATATGCAGTCGGGGCGTTAGGATAAAAGGAGGCTGCATCCTCTGGCAATTTTGAGAGACACCACAGGGGTATGCCCTAGTGGACTTTCCCTTTATTCAAATGAAGTAAACTATTTCCAGGACTCCTCTGTCTCCTTTGTGAACACCAACCTCTGGCAATGAGATTTTCTGCACACCTCCAGGGGATGGTGATTCCACCACTTCCCTGGGCAGCCCATTCCAATGTTTGATAATCTTTTTGGTGAAGACATTTTTCCTAATATCCATCCTAAGCCTCCCCTGGTACAACTTGAGGCCATTTCCTCTTGTCCTACCACTTGTTACTTGGGAGAAGAGACCGACCCCCACCTCTCTACAACCTCCTTGCAGGTAGCTGTAGAGAGCGATAAGGCCCCCCCTCAGCCTCCTCTTCTCCAGACTAAACAACCCCAGTTCCCTCAGCTGCTCCTCATGAGTCTTGTGCTCCAGACCCCTCGCCAGCTTTGTTGCCCTTCTCTGGACACGGTCCAGAATCTCAATGTCTTGTAGTGAGGGACCCAAAACTGAACACAGTATTGGAGGTGGGGCCTCACCAGTGCTGACTACGGGGGGACGATCACTTCCCTGGTCCTGCTAGCCACACTATTCCTGAAACAGAAAGCTACTTCAGTTTTTAATTAATTTGTGGAGAAAGGAGATGACGTACGTGGTCAGCTGCAACAAGAACAGCTATGACTTCCCCGGAGGCCGAAGGGACGCGGGGCGGGTGGTGTGTGTGTGTGTGACCAGGGTCTTGTGCAGGGCCCCGACGGGCCTCTTGGAGTACACCCTGGGCCGTGGGCCCACAGCGCTGCGGGGCACACGGAGCCCGCAGGGCCCCGCAGGCAAACCCGCCCTCCCCGTCCCACCGGCCGCCACCGCGTCCCCGCGGCCCCAGCCGCCCGCCCGGCTCCGCCCGCCGCCGTTGCTACGATACGGCGCGGCGGCCTCCGCACCGCCGCGGCCTGAGGTCGCCACAGCACCGCCACCGCCACCGGCCCCCGCCCGGACCCTGCGGCCCCTAGCCCGCCGGCAGCATGGCTGAGGTGAGCCCCCACCTCCTTTCCCCGCCTGTTTTTTGGACAGGACGAACGCTCTACCTCAGAATAAGCCCAACGACATCATCTATGTATCATCTGTATCTATACACCGGGTCTATGCGGCGAGTTACTTTTGTGAGCAGAGCTCAGTTAGTTCCTCTGTTGGAAGTAGGAGCGATCAGGCTACTTGTACGTAGGCAGTAAGAACACTTAAATTTTAGGAACACCTGCTCTTTTATGATCATGGATCTGATTCTCCCCCCCTCTGCCCCTATATGCTGTTACTGCTCTTCTTTTAACTCTGTTTATGATCACAAATGTAAACGAGATCCAAACTAAAGGTTTGATGTTGGAGAGGAGGATGAAACAAGAAGAACCCCAAATTTGTTGCCGTGAGAGCCAGAGGAGGTTTGAAGGGATTAAACACCAAACTTGGGCCATGCTGCCCTGACCGCCCTTCCAGCCAACAGGAGCCTGGGTTTTAGTATTCGAGTTGCCTTTCCTCTTTTCCCATTGAAGTTTCTGACACACAAAACCACCTCAAATCAGAGTCTTGGCAGGGAGGGGGAATTTGAAGCCGATGCCTCTGCCTCAGCACATCTCACGGCCTGACCTTTCTTTCAAGTTGTAAGGGTCTGTTTTTACCTTTTTAATTTCAGGTTTTCCAGGTAGTGTGAACTTATGTACTCCCCCCCCCCCCCCCCCCAAAAAAAAAACAAACCAAACCAACCAAAACCCAAATAACAAAACCCAACAAAACCAAACCAACAATGAAACAAATGAAATGCCATTTTAGTCTCAGAATTTATTTTTTTTTTAGAATTTGGAAAATTCTCACCTTTAAACTATTTGTGTTCAAATGGTGAGTAGGAGCCAGACCATTTTTGAAATAGCAATCTATTGGTTTGAAGGGGGCGATAGGAGGGCAAATTTTTCAGGTTGTGGGAGCTGTGCATCTCATTGCCTCTCCTCTGTGAGGGGGGCTCACCATATATCCATGGCCGGTGCTAACATGAGAGCTGCTTTCCTATCCAAGTGAGTCCACCTCTGAGATGCAATTATAAGGATATACCTAGGCTTCAGATTGCAGCATAGAGACATTCCAGTCAGTTTTGAGCAAGCGTGAGTAATGGCAGCAATGTATTTGTGACAGCATGAAGCATCCTGTGGGCTGATTTATCTTGCTAACTCCCGAGAAGTGGCCATACTGCCTCCCCTTGGTACTATTGTGTTCTGTTGAAGGGTATAATGGAGGGTTATTTTAAGCTGTTTTGAAAAATGTTTGCAGAATTTGGTGTCCAACAACTGAAGTGGCAAAATTTAGCGTCAGAACTGAGCTAGATCAAAAATGTCCCTTGTGAAAGGTTTAAAACAGTAGTATTTCCTGTGGAGGAAGGATTGGCTTGCATCGGCATTACTGGAGCTTTCAGACACCCTTATCTGCAGGCGATTTGCTTGCACTATCTCCATAGAAAGCATAAACTAATCAGACTTTAGAGTGTAGAGAACTGGGAAGAACTGAGGCTAAAATACTGGGCTTCCTGAATAGTTGATGTATTATTTAAACACTATCAAAATGATGATATTTCATAGACCTATCTTTAAAGTAGTTGTGGTACTCAATTACAGGAACTCTGACTGTTAAAGCACAAGTTATTTCAGTAAAATCGGGGGAGATCTGTTTGAAAAATGGCCTGCAATGTGCATATCATATGCTAGTAAGAGAACTGTTATTTCAGAAAATTTTGTCATGATTTCTTAGTAGCTGTTATGCACTCAGTATATTGCTTTTTTATATTCTGGGGTCATAAATGAGGTTTTGAATTCCTCCTTGTTGATTATCTATCTCATTTCGTTCAGGAAAAGTCTAGCAAACCATATCTAGAAGAAAGTGCATTTGAAGCACTGGAAAAAGACTTCCAAGAAGTCATCAATCTACTTAAGGGAGATAAAACTCTGGAAAAATTCCGAATAGAATATGAGAAGCTCCATGCTGTTATGAAGAAGTCTCATGAAAATGAAAAGCGTCTCATGGAGAAATGCAGGGAGCTGAATGCTGAGCTTGTGGTGAATTCATCTAAAGTAGCTGCGCTCACAAAACTCTCTAAAGATGATCGGGGAACTATATCATCAATGAAGACGGTAAGGTTTTTACTAGAATTAAATATGATGTGAAATTGTTAATGAAAAACTTGGCACTAAGGAAAGTATCTACAAACCCACTTTATTTTATGTAGACAACTAGCCAGAGGACTAAGTACAAAGCTGGCATCTCCTGTTCTTTAACCTCTGCTTTGCTATTGATTGCTTTGTTTCCTCAGCCTGATATTTTTACAGGTCCCAGTCAAATTCTGTGTTTATTTGCTCTAAACCAAGTCCATCAGCTTTCAAGTACTCACTAATAGCTTTTGTTTAAGCTTTCCCTCTGTAAAATAGCGTATTTTCAACTTAATATGCAGTTTTTGATTTGTTAATATTTTTGAAGGGCTGCTTGGATATTTACTATTGCCAGAACATAAAAAAAATCTACTTACTTGCTGAAATATGGATTGTAGACCAGGGAAGTGTCATAAACTCATATAAATAAATGTTTCACGGTGTTTCTGAAAAGGAATCCTATATAGCATTTCAATATGATTTTACCAATTTACTCTGATGTGTTCTTTGTTATTATTGATTTGAACTCTGTCAAATCAAATTGCTTGACGTGCTAAAAGCAGTCAGTGCTTTTAGCCTTACAGTGATGTTTGGTGACGAGAAATGTAAAGGTGCCAATTGATCAGAAGACTGTATTTTGAACTTTTTTTCCTTCTGATGATTTAAAAACTTAGGCTGTGGTACCTAGATAGGCTTTAATTTAGTGTTTAGTTGAGAAACCTCCATGCCTTACAATAAAGTGTTTTCTTCCAGTAAAATAAATTCAGTGTAACAATCCAGAGTGATCTATGGGCACTACAGAAACAGAAGTTCTTTGAAATGAAGTTTCTTGTCCTTAGAAATATGAAGAAAATACACTGTCATTTTGTGGCTGCAGTTTGCAAGTCCATGGTACTGCTCAAAGAGTCCTCAAGGATGAGGAAAAACGCATAGAAAATCTTGTTGATTTTCACTACTGCTAATCAAAACCTGGTAGGTGGGTGTCAGGAACTGCAATGATCTTTATAATTTTTTTTCTGCTATTACACGGCAATACTCTGAGTGTGAACAGTAGCAGAGGCAATCCATCATGGTGTTCCCAAGCTGAGGAGACATTGTCTTAGTAATGTCATAAAACTGTGGAGCGGGAGAGTAGGAAAAATAAGAACCTTTCCAATTTCAGCGGCTAATTTGAAGCTCAGGCAAGGTATGGCTTAATGATACCACCTACTATTGAACCAGCTAAGAGATTTTGGAGTGAAAAAGCTGCTTGACAATATGATCCTATTAGAAATGATGTGCAATGCACAACATGGGACATTTCAATTCTAGTGGTGTACTGTGGGACAGGTAAACAGCACCAATACTTTCTCAATTTGGGTATGGGAATTAGTCTTTCCCTTAAATGTTCAGGAACTATTCGGATATTGTTTAAAATGTTAATGTTATGTTTTGGTGTTTTGTTTGGTATACCCTTCATATTTCATGTTATTTTCCTTTCTGAAGGTAAGTTCCATTACAGCTGTAGTATTTCACTACTGCCTTACTAACATTCAAAAAATGTTTTGCAAGTGCCCAAGGCAAGCGTTGAGGAAAGTTCAAGTGCTAAAATAGCAAAGATTATATTCTTCAGCGCTAAATTAAACAAACAATCTGTTCCACTGTTTAATTTTTTACAAAAGTTAGGAGTATCCTGGTGGGGCTGTTCCTGTAAAAATGGTATAGTTGCTTCAAATTAAGGCCCTAAATCTTGGTGACTTGATGGGTCATCAGAGTAACAGGTGCACAGCCTTCCTCTTCTAGGTCATTGTTTCATATACAAATAAAAGTTGCAGAAGCAAATTTTTTCTCTATGTGAAGCCTCTTTTTAATCAGTAGGATTTGTTTGGGGGCAGGGGTTAGCTACACAGATCAGTCGCTGGTAGGACCCAAGTGAATAATAATCAACAGTCGTTAACTCTCTGATAGTTGTTCAGTGCTCTGTTTTGTAGTTTTAATAAACAGGACATAATAGTCTGCTGTTTACAGTCGTACCAAAGGAGCGAAGTGCCAAGATGTACACCAAGGGAATACAATTCTCTTTCATTGATAAGGATACTAATCCACAAGGCTGCACTGGAAGAACCCTAGGAAGGGAATTTATAGGAGCTTGTACTGCCCTGCTTGGAATTACCAAGTTTTCAATTTCCGGGGGTATCAGTCCAATATCCTAAGAAAGCATTTCAGTAATTCCAAGTTTCTGAGCAGTGAAACTGCTGTGATCTTTTGGGTTTTTTAACCACAATAAAGTAAGGTAGTCACACTTTATGAATTCTGCTTCACAATTTCCAGAGTTCCAGTACCTCTCCAAAAATTTTTGAATGATTCTAACTACAAACATCCAGCGTACTTCCATCTTTAATTATACAATAGACTGCAATGCACGTTACCTACCTAACCATGTACTGCAATCACCCAGTGATACTGACATACTCTGCATTATTTCAGTTCCCCTCTCCACTGAGTAAAAATGTGAATATTTTCTCAATGAAGGCTTCCACTGTCAAAAATTTCCTCCTCTTTACTTTTGAATTTAAAGGAAGTAATCTGTTGATCCACTACTCAGAGCAAAAAACACAACCAAGAAACAACTACAGTGATGCCCAGTTTTGCTGTTGCTGGTCTGTTATTAATAGGGCCATCACCTGTGCTTGCTAACCTTATTAATGAAAATTGGTTTTATCAATAGAAATTCAATAAAATTGTTTTTACATATTGAAAATAAGATAAATTTCAAAAAGCACAGCTTAGGGTGACTTGAAATCACTGCTTATCTGAATGGTCTCATTGACTTCAGGGGATCACTCTTGCGAATACTCAACAGAACCAAATACTCACTGAAGCCAGTAAGACCTCTCAGAAGGCATATTGATTTTATTCACCAGTTCTATCCCCCAAAACTCCAATCTTAATGATTTAATTCACCAATTTTAATCACAGTCTAATCAGCCAGCAGGAAGCTTTGATTTAAGTAATCAGCTTTAATCTTATTTTCCATTTACATTTTTCTAGAGAAAGGTTGGTTGCCTCTTACTGGTTGGCAAATCTGAAACATGTTTATTTACAGCTATATTTTATGCTTTTCTGCCAGTCAGGCTGATACACTATGTCTTCATGCCATTATTTCAGACTATTATGCATTTATTTAAATTTCATAATTGAACATTTTAATCTAAGATAATAATGAAAAATTTATTATTTATCAGATGATACTTAATACTTTATGTGTCATCATTGCTGCATTTGAATAAAAATTAGAACTCAAAATGTGTAAAATGTAAAAACTGACTTTAATATTTAAAACTGTTTAAGTATGCTTGATACATAAGTGAAAAGCACATTTTTTAAGATAAATTTTGAACCAAGTAGTTTATTAAGTAATGAAAATACTGTTTATAGGTAGTGAATTTAATTCACTATAGTCTCCTTCAGAATTTCTGAACAACTAAAGCCCATGGATTAACTCTTTATTAATAGGTTGGGGAAAAAAAAAAAAAAGAGTGAACATTCCTGATCTTTAAGCTCCAGATGGTTTCTCAAATTTGGATATTCTGAACTAGTTGAATAAATAAAATGAAAATGTATTCCCTCTCCAGTTTGAAGAGGCTACAGATGTTATATTTTGTGTTAGCTTAGAGTAAGTTCTGGTAGCCTGTTACTTCTGCTAGTTCGATAGCTTGAATTTTTAATTTAGGCAGTAAACAGCTAAGTACTACATTTATTTGATTTAAAAGAGTTCAACAAATATATTAACAATATACCATAATATAGGTGTTATCATTTTGAGTTTAATGTTAAAAAGGCTTTTTTAGAACCAGATATGTTAAATTTCAATAAAGAACTGCTGTGAACAATTTAATATAAATTAAATTATCTTATATTCTTCATCATGGAGGGTTTTTTTGACTTTTTTTCCCCTGCCCCATTTTCATATGATGCAAGTAGGAGTTGAAAGGGATATTATGGCCTGATGTAATGATGTTTCTATCTGGCTCTGCTTGGGGAGACCCTAAAGCTAATGTAGAGCTGCACAGCCACAATTGGAGTCTAAATCTGTACAAGTCCATCAAGTCCAGAACTCCACCATGAGCCAGCCGAGAAAAGAGCATGAGAGAGAGGACATCATGCTGTGATCTGCAGGGCAGGGACTTCTAGTGTCAAAAGTAGTGTATTTGTTATTTACTGAGTCTATTGGAATTTTTCTTTCAGTCCAGTTGCTTTCTGAATCTACACATTTTTTTAGCACTGGATTCCAGAACTAGTAGGAGCTTGGTTTGAACCTGGCAAAGAATAAGCCTGCTGTGTGATTCTTAAGGGTCTGATTCAAGGGAAAGAGATGCAAAGGAAGTTAAAAAAACAAGTGAACCCTCCTCCCCTATCCTGTTTGTGGATATCAAACCCTGGGCTTGTGAGAGGCGCACGGTCTGTCATTCAAGTAATTCCATGTGCTGAAATTTGGCATGAGAATTGTGGCTTGTCTAAATATATGGTTAAAGTAAAAATACACTACAACCTTACAGATGAAAATGAGCAAAGAGGGAGAAAAGCCCAGATTAACATCTTTTTTTCTCATCCAAATCTGTGATTTGGATGTTCATTGTCATAACAGCTAATAAGATTTTTACAGACATAAGTGAGCTATTTAAGTAGATGGTACCTTTGTGGGCACTGATTTTTCAGTAAGTTTTTTAGATATTAGTGGGACTCACAAGACCGAAACCTCATAGAATGAGATTTGATAATGTTGAGATCCATGTGTTAAAGAAAATGTATTAGAGCTTTTGTGGTGTAAATTGACATAGCCTGAATGGCTCAAAGTGTTTGCTATGCCCTCATCCAAAATAGAACGAGGGCAAGGCAACTAGTGAAGAAAACTGTTGTCAATCTAAGCATGAAAAGGCATGAAAATCTATTTTCTTAAATAACCAAAATGCAAGGCAATTAATTTTTAATTTGTTGTTCATTTTCAACCCAATTTAATTTATGTAATTGTTTTCCATTTTGTTCCTAGGAGCTTGAAAAGGCCTGGAAAATGGTGGATACAGCCTATGAAAAGGAACAGAAAGCGAAGGAAACGATTAATTCACTGCAAGAGGAAATTGCTCATCTAACTAACTTAGTTGAGCAAGGATCTGGAGTATCCCTAGGACAGGAGCACAAGTAAGTTTTTCCCAAGGAGGAGGAAAGCCAGATCTGATTTTCCATCATTCTACACCATTTTAGCCATTTAGACACTACAAAGGCACTGGAAAACAGAGGGAGAAGTCTTTTCTGCCTTTTACTTTTCTCATGAACATTTATTGGTCTATGCGTTTGTGCAGTGAGCAAGTACAGAATCAGACTCAGAGTGAGTTCATTCAGCATTAGATTAAGCTGAGAGATCAAATAAAAAATCAATATTATGCACTTTCTCAGTATTTGTCATATTGTTTTATCTGACTGGCATTTCAACATACTCTGTCTTTGAGAATAGGATCCTGTCAACATTTTTACATATGATGGCAGCGGGGTCAAGTAGACAAGTCAAGGAAGCAGAAGGCTTGATTTCTCTTCTGTTCACAGCTTTGTTATAAAGCATTATCACTGTCTGTATTCTGGTTTGTATTTTATATTTATAAATTTTCAAGACTATGGGGTTTTTTTTACTGAACACTTATGCAGCCACTAGCATAGAAGGACCTAGTGTCAGGTGGAGCCTCTAGCTGCTACAGTGTGTAAATAATAATGATCCTCAGGAGCTGCTCAAAAGCCCTCCAAAAGGTAATGTTTCTAGTATCAGGCTGTGCTTATGCAGTAAGGTTAAGTGTAAACTCAAAGATAAGAGTATAGTATATTGACCCTATGACCTGTGCACCTTCTGTCAAGATTGCTGATGGTTGGCCCAGCTGGTTCTGGCTTGAAATTTTCACACTGAGTAAGGTATTTATTTTTGTTATGCATTCAGGATATGTATGGGGCATGCTCATCTCCCCATGCACGGTGTATCCAGGCTGCATAAACAAGACTTGTGTCTGTAAGCAAGGCCTTTAGTGTGCTCAAACATTTCTCCTCCAAGGAGTATGCCAGCATGTAAACCAGCTGGATGTATCAGAAATCCACCACTTCACCTTTTGGCCCTGAAATGTTCTTTTAGAAATGTAGGGCTGTTTTTTAAGGTTGAGCTTGAACCCATACTGCTTGGACTTTCTTTCAGATTGTAAATGTATCCAAAGAGGGAGCCTGTTTTATTCTTAAATTAGATGACTGTTAAGACATAACCCAGTTAGGTGCCCAGTCAGGTAAGCTGCAGAGAGAATAGTTACAACAATGTAAAATTTTTGGTCCCTGGATAATTTTGCAATGGGCGGAGAAGAAGGAATTCTGTTCCCTGTTACATTTTTGGGAAACTGAAGGTTTCTTCAGACCCATGAGGATGTGATATAACAAGAAAGAGCAATTTATTGGACTAGGTTAACTTTTAAAGGTGCCTATGTTGATGGTGACTGCAATCACAGTAGACAGAGCATATAATTCAGTTGATCAGCAGAGCCTTAGTCCAAGAGGAATTTAAAATGAAACAAATGACTTCTTAACTCCTGTTTCTCACAAAAGATCTTGCTCTGGCATAGGAGGAAGAACAGAAAGGGCCTGTGACACTGGTTGACTATTATTTCCTTGTTTCCAGTATCCAGGATTTGCTAAAATTTAAAGAAGAGATAACAAAGGAGCGAGACCAACTCTTGTCAGAGGTTGTGAAGTTACGTCAAAGTCTAACTCAAGCCACAGAGCAGCAGCAGGCTACAGAGAGGGCAAAAAACGAGGCAGATCAATCTGTTATGCAGGTCTGTACAGATCACCAGGTGGTGATTTTAGGCTTTGTCCTGAACTATTCTCCGCTCTTGCAATTGATCTCCGTTGACTAGTATGGTACTGCCTGTTCTTTCACATCTCAATCATTTTCAGGAGTGCTCAGAAAGTAGTCTGTTGTGAATGATTTTTATATTTTTCTCTACTTCTAGGCCATGTCCTTTGCAAAGTGAATTGTCATGTACCTGCTACTTCCATAGCTTCCCAATACCCTGAATGAGGCCAAAGCCCCTTTGCCTGAATCATAGTTATCTTTCATACTGGAGATAAGTTTTTTTTTTCTGCATTGTAAAGCCTTACGCCTCCAAAGAACCACTTAGAACATAGACCTGGAATGGAGATCCTACGTCCCTTGCTGTTGGCAGTGGTTGTCATATGATGCCATACCATCATTTGTAAGAATGTATCAAATTCTGACTTAAAAGCTAATTAGGCTATTTTGTCACCTAGTGCTTATGGGAAGCTTTTCCAGAACCTCACTTTTCTAATGGTTAGAGACTACTTCCTTCTTCACACTGATTCCTACATACTGTCTTTCAGCTTAAATAATTTTTCACCTCACCGGTGTCTGTAGAGAGCAGTCATATTCCCTCTCAGCTTTACTTTTTTTGTCTCCTCATTAATTTCCCTGTTTTTCTAACTGAGTAGACAGTTCTTTACCGATCAATATGTATAGTTTCCTTTAAATGTGTATAGCAGCTAGACATACATAAGACTGAGGATCAATAGGATACCCACTGAATGGAGATAAAGTAGAAAGGGATGTAAGATGGGATACAGAACTCTGATACATCAAATATAAAAACATTATAATGAGGGATAAAAGAATTTAAATCAGAATATAAATAGGGGTTGGAGCAAGACAACAGGAGAAAGGAAAAGCAGAAAAGAACGCAAACGAAGAACAGAAGAGACGGAAGCAGTATTTAGCTTACATTTTTTTATTAATCACAAATAGGAAAGTAACGATCACTCTAGGTCTTGTGCATAGAACTCGTTTCTGTTTCTAAAGCAGATGGTTGGGAATGTATTACAAGAGAATATAAATCTTTGCTTTTCTGACAGCACTGTGGGCAAGGGAGAAAAGAGAGAGGATTGGAACTCCTGTCAAAACTCATTGAATCTTGCCAGCCTTAATCTTCTGATACTCACTTCATCAGCCCTTAAATTTACGGGATTGTTACAGCATTTGTAACCACCTCCCATTCTCCCAGTATGAAATTATTCTCTACTTCAGACTGCTTAAATGACAACGTCTTTTTGAAGATCCTGTTGAAGACCCTGTCAGTTCTGGCAACTTTTCATCTCTGGGCTCAGAGGGAGAGGAATCTTTAAGTGAAGAACATCTTTCAATTGCTGGTCCCTGGCTGAACTGAATGTTTCCATGTGGATCAACCCCCTGTGTCTCCCCTCTGCTGATTCTGCTCTATCACATTTTTGGGGAGGGAGAGAGCAGGAGTCACAAGACAGTCTATTAAATATGAGAGAAAGCTCCTCTTTCAAAGCTCCCGCAGAGGAACTTTGAGAGCAGAAAGATTGAGAGCAGTTGTGGAAATGAACACTGGTCTGACATCTCTCACTTTCCTTTACTATCAGTGTAATAAGTGTTTCTGCTGGTGAGATAGAAGAATCAAAATAAAAATCCTTGCACTACAATGTCAAGCCCAAACTAGTTTTAACGCTGCATTCACAAAGTACCACTTTACAAGTAACTTACAACTGAAAATACATTTGTGCCACTGCATCTCCAGAGGAATTCTTTTGTGTCTGAACTGTATCAGACCCTTCTGTGTGGGTGAACTGACTGGTGCTTAACAAATTCTCGTCATCAATAAATAGGTTCCCTCATGCAGGATTTTTTTGTTCAGCCACTGAAGAACTTATTTACTTCTGAGAAGATCTGACATAGTCCTTGTAGTAGAGTGTACAGTAGTATAGAAGCTGTTGTTTTCAAAATCAGGAATAGTAGAAGGAGAAGTGAGAGGCCTTGTTGTCCTGAATAAAAGGCAGCAGAAGTTAAGCTTTTTTCTTCTCTATTATTATAGCTTCAGCAAGAAATCCAGCTGCACCAGAATGAGGCATCACGAGAGGCTCGAAAGAAGGAAAAAATGGAGAAGGAGCTGAAAAATCTTCTAGCTGAAATGGATAGCAAGCAAGCTGAGATCAAGAATTTACAGCAACATATACAGAGGAACAAAGAGGAACAACTGAAAATGGAACAGCATCTAAAAGAGCAGAAGGTAGGGTATATGGCACGCTGTTTTCGTCAGGTCTAAGATTAGGATCAGATGTCAAAATAGGAAGAAAATGGATTTTCCTGAATGGAGAGGAAGGGAGATTATTTTAAGTTAATAAATTTTAATAAATATTTGTTTTAATACAAATATTACTTTGCTAATAAATAAATATGTAAAGCTTGCTGTCAGATTTCAGACACAATTCCTCACATAAATCAGTAGTGGATCACAATGATATTGTTGGAGATCATCTTGAAAAGATCACAGCAAATGAGACAAAATCTGTGAAGAGCATGGATGATAGTAATGGGAGACCACCAGGTTGGACTTCTGATGTGTATTGCCAGTTTTGCCACTGATTTACTGTAGTGGCATTGGTAAAGTTATTTTATCTCCACCCCCTTCTTTCTTTTCTGTCACAATAATTTTTGTCTACCCCTCAAGTTTGTGGAAGAATTTCTGTGAAAGGGCATAGAACTGTCTTTGTAAACCTTTTTGATTGATTTTCCCCATTTTGTTTCTAAAAACTTTATCTGGAAATGTCCTAACATAGTGTTCTGCAAGTGTTTGAATTTTCAGGTTTTCAGTCCATTTCCCCTGACTTTGAGAAACTCTCAGAGAAGCAATTTCAGTAAATAGCAGGGGAGATCTCGTCACTGTAAAATAATCCTACCTCAAGGGAAATTTGTTTGGAAGTTGTGTGTGTCTTGTAAATTTATGACTTTTGTGGCCTTTTCTTCTCTTCAGGTCCCTGAATTTGTGAAGGTAGAGGTCTGTGACAATTTTTTGTCAATATAGAGTCTTAGTAAAATGCTTCACATACAGAGATACAGAGAGGACTTGATTATTTCTCTGAATGTCACTGATTTGGTGCAGCTGTTGAAGGCAGATCCATGATCTGCTAGGACAATCACATTGTTTTTAAATAGGATAGCTACAGTTCCTGGTTCTGCTCCATTCTTCCTCCTCCTTTCTACAGCCCTTTTCAACCTTTCTAAGTGCAGATTTTAGGGGCATTCAATCACCCAAACTATCCTGGAGACCAATAGTTCATATAAAGTGCTGTGCCTAGGCTAATTAACCAGACTACTTGTCCTGGTTTCAGCTGGGATAGAGTTAATTTTCTTTATAGTGGCTGCTGTGTTTTGGATTTGGTATGAGAGGAACATTGATAATACATATTGTTTTAGTTGTTGCTAAGTGATATTTACCTTAGTCAAGGACTTTTTCAACTTTGTGTAGAAACTGAGAGGGAGCATAGACAGGACAAGCTGGCTTTGATGTCTATGACCATAGACGCCATGCTCAGTATATAAATGAGGCTTGGCTTTGGGGCAGGGATCCATGATCACTGCTCAGGATGGGCTGGGAAACTGATCGTCGGGTGGTGAGAGTGACTTGTGTTGTATTACTTTATTTTGTATATTCTGTTACTATAATAATAATTGCTGTTATTGTTGTTATCCTCTTCTGTTACTGTTCCATTAAACTGTCTTCATCTCAACTCACGGGATTACTTTTTTCCCCTCCTTTTCTCTCTCTTCTCCCTACCCTACTGGGGGGTGGTGGGGAGCGAGCAGGCAGCTGCATGGTCCTAGTTGCTGGCTGGGGTTAAATGATGACACTACTGCACTGTCTTTGTTGCCTGTGCTGGCTTGAAGGTGTCTGTGGAGGGCCTGCGTTGTCTTTTGCAAAAAGTCTGTCCAAAACACAGGCTATCCTACTGTGCAAGAGTCAGGGTAGAGATCTGCAAGAGAAGGTGACTCAGCTATTGCAATGTCATTGGATTATTGTTTCTCAACTGAATTGTAGTTGGCTGTGGTGCCTGCTCTTATTCCACTGAAATTTCTAATAAAATATTCTTGCTTACATGGCAGTGAAGATCGTTTGACACAGCTGCTATAGGCTTCATCTCACCCATGTCCAAGTCTCAACAAAGAATCACCTGAAACACCATGTTATCCTAGCAGTTGCAACACAAGAAACAGTATTCCTTATGTTTACATTGTCTTTGCTTCTGCGTGTACCCAGAAGAGGGAGATTCCACTTCTCTTCCTTTAATCAGTTTATTACACGTTAATGCTTGAAGTGAAAAACATGATTGTTTTTCCTCACTATGGTGTAATATCTGTTAGGGGAAGTCCCATCAAGCAGAAGACTGACATCTCCAGTATTGAAGTGTGTGTTCTCCATGGAAACCATGAAACTACTGTTCCAGGCTTTTGACTGAAGACAAATTAGAGAGGAAAATGGTTGTGTCCTGGTCTCAGGAAACCATGTACCCAGAGAAATGTTATCAGCATATTAATGTAGGATTTGCTTGCTAAGAAACAGAGCTCCCTGCCCTCTGCTGATTGAAGTAATTTAAATCTCATACTAATTTTCAGTAATTATATGTAGCAAGTTGTTGTGTTATGTGATGCTTGCCAAATGCCTAACAAGAAGTAAAATATTTATCTACCACCTGCAAGAGAGACCTGCTAAGGTCCCAGAAAAAAATGAGACTGGCTGTTTTATTCATTAGAAATTATCATTTCCCCTAGTCAATATGAACATGTATCATATTTCACATAAGTAATTTCATCAGCAACGAAGAGTGGTTTTTAAGCAGACAACAATCTGTAGCAGCTTTTATCTCCTGGGGAGATGGAAGGTTCTGTCTTCATGTATATGTAGATATTGTAATAAGATTAAAAAGATTTAATAGGATTGTTCTTTAATCTAACAGATCTTGAATGAAAGAGCTGGTAAGGAACTTGAGCAATTTCAGATGAGAAATAATAAGCTCATGCAAGAGAGTGAGCAGCACAGTGTGATGTTTGAAGAGGTGATGCAGGACATCCAGAAGAAGACAGCAGAACTGAAAGTAAGTACCAGAAGGTGCATGCATCCTGTCACCTGTGTCACTCTGATGGCAGTCTTGCCACCTGGGACAGAGGTGACCTCAGTTCTTGTAGTGATAGTTCCCTGTGGGTAGTTTTGTGAGAAATCTGAGAAGCTTTTAGGAATGGATCTGGCTGTCACTGGATGCCATTCTTTCTGTGGCAGTACCATGGTGCAGTCTCCAACTCTCTCACCTGGCAGAGTAGCACCTGTCCTGCTGGAGGACAACCGTGTTTCATAAAACACATGAATCAAAATGCTCATTGTGTTCATAAAGGATGCATGGTACTTTTGACAAGCATAAGGTCTTTTTTTTGATGGTGAGATCTTCGAATAAGAGCAACGACTTTCTTTCTTAGAGTGATTAACATAATCTGAATGTTGCCAAAACCCATTGAAAAATGTTAATAAATTATAATGACAGTGTCCTGGATAGCTTCCGCTGAAGGGGGTTGCTTCCAACGCTAAAATTTTGCCCCCACAGTATCATTTGGGGAAGCTAAATATAAGTAACCAAGATGGTGTTTACTTTCTGATCAAAATGGTTTTCTTGCCTGACTTTACATTGTTTAACAGTTGTTCTGTACCACTCAAAAGCAGGTAAGTTTCAGTTGGGGAGGGATTAAATGATTCATGCAAATGCTTTTTAGGGTACTTTGAGAGCATTTGTGATAAAGGGTAATGTGTAAGTGTTCGATGTTATTATTCTGTCTACCATATCTTGCATTTTGTATCATCATTGGGGTTAAAATACTAAACATTAGAGAATTCAGGTAGAAAGTCATTATCTTATCAAGGTTTAAAGTATAACCAATTCACCGAAATAAAAAAGTTGTTTGCCAATAGAAAGCTTTTTTTTAAAAAAAAAAAAAGGGAACGGTTAGTCAGAATGATAAAAACTAACCACTGACAGATTAAAAGCTCAGTTCATAACTAGTATAACACAGAAGATTCCAATTTGGATCCTTAATGGGCTGTATGGTAGGAGCTTGTTTTCTGTTGTATTTTGTTAGGCAGACTGGAGGATATTTTTCTTACCCGTTTGAGAAACAAATTACTGTCTTTTCCAGGTTATCTGTTTTTATCATTACTTCTAGCAATACCATCATTGTTTAAAACTTTAGAAACAATGTGCTCAAATGTGACTTACATTTGGGGCTCTAGAGTGTCAAAAGGAGGATTTTGATTCTATGATCTTATTCTAACTTGAAGAAAAGTTGGAACTTGTAGAGTCACACACACGGACTGCTGGAAACAAAAAAATAGAAGATACTGCCCAGTTAGTAATTAAGCCAATTGCTAATGCTTCTAAGAGACCCAGTCATGATCTGAGATGCCTTTTTTGCAGGCACTGTGCTTGCAGTTTCATCCTGCATTGTACTGAGTGCCTCCACTATGGTGTTGGGCAATCCAAACTGTGAAAGTGTTCATAAGTCTCTTGAAGGTTATTGTCAGTAAGAATTGAGGAGATTCACATCCTCAGGATACTTGAGGATACTCACATACCAGGATTCACCATCTTACAGAACCAGTATCTGAGGCTGTTAAGTGGAACACTGTAGTCTATAATGGCTGTAAAACCTAACAGTGGCACTGAATTATATGAGGAAGTTATATTTACTTCTTCAAAGGAGAGAGGCAAATTTCTGTTGTAATTATTGGTTGTGTTTCCTGGTAACCAGTTCCTTAATTTTTATGCAGTGTTTTGATTGATTATTTTCTCCTCTGATTGTATAGCAAATGAGAGGAACCTCCTATTAAGGACATACAACCAGACCACGCTACAGATATCTTTCTCATCACAGTCACTGTCCTTAATACTTCAAAGGAAATTAGAGTGCCCATGTTTAATCTGCAGGACTAATTGGGTAGTGCTTTGTGAGGTTTGCAGCTGGGGATTCCTTATTGATCATCTTCAGCCTTAAAGCATAAAATTTGATTATAATTTTCCTTGCCCTAGCTGGCTTTGTTTAAATTATTTTTAATGCTGTTCAATTAGCTAATTATCTTCTCTCAGGGGACCTGCAGCACTTATACTTTTGCTTCCTGAATTTCACAGACTAAGTATATACCAAGTACAGAGGCGTTTTCTTTCTGTGTATATTCTCTCCCCTCTTCTTATTGCTGTTCTGTAGGCCAGAGATGATGAAGTGACTCAGATGCGCCTTGAAATTTCAAAGCTGAACAAAGTAAGAGATATTCTCCAGAATAAACTGCATGTTGCAGAGGAGCAAAAAGTTGATGCAGGACATGAGAGAAACACCCTGAAAAATCAAATATCTGGACTGGAGAGAGGTAGGTGTCTAACTGATATATATATCTGTCTTCTGATTCATAATCTATTCATCAGAGTACATCTTCCTGTTAGAATCATTCTCCTTTAGTGTCTAGTATGAGACTGTAGAAATGACAGTTGGAATCTAGAGCAGCATTATGAAAACCTTGTAGGATTACAGAATTTTCACAATATAGCATATGTAGGGTGAAAATACAACAGACATAACCGAAATTTGTGGTAGGCCAATTTGTGCCATGTCACACAGAGAGTCATGCCCAGTGAACCTTCATTACTCCTGCACTGACCTGTGAGAGAGAAGGAATCTCAGAGCTTACTGAAATCAGACGTGGTTAGGACACACTTTTTTTCCTGCCTTGATTCTGCTGAATGGGTACAGCCTGGAAATGAATATGTGAAGTGAGCTGATAAACTTAGTTCTGGTATGTTTAGGACTTTAGTTGTTTAGTGTGGATACTAAAGCTGTCCAAGTATTGACTTTGACTTGCTAGCAGATCTGGAAAACTTTAAGAAGGAGCTTTCAACGTTTTTGCCAAATGGAAATTTTGGAAGGAAATGCCTTGGGTCTAACAAAATCTTTTGTTTATCTTTAAAAAACAACTTTTGGGGTATTTTTGAGCATTTAAACCCACTTTTTTTTAACTTTAAAATGTAAATAAATTTCAAAACCAAATATGCTTTGAAATAAAAATAGACACATTTTCAAAGTGATTTTCAGAAAACAAATGTGTTTATGATTCAGTTTTTTTTCTAAAATGATATGATGAAGTTGGCAAACTATTTGAGTTGATGAGACTTTGCTTTTTGGGGCAGAAAAAAACCCTTTGCTATAAACGTCATCCTATTTAAATTGATATACGCTGGCGTAAACACCTCTCCCTGCTCTCACTTGTTTCTAGCTTGTGTCCTGAAGAGACTGCATGAATAAGGTATGAAACCTTCCATATAACTGTATTTATGGAAAGTTTTCTCTGTTTCTCATGCACCTCTGTGAGGGTGGAAGAGTTTTCCCACAAGAGTTTTGCTAGTACTGCTTAAGGACATGCTCTGTCCTAGAAAGGAGAGAGGAACTTTGGAAATTATAATCTTTACTGGAATGCCTGGGAATGGTTACTAACAACACATCTTTTCACAATATTTGACACATCTTAGCACTCCAATGTATTGCATTTCATGAGTAGCAGTTAGTGTAGCAGGTTTTAATTAACTTCAAAATATAGTGAGAACATGTCTCCAATTTTAATCTTTTTAATAGCATATGTCCAGTGTTAATCTTGACCCATAGCAAGTAGCGTTAACTACACTGAAGCCAATATAATTTCACTGCTTCAAAGAAAAACTGGATTTCACATAGAGGGATTAGAATAATTCTGGAAGTCCCTGTTTTTGAAAGTGCCTCAATTGAATGCTCACGTTGAAGCTTCTTAAAAGGCTCTGATTTCCTGTGTGCTCCGTGATTTCTGAAAATACAACTTCTTTGTGGTATCTTGGTTTGAACACCCAAATGTATTAAGTCCTTATACCATTAATTACTGTGCTTGAGTTCTTCTAAGTTCTTCTAAGTACCCAAATAAGTGTTAACATCATTAGCTGATATCTGAGGTTGCAAAACTTGATCATAGCTAATTGAACTGTTCATGTTATGTTAAGGCTTTTTAACAGCTGTACAGTTTGAATGCAGGATTTATTCTCTTTCCTCCTTTTCTCTAGAGTTGGAGGCTGCCAAAAAGCAGGCGGAAATTGACAAGAAAGCTATAGATGAGCTTGTGAGGGAAAGGGATATGCTTAGCAAGGTGAGCTTGCATTGGTAATAATGATAAACAAATCTCACAGCTTGAGAATGAAATGTCTGTAGTTTAAACACTCAGAGTGAAACAGAAATGTTGTAGAATAAATAGCATTAAGTAAAGCATTCAGATTTCCTTAAGCAGATGCTCACACTGCTTCTTTTCTGTGCATTGAAATAGTACCCATAAATACAGATTTCTAAGTTTTAACATATAAACTGTCAGGGACTTAAAAAATGCTACGTATGTTCACCTTTATTGCAAACCCATTATTTGATATCCAAAGAGTTCGCTACATCTATGCTTTTACACTCTGTAGCATGTGAAGTTTAATATTAATCTAGGCAAACTAAGTCTTTGCTAGTGAAAGAACAAACCAGAATGTTGAGGCACCATGTAGCAGCTTGGCAGGTTGTGTTAATACTAATCCTTGCTTTTAGGTCCATTTCTCATACCGATCATTTTCTATCAGCCCAAGGTTCCTGTACTGCAGGATAGCATCTCATGTTTATGGGCATTTCTGAAGTGTAATCTAGTAAATTCAATGCTAAAAGATGATTTCTAAGGTGCTTTACTTGGTGTAGATTCACTGTTCTATGTCTTGACTCAGCAGAGGCTCAGATTTGGCAGGTAACAAATATCTGTTTTGTGTAGGGAAAGAAATTTCAAAGTGGGACCAGAGGGCTGATTTTGTAAAGATGATATCTTGGTCTTTTCTGTTTAATCCTTATACATAATCTTAAACCAAACTTGGTTGATTTCCAGTTTGAACTTGCTATTTAGAACATGAGAAAGTAGGGTATTTGGCTTTATTATTTATTTTAGTGGCTATTGGCATGCTTTACAATCTAAGTGCCTTAAAGCTAGTAAGGTTTTTCCAGTCATTTGTAAACAATCCTATCCTTTTTTTTTTTTTTTTTTTGTAATGCAGACACTAGTGTTTTAACTTCAAATCATAAACAGCAATATTTATCAGCTCTGTTAGAGATGTTTTTTAAAGTCAGATTTGAGACTCAAGTATTTCGACTGAACAAATTAGGTAAGGGGTAATAACATTGGGAAGTGCATAATCCGCTTAGACAATGGCATGTTTTTATCATAGTGGTGGTGGAGTTTCCTTTTCAGCTCAAGAGTCATTATTTTGTGTTCCCTATAGAACCTGGTCAAGGCTACCAGTGCCACTCAGAAGCAGATAAATTTGGTGAAGCTGCATGAACAGTCAAAAAAAAACTTGGAAGAAGAAATCCAGAGTTATAAGAATGAAGCTCAGAAACAAAGGAAGATTATTTACCAATTGGAGAAGGAGAGAGATTGTTTCATCAATGAAACCAGTGAGCTCAAACAGAAGGTAGGAACAGCTTTTGTGCAAGTGGTTCTTTCCTGTCTTACTCTCAAAATTGTAAAGATGATCTATTAATTTCCTAATGTGCCGGTGGGAGGAAGCTTAGATCAGTGGTCTTCACACAGTTTACAAAGATTTCTTCTGGTCAGTGCATATTGCTTGATACTGTTTCAGGTCTCTCTGAGGGAACCTCATCAATGGGTGTGTATTCTATGAGAGACTTGGAGTACAGCCATGTATTTCTCTTATTCCGCGATCATTTGGGTAACAAAACTCGGGCTGGAGTTCAAACCAAGGCCTCTGACTTCTTATACCCAAGTCCCACAGTTGAACCTCTCATACGTGGTTGGAAATTTCACTTTGATTGTTCTGTCTTATCTGCAAAGGACCTTATCTTGCATACTACTGGTGTCCTCAATTTGAGGCCAATGAGAGCTGATGGTGCTCAACATCTTTGTAAGAGACTTAACATTTTGAAGGATTACTCCCAGTATATGAAAACATCTGAATGTGTTCCAGCTAGTCTGCAAAATAAAAGCCTTCCAGGAATAGCTGCAGAAAACACTGCATAAAATTTGTCTTGCCTGCTGCCCATTATTATATACAACTTTATTCCTGACAGTATACTCAGGAACATGGTTGTAACATGTTCCATTAATTGCTGAAGATCACATTGAAGGGCCCTCCAAGAAGCTCATTGATTTACTGGGATTAGCTTTCAAGCTGTTTCAACTCCAAGTTATTTGCTGTCATTTCACTTTAAAACTATCCTTTCCAACTTCATGTGACCAGGGGCTTTTAAATAATTTTTTGAATGGTATGCGCTCCTTTGTCTGGAACACCTTTTGTCATTTCCTTGGAATAATATTCCACAAAAGTGAGATTTGTCTTTGTTGCAAAGTCGTATTTTACATCTTTCCCTCATAGTGTATTTCTAACAGTATAGATGTGAGTTAAGAACATTGTAAACTAGGGCCAGGGAGTAATTCGTAACACTCAGAACTACAAGGCTCTTGCTTTCAATTCTGATTAGGGTTGGTCATGATATTTTGAGGGTGAAAATGACAAATATTTGCTTGGTTTTTTTTTTTTCTTTTTTTTTCCCCTGCCACTTTGAGTGCAAATTTTCTGTCACATCTTATAAGGCAGAGCCTCAGTAAATGGGTTATGACACTTGAGCTGTTTCTATAATGATGCCTGCATTGTGATCGAGAGTTTCTGAAGGACTTGCACACTTCTGTGGTTCATTAGAGGCATAATTCCTGACTCAGCTTGCAGGTGAAGAGCAGCAGGAGCAGTTCTGAGGCACAGGAGTACGTGAGACAACAGTCTTGTCCCAGCAGAGGTTCCCTATGTGAAATTACTCATTGTTTGGAAGGATAGGACAGGTCAAAACACAGGGTAGAAGGAGGACACAGGATCAGGATTATTATATCCACTAGGTAATACTTAGGTTCACTGTTTGATGTATTCAGACTTGAGAAACTGTGGCAAAACTACAAAAGCCATTTCACAACTGGTGGGGAATGAGCTACTGATGGGCAGTAATCACATGGCCAGTTAATGCTCTTCCATCACCTTTTATCATCAAGCTGGCTCTGAAGGAGGTCACCGCACACCTTCTGAATTGCGTAAGAGCTGGTAAAGAGGCAAACCCATCTAACTCCAGAGACCTCTTGGAACTCCTGCAAGCAGTCATGCTGGCTCTGAAAGGTGTCTGGTTATTTACAGCAGGACAGAATCTACAGAGCTGCAGAATTCCTCTTTCGAAATCATCATTTACTACTGAGTAACGAGTGAACAGAGTCAGCAAAGTTATGTCCACAACCGTAAAAGATTTTAGTGTAAGAATTCATGCTAGACTTGCTCTTCTAATTATTGGCCTGGCTGACTGCTCCTTTGTACCATTTTTAAGCCAGTGTTACTTGTTGAACTGTCTTACTTTTAGATTAGCCAGCGCAAATGAGAAGAAAAATCTGGCTCTTTGTTCCTTGTGGTGCAGCCTATATTACTGAGCTACAAATATTAGTAGAATATTTCTTTTTTTAATTGAAATTCTTAGATTATGAAATCTTAGTTTCCCTGTGGAAAGCTGCTGAAAAGGAAGCAGTGAAATACACTGTTCAGTCTCACCTGAAGCGTTCCCTGACTGCGCCTTATGAGAGGTCACAAAACCAGTCTCTAATACATTGTTTTTTCAAAAGACACCATTTACAATGTTAAGTTTACAGTTTAACAACATATCGAGGAAAATTAAAAAACATATTTCCTTTTTTAAATTCACATAATCTTTTGGAAAACCTTATGCTCACCAGCAGACCATGGCAGCACTTCTCCAAGTGGTTAAATAATGGTAAGCAAACAAGGATGGCACCATTACTGAGATGGCAGTAGGTTCACTGAACTAAACAGGTAACCAACAGTAGATGACGGTTAAGTGTAAAGATAAAAAAACGCTGTGAGAATATAGAAGAAAACTATGAATATCTAATACTTTCTGCGTAGCTTTGGCTCCTCATTGCCAAATCTGAGAGATGTAGCGTGCTATCAACTAAATCAGAATTGAGGATGCTCAACCTCCCACAGGGGTCTGTTGGGAAACATTGTGTGTATCTTTTCTGTATTTATAAAGCAGAATTATTTGTGTTTAATCATTCCTGAAACAGCAGAGTCAGCATCCAGCCTGTGAGCACAACTCAGAAAACTTCGTCCACAGGCTTATTGCACTTACATTGTATCAAAACCAAGTAAAACACAAATGCAGTGACCTACTTTCAAATCTTACTCCAACCTATGATCACCATAGTGCGGATAGAAAACATGCTTTATTGATTTCTTCTCCCTGCTATTACTATTGGCAGGTTGTTTTAACAGAAAAGGAAAAAGCAGGAGTAGGTTATAAACTGGGACTGTGTTTTTGTATTGCACTATAAGCAGTTCCTGGGATCCTCTGCAGTCAGCTACAAATGTGCTGGAATTATATTCCTTCTGCTGTAATAAAATTTTCTATATTTAGCTATCCCCTGTCTTCAAAGTTGGTTGGAGGTACCTGGTAGAGTGATCAATTAATTAAGCTCCTGCCCCATAGTTAGACCTGACAATGCTTTACTGCTAAGCAAGGGACAACATTGTCGACCACAAACTTTGCAGTTATTGGCTATTTGATATAAACATTTTTTTTTAATAATTCTGCTTTGACATATGAACATAAATCTTAGCTCAAACTGCTACCTTCAAAAACATTCAGGAGAACTGGGTATGTAATGCAGTTGTAAATGGACTTCTCTCCTTGATTTTGTCCATGTGATTCCTCAGCTTTTTCTTAAATGCTTGATCTTTTTCCCAGCTTTAAGGGTGGCATTGTTTTCTCCCCCATGCAGTGAGCCTGAAAAATTATGTTCTTGATGTGTGTACTCCTTAGTTTTCTTTTTATTTCTTTTAATCTTCTTTTTTGTAATGCTGGATTCTGTTTGAAAACTGCTTGTTTGTGCTTCTTGGTTTTCAACTTTGTACAGCAGGAGGAAGGTTCTTAAGTTTTAAAAAAATAGTTTGAAAGCCCATCATAATGATTAGCAGCTATTTGTGGTTTTGCTCCTTTAACGTAGTAATT
Source organism: Vanellus vanellus (assembly GCF_965231255.1). Classification (NCBI taxonomy): domain Eukaryota; kingdom Metazoa; phylum Chordata; class Aves; order Charadriiformes; family Charadriidae; genus Vanellus; species Vanellus vanellus. Next base: position 14,129,863 of record NC_138912.1, on the reverse strand, counting down.
CTTATGTATTGTTACACTGTTAACTGTTTAATTAAGGTGTCTATAAAATTTTGTATTTTTGTTTATTGATACTGCATGTGATCATCTTCATTCTACAGTCTATAATACTCCATTCTCTTTAGGTAACCTTCACATCATTATTTCTAATCCTTCATAGAAGCAACTAATAGCAATTACCGGTTTATTTAGATCAAGAAGTGTAAGTTACATTAACTAACTCTCTTGTTGTTGTAATTGTATATAAACAATTTGTGATCATGTGTTCATTAAAAAAAAGTTGGCTTTTTACGATATAGGAATACATGCAGGGCTTGGAAAAACATGTGTTTTTATTCATCTTATCATACAGCTGACATCCAAAACAACAAAGTCTAGCTTTTCTCTACAAATAACCTAAGGCTATTCTTGATGAAAGCTCTTTATGCTCATTTTACTGAACCTGCCCAGTGGCAATATTTTCAGTAGCTTGTTTTTAAATTAAATATGTGCACATTTATAAGTTTTAGTCTTAAACAAAACCTAGGTATCAGACTAAAATAAAATATTGTCCCGCATAAGCAATCCAGAAACATTAAACTTGTATTTGGACTGAAGTGATCTTTAGCTGTAGCTAAAACTTCTTATCACAGGGATTTGAACTTGCCATCTTAGAAAAAATCACAGACTCTGCCCCATCCTTATAATCTTGTGATGATGGTTTAATCGTCTTCACTTCCTTCTTTCCGCTCCAGGTCCTCCAGCACCTGAAAGATATTGAAATACAGGAAATGCAGATTTGTGACTATGAGAAGAAAATAGAAGAGTCGGCTATTAAATTAAAACAGCAACAAAATCGCTGTGAAGCTGTGAGAACAGAGAGGAACCTGTACAGTAAAAATCTGATTGAAGCTAAGGTATAAAGATGCATTTTTCCTTGTGTTTCTCTCTCTGCTCTTTTGGGCTTTTTCCTGATCTAATTTTAATTTCTTAAAAGGAAAGCTCGCTGGAAAAATGGCAAAAGTGGTTTCTTCATTCCTGTGTGTTTTGGGGAAATTAATGTTTTAGGTCCTTGGCATTTTATCTGGACAGTTTGTATTTGAACTGGAAGTAGGAGTCCACAGTCACCATGTGGCAATATCCCTGCTTCAAACCACGCATAAAATCGCGGCACACTGGAGCTACCGAACCATAAAACCTTGTCAGAGGAGAAACTTTCCTTTCCATCCTGGCTCCACTCTGTTTTATCCCTTTGGGAGTTGTCTGCATGTAGGGGAAATAGGATATAAGGGGAATAAGATTGCCTCCTAGCCCTGAATGTGTATGCACATTACTGTGAATCACAATTTAGAAAGCAGAGGAAACACTTTTCCAGCCAAAGTGGAGTGTTCTGACAGAACTTAATGCTCCCAGCTTGCTTGTTCCTTTCAGGAAGTGTCATTTTCCTCAGATAATTATTTTCTCCATTCATATCTCTTCCTTGGGGATCTCACTAACAATACTAGAGGGAGAGAACAGATCACTTAAGGATACATTCTGTTATTCTGATGTCAATATCTAAAATACTACACAAATCCTATTGCAATTGCAGAGATTGGGATCTTGGATAGCTGTGATTTGCAGCCTTGGGTTATTTCAGAATAAGGATTTATAACATAAACATCTATAGTAAATTACAAATTTATATTGTGGTTTCAATAGGTAGGTGTTTTCCTTGAGAAGCAGATGGGAATGAATGGTCCAAGTTTTTATCCAACTGTGGCTGAATTTGATTAGGAATGAACCATTTTGCCATTTTTGCGGGATGCTTTACTTGACCTTTGTCTGCCTCTCATCAGTGGAAACTGTTTTGGGATTCTCACTGCTCCCAAACAATCTCCCAGGAGAAACGAGGGTGAAAAATTGCAACACTGCTGATATTTTTTAATTATTTTTTTAAAATATATAGCATAAATTTGCTTACTTATAAAGAACTAGCATCTATGTCCTGAGTTACAAAATGAAGCAATGAAGTCTACAGCCTTTTCAGGTTTTGAATGTTTTATGGTGGTATACACAATGCTGTTCATGGTTCCAGTTGTTAGATGCTGGTGTTTAGACTTAAAGAGCTTACTTGGCTTACCATAAAACTTTTTTAGCAAATCCTATGTGAGAAGATAGCTGACCCCAAAAGGCAAGGCAATATTATGTATAGCAGTGAAAAAATAGCCATTCATAGTTCAGTAAGAGGTCAGCCAGCCATGAAAGAGAAATAAAAAAAAAAAAGAGGGTTGTGTTAAAAATTATGGTTAATTCTTTTTCCTTTTGGGAAGTAAAACAAATTTGCACAAGCTTGTTTAGATAAAGCTAGATGTCAGTATTTTTGGATTACTTAATGTGGAATACTTATTGTGGACACTTAATGTGTCGTTGCCCACCTTGCTAGTGGTCTGCAGAGTACCATAATGTTCAGCTCAGTAAAATCAAAAAGCACATGCTGGCAGGCTGTTAATATGAGGTAAATATCTGATGCTTTCATCCTTGGGGTTTCTTTTGGTGTTAAGAGCTGATTTGTTTAAGCAAGTTGATTAGGAGACCTGTTTGCAAAATTCGTGTGTTCTTACAGTTCTTCATTAAATACAGAATTAGGAACGTATTTGGGTATATGTCTGGGCACCATATATTAAAAGTCTCTCATGTTTTACAATATTGTAGAGATTTATGGGCTATTTAGCAAATACAGCTATTAATATGACTTTTGCATTCACTGGAGTGACTGAAGATGCAAACAGGTGGGCCTAATGGCTACGTTTATTTCTGGTGCATTTGATTTGCGAAACAAGCAAGGAATCCACAGTTTCTCCAGTTTCTCTGTACTGTTTGTGAAGACTGCCATGACTCAACATCTTGCTTAACTATGTTAACCATTTCATGCAAGAAAACATCACTCATTTGTCAAGTAAATCCACACCTATGGTGGACAGAGCTGAAAGAGCTCTAAGCTGCCCTGGTTTTGTACTGAACAGAATGTATTCACATGAAAGGTTTTGATGTCTACTCTGTGAGGTGGCAGCCTCTGGCAGAGGGGTAACGTAGGAGTAATAGTAAAATAGGAGTTTTTTTTTTTTTTAAGAAAATCTAAAGCTACTTTCATTAGATTCAGAAGAGCATGTCTGTCTACGCATTAAATTTATTAGCTTCCATCTCATGTCACAACATGTGCCATCACTGCAATGAGTTGAAACAGTTTCTTAATTTTGTACGGGCAGGCACCTCTGTGCTGTGAGTAGAAGTATTTCTAGTTACCTAGTCCCTGCAGGGCTACCAGGCTTTTTGCTCTGTGTTTTGAGTTTAAAATATATGCTAAATATTCTTATGCCAGGGACTTCTCAATCTCTGAGCACACTCTTTTCCCCCTTGCCCCTATGTGCAGGCTAGCACATAGGCAAAATGGAGATGAGCATTTCCTGTACTACCTTGCAGGCATAGAGGTATCTCATGGGTATGTTCATTTTCAAAAAACCAGCTTCTCTCCAAACATTTGTGGCCAACTGCATACAACCTTATTGAAAAACATGTCGCTAGCAGCATGAAAACAGATGGATAAGATCAGAATCTTATTAATTTGTATTGACTGCTACTTCTTATTGTGTGTCCAGCACTTTAAATTAAACGGCTTATTATACTCATAACTGATGGTCATTATTTTTGTCAATGTATCTTTTAAAGGCTTTTTATAACTGCAATGTTATGCTGCCATAAACAAACAACCATCATTTAATGAAACTGTCTGTTGCATTAAAAAGTAATGAAGTAATGTCTTGTGATATGTACAACAGATCTCCTCTCAAGCACTGGGGCTATGTTTGGGGTTTTTTTTGATCCCTCTCTGTGATCACACTTCCTGTCCTATTAGGATGAGATAGCAGAAATGAAGAAGAAACTGAAAACTGTGACACATCAGGTGGATCAGCTGAAAGAGGAGATCGCAGACAAAGAAGCAGCCCTTGTGAAAGCACACCTAGAACATCAGCGAACAGACAAGGAGAAGGAATCATTGAAAGTAAGAGCCTTTATGCATTCACCTTCTTACAAAGGATGGTTTCTGAGATTGCACAGGCTTCATTATATTCCTAGTCTGTGGTGGTTGTTCTTCTGTATTTCAAGAAACTATTCTGTAATTGAAGCACAAGATCTCAGTACCCTTTAGAGGTATTAGTCACACAAATCTTCCGTGTGTCTGACAAATTTAATCTCTGCCTATAATTGTAATCAGAAAGGTCCTGGATTGTCTGTTGGAAGCTTTAAATCTCTTGATGACTGAACATTTTTACTAAAAAGTTCCATTTTGCTTGAAGAAAGTTGGATTTTGGGGATAGCCTGATTCTAACTAACTTTTTAATATAGACCCTTATAATTCAAGTTTTTCTTTCTAAAAACTTTTTTTCTCTGCTGTTTTCAAGTGCAAACCCCATTATATTACACTTCACAATCTTGCATTCCTGTGTGACTAGCAAGCTATAATCTTCTGGGAGTTAGGCAGTGCCTTTTAGTAGGTCCCTCTGCACAGAAAGTTATTTTAATATTGTGGAATAATGCAGGAAGAATCTGTTTTAAATCAAAGGAAATCTGAGCTTGAAGCTCTGGTTCTTCTTAGCACTGGCTGCAGCCCATCCATAGATAAGCTATTAGATTTGTGATGATATCTCAACCCAGTTTGCTGCGCTCTCAAAAGATTTAAGGAGTTAGTGTCTGCATCAGCTTATTTTTTCTCTTCAATAAGCACTAGAAAAAAAAACAAAAGCAGGAAAGAAACACCACCCCCAAAAAACAATAGTCCCCTGCCACTTCCCACAATGTTTTTCTTTTGTCAGTTTATTGCTATGCTGCAATGACTCCTTGAGTTTTCAGCCCCGCTCAGCACATTACAGTTATGACAAGATGTCAATAGAGCTTTGTAAAAAGGTGATGAATTTGTGTTCTTATACCTGATCTGTCTCAGAATTGTCCTGTCAGTGATGGAGAAGTCAAGCAGCGTCTCATTTCCTGTGTGCAGCTTTCTGCCTTCACTAGTCCCCAATTCTGTCTCATCACCTCCAAACTGTCTGCCATCCGTTTGACAAACATATGATTGCTACATGGTTTACCCACTCAATTATTCACTAGCAAGTATGTCCATACACTGACATCACATTACTGATTAGCTTCAGGGCATTGTAGTCTTCTACCTGAGTGTCTCTGCTGAATACTAAAGCAGAAGAGAATTCAAAGAAGGAGCAGATTGACACAGACACAAAAGAACCCAATTATTTGTGTAGCAAGCCAGCTTCAATTTGTCCTGTTTGCACTCATGTGAAGGAAACAAGCAAGCTGTTCCTGGGAAATCAGTTTAAAGAATGCGCTAAATCATGGAGAACTGTGGTTCATAGGAATGAGATTATACAGATGTTGGATTTATGCTTGCCTCAGCTGACACAGAGGTCTTAAAAATGTGTAATCATGGTAAATGAAACAGAGGACACTTGATCCAAGCTGCATTAAAGCCAGTACAATGCCATCTTTTGGTTTCAGTTGGCCTTCACACAGGCTTGCGAGTCAGACTGGTTTGACAAAGCATCCGAATGTTGAAAAATATATATCTGAAAGATGTGAGAACTGTGGCCCTTCAGGTCTGAGCTGCTGTCAAATGCTTTTGTATATTTTTGTAGATGTTCATGCATGTCTTTTTTTTTGTTTTTTTTTTTTTTTTAGCATTTTCTAGAAATCTAGATGTAAACCCTCCGACTTGTTATTTAAGCATTCTGTGGCCAGTCCCAGTTATACCTTTTATAAAACTCATATTTTTCTCCAACCTCTAGAAAAAATAAAAAAAACTCTTTGCTTATGCTAATATTTCAGAATCTAAACAATAATTTGGTTTGAGATATTGGCATAGGTCCCATATAAATTCTTCTTTCTTGCTCACTGTTCTTGAGTTCTTATAAACTCTCTGAACCAACTTCAATTGAGCTGTGCTGATTTACAGCAGTTTCAGACCTGACCATTTCTCTGCTTGCATAGTGACTGTGTTTATTCATTTACTTTTCTCTTACCTAGTGTACACAGACCCTCATACTGTAGTTTTTAGCATATTTAATCTCACTGAAAGTCCTGTTAGCTTGTGGGGCCCTTTGTGTGGCTTAAAGTATTTATGTTCTTACTATACAAGGCAGTTCAGATTTATTTTAACTTAGTGCATTCCAGTGAGGAGATTTGTTTATATGAATGTTTGCTGCCAACATCTAATGCCATTTCTTGTTTACAACTCATATTTTTTCTGACATAAGGAGAACATAGAATTTTGATATATTAAAAAAATATTATCCAGCAATGCCAAACGCATGAGCAGTTTTACATTTGTAGACAGCTTTTGCTCACTGTTGATTGCATTTCAATATGAAGTGGCTTGCATTTTTATTCGGCTGATGGATTCTGATGAGCATCTAACACTGAGTAAGAGAGATATGAGTGTTGCACATATGGGAAAATGAGAATTTTATTAAAGAAAATAAGAATGGAACAAGCTATTTTATTATGACGATGGAACTGTTTCTGTCTTAAATCAATGGTTTTGCAGGTGCAGCCTTCATCACAGCCTCATTCTTTCAGCATTGGATGATCCTCTTTCCCAAAAGGCAGCTTGAACGTCATCCTTCATAAGGGTCACAGTTGTGGCAAAGTCTTTGAGTCAATGCTTGAAAGTTTTCACATCTGTGAAAATGGACTGTAAACAGCTAGTTCCATCTTGGCTCTAACTGATTGCGTAGCAATGATAGAAATTTCCAATAATCTAAGAAGACCTTATTAGTTTTTATCTACATGTATGCCTTGAATTATGGAGTTCATGACAGTGGGATAGAATTATTGGGCACATTCCAATCTAAGTTTACCTTAGTGGTGTGCAGTCACTGTAACAGTGCACTAACACTCTTGCGCTTAGGGATAGCCCCTCTTTTCCCAGTCTTCCTCATTTATACATCCACTAAAAATGTGCTAAAGCTCTTTAATTTTGCTGTTCCGTGCCTGGTTGCCATCTTCTTCACCAATTCTGTTATTCCAGTCTGAAACCTGTTGTGAGTTGATGCTGATTTGTATTACATAGCATAGATTGTTGCCCTTTCCAGCAAGGTGAACTATCCTTTCTCACATCCCACATTGACTTTGAACTTTGAATAACAACTCCATTGAAAAGCTTTCCAAATATGGCCTATTTAATTTTTTAAAAATTTTTATTAAATGAGATGTTCCTGAATTACAACTTGAACCATTGTCATAGATAAAAATCCATTCAGATTTCTATTGTGCATCACACAACGATGTTAAAATACTGTTTACAACATTTCTTTATAGGTCTTCATGCTTGCTTGCCTTACCAATTTTTTTCTCAAAAACTAACAAAATATGTACCTCTTAGGAAGCTAAGCACAGTTTACCTATATTCTTTGACTCCATCAGGCTGAACTGCTTAACATGAAAAAACAGGCCCTGGAAACAAAACAATTTATAGAAAATCAGGAGGCAGAAGAGAGAAAACTCCTAAAAATCATTGCTGAAGCTGATGCTGAGAGGTTGAAGCAGAAGAAGGAATTTGACCAGGTAGGAATCTGTAATTTGGCTTTTCAAACACACTGCATTCTGTTCCCTCATTTGTCCAGTGTATTTTTAAGATCAAGATCCTCAGCTACTGTAAATGTGGTACTACTAAAGCTTTATAGTGCCAGTGAAACAAAAATGTTAAGATACTGAAGTGAATGAAATATGTAGTTTATACTATTCAGGTGACTGAATAGAGGAAACTATTAGGCTGTTGCCGTATTTCTTTCACTAATAACACTGAAACGTCTTAATTCACAGGATTTTGACTGATGCAAATATAGTCATGATTCTTTGGGATGTACTGAGGAGCTGTAACTGAGATTATTGCGTTGTCCTGCATCCTTAGGTTATCAATGAGAGAGATATCCTAGGGTCCCAGCTTGTTCGGCGCAATGATGAAGTGGCTCTGCTCTATGAAAAGATAAAAATTCAGCAGTCCGTCTTAAACAAGGGTGAAACCCAATACCGACAGAGAATGGAAGACATCCGACTTCTCAAGCTGGAGATCAAAAAACTTCGGCGTGAGAAGGGAATACTTGGCAAGAGTGTGGCTAATGTGGAGGAGCTCAGGTAGAAAAACTGATTGAATACATTTTGATAGTGACTGATAGTGTTTGAGACAGAAAATACATGTTATCCATGGTAAAGATTTGTATCAACAAACATTATACCTTGGAGAAGGGGGTTGTTTGGTTTGACCTCAAACACAGACTGGATTAAATTCACAAAACAACTTATTAGCAATTAAGAAAATTAAAATACAAGAAGGAGGAAAGGAGGAAAAAAGACATCTTGGACAAAGTTGAAATAGTTTCTATATTTCCCCTTGTACTGTGAGTTACTGCCTACAGAATAAACTTGACAGACAGCAGCAGAAAAGGTGTTCATAGTTCAGTGAGCTACTTAGTGGTACCCAAGGCCCAAATTAGGGGAACTGCTTTTTATGAGGCAACCCACAAAGGATGGGGAACACTTGACATATTTATAACAAACCCCTGCACATTTTCAGAGCTCTCTCCTTGCAGATTTATATGCAGACTTGCTCTCTGAGAAGGATTTAGTTAAATTTTTGTTGAAGGTTGTGTTTCTTTAAAACAGAATTTTAATAGCCCCATCCTGATTTATCTCCTCCTTCTCTGGCTTAATGCTTCCCTTCTGTTTTTTTAACCCTCCTGCGTTTGAGGTGTATTCCTTCCTTATGCGAAACTATTGTAATTTTCTATAAAATCAGAATTCTATAGTACTGTAAGGAGAGGCAGATGTGTTTTTAGCAGATAACCATCATACTAATTCTATGTAGCTACCACAGTTTTAGGTGAGATCTTTAGCTTAACTGTATCAGTATAATTCCATGGCTTTCACTGGAGCAAATTGACTTCAGTCTGTGGTCAATCCCATTGACTCCAGCGGAATTATGCCAGTTTGATTTGGTGTAACACAAAAGAGAACTGGGCACAAAACATTAGCAATTGCAGTTTTCATCGACTGACTGCAGACAGGAATAGGATTTGAACTTGCTGCCCAAATGCATTCAGCTGAAAGTCTGTTACTGTATTGAAACTCAGTGACGGTATTGAAGTGTAGTGCGACGCATGCCATGATGGGTGGATCAATTCTTGCTAACTGCAGCAGCAATCACATACTTTAATGAAGTCCAAAACCATCATGAAAACTGCCTGTCGAAAGACTCCATTTATCACTTGTGCTGCTAATTAGCTTTCTTGATTTGCCAATTGGAGATGTGGGTTTTTTCCTCTTCTATAACCTTGTCCAACCTCACAGTTAAAAAAAGGCCTTTTTCTCTCTAGTAAGCTAAAGCCAACTCTGAGCTTAGCAGGAAAAAATTCAGTGGGGGAGTAGACACGTGGTGATCCTCAACCCCTTTCCCCTTGGAGAACTTACAGGATCCACCCACCAAAGTGATAAGGTTTGGATCATTGCAGAACGTGCCTTTCTTTTTCTGTCCCTCGAACCTCCCATCCCCACCATAGGAGCACAGTTGTCAAGGCATCTCGGGAGTACTCAATTAATTTTAAATTCAGCAACAAATCACCCCTGAAATTCCTTGAGGAGACGTAGTAAAAGAAATCAAACTTAGGTTCTCTAAAGAACAGTGTCCATCATACTTAGGTCCTAGAGTGTGTTTTATTTATTGGATTGTGTGAACCATGTAGATTTAAAACCTTCTTTCAAACACAAGCTGTCAGATTCACACAGTATCACAGTATCACAGTATCACAGTATGCTAGGGATTGGAAGGGACCTCAAAAGATCATCTAGTCCAATCCCCCTGTCGGAGCAGGAACACCTAGATGAGGTTGCACAGGAAGGTGTCCAGGTGAGTTTTGAATGTCTCCTCCACAACCTCCCTGGGCAGCCTGTTCCAGTGCTCTGTCACCCTCACTGAGAAGAAGTTTCTTCTCAAATTTAAGTGGAACCTCTTGTGTTCCAGCTTGAATCCATTACCCCTTGTCCTATCATTGGTTGCTACTGAGAAGAGCCTGGCTCCATCCTCATGACATTCCCCCTTTATATATTTATAAACGCTAATAAGATCACCCCTCAGTCTCCTCTTCTCCAAACTAAAGAGACCCAGCTCCTCAGTCTTTCCTCATAAGGGAGATGCTCCACTCCCTTAATCATCTTAGTTGCCCTACGCTGGACTCTCTCCAGCAGCTCTCTGTCCTTCTTGAACTGAGGGGCCCAGAACTGGACACAATATTCCAGATGCGGTCTTACCAGGGCAGAGTAGAGGGGAAGGAGGACCTCTCTCGATCTACTAACCAACCCCCTTCTAATACAGCCCAGGATGCCATTGGCCTTCTTGGCCACAAGGGCACAGTGCTGGCTCATGGTCATCCTGCTGTCCACCAGGACCCCCAGGTCCCTTTCTTCTACACTGCTCTCTAACAGGTAGCTCCCCATCCTATACTGGAACCTGGGGTTGTTTCTGCCCAGATGTAGGACCCTACACTTTCCCTTGTTGTATTTCATTAAGTTATTCCCTGCCCAAATCTCTAGCCTGTCCAAGTCTCTCTGGATGGCAGCACAGCCCTCTGGCGTGTCAGCCACTCCTCCTAGCTTAGTGTCATCAGCAAACTTGCTGATAGTACACTCAATTCCCTTGTCTAAATCATTGATGAATATATTGAATAATATGGGCCCCAGTACTGACCCTTGAGGCACTCCACTGGTTACCGGCCTCCAACTGGACTCTGCCCCATTGACTATGACTCTCTGGCTTCTCTCCTTCAGCCAGTTCGCAGTCCACCTAACTATCCGATCATCCAGTCCACACTTCCTCAGTTTAGCCATGAGGATGCTGTGGGAGACCGTGTCAAATGCTTTACTGAAGTCAAGGTAGACCACATCTACCGCTCTGCCATCATCCATCCACCTCGTTATTTCCTCATAAAAGGCTATGAGGTTGGTCAAGCATGACTTCCCCTTGGAAAAGCCATGCTGACTGCCCCTAATAACCCTCTTATCCTTGATATGCCTTGAGAGGGCACCAAGGATAAGCTGTTCCATCAGTTTCCCAGGGATGGAGGTGAGGCTGACCGGTCTATAGTTACCCGGGTCCTCCTTCTTGCCCTTTTTGAAGACTGGAGTGACATTTGCTTTCCTCCAGTCCTCAGGCACCTTGCCCGTTTCCCAAGACTTGGTAAAGATGGTGGAGAGTGGTCCAGCAATGACTTCAGACAGCTCCTTCAGCACCCGCGGGTGCATCCCATCTGGACCCATGGATTTATGGATGTCCAGGTTGCTTAACTGGTCTCTGACCCAGTCCTCATCGACTAAGGCAAACTCGTCCATTGACTTGACTTCATCTTCATCTGGGGTCTCAGCGGAACAGGACTCCTCAGGACAGCCCCCGACAGAGTAGACAGACAAAGAAGGCATTCAGTAGTTCTGCCTTCTCTGTATCTTCTGTCACCAGGGCACCCACCCCATTCAGTAGTGGGCCTACATTGCCTCTGGTGTTAGTTTTATCTGCCATGTATTTGAAAAAGCTCTTCCTGTTGTCCTTGACCCCTCTTGCCAGGTTTAACTCTAAGGAGGCCTTAGCTTTCCTAGTTGCCTCTCTACATCCCCTGACAGCAGCCCTGTACTCTTCCCAAGTGGTCAGCCCCTCCTTCCATGATCTATAAACTCTCTTCTTCCACTTGAGCTTGCCAAGCAGTTCCCTGTTTAGCCACACAGGTCTCCTGGCTCCCTTCCTTGACTTCCTACGTGTCGGGATGCTCTGATCTTGAGCTTGGTAGAAGCAGTCCCTGAATGCTGACCAGCTATCCTGGGCACCTTTACCTTCAAACAGCTTTGTCCACGGGATTTCCCCTAGTAATTGTTTGAAAAGGCCAAAGTTTGCCCTGCTGAAATCCAGGGTTGCAATTCTGCTTGCTATTCTGCTTCCACCAGCCGAGATCATGAACTCCACCATCTCATGGTCGCTGCAGCCAAGGCAGCCTTCAACCTTTACTCCTTGCACCAGACCCTCCTTGTTAGTGAGGACGAGATCCAGCAGTGCACCTCTCCTAGTCGGCTCCTCCACCATTTGCATCAGAAAGTTGTCATCAATGCATTGGAGGAACCTCCTAGACTGAGGCTGGCTGGCTGAGTAGTCCTTCCAGCAAACATCCGGAAAGTTAAAATCCCCCACGACAACCAGGGCCTGTGACTGTGAGGCCACTCTCAGCTGCCCATAGAAGGCCTCATCAACTTCCTCCCCCTGATCTGGTGGCCTGTAATAGACACCCACAACAGTGTCACCCCTGCCAGCCTGTCCCTTAATCCTCTCCCACAGACTCTCAACTTGCTCCTCAACTGCACGTGGACAGTACTTGGTACATTGTAGTTGCTCTCTCACGTAAAGGGCAACTCCACCACCTCGCCTGGCTGGCCTGTCTTTCCTGAAAAGGACATAGCCACTCATGACCACATTCCAGTCATGTGAGCTGTCCCACCATGTCTCTGTAATTGCCACCAGATCATAATCTCCTGACCGAACAAAACTTTCTAACTCTTCCTGCTTATTCCCCATGCTGCGTGCATTGGTGTACAGGCATTTCAGGGAGCGAGCTGAGCACACCGATTTCACCCTATGGGTATGGGAGGCCTCCCGGTCTTTATCAATTCTGGAGTGCTGCCCCACCAATGCAAGCTCAGTAACAACCCCATCCCCCTTCAAATCTAGTTTAAAGCTCTCCAAATGAGCCCTGCTAGCTCCTGCCCCAGCATCCTTTTGCCCCTGTGAGATAAACCTTTCCCACGTGTCACTGTCCAGACCGGTGTCTTATAAAACCAGCCGTTATCAAAGAAACCAAAGCCCTGCCTGTAGCACCAGTCTTGAAGCCAATCATTTACTGACTTAATTTTTCCATTCCATCCCACATCATCACGTGAAGATGGAAGGAGAGAAGAAAAAATAACTTGAGCCCCAGAGTCCTTCACCATCCGCCCCAAGGCATTGAAATCTTCCTTCATTCCCCTCAGGCTGCGGGATGCGGCTTCCTGCCCATCCATCTGGAATATCAGCAGTGGATAGTAGTCCGTCGGGTGCACCAGGGTGGGAAGTACCCTGGTGATGTCCCTGATCCGGGCTCCGGGTAGACTACACACTTCCCTGTGGTGAGGGTCAGCTCTGCATATCGGGCCCTCTGTCCCTCTCAGAAGGGAATTGCCTACTACAATTACCCTTCATTCTTTTTTATCAGAGGCAGTCTTGAGGCGTGGAGTCAACTGCCTCTTCCTATATGACCTTCAATACAGGGGTACCTGAGTATGACTCCATAACTGATTTGTAGGTTACTCTAGATTAGTTAGCTGTCCTTCTGGCTTTAATGTACTTGGGAAGATGTGGGCAGGAAGATCCAGTAGGCTGTGGAGTAGATGCCCCAGGACCTGATGAAAAGTCCCTTTTTTGAGCCATTCTTACTAAATGAATAAAGAGGTCTAACTGTATTATGATTCCATCTGTATAGTGGTATTGGTGTCGACTGTTAATCACAGAAGTCACTTTGCCAGTGCTGTAGTGCCTGGGAGAATGGTTTGTTAATGTTAATGTTCAGTAGTACCTTGGTCACATTTATGTGTTTTGGTGTGGTATTTTTCTTGTTGTTTTATGCTGGTCTTAAGACAGGAGGTTCATCACATGCGGAAGGAACTATTAAGGGAACAGACTCGCTGCAAAGTTTTGGAAGAAGAACTGGAGAATCCCTTGAATGTTCACAGATGGAGAAAATTAGAGGTGATGTCTCAGCATTTCAAGTTCTCAAAGCCCATATTACCAAATCAGTGACACAGCACAAAGCCTATTTAGTTTACTGTTATGCAAATTACGTGGAGGGGCAGGCAGACTGAAATTTCCATAGTGCCAGTGGAATGGTTAACTACTGAATGGTTTCCTTGCACAATGCAATCAGTGTTATTTTTGTGTCACTTTTTCAATGAAAAATTGCAGAGGGATTTGTGAAGAGCCAGTCAAATGCTAAAGGGAATAAAGCATGCATAAGGTGAATTTAGAAGGAGGTGAGTCCTTAATATGGATGATGAGAAAGAAGATGATTTGGGAAAGATACAATCCTACCCTCACCAGTTAGAGAGATGTATATGGGAAGAAAGCCAGAATTAGAAAAGGTCATGGAACAGTTAGACTGGGGAATGGATAGACACGGACAGAAGGTAAATTGCATCTGTGAGAAAAGGAAGAGGCCTCCACATAAACAGTGTTGGGCTCCCAAAGATAACGATTCCAGGTAATGTGAGTTCAACTATTATGTAAACAGCAAATCTGAATTTTCACATTCTTGGAACCTGCAAAACAAAGGGGGAAACTAAAAATCTGTCAAGCACAGACCAAATATATGAACATCAGTTGGCATCGCTGGATATTTTTGAAGTAAGTCAGAGCCAGGTGAGATTTCTCTGTTGCATGGATCTCTGATCTGATGCCAGCCTAGGTTGCTTGGCTGCTCTAATATGAGTGGTAACATGCTAGTCCCTACAGAAACAGAGCTGAATATTTTGGCTGTGCTTACTAGCATGCTAGTTAATTTCTGATCTTTCCATGCTGAGCTTAAAGCTGAACGGAGTGTTTAGCTTTTCTTGTGGAAGGGAGATAAAATGCACGATGCTGAACTAGGTTAAAGACATCTAGGTACAATCTCCAGCAGCACCTTGTAACAAAGGAAAATCAAGACAGTCAAAACATCCAGAGTTGGGAAAATGAATGTACAAATGGACTGATAATGGGAAATGATATCTTTCCATTCTGGGTCACTGGTTTGTATTTGGAACGCAGAAAGGCCAGCAGATGGCTAGATCCATATGAAATAATCCTGATGGGTTTTGGTTCAATTCCTAATGAACAAACAACCTCATATCACTACACTTATCACAAATTGGCACCATGTTTGGGCAGTGCCATAAAAAAACGAAGGACTGAGTGGGTCATGGGGACTGAACTACTTTTTAGCCTGGTTTCTCAGGAAATTATGTTGTGTTGTGAGTGCTGCATACATATCTGTGTTAGTGTCCCAGTTAGACTTGAATAGATTAGTCAATTTAGATAAAATCAGACAAAAGATTAAGAGCCATGAGATACCAAGTTCCTTATAAGCTGAAGCAAATATGCACAGAGTGAGACTTTATTGGAGTCTTTACTGCAGCCAGCATGAGTTTAATCCTTATGAGCCACCAGAGACACCACTTGAGAGAGGAGAAAACACGTGGGAGAGAGGTGGTGTGAATCCCTGAGTGGTGAGAAGCTTCAGTCAGTTTGCTCCTCATTAAAGGATCCAACAAGATACAAAGTGGTAGGAAAGTAAGCTTTGCTGGTTGCTCCTCACAGAATTATTTGTTTCCTCCAGATGCAATCTGTGACAAAAGAATGAAAAGGGAAGAAGGAGAGATATCTACTAGCTCCTGGTCTTAACTTCTCAACCTGTTTCAAGACTATATTGTAGTTACACTTTCTTTTGTTCAAAAGAAAAATCTTCCTCTCCTTAAAACTCAGTTGACACTGTTTGAAGTTCTTGAAACAGTGGGAAGTACTTGCACTGCTCCTCGTATGTCAGTGGGCAGTTTCAGTTTCTACTAAAAGTGATGTACTAATCTCCTTTTCTTTCCCTGCCACATGGTTCTACCAATCTTTGCTGGTTTGGGGGTTAGATCTGAAGGGGGGCTCCTATTTATACTAGTTGTTTTGAGGAGGACTGATGAGGGTAAAAGTATTAAGCATGAACACACTCCAACATGCTCCTTCAAGAGGCAGAGATTCCAGTTTCAGGACTGCTTGTATAAATGCCATCTAAAAAAAAAAACCCAACAGCCCACCCCCTTCCTCTCCCCCGTTTTATGTTTGTCACTTTTGGACAGTTAGATATGGTTTTCATTTGCAAGCAAGAAACACTAACTTGTAATCTATAATTTTTGAGACTGCTTTGCTCTTGTCTAGGCCAGTGACCCAAGTACCTATGAGCTGATTCAGAAAATACAGAGACTACAGAAGCAACTTATCAGCAAGACAGGTGAAGTGATAGAGAAAGAATTGCTCCTTCAGGTACTGTGGCATCATTATTTTGTTGTATCTGATTAACATATTTGACTTACCCTGCATTCTCTGTCTCCTCAGATGTGCTTCCTGGATGTTATTTGGATGCATGACTTTGAATTTCTTTTGCATGCCCCTTAGATAACTTTAGATGGCAGCACTGACTCACTGAAAGAGAACAAATGGCATCTGATTAGTTGATTTTTATGTCCTGGCTACCGATACCTGGACAACTCTGGAAAACAAAATTAAAGATTTGCTTTAGTTTATTCATTTCATAGATTAGTCTTCAAGCCAGTGTTAGACTTTTGGAAAGGCTCTTTTGTCCTTTTAAACATGCCTGTTATGACCAGGACATGAAGGAAAATCCTTTTTTGATTCCATTCGTGATTAGCTTAGCTTTTGACAGGAGGAATCCTACAGAGTTTGTGTGATTTAGATATGTTGCTGTCTGGGCCATGTTTGGCTTCAAGGTCTTTGTGCTAAACTTTGCCCAAAAGTAATTTTTGTGGTAGCTTATTTTTTTTTAACTGTATCCGATGTCCCTTAACTCGAGTGATACCAACAAGATTTATGTTGTAGAATCAAGGAGAGACTATATTCCTTTAACAAAAAAGGACTGTCTTTGGGCTTCAACCATAGGTGTAAAACTGGGAAATCTGTCTCTTTCTCTCTGGTGATTGTAAGGATAGCTACAATTTGCCGGTTCTAGGTATGATTTTTAACATCTTGGTCTTAAATACCCTAATAGTCTTGATACCTATGTTGGGTATCACTTGATGGAGAGTAGAATGTGACTTGTAGCTCCATCTATCTTGAGAAGAAACTCAGCAGATGTTAACAAGGTAGGGTTTGTCTCTCTTTATTGTTTCATAGGAAAAAATAGATCTGCATTTCATTTGAAGGTAATGTAGGTATGGTGTACTACACCTTTGCTTGGAAAAATGTAATCTTTGTTACATACCACCAAAATGCTATCAGTGAAATAGTTTGTTAGCTTAAACAAAATGTAGCAAAAATAGCTTCAAATTTGCTGTGCTTTACCCATGCACAAAGCCAATTCTGTTGGATTTTGCCATAGACTCTATTGTGTCCTGCACCTGGGGAGGAAGAATGCTAGGCACCAGTATAGGTTAGGGGCAGACCTGCTGGGAAGTAGCTCAGAGGAGAAGGATCTGGGGGTCGTGGTAGACAGTAAATTATCCATGGCCCAGCAATGTGCCCTTGATGCCAAAAAGGCCAATGGAATCCTGGGCTGCATAGGGAAGAGTGTGGCCAGTAGGTCGAGGGAGGTCATTCTCCCCCTCTACTCTGCACTGGTGAGGCCACAACTGGAATACTGTGTCCAGTTTTGGGCTCCCCAGTTCAAGAGGGACAGGGAACTGCTGGAGCGAGTCCAGCGAAGGGCAACTAAGCTGATTAAGGGCTTGGAGCATCTCCCTTATGAGGAAAGGCTGAGAGAGCTGGGACTCTTTAGCCTGGAGAAGAGAAGGCTGAGGGGAGACCTTATTATGGCGTGCAAGTATCTAAAGGGTGGGTTGAAGGAGGATGGAGCCAGGCTCTTTTCAATGGTTCCCAGTGACAGGATGAGGGGTAATGGGCACAAGTTAGAACACAGGAAGTTCCGTTCAAATACACGGAAAAACTTCTTTACAGTGAGGGTGACAGAGCAGTGGCACAGGCTGCCCAGGGAGGTTGTGGAGTCCCCTTCTCTGGAGATTTTCAAGACCCGCCTGGATGCAGTCCTGAGTAATGTGCTCTGGGCAATCCTGCTTTAGCAGGGGAGTTGGACTAGATGATCTCTAGAGGTCCCTTCCAACTCTGAAAATTCTGTGATTCTGTGATTCTGTGTATCTTACCTCATCTTTAGTGTGCTCCCATTTAGCTATTATCATTATTTAGAACTGAAGAACTGAGATATAGAGGTACTAAGTTGTCTATCTTTGAGCCTACATTACTATACTAGCTATTGGCACAATCTTTCTGTCTATGCAGCAGTCTTTCTGTGGCAACTCTAATTTTTTAAAATTATTTTCCTAGATTTAAGTCAGCGTTCAGCTATATGAAACTTATTTATATATAGAATCGTTAATTCAGGCACCAATTTCCTGTGCAACAGTGCTGAAATGAAGGTTTTCCTCAGGAGACTGATGGTAAAGAAAAGGCCAAAAATACCACACTCCACATTCTATTTGGGGCTTCACCATCAACATTTCTGAGCTCTTCTCTGGTTTGCCACAGTGTTTTTGAGTCCTCCACCATGACCGAAATGGGGCTCTTTATTCATAGCAGGGTGTAGGTTAGGGATGGAGGACGTCCCCCAGCTTGTTTCCTCAAAGGGCTGTATGTCCTACTGTATGTCATTGGTGTAGGGCTTGCAACCTAAGAGTACTAGCTGAGCTTCTGCTGAGTGTCTGGATAACCTTGTACAAGTCATTTCATTATTCTTTGGACTGGTTTTCCTATATACATGTAATATGGTATGATGATGATACCTGTTTTGTGAAGTGCTCTGATACTCACTAAAGCAAAACGCTCACTAATAACTTACAAAACTGATGCTATCATGTTCCATACTCCTCTGGCGAAGGAGGGAGCCTGAGGAACAACTCCAGCAGAAGGAAATGAACGGAGAGCAGTAATGCTACCTTTCCGCTGGGAGCTGAGCTGTATGCAGTGGGAGGGTTGCTTTACCAGGCCCCCTTCTCGGTAGTGTGTCCTTATTAAATAGAGAGGATGGGCTTGATCCTGACTGAAATTTACCGTTATGAGAAACTGCAGCAATTTAGCTCCCATTTCTGGAAATTTTGATTTTTGTCCCCTCGATATAATTTGTCTTGCTTAGTGAGTTTGCTGTCTGGTCAATATAACAGCCAGTGTATAAGGCTCTGCTCCCCTATAAGGTCTGATCATTCCTTTTTCTTTTTTTTTTTTCCTTTCGTAAAATCCTGGTGAATTCCGTCATGCTTAAAGGCATTCAACATTTTTTTTTTTATGGGTTTCTCCTGGAAGTCAGCTCAGTTCAGTTCAGTCAGTCTCTGCTCATTTGCAGATCGGGGGAATTGCTGATGACTTGGCCTGTGCCTAGTTGGCATAAAATCCCCCGTCTTCAGTGTCAGAGACTGCGGGAGCTGAGGGATCCAAACTTACTCGTTTTCCCCATGTTGTGTTTGCTTGCATGTCACACCTCCTCACCCCCAGTCATTGTCACAGTATCACAGTATCACAGTATCACAGTATGCTAGGGATTGGAAGGGACCTCAAAAGATCATCTAGTCCAATCCCCCTGTCAGAGCAGGAACACCTAGACGAGGTTGCACAGGAAGGTGTCCAGGCGAGTTTTGAATGTCTCCAGAGAAGGAGACTCCACAACCTCCCTTGCCCTGTGACAAGGGCACAGCCATTGTGTGTATCTGCTTTAAAACTATCTTAATCACTTGCTTGCCGTACATAACCATTTTTATGTGTGTGTGGCCATCATGCTGGCAGATAGGATATTTGTTGAAGGTGAAGCTTGCGAGTGTCTGTGCCTATGATTTCTGTGTATGCATATTATGTAACGTAAATACCCTCACATCAAAACATAGTAATACAATGGAGTGCAAAAAACTATATGGATTGAATATTGAGTGTTAAGCATGCCTTCGGAATTTAGAAATAACCCATGTCTGGAAATGGCTGAGCCCTGTGTCAGCAACCTGCAGTTTGATTTGTAGAGTATTCACCTTGCTGCATCCTCGTGCAGCACCACAATGTTTGTATAAGGAAAAAATAATTCCATTTGTATGAACTCTAGTTCTGTCCTGATCATTACTTTTTTTTTTTTTTTTTTTTTGCAAATGGTATTTTAAATAAAAGCTGGTTTATGCAGGGAACAATGTTTCGGGATGAGCTGGATATATAAATTTTTGCTAAGTAAGGACAACAGTGTATAGATTCATGTAGAAAAGCATCTGCTTACTTTACCTGCTCCTGATGTGTATTTGATCACATCCTTTTTATTAGCTTTTTCAATATTTCTCACCTGTTAGTTCTTTAAAAATGATGCAGCTGTAAAAGCACGCTACAATCCATGCTATGTGATTATTAGAATGATTCGCTACATTTCAGTCAGAAAATCTTGATTGCTGACAGTACAGGAAGAACCCAGCTTGACTCTAAAATCCCATATGAAAATATCTTTCTTAACTTGCCAGCAGGGCACATTTTTTGTATTGTACATTTACCGAGAGGTATTGAATATGCAAGATGATGAATGTTGTTTTTTTTAGAATGACTTTTCAGAGTTAAGCACTTTAATAAAGATGTAAAAAGATGTCCTGTGTTATAGAAATTATTAAACTCTTCTTGTTTCTGATTTATCTGTTCCCTGTAGCCACAGCATCTTGGATTATAACCTATCAGTTCTCATACACCAAATAAGTATGGATATCCTGAGACTTTGAAGAGTATCTGCAAACTCCTTAACTCAGGCATTCTCACAGTTGTAAGCTGCTGTACTGATGAAAAATGCTGTCTTAAAAATCAGATCCAAACCCAAGGTCTTGAATACTTATGGTCAATAAAAATCCAGTGGCATTTTTGCCAAACATAGGAAATGTTACTTCAGGGTTAGCCAACTTCCATGTTTGAGACATTACCTTCCCTCTGAATTTGTGCACTTGAAAGATGCAGCATTTTTTATTTCTTTTCTGAACCATTGAGTAATACTGCAAGGCTTTGTGGAGAAATACGTTGCGTATTAACCAAGGGATTTCAATGATGAGTGAAGGTCTTTGTGAACACACATGGTATGAGCAAAATGCGTTGTATAGCCATAGGTAAAATTATTAATAAACAGAAGTGCTCCGCTGAACAAATCCCCACTGCAAAAAAAATACTTACTCACTTTGTATGTGGGGCAAATCCCTCATGTGACCAAAGCTCTACTGCTCTACTGTGTACTGAACAGTGATGTGGTAAGCTTGCAAGGTAATGCATTATCTTGTTAGGATTATGATTAGTGTGGTTTTAGGAATTTATACCATTAAAAGTGAATTATGCACTGCTTTATTTGTTTCAAATTTAGTTCTTTCTCTTCAGAGTGAACTCCTCTGATTTGATTTTATGTCTGACTGAGTGGAATTTTATTCAGCTGCATGTCTTGGAATGTATAACAGTGGGAAGATTCACATTGTATGTCAGTTATCTGCATTGTCAGTCATCTCAGAAGATTGTTTATAAATGTAAAAGAGAGATGTGCAACCAAGATTATTTGTGGAGGGAGACAAAGGCAAATGTGTCTCATTTAAGCCTTGCATGTAGTAGTGGAAGTATTGTTCTTCTGTACATATATATTTTTAATCAGTATTGTTTTAAGTTGTCAACAATCAAAGACCAGGATTGGGCAGTCAGAATGTGATGCTTCCAGGCTGTTAGCATCTTGAGCTCATAGTTTCAAAGAGTGCAAGGGCAAAAGGCATGATTAGCTCATATATCTGACTCAGAGATTACAGCCAGATAACACCCACATGTCCTTGAATTGAGCCAAGTTCTGAGCTAAGTTTCAGTCCCCCAAAAGAACTGATGGTCCCACTGACAGAGAGTAGGAGGAGCAGAGCGAATGCTGTTGTCTCCAGAATAAATCAGGAGAGTTTCATTTCAGGTATTGTAAGATACAGGGAGGAGAAGGTGAAAAGGACTTTGTCTGTGACCTTGGGCAGGTTACTTAGCTTTTGCATGCCTTGCATCGAGTAAAAAGGGAATAAAATAATTTCCACTCTTATAGTGGTATGTGAACGAATATATTAGACATGACTGAATTCAGTTGTAACAATAGCTAGCTAAACACTCAAAATAGGCAGATGTTTTATTTCATTTGTGCTAACTTGGTAGTAGAGCTGCTCTATCGAATTTGAGGTTCTTGTTGCTATAGTGTCTGAACATATACATAACCATCTTTATTTCTCAGAGCTGGTACTATGGTTTCATAAAGAAATCTGCTTTAGAACAGTGTGTTACCACGTGAGCTTATGCAGGCTGGCAGCTACTGAAATCAAACTTTTCTCCCAGCTAATGGAGGAGCTTTGGGATTTGCTTCCATGTATTTGTTAGACAAAATTTTTCTGCCCATTTATTAACTAAAATACAGGATTTTTTTTCAATGTTGTATCATTTTTTCAGCTCCGTGTATGAGAACCTAGTCCTCTTGAAAATCGTTTATTTTCCTAGCTTGGCAGTTTCATGAAGTGTGCTTCTGCTGGGTTCTTCATTGCTCTCACAGTGCTCACGTAGCTTCCGTTATTCAGCAGGTAATGCAGAAATGTGTGCTCTGATGCTGAGTAAGAGATTTTCTCATTGGACAGCCTGCTAGGGAAAATAGGAGAATGCAGTACTTTTACCTGCCCTTACTTTGGTATTTTTAAGTCCCAGTTCAGTTTTATTTTAGGTATTATCTGTACATCTTCAAAATGGCTGAGATTTACTTTACCCTCTCAAATTTGGCATTTATATTTTTTCAGTGCCAAGTATAGATTCTACTTGGATTTGAGAGTATAACCTACTTATATGTTACATGCAGGCTAGATAGTCTGAGTTGGGGATTTTTTTTGGCAGAATTGTCTATTTTCATAAAAATAACTGCAATTCACTTCAGGAAACTAATGACTGTAGAATCCCTAAGAGTCTCTTTTGACCTGCCCATTATTGTTTCTCTGTCATCTTGCCTTTAGAGAGATTTTAGCAGAGGTAGTTTGGAAGAGTGCTTTGTGAGCGTTGAAACTTACAGGTGAACTGCAAAATCCACTGCCAAAATACAATCCTTTCTTTACTGCTCCTTTATCATTTATATATAAAGTTAGCCTTTTGAAGGGATTTTTCTATCCAAAATTGAAAAGGGAAATGTTCTTTTTGGCTTTTTATACTTTACTAGGACTTGTCTCTTTTCTGTCTCTATTTCCTGGAGGATTTGACTTCCTCTGGAAGCACTGGATTAATGCCTATCTTGTGGCTGAAGCTAGCGTTTCTCTCAGCCCTCAATTAAAGGGGTGAGTATATTGAGCTTTAGGCCTTTTCTATGCTTAAAAGTACCATTCCTACTGGCAAAATGTTGCTTTTCTGATTTAGCTTATACCAGCTCTTGAATGGCAAAAGACTTTCTTGCTAGTATAATTGCATCTAATCACATAGCCAGTAGCTGGCATAGCCATGTCAGCACAAAGACATTGCACCACTAACTGATAAAGCTAAGCTGGCAAAACTTCTACCCATTTATCAAGTGGTCCCTGACATGGAAAAAAAAAAAAAGGCAGAAAAATGCATTTCTGTCCTTATAAAAACCTAAGCATTGATATGTATCTTAAGGAAGAGTAGAGAGAGAAAGCAGTACCTGGTGGAGTGTGGGTTTTGAGTGTATGACTCTAGTTCTAAGTTGGTGGCCAGAATTTAAAGGGATTTATATTGGAATATAGAAATGAGAAATACAGTAAAGACTCAGGCCCAACATTTAATTTTTGGCTTTCAACTGGGTATGAATCATTAAAAAAGCAAAACAGTTTACTTCCCCAGTGCCGTGCAGAAAGAGGCACTGGTGTGTCAAAGGCACACTGTAAGAACTGCCTTGATTTAGAATTGGACTCTGAAGAGAATCTCTGTTCTTTTGTCAAATGAAAAAATAATGTATTCCCATGAACTCTGGCTGTAACCGCATTCTAACTAGTGATGAACAAAATATCTAATTATTGGCACAATATTTTGATGCACAACAGTCTACTGAGTTAGTCCCATCAAATTAATTTCAGTCCATTGCCTTGAATCTGTTTTGAACTGGAGTCTCCAGTGCAGTATGAAGTGACATATGGAGGTGCTTAATGCATCGAGTCATCCTTCAGGACTATTTTTTCAGGGTCTTTTCTTCTTCTGCCATGCTTTTATTTTCCTTTTGTTGTGCTTGAAATGTTCATTGCTGAGCGAGGGCTTTGGCTGGGGATTTTGACTTTGACTCCAAGTGGAAATTTTTGGGTTTTAGTATTGGTGTTAAGTTGAAGGATTGGTGTCTTTTAGTGATTCTATGCCTGGCAATGATGACTCTTTCATACAATTAGAATTTCTTTAGTGCCTTTTGTTCTGCCACTGATGTTATTTTTCCAAGTAAATTAATTATTAAAAAAAAAAAAAAAACCAACAAACCCTGATTGTGTATTCAGTAGGGTTCTGTATAAAACACTTATGCTGAGCAAATTGTAGGATCATTGTGTTAATTCTTGGTGCAACTTACCTGGTCTCATATGCAATCCTGTGATGATGTAATAAGTGATCACATCCCATAGACAGGAAGGGTAATAGTCAGCTGCGTGAAGGTCTATTGAGGGTCTACATATCTACCTGAAAGTTTTGTGTAAGCCTTAAGAATTCAATAGGGATTTGAGGGATGTTCAGTTCTTGCCCTAGCTCTCCTCAGAAAGGAGTTGATTTCTATTTCTGCATATTTTGAATATGCTTCTTGGCGCATTAGTTTATTTTAGCCCTTCTAATCTCAGTCCATCTAGAATTAGAAGATGTTCTATGCTATAGAAACTTACAGCATGATAAACTGCTCTTAAAAACACACTGACATTTACATTCTTTCCCTCCTCCCACATATGTTGCAATTCAAATGGAAGAGAATAAAGTCTTCCCAGGAAAATAGCCTTTTGGTTGTTTTTTTTTTTTTTTTTTTAGGGTATGTTTGTTTAAACAGGTTTTTGAAAAAACAGGTAGGAAAGGTGCTGATCACTTTAATGTCATCAGGTGAAGATAATCAACTTCTCTTTGGAGTAAGAAACTAATTTTCCAATAAAAATAGTACAAATATTTCTGGCACTGGCAAATGAGAAACAGAGCAGATTACTTATTGATCAAACAAAACATTTTTTGTGGTGAATTTTCTTAGTAGAAAAGTTTAATTTTTACTGAATCTTTGTGGAACTACATTGCCCTCATAAACAAAACAGATTTCCCATGATAACTGGTTTCAGACAGAAGCAAGTTGCAACTTTATTTAAGAAACTAGAAGAAGACAGATCAAAATAACTTCTGGGGGTTCTGCACCATTTTTAGCTGATCTAATGGTGTTTTAGTCAGAAATATTCAGATGCCATTTACAAGGATGAAGAAGTTGCAGGTGAAGTAAAAATCTCTTAAGGTTTATGGGTGGCAAATGTACATGAATGCATAATCTGTTTTTAAAGTTTTTTAGAAGAATTTATATGTATAATTGAGTTTGAGCTTGAAAGAGAACTCTAGTGGTTCATCAGATGTCATCCTTCCACATCATGCAAGATTGATTTAATTATGCAAGTACTAACCATCCTTGATAGTTGTATGTCAAGTATAGATTTGTCTCCTGTGTTCTAATACATGTACTCCCAGACCATGAATTTTAGCATGCATGAGAGAAATCGTTGGCTTGAAGTATACTGTGGTTTATGGTTGTGACTTATCTCCCACGCTTTTAAGTCTAGCCCTGGTGTTTCTGAAATGCAAGGAGCAGATGTATTGGTTTACTCAGCGTGGTAGTCCTGGAAACTTCAGAGACCGAGTTTCACTTCTGTGTATCTTCCAGGGGTTTTAGTGAATTTTGGCAATTCATGTAGCAATTCTTTGTGTCCAGATCCTTTTGTAGAATGAGAAGAGAATCACGTCCCTGGCTGGAAGCACTACTTTGGCATAAGTACGTTAAAGATTTAACAGTGTTCAGAGACTGAAAGGAGGCAATATATGTACCCAAGGTACATCATTGTTATTTGTAATCTCCATCAGAAAAGCAGAAACAGTGATCACCAAAGTATTTTATTCAAATGTCTTGCATCTGATTTGAACCCAGAAATCCTGAGCATGGATACCTTGTGTCATAAAACTTAAAATATTTTGTATAATGACCCATTCCTAAAGTTTTTAGACAAAATCGTCATTAGCTTCAACCATAGTTTGTGAGAATAAAGCTTGAGTAAAAAGTTCAGAAGTTTTTTTAGTAAATAACAAATGACTGAAAACAAACTTGTTTACTCCTCATTCCTGTATTCAGCATGTATCTGGGAAGGAAATAAATCTGCTGCGCACCCCAGGGTAAAGTATATTAATCAACCAGTTATCTTGTTAAAGGAAAGTAAATGATTCGCTGTGCTGACTGAATACATTGCAATGCAGAAACTTTGCAGTCCTGTTAGCAATCCAATACTGACTGTTGGCCATTAAGAAGCTGCTAGAGAAGTTAAAATACTGGAGGAACACAACAGCAGTGTAGCAATACATTCTCGAGCCCATATTATATAGCGTGGCCCAGAGCCAGCTGCAAATCTTTATTATTCAGGTGTACCCTTTGGCAGGTGTTCTTCCATTAAGGCAAAGGTATGCTGCTCCTCCCTCAGCAAGCAAGGTATGGGCAATCTACAGCATCCCATTCAGTGATGGATTATTATTTTCTATGATAGTTATAACAACAACAACAAACTCCAACAAAAAAAAAGGCATTGCACAGGGACAGACTAGATTTTATCTGTTTCACATCACTTATTTTCATTCTTAGAGGAGTGTGAAGGGTGCTGTTGTTGAGGAAACACATGCAGTAAGATGCAGCAGCGCTAAGGCTGTTTCAGGGCTGTTACGGGCAGGCAGTTAGAGTCACTGTGTTGGTGGTTTTTTTTTCAAAGGTAGCTTAAAATTGGACAGATGAGGACACAAACAGGTGTAGAAAGAACCCCGTTCCTCCATTCTTCACTCTGAGACTGCCAGACACAAGCTGCTGAGTACACGGGAGCCATGAATTCCGCGTAGGGAGACTCTCTGCCAAGTAGGGTGCATCAGTCAGCCAGCTGCTCCACATCCTCTAGGCTCAGAGCTCAAGTCTTCCCATGCCTGTCTTAGTAGATATAGCTGTAATCTTAAACAGGGGATGGCACACTTGGGCACAGCAGTTGCCTTTACATGAACATTAGGATTCGCTCTCTTTCCCCTTCCTTTAGTCCTCTTTCTGTTTCTTTGAATTTTAAGAAGCAGGAAGGGGGAGCTGAAACAGAACTCCCCGAGGGACAGCGGAGGGTCAGCTCTAATTACAGCAAATCTGAAGGAAGCCATATATTAAAACATTCATGATTTCAGAATTGCCGTGTGTGTTTCTTAGATGTACTATTATTTCTTAATAGGTTCCAAAGTGTAACAGGAGACCATTCTTTCTTCCCTGAGGTACTTGGCATATGCAGGGAAACTCCACTGTCTTGTCACAAAGATGTATGTAGGCTTTACTGCCTTGATAGACAAGTATTTGTAGGTTTAAGTGGTGGCTTGACTTTGAGACAGCTATTCAGAGGTGGCAATCCAGAACACCGAAGGACTTGAAGCTAAGTGCTCTCATCTTTCAGGGAAATCTAAGGATCTAAGTCAAGCAGGTGATTAAAGAGATGTGGGTGCCTAACTTACAGATAGGCATTTCTAGAAGCAGCTCTGCAGTTTCTCTGACCCTTCGAGGTCATCTGTCAGATCAGTCAGAAGTAAGAGCAGAAGCTGGGTCTGTCTGCTGGGAATCCCCATCCCAAGCCTCCACCTGCAGGAACAGCTAATCCTTAAGAGCAGAGCTGTGATAATTCTTCTTTGATTCATCTGATAATTTAAAAATCTAAATGGCTATTGAATAGATAAAATACATGCTGTTACACTGACATTAAAATACAGAGGTTTTAAGTAAAATTTTCTACATTTGAAGAAGATAATATTATTTTTTTTTGAGTTGAAACCCTGTATGTAGTAATTATTAGCCAGTAAAAGGTTTCCTGCTGTTTGCCTTGTTGAGTTATTCACTTAGAATTTTTAGATTCCTTGGTGATAAGATTTGTATCAACCTCTGAATCTCCTCCAGGACACTTTAAGACAAGCTGCTACTAGAATGTGAAACAAAGGTTTGTTTAGAGCTCTCTTCAGCTCAACTGTCAAGCTGCAGGCACTGTGGAAATAGCTGGAATATTTACATCATTCCATGCCATGTCAGAGGTAATTCTCACCTTCAAGGAACAGCTCACTTTTCTTTTGTGTGTATATATGTGCATGTGTGTTCCTGTTCACACATATAGAAGAACAGGGGATAATTAATGGATCATCTTCTGCAATGTAAAGTATAAACAGCGTGATTAAATAGCTACTCTGATTAATGATTTTATAAATGCTTGTGTCATGTCAATAGTAAAAATGGAAGTGCAGCTGTTATTTCAGCAAGAGGCATCTGTGCCAGTTTCTTCTGATAGGTTGTTATCCTTGCATCTCAGAGTTCAGAAGTTGAAAGGGGAGGAGGATAGGTAACCTATTTGTTTTTCCATTGGAAAAAAAAACCAGTTTTCCCACGTACTTCCTAAGAAAGATACAACAGTACCAGTACCTAGCAATAATGATAAAAATAATAAGAAGTTGTAATTGCACTTTATCTGGAATTGTTTGTACTTTGTTGTTCCTGGAAGATGGTAATAATGCAGCATTCATCTCTTACTGTTAGAAAAAAGAGTCAAGGGTGAAGACCTTAGAAGATGCTCCAAGGCGTTATTTTCCTCTCTCATTAAGCTGTTTTGAAAATGCCAGTCAATTTAGTGCAGTCTGCTCTGTGCCAAAGGAAACAGAGTTGCTCTTGAGAAGCACTATTATCAACTGGAGGGCTAAGTCATAAGACAGGTTTAATTTAACTCCATCTAGAGAGGTGCAAATTTCACCAAAGACAGGGATATGATCCCAGCCTTTCCTTCAAATTGGTGGCAGCATTTAACAAGGAAACCCCAAGTGTATCATGCAGTATTACAGTTGCCACACTGTGAAACGACTTCAGTGTCCTGTTTCAAACCTGAATTAATTTACCCAACAAAAGAACTCACATTGGACAGTTAAAGGAGGGTCTGGATGATGATGAAAATACAAGCTGTTCTAGGGTACTGTGTGCTTGCAAAGGTGGATGGATGTGGAATAGACAAGAAAGAGCAGGAGCTTTTGAAAAGTGTTTATTAAGAAAGTTTATACTGCACATTTCTCACAGTGCTGGAGGCAACTTTCTTCTATTGTTATAAATTCGTGAAGGTTACTGTATGCTAATTTTTTCTACACCTCATAAAACTTTTAATCATAGATGTCCTGAGCCAACAGCTACTCTATTAGGTATACACAAACACACAAATAAGTGTGCAGCTTACACAGGTAAAACGACTATGACTAGATGTGTATGTCTATGTATGTATTTAATTCAGATTTCAGAGTCCTGTTTAACACTTCTGAAAAGGGATCTCAACCCTTTAAGGATGATCTACTGCTGCATGGCGTCATAAACAAAATGGCGCTGGAGTTCAGCATAGCGCTGACATTTTGGTTATAATGCCAATAAACAAGAAACCCCCTGGGGCACATTGGCTGACTTGTTTTCCTCACCAAAGCCATGAGGAACTGTAGCGTGCTTACAGAGTTACTGTGTCGCTTTCTTCACCTTACTAATTAAAATAAGGATTTTTAGCTAGGTTAAATGTTTTGGGGTTTGCCACCATACACTACGCTACATGTACCACACTACATTACACACTTTTGCTCTACATCTTTAGCTTGTTGGTTTTTTTTTTCTTTAGCTTAATTGCTGGAGATTGGAGCTAACATAAATGAAACTTACTCTGAGTCAAAGGGTTTGGGATTTTTTGTGTGTACGTTTTTTTAATAATTTGTGTGATAGAAAGCTTTTGGTGCAAAATAGGATTTTTGCAGGTCTGATGGAGAAGGCTGTTGGTGAGCTGCTATGCCAGGTAAATTTGTTGAATTATCTACTTGGAAAGACAAGCTGATAAAAACGAGGAAGCTGGGACTTCATGGCCTATTTCTGTTGTGAATACATCTTCATTAAATGTACGGTCATCCATCGTCTGTGGCTCAGAATGATACCCTGGGCTAACTAACAAGATGGGTCATTTCAGGAGTTTCCTAGTGACGTGTTGAGGGAGAAGATGATATAAAACGGACTCTCATCTTTAGAGCTAGTACCAGGTGCATTGGCCTATCCCAGCATTGCTGAGTGCCTCCCACTCCTTGTCAAAGCAGTGAAATGCCTTGGTGTCATCTTGGGAATATGTCTGATGGAGATGATGGCCCCTCTGGCAGGGAACAACGAGCAAATTGGGCTGTGCTGGTCAGCAGCAATAGCTTCTTTTGAAGTAGGAGTGTGCTGGCAAAAGTGATTCTTTTTGCTGTAGACTGAGCCAACTTGTGACCACCAAGTCCTGAGGAATCAATTGAAGTTTCCCAAACATCTGCCAGTCCTCTGCAGAAGAAAATTATTTTTTCTCAATTCGTTGTAGAGCAGGCAGGCCAGGAGAGCACTAGATTCTGGCTGAGACAGCAGCTAGTTAAATTTAGGGGAAAGCAACAGTTCCCCCACCCTCTGAATTAATAGGCGAGAGACTTAGGGATGCAGAAATGTACTGTCGTGGCCGAGCCTAAAGGCAGACCTATGAGGTCCTTGGATCTTCCCTGGAAAACAAATCAAAGACAGGAAGGGCTGTTCTAAAAATAATGTGGAGTTTTATTTGCATAATTTTTACAGCAGGTATTCACAGAGGTGCGAAATTCTCTTTAGAATGCCTGAAATTTGACTGTAACCCTCAATCTGAGTCTCCCAGTGTGCCCTACATATGCAAAATGAATGTGCCGTCATCTCTCCACCATCGGCATGGCTTAGTTCATGCCATAAACCAATGAAGCTGGTTGACATTATGGGCTCAGTCCTACAGTCAAACACCTGCTAAATTCCATGGGAAGGATCACATAAAAAGCCTTGGTTCTAGCCTGGACCTGATCTGAAGATGTGTACAATATTCTCACTGATGAAGGCTTAACAGCATGGAGTTACAGAGAGATCTCATGGATCTTCCTTTACCACCTCAAGAAGAAGAGTAGTGCCTTGCAGCATGTTTGTGACTTTAAGTTCTTTTCACCTCAAGAATGCGTAACTCCGGCAAGATGCATGTTGTGATTGCAGACTGGCATGAGGACGGAGGGGAGTGTGAGGGGAGGCAGTTTGGGACAAGCCGAAGAAACCCATCTTACACATGCTATAAAGGATTGACTTATTGCTGCCCAATGGGTGTAGGATTTCAGGTAGCTTTTTCTCCAACATCATCTGTGCAGTCACCAACAGAAATAAATGGAGTTTACTGACTTCTGCTTTGGACAAAATGGTGTTAAATGACTTCCAATAAGCACCAAAGAGGTCAGCTTACCTTCTTATTTTTGAATTACTGCTACACCAGCTGATTATCATTGCTGACTTATGATTTTCTTGCCTGTGTCAGGATACCTTCTCTCCCTCTGGCCCCATTGGGTTCTCAGACATTCTAAAGAATGTGCGTGCATTTTACTTGTTTCCAAAACAAAAAAGCAACATAGTTCCATCTTGCGGGGGTATTAATTTGTGCACTACAACTGAAAGCTGCTTTGAATACAACTCACACTTCAGACAACCCTACAGGTCTTTCTACATGTTCTGTGCTGTCTGTATCTGATAGCTGGCTATTGATAAGATATCTGCATGTAATACACATTACGTAGCTTGTCTGTCCTTTGAATATAACTAGAGTATTGTAGCAGCCAAAATTTTTCTTTATTATTTTGTGCCATTTTTTTTTTCCTGGGCATTCCTTATTTCTTACATGTAGAGATAAAAGTACCTGCTGTAAGCGATGCATTTTTGGTGGTGGCATTACATGTACCTTGTGACTGACTTAGATTTACTCTGGTGGTTGCTGTTTTAAAATTAATTTATTTATTTATTCATCCTGGGGTAAAATGTCAGAAATTATAGAAATGCCAACCTGTGAATATAAACTTTTGCTGATGAGGAAAGATGTATCCAGGAATTTCTTTTAATGTTTTGCTGACATATGGTGTTTCTAACCCAGTGACAAATTAATTGACTAGATGTAAAAGAGATGGACAAGAAAGGACAGGATATGCATTATAAGACAGCTGGTTCTGCCTCTGTTGGATTATGGAGACAATATACTTTGGACAGCTAACGAGTCTCTGTTGCATAAGATAGATTCTCCTTATAATAGAATTGCACGCTTTGTCTCTAAATGGGGTTATTATACACACCATTGCACAATGTTTGAAGGGCTTGGTTGGCCCTTGTAGAGGGTTAGGAGAGAAATAAATTGGAAAACAATTGCACATAAGACCTTCAATCCATCAACTGCTCCATATTTATCCAAATTACCGTTACACTCTTTCAAAATACAAATCTGTGATACATTCAGGGGTGGAATGTTAATACTGACCAGCCAGATTTTGACAAGACAGATTTTTCTTTTGCTGTTGTTTTTAACTTGCAGTAAAATCTTGCTTCCTCAGGAAGAAAAGGTGGTACTGGAAACCACTTGTAGTGACATAACAACTCTCTACTGAGAATTAATTCTCAGTTTAATTTTGCCACTATACAAACTCCAGCCTGAGTCTCAGGAGGTTTTGAATTTTCAAGAGATAAACTGTGAACAACTTCATTCATAAGGAGCTCTTCC
The DNA here is from genome assembly GCF_965231255.1 of Vanellus vanellus. Classification (NCBI taxonomy): domain Eukaryota; kingdom Metazoa; phylum Chordata; class Aves; order Charadriiformes; family Charadriidae; genus Vanellus; species Vanellus vanellus. Next base: position 14,097,184 of record NC_138912.1, on the reverse strand, counting down.
TCAGTAACATTTAAAATTTTAGGGCAATGTTTGCAAAAGTAATTTATGATTTGAAGTGCTTCCATTTTTGGGTCCCAACTTGTGACCATTATAGTGCATGGTTTTCGGAAAATTCAGAGATCTAAAAACTCCGGACTCCTTATGCTCTTGAAGACTGAACACCTAGAATTTTACATCTTCAAAATAACAAGCTGCTTTTGAAAATCCTGGCTCAACCACTGAGCCAGGCCAAATGTAGCATTTCTAGGTAATGAGATGGCACTGTTTCCCACATCGATGGAATAATTTTGTGGTAAGAGTTGTAGACAGAGCTTATAGAAAAGACAGTAAAAAGGGATTTTGTCAAAGCCAATGTAAATAATCACCTATCCTACCTCCTACTTGGCATTTTTGTCATCTTCAGTTAATTATTTTGTCTGCTGTTCTGGCTTCCAGTCAAATAACCCTCCTTTTTAATTCCAGCTCTCCAGGTACCAGCTCTCCAGGTACCATCTTGCTAAATAATGTTAAATAATAATAATCTTAGTCTGACAGTGTATATACTAAAAATACTGTAATGTGCAAAGCTATGAAGGTGGCTTTGTTCAGAGCTTTATTCCTCAGACTGAAAACAAGTACAGCCTCAAAACATAACTGAAAGCAGAAGCAGCATTTCAGTACAGAAAGCTGTAAGTGGGTCTGTGGTGTGATTTCCATTCGGGCATGGCTATATCCAGTTCTGACAAATGTACTGTTCCAACATGAACACAGAGAAGACACATGACAAAGAAAAATTACTTGGTGGTAATTGTGTTAATCATAGTTGTTGCTGTTTATGCTTTCTTCCCCTTTGCAGGGTCCCTGCAGTTAAGTTGAAAGGTTATATATATATATATATATGTATGTGTGTGTGTGTGTACATGTGCTTTGCAGGATTTTCTTTGGAAGAAGTTATTCTTTCGTACAATCATTCCCTGATGTTTCTATAGCCCGCTCACATCCTGTTGGGTGAAGCTATGATCCTTAATGTGAGGCAATGTGGCTCCAAAGAAGAAAGATTGCAATAAGCACAGTTACTAGTAATTAATTTCCCACCCCTGGATACTCTTCTAGTGACTGTTTTATATTCTCTGTGGTAGAGCGTGCTCACTGATGACAGTGTTTAAGAGTATTTCATTCGTGGTTCGAAGTAGCTGGATGTTTCTTTTAATGAGCTTTCCCACTGCTATCACAACAACTTTAAATACCTTATGGCTAGTGAGGAAAGACTGACACACAGGCAGATTTGTTTCTGCAAATATCTTCCTGACTGAGTTCTGTTTTTCAGTGAGGTTGATTTCATCACAGGTTGTGCTGCTGCTACAGTAGTTTTATAAGAGCTCTTCCTCTTGTCTTTTTCTTAGGAAAAGGAGAAACTATATGTGGAATTGAAGCATGTCTTGGCCCGGCAGCCTGGGCCTGAAGCCGCAGAACAGTTGCAGCTCTACCGGCACACTCTCCGAGAGAAGACTAAACAGCTGAAAGTAAGAGATGCCCTCTGTCTCTGGTGGAGGGGCTACCAGGCGTGCAGAACGACTTCACCAGTGATCCTGGAGAGCAAGGCTTCAGGAAGATTTTTGATGAACAGTGTGCATGCCTTAGTATATTAGATCAGGAAAATGAGGTTAATACTGCATCTCCCCAAGGGAGAACCAATAGCAGTAGAAGAACTTTTTTTGTGCTATTTTGTTTCATTAAAATAGAGGAAAAGTCTTGTTAGAATATGAGTGTGCAGCACCATGCTGTAACGGCTGTTTGTGCACAGGCATTCTGGGACACTATCAGTTTTCCATTAAGCTTATTCTCCTTCCCTTTTCTTGAACTGGTAAGATCTTTAATAAGCAAATTGAAGCCATTTTGTTTCTTTTAACAAACTAGTGGGAATATATTGAGAATCCAGTCTTAAATTCTTGTTATTTCTCTTGCAATGTGTACACATATATTAGACTTGCAACTTTTATAGGGATGACAGGAGTAACCTGTCCTAACCTCTTGTCACTAGAAGGGAGGATTTTCTGGTTCTGAAGGAATCTTGTGGGAAATTTTGAAAGCATGATATTAAAAAGTGATTCTTTGATAGAATAAGCTGATCTTCCCTTGTTCTTGCCTGCATAAAAGATCAGTCTCCCCAGGAGTTCATCTACTTCTACAGCTCCTCTGTCTGTTGAAGTCATCATCTCCTGTTCACTGCATCATAATCACGTCTATACTAACCATGAGGAAAAAAATGCAGGAGCAGATGGGCCCTTAGGAAACAAAGAGGCTGTTATGCAAATCTTAGATTTCCACAGAGAAGAAAAACAATGTAGGAAATGTAAAATAGAAGCCAAAGTTTAGCTAAACTGAATGTGATTTGAAGTTTTCCATACGGTTCCCATTTGTCCTTAATGCAGTCAATTGCTACTGTGTATTTCAGGCACAGTATGCTGTAGCGTACTGGAGTGCATGCCATTTTGTGGTGCCAGGTCAAGCTATTCTCCTTCTTAAAGAAGGAAAACACACTATACATGCTCCTACTTTTTTTAAAAGTTTATTGATTCACGTGGGAAGCAGCATTGTATTCATATTTACACTGCCTGGTACTACTTTGCCTGTGTGGATTTAATTACTTCACATAACAAAGTGGATCCCTGTTAATAAAACCCATTAGTATTAAATAAATCCCTGCTTTATTATTTTTTTAGACCCTCGTTTTGGGTTTCCACCCAGATTTGTGTCCCAGAACATTAATAGCTAATGTATATTACTCCATGATCTTCAAGTACATTGTAATATGTATTACTTGATGATCTTCAAGGTCCCTTCCAACCTAAACCATTCTATGATTCTATATATTAATACCATTCACATGATACTTGGGGCATATTTTACGTGTTTTATAGTGGTTAAATGGCGTTGCCTTAATTTTGTAAATTGTACTTAGGTGAGCAGAGGTGATCAAAAGAAACATCTTGATAGAAAATGAGATGTGGTGGAAAATGGTGATGTCTTATATTGTCAAGTGTCAAAGGAAAAAGTGCTTGTAAAAGTACTAACTTACATGTAAGTGAAACTAACATCTCCTGTTTCTGCTTTTTGCCTTTTGTTTGTTAGGTTTTGTCCTCAGAATTGAATATGTATGAATCACAGAGTCAAGAATACAAATATGAAATTGAAAGACTTGCCAATGAGCTTCTGAATGTGAAAAAGAAATATCTGGCTCAGAAACGCAAGGAACAACAGGCCAAGTATGGGAACATAACAGTTTTGTCTACACAACTTTCTGCATAAACCAGAATTTTCTTAGACCCTGCTTTACCCTGTTGATCAGAACATGGCCAAATTTGACTGAGGAGATACAATATTGTTGCCTAATTTTCCTGAATGTTGTCCTTCATATTACTTCAGTCTGGTCTAGGTTCACCGTGATCTATGGCCAGGACAAGAACATCCAGCAGAGATGTTGCTGACATGTTCTGCAGTACAGTTAAATAATTCATACCAATGAGATGGTGCCCAGAGGACACAGATTAGTGTCTGATCTCTCATGTCAAACGAGATCCTCAAGCATTATGAGGACCTCAATGCATTTTACAACTTATAATGAAACAGCATCTGATACGGGGGACAACCTTTCTTCAAGTGGCAACTACATAATCCTGGTGTAAGAACAATGTCATTGTTGTTTCCAAAATGTGGTAGTTGTGTCTGTCTATCCCCTTCTGGTGGCAAATACCATTGCTGATGGTTGCAAAGAAGAGCATTGCCCATCCACTTCTTGTTCCCTTCCTACATCCAGATTAAGGAAAGTGAGCTCAGTCTGGCTTTGTCAGATGTCTTACCATTTTGACAGTAGAGCCCAAGAGCTTTCCTGTAGGTAGTTGTTGTCTCTCTTTAACCAATAGCAGTTTGATGGCACCTCCCTGCTACTCTCAGTACACAAGCGAGCATTCAGGAATAGTGTGGCGAGCAGGACTAGGGGAGTGATTGTCCCTCTGTACTTGGCACTGGCGAGGTCCCACCTCAAATACAGTGTCCAGTTTTGGGCCCCTTACTACAAGAAAGACAGCGAGATTCTGGAGTGTGTCCAGAGAAGGGTAACAAAGCTGGTGAGGGGTCTGGAGCACAAGTCTTATGAAGAGCACCTGAGGGAACTGGGGTTGTTTAGTCTGGAGAAGAGGAAGCTGAGGGAGGGCCTTATCGCTCTCTACAGCTACCTGCAAGGAGGTTGTAGAGAGGTGGGGGTCGGTCTCTTCTCCCAAGTAACAAGTGGTAGGACAAGAGGAAACGGCCTCAAGTTGCACCGGGGGAGGTTTAGGATGGATATTAGGAAAAATTTCTTCACCAAAAGGGTTGTCAAGCATTGGAATGGGCTGCCCAGGGAAGTGGTGGAATCACCATCCCTGGAAGTATTTAAAGGACAGGTAGACGTGGTGCTTTGAGACATGGTTTAGTGGTGGTTTTGGCAATGTTAGGTTAATGTTTGGACTCAATGATCTTAAAGGTCCCTTCCAACCTAGATGATTCTGTGATTCTATGATTCAGCTGCTCCTCTTGATTAAAAGAAAATTACTAGGATCTTAGTTGCCTGATTTCTGGCCCATTAAAATGACCTAATTTGCAGAGGCTGAGAGATGACACTATTCTGATAATGAATCTCCAAACTGGGACACCAAAACTATTACTCATTTCTGAAAATGGAGTTATTGGATTTTCCTTTTAAAAAGAATTTTCTTAGATTTCTGCAGTCAGATGACATGATCTGTTACCAAGTTTTCCTGTGTATGCCTTTTGTCTTTCCACCCCTTTCCATCCTCAGCCTGTCCTTTCCGCACACACTAAAGCCAACAATTCTTGTGTTGCCAGATATAATTCAAAGCTGCCTGTGTCTATTTCTTCCTTAATCATATTTCAGCCAGCAAACAGTTTTGATTACTAAATTAACAAAATAGCCAGTGATAAACAGTGACTTTTGTCCATCTGCAAATTGCATAATGTTACCTTAATGTTTGGAATTAGTAACAATTGTGCAGTGCTAATGGCCTTCCTGGAGCTTTAGGATCAATATGTGAGGCTACTATAGTGCCTTATAATCCATTTCCAGCAGCTAAGTATCCTCTTCACAATAGTTCTAATGTTTCCATTTTGGACCTTGGCATCATGTTTCTTTCTGTTCATCAGATGAGAAGAAATTCACCCATGTTCTGCTCTTATATTGTACCTAGAATTAATTCCTGTCATAACTATTGAAAAAACCCAAATTGTTAGGGGCATAACTGCTTTAGAGAAAGCAAAAATATTGTGCAAGGTGATGGTGTCTGAACTTGGGTTTGTTAATTGTGCACAGTGAATGGAATTTCATGGTGCAATTCAACTAGTGCCAGACTCATTACACTGTTTATTGATTCAGGATAGATATCTGCAGCTTGTCAGGTTGTTCTTATGGGCAGGCGTGACTGTAGTCTGATGAGCATGGTGTCTTTGTGACATCTGTGTTTTGGAAGTACATTCAGCTGCTGTTAGTGGTGCTTCTGTAGGATGATGGTGTCTCATTGCTGCCACCTCAGGCTCAGAAGCCACCAGTACTGTGCTGTCAGCCCTGACTCGCACTTGTCTTGTCTTTGTGGACAGATGCTGGGCTTTGCTGTCCTCTGTCCCTCATTGTTTTGTTCCCCAGTCAAACCTGTTGGACCACATCCTGCTTAGAAGGATACGCACATCCCAAAACATAACTGGGTACATCAGTCCTGGATAACTGCAGTTTCCGTAATCTCTAGACTGCTTGTGCAGTCTTCCTTCTCCAAATTGCCAACTGTGTGTGCCGTGTCTTTTCTGCTGTAGATAGAACCTGTTGTGCAGCCAGATACTTCCCCAAGGAGCCCTTCACCCCTGATATACAGCCATTCCACACTCAGACTGGGCTGGACAGGCACTGCCTGGTGTGTAGGTACCAGCCAAAGAGCCATGGCCATTTGATTCATACAATCTCAGGTTGCTCTAAATCCCAACAGACACAAAACCACTGACTTGATCTCTATCGTGCTGGTTAATGTTAACATCATGTCTGAAATAAATGTGGCTGGTTTTGCTAATAAAAAGAGGATCCTGTCAGGACAATAGCATTAATAGTATTATTGACTACCATGGTATGAAAGAGAATTAGTACTCTGAGATAACCTTACACAGAGGTATCATCTAAAGCTTTTATTGATTTGCACAACACAGTTCTGGTTTGTGATTTAAAGTCTTGATACTGAACTAATGCAGCTTTCCATGGGATGCTGCAGGAATATAATGAGTGACAATAGGAATTTAGCTTTGTTTTGTGTTCAAGCTGAAAATCCAATGTTTAAGATTTTGGTTATGAATTTGAAATCCTCTTTTTCTGCTGTCTGATTCTAAATATTGTCTCTCCCAGATGTCTTAGGCTTTCTTTTTCTCACTGTCTCCATTCTCTTCCTCTGTTTCTTTCACTCTTTCTGCTTCACTACTTTTCCTAGTTGCTTCTAGCACCAGGGTTCCAGTTTGATCTTGATAAGGATCAGTGAGAAAATATGGGGCTTAAATCCACACCAGAGACCTGATCCTGCAGTCCTATATATGTAAATAACCGCACTGAGGGATGTCAGTAGTACCTGGGAGCTTTTGCACGTGGCTGCTTGCACATTAATTCTGCATAACATATTACAGTATTTGGCTGCATAGAATTTTCCATACTGATGAGCACATCTGTTGGCTGTCTCCATGGGAGTATGGAGAAGGAATGAACATAGACTCTGGATCATTTTATCTCCCCAAAGTTGGAAGCCCAATACTGAGATTGGATGAGCCATCTAAGTATAGCGTGTTAGTTTTCAGTGCTGCCAGCTGACACATCCGTTAGTGCCACATTGATACAATTAAAAACAGTTATAAATGGTTTTAATGGTTAAGTTCATCTGTGCCATCTTTTGCCTATTCTCCCACCTCCATATGGGTTAAATTTGGAAAAGGAAGCGTAACTAGTCATCCTACAGAGTTTCTCTGAACTTTCTCTTCTCCCAACACAGTTATTTAGGGACAAAGTGTAAAGTATTAATTCCAGGAAGTGTTTTCTTTTCCTGTATTGGGGACTGAGAAAACGTACTACTGTGACAAGGCTAGCTTTTGCAAAAGCACGGTTGCACTAATTTTTGTGTCTTAGTCTCAATGACTGTAAAATAAAAGTAATGCACTGACTGTCTTTGAAAAGCCTTGAGACCTCTGCTGTTATGATAAACTAGTACTTCATAAAGGTCCGCTTGGTTAATTTTAAATATCTCAGGACCTTTCTCTGAAACATCCAGGTATATCACAGTGAGTTTGAAATACTGCCCTGTGTATTTGTTCTGCTGTGCTTACCTCCCCAGCCTCATAAGTGTGCAACCAGCTAACCCTTGTTCCCTCCTCTTAAGGCCATCAAATTCAAGCCCTCCTGGATCCTCAGATGGAGCAACTTCCTGGGGCTACGAGTACACCCACAGCACACTGTTAGTTTTCTGCAAATGTCACAGGCAGGGTAATTATCGCTAGAACTTTGGTAAAATGTGAAGACAGGTAACACTATTTGTTCATTAAAATTCAACAAAGAAAAAATATCTCCCCATTGTGCCTTTGATGAATGTAGCTGTTTGTTTGAAAACAGGCATATACTTGCTAGAATGGGATGGTGATTAGAAATCTGAAGTCACAGAGCTCATGTACAAACTTGCTCTAATGAGGTGCTCTGACCATTTTGGGGAGTAGCATGAAGAAAGCTCATTTATTTCTAATTTTTAATAATTCCAAAAACCATCAGTAGGCTTGTAATTAGATCCAAACAGACACCTAGTCTTGGAGGTTTAGCCTAACAGGCTTTAATCAACATTTTTTTAATGATCTCTTGGTACGTGATAGCATCAAAGAAACTTTGGAGGACACACATTTCCTTAGTTTGTAAACATCACTGAGCTGCAGAATGAAATATGTATTTTCCTTTTCTTTGTTTCTATTTAAAGGGAGAAGGAGCGATTCTTGACTGACATGGAGCCTGAGTTTCCACGCCACAGGTCTGATGTTCCTCGCTTCACTGGAGGGGGCTTTGCTCTCAGCAGACCCCTTCCCAAAGTTACAGCTTAGGAATGGACTCATCACATTCCCATTCCCGGTTTCTTGCTAAAGTCTATTATTTGTGCTGGGTTTTTTTGAGAAACTGTAATTTTAAAAGAAATTCAGAATCAACTTGCCCTCTGAAATCACTGTAATGCCTTCAGGAAAAGGCATTTTGTAGTAGAATTAATGTAGTGTTGGTTTACAAACTGTGGACCAAATCTGCCAATATGATGCCAGCAGAAGTTTGCACTGGTGTAATCACATAGTGGAGACCGTGCAGATATTTCTTCTTCAATACTGTGTCTCTATTTAGCACTGTAACACCACAAAATGCCTTAATGTGTAGTTATTTTCCCTTTATCTACCTCTGTTGTAAGCTCTTCTGACTCAAAGCACCTGAAAGAAATGAGAAAACAGAAAAGAAGAAAAATTAATAGGCTGCTGTTTCAAGCCCTACTGAGCAAGTGCAAAATTAACAAGTCTTTACTTAGATGTACACACTTAGCAGTTCTTTGTGCAAGTAGTATATAATAGAGTTTATGCAGTGTTTGCTACAGTTAGCAAGATCAAGGAAGTTTGTGGCCATAATGTACATTATTAAGAATGTGATTCTGTTTACTCTGGTTGACACAAAGTGACATAATTATGTCTGTTCAACTGGGGAGACTGTACACACTGACTGGGACATGCTGTTCTACCACATAAATCCTTCCAACCGATTCAAACTTGGACTCAAAACATGGCAAACTTTACTCTTTAATTTCTAGACACTTGGGCATTTTTGTAACTTTCAGAAATTGTTTCTGTAATACAGCGGGAGCCCTCCAACCTTTTCAGCCAAAAGAGATTTAATTACCATTCATTAACAAGTGAAATAACAAAGTCGCGGCATGAGGTGCTGAAGTATAGAAAACTTTCAAGCTGTAAAATAAAATGTTTTGAAACTGATTTGTACATGGAAGCTTTTTCCCAGCCTGGGGGATAAAAATACTTGTCCAAAGAGATATGCTGATAAATATTTCACAGGCACAAAAAAAAACCTTTGCAAAGATTTTGTTCTTTCCTTTGGTGGAATACATAATTAAATATTAAAGCTACTGTGGGAAACTTTTAATGGAAGTGTTTAATTCAAAGGAATCAAGTTAAATACGACAGGGATCTACTTTGCTTTTACACAGGGGACCAGAACACTTAGTCATCAGATCCATTGTATTTTTCTTTTGTTCACAAAATAGCTATTATTGCTTATTCACTGTCAAGTGCATTATACTAAAGTTATCATTTTAGGGCAGTCGTGCTGTTTGAATCATGTCTTTTGTGTACCTGACATGTCCTTATAGATAGAGTTATTGAGAATAACTGACACGGACACTTGAGTTTGATGGGACCCCAAGTAGGTTTTACTGAAGCTTTTAGAAGCCGGTATTTGGTAGGTCCTGAGTATCCAGCCGGGAGCTGGACTCTGCTATGATTACCGATACTGCAAAATCATTTGTACTGAAATAAATCATCAAAGTCACATTTATTAATTCACATGAATGAGAGGCACAGTTAGACTCCCAGAATACCATCACACTGTAGAGAAGCAACTTATTTATTACACTCTGAACTGTACAGCGTACTACCTAACTTACCCAGAGGTAATCCAAGTCTGTGTGCATCTTTCCCTCTGTTTGTTATCAGGCTTCAGGAGACAAGGTGTTTACAGTGGTCAGAGCAAAGGAAGGGGAGCCACACAGATGGAATCGTTTCCCTAATTGCCTATATTTTTGTGAACACACTAATAAAACAGATTCTTTTCCATATTTAGATGTACTTAATAGTAGCTTGCATTGCACAGATTGGAGTATTTTCAGGGTAAGAAGCTCCATCTCTAAAAGATTCTTGACCCAAGTTTTCCCATCGCTAAAATGGGTGGGATGGTATTTGTCTAATGACTTGCAAAGCTGAATTCACTTATGTCTAAAAAGTGATTAGTCTTCTAGATTAAAAAGACATAGAGGAGTGCAAAAAAATTGTGATTTTCTCATATAACATGTTCTTCCAGCGTGAAGGGCTGAGAAGTCAGTGCAGTAAATTCCACCTACAAAGTACAGGAGGTTTTACTGTCTTCATCCCCAATTTCAGGCATCCAGATGTGAATGTGTTGGCTATTATCTCCAGTTTTACTGCATTATTTACTTACTACTGGGGAAACTAAATTCACAGGTTAATTTGGAAAAGAAGAAAAAAAAAGGGCAAGAAAATATAGTCATCAAATTATTGCCAGTAACTTTCAGCATAATCAGGAATAGAATAACTGCAGCCAGCTTAATTTATAGTGCTAGAGAGTCAAAACCATTTCTGAGTTCATATAATAGAATGGATTAAAGCACACCAAATCCCTTCCCCCCTGGTCTATAAAAGTCAGGGAGCTTGAAAAATTGCTCTGGATGTCTGTGAACCCAGCTGATGCTGAGGTGCTTTTAGTGTTCAAGGATTTGGCTTGCACAGCAGGGAAAGGCAGAGCGTTAATGAGGGTATCATTTGTTCCGTTGCTTCTGCATTGTGAGCAGCAGCTCTGAAGTGCTTCTCCAAGTTTTGGTGCAGAATAATGTTAATTGAATTCCAGTCTGTGCAAGATGCAAGCCTAGAAGTAGCAGGCATATCTTTAACTTCTTGTTCCTGTAAAGATAGGAGAAAAGATGGAGGCGAAGGGCTATGATCCATGGCACTTGTTAGAAGAAATCTTTCTTCACTTTAATTGGTTTGGATTGGAGCTGTAGTAGCTTGCACAGTAAATCTATCCTGGAGTCTTTGTCAGCGAGCAAAGTATGTAATATTGCTCATTTTCAGAGCTCTTTCAATATGTAGATAATATTTTAAGTAACTTCCCATCTAACTTAAGCTCTGATCACGCCTGTCAGGTCTGTACTCAGTGTATTGTATAAGCAGGACACAAACAAGACACTGTACACTGAACTATCAAGTTCACAGGCAGGAGCATGACCCTTCTGGGATCGCCTGTCCGCTACCCAAGCACATGGCACAAGAACCCAGTCCTTAATTTACACTCACTTTGCAAGCACGCACTGCACATGCAGCAACATGTCCTGCTGCTGTAAATCCGGGAACCCTTTGAGTGAAGAGCAGTGCAAACCAGGTCAGAGCTCAGGTTTGTTGTGTCAGGAGTGACAAACGCCAGGGCAGGACGGGGAGAGAGGCGGGAAGGGCGAGTGCTCAGCACCCACAGACCAGAGTGCGGCACAGCAGAGGCTATGCTGTGAACGGAGCCACAGGTGCTGTGCCCTGGGGCACTAATAAGCCTTAACGGCCCTGAGGCACTAATAGACCTTAACGGCCCTGATCAGCTCCACCTGGGCCCCGGGGCTCCATTTAACAAGCTCAGCTTGGCAGGAGGGCTTCTTGTGGTCTCCTGTCCTTTGGGGAGCAGCTGGCTCCTGCTGCACCCTGACAGCAGGACTGAAAAACAGCATTAATGCCATCTTTGAAGTACTTCCAAAGAGCAAGCTGCCACAGCATGAAGAGGAATGGATTGTACAGGAAAGGGGGCTCAGGATGTTGAAAGCTCAGATGAACAAGAGGGAAGGTTTCCCGCCCAGCTGCTGCAGAGGAAGAGCTGCTATGGAGGCGCTCAGGTGACCAGAGCACTGCCTGCAGGTGGGTTATCAGTGGCTGTGAGTCCGCAGCACCAAGTCTCTGGCTGCTGTTTCGTGTCCTTGTGTTATGGTGAAGCTGTTGTGTCCTGAATAAGTTGCAAGAAAGAGCAGAGAGAAATAGATCGTTGACTTATTCCCTGTCTCCCATGTGAAGTTACCACAGGGTAAAGTTAGCTGGAGAGTCAAAATGACAAGCCAGGCAGCAAAACTGGCGCCTGCTGTCTCTGAAGTGTTAATGAATCTGCCTGAAAGTTGGACCATCCCAACTATCGTTACCCAAATTAGAGTCTCTAAATCATGTACATGTGTATTTAGGCACTTTAGCAATTGAGTATTATTTTCCTAGCAGGTGGTTTAGCTGTTGTGCCATCTCCTCTAGCAGAGTGTATTTTTAGTGTGTTTCTAAAAGCAGGAGCTTGATTTTGATGCTCTTTCTGTTCCCTACTTTTCGTGCTTTTTAAGCAGCCCCACACAGATCAGCTACTTATGCTGTGCAGCGTACAGAAAAATGTCAGGATCTTATCCCATGGGCTTGCTTGAGGAACCTCATTTTCCAAGGCGGAGGCGAAGCTCTGCCTATGGGTGTGAGGGAGCAGGGCAGATCTACAGGATGGGCTGCACGTTGCTCTGCTCAGCCTTGCCCTTCAGCTTGCTTACGTAAGTTTATTGAACCCATATAATATACTTTTTAATAACTCTGCTGACCTTAGTGGGTTCATATACCTCATCCCAGGTGCATAGAGCCCCTCAGACAAGCTGGTATGAGTAAGGCTGTGGTAATGCAGCTCTGGGGCTGGAAAAGGCTCCAAACCCACCGAGTTGCTCCCTGCCCTGTGCTGCCTCTGCTCTGGGGAGTGTGGGGCACTGAGCTTTCTCTTGGGGCCTGCTCTGCCTTCAGCAACCAGGTCTGCGCAGGCAGTTGCAGGAGCAAGGCAGCATGGAGGTGAAGATGCAATCTTGCCCTTGCTTCACCCTGATGTAAGGAGGTGGAATAGGGATCTCCAAATATCGAGCAACAGTTGTAATGTGGCCATTCCCAGGGTAGGAGCTACACCATGGTGATCTCATGGTGCAGCTTGGGAAGTGGGCATCCCTGCTGGAGGTTAATTGGGCAGTGAGTGACCACAAGCAGGTTGCCTGAGCAGGAAAGAGGTATTGATTTTTCTTTCTTTTTTTTTTTTTTTTTCCTGGAGCAAAGGGGGTGTTATGGGGGGGGGTGGAGGGAATCAAGTGCTGGATTCTACAAGGCTACTCTGAAACAGGTGAAGGTAAGCTTTGTTCTTGTGCTCTTCTTCAGCTAGTGCCTCTTCTGAGGCAATGATGAATCCAAAGCTGTAAGTCGTAGGCAAACTGTAGAACTGTTTCTTAGTCAGGGTGTATCTGAGGATTTTCTGTTTGGGATCCTTCTTGTCTTACAGCCTGAGTGCTTTCAAGGGGACTGCATGGTTTTCAAGGAGGCACTCCATCCTCCACGGACAGTGGAAGGCTGGCCAGGCTGACCTTGTCATGGCTGGGCAAAGCTTTCTCCTAACAGTGAATTTTCAGGTTGCACATCCTACGTTGGCTTTAAGGGAAGTCTTGCTCCCTTTCTGTGAATCCCAGACCAGCCATTTTCTTCATTTTTACTATTCTTTGTTAGTTTGCAGATGGTGTCAGTATTTTCTCCGTCTTTATTTATTTATTATTATTTTTGGTGAGCTCTTCAGCTTACCTAACATCCAGAGAGAAAAAAGGGTGCAAAGGTTGTTTTGAAGGATGTTATTTTTGCAGGCTGGATCTTGGCTGTTCTGAGTTCCCCTCCAAGGCTCCAGGAGCCTCCCTTTCTGATGGTGGGCACTTTAATCTGCCCAGGTGTGAAGTGGATATAACAACTATGCTTTCAGCCAGCTTTGACTATTTAAACTTCACAGTTCTTCACAGCAAGAACCATTTCTCAGGGCTCTTTCTTGGCAGAAGACTAAGCAGTAATTTAAAGCCATTTTAATCTGAAATGAGAATCTCTACATGAGGTTTGAATGCACTTCAAGTGAAGTATGTATTTGCAACTTCTGTTGATCCCTCTTAATTTTCTGAGTGTCCCTGTAGAAACAAGGTATGTTTGTGTAGTGGCAAAACACACTGATGGCTCGGCCTCATTGAGAGCTGTAGGGTGATAAAAGCAAAAATAGTAAGGGAGTGTTATATTTGGGATCAGCACTGGAATGCAGGTGGCTAACTATTATCCTTACAAAAAAAAAAAAAAAAAAACCAAACCAAACACTGGCCAACATCTGCTCCTGTCTCCCTTCCTCAGGACCACCCTGAAATTTTATCCTGAGTACAGAGCATTTCTGGAAGAAAAAAGCATGTTTTGTTTAAAAAATAAAATAAAAAAATTCAAGTGCTGTGCTCATCTCCTGTGAGAAAGCACAATTTTCTAGGACTGCTTTGACATTTGTGTGATCACAATTGATCATGCTAGAAGCTACCCCGTGGCAGCTGAGCTGCAGGAATTGACCACAGGTATGTTCTTAGATGGCCCCAACTGCAGAGTAAAATGTGTTTGCCTAAACCGTCTCTGTCACTTCAAATGAAAAGATGCCCGAAGCAGCAGTTTAAATAAGCCTGTTTTACTTTGCAATTGGGGCAGGCTAAGAGCAAACACACACTCAGTTACTGTGTCTCACCCAAAGGGTGGTAACTTGCAAATTTGTGAGCGTCCTCAGAATTGCTCAGTTTTCCTCTGCAGAAGCTGTGGCTCTCTGCAGCCCCGTTTGATGAGGGATGCACAGAGGCACGTGGCATGGCTGAACGACAGGGCAAACTCTGGGGGCCGGCTGGATAAATAAATGTTCTCACTTCCAAGTTCCTGTTTGAGCTACCTTATCCCCTGCAATTTCTGTGTTATCGTTCAGATGTATTCCCTCTTGGCAGGTTAGGAAAACTCAGCGCTGGAGTTTTATTTTAACTGAGTGTACACAAGTCTTCAAGAAATTACCAAGTCTCTTGCTGATTCGGATGCTGTAGAGGAAAAAGACAGTCAGACCTGAAATGTCTCAGACCAGCCTTCTTTAACAACCCTGCATTACTTTATTTGCTTAGTGGTGAGCTATTTGCTAAATCCTGATTCTTGCACCGGTCCTGAATTTGGAGCAGCTTCAATAGTCAGCTTTTCTTGCCAAAGTTACCTTCAAAATTCCTAAAGCAATCTCTATTGTGGTCTGGTTTTGGAGTGGATCCTGTTGTCCTTGTTGCAGAAGCGAGTGTTTCAATTAGCATGCAGCACAGCAGACGAGTTAGAGCTGTGCGTATTAACTGGAAGAAGTGAGCAATTAAATGAACTTTGGTTACACAAGTCAACAGATCTCTGCTTGAGTACATTAGCTGAGGGTTTAGCGTATTTCCATTTGCATCTAATCAGGTGCAATTGCTTCTTTGCTCTTAATATGATGTGTGCTTACTAGATCCATGTCTGATTTTACTTTATTTTTTAATTATTTTTTTTTTTCTCTTTTACCATTGGTATCGAATGTTGATGGCAGACAAAGCATTCCCAGGCCAATTGCTGTCCCATGGTACAGCAATTTCCCATGTATCCCATACAAGATAAACAGCCTGATGCTCTGGATAGATACATTGGAGTTTTTCCTCAAAAATAAGATGCTGCTTTCTTACAAGAGTGTAGAGGCTCTGATGGTGGTGGGGTTTCGGGTGGGTTTAGCTGTTGGTAGACCCTATGGTGGACCCTGCAGTAGTGAGGTGCTGGTGGAGGACAGATGTCCAAGAGACTATTTCTTTGGTACTGGGCCAATGTTTGTAGACACACTACCCTCTTCCTTCATAGCTTCTGCCCAGCTCCCGGGGTGTGGGGAGGTGTCAGAAACTGGCAGAGTCTGTGGGGATGAGGATGTGACTTATAACCCTGGGAGTTTTCATATTTCTGGTGGCAAACCTGATTTCTGCCTGTCTTCTACAGGGCAAATGACTGGCCCCATAAGGCACTGGCTGGTTCAGGCCCAGCTCTGGTGGGGTGTTCAAGGGCTGGAGGGAGCAGGGCACGAGCTCTGTCCTTCCCCAGATGTGCAGACTCTCCCTGTGGCTCCAGCCAGCAGCAGAGCCGGTGTGGGGATGCTCCTGCCTGGGGCTGTGTGCGCTGCTCCTTCTGCGCGGGAACAGATACCTGCGGTTTGCAGAGCTGTCAGTCATGCATCCTTCACAAGCACTAAAATTCAAATCAAGCAATATCAAGGGGAATTACGTGCTAGCATCGCTTGTCTGATCAAGAGCTTCACCTTCTGCTCTTGAGGGATGCGTCTTGTAATTTACTTCAGGCTGAGGGATAACTGATTTTTTTTATTTTTTTTTTTATT
The DNA here is from genome assembly GCF_965231255.1 of Vanellus vanellus. Classification (NCBI taxonomy): domain Eukaryota; kingdom Metazoa; phylum Chordata; class Aves; order Charadriiformes; family Charadriidae; genus Vanellus; species Vanellus vanellus. Next base: position 14,081,070 of record NC_138912.1, on the reverse strand, counting down.
ATTTTTTTTTCCCTGTCTGCTTTAGTGCAAGCTAGCGGCAAACTACCCAAGCCCTCTGCCGCCTGGTGCGTCTCCCCTGCCTGTTTCCTTTGCTGGCAGCGTGCAGATTGCTGCTGGTTTTTGATAAAGCTTTGCAGCTGGGGCCTTGCTTTCTTCACTCTCTTTTAATCCATGCACTGGCAGTTCTGGTTTCCCCATCACCATCCCATGTCCCAGCGCTGTACCTGCTTTGCCCTTGGTTCCCTCTAGCTCCTAAGCTGCATCCAAACAGCCTGGGGGAAAAGCGGTGGCATTGCTGCTGTGCCACAGGGCCTGGCCTCTGCTTTTGTCCAGGCACCTGCACCGCCCGGGTTGAAGCTGAATTTGAGGACAGAAGAGAAGCAGGAGGTGGTGGCCATGTGCCACCTCTGGTACTCTGCAGGCCACATGGGTCACAAAGGCTCTCTTTGCTGGAGTTGAGGATGGGAACCTGAGACTTTTAATGCCAAATCTTGAGCTAAAATTTGCCTGAGCGCAGCACAGAGGAGTATCAGGTGCTGTGTTACATCCCTGCCCCCAGAAAAAAACAGCCGCCTTCTGTTCTTGTGGCATTGTAACCTGCCCAATTCCCTCCGGTCACCCACAGCCTGGTGCGTGCGTGGACAAATGCTCCTAGGTGAGCCCAGCAGGGCTGCTGGCCTGCTTTGCAGAGTGTCCCCTGCCTCCCCAGTTCCCTCAGCTTACTGGGAGAGGCTGGGTTTGTTGAGTAGCCTGTAATGTTTGATTCAACATGCCATGAAGCGGAGCGCTGGGAAGGGCTTCCCCAGGGCTATGGTAGCGCAGGTCGGCTGCCTCAGGAATGGCTTTGGCAGCTGCCTGGTGGGAGAGACAGTAATTGGGAATTCTAGTTGGAAAAATCAACCCTTCCATGGGTTTTATTGGACTCTTGGAAAAACAAGAAGACTGGGTTTGCTGAACAATGTTTCCACTAGAGAATGCTGCCATTTAAAGCACAATCCGTAGAGCTGTGGGCAAATGCGGGAGCAGGGAAGTGTTGGGAGCAGATCCTTGGGGTTGATGAGAGGCTGAAGTGTTGTCCCCAACTTGAGTGTGTAGTACATCTATGCTTCTCCTCTCCAAGTGCCTGCAAGGCAGAGAAAGGCAAAGGTGTGTTACTGTGCAAGGCTTCCAGACCATGGCTCGCATCTTCCCTGATCTTGCCCCGGGCTCACGCTGAGGCTGAAGGAGAAGGGAAGTGGCAATAAAGGCGTTGGGTTAATTGCCTGCTCAGAGAATGGCTCTTGCCTAGCATAATAACATGCCATTGCCACCAAGTTGTTCACTTGGCTGTTGGGAAGCACTTGAGCTCTGCTGAGCTTTATCTGCCCCTTGGGGTGCTTGGGGAAACCTGCCCACCCCAGGTGGGGATGAGGGATTTCACAGCACATCTGGCTCCAGACGTGGTGAGGTCTGGAACTGTATTTCACGTTTCTGTAGCACATTCTAGATAAAGACTAGAAGGAACGGGGCTATCATAACAACCCTGCTCAGGAGAGATACCCGCATCGTACCTCAGACAGGCGGCTGGAAGCGCAAGGTGATTTCTTCCCATCCAAGTCTATGGCAGAGTCCCTCAGAGAAGTGTTTAAGGCGTGCAGGATCTTTGTGTCAGGGTCCAAGCATCTCCTAATTTTTAACTGTTGCCTGGCAGAGCAGCGATGGGGACGGGCCTCCCAGCCCTGGCGCACAGATGAGGCAGTGGAGTGGGGCTGGGGAAGGCAGCTAGGAGATGCTCTGCAGCCAGGACCTGAGCCAGGTCCCCCCATACCAAGTGTCACAGCCCCGGGCATTTTTTTCATCTTTGATTTGCTCACAAAAAAAGCCCAGTTCCAACGCCAAGCCTCGGGCAATCCCTTGCTGGCTTACAATATTACAAGCATAGCTGCAAATCTACCAAGAAGTTTTTCAAGTCGCTACTTTCCCTGTGGAGTCAGCACAGCAAAAGCCATGTCTGGGTGAGATGCTTCGTCCCTTTTTTTGAAATTTTTCATCTAATACCCTTGTCAAAGACTTGCAGGCAGCTGCAGCTCAAATCATCCTGCATTTTTCCTTGTGATTGCTTTGCCTGATATCACGGTGAGTATTCATATCAAGTCGGTGCATGATAGATGGTTAGATTTATGCTGTATGTTGTGATCTGGGGGTATAAATGTATTTAACTGACTTACTCAGCTTAAACACCAGCACTGTCTGCCGCTCCCTTGTCAGCGTTACACGCCGAGAGAGATAAAATAGCAGAGGTAATTGTGGTGATGGAGTGTCACTAGCAAGTAATATGAGCACAAAGACCATTTCCAGAGACAGATGGAGTATAACTCCTCTGTAATTTCTCTTGAATTATTTTTAGAGTGGGACAGACCGAAAACCCCTTGAGAAGGGCAGCATGGGAGGTGTGAAGGGCTGGGAGCCCGAGCAAACATTAGGACTTCCTAAGAGTTTGATGCTTATTAAAAAAACAAAGGCATGGAGAGAAGAAACCCAAAAGTGAAAGATGTGGTGATCCCAGAAACATGAGCTGTTTTCCAGGGAAACCGCTCCCAGAACTAGAGCAGAGTTTAGCGAGAGTCATGGTGATAAACGCAGCTGGCTGGGGCAGTGCATAAATCACTGTGGTGCATTTATGGCCCTTTTATGCCTTCTCCCTTCTTTAAACTTAATTTACTGTGTAGGTCAGGTGCCAAAGCCCCTTGGCCCCAGCTTCCTGGGCTTCCCTGTTCTGTTTGCAGAGTTCAAAGAAGACAGAAACTGCCCGTCCTCCAAAAGGACTTCACCCCAGTGCTCACCTTGCCTCCAGGCTGGCACGTCTGCCAAAGAGTTTTGTCAGTTTCTGCTGTGGAGGAGCAACAATGGAGAACAAACAACCCCCCAAATCCAAATGGTGTCCATTGGGGAAACTAAACTAACAAACGAGAAGGACAGGTGGGGTCCATCTTTCTGGCACAGAGAGTGAGCACGAGGGAGCAAATGTGTTTCCTCTGTGATATGTGGTAGCTTTTGATAACAGGATGACATTTTGGCTTGCGTGGTGAGCAGGGCATAGAGAAAAACTAATGAGGAGCAGGAATAATTTGGGATGCAAAGCCAGGGACTCCTGGGAGACCCACAAGGAACATTTGCATAATCTTAACATCTTCCTTTGGCCCAAATCCCCAAAGTCTCCTTCCTGGGAACTTCACAAACTCTTCCTCTGAGTGCTGCTGTAACAACATTCTCCTGTCCCCTCCCTGTATTTTCTTGTAATAGCTCTTATGGGGCTATTATCAAAGTTTTGGTGCAAGCTGCCAGTCTCTGAGGAATTGGTTAAGAGTGTTTCCAGTACAAAACTGAGTTCCTCTTTTATAATGCAACATGGGAGTGTAATGATTGTATCCTGCACAGGAAAATTAATCAGCAAACTTTCTTAGGGCAGAAGAGGTATGCAGCAGGTCTAGTGCAAAGAGTGGAGCATCTCTCTTTTGCGCTGGGGCTGCAAAGCCTTATGCCATTTGTGATGTACTGGCCAAATGCACAAGAGGTAGTCTCGCTCACAAGGGCCTTACGGTCTCAAAGATTTAAAACGATGCTTGGGAGAGCATGGGCTAAAGAGAATGAACAAAGGGTCATGGGCAGTGACTAAGCCATCAGGACAGACTTTCCCTGGCCACAAGCAAGAAGTGTCCGGATGAGCTGCAAGGACTCTGCTTTTTGAGTTGGGTGAGAAGAGGATCATTGTCCCTCTCTCTGAGAGCACCAGGCTCTTGCAGGATTTCAGTGGGAATTGGATACCTCCATCCCACATGGCCCTTCATCATTGTGTCCTGGCTCTCTTTCTGTGCCGGGAGGCCTCTGGTCCCACAGAGGAACTGTGCAGGTGGTTGGACTTCGAGTTCTGGAGCATCCTCCTGGGTCTGCTCTGCCACCTTGGGGCAGTGGTACAAGGGGATTCACTGCTTTGGAAACTAAAGATGTCAAGGCACTCAGGACCACCATACGTTCTCAGATGAGAAGTGACTGTGCTGTGTTCCCACTGGCAGGACTGCTTCTCCCCAGCTACTTGGGCAGAGACACAATACATCCTTGCTCTGAATGTTCCTTTTCCTGATTTAACCAAAAGTGGTGTTAAGAATTCCAGGAAAAAGCACACCTGTGCCAGTGTTCTGCTCCTCAGCACTGCAGCTTTCAGGATGGGAAAGCTGCTCTGACTTACAGAGCTGAAGGTGTATTTTCTCCCCTTCTTCCTAATTTTATTTTATTTTGTTACATTTTTGCAATTATCCCCTCTGGGCCTATAATTTTTGTTTAATATCTAATGCATTTTTAAAGGCAAAGTCATTACTGTTTTGGAACTATGGGCAGGTTTTATTTTTATTATTTTTTTTAATACAGCAGCCATAAGCAATTTTAAAGCACTGCTTTACTATATAAAACGATCTTCCCTTATGATTTGATGTTGATACTGCAGCCTGATTTATTTTGGAGGACTGCAGCAAATGGTATAAATGCTTAAAAGATAATAGTGTTGGTGATGGACGTACTGGTAGCGTATGCACAGCACATATTTAAAAGAGGATGGCAAGGCTAGTATTGTTCAGCTGCCAAGATTTCCTGGTGTCTATGAGGTATAGCGGTAACTACATCAGCCTGGAAGGTTTGTGATCTTCCAGCCTTGATTTGGGTGCTTGACCTGTGGTCAGCCTGGTGCCAGGTTTAAAGCACCATGGCAAAAGTATTTGGATCCTGTCATGGTAATGGGTTGTGTGGGTGGCTAGAAGGGTTTAGCTCAGGCCCAGATGTGGAGGATTTAGGGGAAGAGATGGGAAGAACAGAGCTGCGGGAGTTCTGAGGAGGAGCGATAGGCATTCAGGGCCTGTGGCAGGAGCAGGGCTGCAGGAGCAACCATAAAATGTGTACGGAGGGTTCCTGTGCTTGGTGCCCTGCATTCTCCTCCATTGTCCCCCTTCCCCTCTGCCATCACTGCCACCTCCCATGCAGCAAGGCTGTAAGGCTGTCCCAGGGATGCTGTATGCATGTGAGGGGTCCCCACCTGTCCCCAGGCTATGTGTAGTACAGAGTGTAGCCCCTTTGTGCCAGGGTCTCTGCGTGGTGCCCATACTGAATGTGATGTATTTCAGCACGGGGAGCTCAGCATGTTCCTCTTCCAATACATAACTGGAATTTGACTTAGGGTGGAGAGTCTTTAGGCATCAAAACTGATGAGGACAACCGACCAGGTAGTAGGAAGGCTTGCTGAAGCCCAGCTAAAAGTGTTCAGAAACCAAATCCTGAAGTCCAAAAGGAAGCAGCAGGTCTGGCTAGACAACAGCGGTTTGGCTCAGAAGCCTTTTGATCTGATTCATCCCCATGTGCATGCACATGGTGCTTGCTGCCTGATAATCTCCACAGCCTCCTCCAAGGCTTCTGTGCCCCCTTCCAGACCCAGGCAGTTGTGTCTCTGCCATTCTTTACAAGTGCAATGGGTTATGACCCTTGCTTTCCTGCCAGCCAGGGCATGGGGTACCTCTGGGCTGGGACGCCTGGACCAGCGTGAGACACAAGCGTCAAAGCCTGGGTGGGCACGAGGGTGCAGGAGGAGCCGATTGAAGGAGATGCTCCTGTACAAGGTGGGCTGAGGCTTTTTGCTGTGTTCTCCAGCGCACATTATCTGGACAGCATCAGGCAGGACCTGAGTCCTTGTAGCAACAGATTATTCGGCCTCCCTTCAGTTTTCTGATTTGCAGTGAAGGCATAACCAGGTTATGCTGCCCGGCTCTGCTGCTGTTGCCCAGCCCTGTGCCTAGAGACAGCCTTTGTGCATTGCCGTCAGTCCTGTGCCATTTCTCTGATGGAGAGAAACATGGGTGCAGTTGTGGTAGCGTCTTTCTGCTGGTCTCTCCACCCCCTGCTCAGCTGAAGGGGTTTTCTTTGGGTGAAGCCCAGAGGGTATTTCTGAAGGGTAATTAAATAGGGGCCAGACACTGGGGTTATGGTGGGCATTCAAGTGCCACTGCTCTGCTGGATGCTTTGGTGTACTGTCACTAACATCTCATTTGTGGGGAGATAAATGTAGCTGGCAGCAGTTATCATTTGGGCTAAAAGTAAACACAGCTTTTAGTGAATAATATAACTTTTATGCTCTTATGCAATGTAACTTGTTGGGGAAGCTCCGCTTCCAGTGGCCATACGCACCTCTCTGCTCTCCCTGTATGGGCAGGAAGGCTGGTTTTATTTCTTATGTTTGAAGCGGGACCCACGGCTTTGTCTTCTGGCTGCTCTTCTGTCCTTAATGTATAGCAAAACATAGTTAGTTGTGTGGAACCTGCCACAAAGAAGGGCTCAGGATGAGGAGAGGAAAAGAGATGGTGTAAGGTGGGGAAGGGGAGGGCAGGGGATAGGAGAGCAGTGAGCAGGGGAAGAGAAGGGTTTGAAGGTGTAGTTAAGGGAGCAGGAAGCCTGCTTTGTGCCTTCGCATTCTGCCTGGAGGGGCTGCGAAGCAGACTAGCCCTCCAACAGCACTGTGGTAGGGCGACGAATATCGCTACCCCTTGCAGGGGGCTGGTGGGAGCCGGCTGTAGACTAGCTCTGAAGGGTTTCCCCAGGTGGGTCCTGGCCAGGCAACAGCTTGAGGTTCTGTCATTTGGTCCCTACTGAAGTTGTTTCTTGTGAGGTTTCTGGCAGCCTTTCTTAAATTGAGATTATGTTTTTTTCCTCCCGGTGGATGAAATGCAGACTGGGTGATGGATGTGCTGGTGATGTTTGTTTGAAGTTTGCATCAAACCTCTTTTGGTCTCAAGTGCAGATTCCTCTCTGGCCCAGCTCTTGCCTCCCAAGCTCACCAGCTTGGAGCAGGGCAATCTGCACCAGGGTAAGTTAGAATGGTTTGGGTGAGCGCACTGAGCTCGGCATCTCCCCGCCTCTGCCGCCTGCTGCTCCGGCATCCCCAGAGAGCCTGGGTGCAGCCAAGGGGGCTGACCTCTGCAAAGAGCTGCATTCCTGCAGCTTTGCTGGCCCTCCCCTTCCATAACCCAGATTTGTCTCCCTGTGCTAGACATCCAGCTGCCACACTGAATATCCTCTGAGCTTTGTCTGCTACAGCCCTGGCTCCTCCAGCTTCTGTGGTGTGATGAATTTAGCAGGGAGTAAACCTCCTCTGCCTCAGCCCTAAGCATCCCCTGAATGGAAGATCTGTGCAAGAAATTGACCATCTCCTGCTGCTGACACAACCCCGGGCAAAAATCTATTTTATAGCCAAAGGGCACCTTTAAAAAACTATTGATGTATGTATTCAGGGCTTTTCCATTGGAAACAGGGAATTTGCATAGAACAGTAACAGACACTTTCCTGTCTTTGTAGAGGATTTATTTTTTCTTTGTAATGCTTCAGACCCTTACGCTATGATAAGGGGCAGGACTATTGAAACAGAAGGGCGAATTCTTGGCTGCCTCCCTGTGAGGTACTTCAGGTTCAGTACAAAAAGCATTTAAGTAATGGGACATGTCGCACAGCTGCTTCATTTTCCTGACTCCCAATGAGGTGAGACAGCAAATACCTCACCAACCACGGAGGCTGTGGCAGTCTAACACGACATATCTAAGGATGATTAATCCAAAGAAATAGCCTGGCTGTTTAGCTAGCTCAGGTTCCAGTTGCTGTATTGGTTTGTCTGGGGTGTGCAAAACGTGGTGCACTGGGACTGTAGGCAGGGCAGGATGCTCTACTGACTTACGTGGGTGTAAACTCCAGAGCAGAAGGATGCTGGCCAAAGAGCAGGGAAGGAGGAGGGTGTTGCAGTGCATGGGGTGTGCAATGTGCCCAATGTCCTGTCTGAGTCAGACCATGTCCAAGCCCAGGAGCTGGGACTAATAGTGGTGAGCAGCCTTTGTACAACCTGGGGGGGTGGGGTTCCTCCATCCTCTATCAAACAGTGCCAAAGTGTGTCAGCACATCACTGACCAGCTCTTCCAAATGCCCAATTTAGCTCAAGGGACTTATTTAACCCCTATCAGATTGAAGTAAAGCCTGTAGCTCTCCCTTCTGTCTTTTTTTTTTTTTTCCTCTTTCTCCTGACTTGATGCAGTTGGACTGTCCTTTCTCATGTCCTGCCCTGTATGTGTCCCTGAAAGCAGCATTTATACAGAGGTGATGGACAGCACTTTCTAAACAAGGCACCCTAAGTGCAGGCAGATCATGAGCTTTATCCTGAAGCTGCTGTGTGCATGCTGGGTGAACTGGTCAATGGAGCCCTGGCATGATCCCTTTTTGCCCAGTATGGCAGAAAGGCTGCAGCACAGGGGATGCTCAGCTCCTTGCTGTGGCCTCTGCAGAGGTGGCCCGTCCAGGAGAGTTGCTCACGGAGGGTTGCTGAAGCATCCCAAACCCTGGGGCTGCTGCAGGAGTGGGAGGCAGACAGGCACAACCCGTGTTGTCCCCATATGCTCCAGGTTTTTTTCCCCTCTGGTGACACTGCACAAGCAGAGGGAACTAATGCCATGACAGATCCGCCTGTCTCCAGGCTCAGGGCAGGTGCTGATCCTGCTGCTCCAGCAGGATTGGAGCCTGCAGTGCTTTTGATGTCAAAGATGTGACAGGACTCATCCTGGAGAGGCTGGGTGCTGCAAACACGGCAGGCGAGGAAGGGCTGAGGAAGGCTGCGTGCTGGGAAAGAAAATAGCTGCTCTCAGTGCAGCAGCTGCTTTTCCCTCCGCTGTCTGGCTCAGGAGCTGCTCCCCAATGCCACGCAGTGCAGCGGCAGTGCTCTGAGCTCCCTTGTGCCGTGCTCAGCCGTAAGTGCACAGAGGGCTGAGACCTTCTCAGTCTGTCTGGGGGGAGAGCAAACTCCAAGAGGGCTCCCATCTTCTTCTAACTTTATTCTCTTATGTGCCTTGTAGGGGAGCTGTTGGCAGATTAAGACTGAGCTGCTAAAGCAGGTGATTTCATAACTTCTACAGGACCTTGCTCTTTACTTTGATTTCCTCTGCCTGAAATGTCTGTCTGGGGAGAGGCTATTCAGCTGTTCAAACCACTGTTTTGATCTGCTGTGCTGATGCCTCTGCTGAGAACTGTTGCTTCTGTGATACAAGCGCAAAACCGCTGCCCTTCTTCCCTCTGCAACAGACCGAAGGAAACAAAATGCCTCATTCTAATTTCTAGGGATGAGTTCATTCTGGGTACTCCTGGCTTCTAAGTTTTTGGACAGTCCCCTAAATGTCTGTGTGCTTGCAGAGACTGGGGAAGCTTAAAGGGAAATGAGAGCCAGAGAAAACGGAGCGTGAATCAGAGCAACCTGCAAACGTGGGCAAACTCTGGAGAGGAGGCTCTGTCACTAAGCTGTGTGCTGGATATGAAGAAGGACAAAGCTGCTTTCTCCAAGCAGCCCGATTGTGTTGCTTCATTACCGGCTTAGCTGGAGGGGCCTGCAGAAAGCATTTGGAAACAGACAGGAGCTGATTGTGCTGTTTTTCTCCCCAGCCCACCTAATCTTCTCCATTGATGTTTCTGCAGCCTCCTCCTTCTCTTTTAAAATTAAGGCTATTGTTTTTCCCGTAGAGGAGCTGCCACTAAAGAATACAGTCTTGGAGGCATATAAACTTTTCTCTATCGCTTTCTAACTTAAAAATACAGACAGTCTTTATGAATGAAAAAGAAGCTTCATAGAAATGTTGAATGCTATTACAGCTGGGAGTTTTCTAACTCAAAGCTCTTTAGCAGAATAAGCCAACTTGTTGAAACTGAAACTCTACAACTACATATACTTATTTTAACAAAACAATGGTAAAGTGCTCTTGGCTCCATGACAAAATTTCTGGCTGGAAATGGAGGAGAAGGAGCCAGGGCAGCTAATAATGCTCTGGTGCTGGGGTGTTTGCTTCTGATTGGGGATGCTCCAGCCAGACCAACCACTGTAACTCTGGGTGCCTTGAGGAACTGGCTTGGTGGTGGGAGAGGAATGTCCTCTTCAGCTGCCACTGAGCCTCAGTCTTGTCTCATGGCTTGTCTCTGCTGCACAGCGTCTGTCATAATGTAATGGTGAACCAGGATACGTCAGTCCCTGGAGTCCCAGTGGATCTTGTAGGGGGAGCAATCAGCGGGTCATGTGCAGCTGCATTGCAATGTGCCAGTTTCTGTACAACAAAGACGCTTTTTAAGGGCAAACAGGATTCCCTCGTGGAGGAGGGATGAAATGGAGGCAGGGGGCAGCTGCGGAGAGAATGGCACCAGAAAGGCGATCCTTTGATTCGGGGTCAAAAGCAGGTTTCTCTGCATTTCAGCTATAAGCCCCGTTAAGTGCAGCTCTAGGCAGTTGGAGCTCTGTGACAAGCACTAATTTTGAGAGATTGTTCTTTGCTGGTGGACAATTACACACTGATCACAGCAGGAATCTGAGCATGGCTAATCTAAATGGCCTGGCATTTTGCTATTCAGGAAGTAATGTTTTTTGATTTGTTAATGTTATAGAGCATTTACCCTGTACAATAAAAGTTTGAATGTTCTCCCCAGGTTTCATTATTTCTCAGGTTTACTTAGTACAGTCAGGAATGAAATACATGGGCACCAATGTTTACAATTAGCAGAAAATTGCCATTTTACTGTAGCTAACCATTCCTGCGCATGCCACCTATAGCACTTGGAAGCAGACAGGCTCTTGTGTGAGTCCTGTTCCTGGTGGATCTCGAATCGCTAAATCCCTGCGCTGGGCTCTGCTGAGTCCCACAGACCAACAGGACCTGCTGAAGGCTGGCAGCCCAAGGGACCCGCATCTCAAACAACAAGCTCTTTGTGAACACGGTGTCCTTGGGACTGCACATTTGTCATCGTCAGATGGAAGCTGTAGGGTAGGCGGCAGAAAGAGAAATTAATATGTACTGAGGCATATTTTTTTCCTGTTAATGTACTGTAGGAATGAGAGGTTCTGGGCAAAGGTCTAATTGAGCTGTTTGGTGTCTGTCTGTTGCAGCTGAAACCAGTTTTGACATTCAGAGGTTGCTCTGCATGTGGATAGTACCGCTTGTCACTGAGCAGCATTGCCCAGAGATCAGTGCCATCTGCCATGAGTGCAAGACCTCAACCAACTTATAATGTCACACCTTGGTGCTGTGAACTCAGCTACCATTGGTATTTGGGAGGTGTTTGACTGAACAGTTGCCTGGAGATCAGCCCATCTTCTCTCCAAGGAACTGGTGTCAATGGATCAAATGTCTTAGAGTTTGGTTTGAGTTGCTCCTTGCCCTGCTGAGGGCAGTGATGATACTCAGAGGTGTCCCACTACAGAACTGGCCCTGGATCCTCTGGTGGCAAGTGCAGGAGAAATGTTGGAGGTGTCTGAGGGCGGCTGATGTTGTGCTGTGCAATATGGTGCCTTGTTCCTACTGTTGCTGCATCCTGGTACTGGATGAACTGGGATCCAGCATCACCACACATGATTAAGTGGACTAGTCAATAAATCCTTGGCGAGTGTAAAACAGCTGACTTCAAGGGAGTTGCAATTCCTTGCACTAAAGAATCCAGCCATGAGCATCCAAATTCATCTGAGAGCAGCTTGTTAGTAGCACCTAGATACTAGAGTAATTGGTGAGCTATAAATACCAAAGGCAGACATAATATTAAACAGGCTGTGTCATCAATTAGCTAATGACAGAAGCATAGAAACGTTGGATAAAAATAACCTGTAATAGCACAATCCTTTTTTCTTACTCTCCTCCTACTCTCCCTCACCCAGAAATGAGCAGCTCTGGGACACCTCATTTTTTACTATTAATAATTTAGGAGCTGTAACATTCTGTGATGAGCAGCGTCTGATCTGCAAAACATTCAGTTTTTCAGATTGCTTTACACTTCCAATCATTTGCAAGAAGCAAAGCTGGTAAAAACAAGAGGATTTGATGCACAAGATTCTTTCATGTAATAAGTGGCGCATGTGGCGCAGCTGCTAAAGAGAGTTTGTTTAGTTCAGTGACATTTATTGTGATGGCCTCAGTGTGGCACAACAAAGGGCACACACAGGCACAAGGCGTGGAGGGGGGTCCCAGAGAAAAAACTTAGCATTACGTTAATTCCTGGGCTTGGATTTGCAGCTGTGGATCAGACCCCGCAAACGCAGCTCAGACCAGTAAAAACCTGGACTAACCCTGTCAGAGATGATGCAGTGTCAGAGTCCGCCTCGTGCTTTTGCTGCGCATCGCTCAGCAGAGCCCCGACTTGCCGCTCGGTGCTACGAGTGGGCAAATGCTGTTATGGGTGGAGAAACTTGGCACCCCGCAGAGCGCTGACACTCGCCCCTGTGTTTCTCCCTGCTCCTGCCTCTGCATAGAGGATGAGGCTGCAGTCCCCCTGCCCTAGAAATGCAGAGGGGTTGAGTGGACCAGCCTGCCCATCACTACGGAGCAAAGCCCCTTTCCCTCTGGATGTGCCTGTTGTGGCCAAGCGCAGGCTTTGTGTGGTGTAGATAACCGCAGTCATAATGGTACAGCTGTGGTAAGGGCAGAGAGAAGACTTCCTTCATCGGTTTTGTTCAAAACTGACTGCCAAGCTTAAAAAGTTGTGGAAGAGGAGGATACAAGGAAAGAGAGGTGCAGACAGCCTGACCCACAGACAGCATGAGCATGCAAGCCCTGTTTCTGAAACTTATCCGCCTGAGAAAACCCCTTGGCAGGTTTCCAGGAAAAAAAATAAAAACACAGAGAGCTCTCCTGGGTCTGTCCCCCAAATGTTAACCCCCTTATCAAGTCTTTTTTTTTTTTTTTCTGGCAAGGAAATATTCTGGATGTGAGAGACTGACCTGAGAGCTGGAGTCTGGGTGGGAACCTTTTTTCCTTCTAAGTTTCTCTCTGTGATTTAATTATAGCTCAGGATTCTTTCTATAAAACAGTGAGACAAATGAGCTCTGACTTTCTATTGGTTTTTAAGTGGGCACAGAGCTGACTGGCTGGTTGCTGGGTTGCTGTCTGTCTGTGAAAGCCTTGGTGCTGCTGTGTGTCCACCACTGAGCTTGTCCCTGAACTTCAAATGCAGTCCTGGGCTCCCCCTTCCCTGGGGCAGGGAGTGCAGGTGGCTCTCAGGGGCACAGAAAGACGCTTTTAATGATGTTTTAACTCAGATGGTGAATAGCACTGTAACAAAAGTGGTTCCTGCTACTCTCTGCTCTGTCCTAGCTATTTCTGTTTTGTTTGCTTGATAGTGCTTGCAGCAACAGTTTAAGATTTGGGCCAAGTGGATTAAGCCCTGAAGCAGACTTTGTGTGACACTGGGGACGGGGATTCACAGAGGCAAACTTTCTGCTAATCTTTCAAGTTCCTTTTGTAGTGGGAGAGCAGCCGTCTCCTCTGCAGGGTGATTCAGAGAGGCTAAATTAAGCTCTTTCTCTAAATCAGCCTCCTGGGCAGCTCGTTTTGCAGTTCCCATCCCTACAGCAGCCTCGAGCGCTACAGCTGGGACAGAGCTCCAAGCCCAGAGCTGGTCAGATGGCTGCGAGAAACGGGTATTGGGGCGCTCCAGGTCCACGGGGCCGGGCCAGCCCAAGGGAGGCACCTGCTCCCCTGTGGGGAAGGTCTTTCCACTGCTGTTTTCCGTGATGCCTGCTGGTGATTTGGGAAATCTGGGATTTCCCAGGAAATTGGTGAATTGGGGAATGTCCTTATAACCACTCCCAGATATAAAGCGGGATTATGAGTTGGGAAACCCCTGCAGAGCTGCATGGTCTGCGCTCCCCTGAGCTCAGCAGCTCAAGAGCCAAATGATGACAAGAGGGAGAAATGCTGAACCTGATCCTGAGCAGTGAAGCGAAACTGTCACGACACAGCTCTCGTCTCCCCCAAAACTTCCTGCTGTTCTTTAACAAAGTCAAAACAAGTTTGTTTCTATTTAAATAACAAAATTGCATTGCAAATGTTGAAATGCAAACATTTTGACTTTTCCAATTTTTTCAGGTTCATTTCCTGCCTTTTTTCTTCACTGCACTTTGTTTCTTCCAGGTTGTGAAGATTAGCTTAGGGTTTGATGGGAATATCCTGAAATACCTCAGCTTTTGAAAATGGAAACAAAATGGGTTTATTTTTTCTTTGTTTGCTCCTTTGGGAACTTCTGTTAGTCTTTAGGAAAAAAAAAAAAAAAAAACAAACCACCACCACCACCAAACTTCCAAATACTCCACACTAAATGCTCTGTTTCTTCTTTTGGCCTGGCTGTAACACATACCTGTGTGCAAGAAGCAGTGCCCTTGTCTAGTTGTGGGGAGCTTGTGCTCGCTGATGGGTGGGCTGGACAAGCCCTTAAAGAAAGGCTCTGGCTACCTCGTGCTGTTGGGAATACCCAGGCTCATAGCGGATCAAACCAGGACAGTGAAAACAGCAGCGGATAAGTGGAAGGAAAGAGCTGTGAGAGTGAGGATGAGGGGATGGAGCTGGCTGGGAGGGAAGGCTGCGAGGGACCGACCCACTGGGACTCGCCTCCCGGGGAAGGTGGGAGCTGCAGCTGGTTCCCAGGCCAGCAGGTGACTCCTCTCCCTGCTCCTCCTCCCCACTTCTGGCTTTTGTGAAGTTATAGAAATGGCAAGCGGGGGTGATTTGGCATGTCGCTGCTGAACTCGGGAGGTTTTGTGGTAATTAGCTGACTGCTAATTAGGAATATCTTTCTGTATTTCTCTGGAAGAAAACACTGATCCATTTATAACAAGCCACTGCTTGCAAAGCAGTTACCTGAAATATGTTTTTCCTTTTCTATATTAAGAATTATTAATTTTTAAATCCAAATATGTCAAAGATGCCTGTCAAGAATGATTGGTCTTTGTAATTTAAAGGTTGTGAACGTATCCTGTGAAATGTCTGCAATAAGTCTTGGTTTTACTAGTTTAAAAAAATAGTTAAGAAACCAAACCAAACTATAGGAGCAAGGGCAACTAACTCCTCGGAGTACAAAAGGGCTATTTTATTTTTCTAAAACAGTGACAAACTTCTGAAATCTGGGTGCCTCTGTGCACGCACTCTTCCATGTAAATACTATAATACTCGTGGATTTTTGTCTTGTTCTTTTTTTACTGTTGCCTTTCCTGACTGGCTGCGTGTACAAGTGACAGAAGTGACTCTGTTCTCTTTCTTGCGTGGTTACGAGAAACAGGAGCTATTCAGGTGTGATACCTGCGACCTTTGGGTGCCCAACTTGTTGCCTGCTATGAATGTTGGGCTGTTAAACTATGGATGTTTTATATGGAGCCAAAAGGTGGAAGTAGAGCTGGTGTCAAAACTATTTTATGTGCAGTGAGTAGAAATGACTTTAGTGAACTCTTACAGTGAAGCAGAAAGCAACGGTTGAAGTGAGGGACCAAGACAGGTTTTAAGCAAGAGATTCACAGTAGAGCTGAAAACTGACCTGAGATGTTGTGTGCAGTGTCTGAGCCTTGTTTATTCTCAGCTATCTCGGTTATATTACAGATGCCCTAGTCACAGAGATCTCTGCCCTGCAGTCAGTGTGGTGTGAGGGCAGCTGCTGTGCTGCGGCCACTGCTGGTCCTCGCTGCCTCCTTTTTTTCTGTGCATCCCCAACCCATCTGCTTGTGGCAGCAGGTTACTATTTCTCATTTTGTTCATGGGCTGCAGAGCCAGTCGGAGCAAGGACTGAGTCTTAGGCACAACACCCGCCCTCTGCATCCTACGCAGAGCACGAGAGGATGAGGTTTGCTGGAGTCAGAGAGGTGTCTCGTGTGCTTCAAGCTCTGCACTGGAAACGCTGATCCCTGTGACTTGAAAGGAGGAAGCTAAATGCCATCTTGTTTTCCAAACCTTTCTAACAGTGATGATGGTGAGTTTGCTGAATAAATTAAAAGACTTGAGAGCTTAAAGGGGCTTGAAATGTTACTTGTGTTTATTTTAAAAAATACATACCACTTTTTATAATATTTTCATGGCTCATTAAGTTCTCTCTTGTTTTAATTTCCTTCCTAGAAACTGTATGATGTGCTACTCATTGCTCAAACTCAAAATGGGATTTTTATCATTGGTATTATCTGTTTAAAATATGTTTGACAGATAAATTCCTCTTATTTCCCCGTTTCTACCCACCCCAGGGCTTAAATAGCTCATGAACAACAACAACATCAACAAAAATTGTTTTGTTATTCAAATGAGACTTCTTTTCCCCACTGCAAATTCCTTCCTCCCCGCAAACTGTGTTTTTTAACAATAACAACTGCCTAAAGCTCTCTGATTTTTCTTCATAGGCAATCATTCTGGCCCAAAACAAACAAAATAGGGAGCCCATTAAGCTAGAACCTGTTTTGCATACACCTGCAATAATTATTTAGATATGCACATCAAAGTGAATAATCTGTTGCACAACATAATTGGTTAATTTTGATTATGCAGGAGCGCCATATTGCTGCCTTGATAAAGGAAGCTCTTTCTTGTAGGCTGGACAGTCACTGATTAGAGATGGACAGAGTACTTCCTAAATACAGGAGGATGGGGCGCTTTGCCATCTGTCCACAGATACTTTTGGTACTTTTCTACTTGATAACCACCTGCCTGTTGCCAGAGATTTCTTGATGTAATCAGTCAGGGGCTGGCACTCGCAGGATTACCGATGTTTTGCCTGTGTGTGCATACAACAAATAGCTAGAAATCTTCAAGTGCATTAGAATAATTACCTAAGCCTCACTGCAACCAAGTGAGATATTATCAACCTCATTTGACAGATCACTGAATGAGACACGGAGAGTTCAAGTGACTTGACCAAGTGACTTGACCAATGTTGATTTGCTCTTGCAGCAGACTTGGGTTCAGAGCTGCCATCCCACAACACCTTTCTCTGCTTCTGGAGCAGGAAAAACTGAAACAGCAATGTGAACCTTTTGCAGATGGGCTTTTCTGGTGGCCAGGTCGTGCCGTGGCAGCTGGGGAACCGAATAGGAGATGGGACACCCTCACAGGCAGCATTGAGGAGAGCAGGCAGATGGGCTGGCTGCTCTGCTTGCCTGGCCTCTGCAATGGTGTGTTTTGAGGGGTAAGGTTTAGCACAGAGCTGGTCTTCCCAAAGGGAAGACCCTGCTGGTGCCATGCTGTCCACCCTGCTCCGGCCCCAGGTTGTCATCAGAAGTTGGCATATGGCACCAGGTGACATAAGTGGTGTCCTCAGGCGGTAGTTGCTGGTGTTGGAGGTGGGGAATGCAGGTTGCTGCTGTGGGTCTGCACAGGGATGTTGGCTACGGGGAAGCTTGGTGGCACAGTCATAGGTAGTGGAGAGTGAATGGGTTTCATTGCAGCCAGTAGTCTGAGGAGGGTCTGAGTCACTATTTTGCAAACAGTTTGAAGAGTTCGAAGTGCCCTCTGGACAGGGAATTGCTTTCCTTTGTGTCTACTACCCTGTTGTCTGCCCTTCAGAGGGATGTGACTGCCCCAGCCCTGCTGATGGAAGGGGTCACTTGAGCTCTCCCTGGTCTCCTGCATGGGAAGTATTCCAGCCTGAGCAAATGCAGCCCTAAAATGGGCTTGAAAATCCTCAGGCTGATTTTCCATCAATTGGACTAAAGAAGACTTCAGAGACCCCTCCACTGGCAGTATTGTGTAGGCAGGAGAGCTGACAGGCAGCAACATGGGATGGGAACCTTCTTAATCAGCATGCCTGCCTGCAGAGAGCACCTGTATCTTTCCCCTCTGTATCTCCTATAACCACTGCAATTGATTTCTTGGCAGCCGGAAACTCTTTTGAACTTAAATTCTTAACAAGCCAAAGGAGAGCACAGCATTGGGCAAGTGCTGTTGATTGACCAAACTGTCCTTGGGGCTGCCATATGAACAGCAATCATTCAGGTCTGGCCATAAAAGCAACCCTATTACCAAGGGGCGGGGTGGGGGGAGCCCAACCCTGAACAAAGCTAAGGCGGTTCATAAAAAGTCAGCAATACTAAAATAGACGGTGAAATTGGTGGTTGTAGTCCACTGGTGTTTGGCAAATTAATAGTTTCCCATCACAGGCTCATCTCCTGGGACGGAGCTGTGTGATGGTGTGAGCTGCTGGCTGGTCCAGGGGTGTTGTGCTGAGGCCCAGCACTGGGCAAGATTTTAGCTGCTGTTGGGCAGAGGAGCAGGTGACCCCTTTGTACCTGTGAGGGTGGTCTGGAGGCTCAGATTGAACTGATTCTGAGCTGGGAGAGCTGAATTATATAGTTCACTTTTCCAAGAATTTAAATCTTCCTCCGTTTCCTTCTGTTTGTGTTTTTTTTTTTTTGTTTGTTTTTGTTTTTTTTTCAGAAGAGGGCTCTCCCTTGCTCAGTCAACAAATCTTCAGCTGGATTCAAACCCAGGGACTTTCATGTGGCCATTACCAAGGCCTTTCAGAACTGTGGGATGTAGGGACAGGCAAACACAACCAACCAAGCCACTGATTTCACCAGTGCAGTGATTTTTCCCTGGATCTTTATGACTCCAGCCCAAATGGGTGTTATGAGCTGGGACACATGGAAAGCCTTTTTCCTGGATCCAAGGGGCATGTTTTGGCCAAGAAGAATGTAATGGCATTGCTGAAAGCATGGGGAAAGGGAAATCTTTCTCTGACTTGCCGTACGTGTTGTCTCAGCTACAAGGGACATAAGGCAGTCCTTTTAGTCTGGGCTAATCTGTGAGAAGAAAGTCATGCTCTGCATCTCTCTAATGTACTATTTGTGGTCTGGTTGGCAGTGACATAGAGGAGGGGTGATGAGAGAGGAGGGCTTTTTGATGGCAACTCAGAAGGCAACTGCTGACTCATGTCATCTTTTGTATTTTGGTTATTAAAGCCATGTGGGGCAGATTATGAGGAGGGTGAACATCTGGGAAGAGAGTTTGCATCAGATGTTGCACCAGCTGCTCTTGAACACATACTGTGGAATTTGGGAAACAATAACTGGGAAAAGTAACTGAATTTCCCGAGTGTCCATGCTGACCCCACAGCATAAGCATGTCTACACAGTGCTTTGAGATTTCTTCATTGACTATTAACACAGCCCTGGACCTTGTAATAACTCTCCTTGAGCTGTTCTGTGTAAAGTACCTTGATCTATGGCTGAAAAACGCTATTTAAAATTAAGTATTAGCATGATGTGGGCTTTTTTTTATGTGCTTTAATCTTCTAGTACTCAAGTGGAAGATTTGAAGCGTGACATAAGAAGTGGTACCGCAGGAATTACTCTTAACATGTCCGGATTTGCAGACAAGAGCATATCTGGACAGCTGAGCCCTGTGGGCTTCTCCAAGGGGGACTTTTAGGCTATCTGAGGTTTTCCCACCATTCCCTTGTTGGACTCCCTTGTTCACTGCATGATTAATGCAGTGAAGCTGAGTCTTTCCTTGCAGTTCTGATCATTGTGCTTCCCTGTGAGGCTTGGGGCAGGGTCGAGGGGGTAAGACTCCAAAAACCTGCAGTAAAGGAGTGTGACAGGAGACAGGCTCTGTGCTGGGAAAGCAGAGCTGGCTCTGAGGCATAAGGGATGGTGCACGTGCAATCCTTGGGCATTCCTCCTGGGAGTTAGATGGATTTTGCAGTCTGTCATGGAGAAATGGTTGTTTTCTTTCTGCCTCAGCTGATACTACCACTGACACTGTTGCAGGAGTTGTCCTTATGTTTTCTTGAAGGGGCTGGCTGGTGTCTCTAATTGGCACAGGCGGGAAATGGCACAGCCTATGACTGCTGAAAGAAAAGTTTTCAGCTCAGGCAGCGAAGTTGCGTGGCCTGGGAAATGGAGCTCTTTGGCTTTATCCCTGCCAGTTTGCATTTTTTCCACTGCTCCATTTTCTTTTTAGTGCATCAAACCCACAAAACACGTCTGTTGTCCCACAGCCTCTAATGACTGACATGCACGCTCAAAGCGGTACGTGCAGCCTGGTGAGACTTGAGGGTGTGAAGCCACACGTGTGCTGAAGAGCTTTGACAGAGCTGTGAGTCCCAAATGCCAAATTCTGGTCCGCTGCTTGGCAGCTCTCTAGCTTGACTGTAGCGTTCAAGGAGGGGGTGGTGAGAGGAGAAACAAGCCTGATGTTTATTCCAGAATTGTACAGAATAGGGCTGGAAGGGGCCTTGGGGTCATCTAACATTTCCTGTACAGGATCAGTTTGACTTAAAGCACCAGCTGTATTTGAACTGAAACCAAGTCACGTTTGCATAGAAAGCTTGCTGAGAGCCAGAATTTCATTGTCTGAAAGTAGGCAGAGACCCAGATCTACTTTGCTGAAAAAAGCAAACTGTATTTAAAAAGATGTTCTTGAAAATTCAGGCAATTTTCTCAATGTTGTGCAATGTCTCAGTTAGTGTAACTTCAAAAATCAATTACTTTCTTTTACACTAAACAATGATTAAGCTGTTCAAACCACTTGGCAAACAAACAGCTGCAACATCCAGAGAATGAGAACTTTGGGAAAGGACCATAGTGATCGCTTAGATACTTGTCTTTGATTAAATTAGAAACAGAGATTTATTTTTTTTTCTTCTCCCCTCCATTCCTCCAGCTCTGAGAAGGGTTATGCAGGAGGATCTGAACTTGTATTTTACATTCTTGTGCCTACCCCTGGACCCATCTTGTAATAAATATTTGAAAGTTTGACTTAAACTGCTCCAAATGGTTTCTAGATTCCCAGATGAAAAGCTAAGTTGCCTGAAAGAGGAGCCTGAAGATCAAACAATCTCTACAG
Source organism: Vanellus vanellus (assembly GCF_965231255.1). Taxonomy (NCBI): domain Eukaryota; kingdom Metazoa; phylum Chordata; class Aves; order Charadriiformes; family Charadriidae; genus Vanellus; species Vanellus vanellus. The sequence continues at coordinate 14,060,407 of NC_138912.1, read as the reverse complement.
TAGCAAAGCAGACCTGAAGATTACATATTTCAGTAATTGATAATAGTGCCTTCTTTTCAGACCTTTCGTAAAAGAATCTGTATACTAAAGCCCCAGATTATCTGGGCAGACTCCGTAGCCACAGAAATCAAAGGCAAACTGTCAGTTCTCCCTCTGTTTTCCTCTCCTTTCCAGGTGGTGAACTTCTCTTCAAAAGGAATTTTTTTTCTATGGGAACCTAGAAGGAAATCCTGGAAAACAGGTAAAGGTTATTATGCTTGATTTGCAACAGAAAAAGTGAGAGCAGAAGGCAACATATTTAACTCGTGCAAGGCTGAGTATTCTGTAGGCAGCAGGGTAATGGGTTTGCCCAGACATTGGGAAAGTAACTCTTAATTCCTCACTATTTGGCTTGCGAGGTGACACGTGAGAGCTTGACTCTCTGAATAAATCAACTCCATCCCTCTTTGTAATGGATCGTTTTTGCGAGCACCATAGTTGTGTTCATTTTGGTTCATACCGGGCTACAAGCTTGGGTTGAAAGTTTAGGTAAAGGAGCTGCAGATGTAGGAGACCCAACAGCGTGTGAGAGTGCTGCCACTGAGGGGCTGGGGGAAAGTCTGGGCTGTGCGGGGGATTTATTTGGAGTAACCAAGAGGGGATGTGTAATTTGGCATTTGTGTCACAAGACCTGTCATCTTTAACATGCAATATGGTCTCACCCACAGGCTTAATTCTTGTGAAGAGGCAGAGTCTGCTTTAGTCAGGGCATTTTGAAAGCCCTGTTGCTGCATACAGTCTTCCTGTAGAAGTGTTTGGGAGTGGTTTTCTGTTATTTTTATGATCTTACTGATCTCTAGCTGCATAGGATGACCTGGCTGCATGCAGCAGGGGTTGAATGCAGTGGGTCAGGTAACGGTGTGCATCCAGGGGGGCCAGTATCCCTGTGGGGCTGGCTGCTTGGGACGGCCAGATACCAACGCTTTGCACATGGTGACCCACCTGGTCCCCACGCGTTTGTGGTTTCAGGATACCTTTGTGCCTTCTCTGTCCTGGGGTGGGCTGGAGGGCTGTCTGCCCTTCTGTGCGGTTCAGAGCAACCTCAATAGTGGATGATAGTGGTGGTAGGACACTGGGCTACAGTAGGTGACCCAGTCCCTGTACTGCAGCTCAGCAGAGTTGTACCTGGTACCTGCAAAAGGCATACATGGTCTGGTTGTGTATCGCGCAATGGTGTACAGCCCAGGAAAGCTTATTCTTTTTGCCAGTTCTTTTTTTCCCCTCTGGGTTTTAAATTTCTGCTGCTGCTTAGCTTTGTAAAATAATAAATGGCAAAAAAATATGTTCTTAGAAATTCATGCCTGAGGCTGGGGCTTTTTCTAAGTAGTTTTGACTCTTCAGAGGGAAGCTACCACTAAGCAAAAATTACCATAATTAACTAAAGTAAACTGCCTGCCATTTGATGTCTGAGACTTGAAAGCTTCTGTTGGGATCCAGACAGTTTTTGAAAACAAGGCCTCAATAGCCTAATTAAAAAAGAAAGGAGAAAGAGAGAGGGTCGCAGGAAAGACTGGTGATAAATCTAAACAAATCACAATAAGCTGACAAGAGGAAAGGTAAATGCAGCCTCGCTTCTTGGTCCAAAAAGCCTGGGAAGTCTGGATGTCATCTTGCCCCAACATACTTTTCCTCTGAAGCGAATGGTCCCTGTTGCTCTGGATTTCACATGGGACTTCAGTGGAAGGGAATTTTGGGGCAGGGTGCAGTGTTTCTCTGAATGTGCAAAACAGACACACTTTAGGATTTCCAGTCTTGGGAAAACACATCAGATTTTGAGTAAGTTCAGCCCGAGGCAGCAGCAGCTTTGTGATGAATGTGGACAACACAAATATTTGTATACCAATTAACTGCACAGTGCAACGATAATAACACATATATGCTTTTACTAAGATAGTGCTTATAGCAATTTAAATTGGGTCTGTAAACACGTTAATTTCCTGGGAAGTAGGGGGTTGTACACTGGCAGAAATGCTCTCTCTGAGCTTGTCAGCTGTTATACCACCTTGGTGGGGGGGAAGCAGGTTTCAAATGGGCAGTGCTGATCACACAGGCACATCAGCAGCACGGCAGAGGTCAGGCAGATTGCACCAGGGAACGGTCTTCCCTTGCTCCTCTGCATGCTTAGACTGCTTAGCTGCCCAGCGAAATGTGAGATGAGGCCGTATTTTGTCACCTTGTGCTGGAAGAAGCCTGGAAAAGCAGTCCATGTGGACAGCAACCCCTAGAAGTGAGCGTAGTGGATTCCTGTTGCTTTCTAGATGCTTTCCAAGAGCTCTGACTGGGGTTTCCATCCCAATGCAAATAGAGAGGCTTGTGGAGCGCTGCCTGAACGTGGCTCACAGCCCCACAGGGCAACACCAGCTGCATCCCAGTGTATGTCTGCGCCTGGCGGGGAGCATCCCTCGATGCCCTGAATTGCAATATCACCATAATAGCATTTTGCACTGCCCCCAAGAATGTGGCCAGCTTTCCAGCAATGGGGCCACTGGAAAAGCTTTGCTGCTGTGATATTTGGTGCTGAGGAGCTTTGACGGTGCTGTACAGCTGGAGTATGGTGCGTGTCTGGCTGCTTTGCAGGCAAAGTGCATCACCGTGGGAGTTACCACCAGAAGCAAGGGTGTTCCATGGCTGGGGACCTCGTGGTACCTGCTCATACTGCTGTGTGGAGGGAGCACATCTACAGACTCCAGCCTCAGGGAGTATCTAACCCTACAGGTATATCAGCCTGGGCTGGTGGCAGTGACCTTGCAAGGAAGAATGAACAGAGCCACCAGCTGCTGTTGAGAGGGAAGCACTACCCAAAGGGGCAGCCAGGCCATGGTTGCCCTTCTCAGCTGCTGCACCTTGTACGTGGTCACGCAGCACATGCAGGGTTGTGCTGTGACTGTGTCATGTCACACTTGTGAGTAGGAGGCTGACGCAGGTGAGCTGTGTATCCCAGGCTGAGCTCTACCTTGAGCTCCTCTTGCAGCCTCTTTCGGTACTGCTGCAAGCAAAGATGCCAGGAGGCAGCTGTGGCCTTTACAACCTCACAACTTCTGGCTGAAGAAAAATAAGGAGCAAAGAGAACTGCTTGAGGGAGTTTGCACTTCTAAAAGAATAATCAGACTTTGACCTCAAGGAGGAAATTCACTGGATTGCAACTGCCTGCCAGCTCTGATGATGGCTAGATATTTCCCTAAGCCTTTTAATAAGAGTAATTGTGCTCACCTTTCTCAAAGCTCTAATTTGATGCTGGGTTCCCTGCCTGTCCCTTTTGGCATTTGGTGTGGTGGGAGAAGCAATTGCTTTTCCTTCTGATGTTGACTCATCTCCAGTTGCGGCTGTCTGATGTACAAGTGAGCTTTTGAGTTTGGCTCCATGAATCCTGCTGTTCTCCCTAAGTCCACAAATGAGGCTGTAACCATGGCAATTCTCTTCTGTTGCTGCTCAGACAAACCATCAATGTGGAAGACTCTCGGTCTGACAGCCTTAAAGGGAAAAGCAGAGCTTTCTTTGCTCTGAGAGCTCAAAGCAGAAGAGAAGGAAGGAGTCAAGAAAGGCTTCTGGCCACTGTTTGGCAGTGGCTGCAGTGTCCAGGCTAGACATGAAGACAGCCCTGGTGGGTGAGAGCAGAGATCTGTGAGGATGTTGTGCTGCCACCAGAAGTGACCAGAGCAAACACCTGTGCAAAAACAGGGCGAGCAAAGAGTGATCTGCTCTCCTCACCTCTGTGCTTGTGATGATCTTGGAGGCTTCAAGAACCAGACATGGTATCTCTTGTGTGCAATAGCCCTACAATATGGGCTAAGTCCCATTCCAGCTACAGCCAGTTTGTAAAAGCTTTGACAAATGCTTCAAGCCTGCATTTATCTATATGCTAAAATCCTGGGCCAGCTTATGGTTTCTTTCAGGCTGCATAAGTCCAGTGTGATTCCACTTACTAAAACAGGATAACCTTGGCTGTCCTTTCCCATGCTGCTACCATTACAGATGTCATAGCTGCATTCTGCCAAACTTCCTCAGGGCGAACTCCAAGCACAAATGAGAAAAAGCTACTTTTTCAACCAGTAGAGCCAAGCTATCCAGCAACTAGAAGAAACTAGACCAGTGAAAATATAATTTCTTATATCCTGTGGGCTATAGGAGAGAAATCGCCTATTTGTCTAATACAAGGAAGTCTAAAATGAGATGCTCCATGTTTAATGGAGGGTGCAGTTCAGTAGTGCAGCTGATCCATCCTGATCCTGAACACTTTTACTTCCCATTTGTATGTCTTTGGTGGTCCAGCTATTGTCAGCTTTGATTTTGGTTTTGTTAGTCTGCTCCTGCAGAGATGATTCAACTCACTAAGTTGGCAGAAAAATAAACTTGGGCAAAACTTTTCCCCAGGATAGAATAAAGGAAGCACTTTCTGTCAGATTAGTGAGCTGAACTGGCTCTGTGAAGGGTCTGACACAAGAACATGGGAGATAGTGGGACCATATGGCTGATAATCAGGTTGGGAAAAGGGAGGAGAAAGGGTAGGCAGACTAGGACTGACTTTTCTGGTAGCAGAAAACTCTTAAATAATCTTCTGTGCTGTGCAGCTGAAACATGCCATTAGCTGTGACACCTAGCATTATGAGAGATTAATCCTGTCCACAGATTTTTCAGCCGCAGTGATTGGCTTAGGCAGCCTGTGTTAAATGCAGTGCAAAAGCACAGTGTGAGGGCAACATCTCTGCTTTCTGGGAAATGGATGTACTTGGAGTTATGAATGATTTTGTCTGAAATTTATCCCAGAAAGCTCCTACAAGATTGTTTACATGATTGCACCTTCTTTAACCTAATTATTCAGCAGAAGCCCCACGTGGAGCTGCAGTGTAAGCTCGCAGAAGAAGAGGCACTGCTGGTAGACCTATTTTACCTCCCCAAACAGCATTAGACACGGCAAAGAAAGCAGCTGTCTATGCTACAGTTGTTACAAGCTGTTATTCCCACCTCCTACCTACCCTTTGAGATGATAATGTTGTCTGCAAAAAGCTTCAGTATATATACAGTATTTATGTGCTATAAATTGTAGTGCTTACTGTGAAGTGCACTGTGGTGACAGAACTCCCTTTTCTCGTTCCCTGTCTATCTGGGAGATGTATTGTATAGTTTGGTGGAAAGGCCCAGCAGCAGCTTACACCTGCAGCAGAAATTTCTCCCAGGAAGCCAGACACTGCTCTAGCTTCAGTTACAAGTGACTCGCTAGCTGGAGAAAGTACTTTGGGGTGATGGTCGTGGTGGTGGGAACCACCGGAGCCTTGAGATGGTCCCAGATCCTGGAGACCACTCATCTTTTTATTGGGATGAGTCGACCCTCTGGACCTGCCCTTGGCATTGCATGAAAAACAATGTGCTCTCCTTGTTGCATTCATGATGCTTTGTGGTCCTGACAAATTGTCTGGTCAAGAAGGCCCTTCCATGAATAGCAAAGTTAGTGCTTCCCGTTCTGATCCCCTTTGCTCACTGCAGAAATGGAGCAATAAGGAGGCCTTGCAGTGCAATGCTATTGCCTGAGGAGAAGGGAAGGATATATGCTGGTAAAAGAGTGGGCCAGGGAGTTGTACAGGCAAAAGAGATTTAGTGTAGTTGTAGGTAATCCTGGGATGACTTGGGCATTTTCACTAATGACCTTCTTGTTGTTGGAAGGAATTGGACATAGGAGTGAGCATGGCTCTTGCTTTCTCCTACTGTCTTCTGGGGACTGAATACATTTCTGTGGCTTTTAGTCTTGCGGGCAAAACGTGTCAGTCTGCCTAGCATGTGATGGGCAGCGTCATGGGCCCTGTGGGATGTCTGTGTGTGATCTTGCAGACTAGATGTTCTGTGGGCCTCTCTGTAAGACCCAAACAAGGCACCCAGAGATGGAAAAGCGGTCACCACAGTCTCAATACATAGGTGATGGTGGGAAAGGGCCTTATCTTGGGTGCCTTGGTCAGGCGTCTGGACATGAAGAGCCATCATGTGACTGTGCAGTATAGCAGAGTGTCAGACATTCCTGCAAATGCAGTGCTTACCCTGTGCCTTACTGTTATGTCTTGCCCATGCCTTGCTTTGGAAGAGGACCCGTCTTGTGCTTCATGTCAGGAAATGCCCAATTACAGCACTAACACAACATAAAAGGCAGGTTATTAATATCAGCTGGCTGCAATTTCACCAAATTTGAAACTTCGGGAGCCAGGTGCTGGGCTGCCTTCTTCACATCCCTCTGCCAAAGCACCTGTTTCTCTTCCCTTCCCCAGCACCTCGTGCCAAAGGCCATGCTGTCTGCAACCCCTACGGCAGCTCCCTAAGCTGCAGACTGCACGTGGATCTGTCCTGACACCTCCTCTTGCTGCTCTTCTGGCTTGATGCAACTCCCTACCCTCATCTCCTCTCACACTGCTGCTCCTCGCAGCAGCTGAAATAGCAGGAGTGAGTGGTTTGTGAACTCTAGCTGAACTGACAGGATCTCTTCATAACACTCCATGTTTCTGCAATTAGTTGTTGTTTTTTTTTTTTTTAATTTAATTTTATTTATTTTTAACAGGCTCTGCTTCCAGATTTACTGAGCTGAATGCAATTGCTTAGCTTCATTATTTTGTTGCAATAGGTCCGCTGGCAAGTTTATTAAGCAATAAGGGATGAAAGGCAGCAAGTTTCTAGGTGGTTATAGTGTGTGTTGTGTAGTGTTGATAAGGCACAAGGTCGAAGGCTCACAGCTTTAATCACCAGAGAAAGATACCCTGGAGAGACAGGATCTTATTGGTATAATGACATGGAAGTGAGTCATAAAAAAGGAACTGCTATAAAAACTGCCCATTCCTCTTTGCCTGGAGAAACCGATGCTTAGGAGAGATCATTTGTAGAATTGCTCTAATGTCACATCTATGGCTATCTTCCCCTCAAGGATTATGGACCATGGTGTGAACTTGAAATGGAAATCCCCTGAACCAGCTCCTTTCTTTATAATGCTAGTTGGAGGGAGCTCCGTTTTTTTTTGATGAAATTCGTGCTGAGGGGCTTTCTCCCCCTGCAGAAACCCTGGAGCTTTCTGTGTCTGTGGGGCATTTGTCGAATCTTGTCGAATCTGGCATGCTACTGCTGGTGCCCCCGCCTGTGTGGTTGTGGCTTCACCTTGTGGTGCTGCTGCTTCTCATCCGCCAGGATCCCCGTGGCTGTCCTACACGATTGTAAAGAAACAGCATCTTCCTTGGGCCTGAATATAGCTGAAGCCACACCATTTTGTGCATATGGACTCTGTTTTCCCTAAGCAAGCAGGTCATGTACTGCTGTCTCTCATTCTTTCTTATCCTTACCTACTGGTGTGAAATCCAACTTTAAAATCTCTGCTCGTGTATCTATTTTGTCACTGGTCATCACTGTGATGTTTGACAAGTCATGTCATTGCTACCAGACTCCTGGCCTTACACACACCCTGTAAATCTGGGCTAATAGTACCTCCCAACACAATACAGTAATTTTAGGATGAATTAACAAATTCTGGAGTATTAGAGACATATCCTTTAGAAATGTTAAGTAATAATATTGTCTCCCTGTGGAGACTATTAGAAATTGAAAGATGACATCTGAGGGAAAGATACCATTATAACAACATAGAGAAACCAGATGGGCAAGTGATCCACACAGCTTATGTCAAGAAAACAGGAAGCATCTGTCTCTGTGGGGAATGGAAGAAATAATTAATGTATCTATGTACAGCCTGGGAGATTGATAGCTGTAATTTAGCAGTGGCTGTTCAGCACTTCTATCGGCAATGACAAAGTGGCCTGCCGAGTTACCTGTTTCTTAATCAATCTCTTGATTGCAGTATGGAAGGGGCTGGAGTTACTCTCTGAAGACAGAGATCTTATAAAGCGAAGCAACAGTGACACACAGCCATATGGGAGACCATATGTGAGGACAACATCTGTGGAGGGCTTCATCTTTTCTTTCTCTTCCCCCCCCCCCCCCCTTTCTTATCTTATTTAATTGCAAAGAGTTATTGGATTAATATGCAGATCAGCTCAACAGCCATAGCTGAAGAGCCCAGTGTTGTGAATCACACTCCTGTGGCAGGGAAACCTGAGCAGTAGAGTCCCGTGACAACATCAGAGAAGTAGCAGATTGCTGATTTAACGCCCCAATGTGCAAAGCCTGACCCTGTTGTAGGGGATGGAGGCTGGAGGGGAGCTGCGCATTACCCGGTCTCTGGTGGGGTTGATGCTGAACGTTGTTGTGGGTCACCACTTCAGGTCAATGTGAATTTCTGGCATTACAGGGGACTGTAAAGTCAAAGTGCTTGTCCTTGTTCTGTAGTTCTCAGTTGGCTGTGTTGTAGCAGCAATGTTCTGGTGGCTGGAACAGTATATGCCTTTTGTAGGTGGAGTGATGTGACAAGGGTTAACGTGTTCAAAAGTTTGTCTGTTCCCCCCACCCTACACCCCAGACGACTTAATGTGGCAGAGCACCTCTGTCTGCTGGCGTTGCCCCATCTGTACCACATCATGCAGTGCGTCAAGCTGCCTGCAGTGTTGGTTTCCAGAAGTTTCCTCCTCCTGGGCTGCAGGAGGAAGCAGAATATGGCAGACCTGGGTATTGGGAATAAGGAGTTGCAGGTCTGGTCTTGACCCTGATTCCCTGTGGCAGACACTTCAGGGCAGGGGGTTTCCAGCAATGCAATGAAGAGAGGCAGAGCAGGAAGATGAGAGAGGGGTGGCCAGGAGGGAAGCACCCAGTGTTATGGTGTCCAGTCCTTGGACCTCAACCAAGGATGTTTTTTTCCACAGATCTTCATTGGTGTAAGTGCAAAGTAGTCCTGAAGGCTGACTGGTCAAGACACAGCCTAAAAACCTTGCTGAGGAGTGACTATAGTAGGAGCAAGGATGGACCCCAGGGCTCTGAAATCCTGTACCTGTGCTGCAGGGCTTGGAGCTGGCTTTGCATCCAGAGAAAGGACTGAAATGGTGGGCTGAGGTGACTGGGAGGCTGGGCCCATCAATCTATGAGCTGTGCTTCCTTAGGCAGCAAGTGGATTACATCTGACATCAGGCTGCATCCTTTTTGTTGTAAGTCAGCAAATAGTAGGCTTTGCTTTTCACCTTATGTGGCCCTCAGATTTGAAATCCAGTGTGGGAGAGGCATTTACTTTAAGGACAGAAAACAGTGTTTTAGTGTTTTATAAGTTTGATTCCCGCTTATAGGCCTTCCTTGTTCCGTTCAACTTACTGAGAAAGGTTTTCATCTGGAGTAAGTAATGTAACTGTTCTCTCCAATGGAACTGCGATGGTTCACACCCGCTTGGGTTTGGTTCCACTAACCTTAACTCCTCAATGTAATTGACTAACATAATTGCCCTCTCATACCCATGTTTCACATCTTTGAGAATACTGTGATGATTTTATATAACCTGGGATAAATTCAACCCTAATCACACTTTTTAAAGGTCACCCTGCTTCTGTTAGGGATAGAGATGCTCAACCTCATGGTTTGTCAAGCATGATTTTCATATGACTCAAACTGTCTGAGTGCATAAGGTTTTTAGTAACACTGTGGACACCTGACGTCTCTTTGCTTTAGGAGCCCTGATGCCACAGGTTGTTTAGTGTGCTACCCAGGCTTTAGCTCCGTTACTCCAGTGAGAATCCCTAGGGAGGACCATGGTGATGGGTCTCCAGCTGAGCTGTATTGGAGTCAGCTAAGTGGAAGGTGGCTTGGAAACAGCCTTAGTACCTGCATCTTTTCCTTTGGTGTAACGTTTTGCTGCTGTGGTTAAACTGCAAGGGATTTCTGAACAGGGGATATACAGAAGTGTAGTTATTCACCCAGCACGGATCATAGTAGATACCTGGAGCTAACAGAGGGTAATGGGAAAACACAATGTTTTCTGGATTCAGCTTGAACAGCAGCTGAACTGCATTGATCATTTCACTTTTCTGTAATGCCTTGAGTCACCAGACAGGGAAGGGATATGAAAGAAAGAGTAAATCGACATTATTGCAATAGCTTCTTTATTGCCTTATCATTCGGTTCCTGCATCTTCCTCAGGGTCTGGTCGTTCATCATACAGCCCTGTAGCTGAAAGCTCCCTCTTGCCACATCCTAGTGTGATGGCTTTTTTGTACAGTGAGGATGTACAACAAATCCTTCCATGGCTGCTGCAGTGACTCTGGCCAATGACCCATGCCATGGCGCTCTCACCCCCAGAAAAGGTTAGAGTGAGCTAGGGAGAGGTAATGAGCCCCAGTTAATCGAGCCTGTGATGCACTATGGAGCTCTCTTCCCTGAACATCCTTCCTTCACAGAGGAAGGCAAAGTGGTTTGGTGATGGATTTCATGGAATGGGACACCTGAGAGCAACAGCTATTTGAGTACAGAAGTGTGCTTTATGGAGAGATTATGTTTTTGTTTAAGCTTGCTTGGATGTCGAGATGACAGCTGTGTAGAGATTGTGTGGACAAATGAAGTGAGAGCTAACGCTCAGCAAGAGGGATGCAAACATCCCAGGGGGTATGGATTTGCAGTACAACACAAAATCAGATTTCAGTGATCAGCCATGCTGAAAAGATATCGACTGAAGATAAAATGCAAGTACTTACCTGCTCATTTTCTGCAGTACTTTATTGCTCACGTTTGTTTAGTTTTGCACTAAATAAAGGGATCTTTGTCTTCTCTCTCAGGCAGGGCTACCCTTTGCAGGCCCACAGAGCTCATCGCTCTTTCCTCATATAGGAAAACCTGAAATACAAAGGAAAAGCCAAGGCTTCATTTTCTGAGTACACCAACAAACAAAAATTGTAATTATTTGGCTGTATCTGCTGTGGACTGATGTGATCCACTTCACCTGTTGAGGATTTTGGCCCTCATTTCCCTTTATGGGATGAGAGAAGAAATGAGGACAAGGAAATCATGTGACCAAATGCTACCAGCTGTAATATCACTCACAGTGGAGGGGGATTGTCTGGTCCCTCACCCACAATTCTGACCATGGGTGGGTGCTGCAAAGGGATCTGTACGGGTGCAAGCTGTTCTGCACCATGGAGGCCCTAAACATTTAAGTTGGTTTTAATGAAAATCCAAAGGTCAGAAATTCTCCAGAGGGCCCTGGGATGATCTGCTGAGGAACGTTTCCTGTGTCATGAGTGACCACAGGCATGTGGAGACTGAGTGTGGCTGTTAGCCATGGACCACCTAGCGGGTAACGGCTGGACTGCTGGAGATCCAGAAACCAGGGGAGATGGACTGACAGAGGGACTGGGAATTTGGGTTCTCAGGTTTTTAGACTCTCATTAATACTCAGGTGGGTGAAAAATGGAAAGTTTTTGAGACCTTCCCTTTTCCTATCAATTCAGAGATAGATAAAAATGAAAAAAAAATTGAGAAAATGAACTGTCTGGTTGTGTTGAGCAGATAGATCTTGTGGCCCTGTGCTGCTGGATCTCATGCATTCAGGAGCAAAATTCACTGTGGTTCAAAGCCTTTCTGTGATCTATATGGTCTCAAGTCAACTCCTTGTGTTGAAGGTCTCCTTTCCAAACACTCCTGAGGTTGAATGGATGTGGAAATTGAGGTTGTCCCCATTGGTCAGGGTGGATGGGCAGCATGGACAAAGGTGGTCCTGTACCCCTGTTGTGAGGACAGGGATTGATTCCTCGTGCTTTAAGCAGGCACCTTCCACTGCCAATAAATTCCCTTTGTGAAACACTAGGGAAATGCAGGCTGGTTGCCACTTCCTACAGGCTGTGAAACCAAACTGACTCCTCTGTAAAGGAAAGCAAAGATATGGGCACGGGTGTTCAAGTGGCTGCAACATGCTCCCTGCCTCTTCCTTCTGTTCCCTTGTTACAAAGGAAATTATGTCTGTGCCTGTGTGCATTTATGTGTCTGCATGTCTGTTTCCCTGGATTTGTCCTTCTCTTTCTGTGTTCAGAGCTGATTGACTAACTTTAAAAAAAAAAAAAGTGCATAAATGATTTGCCAATCAAAAATTACAAATTATTTATCTAGAGAATGTTATTCGTCTCTTTGCGGAGCCAGCCAAATTGCTGAAAAATGGATTTCCTGTTAAATTAGTGACCTATCAACAGTCTAAACAGCAGGGGGACACTACATGAGTGCCAGCAGGCAAGCTGTTGTGCACTGCTGATGAAAGCAGGGTAAGAGGAAAGTAAAAAAAAAAAAAAAAAAAGGTGAGAAGGTATATGCTGATGTGCTTAAGTGATTGTCTCACTATTATGTTTCCTGATCTTTATAATGATCTCTGTATTTGGCATATAATCCTAAGGTACCAGGTATATATAAATGAATACTTGGAGAAACAACATTAACCTGCAGGAATCTGCCTAGAGAAATTGTGGAGAAATTGCACCTGGAACAAAATCCAGCATGTTGGGCAGACCTCTGCCTGCTAGAAGCATGTGGCATGCATGGCCACAGTATCACATCAATATGGCTCTTCCTAGTAATGTAATAGCTTGTACTCTACCAGGGATCTGTAAATCCCAAAATGCCTCGGGCAGTGAGCTCTACTGGTAGCATTCCCATCTGGGAGTTGGCAAAGCGGTGGCTGAGACTAGTATTGGCAGCATCCTGCCATTGGTGGCAAAGCTGAGGAGCAGCTCTAGGTCTTTTTGCCTTTCCCCTGGGCAACTTTGCTCTCCTTCCCCAGGGACCAAAAATGTGTTCATGAGGACTATATAACGGGGCACAGTTTTACTTTGTGCAGGGAGGGAAGTCTGTGGCTGTCTGGACCATGAGATCTCTCACATCAGGGTTGTTCTGCATAACCTAGAAGACTGGTCATCCTTGTGCTCATCTAGGAAGTGCAAAATCCTGCCTACATTTCTGCGTTTTTGGTCCCCTTTAAATTCCCCCAGAGCTAGCAGGAAAAGAGGGTCATGACTGTATTTCCCTTGAAGCTGAAAGAAGGCTCCTGCTGACCCCAGTAATTGTGGATCAGGTACTTCTTTGTTCTGTCCGTGCAATCCATCTGCTTTTCCATAAATAGAAAGCACTAACTACCTCAGAAACCCCTGTTCCCACTTTTGACAGCCAGGGTCATGCAGGACTCATTAAAGAAAGTAAATAAAGGATGTGGGCAGGCCTGGCAGTGACAGCTTTCTCGTGGTGCCAGCAGGCCCTCTGCCAGGTACAGCCGAACTCCCAGCAAGAGCTTCTCAGAGCGCCTTTGGGATGTGTACAGAAGAATTCTGTGGTGAGATGAAATATTTAAAACCGCTTTGGGTTGAAGCGAGGTGGGGGAGCAGCAGCCTCTTTAATCTGTGCACAGTTTTAAGACTGTGTGTGAATCATTGATGAGGAGGGCAGAGTGTTTCTAAAGCTCTGGCAGGTCATTAAACCTGGTGATGGACTCATTAAACAGGGAGCTGCATGGAAAGCCCTGGACAAAAGTACTGGAATATTTCACATGCATTGCTCTGTGGAGCACCAGCACTTTTTACCTGTGACTTTCAGGGTATTGTTGCCATATTTATTAATAAAGGAAAATGTCTTAGGCCAGGGGATTGTGTTGCATAAGAGGAAATGTGTGAAAGAAGCTCTCATCTGTCAGGGAAAAGTATAGGAAGATAAATAGTAAGAATTCAGCAGTCAGAGTGTTTCTAACCATCTGATTGTGTTGCACATGAGGGTTGGGGAAGTCACCTCTGCCAACTCTTTTAACTGGGGCTTAAATGGGGCAGGGAAGGGGGTGTGTGCGATGCAGTGTTAATGTTCCCATGGCTTCAGTGGAAGAAAAGTAGAAAACACCACTTTGCCAAGTGGTGTCCTCAAACCCATGTGTGCTCACAGCTTCTGCTGGCCTCAGTGCCTGCACCATAGTGCTGTTTGACCTCTACTGTACCTGCTGTTTTGAGCCTTAGGCCTTTTCTGACCCACCTGCAAAGATCATACATGCTGTTCTACGGGTTGGATAGTTTTCCAGCCATTGCAATGACAAATGTGGTGTCGGATAGTTCCTTCAACTGGTTTGAATTTTGCTTTCTTCGGAGAGAATTTTGCTTTTCAGTAAAACTACTTACAGAATTTTGCTTTTCACTGTGCACTGCTTTTCACTGTTTTTTACTGTGCACAGTAAAATTGCTTACGTGCTGGCCATAGACCTGAGTAAACCTGGCCTTATTGCTTACAGCCCCTGTGCTTCATCTCTAATTGTTAATTACACAGACTTAGATACTTGGATGGTATAAACTGGCATTACCCTCTTGGCTTCAGATAGGTTTACAGGATTTGAACAATGTCCCCCGATTGTCTTACATTTACATAGCTGCGTTCCAAAGCACTGTGCAAATGTCACACAGAGGAGATGCTATCTGCCTGCTCAGGGGGCTGGACACTGTCCCTCAGCTGACAAGCAAGCAGCAAATGCCCTTTTCTGCAGAAAGGCCGCAGCTGTCTGCCCTAGCTTCCCTGGCCCTTGGGAGAGGGCGGAAACGGCTGCAAAAGAAAAGATCCTTCAAATTTGTAACGTGGAGGAGGAGCAAGGGGTTAGCAATGTGGTGGAGGATGCTTCTCAGCTGCCAGCTCCGAGTTACTTTTCCCTCTTGTTTCTTGGTTGGGCTGAGAACGAAAGGAGCTGGAGGCAGCTTGGAGGAAGGGCTTGTCCAGCATGGCAGAGGTGTGGGGATGTCTCGCTCAGATGCTGGGCTCACAGCTCAGGTAAGCCCACGTGCTGCTTGAAGCCATAGATGGTAGTGACGTGGTGAAAAAGCTCCATCCCTCTTGCTGGGCACGGTAGCTGCATCTTGATATTTATGCTTTCTACTTAAACTTTTTTTGGGACAGCTTGCTTCTAAAATGCAATTGGTTCTGACAGAGTAGAGAGTTGATTACTACTTACTATTGCTTAGGAATCCAGAAGAGAATGCAAAGAAGAATTAAACAGGAAATTCGCCTTCTGCTGCACACAAAGGTACCTAAGATGCTTTAGTATTGTCCTCAGGTAAACAGTAATTGAGTTGTTCCTTTTGCTTGCTTTGGTTTATTGCTTGAAACAAGTAAGCTCTCCCTTAAATTATCCATTTCTAGAAATCCTGTAAACAGCGTGCTCAGCGAGGGTGGGAAGAGGGGTGTGTGCGGGGACGTGGCAACGCACAATTGGGAAAAGGGAGCGCAGTGGGAAAGAACAAATGAATTCTGACACTGTAAGTGAAGATTAAGCAGTGAAGAAAGTGAGGCTTCAGCTGGCAGTCATTGCATTAACAGCTTGGATATTTCAATAATCAGTTTAAAGTTGAGTTTATCAGGCATGCAAACAGCTCAGCTCTTCAAGGTGTGTGATTGTAGCTCAGAGCCATTGAAAGTCAAGAGAGATTATGATGGTGTGGTGTAAAAATGTATTACTGAGAACTCTTCCATCCGCTGGAGGAAGAAACAGAACTGGCGTAGTCAGGAGCAGATTTCTGTTACTCATGATCCCACACTCCTGTTTAACTAGGAGCAGAGAACGAGGCAGCTGTAGAAAGCTCGGTCACTACCTGAGGCTGAAGCACCCCTGGAGTTTCCTGGTAGCCTGTGGCTCTCCTGTCACATGAAATGTGCCTCTGTCTTCTTTTCCCTTCTAGTTGAACAAAGTGGTGTGCAGTGGACAGACACAACAGCATGAGTCTGTTATCCTGCTCTTCCTTGCCCAGATGTGCCCTGACTGGTGCACACCAATCTCTCTGAAGTCAATGGGGTTGTGGGAATAAGCTGTGTGACTGTGTTCTCCTGACCAGAACTTCATTAGGTATAAATCTGCACAAGCTTCTGGCTTCAGTAAGGCTGAAGTAATTTGTTGTGCGTTTTGCAGTAATTTGTAGTGTGTTTTGCAGTGTTTCTACTTGGGCAAGTCAGCAGGCAATTGCCTTGAGAAGAGCTGGCTACCTTAGGAATCTCTGCCTGGGGATGTCCAGCGGCTGTGCTGTGTTGTCTGTGGCACTCCTCTGCCTATAATTGCACATGGCAACTCCGTTAGATGCCGCACTGAGATTAGTCTTTATATTCCACTTAAGCAAAAACATCTTGTACAAACTGTTTATTCCATTTTGGGGCTTTGTGGTGTGTGATCCCTCTCTTCAGTTCCTCTCCAGCCCTCAGATTGGAAGGGACTCTGTTTCCGTCAGTTCCTCCAGTGTGTAGCCATCTTTGGCTGTGCTTTTTGGCACCTAGCGTAGGGCAGCCCAGACCCTGACTGCCATCAGCTATCCTACAAGCAATTACTGCAGCTGCTCTCCATTTCAGCACATGGGGAGGTTGAGACTTGACCCAGAGACAGGAGTGGTGCTTTGAGATCCAACCCTCTGCTGTGGCTGGATGTAGTAATGGTGTGAATATGGAATGTCATTTCCTGGAAGTGTGTTTTCTGTGCTCATGCTTACTTTTTTTCTCTGTAACAGAGGTTAGCCTGATCCTTCTGCTAGGCAGGTAAAGGTGCATTCAAAGGACGGCTTTTACTCATGGAGTAGTGAACAGCCAGCAAATCGCCCATCCTACAGCTCCACCAGAGAAGAAATATGTCTGTGCTATATTTTCCGCTCTGGAAGGAATTTGGTGCAATTGATATCATTCCATAGTCTGTGGTGTCTTTTTGTCCTATTTCTTTCAGCAGATCAGTGTGCCAGTTTAAGCTTTTCAAATAGAGTGGGACAGCAGAACACAGAGAAAAGTGGGAGGGAAGTTCAGGGAAAAAATATCCCAGGAGTTACTGCTTTTCCCCAAATCTAAAGGGCATTAGGAAAGGGTGAAAATTGATTGTAGTTAACATGGCGAGAGGATAAGGAAGGATGCATGCACGCATGCAGAATGCATGCTGAGGAATGGCCTACAAAGCAGGCCACAAAAGGATGCTGAGAGCAGTAACATAAAATTAAGGAAAGGAGGGGAAACTCTAGGCTGGAAAGAATTGAAATTGTCCTGGTGAGAGATCTTTAACAAGCTGTGTGTACTTTCCTCAAGGGAAGTGATAGACTCCATTGCTGAGGTTGTTTGAAAAGTAAACAGTAAGAAATATGCTCTAAGGACTAATATTCTGTCAACTTGATGGATTAATGACCTAATTGGTCCTTTGGTTTCCTTCCATCTCTCATGCCTACTGTTCTGTAAGCAGCAGCTTCTAGTCATTAGGAAAAAGACTAGTTGAAAGGAGTAGTGATACTGAAAATACTCATTTACTTCCAGTGATTTGATCTTCCAGACCTCTTGGCCATGAGAAAGCTTTGGTGTTGTAGCAGATAGAATGAGTATGGGTCTCGGAGGGTCCCAAACTGAAACTTGCTTTCCGCTTTCCCTGTGATGCCTTGAGTTGTTTCTCTCTCAGGTAGGATATTCTTCTGAGACCTGTCCCGAAGAAAGCTATTCTTACAAAGCTATGGTAATTCATTGTCACTCCTACATCTATTGGCTGGGTTGTGCCAAACTGCTCTTTCTGTATGCTCCTCGGGGCTTTTTTAAGGCACAAATAGGCAGACAGATTGTTTTCACATCAGATCTCATGGTGTTGGGCTATCTGGTGATGCAAAACAGACGGAAAGCTTTGTGATCCTCCTTCTTCCCTCCCCACATACTTTCCATCTACTGAGTTTCCTGTGCTGCTTTACTTCCCAAATGCCCCACCGAGGAACACAGGGCACATGGTCTGGGAAAGAGGAAGGGGCACGATGGCTGTCTTTTGGTATTTTTGGTACCTGGAAAATACTTTCTATGGATTGGCGGAAACTTCAGGATGCTGAAGATACTCAAGAAACCAGAATGTGCCCTGTACTGAGAGAATGTCGAGTTGGTTGGAGGTAAACATAGCAAGACACAAATACAGCTGAGTCTTGTACGTGTGTCATTTCATCCCAGTAATGACAAAGGGCATCCTTTTTTTCTTCCCATTCTCCTTGACTGTTTTCCCCTCCTTTCCACATATCCTAAACGGTACAGAAAGAGGTGATCTACTGTGCTGCTATACTCAGGATTTCAAGTGCTGAGAAAGCTGCCTTGCTGTAGTTTCCTTCTCATCCCTTTCCCTTTGTACATCTGCTGGTAAAGCAGCCTGGCAATAGATGAAACTTTAAATACATTAGACGTGCATTTGCATTTGAAGAAGGAAATAAAATATATATGATCGATCTTAATTCAGACTCAAAGACTGGTTCCAGATTACCCTCCTGCAATCAAATAGTTGACTTTTTAAAACAATTTTAATCACTGTAGGGTTGGGTTTTTTTCTGATTTAAATGGTGGGGGTCCCATGAAAACTTCCTTAACTGACAGAAGTGATCTCTGGATTTCATGATTTCTTTTCAGTCTTCAGACCCGGTCCCTGTGAAGTGCTGAGCATCATCAGTCCCTGTAGCCTTGGGTGGGGTTAGATAGGCTGAGCCTTGGTTGGAATCGGTCCCAGTATTTTCTGTGTGCCTGAACTCGGCTCAGCCCCAGTCTTTGTCTTACCTTATTTTCAGTGGCTTCTCTTCTCAAACTGCCTACAGGTTTCTGTTCGGTGAAGCTTCTTTGCACACTACATTTACTGCCTTTAACTTGGCCAGCACAACCTTGACAAATGTCACTTGAAGCTGCAGCTCCTGTGACTCCCCTTGTGTTTTAACTTTCATTATTTCAGTGCTTACGTGTTCTGTTCAGTATTACCCAGTTGTAAAATTACCAGAAGGAAACAGCAGTGGAGTAGGACCACTGTTCTTCTGTCTATAGTTCAGGCTAAACTTAGGTTCATTGGCACATCGAGCACAGACTTTATGCTTAAAGGAGATCTCTGCAGACTGCATCCCTAGCTTGTTCAGTGCAAAGCAGGATTTATGTATTATGGGAAGGAATGTGGTTGCACTTGTGAAGACTAGTGCAGGTCTTGGAGTCCTTTGAGAGAAGGGGATTTTAGCCAGTGAAGACCATTGATGGAGTAATATGAAACTGGTGAATGAGTGATCTGCTAATATCAAATGCTGGAAGATTAGAAAAATAACAATGTCTTCTGAAAAAAAAAATAATGGACCAGAGTTGCTTGGAGGGGAATGGTACACAGCCCTGGCTGCGGGCAGCAATCCCAGTCCTTGTTATTTTCAAATAAGTGGGAGGGAAATTGAAGAAAAGAGGTCCCCATGAGGAATGAAAAAAGCTTCTTTAAATCTGGAAAGGTTCTGAACACCCAGTTATTCAGCGTCCGTAAGCAGTCCTTTCTCCAGCTGCTAAAACTGAGGAAAAACGTAGGAAGGCTCTCAACAGATATTCATTGGCAATTAGAAGGGAAATATCCACTGTGCTGTGTCTGTTTCCCTTGGCCACTTCCACTTAATGAATGCCCTTAGAATAGCAGCTCTGCTACTGAGCCAAAGCAAATTGTGCACCGTGTCGGTTAGTTATGTGTGCCCTGCGGACAGAGAACAAAAGTGCTAATGCATGATTTATGTATCAAACAAGCACAGTAACATTAACTGGCTAAGCTGCACGATGTGCCTGTTGAATAGAGACTACATCTCCATAGGCTAAAGCGCTTCTCGCCCTGACCCATCTGCTTTACTGAGGTTGTTCTAGTTGTTCCTTCCCCGATCTTTGGAGGTGAAACCATCCTCTGTGCTGTCGCTGTGATACTTGAGCACAGGGAGGAAAACTCTGTGCTCAGCTGCTGTACAACAACGAGGGTGCAACACTTTTTAATCACGGGTGTCACTGAGCTGAATGTAGGTGCTGGAGTGGGGGTGCAGGGGGGTAACAGAAAGAGTATCTCTAGGCAGGTCTGTTGCAGTCAGTTCCTCAGTGATGGGAATATATCAATTTTGGGGTTAATGTTTTCTTTTAGAAGCTTGTACTAGGTTTGTGATTCGCCCTTATGGATTCTGCTAAGGCCTGACTGAGCACAAATGGGGAAAGGGGACATGTAAAGAGACTAAATCAGAACTGTAAGCCTAAGAGGGGTGGGACAGTTTAACTCAGAATTCAGATCATTTTCCTTCTCCTGGCTTTTGTATTTTGGTGCTCTCAGCAGCAGCTGAAGGCTGATCATTGTATTCTGGAGCAGGACTCTGTTCTGAGCTTGTCTACAGCTCCTGGGTCTGTGTGCAGGTGCTGCCTCTTGGAAATGCTTCTGGGGCATAGCCAACTGTAGGCTGTGTATTCAGCCTGCGTAGGTTTGTGCTGTAGGGGCAATAGTACATGAGATGCCAGTAAATGGTACGAGTACCATATGGGTAATAGCTATTTATTAATAATACCTATTCTCTGACTGACGTTTGGCAAACACAACAGCTGGACTGCCCTGTAAAGAAATTCAAATGACTCCTAGGAATGGAGACATTCACTTTCTCTGTGAACTTTTTGTAGAAGGCACATTACCTGCAAGGATGTGCTGTTTTCCACAGATCCTTACCTCTTACAGTTTTATTTCTGTTGTTGATTCATAGTGTGAGGCTTAGAAAAGCCATGTATAACCCAGCAGGCAGTTGTCAGTTTTGCCTTGCTGGCAAGGTGTGGCAACAGGATAAAAGTTCAGGAGTGATCTTCTCTATTGATTTACAATAACTTCTGTTTAGTAGAGCACACAGTTAAATGCAGATATACAGCTCTTCCTGGCTGTGTGGTCCTATCACCCCTTAACATGGGTGATAGTGAATAGGAATATTAATCCTAGCTGTCAGGGTGCTTCCTCTTTTGAATCTATGACATTACGCTATGTTTTAAAAAGTGTGAAGACTGTTCTTTAGTGTCTCTGGTACTGTGTTGGCTCAGTACCAGAAATCCCAGCTTTGGGAGTTAGTCCACCTGTAAATGGAGAGATTGCAGGAGAAGGGAATAGCTGTGAAATGTCTTCCACTTTTTGTGATATGAGGATGCTCTCTGCTGTGGTCACTCACCATCCAGGGTTAAGTGGTAGACTTGTTCCCAGCTGAGTTGAAATGGGACAGTATCGCATGGAGCTTCTTGATCAAGCCGGTCTTGGTATCAATCAGTGTTGGAATGTTATGTTTTGAAGCTCCTCAGTTTTATTTCCTAATGCCCTTACGATGGCTGTCCCTGCAAAAGAGCTGTGGTATGTTTGGAACTGGCACGGTGCTTTTCATGATCTTAAGTGTGCCTATTAAAACAAAAAAAAGGCCATATTGAAAATCAATTTTCTCCTTGCAGGTCTTGAGCAATTTTGTAAGATATAATAAGATGAGCAATCTGGTTCTGGCAGTGAAAAGAACAGATGCCAAGATATAATTTCCCTTACCAGAAAATGCTGCAGAGTCACTTTGTGTTGCAGAAAGAAGAATCTGTGTTATTAATAGAGGACAGTTAAAACTTGGTGTCCTGAGAACACACACTTCATCTGGTCTGTGCCTTATGGAGGACAGTAGGCAGGGACAAATCCTGGTCAGCCAGGAGAGAGATGACAGTGTCTTGGAGCAGAAGAGGTTGCTGTACCTTGAATGAGCAGGTACAAACTGTTGGGTAACACATCCCATAACACCAAGGGGTTGTTTCTGACTGTAGGAACTCTTGCTTTTATTTTTTTCCAGGGCCAGCCTCCATGGAAGATGGCAGACCAAAGCTGACATTGCCCATTTGCACAAGATCTGGTAGCTGAGGGCCCTGACCTAGGTCCTTTGTGAACTTCTGAGCTGAACAGATTAAAGGAATTGGTCAAATAAAACAAACAAACAAACAAAAAACAACACCCCCCCAACCTTATTTCTTAAAAGAGCTGAAATTTACCTTTGGGAATATATTCCTTCTCTTAGTTCCAGAGTTATCCTGGATCTGTCACCACCACCTCCTTGTAAAGGTCAGATACCAACCACCTTCTGGAACAATACAACACCCCTCCCAAGTATTCTGTGAATACAGATGTGTATCACTTTAAAAGAAGGTGTGGGCTGGTGTGGGGTCACAGGGGTAAATTCACACCTGAATTTACTGCGTTTTTATATCTGTGGGCAAGCAAGCCCAAACTCATCTAAACAGTCTTTGACTTGTTCCCTATGCTGGCCAGCTCTCTCATCTCCTTATTAGAATTAATTGTGTTAAGTATTGGGTCACAACTAACCTTTTTTTCTGGAGGCTGTGGCAGAGGTAATATTGCATTCTCAGCATCATCAGATTTGTTCTTCTCCATTAACTGATGGGCTTATGCTTTTCTTTGCTCTCCTCTTACTTTTAATGTATTTATAGAGCCTTCTTTGTTGCATTTATGTCCTTGTTAGTTGTAATTCATCTTATGCCTTAGCCTTTCTGATTTATCCCTGCATGCTTATGCTATTTCTTTATACTTTTCCTTAGTTGCCTGTCCTTGTTCCCACTTTCTATACAGTTGCTTTTTGATTGTTTGGTCTTTAAAGTGCTCCGAATGTAACCATATTGGTTTCAAGCTATGTTCACTATCTTTCCTCTGTACTGGGATAGACTGCTATTGTGCTTTTGATACAGTCCCTTTCAGCACTACCAGATCTCCTGTGTTCCTCTCTACCTTAGATTATCTTCCCAAGAGGCTATGCCTCACAGTTCTGAATGTGTTGAAGTCGGCTGGGTTTTTTGTTCCTTCTTTTTTTTTTTTTTTTAAGTCCATTGTCCTCATTATCCCAGCCTCCTTTCCCTTCTTCTGCTGTCTCATGATCAGTTCCACCTGCATTGCCTTCAACCTTTCAGTCCTTAAGAGTTTCTCCTTATTGGAATAAAATCTAAAATGCCCGCTTACTTCCTATGGTTTTCTTCACCTTTTAAAACAGAGACTTGTCACCATCACAAAGAACTTAGACTCTGTGTCCTGCTGTACTGTTTTGAGTAACCAAAATCCTCCAAGAAAGGTGGTATTTCTGCTGTTTGCCTGGAAAAGACTCATCCACTTGCTTCCCTTTGGATCGTAAACTCCTCCCCACTTTCTCTAGAGCAAGAGATCTGGAATAGGGACTGTCATTTCTTCTGCCTCTGAGCTTCAAGCAAGCACGGCTGCCGTGAAGGGCAGCACCCCCTCCCTTTTTCTATGTTGTTATTCCCTTGAATGTGTGTATGTATAGTTTTCCCTATAATTTTTCTGCGTGGCCTTATTTCCGATAAACTTGTTTTAAGTATGGAAAGGCCCCAAAGTTACAGACCAAGTAAGTGAAAGCAGCATCGGATCCTTTAAAATCTATCCTAGAAATTGCTTTATCCTTCACAGTGAGCTTTGAGCTACTGTGAAACATCTCTACTCATTATTGGGAACCAATACAAACGCTGGTAAACTAATGCTGGCCTGTTACAGCTTTTCTTTGAATGCTGTCTTCCCCTCTCCTTCTTAACATGCTGTATCAAAGGATGTATTTACTATACAGTTTGATGCCTCTGATACTACTTGTTTCTCCAGAGCAGAGCTGCCTGGTCAGATAACTCTGGGAATCAAAAGACTTCATCAGTTCTCATTTGTCTCTTTCCCTCACGGTGTCTATGGTCGGGCCTCTCCTGGCTTTCTGTGAAAATTTCTTTCCCAAAGAAGGTGTATTTACAAGCTTGGCCGGTCTTAGGTGAAGACTGGTGCCACTGGTTTAGCAGCAGGAACAGATAAAGGTGGATATTAAGAGGTGAGCATTTGCAGTAGAACTGATGCAGAGTTAAATGAAGGAAACAATACAAATACAGAACAACAATAATTTTTATTGGACCTATGACCCCCTGCGCTATTTGATATATTCATAAGTACTATCCACCAGCATATGACCTATTAGCTAGGTATTTATATGTATAAGACCCAAGAGCGTTCATGTAACATCTGGAATTTTTACCACCAGAGCAGAAACATCTGCTGTTCCCTTCTTTGGTAGAAACAATAAGTGATTATGCTGGACCAGTGACAAAGGGTGGCATGATGTACACCTTACTAATGAGAGCAAATATGTTAAAATGGGAGAGATGAGATGCTTAAAAACCTCTTATTGCAGTGTGCTTAGGGCTGAATGATGGTGTTGTACTCCATTTTTTTAGTGAGTCAAATAATTTTCAAAATGACTCTAGTGACAGGAAAGCATTCACAACACAGTTCAGACTTGGGTCTGGAAGGTCTACATTATGAGCTTCCTTTTTTTCTGGTTCCCCTCCAGAGTTGCTTCAACTTGTAAGTCATTTGCCAGAAAGTGAGGGGGGGAAATCTTTTTCTACTCTCTGCTTCAAATAACAGAATTTACAGATCTGCCCTGTTAGTAAAAATTGTATTTCTAGCTATTTAAACACCTTGAATATTGCATAATCTTAACCACAAAATAAAGCCATAAACACATATTGTCCTAGTGCTGTTTGTTACAGAGCCTTTAAAACAGCAGTACATTTAACTCAGTGTTTTGCTCATTTTGGACAATTTCAAAAAAAAATCCTCTTTCATAGGTTGTGTGCTATGGCTTCTTACTATCTAGCTGTGAGTCATAAAGCACTCAGAATCGGTTGGTTATATAAGTGTTTGGGCTTTTTTTTTATTATCATATTTTTGCCAAATAAAACAAATCACAGATCCACAGAGAAGCTTGAAATTAGGAATTCTAACAGGTTCAAAAGTTAGAAAGTCAGAGTAATTAGGAAGTTGGGGTGCATTATCTATTTTTGATCCCATTACTTTCGAAAGCCACTTTTTTTTTTACTGTTTTTACTTTTTGTCTTTTTTTTTTTTTTTTTTTGGTAGTTCTTAAGCTCTAAGTATTAACTCTTATTAGATGCTGCTGCAGTCTTGCTGACTTAGGATGGTTTCCAAAAGGTGGTTTGGTTTGACTCAAGTGATAAAGAAATGCTTCAATCGTAAAAAGCTTAGCAGATCATTCACCATTCCGTGTAGGTTGATTGGTTCATCTGCTGCAGACATGGGCAAATGGTTTGACTACCAGCTGGGATAAGAGTGGTAGGTTCAAGTCTCTACTCTGTTCTGGAGTTAGTCCATTACCAAAATCAGAAGTGTTCAGTAGCATAACTGAAGAGAGGTTCAATATGCAAGTGTTTGGTTTTAATACCACAGCCTCTGAAGTCCCTGCTTGTTGAAGGCACAGGTAAATACCTCTTTCTAGTGTTTGGAGGCCGGAAACTTTGAAGGTTCTTTAGTAATAAGTAGCTGGGACAGAGCTTGTCTACCTAAGTGAACTCGGGAGCTACAGGGTATCAACTAATGGAACAAATTAGTCTCCTAAACTCACATGAATGCCCTCATTCAGAAATAAAGTGGTCTTAGATTAGAGGAATGAGTGGCAGGGCTTGAAAAACTTCTAGAACAATGATGGCCTTTTGGGAGTTTAAAGAACCTTAATTTACATGTGCTGCCTCCACGCCACTTGCTGATTCACCTAATCCGTTCTGAGCATTCCCATGACGAAACAGGCCACAGTTAAGTCTCATACTCAATTATTTGAGTGTAATCCTAAATCTTAAGTTTCCTTTGCAAACACTAATGGCAACAAATTCAAAACCTGTTTTCTGAAACTGTAACTGTTATCAATATTCCCCATCTCTGGCAGGAAGTCTCATTCCCTCCAGCTGTGCTATCCAGCCATCTGGGTCAAGTTAAGAAGAATCCTTTGCATTTTGCCATATCCCTATGTCTCTGCCACACTGACGTATTTTGAGCCTTGTGCCCTGTCTCCCAGGGCCATCCCGGCGGTGCTGCATACCTAGGCTGAGAGGTGCAGCACGAGGTTGCACCGACGTTGATCTGAAGCGCAAGGCCTATGTATTGGCCTGTTCCCAGGGAAAAATTAACAGTGAATTTAGTCTTCATACTGCCTTTTGCACACCTAGTAGTTTTTAATCTAGACGTGAAAACAAAAGCTGCTTTCACACACCCTCCGAGCAAACAGAGGTCAGCATTCAGCTCTGAAGGAAATAATTTGTAGCATTAACAGAGAATTATTAGGGAGGACTGTATCATCGCATGAAGTACAGGCCTGTCTTCTGTGTGCAACAAGATAACAACCAGCCATCCAGGGATCTTTAACCTCTAGAGCTGACAGCGTGAGGATGAAAACAGAAAAGCCTTCCTGTTAGAGCAGAGGGATCAGAGGAGGCCTGTGTAATTACTAGCCATTAAATAAAGTACGCTCCTATGTCTTCAAATGCCAAGGCACACGTATAATTAGCTGATAAACTGCAAATGAATAATTATCATGCAGCAAAAGCTGGAGGGATGGAGGGATGCTGTTTACCTTCTCTCCCTCCTTGCAGGGAGGAGTGCTATGTAAATTGCTTATTTTGGTGAAAAGTTTGTTATTTGATGTTAAATGGCGCAATGACTATTTGAACTGGGAGACAGCATTTCACCCCAGGATTTGCTGTTTCGTGTATTGCTCATGAGATTTGTGTAGCTTAGAGCCGGTGGTTGTAACTTCAGTTATTTCACGTGGGCTGTGTTTGCACACAGACCATCTGAGGGACCTGAAACAGAAGCTGCTGCTGAGCTACCTGGTGGTCACTCTTCCCAGGGAGGTTTCTCAGCCTGGGGGTGTGTGCAGGACCAGAGAGCAGGTTCAGATGTGCAGGATGGAGGTTAGATTTCCAGCTGCCTTGTGCTGGTGCAGTGCTGATGGTGTGAGGATTGCTCCAATGTGCTGAGTTACACCACCTGTGATGTGGCAGTGAGGTATGGGTCCTCACTCAGGACACTGAGCCAAGTTACTACACATCAGCTGAGCTGTAGTAACTGTCCCTGACTGTTAGGTCAAAAGAAAAGTAATGAAAATCGTTTTAATCGCCTTTCATTGCAGTCTAAACTGTGCTAGATAATCTCACCCTTCCTGTGATGTGAGGGTGTTTCCATGGATGTTTACAGCACCTCAGATATGTCATCAATTATATGCCTGCATGAGCCTCTCCTGTCTTCGTAGTTACTGAATCTCTAAAAATAGTTTCCCTCTAGACACGTCAATGTTTCTAGATTTGGCAAAAGTGGGAATGAAACAAATAGAATCAAACACAAGGAACTAAAATCAGATTTTCTTCCAACTAACTGCCCAGTTGAGGATTTTTCAAATCAAAGAACATGGCTAGAAAGGTATTGATTGTCCTGAGTACTTCCAAACCTCAACAGGTTTAGTGATGTAAGTCTGTGCCTAATAACCTGAAGCATACTTACTGTTTTGCGTTCAACGAGTGGGCTGTTGAACGGAATTATGTGTTTGCTTGCAGTATGTGACTGAGCCTCTAGGTGTCTCCTGCTGCTGAAAATAGTTTGGAAGGGGCACTCCATGGTTAACAAATACAGGAAAGTTAGAGCGAAAGTTTTGAAGAAGCCTCTCTCTGTTACCTTTAATGGGTGGCTTTGAATATCTTTTGAGAAAATCTCTTATTCCATATACCATGGCAGCTAACAAGGGTGGGTAGTGATGCTTATAGTTTCCAAATCAGTTCACCCATTTCTTTGTAAAACAGCTTTTTTGAATTTTGAAGCTTACAATTAAGTCTTACTATAACACTTCAAGTGAAGTATATATATATTTCTGAAGTTTGAACACACAGAAAGTGATTCATGATCATAGAATAGCAAAGATAATTTTTAGCATTAGATTAATTTATGCTCTAGAAGAGATAGCATTGACATTCTGGAAATTACTGTAGAATTTGCCTCTTTAATAAGCATGTATGTAAAAATGATTCCATATGCATAAGCTTTTCCTCTCAAATAATCCCACAGTTTTTTACAAATGGATGTCCTAACTAGAGCCAGTGAAAAATCAAACATTAGAATGCAACCTGAGAAGTGTTAAGCTTTAGAAAACATGGCAGATTTTGAAAAAATTGAAGGATTGCTCCAGCAATTGTTTTAAAATGGAGGGGTTTTATTTCCCTGTCTCTCTCGTTTACATAAAACTATTCTCACCAAAGATATTTTTTTTTTTCTCCAAAAATTTTTTGAGAACCTGTTGTGTTTGAATTTGATTTCTCTTTCCCTGACACCTCCCCCCCGACCCCCGAAATACACCCAACATCAGCTCATGTAAATCTGATAGTGTTGAATATGGCAGCAGCTGAACGGTGAGTGACTCCATTACACAGATTTAATTTTGGGAACCAAGGCTATGAAATAACAAGTCAAAATTGGAGGAAACTTAGGAGAGCTGTGGTTTGGAGGGTTAAAATCTGTTTGAGAGAGGAAGGATTATGCCCTGCTTCTTTCAATCAATGCACTGCTGTCTTGATTGTCAGGATTAATGATCTTGACTTTTAGCTATCAATCAAAGGGCAATGTCTTCAGTACAATTAAATTCTCCTACCAAATAGTTGGTTTAGAAGCCATTAAATTACCTTCAGAATCTCCAGTGTTGCTAGAAGCAGCTATGATTGAAGTTGGTAGATAGTTTCTGTTTGGAGTTGATGAGATAGCTTCCTCATCCCACTGTATTTTTAGAAAATTCAAAAGCTTTCTGCTTTGAGAACTTTCTGGGTATATTGATGACAGAATGACGAGTGTAACCTGGTGGAAGGATGTGTGTGTAATGGGCAGCTGAGAAAGTTTCCCCCCGCAAATCATTGCAGAGTGTGTGACCGGAGCCCGCGAGGCTTTAGGTCAAAGGCTTCAGCTGCCACAAGGATTTCAGTCTCAGTGTCCTCTGTGTATGATCCACTTGTGAGGACCGAGTTTCCATGCCTCTGCTTCTCAGACTCTTTTCTCTGTATGAAGACTTAGGCAATCCTTATGCTGATTCTACAGGCCAGTAGTTGAAGTATTTCCCTGCAACAAAGGTGACAAAGGTCCAGGACTGAAACAGACACAGAAGAGACCTCAGCACACATATCCCACACATTGCCCCACTAGTAGGTTATGGGGTGTCTTGGGCTGCATGCACAGCCATGTCTAGATACTGACCAGAAATCCTAGCCTTGTCAAGATAAGCTGCTTCTGAAAAGAAAAAAAGTTTGAATTGACAATTTATTGTGAAATACAGGTTTTCAATCAAAAATTCCTGCCCTGCTCTAGTTTTAACCCTGCTTAGCTTGTGAGATACGATTTGATCAAAGTACATATCGACATGGCTGCAAGCACAATGTACTCTGTGGCAAACCTTAAAGCGTACAAAAGAAAGGGAAATGAAATTCATTTTCTTCTCAGTAGGCTTCCTGGAACACTTTAGTATGTAAAACACAACATTGTTCACAGTCATTTCTCATCCTCAGGGTGCCGGCTCCTAAATTCTGGAGGCCTTCAGAGACACCGCACAGCAGTGTTTGATAAGAGACACCTCCTTAAGATTTTAGCTTGGGCTTCTCCTACTTCTTATTTCCATTATGAAGTAAAATAAAAAGAAAGGAGGCGATCCAAGCACTGAATTCACTGGGACCAGAGAGGAGGTAATGGGAAAAAACTTGATTGTGAAACTTTTTGCAACTTCTTGAACTGTGCCCCATTAGGATGGAGAATACTCTATCTTACTCAAAAGTAGCTAAATTAATTTTCCCTCTGCTAGCATTAGGTATGGAAGAAGCCATTAGACTCCCAGAGAGTAAGGAGACTAGAAATAAGACTGCAGTACACTGAATAATTTTACAAATTAAGGATTGTGTTCTTGGTTTGTACAAAATGGCATTGTCCACTTTGTATCCACAACACTTCAGTGAGAATTTGCTGTCTTTTACTCTCCTGTTACTGTTCTTAGGCATTTGTTCAGTGCTAAATGTCTCTGTTTATATAGAATCATCTAGGCTCTGATTTAAGTTTTCACTTCAAAAAGCTTTGGAAGACCAATTTGAAGGATGTGATTTTTAACACACTTAAGAAAAATCTAAAGATCTATTGGGATTGGTTTAGATCAAAATGGTCATTCCTGAAGGTATAGAAACAGATTAGACAAAATCTTTTGCTGCTTGTGTCTTCTGTAATTCTTTGATTACGTCTCATTTCTTACTGTATCCTGGGATGTGAAAATATTGGAATATTTGGATCTTCTCCTCAGTGATGTTTTGTTCACTTGGGTCATGGGAAGGTTAGTACTAAGAGGCATGTTGCTGGAGCACGTTACATTCTGATGTTAATCAGCCGACCTCTACAGAAGACAAGATACATGTTACTCACGTTACACTGTTGAAGTTATGCCTAAGTTTTAATTTGACTGATTTATTAAGTCTTAATTTTAGTGCGATCTAGAGAGACATTAAATGTTAATTTTTAATTGCACAAGCAGAGATGAAGTGCTTATGTATTTAAAGAGTAGATGGCTTAACTCATCCTACTTCTCACGGTAGCTTGATCTTTTCTGTCAGCTAGTACTGTCTTCCTGGTAGCTTTGACTATACTGGAAAACTGCTGTTGATTCACTTCCTGAGTCTTTTCTTATCAGAGAGCTTTGCACAATTCTGAAATATATATAGAGAGGGAAGGCATCATGCTTAGAAAAGTTCCCTTTAAGAAAATCACACAGTTTGATTTACCTTTGTCTTAAGGACTTGCAGGCCAGCATTCTCAGCCCAAAGCTCCTAGATCATAGAGTGCAGGAGATTTTCTGATGTTACTAATAGTCACAAAAAGTTAGGAAGCTAAAAGTGAAGTTGGGACTGTATTATTCTCTCATAAGAATGAAAAGCTTAATAGGCATTTTAGGATTTCACTCTGAGATCATGACACCAAGTCATTGTATAAATGACCTGGGAGGACAACCAGGTGCTTAATGGATACTGTGAGCTGCGTCAAGTCAACACGATTGTTTCTCCTTTGGTGTCATGCAGAAGTGAGAATTAGTGTAAATGATTTTGCCACTGGTTTTCTGCGTGATGCTGGACTAGCCACTTAAGGTTTCTGTCTGTAATCGCCTAGCATGAGACTTGAAATTGCCCTTTGTGTTTTGGCTCTTTGCCTAGAAAACAGAGGTTTGGGTTTAGATCTTGACCGTGTTCATGAATGTTCCATACTGCTTCCTATGTAATTCTCTTGAAGAAAAGAGGTTTCACCTGTTGGTAGATTACTTTCCTCCCTCAAAATCAGAGGAAATAAAGGAAATAGAAAATTACCACAAAACAAGCTCTGTCAGTTCTGGTCTCTTTGGGATCAGATTTCGTTTCAGGACAATAACAAACTTTGTTGCCTTCTGCTTCAGTGAGTCATACTCCAGCGGAATTGTAGCAAGCAATAGGATTGCCTGGGTAGCAAAGAGAAAAGGATGTGGAAGTTTTGGTGTTACCTGTGTGTACTGAGTAATGCGTTGACTCTGTCCTTAAAAGGAAGCACTTCAGAGTTTCACTTATAGACAAGTGTCAGGGCACTAATGAGTATTATTTGTGCGGAGATGGCAACAACAAGACTCCAGAAGTAATACTTAAATCAGCAGTGAGAGCAGGACTGGGCTTTAAACATCCAGCCTCCTGTAGGCCCCAAATTATGAAGACTGAGAGGAAGAGAAGATTTCATCTTGGTCTTATCTCACTCTAGCTTTGTGCCACAGCTATCTCCCCTGGTTTCCATAGTGTGGTTCCATCTTGTTGATTTGGTCACACACTACTTCACAGGCTTCAGGTGTCTTAATCTCATTTTCTGACTGGAAGAAAATTCCATATTATTATTTTGTTCCTCATTCCCTTATTGGTCTAGCTGCAGGGACAGTCAGACAAGTCTTAGTTGAGCTCAGGTTGCTATAATTTGCCTTAAGACTACTTTCCTTTTCAGTCCCAGCCTGGAGATTTCAAAGCTGGCAGTAAGCAAAAGACCACAGGTGAGGACAGAAGTCCTTGGAAGACTGAAATGGCTTTTTGTCAGTCCACTCTAGGCTGCCTTTAAAAATTAGGTTGCATGAGGAAAGCAGGCTGAGACCTGCAAGATATTAGATAAGCCAGTGCCATGCTTAGGGAATATGGATCTCTGCAAATGGTTCTACTGGGGACTGAGAAACTAGTTGCAGATCACATAATGCATCATACATGCACTCTGCCGTTTGCTAACACAGCAGTTCCCAGGGATGGCCCTTCGCTGCCTGACCTCCAGAGAGGCACAAACAGGCCAGAAAAGCACTGCACCGCGATCTACTCAACAGCAGCCCAAAGCTCCAGCTGCCGGAGGAGATTGCTCATCTTTGCATTGCAGCAGAGCATGATTTGTGTTACAAGAAAAGCTCTGGGAAAGAGCAAGTCTCAGTAGCTTCAAAAACAGTGCTTCCATGGAGCTCCTTGCAGTGTTTTCAAAGCAAGTTGTCTTAGGCTATTTCACAGGTGCTCATCAGCCCAGAGAAAGGTTCTGGAGAAAGATTTCTGCCTAAATTTCTGCCTTTGTTAGTCCTTTGGCTACAAAAGTCTTGTAAGAATCTCCTTGGAAGGCATTTCTGGAGACAAAGGAGGCTTTAAAATATCCAAGAAAATGTAGAATTTTGTAAATGAAAAAATTACCAAAGACTTCAGATAGCTCGTGTGATCGGACCCTATAAATGCACTTTATAGCAAGCCCCTGTTACGGCAACTATCCATCGCATAATTGTCTTCATGAATTTCTGAGGCCATGTCTGGAGCTTGGTGGGAACCCATCTTGTGATTGAATCCCTTCTGAGAGACTGCAGTGACTCATTTCGTGTTCACAGGCTTTTGACCACTACTAATGGTCACACAACGGGGAGTTAAGAGCAGAATGGTGAGGAGGGTGCAGAGGAAAGGTCTTTTACCCTGTGCTCCTGAGGTTGTCTTAATTAAAGCATAAAGGGCAAGCACATTTTTTCCCTCTTATGCACATTGAAAACAACTGCTTGTATGTGTCAAAAACAGTTCATTCCCTTCACGGCCTTCTCTGTGTATTGATTTAGTCAATTAGTGGTGCATGGCATGTTTCTCTTTTTAACAAAACGGTGTGGGATTTTTGACATTTAAAGGGTTGGACAATGCACATGAAACACAGATGCTGTCTTAGGCAGTCTTTGGTATACAGATCCCTAAGGTCTTTTTTTCACCAAATACAGCTTCTACAAAGCATCCCACCCTTCCCATCTTTGCAAAGTATTTATGGTGACAGAAACACACTTTATTTCCTGTAATTGATGAAACCCTTGTAATGCCACTAGCTGCAAGGAAAATAATGAATTGTATAAAGAAAGGAAATAAAAACAACTTTAGTTTGTTTTTTTTTTTTTCCTGAAGTGTTGACATCAAATACCAGACATCAAATGAAATGAAACAAAGCCCCTAATATCTTGCGTTTTTTTTTGAAAAAAATATAATGATCTCTCCCTCTGTAACAGCCAGTTTATTTTTGGTCATCTTCAAAGCTTCGTTTCCTTTGCTCCTGGTAATGGGAGGATGTGCCCCTGAAATGCGTCTGTATGGAACAAGGCTGGAGTTTGAACTGAACGTTTTAAGAAGGATAATCAAACATCTGTGCTGCGTGCTGCTGTGTTATTCCCCACTCTGCCAACTGCAAGCCAGAGACACTGCTTGATCAGAGGACAAGGGCTGAGGTCTGGGCTGTGCGCTGACTTACTGATTGCACTGCCATATTGACTCTATCATACTATCACTCTGTGCTGCTATTTTCTCTTGTAATGCTGGGCTGTGATTTGCCAGTTTTTCAGCCAGATTCCAGAGGAGCTTTCTGGGCTCTCCTGTTTCATTTTCATTGCCCAGAGCTTGATGTTTTATAGGATTAATGTGGTTTCAAATTGGAATGGGCAAAATATTTAAAGAAGCTGTAACAAATGTTGGTCACTCACTTTTCCCTGTTTCCTATGTTTCCTTGCTGTACGGGTTGCTCACTTGGAAACTCGTGTTAGTGGAAGAATGGAGCCTGGATGTTGCTGCTTGGAAATGGCAGGCTCTCTATCAGACTAAAGCAGAATCTAATGCAGCTCTTGGCAACATGAGGGCAGTGATATTCTTGGCTGTAGGAAACTGTGTTAACACTTGTCACCTTGGCATACTTCAATAGGTGTGGCCCAGTCTAGTTAAAAGTCTATATGACTTGCTAAGCAAATTTTACCTCGAGGTTAAAATGCCAAATTTTGGTAGAATTTAAGTACTTCTTCATGAGCATCTTTGAAAATCTCAGCTTCAGTGACCTACTGGGTAGCTTCCATTTATCGCACATTGTTTTACCTGCTCTTCTGCTCTACTTTTTTAAAATAAACTAAATAAACTCGGCTAAAGCTCATCAGAAATGAAATATACAGTATCTCAACAGAGACATTATGATCAGTGATTTAAAAAAATTCCTTGAAAAAGGGGGGGGACGGACATTCCATTTTTAAATTTAGTAAGCCTTTGTTAAACATAGCACAAAAATACAGGTGTTGGGGGAACTTAGCTAGTCCAATTCGAGCCCTGTAGGTCTCATGAGATGTTTACTTATTTCAGGTTGGTCTATACCTGGATTGCTAGTTCCTGGCTTGCTCGGTGTTTAGTCAGTATTTGAAATCTTAAAGATTGTTTAGGTAAGGTGAAGAAAATGCTGGTGGGTCTGAGCACTTTCCTGGTGTAATTGTATTCATCCACAGTGGCTGTATGCAAGCCTTTCTTTCAGTTCACAGTCTGCCCCAAAATTCCCCCTTTCTTTTGGTGTACATGGTCCCTTGTAGATCCTTCTCTGCGTGGATATACAGTCAGTTTAGTTTCTGAGTCAGGACTTCCCTATCTTTCACTCTCACTAAACAAAGGGATGTTTCCTGGTTCCCTCATTCCACCCAAATGGAAGAATGCTACCAAACCAGTCTCCTGGAAAGTGATGCGAGTGCCTGTAGATCAAAACAAAATAGCAGTGGGACAGAGGATCTCAAATATAAGCATATTTGGACTTCGGCATGTAGAAAATGAATTTATTTCTAAGTCTTTGTTTAAGCAGTATATCAAAAATATTCTTTTTCTTCCCACTTAGAATACACTTCGTCTAATCCATTTTTACTGTGTCCCTGCTTTTTTTTTTTCTAAATGCACTGAATACTACGTGGTGCCCAGCAGAACACAGAGCAGAGTTGTGTTGTCATATGAGCTGTGAAGGAGCCCTGAGATTAAATTATACAGTCAGAGCTGTTGCTGACTGCTGATTGATTTCTGACAGCTCGCTCAGGAAAGGAATACATTTATTGAGATGTATTAAACTCTTCAACCCTACCTTTCCCCTCTGTTCTTTGAAAGGTGGTCCCCTCATGACTACTGAAAGACAGTGAAATGAGGGCGTTCAGTGCATGAGGTAGATGCTTGGCTGGGCTTCCCTTATTCTGCACATCCCACCTCTCAAGGGGGTCCCCTTGTTAATTTGAACGCCAGCAGCTATTGGTTTAAAGCAGAAGGGCTGAAATGCTTGGGGTGCTTATGGCGGGACTCTGGTCTGTGTGCAGGGTTAAAGTGGCCTCGGGCATCTTACAAGGGCCATATCCTAAACTGCTGTAACTTTTTGAGAGTCAGTGGGTATATCTGGTTTATGACGTGATGATCCAGCCTGCTCTGTCATCTGAGGACATTTCTAGCCTGGTAAATGTTCAGAACCTGGCAAATTCATACAGAAGCCCATGAACTGTTTCACCAGAGCAAGTCATGTTCTTAAAACCAAACTGTGCCCTCTTTAACTGACAGACCTGACATAACACAATGACCCTGGTGCTCTTGGGAAGCTTCGCTCAATCTTCTGCTAAAGGCGACTATTCATTCAGTCTGCAGCATAATTGCCCTATTTCAAGGCTAGAGCTACCTTCCCTTGGGACAGGTTTCACCTTTGCTCAGCTGAGCATGTGTAGGAGTGATCCACAGGAGCACATGGAAAGCAATTTAAAACAGCAAATTCCCTGCTGCTTTCGGAAGCTGTTAAATCAGGTAGTTCTGGAGCAAAGAGAGGGTACAATGCAAGAAATTCTCCCATTCTGAATAGGCTTTCTGTTCTGAGCTGACATGGCTGTTTTCCTCCAATGCTAAATGCTTCCAGTATAAATTTTTCAACAAGGATTTTCTTTTTCCTTAACAGCACTGATAAAATCCCATGACAAAGATGGGAATTTTGATGAATATGCTGTGTATTTGTAGCATGGTATTTTCTCTAGCTCAATAGATCTATGATAAAAAAGAGGTGTGGATATAGAGGACTAATATTTTTGCCACTTGTTTGGTACTGTTTGACGGGAAGACTACATCTGGCTGTATGTTCTGTCTGGAATGACAGAAATAGGTCATGAGACTGCATGAAGTTAATAAATGATACTGGTCAAATTTCTGCATGTCTCATCCCCAGCAAAAGAGTTTTAATTCAGGCGATAAACAGCCCCCTCTGATTTGCCTTTGACTGCAGTGGTCTGTGCCGATGCTTGACCTACAGAATAAGGCAGTTTATGCTATAGAAATGAAGGTCTTTGTTCTGGAGCCTGCTGCAGGGTCCAGTGGAAGTGTTCCTCAAACACTGCTATGGTGAACTGCTCCCATCACTTCCGAGGGGTTAAAAATTTCTCCGTTGAAGGCTTCAGCATCCTTCAGTTCAGGGTTTGTTTGTGCAGCTGAGATTTTGCTTGCTTTCAGTCCTCTACAATGCCAAGTAAAACAGACCTGGCTAAAACACTCTTCGGTTAAAAACCTGGCTTCCTAGGCCTCTCTCTTGCTACTTACTGCACATGCAGCAGAGCCACAGAGCTGAGTTCATGCATGGCTTGCTGCGTTTAATCGGTTTGATTTTCTGGGAATCTTGGAATATTTTTATTAATATGAATTAACTCTTTCTGCTCTCTGAGTTGCATAACTCTTTCTGTTGTGCATAGGAGAAATACCCCAAATAGTTTGAAAACAGCCATTCATGGAGGACCAGTTTTGGACTGGTTACTGTTGTTCATCTGTGATCAATGGAGAGAGAGCATTTCGCAAGTGTGTACAGTCTGTGCTACTTCTAGAAGGCTGTAGAAATCATCTGCTGGATTTTTTGGTTGATCAATTTTACATAAAATTCCCAGGCAATTTAACAGATATTAGAGCAATAAAACACCATGAATTCATCTAAATTTTAATAGAAGAGAGAATAATCTTTGGATTTTTAATTTTATATTTTGCTAGCTGATAGTACTTATTACAGATGTCTCTCTGCTCTAAAATTGGACAGAAAGATATTTTCTTTCCATTATT
Organism: Vanellus vanellus; assembly: GCF_965231255.1. Taxonomy (NCBI): domain Eukaryota; kingdom Metazoa; phylum Chordata; class Aves; order Charadriiformes; family Charadriidae; genus Vanellus; species Vanellus vanellus. Next base: position 14,023,417 of record NC_138912.1, on the reverse strand, counting down.
TTTAGTCACACTTTAAGTTTCCATTTGTAAACAGTTCACAAACAATTTGTTTTAATTAAATGGTTATTAAAATGTTATCTTCCTCTTCAGCGGATCAATAGGACCTTCTCCAGCGCTGTGTGTAGCCAGCTATAACATACAATGTTCATGTTTATAATAAGCTTGTGCCATCCATGGCTCAGCTATGGTTTCTGATGGTTAAGGCACACAGCAAAGATACCAGATAAAATCTGACTTCTGTTCCCTACCTTATTGCTGGCCTCCTCTCTGTGCCATAATTTTCCCCATCTTCATTTCAGAGACAATCATATTAATTAACCCTTTATAAAGAAAGCATTAGTTGAGAAGTAAGGGTTATTATAATAAATTACAAGTGGAACATTAACAAATACCACGTGATCTTAATCTTAATGAATTTTATGTTTCTCACAGAGTCAATTCTCAATCATTAACATATTCAAGTCATCTGTATCTTGCAGTATGGCAGAGGGATTATCTTGGAAAACTCCTAGCTACCAGTCACTAGAGACAGGCACAATACCTAAATTCAGCCCTACAGTAGCTTATCATTCATTATTCTTCCAATTTTAGACACCACAGTAGAAGTCCAAGGCTCTCTTTGGTGCCAGAGGAGACATTATGAGCAGGGACCCATGTTACTCACTTACAAGAAGCCCACTTTACAGCAAGGAGGTGAAACTTGATCTCTCAAGTCCTTGAATGATGTGCTAATAACTGGGAATTTGCATGTGTTTGTGTCAACAACCAGCTTTGGTTCCTGTTTTCCATCTTACAAATAGGAAAAAGGGAGGTTCACAAAGGAGAACTAATTGCCCCAAAACACTTACGATGTCATTGGCAGAGCTGGTGCTAGCTGCCAACCATAGAGAGCTCTCAATGCCTGATGTTGCCTTGCTGTTTTTAAAGAGGTACAGTTAAAACTGCTCTGGGCTTAGCACACCTTTCTCTTTTGTCTCCATTATGTGCAACTTCCCACTGTAACTGCTGTACAAATTGTCAGCTTGACCTCTCCCAGAAGCTGCTCTGTTTGGAGGATGATGTTTTCAAAAAAACCACTCCAGCCTCTAAACTGATGCCTGCGAAGCCCTTGGATACAATAGCAGAGGGATACCTGCCCACCTACCTTCCAGACTCACAAACCAAGTGGCTTGTCTTGAAAAGTGTGTGTGTGTGTGCGCGCTCATTGCTCTGTGTACCCAAACCCCAGGCTGAAGTTGCACCTTTGAAATCACTCTCACTGGACGTGTCTTAACTTTCAAGAAGTTGTACAGGAGCAGCAGAAGGAATGAAGACTGCTTTCCAGCGTGGTTGTGACTATCTCTGCCTTTTCCATCCGTATGACTGGGGCCAGGGAGAGGAAGGGCTGAATTTTGTGCTGTTTAATAGAAAACCCTTCCCAGGAAAGAAACATTAATTTGAGGATCTCGCCTCTGTCTTGTTACTTGTACTGAAGCCCTTTTGAGGGAGTTCATATTTCTGAAGCCTCCACTGTTTTCTGAAACTGGTTCGAAAATGACCAGTTAATTCAAAAGCAACAGGGTGGGTGGAGAGACAGCTGGCCAGGCACTCCCTGAGGGATTTCCAAATTGTAGTGTGCATGTCAGAGGGCATATGGGTGGGTGAGTTAATACCATTAACCTGTACTGCCCAGAATAAGATTTGTATGCAGAGATTACTTTTGGAACCAGGGAATTTTCTTCTCCAGATATATTGGTATTGGGACCGGAGATATTGGGGTTTACTGCAGCTGCCTTTGCTTGAGTTGCTGCAATGCATTTGCTGCAGAGGTGTTACAATAAATTGAACTGAATTCCTGAGAGCCTCTGCTTGCTGGGATGACATGAAAGTCAACCCTGGATGTTGTCCCAGGAGATGCGTGTGGGAGCAGGTTTGTCTGTATGCTTCTACTGGTTTACTTTGAATTAAGCGCTAGAATTTGGTTAATTTTGCTAAAAGCAGAACATGTTGCAGCACTGCTTTAACTGGAGAGATAATAAACAGGCTAGCTCTCAACACTGATTAATTAAGACGTCCCTCCTGTGCCAGAGCAGTGTTTCACTGCGCTGCTCTGGCTGCCTTGCTCCAGAGGGGACCTCGGTGGGCTGTGAGACTGACTCTTCTACCCTTGGAGTAATGCACCAGGCAGAGATGAGCTTGCATGTGTGAGTAGTATTGCTGGAAATGGTGGGAGGTTAGGAGACAGGAAGGACTTAGTAGAAATAGGTTACGCACATGGCAAAACCTTCCCCTTAAAGGCAGGAGGTTGGTTATGGTCTAAGTAGTTACTCAGTTAATTCAGCTAAGGCACTACACAGATGACAGGAGCCCTAGCTTTGGTGGTATCTATAGACTAAGAGTTGTTAAAAAAAAAGTCAATGTTTGGTTCTTGGGGTTCTCATATAGAGCAGAAAGGGACTCCTCAGTTGTCTTATCCTGAGAACTGTTTCTCCAGACTACGAGTGCTTTTCCATTCTCTACTCGCTTGATTGGGGAATGACATAAGCTTGAGTTAACTAGTCATATTTTTTTTTTAATCTTTTTATCTTCATCTGTGTTATTTTAATAAGGACTCTCTCCATTTCAATTGTTCATCACCGCTTTATAGTGATACAACTGTTAATCAAGTGTTAAGTCAGGGAACTGGTTCATAATTTTCCTCCCTTATCTTTACACTGGCAGGATAAGCAACCTGGTTTGTGTTCTCTGATTGCTCCAAATTCCCGGCAGCAGGCTTCTCCCTCAGCCAATTTTTGCTGTGTTTTTACCTATGTGATTTTTTTTTTATAAATGATTATTAAATTTTGTGTTTCATTGGAGTTCTTTTATTAACAGCACTGAGAATTGCACTGCTGGACCCTAGGTTAGGAACAGCATTTATTAAAAATGAAATTTAAGAAAATCATCCTAGCAGAAGAAAAACAACATGTTCACACTCAAAGAGCAGAGACAGTTGGCTAACTAGTTTTGCTTGGTACATGGAGTCCTTCTGCTTGCCACCAGCCTGTACTCTGCCTAGAAATAACAATCTCACTCCCATGTCACACCTGATTTGGCTCTGTGGCTCTGTTTGGTAGGATACTGCTGGAATATCTGACACCACTCTTGAGCCTGGGACATAACACTCCTGCGTGAAACAGCTTTTATTCCCAACTCTTGCTGGGCCTGGTCTTTGCTGCCAGGATATGTGCTTGTATTCTGCAACTCACCACTAAGATCTGTTAATAAATATAGAACTTTCTGCTTATTGGCTTTCATATAATTATCCCAACAACTGTTTTCCTTCAGTGCATCTCATAAGTGGTGTGTCATAAAAGATTAGGAGGAAAAGTTTTAATCACTCCCTGACTTAAAAGTAAAAGGTGATGCTCCCAGTGGTGAACAATCCTGACTATTAAATTGGGTCCAATGTACCCAATGGATAATAAACACCACTTCTTCATGGCCAAAGCTAAAACTTTTATGCTTCTACCCTGGAGATCTGTTACTCAGTTTCCCGTTAAGAATGATGTGGTTATTGTGTGCCAAGTGCGTGTAGCTTCTCACGCTTTCAGAATAGAGGATTTTAGGAGGTATCTCAGCAGCTGTGTGTGTCCAGCCAGAAAAGGCAGAAGCTACTGTCGCAATGGGGTTTGTTGAAGTTGGACACAACACATGGAAGGCAATCATGGTTCAGACAAAGAGCGGAAACTTGTCATAGGGGAAAAAGCTACCAAGCAGCCTGTAGCCTAGCAAGCAATGAGATGAGTCTATAGACTATACCTGTGTAGGAGCTCCTTAATAATACCGCATACTGGTAAATGCTCCCAGAGTGAATGTAGCTCAGTGCAACAATGCAAAGCAGAATCCCAGAAATGCCCTCTTTGCTCAATGACATACTGTTTGCTTTATAGGTTGTTGTTACTGTTAAGTCAGTCTACGGGACCGGAAAACCATTTCCTCCTCAGCGTTAGACCTTGCAACATGGATGGATCTGCTAGGCAGGCCAGCTGCAACAATATGGCATTAAAGAAATCAATGCAACCCTGAGAAGCACATGGCCTGGTCAGCCGATATTGATTCACTAGTGACATGCTGTTGCATAATCCTCTGTTATTTGGATCTGATGATTTCTAGACATGATTGATTTCAGTGTTTGCAAGGAAGCACATAACAAAGAAAGAAAGAATAGAAATTATTTTGTGGAACTTGGTTCTTGAAAGTAAAAATGTTTTGGACACCAGAAGGAAATTCTGTAGCAAATTGGCAGATTTGTGTATCCTTTTCTCATACTGTGAATTTTAATGCTAGCTTAGGACCATGTGGGTGAATGGCCATCAAATGCAGTTGCTTCTAGTCATGGCAAACATGTTATAGCTATGTGCTTTCAAGGATGAGGAAGAGCCGCTCTTCCTTCCCACCGTATCTCAACAAAGACTCCGGTTTATTGTCACACACTTTTGGTACAAAATACCCGTCTTTTTTAAATGGCAAAGTACCACAGAACACAGGAGACTTCAAGAGCTTTGCTAAGATTCTGTGTCCCTGCACAAGCCAGGAGTTGAAAGTGCTCAAAGGACTTCAGGATGAGGGCAACCTCTTATTTAGTGGGGATTCTTTCTGGCAAGGAGCTGAGGAAAGAGTGGAAAATGCAAGGGCTGAAGACTGTAAATGTCAAAGGCTTCCTGTCTGTTTACTTCAGCAGATTCTAAGAAGTTTCTACCTGGATTGTTTCAAACATTGTTCAAGACTTTGCCTGGCTTAGCAGTTCTTCTCCTTCTTTGTTGCCTTATACAGTTGGAGGAAGATGCAACTTGATCCATTTTCCAGGGTGTATTTTTCACTCTCAAACTACCTGTCAATTTTGTAGTTTTGGATTGTGTTTTTGAGGAAACTCCTAATTCAGACTTGTGTAGCCATTCATCAGGTAAAGGACATGGATGCAAAATCTATATGAAAAATAGCTTAAAGTCTGCCAGCTGGCTCTTTCCTTTCAGGCACCTCATTAAGACTCCGATTCTCATACAGATATGGTCTGCACCTCTGAATTGCTCAGATTTGTGTGAGGGCAGGTTGGGAATTCTGTGAAGTTGGAAAGCAGCTAGGAAGGGAATATAAAATGGAAATATGTTTGCAATTGTTTCCAGTGTAATCAGAATCTCAAAAGTGACCACGTGCATTCAGTGCAGAATTTCTCTGTATCCTTAACAGCTGAAAGAGCCATTGCTTTCTCAGTTCAAGGCCCAGCCAGGGTATTTTTTCACTGTATGAAACTCTTCAAAGCAAATAGGAATGGAAACATTACATCTTGGCTTAAAAAATTCATTCGAAATGGGTTTCTATTTGTAAAATATTTAAACATTTGCCTGCAGTCGTAGGAATACAAGCAAAATTGTGCTACTGCATGAAAATCTTATGAACTAGCACGGAAATGGAGGTCTAGATGCAACTGCAGTTTAGTAGATGACTCACGTACATAACTGTAAATTTTTCTTTGGAAGAATTACTAACTGACAAAAACTATTTTATGACAATTCCATAATGGTCACATAGGAAAGAAATACATATCTCTATACACACTTATATAATGTTATCATATAAAATATTCTACAGCAGATTTTTGAACCTACCCAAACCGGACCAGGGCTCTCCTTCCACTGAACCTCTCTTCGCCCTTCCATCCTCCTGCTTATGTCTTCATCCATCCATCCATCCCTGCCCCTTTGACCAGGACTGCATTTTGTGCGCTTATGTGATGTGTAAAATTTACGGTTTCTTTGCTGCCAGCAAACGACGACATTTTGCGTTCAGGAAATTATTCTCTAAGTACTGCTTGCCTGAACCCCTTTGCAAAAGTTTGTTTCTGATCTGATGGGGTTTTTTCCAGTTTCTTCCTTGCTTGCTACCTAAACATGAACACAAGGCAGCCGTGGTCCTCCCTGAGGGACATCTCCACAGCTGCCACTGCCTCCATTGACCTCACATGGTTTAGCAGTGGCATAGGGTATATTAGGAGTGTTGTGTGGCTGTTGCGTTGGTGGCAGGTGTGCAGTTGTGCTTCTCGGGGAAGGCAGGGCAGGAACCCTTTCCACCAAGGTGTGTGTACAAGTTTGCAGCTTAGAGTCGAGGCTGCTGTGGAGCTCTGCAGGGCAAGGAGCAGTGCAGAGCTGGCTGTATTAACATATTTATGTTGTTCTACAGCCCAAAGAAGCAAACCTATCATGTGCTAAAGCTACTTATCTGTTGCTTATGACTACTGCACTACTTCTGTGTAATCAGCCAGAGAACTATCTTAGGAAGCCCTATTTTGCTTCTCTCGATGTCGAGAAGAAAAATCCCATTTACAGCAGTGACACAGAAATAGGAAGGAGCAGATGCTGGAAAAAATTCATTTGAGAAATATCTTGAAGAGGGAGGGATGGTGCAGAAGGGTCTATAGAATATACTGACTAGGTTTGATTAGGTATGTGACACAAAAAGCAGAAAATTAAGAAGCCTTTTAAGAAGGGTGCCTATAGGGCTGTAAACACTGAAGATGAATTCCTGAGGACTGGGGATGATATTACATAGAGGTTTGAAATGTAATGAATCTAGGTCCTCTAGCAGGTGCTGCTGGGAATCTGGGAATGTTTGTCCATATAAAGATGCCACGGGGCTTAATGTCGTGTTCTCCCAATGCATGCAGGGATCCTGTGTGTGAAGTGGCCAGCAAGCTCCACTAAGAATTATGGCAGGGCATTTCGACCTTCAGCTGCTTCAGCCCTGGACAGAAGGCTTTGGGATGGAGGCAGCAGTGTGCACAGCCATTGGGGGTGAGTACGCGGTTGTCTGCTGTTTGTCTCCTAGCAGGTAGGTCACTCTGGAGTGGCTCACTTAGACCAGTGTTGTAGGACAGCAATGGGGCTTCTGAAAGAACAGATCTTGTTATATACACAGGTCAGTGTTTGGGCTGTGTGAGGAATGCTAGACATCCTCACATGGTTCCAGGAGAGCCTCCCTTTCTCAGGAGCTGCAGCACACTGCTGCAGATCTGTATTGTGCTGATGCTGTTGTTTCTAGCTGGGAGGAGAGAGTAGGAAGGGGCCCTGGTGAACAGTACCAGACATTCAACTCCCACCTTGGGTCTCTATAAGCAGCAGTCTGCACCTTTTATTTAAAACTCCTGCGTTTTAGGTTCAGCCCCACAGCCCATGTTCCCATTAAAGGGGGTTTTACGAGGATTGCATCAAAACAGGGTTGTCAATGAGGATGCATTGCAGGCAGTCTCATTGCCTACAGCCAATGCAGTTCTCCTTGAAACTCTACAGACTTCTGTCTGTTCTTTACTTTTGGTTTGAAAGCTCATCATTGCAGTTCCTTGACCAGGGGGCAGCATCTGCGTGCCTATAACTGTGCAGCATCGGGGCAACAGAGCTGTTACTGCCGTCAATAATGGCCCCCTGTCACGCTTATAGGCTTGAGTTGGGTCCTGTGGTTTGGCTGGGATGGCGGAAGGCTAGGAATCCACCGTGTCCCTCTCCTGTCGTGCAGTCTACAGGCTTGCTGCTCTATCTGCTGACTTGCTTGCATGAGACTTGCATGTGGGCAGTTCTCCAAGACTGTGGCTCTGGCTTTAAAGAAGCTGGCTGCTGGAACGGTTGCTCCTTTGATGCCTACTGCCACACTCTGTCTTCAGTGGTGCCAAAGGCACTGATGCATGCAGAATTAAGCAACTGCTTTTAGCTGGATTACAGCAGCTCACATGGCAAACTGGGTTCACAATCACACTGTGGCCTGCTGCAAGCTTGAGAGAGGCATTAACTGCTGTGGATCTCTTTTTACTGCCTGAGCATCGTGCCCTTGTCTTGTTTGCCTGCTCCTGGGAGCAAGGGGCAGTCCAGCTGTATTTCTTTCACTGTCTGCATTGACTTGTAGTTAACATTTCTCAAGGCTTTTAAAATACAAGTAAAATGTAACTCCTGGGCCTTCTGGGAATACGTCTGATTTTTCAGGTTTTATCTTTGTCATTGATCCCTTTCCAGTTACTTCAGCCAAAGGTGAGGAAGTGATGTGTGAATGATGGAGCAGGTCTTTTTTGTAACAAGGCTGTATGAAAGGGTCAGCTGCTAAGCTGAGATTCTTACAGAAGCCCCAGAAATAGGTTTTCTCTGCTTTTGTGCAGCCAAGACAATTACTCCAGGGAGAACGCTCTTCAATGCACTGAATTCACCTTTTTGCTCTTATACTTTTTTCTGTCCGTGTCCCCCCCCCCCCAAGTGTGAACTGGACAAAGACTACATACGGGATGTATACTGTGAGGTCAAACTTATTGCAGCTATTTAGTATGGCCTCCGCAGTAAGAATTACTCAACTCAAGTTGCAAGAAAGTGATGACAAATGATTCCTGTACAGGGTTTACTTTAAGAGCATTTGAAATTGATTGTGAGCTGACTTGAAGCAGAGCATAGAAGAAGACAATAACTGACATTTAGTTTCATCTGATAAGGGTCTTCAGGGCATCAAGACATAGTAAATGGGCCTATAATTAAGTGGTGAACACTAACAGAACAGAGAAAGCCTCCTGTCCTTAGTTGTCAGTGATGCTCTAGCATTGTTTGTAGTTACCCTGTTTCTTTTTAGATAGTCATAACTTGGGCTGATAAAAGGTCCAGTAACTTGGTGGACCAATTGGTGGGAGAAAATAAATCTTTCATAGTGGAGGCTGAAGAGGAAATGAAAGTTTTCCCAGAAGTTTTCAGGAAATATTATTTCCAGGACATCATTGTGCTATCTGGAACTATTATTCTTCTTACATACTTCCTAATTCAGAAAAAGGACGTACAAAGAAATGTGCAAGGTTACCGTTCAGTGGTGAGTTTCAGGTTTGTTTCTTTGGTTAATGAGGTACCACACTGTCTGGACATAAATCTATAAATTTACATAAATCCATCATTTCAAATCTAGGAAACACAACTGTCAGACTCCTGAGCATTATAGAGTGAAGTAGATGTATGTACTGATCTGCCATCCTGCTAAGGCCAACCTTCATAAGCAAATCTGTCCTTGAGATGGAAGGATCTAGACATGTTAGTTTTCTTTAAAGGTGGTAAGGCACTGGAACAGGTTGCCCAGAGAGGTTGTTGAGGCGCCATCCCTGGAAGTGTTCAAGGCCAGGCTGGACATGGCCTTGGGCAACCTGGTCTAGTGGGAGGTGTCCCTGCCTATGGCAGGGGGGTTGGAACTCAATGATCCTCAAGGTCCCTTCCAACCTAAACCATTCTGTGATTCTATGATTCTGTTTTTTGGTGGAATAGGTGGCTCCACATTTTCCTACTAATAAAGAAGATGATAACCAAGTGAAAGGTGCAACTTCGGGACAGAGGGAAGTCCTTGAACCCAGTGACAAGTTTTTGGGCACCTGACAGGTAGTTTTCAGAGATGCGTGAAATCATGTCAATGTGCACTTTTATTACCTGCTCCCTGTGTAGCATAAACAGAACACATTCACAGCAAAGTTTCGGGAGCGGTGTGGGTAGACATTAAATCTAGTAATGATGTGGCTCTTCATCAGGTGAGTTTCCCGCAGCGCGTAGCTACATGAACTGCCCTGTGTGTTTGGTCCCAAAGCACAGACTGCTGCTGCCTGAGCAGAAAATATAATTCTGCTTCTCAAGGCAAGATTCACCATCCTCTGTCTTTGGCCTGCAGCAAATGTAGACATATTAGCAGTGGAAGCCCTTTATTAAAAGAGCCTTCTGGAAAGTATAGGCAAGGGACAATATATTTAACATTTTGTCCTCGTGGTGTGCAGGTGCAATGTGAATGCAGAGCACACCTGAACAAGGAAGGTAGCGGAGTATAATAATATCTTGAGGATCTAAGTGCACTTGGATAGAAACGCTCATTCCCGAGGAGATGGAATCAAGTCAGCTTTTGGCTACGTGTCTTGAAACCACTCCTGCAAGTCCAGGTTTACTGGAGTGTAGATTTAATGCTCCCTCACTGAGTGTCGTGTCCTCAAACCAGGACACTGAGCTTTTCTGCCAGATTGATGAGGTAATTGGTGGACTCTTAAGCAGAAGGAGCTAATGAGTAGAGACGCATGGCAAGATTTCCCTGTTCCAGGTGGACTGGATCATGTAGGGCAGCAATGTGGCAGATGAGGTCTCGTGAGAGATGTTCAGTACCAGGGCTTGCACCACAGGTTCAGGTTCCTTCATACTCAACAGCACACGGGGCTTAGGGCTTCAAGGACTCAAGGCAAAATCATGCACATCATGTGTAAGTAGGGTACTTGAGAAAACCTGCTGTCACCTGTTTGGAAGATCTTTTCCCATCTACCCGTCAAAGTCCAGCTTAGACTGAACAGTCTGATTCTTCAGTACTTCTCTATTGCTCTTTAGGCAGCAGTAATTATCCTGGATACTGTATGATCATCTGCCTTGTAAAACATTCTCTGACACAGGTGTGGCGGCATAATCACACAGAAACTTGTTTGGGAGTTATAGGCAATCTGTGAAACTGAATCTGAGGTACTGGTTGGTTGTCTTAAATAGCGAAGCTGGCTGGTGGGATTTCTGGCCCCTTTTCCCTCACAAAAGAGACACTTTTAATTAGGCTAATTTACCTGTCCAGTTTCCAGAAGAGGCCCAAGAACAACCTTATTAGCATACCTCAGAAGAAGGTGAACCTCCTCAAGAACTGGAAGAGGTAGAATTGGTGGGGGAAAGAGAGGAACGTTTTAAGCTGGCATCAATGCCAAAGATGTGATGCCACATCCCAGTATCTCCACAGAGTCTGTGCAGAAACATAGATGCTTCAAGAGATGTAGAGTGCCTTAATTCAGTGCCTACAGTAGACATCAGCAGAATGTCAACCGAAATGAGTGTCTGACTCATTCCTGTTTTTTTAGTCTTTGTGCCTGGTTCTCTAGGTGCCCTTTAGTTTTCAACTGTGCTTGAAGATGTAATTTGATTGCTAGGGCCACCTCCAATCCCTCCATTCTCCTCTATGTGTGTGGAGTTCTTCCACCCCAATTTGTTCCTCCCACCCATCCCTTTGTATAGAATGGGGCGAGCAGCCTCCAACACAATGTGCCCAAAAAAGGATTGTGCAGTTGTAAGGTGCTTGTCACCATCACACCTCGTTCACAGCAGGGAGATGACTCAGCTGCCACCCCACATGGCTGGGATGTGTCACCAAGTGAACGATGACATTTTCAAATGCAGTGGAATTTGGAAGTGGAGTAGAAGGGAGAGGAGGAGTTGGGCTATGAAAGGACACTGGGGAATATCAATGTTTCCAATAATCTGAAGCTTTTAATTAAAGAAATATGCAATTTAGAGAAGTATAACACTGGCACCTGAGCACATTGCGATCTATTCTGTTATTTTACAGTGAATGGGAAGGCTGGTCCAGTAGTTAGAGGTTTTGCATACAGCTGGGTAATCTAAGTTCAGCTCCTTGTTCTGCAGTAGATGCCTTGGATCTCTCTTACCCCAGCTCTAAAACAAGGTTGAAAATAGTGCTCCCCTCATGAGACCATGGGGAGATTTCAGTCACAGCCTACATGCATTGTTGTCATGGAGTAGCTCTGATTGATGGAACCCCCTGATGCACCAGTGGTTGTGAAGCATTTGGAGCTCTTTTAATGGGTAAAGCCATGAAAGTGCAAAATTTTATTTTAGCTGTTCTGGAGGACAAAATACATTCACTACTGTGGTGGCATAGTTTGGACTAAAAGTGAATTTATTGTGTTTGGATGTTACATAGACAAATGGGTCTCAAGGCTCACACGGAAACTAATGCATTGAGGCAGCTTGCTTTGAAAGGACAGGCTACTTGAGTGCTTCAGATGCTAGATATGGTGAAATAGATGTTGTTGAAACCCAAGCAGTTAGTCTGGGGTTTTGTGTAGAGACACTTGATAAGTATGGAAGGTTTTCACTCCTATGGATAAACCTCATATTTATTCTTCACTGCAATGGGCAGCTTCATGAACAGCTACAGGAGGAACAACTGGGGTATAAACTGGGGTTCAATCCATCACAGACTTCCTTTGATGCTGTGGGGAAGTCACTTAGACACAGTGAGCCTCGGTTTATCTGTAAATTGGGAAAAATATCCATATCCTGCTTCACTGTAGTCCTAGGTCCTAATGCCCATTTATCAGATATTTTTTAAAGACCATTTATGTGCCATCCTGCTGTCTGGGGCACTAGTGAGCCTCATTTGGATGTAGCCTAAAACAAAGTTCCCTGATGCTTCAGTGACATTATGGGACCATTTGTTGGTGTTAGACATGAAGTCCTGGCCAGAATCCAAGTTCAGTGTAGCCCCAGCCTGTCTACCAGAAAATCTCCCTTGCATGTTCAGCAGGATATGCTCCTGCCTGTTACGCATGTCTATTGTATGCTGTTAAAACAGCTGACACGTTTCACCCTAGAGGAGCTGCATGCTATAATTGGTAAATCTTTTTTTATAGTAAAGCAGTGCGTGGCATTTAAGTGGTTTGAAATTCCTTTTGGGAGAAGGAAACATATAAAAGGATGAAAGAGCACTCTGTTTAGATGGGAAGTGCCTAAATATATTCTTTCTTTGGTAGAGCTGCAATCCCATATTCAGTGCTTAATGAACAGATGACAATGATAAACATTTGAAGATTATCGTTATTGAACAAATGTTTCAAGCCAGCAGGTGGAAACATGGATTCAGTTAGTGTTTAGGAGTCCAGGAACATGAAAGCAAAGGCATGGAATTAATCTTCTGTGTCAAGAAGTGCAGGTCTGTGCTGTCAAAGACATTAACTGTTTCACTAACTGATTAAACTCACTTTAAAACAAACTAGGGATCACTGCTACCAAAAAGTTTTCCATAGTCAGACACTTGTAGTTAGAAATTTTCCTTTATTCCCCATCTTAATTGTCAGTGCATATTAGTTCTTTCCCTGGTGTTAATCACCTAAGATTTGTACAGAAAATAATCATATCCCCTTTCCCTTTTGTTGTTCTAAACTAGGTTCCCTTCGTGGGATGGAATTTTCTCTTCCTGATCACACTGTTAACCCTATTTCATACCACTTCTGATCTTAGATCGTTGTGACTATTGGTGACAGGAACCGTCTGCTTTATCCCAGAGGAGAGTTTTTATAATGGTCTAGCAGCTCGCTCTCTTTCTGGAAAGAAGACACTTCATGTGTTACGATGATGTTTTTTTCCCCATTCCTGCATTTTGTTGATGTCATCTGCTGAGCAACTAATACAACATGCTCTGTCTTTTTTTTTTTTTTTATCAGCTCCTGGCTTAAAGCCACAATTCTTATTAGTCTTTAAGTTCTTGCCTTCTCTGTGATCCCTCAGTGTACTTGTGATAATTCCTCCATTCCCGCCTTTGGACAATTCCTGTTACTTTTAATGTGTAATTTCATAAGTGGAAACACAGAGCAAGACTGGTCCTTATGGAAAACTACTAGTAAATTCCCTCCGTCTTCATATTTCCCTGTTCAATACTACCCATTGTCATTTCCCCTGTCAGCAGTTCTTGCAGTTCCTGCCCTAACCCTCTTTTTTTCCCCGTCTTGACTAAAAACTTTCAATGTAGCACCATAGCAGCTGCTTTACTTGGAGTCCAGGTAGACGAGATTTACTCCAGTTCCTTTGCAGAGGAAGCAGTTACCTTATCAAAAACACAGTTTTTGTAATATTCTGGACCTATCTCTGGGAAAGTCTGCCTTCAATTTATCTCTGTCTTGGATTTTTTTTTCTTCAGAAAAGATTGTAAAATCCTGCGTATGGGTAAGGCCAAAATAACTGGCCTGTAGCTACCTAGATACAATTTTTTAAATCTCCTTCTAGCACTTAGATAATCAAGGAACAAACTAAAAGTCCTTGAAGCCAGGTCTGTGGATTCATACATGGATTGCCTGATTTCTCTGACTGGCACAAGCAGAACAGGTGGAGTTTTACTTCTTTTTCCATGAAACTGGTAATTTCATCTCTGGTGTGTGTATTTCCAAACATTATTTTGACTCTATTTTCATTATTATCATCTTTAAGAAAAACTTAGGTAGACTGCTTATTCTGTTTTGAAGTCCTATCTCAATCACTGTAAACCTTTAACTCATGTTTGTTGTGGACCCATTTCTTCCTTTCTTGCTTTCCTTTCAAACATGGAAAAACCCTTTATGTGAAGTCCTTGGTTTCCATTTCCTTTGCTAAATCTAATCCACTTTGATTTTGGACAGTTCTTGTTTTGTGTCTCTGTACTACCCAATCCTGCGGCTCCCTGTTGCTTCTTGAGTCCTTCCTGAAGTACCCATTCATCCAGCTGTATCCAGAACTCTTCCTCATAAGCCTTTCTCTCCTTTCTGGGGATCCAGGTAATAATTTCACCTTCAGGTTAAGAAGTAGTTACCAAATCTGATATGGACTCAAGTTCCTGAGTTCTCTGGCCCTGGTAACATTACTCATTCTCTTCATTTCTCCAAGTAAGATGAAGAAGGTGGTTTGGAAGAGAAATACGCACTGACCCAGCAGAAGCTTATGTGAGCCTGGAATATTTTGCACCTAAATAGAATAGCTTACTTATGGAAGCAGGATAAAGCTTCATAGTTATGTAAGATCCACTGACAGGGGAGACCATTTAATACAAAATGCCAAATTCAGTACAACCTGAGAAACTTTCTTTGTGCTAAAAGAGGTAGAGATGGAGATAAATATTTGAGGAGAGACATGAGCTGTCCAACAGAATGAGCATACAGCAAAACGTACTAAGTTTCCCTGCAGGCGTCCCAGCAGCAGTGCAGCAGAATTGCCTTAAAACCTCAATTTCTGGTAAGCTTCCGCTGCCAGCCCGGTTATTTTGGGAAGTTTTTTATGTTGTGTTTTTCTTTGACAGTGAAATGTGTGAGTCCTCATCCCCATGTCCCATCTTTCCATGCATGAATCTGACAGAGTGGGACCAGGCAAGGAGGAACACCAGTTCATTCTTTTCTGCATTCAAGAATTCTGTTTGGTTGCTCCTGATGCCATGGTAGCAGACTGTGACCTAGATCCTGAGCTGGCCTAAATTGGGAGAGTTTTGCTGAAGTCAAGGGAATTGTGCTGATTTACTCTCGTGGGTCTAATGGAGATGGATGTATTCACCTCTATCTAATTTCCAGGGCTGGTCCAAACCTGCAAACAAATATTGGGCCAATGCTTATTTTGTTTGGAAAGTCTTTTTGTCTTGCTCATGCTGGATGATGAAGTTATATTTGCCAAATTAAGAGGGCTCAGACTGGGACATTCCACAGCAAAAGAGTACAGATAGAGAGTAAAAATTCATCCCCATAAGGAAAAAGCTGTACCAGACTAGAATTGCCTGTGAAGGTAGGCAGACACACAGCATTGTTTCCATTTGCAACCTTTATTGCTGACCAGCCAGATTATTTAAACAAAGGAATATTTGTGAAGAAAGCTGAGGTGAAATAGTCATGCCATCAGTTATTCCCTGCTACTGTCATGTTTAGGCTGTTTCCCTTATAAGCTGCCCATGTTCATTTGTTGTCTTTGGTTTTAGATTGTAAGGGTGTCTATACAGTGCCTTACACAGTCCATGTGCAATGACAACTGTCTCATTGCTCTAGCAAGCATGGGAGGACAGAGATGAAATATGTTATGTAGATCGATACAGGGAATTCTAGCAGCCTAAGACAGGGAGTTGCGGCCACAGTGTATATAATTTCAATTTTCTGGTAGGAGAGTTTCAGTTCAAAATTTTTCATAGCTGCTGAAATGCTGTCCTTGGGTTGCAAATTATGACAATGCATATAGTCTCACAGAGTACTGCCCTGGTTGATAAAGGTGCTTCCATGGACCCTGAGCTAGCACAGATGTTATTTGATTTTGATTTAAAAAGAGGAAGACTAGAAATGTTTGGCTGCAGTTCTGGTAGTTTCCTCCCTCTTTCCCCTTCCCTCAGCGTAAGCAAGTCACACTGGTGTTAGATAAGATGTGAATTTTTAGAACATCAACTCCACTTTCACTGTGGGCCAAACTACCTCATAACACAAGGTAAAAGCGTGGGAACAGGCGGCAGCAGCAGCAGAGTAACCAATGTACAATAGATCTACATATAATAACTGGCTTCTGTAGCCACCACATCAGACTCTTCTCTCCTCCCTCCCGCCTTGCAAGTTGATTCAGAAATTAAATAGCTGTAATTTTGTAGATGCCTATCAGCTTAACTCAACAGAATCAGTTGTAGACACCTGCAAATAAAAGTTGGGAGCTGCAATGTCACTAATTTGACTGCTTTAATCTGTAGACTACTCATCCTCCTAACTTATCTAGGTGTTTGTCACTCACTAAGAGTGCCTTGCCTGTGGAAGGGTTCCCATCTGGATTTATCGATCACAGCACATGTGACAAATGCCAGCTGGGAACTTGTCACTGACCAGGAAGATTGGGGTTTCACACCTCACTAGCAGCTCATGTAGGTGAAAGCCATGCTTTTGGCTTGGTGTCAATGGGAGAAAGGATGTTCAGCAGAGAAGAAAGTGTCTTTCAGCTACCCTCTTCCTCCACCCAGGGTGCCCTTTGCTTTCAGGAGGAGACTCATAGTGTGGGTTTTTTTTTTTGCTGCCCCAGGGCTGCAATTCAAGTCCCTCTGGGGAGGGTGAGGTTCCTCAAAATGAAGGATGATCCAGGGCAACTCTGGATCCAGGCCCACAACAACTTTGATGACCAGTAGCCCGATTAGTGGGACAAGAAATGATTGCTCGTACTAAGGAAGAGCTCTGATTTTGGTGGAGTCCTAGCATATGTTCCTGCACATACTTAGCACAGCTGTTCTTGGGGACAACCCATCTCTCCACTACGTCCCTACTGATAGGAGTTATCTCAGTCTCTCCACTACATGACCGCCATTCAGAAAATGGTTCATTGCATCTGTTCTCAGGTCTTTCAAATTACACGGCTCTACTACACTTTCTGGGAGAGCCTCCAAGACAGCAATTTTCCCTAGCTCTCTTCTGTCCCATTTTTCTCTAGGTTATGCCTTCTGGCCTATCTCTACTTGCAGCCCTTGCAATTGTGGTGCTTCCTGATGAACGTTACCATATTGAGGGGAAACTTAAAAAAAAAAGGCCAGGAGGGATCCCTGAAGTTGTCTACAGTAACATGTTGTACAGAATTTCACAGTGGATCAAATTTACCTTCACTGCCTTCCTGTGTATGTGAAAGGGTTGAGCCTAGCAGCTTGATCACTGGATGGAGACTGAGAAAATCTGAGCTATTTCTGTTTTTTTGCCGAAGTTTCCACCAGCCTGATGGGTGACCTTGTGTAAAGCATCACCCCCCGTTTCCTTCTACAAAATTGAGCAAATAATGCTGAAAAGTGTTTTTCTTTGAAACATGCTATGAGGTTTACTGATCAAAACTGATATTTATTGTCATATTTGCGTGTCATGGTTGTTTACTTGGTGTACGTTGCCCACCAGAGTCTTTCAACGAAACTATAGGTGGCCACAAATTTGTCATTCTTCTGTGTCTGTCCCTTGTGTTGGCAAAACTGCGTAGGGCTTTTTTTCATCACAATGACTTCTGCCAGCTTATAGCAAAACACACACGAGAGACGGAAGCATCCAACAACACTAGTGGTAGAACTCTTGATATGTCCAGAACAGAAACGGCTTTGCATACCAAACAGCCACCACTGGACTGCAATTTACTGACTATGTCCTCCCATCCACATAAGCCTTTGACACACTGTGTAACTGCAGGGCGCCGTAGCACGTACACTGTGATTTCCAATGCACTTGGCAGGCTCTGTGGCTGCAAGAGTTTACAGTCCAGTCTAAACAGGGCTATTCAGAGAGAAGCCATACGAAGTCTGGGTATACAACGTGTGCTTAGCAATGCAGGCTTCAAAGATGGAGTGAGGCCTTAGTCATCAACCTAAGCGGGTGCCGCACTCCCATGAATTTAAGTAGGGGTTAAGTGTTTGCATGTTTCCTAGGAAACAAGCCCCAGACCTTAGGAGACACGGGACATGTGCATGTCATGGCTTTTTGAAGAAGGGAAGGCAGCATGAGGTAAAAAGAGAGAAGGCTACTGGAGGTGTGAGGTGAAAGTAAAGATCGAGTGATTGAGAAGGAATTATGAAGATGCCTGACTTCAGCAGGGGAGGAAGCATATTGCTGCCTAACGTGAGACAGTGCAGAATCGGAAATATGTAAATGCAAGATTTGGGAAGCAGGTGACCTCTGCACATAGCCACTCTGGTTGCTGGCAATTACCCAGGAGAGCTGGCCATATTTTTGCATGTTATCTCCAATCACAAGGTATCTTAGTCATAAATCCTGTTTTATGCAGACATAAAAATCCATCTCAGGACTCAAACAGTTAAATTAAATATAATCTTCCTACTATTGTCTGCCAGCACCTCACTGCATATCACTTGTTCCTAAAGACAAGGCCTTTATTGCAAGGAGGCCAGTTACAAGGTGATGAGTCATTTCTCAGAGTGCAAAAAAAAGAGCAAAAAAAGTTATCCCAACAATTGCTGAGGAAGACTGTCATTGCCGTGTAATAATATGTAGCCCCTACTATCCCTTGTAGATTCAAAAAACTTTTTAAGATGTGCATGCGTGTTGTCAAAGAGCCTCAACACCAAACTTCTCGAGCTTGAAGCTATATGCAGCACAGTAGTAAAGACGTGTCTGGGGGAGGAACTCAGGTGCTTTTGAGTTAAGATAGGTTCATGTCCACACATCATCCTGACTGCCAGACTTCAGTGGCTGCTAGTCAAAAATCTCTGATGGAAAACTTATTGCTGAACAGCTATTTTCTTCAAGCTTGCTTCTGAATTTTTTATTTGCTTCTAAAAAACATAAAAATATGCTGTTTTTCATAAAAGCTTTTAAGTAAGTTTTCATTATCTTCTGAAAAATACGTTTTTTTAAACCTGGTCAGGGGGGTGGGAGGAGTGAGCAACTTTCATGCGTTCCCTATTCTTTGTGTAAATAGGAACAGACTGCAAGAATTGGAAAAAATGGAAGGGATCAGAAAAACTTGTTGCAAAATTATGGCCATTTTTAAACATGCATAGCTTAGTTTTGAATCTTCTTTATGAGAAAAACAAACTGCCAATAGTTATAAATTTGAAGTGAAAATATGCATTTTATTCAAAATTTTGAAAATACATTTTCCGCAAGCCATCTCTATTTTTTACCAAAATTTCACATAAAAAGGAGAAAAAAGTGCCAATTTAGCTTCTCCAAGTAGCACACTGGGAGTTACCAAGAATCCTGAAGTGCAGGGAGCCCTGAGCAGCATCTAGGGGAGCCTGATCTGGAAGATGCAAAGCCATGGCAGAGCCTGAAATCTGAGCCGTTTTTGCGATGGGGCAAGGAAAATAGTCCTTGTAGAGAGTCTCCTGCCTTCTGTCGCTGTTGCAGCTCCGGCTGGCAGGCTGCGGTTCTGTGGTAGCTGTGATTGAGACATCCCTGTAGCATGGGGAGCTTCAGAGCTGGAGGGCGTCTCTGGCTGCAGCGGGCAGGCTGGCGCAGAGGCAATCGTGTGCATTTACCCTTGGCTTGATCCACAACCAGTTTTAAACTGTAGGACAAGCAATTATCAATAAATCTAGTCGTAATATTAATTCAAGTTATTACTAATTACATAGATTAATTATTCATTTTCCCCTTTCAGACTTCCCAGTAGACTGTAATGTTGGTCCTTGAATGCAGGAAAGGGGGGGGGAATGACGTAAGTCCTGGTCCTAGCACCTCTGCTTTCTTTACAGATCCACCACCTCTCCAACCTTTGCTGGTGTCTGACGGCAAGGTCTGTCAGTGCATGCTTATAGCAGACAACAGCCAACATCTGGCAAGGGAAGGCAGCTGGAGACTTGGAGTTGCCATTTTGTGCCAGAGCTATAGGCTGTAAATCTCAGCCTTTGAACATGCAAGTAGGCTTATTTGGTTCCTATTGTATTCCCTTTACCTCCTTAGTAGGTAGGTGTAACATCCTCCTGATACCCAGTTTCTGGAAATGCTGTTATAGAAACAGTTGCTATGGTGGAAAACCACTTTGCCCAGCATCCCCACCCTGCTGCTGCTAGAATCTGCCTCCCCTGCTACCACAGGCACTGGGAGCTGCAGATATAGACCTGAAGTGGAGGTGCAAAGCTCCTCATGCCCCCTGCCTTTACAGCCTACGCTCCTTAGTTTGCCTGACTGCGCTGGTTGTGCTCCAGGGCTCATAGTCAAGTATGATCCTCCCACCACAAACCTTCCTGACAGAAACCAGTCTACAAGAGCTTAGTATTAAAGACTGGGGGGGTTGGGTTTGGATGGCTGGGAATTCGTTGTCTCTTTCTGGTCTGACGAAAGAACTTAACTCTTGTTCTGTGGGGTCTGGTATCAGACATGTGGGGTAGTGGAAAGCAGGGTAAGACGAGGACTGTGATGTGCAATGCTCATTCCCACCCTGCTGTGCTGGGTCACGGCCATGCTCATATGAAGCCCTTTCAGCATGGATGCATGGCAAAAGGCCCTCAGGTACGGTGCACCATGTCTGATCCTTGCTGTTCCTGCTGTGCATGCAACATAAAGCTGCATTTGTCCTCCAGCTCTGTTAAGACAGTCCCAGTTTAGTGGCTGCCAATTATTCATTTCTTTTCCTACCCTTTGTACTGTGTGCTCAGCACGACAACAGTTTTTGGCAGTGACAATCTCTGTACCACACCCAGTATGACAGAGTCCCAGATGTGGCTTCAATCTTTAAGTGCTGTTGCAGTATCTCTGCTAATGAGCTCTTGCCAGAGCTACTAAAGCAAGTCCTGTAGATGTGGGTGTGTTTGTATTACAAGGGAGTTCTCCCTCTTCTTCTCTCTTAACTTGGTTTCCTATTTTCCAAAGCCAATGCTGACGTCAGGTACATGTGTCTAGTCACATAGGCAATGGCTCCTTCTCTAAGCGGAACTATTCCTGTCTCAAAAGAATGCAGAATTTTGTGACTTACCCTGGAGCACTGCGGTGTAGCTGGCAGCAATAAAAAAAGCTACAGCAGTGAATGAAGGAAGGTCTTTTCTAGACGATTGGGAGTTCAGGATGCACTCACAATTGAGCTTTTGTTTGCTGTTGTTCTTTTCAAATAACTAAAAATTCAGGGAGTGTGTTGGGGGAAGCCCCTTTGATATGTTGGGTGCTCATCTATCCGGGAGGATGTGGTCTGAGCAGGGTGGACAGTTTCCTTCTCTGCACAGAACAGAGCAAGGATTGTCTGAGTACGAGAAAGGCAAAGCAGTGATCCTTCAGACCACAGCCTTGTTACTCTGGGCTTTTATGTTTGGAATCAGGAGTTTCTTTAGCTCTGCAATTCGTACTGTGCTGTAAGGCAAAATGGATGAAAAACACAGTCTAGGGAAAAGACTGCGGCTTTCTTGGGTTTGCACTGACGTTGCCCCCTTGATATTGTTTAGGTTTTTTTCTGAGGTTTGCCATTTCTGTGAAAGCAGGAAGGGAGATCTGGGACTTTGCTTTCAGAACCTGGGAGAGACTGGGCTTTGAAGGAATACGTACCATCAGCCTTAATGTATGTAATAATACAAAGCTGAATTTTTCAACTTTTGGCATCATGTATTGTTTGATTCTCACCTCCGTGACACTCCGTTCTTCCAATTAAAAGCAATGCAGAACTTACTTTGGAGCTTTGGTGGGGAAGGGAAATTATTTCCTTATGATACTGGCCTTTATTTAGGGGCAAAATAGTGAGTAGAAGTCCTGGTGGCTTGATCTCATTTGGCAGACTCCATACTTCAGTGATGTCAATGAAAGGAGACATGGAACCAGATAGCACCCTCAAATTATCTTCTGTCAGTGCCCATATTCATCAGTCCGGTGAGCAATCTCTCTCCCTCACACCTGAGGGTTGCATTGAGCTGCTGCTATGGTGAGGTCCCCACATCTCTGCACAAGCTGTCCACCTGTGCAGGACCTCTCCTTGGTTCATGCTGGCCAGTGTGGTGTGCTGCTGGCTGGTAGCCCTGCCTCAGGCCATTCCTGTACCGAGTTGGAATGAAGACAAGAAAAGACAGTTGAGCTATTCCAGCACCTTCCTTTTGTCTCAGGGCCATCCTGACTCTGCAGGGGTTTTTAAAGCTGTACTGTTTTTCTTTTTCTCCTAAAAGCCTCTGTGCATGTTCTTCCTGTTTGTAGGGTTTGGGATTTGCTAGACCAGTTCCCTTGCTGGTGAGCACACCTTTTTGTGTTTGAAACACAAGCTGCAGGATAAATATTCTATTTGTTTCACCAACTTTGTTAACCGGACTGCAGAAAGATGAGCTGTGAAGCTGGTGCTGGATGAGGGGTAAATGTAACGAATGGCTTTTCCCCTCCTCACATTCAGGCAAACATTCAGGTTTGCACAGAAGTAGGAGAGTATGAACGCAACTCGAGTCCTGCTTTCAGGATTATTCACCTAGTTAAGTCCTTATTTTTCCTTGTTTGCCTTTCCTGTAATTATGAATGTTCTTCTTACCTCCACACACATTAGATGTGCCTTGATAGATTCAGGTCTGGGTGTGAATTTTGAGTAACTGCCTTCACTTTAGTGGAGCTGTTTTTCTGGGGATAATTCTCTTGCAGCTCCTGGAGTTAGAGCAACGTAAGCCAGAAATGAATCAGGGAACAGTGTTCTAGTAGCTCTTGACCTCCCAGGAGCAGACGCTGGCCCCGTCGCCTTTCCTGTGCTAGTGGCTAAAAGTTGCTCTCTTTTACTCCTCCCGTACTAGGGGGATCAGAGTCTGACTCTCTCTGCTGCCTTTTCTCTAGGACTGTTCCAATGCCACAGGAGGGTAAAAGGAGGAGAGAGGGGCACACCCTGGAAAAACACTGCAGTTCTCTCCAGTGTTGAACTTGGAGTCTTTTACCCATGTTTCTGATATGACTTTTAATTTGGCCGCAGCCAGTCACATTAGAGGTGAATCCGTGCCCTTCTTGCATATTACACACACATGAATTTAGAAGTGACAGATCTTTCTGGGAGCTCCCAGCAACAGAAAACACAGAGCAACTAGAAGCTTATGAAAGATTTATTGTGGGGCTGGGTAATGCTATTATCGTGGCATAGGACGGGGGTATTTGATGTTGTGCTGGTGACTAATTCATGTGCGAAGCCTCAAGCGTTGATCTGTGTGGATTAAATGCATGCTGAAGATGTTTTCTGTACCATGCCACTTGAAATTCTCTCGCATGATGCAAGGCATTCAAAGCAAATCATTTTCCGTTTCCCATTTGCCAGTGAATGCGTGCCATTTAGTTTGTAATTGGAACACAGCATGCTGCGTGTGTCTTTGCTAGATCATGAAAAGTGGTCCATTTTCTAAATTGCGCAAGTATTTGTAACCTTTGTTTTAAAATGGCAGCCATAAATTTTATGGGGCGTGGGAATATATATATATAAAAGTTTTCTCACACAGGTGAATCAGTCAGATTCTGATCTGACGTGGGCTTTATGACCCTGCTCAGGTTACGTTCGGTACTAAATTTTGTCTGTTGATTCTATATTTAGATTTTAGCTTTGAATTTTTTTAAGAGGACAAAATAAGGAAAAAGTAGGCATATCGAAGGGGCTGTGCTTCTGCATGATATTCATAAGCCAGGAGAGTCAATGAGCTATGCCAGTTTGGCGTGTTGAAGCTGCTTGACAGTCCATTCCTTATTAAATATGGTACATTTAAAAACTTTAATTTTACACGACTGCGAATCTGTTTGATTAATGTGTTTTCTGGGGAGTTTTTAAATACTTGAATTGGCTGAGAAAAGTCCACTAACGCTTAATGGGGCATGACAGTGGCCTCGGCCTAGCTGTCATGTGGAATGTCATCTGATGGGAGAGACAAGAAAGGGTTATGTTCCCGGTGTTATGGGGGATAAAATGCAAATGAATTAATAGAACAGATTTCCTTCACACTTCTGGAAATACAATTTTTTTTCAGGTCAGCAAACATTATGAAAGCTTTGTCAGCTGTGCCTCTGAAGAAACATGTGCCTTTCAGAAAGTGAGAACGAAACTCCTCTTATTTTTTCCTGATTGTACTTTTTTCCCTTAAATATATGTGGGGGTTTTGTTGTTGTTTAGTGGAGGGTCTAAGGGAGGAAAAAGGGGGCAGTTTGCAAACAACGTGACTTAACACGACAGGAGGTAATCAGAGTTCATGTGCCAAGCCAGTGTTGGTCAAAAAGCACTGCTGCTCTTTCTGGGAGAACAAACATCTTTGTGCTCTTCAGCTGCCTTTGTATTTTGGCGGGGGGAGAAAAAGGGTTCAAAGAAATGCTGTAGAGTTCCTGTCTGCCTGTGATTTGTAATATACATGGCATCTGTAGTGCAAAGAGGACTGCGAAGTGCAGTGCAGAGGAAAATGCTGTTACAGAGTTGAAGTGGGGTTATCTGAAGCACCTAATTTTGCTCTTGGTGCTGTTGGTGAAAATTTTTACTGGTGCTCAAAGAAATTGAATTTAGGCCACTGCCAAGAGCTGCTGAAAACCCGATTGTGGGCTAAGATCCCTTTTCTGAGGTTAACTCAGATGGAGATTTGCCATTTTGGGATGCAGGATTGAAACCAATGAGGAAATAGAGGAAATCTGGAAATGCTCAGCGTAGTTAATGGATAGTGAGGTTGGGAGAGTGCTTGTGGAGTGAAGAAGCTCTCTTTTCAGTCCATTGGACTGAGCGGTGCCAAGCTGAGGGGTGGGCTGGTTTGCAGGACTGAGGTGTACGTTGGCTGGAATAAGTACAAGGACTACAGACATATTGACCCTGAGCTTAATTCACTTTTGTTCTCACAGACTGAGTAGATGGGCAGTGGGATCTTATTCCCTAATGGATTTATTGGTCTATTTAAAGCATAACTCTCTGCTTACTCCTCTGGGATTCACTAGTCTTATCTCAATAATGTTATTTATGAGTAAGGAACAAACTTGACTAGAGATATGGAGGCAGTATGCACTCTAACATGATAGCCTTTAGATCAGGATTGTATCATGTGGAAACTAGGTTCACATTACATCTAAATAAAATATTGTCAACGTCTTGCTCTGCCCACACCGGTACATTTTATCAGATTCAGAGACAATTTGTATCCTGTTCCTATCTCCTCTTGTCACCAATAGCCAGATTTTCACAAGAGATAGTCACCTGCAGGTCTCATTTTCACATAGACCAGTTTTCTGTGCATTGTTTAGGGTGTCATAGTATGACTGTAATTTATGTCCATATTAAGGAGGCTTTACAGTGGATTTAAGAAGCTTTAGCATATGGGAGAACTAGACAAACTGATGATTTGGGTTCAATTTTTCCAAATACCCAATATGCAGAGGATTTTCTGAGCCAGGTGCTCAAGGAGTGGTGAAACCCATTCAAGCAATACACCTCTTGACACTCAAAGTGTGAGTCAAGAATTCCTCCACAGAGTGACTGATTTGGAAACAAGCTGTTGTACATAATTTTTTTGTCCATGATACAAACCAGGTCGTTCGTCTCCCCACTTATCAATTAAAGAGTTGCTTCACAGCACGAAGGTCTCATTAGATCTGGAAACTCAATGCCTTGATCTATCATAAATGGTTTAAGATTAATATGGAGTAGGCTATCTTGCTTTTAAGTACTTCACAATTTGATTTAGCCTCGATATTATTTCCCAATGGAGAATGAGTTGTTTACTTTGGAAATATCATAAGTGATGGAATATTGAGAATCGATCAATCATTGCCTTGACACTTACCCATAGACATCACCGAGATGAGATGCAGGGATAATTACAAAATGTTCAGGTAGAGTCGCTTAGAGAAGTGCTTTGATTAAGCCTCAGCAGCTACTGAAGGGTGAATCCATACCTGGCAATTACTATGAGTTCATTACGAAGGAGACATCCTGGTTTTTGTCTTTTGTATTGTATCATTCAGAGATATTAAAGTGGATAAAACGATACCACCTTTGTTAACATAAACCCCATATCTGCCTGACTTGATTCTATGTGTCATCAACGTTAATTAAAAGCCCATTCTTTGACTCCTGGAGAGTTTCTTTTAAGTGGTGCAGCTTAGAACAGGCTTTCGGTCCAAGTTTCTTTTGTTCTCATTTGCTTGTATTGACAACCAGTATAAATCTATGAGGGCAAAGAGGAAATTTGTTCTCCCTTTAATGGGACCATTCATGCAAGGGCTTTGGGATTAGGTCTTAAATTGGCACCTTTTAAATCTCTGGTACAGTTAAAGACTCAGTGAGCCATGTAGAGCTCTCACCTTTCTTACAGCTAGAACTAGCTGGAAATTACTTTTCTTCATTGTCAAAATGTGTTTTCTAACAAATATTTAGCCTGCCTGCTAAAAACAGTGCAAAACACTGAACAACAAATGTAGCTTAGCTGAAAATATTCAGCTTTATTTCCTTTTCCAGAGAAACAAAACACAGACAAACAAAAAACAGCTAGGAAAAAGTAGATGCTTTGTGGGGATAAATTCTATTGCTGTGTTTAAAAGAAAATCTTGGGGAGGAGAAGGAAGAGGAAAGGAGGACCAGATAAACAGTTTTATGGTTCTAATCACCAGTATGTTTAAAGACATACCTCCTCTTTGCACCTCCTCCAATGCAGAATGGCAAGACAGACTAACTGGTAAAAATGTTGTCTCTCCTCTTCACCGTCGTTCTCGGGTTTTGTCGCTTTATCTCTTCCCTATAAGAGGGAAAACAGCCAAAGTTAGATAGAAGTTCTATCCCTACTGTTGTAGCTGTGAGATAACAGCTCTTACCATCCAACTGTTGTGACAAGCCAAACTGGGGAAAGGAGGGGTGGCATATGCAGTGAGCATTCTACAAGGAAATGGACTGCTTCGGTTTCTGCTGGGTTCGTTGAGGCTTTGCACATCTAGGATTGAAGGTAGGTTGCATGTCTGAATATATTGCCTCTGGAAGAGTACTTCAGAGTTTCTCCCTGTGACCAAGGGCAGGAAAGGGGCTGGAGGTGGGTTTGTGTGGCAGAGAAGTGTGCAACAGAGGAAGTTTTTACTGCCACAGCCATGCATGCAGTGTTAATAAGTGGTCATGAAATGGCTTGATTTTCACATTGTACCCTGGGTGTTTGAGTTTTCAATGTCTCAAGGCTTGGGTTGGAGCTTGTATTTAAATAGTGGTGCCTAGATATTTAAAAACGATCCCTGGCAACTTCCAGTATGAGATCCTATTGTTAGTGAGAATATTATAACAATCCAAGCTTTAATATTGCATCCGTCGGGAGATATTGGCAAGAAATTGCTGATCATACTTTCTCTGAGTACACCCTTGTAATCGGTTGCTATGCAAAACAGTATTAATGCTGGTCCTGCAGGCACCTATGCCCTTTAGTCTCAGCAAGAATAGATCAATGCACCACGCAAGATGAGGAAGCTTGTAGAATATGGGGAAAGCCAATTTTCAGGCCTAAGAATGAATAAGACTTCTCTTCCGAGGCAGCAGAGTTGGGAAAGGGAGCATATAAATGAGGAGAAACTCCCCTTTGAGATGAAGTGCAGTCCCTGTCAGAAATAAGCAAGTTTTAGACCTCTGTTCAGGGCAGTGAGTGAAATGAACTAAAGGTGCAGAAAACCTGACCATGCCTGTGTCAGAAGGCAGAGCAGCCTCAAGGATTTTGGGCTTTTTAGTTCACTTTGGCATTGATACAATCTTAGATGCCCAACTGAGCCTGTTCTAACTTTATATTCTTTAAATAATTAAAAAAAAATCAATATATGACCTGCATTCCCCTTCAAGAATGATATAGTTCGCAAAACCCTCTGGGATCCGCTGGAAGAATGGGATAGGAATGTCACATGTGTTCTGTTGGCTCCTCTCATGGCAGGGTATATTCGGAGCAGTTGGGGCTGCTAACTCATGCTTTCATTCTGGAGGTATTTGTTCAGCAATGAATGAAGCAGAGGAGCAGACCCTGAGAAATCTGCGCACTCTGCTATCCTGCTGAGTCTGCTCAGATGGCAATGTAGAATGTCTGTTCTCTCCAGGGGTGTAAAGTACACCATCAAAATGCAGAAAAACAGGCCTCTTAGAAAAATGGTGCCTGTAGATACAAGGAAAATGGAGAAATGAAAAATTAAATGAAGCCAGGCTTTTTTTTTTTTTTCCTCAAATGAAGACAGATCTCATATTGCAAATGATGAGAAGCCTGCAAGATAATGCACCAGCTGGGGGCTTCTGTATGGGTTTAACTGGAAAGAGGACAACTAGCAGCAGCATCCCAGCACTGGTTTGCAAGGAGGTTGCTAATAATCACATCCTTGCGTCAATCGTGGGCAGTAGAAATTAGGAAAAGAAGGAAGAAGTTAAAAGCCAGCAATCTTCCTCACATCTAATGATGTCCTCTTGGACATGCGCTTTCTGCTGGGATCTTCTAATACATCCAGATTCTTGCTGCTGCGGCTGTTACAGACTGTTATTGCTCTGGTGCTCAAAGACAGTCCCTAAGTTGGGTTTCATAGTGTGAGGACTGTAAAGAAATACAGAAAATAATCACATCCTCCAAAACCTCCTCTGAAGAAGTTACAACAAAACAAGCTTTCTCTCCAAAATTTACCTGACCCTGCTGATGTTAAAGAAAGAAGCAAAAGCTAGAATAATAGGCTACACTGTCAGTGCCTGCTCCATTCTTTATAGAAATATCTCCTGAAATGAAATGATGTGCTCTTTTTGGCCATAGTCTGGCAAAAGAGCAGTTAATCTGAGTGTCTGCTCACAGTTGCTTGACTTGAAGGTGATTTGACCAAAAGCTTTATTTAATTGCATGGCAAGCAGCCTCTAGGGCTCCTTGATCGCACGTGTGTGATGCGGAAACACGTGATGACAGCTGGTGAGGGCTGTGTCCATAGCTTCTCCCTTTAGTGAACTCATTTTGGAGGCCTGTAAGAATTTATTTTTGATCCTCAAGTCCTGCTTCATTTTTAATGAGGAAAGTAAACCTGGGTTAAAGTATTAGGTTCAAATATTTTTATTTTGGTGGATAAAAAACTGGCAATGTGCGCTTGCAGCCCAGCAAGCCAATCATATCCTGGCCTGCATAAAAAGAAACATGGCCAGCAGGTCAAGGGAGGTGATTCCCCCCCCTACTCTGCTTTTTGAGACCCCACCTGGAATACTGCACAAATGAAAAAAGCCTCTGAGCAGGAGGAAGTCCTGCTCCCTCTTCCCCATGAGATGGCTTTTGCTGCACTCATGGACATCCAGCTTAGGCAGAACAGGAAGAGACTAAAGAAGAGAAACTCCTCGGGCTTTCTCTGTGAGGTCTGGCACGGAGAAGGAGGTAGAGGACCAGCACTATAAAAGGCAGCTGGAAGTTCAGCCAGGAGTACCGAGAGGAGTGTTACAGTACAGGTGTGCATGCAGCTTCATCTGCGACTGCCAAATCTGGTGAGCAAAGATTTCATCCCTCTGGTCTCAGCTCAACCAACACTGCTACAGATTTTCTATTTTTGGTGTGGAGGGGGGCACATATCTGTTGCTCTGCTACCTAGAAAGGGAGACCTCTATTCTAGCAGGTGTGGGAATCTAAGTCCAAGACCTAAAGGAACCATGAATTAAGAATTAGAGATGTTAAATCACTTTGGTCGCTGCAGGGAGAGATGTAACCTCGGTGTGAATGGGGGTGTGTGAGCTCCCTCCTGTGTCTGCTTGTATGATAAAGGTGGACCTCAATGAGAGACCTAGCCAGAGAAGACTCTTTAGTCGCCAGCCTAAAGTACTTCTCAGTCTCCTGTATTGGTAAGGCAGTGATGATGGCAGTATAGGGGAAAGTCTAGCGACAGGAATAAGAAATACTCTGTTCGGTCTGGACTGGTGAAAGTTAACTGCAACATAAAAATGCTGTTATGGTATTAATGAGAAATCCACTTGTGGAAAGCCCGGTGTCAGGCTGAACCTGCTATTTGTAAAATTCACACAGCAATCCACTAATTCTAATCTGTTTGATGTAATAAAAACCTTCAGTTTAGAAATTCTTCAAAGAAAATTTTGAAGATTCAAAGAAAAGACTGTCCCTGTTAAGGTCTTTGTGATTTTTTTTTTTGTCTCTCCTCCTGATTTTCACCGAGACCAGAAATCTCGGTATTTCAGAATTTCAGATCAGTGGTATTTGAAGGTCATATCTTAACCTCATTTTGTCCCTTTTTTTCTTCAGTATATGATAGAATACTGGAATTAATAACTTCCAACTGATTTCTTGTTCTGTTTCTGTGTAACTTTCTTTTGCCACACTGTCAAGCTTCCAGGGATGAAGAAGTATTTAAAAGGTGCAATGTGAAGAAAGGGAAAACACACACTCCACAATGGAAAAAGAACAAAACCCCCTGAAATCTTTAGTTTCTCTGGGTTAAACTGCAAAAAGTAGAAAGGGGGAAAGAGGAGAAGAACCTTTCCTCAAAATAAGAAAACTGAACTGGCAATGATATATGGCCAAATGAAGGGTTTGTGTGCCTTTAAGCTCCTTTTTAACCTCAAGGTACCTTGAGTGATCTATGAGAAGCTACCATTCCTTTCCAACAAACACTGCTTTCAAGTCTGAACTGTTCGTGACTTTGAAATGATCTTAAAAAAGAGACAGCAAAAAGCTGTGAATGGAGAGCATGTTCTATCTTGGGATAAAGTGGGGTCCAGGTGCCCCCAACCTCTTTTTTCGCCCAGATCTGATTCAGTGGTGTCCTGTTGCCAGCCAGAAGGCAAGTGAGTGGTGCCAGTCACAAAGTGTGGTCATCAGTCTAGTAACTGGGCTGAGATAAATCCCTCAGGTATG
This sequence comes from Vanellus vanellus, assembly GCF_965231255.1. NCBI lineage: Eukaryota > Metazoa > Chordata > Aves > Charadriiformes > Charadriidae > Vanellus > Vanellus vanellus. The sequence goes on along the minus strand of NC_138912.1, from coordinate 13,992,625 downwards.
AAGCTTATGTTTCTCAATTCCTTACTCGAGACACCCCTCTGGAAAGGAGCAATAGTTTAAGCACAGCTATTGTGAGGAACAGGAATGTGAATGCTTTCTTGTGGGACATACAATTGTATAAAGGTGTAGGAGGCATGGGACGGCCAAAATCCTGTTCAGAACTTCACCTTCAAAGTGGTGAGGCAATTTCAGCTCCATTTTACAGATGGAAAATTGGGAAAGAGATTTAAAATGGTTAGCTCCAGGCTTTGAAGGGAAAACAGGGCTGGTTTGACCACTGGAACTATCACCTCTATCTCTGTTTGGACTACAGTCAACCCCATACAGATTAATAATCCTAATGGTGCCTTTCGGCTTTTATCAGACCATCTGATCTGATCTAACCTGTGGATGTGAAGATGAAAGGTTAATCCCCCGAGGCATCCGCTTTCCTTTACCTTTTCTGTCTGAATGCATTTTCCTCCTCTGTCTTGCCCTCTTTTGGCATATGTCTCCTGCTGTCTTGTAACACTAATACTGGTTTACATCTGACTCTGTGCAGAGGACTGCAGCCTCTTCGAACAGCAGCTGCCTGTTTAGAGATGCTTACGATTTTCCTTTAGTATTTCCTCTCCTCTCCTGGCAACTCCTCTCGGTATGATTTATGAATAGCAAGCATAGCTGGGGGTGATGCAAAGTATCAACACCTCTGAATTCCAGTGATAGGAACCGGGGTAATTAATAATAACAAACCAGGAGTGTTTGCTTTGCATGGAGATCACGTAGCTGAGAAGTGTTATTCTGTATTCTTTGGGAATGGGGGAAGTCAGTCCTAGCCCTTCCCTGTGCTGTTAAATCTGCATGTCATTTTCCTTAGATAATTAAGCAATTCCAGCCTTTCAAGGAGAGAGACTCCCTCCTTTTTCCCTGTTAGCTTGCAGATGTAGTACATGTACCTTGCGGCAAATCAATGCTAACTATATTACCATGCATTATTGCAGTAATGGAGTAGAGTAAACCCAAGGAAAATGTTCAACCCTTGCCGATTGCATTATGAGCATGAGAATCTTTTATGTAGCAGACTTATTAATTGCATTTTCATTTGCATTCCTGAATTTTAACCCTTTTGAGATTGCTTTTCAACTCTGGAGTACCACTAAAATTGCCAAGTGTTGGACAGATTCAGAAAAGGGAGAACGACAAGAGTGGTCTCTGCGGTACTGCACTGGAACTTGGACATCTGCTACAAAGCTGAGGAATAGATTTAATCCACCGCAAAAAAAAGAAGGCAGCCGTTAGATCACTTAGTAGAACACAGAATAAATATAATCTGTGTTTGGAGCTACAAATATTGTGGTCAGGTGCTCTTTAAGGGAAGGGTAGTGAAGGGTTTTGGCTTCGTTGCCTGTGCAGCCGTTGGCCCACCTCTTGCTTTTGTGTTGCACAGAACACCCTGTTCCTCCTCCGTCTCCAGGTGAAATCCCTGATTTGCCCCAGCAGTACTTTTATTTTGTGAGGATCAGCCTCCTTAGCTGTTCTCATTTCCAATCTGTCTGAAGGCAGTGAACTTGTGTGTTGGCTGCAAGTCACAATCTAGACTTCAGAGTGGGGATTGTCTCCTTGCTGCATTTGCAGGCCATTTCCTGGAGCCTGATAGGAACTCTAGGCATTGCTATAGTTTAAATGACTATTAACTTAGTAATTGGCATTTGCATCATGGAAGTGCACACAGCAGTGATGCCTGGCCTTTGCCAGCCCACTACTGAGCATGCATTACACTGTGTGTGGGTTACACGTTGTTCTCTTCGTGGGGCCAGTATTATTTATTCTAATATCCTGTGGTTATGTGAAACTTCAGTTAGTCCCCTGGAAGTTGAAGCTATCAGCCAAGACAGTCAAGCAAATGCTGTAATAGCTGCCACTTAGTTTCGTCCTACTTCCTGTCTTAGAGGTGTTGGGAGCAAAAATTTGCCTGAGACTCTCCCTTTCAGAACGTTTCAAACTCTATTTACATGAGATTTGATTCAACCTGGCTCCTTTTAGGAGTAAGTTGTTGCTGAATCAGTGCACAGGAGATTCGCCAGGACTGGCTTGGTAAGCAACACCTGCCTACAGCCAGCTGCTTGCTGCTGTAGTTCTGTGTTATTTTTCTTTATATTAATACTTCTTTTTTTGTTTTGTTCTTCCCCACTAAATATACACCCTTCCATTCATGTTGACTAGTATAAAGTCTTTCCTCAGTGCTGGAGTTCAATTTCTCTCTTGTTTGGGGTTGTTCTTAAAAGAAGAGAAGGAAATAGCCATAGGTGAGAATCTTAAAAGGTGGTGTTTGTTGTGGGAGAGAAAACGGCACCAAGCTGTGGCAGGTTGAACATCCTCCTGTGAAGTCCCACCATCAAAGCTGAGGCCCCTGCCAGACTTATTTCTTTCTAGCTTACTAAGAAAATTCTGCCTTAACAGACACACACACACAAAAATTGCTCTGCATTTAGCTTGAGTAGACAAGAAACAAAAAAAGCTCCTTCCCCTTTTAGGTCTATCTCAACCTTGGGGGGAGTAGAAGAGGGAAAGATTTGTCTGGAAGAGGATACAAAGTGGAAAAAGTACCTGGGGTGAGAGCAAAGTCTTAATGGTAGAGAAGAGTTTCGGTGTCACTGGCCACAGCAGCTTCATTCTTCCAGTACGCACTCTGTGGGTGGGAAAAGGCAGTTTGTGTCATTTTTCTGTCTTGTTTCTGATTTCTATGGGAGAGTTTTCTAAAATATCTCCTGTGCAGTATCTGGTTGGCTGGAGGCTATTGAAGAAGTTTTCCATCCTTGTGGATTGGCAGGTTCTTGCTATTTCTTTTGCCAGTAGCCTGTGAGGACCTGGATGTGGCTGATGTTTGGTGTCCCTCTTTATTTGAAGCTACTAAGTCCTTTAAATATCTTCCCTGGAGGCTTCTGCCCCAGACTAGGGGAGGAAGTAAGTCTGCTGGGATTGCTGAGGACAATGTTATCTGGTTGCCCTGGGAGCTAGCACCATGCTGCATGAGAATGCTTGGAGAAGGCACGGTCATCTCCAGTCAGTGGCACGTCCCTAAGCTATCCCCTTAGTTGTGGTTTGTGTTGTATGACTTGTGGCCTTATGGAGACTTTGGTTTACAGCCGGTAGTACAGCACTGACTGGCTGGTTACTCCTTAATGGGCTTTAGGGATTTCACTGTTGCAATCTTTGGTGATCTCTGCAATAAGACAGTCCTAGGCTCCCCTAGAAGGGAAAGCTGTGTCAAACAAAAATCAGTGTCTCTCAGATGGTAGCATCCCTGGGAAAATACAAGTGATATTGCACACCCCACATGACTTCAGTTACACCTGATAATATTTGGTGTATCTTCAATGATTGGTCTCTAAATAGGATCCCAACCAGCAGATGCTTGGCAGTTACGGAATTTAATCTTGAACTGAAGTGGGAGCAGCTGACTTTGTTGAGCCTACAAGCCTTGTGAAGCCTTGGAAATTTGGAGCCCAAGGAGATGTTCAGGGCAGGAGATGGTATAAGCTCTTGAGGAGTCCCATCAGGATACAGGATAAATATGAGATAGTTTCCATTTCTTTCTTTTGCTACAGCCATTAGCTGTTGATATCTTTTTAGCGGGATTGTTGAGAGGATGGAGAGATGGGCTCTGGCAATAGACTTTCCATCACAACGCAGGGTGAGGAGGGACAGCTTGAGTCTTATAGGGCAAAATTTGTTTTTCATTGGCTTTTCATGTCTTCCAAAAATCTCTCCCTTTTAACTGAGCGTCATCCTGTTATTTGAGATGTGATTTGCACATTGGACTGTGCTTTGGTTTAGACACAGTTGAGTCTGTTTTAGAGAAAGATAAACGAATTATGGGATGTATCAAGATGTCTATTTTTGAGGGCTGTATAAATGCTAGTCACTTCTGAAATGGTCTCACCTTAGTGACTAGTGAAATCTGGTGGTTTTAAAACTCTAGTTCAAAGCTTGTGCTTAAATGTGAAGTGTACTGGCATCACGGGGACAAGTCGTGCTCTGACAGTGCAGTCATCAACTGCTTCTTTACTGCACCTTCAGATACACCAACTGAGCTCCTCCATTATCCCAAACCTGTTTCAGTCAAAGCAGGGAATAGCTGAAATGCTTCAACTGGCTGGTGACTGTTAACATGGAACACTTGAACAGCTCAGGCAGCAGGGCTGAACTGGATGGTAACTGGTTGCTTCCAGCGGCCACAGTGTCTAAAGATGGATACCTCTTCTCTTGGCATAACAGGAAAGGTGTTTGAAGGGTGTTTACCCAGCAGCAAGAGGCGGCAAGATTTAGCACTGTGCTTTCCTTCTACCAAAAGTTTGTTTGTGCTAAACTTTGCCCTGTTCAAAGAGCTTCATGCCCCTGAAATCACAGTATCTGTAGCTACTCTTCTCCCATTTTCTGTGTCTTGAAGAGAAGACCTGAACCTTTCCAGATCCCACTATGCCCGAGGGAAAGAGTGGAATAAGCAGAGGGGATATTCCATGTTCACAAGGGCTCTCTTTGCACAGAAAAGGCAGTGTTTGTGCTCTGCTTCTTAGCAGCAAAAGCCACTCCTAAACAATCATAAACATGAAGCTTCATTAACAACCAGAAATGAAAAGCTGATGAGAGGTGCACAAGATTTCTGACAGGAAGGAGGATTCCTTTTCTCCATGGAACCTGAGAGACTGAGGCATACCTTAGGACAGAAAGGGAGATGAGGGTAATTTACTCTCTCTGAATCAATGATCACGTGAATATGAGTCACATTCCCTGTTTTTAATCAGATTTTCTCCAAATGGGATATCTTAGGACTCATAGCATGTTCTTAGATATTATAACACCCTAAACCATGATTATGTTTCTCTTCATTATACATGGCACAGTTGGACCCAGCTTTTTAGACAAGCTCTTTGAATTCAGAAGATAAAGTGGGGCTGCAGGTTTGAATGTCCCAACCCAGAGCTTTCGAAGTGATGCTAAGGAGCATACTTTCAAAAACTTGGCAAATGCTTCTGACAATCTAGGTTCTTATTGTGGTCCTGGATGATTTGAAATCTGGGAGACAGGGGATTGTGTATTTCTGACTGGGGTCTCCAAGACAGAGACACGTGCAACCTGCACTACACAGTGAATTGAGCACAGTGGACCTGTATGCTGCACAACTTATCTTTGTATATGCTGCAAATCCATGCACTCATTCCATTCTGGAAAGCTCTTTGGTATTTCTGATAATGCTGATTATCAGCAGAAAGAGATTTTCTTATCTTGGCTTTAGGACCAACACCAGAACCGAACATTAACTAGGAGCATGATCTAAAACCTGCAGAATCTCCCCAGAGCATTCAAAACATCTCTGCCTTCTTTGTGTTGCCAAGTCCTTCACCTGTGCTGTGGAGGTTGTGCACCTTTTGGGCAACCTTAGCAGTAGGTGAAGATAGGGGAGCTGTCTGAGCATCCCTGGGCTCTTCTGTCTCCCACAGACATGGTGTTTGCTTAGAAGAAAAAATCAAAAGGAGGGATGCAGACAGGCTGGTCACCAAACCTGGCATCGCATCTGCTCATGCTGGTGAAGTTCTGAGCCTGAGGCTGTGAGCCACAGAAGTGGTTCTTCACTCTGCCAAGCCTCTACCTGCTGCAGTTCCAGTGTGGCCTGTGGCACCCTCTCCTGCTCTGGGGCATTGAGTGGATTGTGTTGATCATGAGGATAGTGGTGCTGTGACGTGGAGAGGGGAACCACTATGTTGTGAGAACTCTGCTCCAAGATCAGCTGTGATTAAATTGCCCCACCACTGTCCCATGGCTCAGGAAAAGTAAAACACTTCCCTTGGTATGCTGATATGTGGTACCCATGTTGCGTGCTTGTGTGCTGAGCTGCTGGACTCCCGCTTCATCGTGTAGAGCAGGAGCTAGGTTTCTTCTTGCAACATCTGTGCAGTGGTTTTTTTGCAGCCCCTGTTTGGGAGCTTTGCAGTGAGTCTGGCAATGCGAAAAGCTCCCTGCCATGGGCCTGCTGTGCTTCAGAGGCAGACCATCTGCTGCACACCCTGACTGGACGTGCTAGGAGAAAATCTGTCCTGTAATGGGGGTAGTACTGTACCAGCAGAGATGTTGGGGGTCCTGCCTGCAGGTGATATTTAGTCTGAGGAGAGAGGGACACTTCAGCTTTTAATGATTTTTGTTTAGGTGGATTCAGGCCTTTCCTTAGTAAACAAGACAGCATTATCACAGAGCTGCTTTGTTTTCCAGTGACTGGTCTCACACATTATAAATAGGTTAAAGTTAACTGAAGCAAGCATTGATTTTTCTCTTAGTACGTGTGGGATTACCTCCCTTGGGAGGGTTTGAGTAGTGCGGGAGCCCCTCAGGGGAGGGTCTATGTGTGTGAAGAGTGCCATGTAGTTGGGACATCACTTTTTTTCCCCACTCTAAATATTTCCCTTATGATTTCTTCCCCAATTCTCCCCCCTTTCTTTTAGGTTCCAGCAAGTAAGGTTCCAGCTCCCACTCAGAAATTTCCTGGGGTGATAGTGACTGGGAGACACACTCTGGGCCTCCAGGGAGGCCTGGGTGTATGCAGTCCTGCAGGAGGAGAGGGGCATGGAGCAATGATGGGCAGAGCCGGGCAAAACAGAAAGGATGGGGGTAGTGGGGAGCAGGTCTACAACCAGCAGAGTGGAGGTAGTGATGGTACAGTTATTGATATGTGTGATAGAGTCAACTTTTCAGTTTCATAATACCTTTTTATTTTTTTCTGAATGAAAGTCCCAGAATGGGGGGGGGGGAAAGAAAACCCAAAATGATCAATGCTACTTTAGAAGGGTTTGGCACGAAATGATTGCCAGGCTCTGATTTGTTTCTTTCTTTAGATAGTGCCATTAGACTGCTTCCATCCATATAATCTCCTCCAAGCAAACGTAACTCCCTCAATTGTCTTTCTCTCCTTAATTGAACCCAGCTCCCCCTTGGTTATAGGCATGTTCTGCTACTTTGTATTTGTGCCACAATTTGCCTTCCAGAACATTTACTTACTTGCTTACTTAGAAATGTACTGCATTGCCTGGTGTTATGGCATATGGTTGCCTTACATCAATTAAAAATCAACACGGTCCAACAGAATATAACACCAACCCCTGCTTCTTTGAATGGATGTTTGCAGCTGGGTAGGGATTAAAGCAGATTGTAATGGATTAGATCAGGGATTAAAACAGCCTGTAATGGATACTGTGTTGAACTATTCAATTTCTATTCTTGGATATAGACTGTGCAACTCTCGGGTTGTCAAATGACATTCTCACTGTCACCGTGTCACGCAAGAGTCTGCGTTTTGAAGCAAACCTGATATTCCTGCAACAGGGATGGTAGAAACTGGAAAAGCCCCTTTTCTGTGTGCTGGTGATGGGCACGCAGTTCGCGAATCGTGCAGGAGGTGGGGGTGTTGCTCACGTTACCTTTGTCTTCTAGGGAAGGAAAGGGATTAGAGAGCGCTGCCGCTTCTCGCTTTGGTGCTGAGGCCTCTGCTAAGGGCCGGGAGATTTTAATACAGTCCCACACCATCACTGGGGCTTCAGCTGTGCATCCTATTATTTAACAGTAATAAGCAGGTACTGATGGAGGTTTTTAAGGATTTTTTCTTTAGAAACACCATTCTTTCCTGTGGATATCTGTCTGAGAAATGAGGGCCTGGGGTGATCTTGCTGATACAGTATAAACTGAATGTCTGGGATTGTCTCAGAGTGGAGCAGGTGTGGATGATATTCACAGAGGGTGATTTTAAGTGCAGGTAACAGCTCTTCAGTCTGCAGGGAAGGAGAGACCTGCTAGCGAGGTGGTGAAAGTATTGCCCTAAAGAAAGTGTTGGTGAACACACTCGTACGTGAAGCCCATCACATTCTGTGCCACCTCCAGCACAGATGGGCTCTTGTGGTGACAAAGAGCAATGTGGTGGACACAAAGCAATGCCTTGTGTTGGCAGGATTTGGGAAAGGAGATGTGTCCACAAATCCTGTCTTGGCCATGAAGTCTTTTACTTTGTGATGACAGGGGATCTGGACATGCAGAGATCTTCAGGAGCAGCAGTGAGCTGCTGGTGGGTCCAGAGGGACTAGAGAAACTTTAATCATAAGGACAAGTTCTGCGTGTCACAGCTGCAGCCTCACTGTAGGAGGATGAAATTAGGTGGGCAGTGCATCCCCTTATATTGCATAGTAATGACAAGATCCAGGGGTGGCATGCGTGACACTGTACTTGCAGCAGTCAGTCTAGGGAGTAGGAAGACAGTTGAGGACCTTCCCGTTGCCCGTGCCTTGACGTTCCTTTACAAGCAGCAGGAGGGTGCAGTCCCGGGGCTGGCCCGGCTCTGGGCATGCAGAGCAGCTCTCCACACAGGTGTGTGTAACTTGTGTGATCCCCTCGCCCACGGTTTTATGGATCAGCTCTGGCTGAGGCCCACGTCACCGCTCCCACACAAACGAAATGTCATCTCCTAAACATTTTGGCAGCGTAATTTGAAAAGGAGCCGATTCCAAGCCAGAAATAATATCCGTTGGGTTGGGGGCGGGTGATTTGCTTTCCCTGCCCCCACCTCCCACTTCCCCTCTCTGCGTCGGGATTTACGGCTCACGGGCAGGGCTGTGCCCGTGGCCAGCCCCCCCCCCCCCCCCCCCCCCCCCCCCAACGCGCACCGGCTCGCCCAGCTTCCCCGACCCCCCGGAGCTGTTAGCGCTTTTCTCCGCAAACCGGCTGGCACCCCGAACCCCCTTTTCACTCCCGCAGGAGTGACATTTAGCCACAGCTCCCACCGTTTGCAACAGCCAGAGGTGTTCGCAGTCCCCCTTTTCCCTCCTCCAACTTGCTGCTCGCCCTCCCCAGCCCGTTACCCGCTCTGCAGCGGGAGGTGGCTCAGCCCGGGGCATCGGCTAACAACGCCCCCCCCCCGCCGCCCCCGGCTCTCCCAACGCGGGCACAGCCATCACCGATCCTCTCTCTGTTCCTTTCTCCCTCCGCCCCTCGTCGGGCTGGAAGACCCACGTTAGGCAGGAGAAGCTGTTGAGCCGTCCCTGTTCTGGGACTTGAGGTGGCGGGGGCGGGAGGGGGGGGGGAGATACCGCGGGGAGAGCCGTGTAGTTGGCGGATGCGTCCTTGGACGGCAAAGAATGGCTGATGTGGTAAGTGGGAGGGTGGGACGATTAACATAACGCTAATTATTGACACTTTTCGGAGGGAGGTGGAGAACGGGGGAAGGTCGACCGTGGGCTTGATCTCAAGAGAAAGTGCCGACGTGTTGCTGCAACGAATCATTCCGGAGGGACGCAGCACAGGCACGGATGGCTACGACAAGGGTGACCCCGGGAGGATGGGGGACGCCCCGCGGCCGTGGGAGGCGGCAGCCTGCCCTCTCCCCTTCGCACCGTGCCATTACTCACACCTTGTCCGGGGGCTGAAGCGGCAAAGGCTCCGGGGGCTTTGCCAGCAGAAAGCGGCTGTCCCGCCCGGGGGAAACGTCGCATCCCTGCGATGGGAGCGGGACCGCTGCACTGCCATGACCTAAAGCAATACATCTCCCTCGCTCCTTCTCCCGACACAGTCCTGAGATGCTGCTGCAGTGAGCTGCCTGCAGACACTGCCCTTTCTTGGTTATTCCACCCCCACCCCCCCAAATAAATCCTGCTAGTCTCCCTTCCTGGACGGTGGCAAGGCTGCCGGGATTCCCTGGCGGGTTCCCACACGGCCGGGAGGCTCCGATGGGGACGGGCACATCCCCATGCCCGGAGCCGGCTCTGGAGCGGTGCTGCTGGATGGCTGAGCCCGTGGGTACGCTGTCACACACGGGGAAATCACTCATGAGCTGCTCTTCCCAGCTGCGTTGCCTTATCCCCCTTACCCACATCCAGCCTTTGTGGATACATCTGCCTGCATCTAGACAGGGCGAGGAATACCTACGCTGCTGTAAATACGAGTGTGTGTAAATATACATCAGGAGAAACAGTGAATGACGGCTGCTTTGTCTCCGGCAGGAGCACACATACCAAATCAGGAGAAAAGGCTGGGTGATGCTCCAGCTGATTCGGTGCGGCGCGGTGTCCCGCTCCCGCCCCCGGCCCCGCTCCCGGCCCCCGGCGGCGCGGCGCAGCGCGGCTGGTGACTCGGTGGTGTATTTCAGCGGCGGCGGCGGCTTGGCAAGGCTCGGGGCTCCTCCCCCCGTGTGGTGTTACCCTCTCACTTGATCAAATCCTTGAACGTGAACAGTTTCACTGAAAAGCACTTTTCAAAAAAAAAAAAAAATCCACCAACAGTAAGGAACAGAATCCAACTACCGGGGAGAGAGTTTTTTTTTTTTCTTTTTGCCTTCTTTCTTTTTTTTCTTTTTTTTTTTTTTTCCTGGTCATCGTCTCAGAGGCTGAGAAAGGGGGAAGAGAAAGAAGGAGAGCGAGAGAAAGAGGAGCCTTTTGCAAATAATAATTATTATAATTAGAATCCGGCCCCTTTCTCCTTAAAAAAAAAAAAAGCCCTAAACGCAGCGCTTCGTCCCCCCTCCCTCTCCGAGCCCCCCGACTCGCTCCGCAAAGGCATGGAGAAGGGGACTAACTGCTTTCCGACCTGCCACACCGTTTTTCTCGCCTGGACATGGCTCTTACTTCTCTCTTGGTGTTGCACCGGCGCCGAAATAACTTGCAGATCCTGCTCGTCTCCATCGCCCTCCTGGCCGTCCTCCTCGTCTCGCCTTAGGCAGGAGCAGCGACAGCCGCCACCGCCGCCGGGAGGATTACGGAGCTGGCCGGGCGGCCGAACGCGGGGCCCGGCCGGGGCGGCGGCCGCCGCGGAGCCGCTGCCGGGCGGGGAGCCGGGGGGCCGCGGGGGGCCGCGGGGAGCGGCGCTCCGCTCGGCGGGGGCGGGCGGCGGCGCGCCCGGGGGCCGGGGCCCGGCGGCGGCGGCGCGGAGCCGGCGGAGCAGCGAGGGGCGGCGGGCGCTGCCGGCGGGCGGCGGCCGGGGGGTGCCCGCGGCCGAGGGGCAGCGCGGCGGTCGGGCTCAGCCCCGCGGGCCGCTGGAGGAGGGGAGAGCGGCGCGGCTGCGAGGGGCAGAGGAGCTGAGGCTGAGCAGCACCACCTTCGCGCTCACCGGGGATGCGGCGCACAACCAAGCCATGGTGCACTGGTCCGGGCACAACAGCAGCGTGAGTATCGCCCCGTCCGTCGGCCCGACGGGGAGGGAGCCCTGCGCACACCCGCGGGGTGGGATGGTCGGTGCGGCGCTTGCCGCTGCGGCCGGGGGTGCGGGGAGGAGAGGGGGGCTTGGCGGGCACCGTGCTCTTATTGCCAGGGGGAGGGGGAGACGAGCGGTGGCCGCACACACACACACACACAAGAAAAAAAAAAAAAAAGTTTTCCTGGGGAAAGATGAAGGAGAATGGGAACACCTTTCTCCCCCCGCCCCCGAAAGTAGGGCTGTGACCGCCGGGGTAGCGCGGTCGGAGCGGCGCCAAAGGGGCCGGACTGGCCGGAGCCTTCTCCCTTGCGCAGGGAAGAGTTCCCCCCCCCCAGCTCCCCGCTCCAGTCTGTCCCATGTGCCTGCACAGCTGGGTCCCCTTGCTCTCTGGCTCTTCGTGTATAATATACACGCCGGCACGCTTCGCTGCCTCTGTGCCAGGGGATGAGCGATGTACGGTGGTGGTGGGAAAGCCCTCCTTTTCCCCCCTCTGCATGCTGGCGACAGGAGAGATCCCATTAATTCATTAAGGGGTTGAGAAGCCCCGCAGCATGTTAAGGGACTGAAAGGAGGCAGGTAGTGCCAGCACCGTGAAAAGTTTCTAAAAAATCGATGACATCTCATGCCTTTTCCTTAAAGTAAAAAATAACCAGTTGCTGAGGTGTCCCTGAAAGTCGGTGGGACTGCGTGTGCGTGTGGGGGGTGTCCCAAAAGCCCACACGCCGTCGTGCCGTGATAGTGCAGGGCCCTCCCTCGCACCCTGCTTTGCAACGCCCGGCAGATGGCTGTGGACAGAACTTCGATTTTCTTTTAACGTGGTATCAGAAATACTATTTCCACTCTGATACAAAGTCTGAGAACAGGCGTAATTTAAAGGACTCCGGGAAACCTTTCTGTCTGGTGACAATATTCCCATTATTCTGATTATTATAGCTTGTCACTGCCTTGAAAATGCCTCTTTTGTTGTTTTGCCACTATTGGAAATGGACATAAAGCAATTAACAGCATAAAACAGATTGGCTGGATTTTCAGATACATTCTTCGTGAAACTGATTAGTCATGAAAAAGCAAACTGTCTATCTATCTGTCTATCTATGCATCATCTGTAGCTTCATAATGTGCAATTCAACCACCTCTTTATTTTTTCCACTGGAAGTTTTTTTCTCTATTTATTATTACTTAGGCAATAATTCTGACAGCAATGTAGATGTTACTTTGATTTAACCAATTTTTAAAGGCAGTTGTGTTTGCCAGACATGAATTCCACTCTCATTAGAGATGAAAGCAAACATTCAAGAGAAAACAGCTGCATGGTATATTTTAGCACTACGCTTGTTTCTAGGATTATTTATTTTTAATATAACATGGCATGTAATGAAGAAAAAAATCTATATGCCCTTGCTTTTGTTTCATTTCAGTGCTGAATCAAGGGGTGTTGAGCAAAAGAAGCTAAAATCCCCCCCGCCTTCCCAGCAAGGATTTCCAATAGTTTTGAGTATTTCTGGTTACAGTGGCAGAGAAAACTAATTCTGTAGGCATTTGCTGGGGAAAGAAAGGTTATTTTTCTGAAAGTGCAGGTCAGAAAGTGATTTTCACAAAATTCTCCCTCCTTCCTTGGCTTCTTTTACAGAAAGGTGTCATTTAAATAACTAGTTTTCTTTATTCTTTAACTCCAGGTGACTAAGAAGGGTAATAAGGGAAAACATCTTGATTGTTCATGACTTTCCATTAAGATTTTGCACCTCAAGATACCGTGCATTGAAAACTTCAACTCAAAATCACAAGCAAAAGCAAAAGACTGGTGTTTATTGCCAGTGTGGTGTTTGTAGGAAGGAAAAGCAGGCATGTTAATAAATATTAGTGCTCTCTTTTCGTGATTTTTGCGATATGAGGTTTAGCATCTGGAGACTTTCTCTCCTGTCTCTTGGAGAAAACATGCTGCATTTAGTGATTAATTGGATTTTTTTAAAAAACAGCGTAGAGGGAAAGTTAAATGCTTGAACCTGGGTCCTTTCATTTATTAGCAGAGAAGGCTGAATCCAATGCCTGTTTTTCTGCTGCAGTTCAGGTTTTACCTAATTCTACTGTTGGGGTGGCTGTGGCACAGGAACATCCAGCAATTTGTCCAAGGTCACTCAGGGAAACACCGTGGCTTCTTTTGCCACCACATCGGCTCCCAGTCTCTCACCTCAAAGCATATATTTTGTTAGGTCATAGTAGATGTAAAGCAGCGGGAAGGTGTATTGAAAATGGGTGAAAGATATTAACTCATGTGTCATGATTATTCCAGATGACCTAGGAGACAGGTAGGACGTGTCTGTATGCCATTGCTTGCAGGCTACCAAAGCAGTAAAGAGGCATACAGCTCGCTTTTACCAATTCCCTGTTACTTGAACAGACTTCAAAACCTAAGCTTTTGTCACTTATGATTTATTAAAAACATGATCAATCAAATTCCATGAAATTAAGCAGTATATTTCAAATCAAGAGTTAGTGGTGGGGGATTCCTAACAACTGGATGGATTTGCAAAGAAAAGGAAAGAATAGTAATAAAAAAAATCAGGTTTTTACTGGGACGTATAGATCTACAGTCACTCCACAAGAGAGATCTTTGCAGCTGCTGCATGTGCTGTTACCTGGAATGTTAAAAACCTCCTGTGGTTTTCTTTTATTATTTTAAGAGCAACTCTCCCTTCATCTCCTATCCCCCTTTTCTCCTATGTCCCTCAAATATCAATTTAACTTATTAAAAGATAATCCCTTCCAGGCAACAAACTTTTGTTTTCTCCATTTGCAGATAGTGAGGTCAGGATTAGGATAGAGGCAAAAGGCTGGTGAGATCGGGGAATTTGGGTTCTCTGCTTTGTCCTGCCCAGAGGCTTTTTCTGTGACCTTAGGAAAGACAATTAACCTCTCTGGATCTCCTCTTCCATGTTAAATGAGGATAGTACTACTTAGCTACCACAAAGTGGTGGTGTGGAGCAGAATTCATTTCTTTGTACAATACCTGCAGATCTTCAAGTGGAAATTGTTAGAAAAAGCAAAAATAGTACTCTGTGTAGAAATGAGGTTTGTGTTCTTGGGAAGGGGACTTGGCTTAATTCAGTGGGTCTGGCATTAGAAAAAGGAGACTTGTACTTGGGCTTCAAGTGTCAGTCTGCCCTAATAGAAGCATTTATTGAGAGAGGTCACTGAAGCTCTTGAGGGACCTAGTAGAGATCAGATAAAATGTTTTCTTACTAAGGCTCTTCTGAAGGAAGGAGAATTTTAGTGAAAACTACTATTATTCCCAGAAGTTCTGTGAGCCATTCTTTTTTCAAAGACTTTCCTCTCTGAACACACACTGTGTGCAAAAGTACCATTTGGTGTGCAGTTGTATTATCTGCACATGTTTTCCCTCTCTCTAGATGGTTATGTTATTGCATGAAATTTTTCCTCGTTCTGCTCACCAGATGCTCTCTCCAACCTTCTTGTGCAGATGATCTGATTCATCAGTTTATCTTTTCTTCCTTCCTCTCTCCCTGATTTCTAGGTTAAGGACCTGCAAAAATAAGTAGCAGCACCTTTAATGCTGTTACAGCTTTAAAGCTTGCTATCTTGTTTCTTGACAGTATTTTTTTTTTTCAAGAGGTTTCAACAAGCTACAGTGGCTAAAACATACTTACTCAGATTGTTCTTCTGATACGATCACTAGTGGAATGGTAAATGGGGACTGTTGTCATTAGGTTTCAGAGTTGTCACTCTGATGAATGTAGCTGTTTAGAAGAAGTACTTAATTCTGTCCATGCTTTTTCCACAATGGAAGTGCTACAAATTCTGTGTTGGTGTGGGTGGGTTTTTTCAATATAGGAATCAAAGATGCACATTTTTAGCTTTCTTTTAACCTCTAGAAGACATTTCCAATCCATTGTCTATGGGGAGGCCTCAGCTTATGATCATAGCGTGCTTTAGCTATCCCACGTATACCCGCCTTTGCCTTTCTAGCAACCAGAGGCAAACTTCAGACATGAAGATGTGGAGACGCACTATAATGCCACAGTAAGAGCAGGAGAGGGCATTTGCCTAAGGTGTGTGCAATATTGCAAACTGCTTCAGACAGGCCAAGTTCCTATATGATCCTAGCGGTTGGATTTTTCATGCCATAGGAAAAACGTCAGCAGTGCATATTTTTATCTCAGTGCAGTGCAGCAGTGCAGAAGGTAAACCTGCAGAAGTGGAGTGTGCCTAAGTGATATAGGTGCTACTTGTGCAGACCACACAGCTGCACTGATGCTTATGGTATGATCCAGGCTCTGAAAGCTGGGGAAGGCAGGGTGAGAGCTGGTGAGAGACTGGACTGGGGCCTTGTTTTATCTTTTCGGCCAAGCTACATTGTTTTGTCCGGTCAGCCTGTGGCCGTCATCTCTAGAATTAGCATGGTTGTGAGATTCACTCCAAGACTGGGAATATAAAATGTCTTTGGGACAAGACTCTGGTAAAGATGAGGCTAGTAGTACTACAGTAGTCTACAGTCACCTGAAGTAGAGTTAGATAGAACATGCAGCTTATCTTACTTTTTGAAAAGGATATAACGTGGGTCAACAGCCACAACATATGTCAGACTGGACATTAGGAAGAGTTTCTTCTCAAAGAAAGCAGTGCAGCAAGGCACTGGAAAGTTTTGGGAATCTTTGTCTTTGGAGATTTTCAAGACTTGGGTAGACATGATCTGATGGTAACAACCCCGCTCTGAATAGGCTTCTGCGATTCTTTTCCTCCTGTTACTGCTGATCCTATTCCTTTACCCTGTGCAAGCTCTGAGGGTTGGCAGTGAAAAGCAGGTTGTACAAGTTCTCGCAGTGAAGCCTGTCTCTTCCGGGAATGATTCTTCTGAATGCTGTTGGCAGTGTTCTGGTGTGATCTGCTAATGTACTGGTGGTTTGATGCTGAAGCATTACTCACTCCCATGGCGAATTACAAGCTGGGGAGGCTGATGAGCTTGCTGTGTGCCAGGTAGTTTTTCATTAAGATGCCTAGCAATGCACTGTGTGATGGGCAGAACGAGGTGGGCAACATTTGCAATTCCAAATAGACTGCTATGCTTGGAAGGGAGGAAGGGGACCAAATGAGCCTTTAGGCAGGCGATGCTGCATTTAGTCGTCAGCCATGGGTAACTGCTCCAACAGTTCAGTTGGATTGCAGTCTGAAACGTTTACTCCTAGAGTGCAAGGTGGTGACAGAGCAATCATATTAATTGCACTGCATTTGGTAGATATTTTAATTGCTATTCTAGACTGTTTCTTTCTCAAATGGCTTTAGGCTCGGTTGTGGTTTCGTTGCTATAGAAGGTAGGCCAGCTGTGTCACAACATCTTGACGCCATTCCACTTCTCCACTACCTTTAGTAGCCAAGTTTGCCAGTAAGGTCCTTCTCCAGGACTTTGCCAATCCATTTTTAATTAATTTTCAAATAGAAGATGTGGAAATAAAAATGAAACTCTTGCATGGCAGTTGCTTTTATGGTTGTGTTGAGTCAGTAGAGCAGGAAGAAGGCGCCTGGAAAATGTTTTTCAGGTTACTTCTCTCTGAACTCATTTCATTGCAAAGTCAGGTCAATGTCCAGTGGGTCGGCCTTGATGTTGCTTGTGGATGCCTTGAAGCTGGCAGACTCCCTGGGCCATTACCTGGCCTAGCGCAGGAAGCTGTCGATGTTCTTGTAGCTCAGAGCTCAGTACTAGAACTGCTCCTGTTCGAGGTGCCTCCAGCAGTTTCCCTTCAGGCCGCAGTACTCAAGACTTTTTCATGCTCAGGGATGAGGCCTAGCTTGCCCTTGTGGGTAAGCTTTCACAGTGATTTAAATGCAAACAGAAACAGCTACGTGATTCTTTAATTATTTTTTTTTTTTATGGAAAACATTCATCCAATTAGATGACAAAGTATTTTGAAAATGGGTTTGAACAGATAATTGATGTTAGGCATGATAAATTTTTCCCAAAAGAGAGGGGAGATCAGACTAATATTTTCTTAAATGCAAGGCTGTGGGAAGATGAAACTTTCTGAGAGTTTCTAAATTTATAGCTGGATTCATAGTGGAGATTTTAGAAAAAATACAACAACAGTGTTATCTAATGGGCAAAGCACCATTAGGTTAAGAAGAGAAGATCTTTAATGTTGGTTGTACTAAAGGATACTGGAAGCTAGTCTTGAAAACAGTCAAGAATTTACTTAAGTCATATTGTAGTGTCATGCTTCTTAAGGTCCCTGGATGTCTGTAGATAGAATGGAGGAGAGCAGTACATGTTTACTTGAGTCAGTGCTCTCTTACAAATCCAGATTCATTTCAGGATTGAAGGCCAAGCCTGAGCTCATGGCTGAGATTAGTTCCAGGACAATTGAAAGGAACCTGTCGGTTATGGAGTTAAAACTTGGGTTTGGCTGGAATCTGGTCAAGTTTATTTTCCAGTGAGAATCAGTGTTTGAAGGTGTAGAGTCCAACCTGCCTCTAATCAAGATGGTAGATTAAATGACACGTTCCTTGTGAAGCACTGAACTCTGTAAATGCCGGAAGTCCCCAAAGCCGCAAAGTATTTGGTTGGATCCTTTGTGTAAATTGATGTAGGATTGATCTGGGCCAGTTTACTGTAGTTGAGAATTTAACCTGCAGCATCCTACAGCAGTGAAAAGTGCAAGGCAAGAACGGAAAATGAGGACAGAGGCTAGGAAACATGGGGCAGCACAGCAAGGAGACCTGTGGGCCCTTGACATTCTCTGAATTACAGCCACGGGGCTGTGGGTGGATGAGCTTCTTTCTCTCTTGTGCACAGCCCTTCCCGGACCCTTGCTTGGCTCTGGGAGGTGGGAGTTTGACCCACAGTGTAAGCTATGCTGGAGACTGATCTGGTGACGTACTTGGCAGAGCCCAACAGGGATTTTCAGCTGAAATAACACTTAGTTGAAAAATCCTGCTTTGCTGAAGCCACACTTTTGCGTGCAAGTTTCTTGGTTTGCTTAAACTCCCTGCAGGAATCCAGGGCAAACAAATTCCCAAATCCTAACTTCCCCTTAATGTCCAGGAAAAACTGAAGTACCGTTGTTAATGTTCCCTCCATGGAAAAAGAGGGGCAGGGCAGTATTTCCCTTCCTGCCTTTACCGGGTGTTGTGGGGCTGAAGGAACTGAATAAAGTTTGCTGCTGCATGTTTGAACAGCGGGACTGTGAAGGTGTTAAACGTATTTGACAAATAATCTGCTATGGAAATTTTAGGGTCAATTCCAGGCCCTCGTGGCCAGCAGAGCTCCAGCATACAACAAAACTCAGAAAAGATTGACGCTGAATAATCAAACCTCTCTTTTTTTTTTTTTTTTTTTTTTTTCCTCCCTCCCAGTCCTGAGGGAGCCCCAAGTGCTCTCCCGCTGAAATGAGTGGCAAAGCCCTCTTGTTCAAGGAGGGTCCCCGACACAGGGGCCGTCACACTGTTTTCTCCCCTTCGTATGCTGATACGCGACACAAGCCAGGCAGATCTGCAGAGCACTACAGGGCCTCTGTGCCCAAAATAGCATCACTGTTAATTAGCTGCAGCGTGATTTGGACGCCCAGGGGTGCAGGCTGGAGGAAAGGGTGCCGGGCTGCTGGGGTGCGAGCAGCAGAGCTGGGCGCTAGAGGGAGCGTGGGCATTTGCTAACGGAGGGAAGAGGTTGAGAGGGGGGGCTGGGGCCGGGGACACGCACGCTGGAGAGACAGACGCTGCTGAAATATTGATATGAAAACCCGCTTGGAGTCATTGACTCTGTGAAACTCCCGCTGTCTGGGGTTCCCTCAGCGAGAGAGGAAAATAATCTTAGCGCGCACTCGGCCATGGTAAAGCATTTCACCCCCCCTTGGAGCCGATACTATCTCCCTGTTGCGCCGCCTCTAATTGCTGCCGGTCTTTTTCCCGAAGATGGGAATCCCAATGCCGCGGTCTCTCATCTGCTCCTGTCTCTTCCAGCCTTGAGTCTTGCGCCAGTGAAACCACCATCACTTCTCCCAGACACCGCCGGCTGTGCTGCCTGGTGGGCAGAAGGGATGATATTAACCCTTACAGTGCCAGGAAGCAGCAATCTGCATCCTGGCTGCTCCTGAGGAAGCAGTGTGTACTCTCCATCTCCTCAATGGCCGTGCCCCATGTCCTGTCTTCGGGACTGGCCCCCAAGGATAGCTGTTGATAGACCCACTTTGCTGCCAAACTTCTCCCTCTCCCACACCAGTTATAACTGGTAGGTGAGGGCAGAGGAGTTGCTCTTTGTTTCCTCTCTCCCTGATGCCTGGTCGGCAGAGGATACGCTTGTCCTGACGGGTCCCTGCCCCTTGGGACTCCCCAGTATTTTGACCAACTTGAGGATGTTGCACAAGTTTTAGCGTTTCTGTTCCTTTCTCCTTTTCTTTCTTGTGAGTGCGGGGGGACAGAAGGGACTGGAATTCATCCCAGCCACTGCACAGTGGGACAAAATCACATTTCTTCCTGGGAAAAGTGGTTGCACTTACTGGTGTCCTTGGGACTAAAATGGATGTTTGGGACTTGGAAAAACTAGGACTGAGCCATAGTGAATCACTTAGGTCAATGACGGGCTAAAGGCATCGAGATCCTAAAAGCAACTGCTTTGGCACTGCTTCAGACACTACGCCAGTCTGTTCCATGTGGGTACTGCTGGTACATTTTCAGTGGAGAGTGATGCTGCTGATATGCTCTGGAAATGTGTTGAGTCCATTGTGGGGATTTGGTAGAGGACTCCAGTGAGCACAGAGCTCCTGCTGATTTCCAAGGCAGAGAGGAAAGAATGTCTTGAGTTCCGATGTGCTTCCTTGGGGTACCAGAGGAGAGGAGGCTGTGCATGCAGGCTCTCTTCGTGATTTTTGGACTTGCCATTGTGCCTCATAGGGCTGTGTGTTGCCACATGCCTCGGCTTCCCTATCTACAAGGAAGAGTTAACTCAGATGCAGGGCTGTTGCTGAGGCTTAAAATGGATGGATATTTGAAAAAGTTGTTGGGTGAAAGAGAATGTATAAACCACAATTATTTAGCTCTTGCCAAAAGTAGTTTAGGACCTCGTGGGAGCAGGGAGGATGGAGTGGGAGCTCTAATTGGTTGTTAGCCTTTCCCTGGGGTTTGTGTCTGATTGGAAAATCTCCCCCCCAGCTGTGATCAATACCATCAGGTGCTGGCAAGCATGGCTGCCTGCCTGCAGTCCTTGCCTCTGGCAGAAGACTGAGGGGTAATTCTTTCTGCACAACGTAGGGGCATGGATGACTGTGTATTTGTGGGCATTTCTCTGTTCTAGGCTTCCTGTCCTTTACTACCAAATCCTGCCAGTTTTGTGCTTACAGGGTGATAGACATGACTGTAGTTATAAAGCTCTTGTGCTGCCTAGTTCAGCTGTGTTTCAAAGGTTGCAAAAAGGAAGGTCGGCAGTACTAGTCTTATTAGTCTTTGTTAAAAATTATTTTATTTTTGGGAAACTGAGGCATGTGTGAGAGGAGGGACCTGATCTGGGTTATGCTGCTGATCAGAACTAAAGTTGGAAGGCATATTTTCTGACTCCTGTCCCTTATTGATATGGCTCCTTAATGACAAAGGACTTATTTTACTTCATCTGCCCCAGCTCAGATGCTGGGTGTATTTCCTTTTTGGAATAGATTGCATGAAAGAAAGGAAACATAGGTGGTAAGAGAGGGAAGAACAGGACTCTCATTAATAATAGAAAAGTAGAACTTGCTCAGCTAAAATCATTGACGGATTGATCAAGTTAAAGCACTACAAAGTTCTGCCTGAAAGAGCATCTCTGTCTGCTCTTCTAATCCCCTTACCAGCACGGCTTCCCAGATTGAGTTCTTTCAAATAGCAGCTCCTTTTGAGCTGCATGAGAATTGACACGGTGAGACTGTGGGAGCAGTGAATTTGGGCTTCCATTGGAAATACAGAGACAGGAGAGGGGTCACATCTATTTGCGGAGCGGGTTGGGAACTGGCTCTGAATTATGTGGCTGGTTTGTAATGGGTTGGAATAATGATGACAGTCATAGCAGGGTACATGTTGGTCTGTGTGCCTGCTTGTGCAATCTTGTGATGGGATAGCATTATAGGATGCAAAGTTCAAGGGTCTTGTTAGCTTTTGGAATCATTAAGGTGGTTTCCCCACCCTTTGTATTACACCTCACAACCCAAAGGTAAAAGTCTCTGCCCCACACCAGGTGCAGGTGAAGGACTCCTGAGTGAGCCAGGGCAATTAAATCTTCCTCCTGCCTTCTTGTCTGGGGTCTGGGCTGGGTCTCCCCATGTCAGTCTTCTGCAAGGTGAAGGGTTGGGGCAGTATGTGAAGGGTAATGTCCTTGTTCTGTCACACACAGTGTCTTTCTAGCATTGCTCCCAATCAGCAGAACGTTGGTAGCTCTTGATACTTCAGTGGGAGTGTGGATGGGGGTGCAGAAAGGTAGCTGGGGCTGGGGCCCTGTGCTCCTGGACAGACCTGCTATCTGAACCAGCATGAATTCTGCGTTTGCAGTGGGACAGGTTTTGCTTCTATTTGGGTATCAAAAGCCTGGTGCAAAGACACAAGAGTGGTGAGCCTGTGTGTAAAGGAACATGGTGACCTTGCGCACGGTGGGAGAGGCGGACAGGCACACCTGGCTATCGGGCAGGAGGTTTCTGAAAATCACATTTGCCACCTGGCCTGAAAAAAGGCTTGCCTATGAGACAGTGAGATCTCAAACCAGTACGGTAACTGTTTTCTCAAGCAGCACAGCTATTTTAGAAGAGAGAGGATCTTTATCCAAGTGTGCTTTGGCAACTATTGGAGCAACACCAGGAGAAAGCCCCATGCAGTCAGTGTCCATATCAGGTGTCGCAGAGATATAATAGAGGTGGTTCAACTATCATTGGCCAGACTTTTCTGGGTAGCTGAGCCTTAAACAGAAGGGCTTTCAGAAAAGCGTGGGATATACAATATGGCAGAGAAAGATCTGGCCAGGGCACCCCACTGGGTTATGATTTCTGCTGAGTGTTTTTGAGGCTCTGCCCCAGCAGCTGCAATGAACGCTTAGTAGTTATCTGGCCTATTCTCATAGCTGTCTGCTCTCCGACAGATCAGAAAATGAGTAAAATGCCTGGTCATTTTATTGAGCGACAGAAGTTAGCCATCACTTACCGCTTAACTACTTGCCCTTCCAGGACTCCTATGTCTCTTGGTGTTTTCTTTCATCTCTGTCATGATCCCTCGTTCTGCTGCCCATTTGGAGGAGTAAATGGTGGCACATGGTGTACTTGGTCGAGCATTACAGGTGTGCTGAAGGGCCGGCTGTGGTCTGTGCATTGATCAGCCGGAGCCCTGCCAGCTGTGAGAATGGACACTGGGTGGCTTATGGTTCAGGTCAAGTATTATTTTGGGACCTGCTTCTTCACTCAGCTGAACTTAGAGGAACTCCGTATCTCTGTGACCATTTTTCCCTGTCGAATTCAGTTCAAATTGGTCAACAGATTCCAAAGTTATCCCTTCTGTGCTAATGCAGACAACATGGTCTGTTTCATCCAAAACCGAAACTTTGTTTCTTTTTGAAGGCAACTTAAAAGTCAACTACAGTGTCAGCACTGAGAAGGCCTTAATTTACTTAATTAATTCTATTCACGGTTGTTTTTTGCCAGCCTGCCTGGGAACTCCCGTTCCTTTAATCACAAGGCAACATCGCTGGCAGTGGAGCGTTCTCAGTTTGCTTGTACATCTTGCATCTCTTTGTTGCAGGCTCAATTCCACCTTCCTTACTTTTAATTAATTGAAGATTTTCTTCATTACTTGTTCTTACCTCGCATGCTACAAGTAACAAAGCCTGCCTTTCTGAGTTGCACTGCGGTTTTGTTCTGGTGGCTCTTCACTTTCTGTGTGCTTGCTTTATTGTTTTGTTTTGGTTTTGTTTTTATTTGTGCTTCCTGTAGTGCTACTGGCAACAGGCAGTAAACTGGATTGGGGAGAAAGTGTGTTAGTGGAAACTCACAGAAAGGGGAAAGAGGCAGGTCTAACTCCAGCACTGAAGAATGAGATCAACTGTTGGTAAAATAAAATATCAGATCATTTGAGAATGCTACGTCTCCTGTAAAATGGGACATTCTCATCTTCTTCCCCAAAGACAAAGCTTAACAGTCATGAAAGTCACTGACTAGCGGAGGCTGTTCTCAGACTGGGGCCTGAATGAGCTGCAGGGATTTCTTCACGTGCTCATCCTAGTGGAGACAAGGGCGAGAGGCAGGAGCGGATCCATGGAATGTGTGAGGACACAGGAGCAAGTTGATAGGTGTGTGAAAGCACGCAGTGCTGCTAGTTTTGTTTCACAGCTCATGGGGAAACACCTTGTCTAACGCTGTGTGTTCTTACCTATGAGGGTTGTCTGTAATGTTTATTGCCCTTAGTAGCTAGCAGGTTTATTAGTACAAAACTTGCTATACCCACGTTTATCACAATAAGCTGCATGTGGGCATCTGAGAGGAGGATGAGACAGGGACACAGTAGAGCTTCCTGGGCTTTTTACATCTTTTAAAATCCCATTTCGATCACTGTGTGCTTATAAAAAAATGTGTTTTAGAAATGTAGACGATACTATGCTTATGTTTACATATGTGTGGAAGGATATGTGACCTGATAACTATAGAGCTAGGTATACAACTATTTAACTAGATAAAATGTAAGTACCGTGTAACAAGAGATGATTTGGGGCTGTAGTCTGGTTCTGCCTGATTTTCCTCCGTTCCCTCTCTACACCTTCCTGCTGTTGCTCACGTGCTCTGATCCCTTTATATAGAATTGCAGGTCCCTTCCTTCTCCTTCCCTTGCTATGGCATTTGGACAGTGGCAGTGACTCATACAGCCTCTGGAAAAGAACTAGCAATTAGTTGGGGTCTGTCCTCGAAACCTGTTTTGTCCTGAGCTAAAAGCATTTTTTTTCTGAAAATTCCCATGGAGTTGTAGGGTTTTGAGAGATAAGTAGAAAACTGTGCTTAACGGTAAACATTTGGGAAGAAGAAAGGATTTCCCCCCGCCCCCCCCCGCCCCCAGGTGTATGTACAGCACCTTGCACAAATCTTGGTCTTTAAAGGATGCTATATATAATACAGGTGGCATAACCTTGCTAGTTGTTTTTGCCTGCACATAGGGAACTTGGACTCCCTGAAGAGGAGGAAGAGTGGGCATTCCCTGCCGGCCTGTTCCTACAGACCACAGATGATCAGTTGTGATGGGGAAGATGTGGCCTTTCCTGTTGTTTCTTTTTGACACCGGCCTGTGCTAGTCTCTGGGGTGGCACGCTGGTCAGTTTTTGCTCATTTTCTCCTTCCTGAATGGGGGGCCAGAAGATGTTTTGCTCCTGCATGATAATCCCCTGTGGTGAATTCCTGCTGACAGACAGCGCTGGCTGCGGGGAAGCTGGTAGCTATTTCAGGTTCATTCTTTATTTAAATGCTCTCCCTCCAGAGGCAGGCTCGTGCTCGACTTGTACTGATGCGTTTTCCTTGTGCATCCTTCTGCTATGGCAGCTCCTGCCCAGGGCAGGGACAGGGAATGAACATAATGGAAGGAATTAGCACCAGAAGAAAAAACAAGAAAAGTCTCCTGAGCAAGGCACGCACAACTACTGGGAATTTAAGCAGTATTTTGATGCTACGCTGCTTTATGGTTAAGTCTAACCACCACCGGGAGAGATGGGAGGAAAGTGATTATTTGAAGTCAGTGTGCAAGTGTCTGGGACGTGGTCAATTCAGGTTAGACGTGCCATGGCTGAATGATAGTTGGAGTTGTCTCAGACAAGAACTGGGCAGAGAAGTGCTGTCAGGAGGCTTTTCTCCTCCTTATTTAGGTCGATAGAGTTGAATGGGTCATTCTCACCTGCCAGGGTGCATAAATTACTGTCCTGCAAGCTACAGCTTCAGACCAGTGGTTAAACGGTCTGTCCTGCCATTAGCTGAAGAGAAAGGAAGGATGTCAGTAAATACATATACCCTTTCAAGGGATACTGTTCAGCTGATGTTCATGATACAAAATCCACTCTGGTTTATGGCAAATTTATGCTGGTGTTGCTCCAATAGAGCTTGATTTACACTGGCGCGAGCAGGACCCTGATGTGAATATTTCTGTGTGAAGCCTTAGTTTTGCCCATGTGGGTCTTTATGTATCTCCTTGGCTTTGTGCCCTTGATTTTTTTTTTTTTTCCCCCATTCTTTTTTTCCATTGTCCTGAGATTGGGACAGTGGAAATGAGTTGCCTGATTTTGGGGTAGATGACTAAGTCTGCAACTTGAGGTATAAGGATTGAGGTATTGCCACAGTGTGGACAAGTATTTTTCTTGCATTGGTGGGAAACTTGGATGTTCAAGTGCAAATTTGCTGGAGTGCACTTACATGTGCCTGTGTTGCCAGGCGCATTAGCAATGCAAACATTGATGTTCATTGGCTACCAGTGATTTGGACACTTAGGGTGAGAATTGGTGAGTTGGACTTCCCAAGTCTCTGTTCTTTTGGAATATTTCTAATGAAAACCTCAGTGTGAAAATATATTCTAGATGCTAGTATGATGGTTCTGGGAGAAGATGGGTGTCCATTCCTAGTGCATACAGTATCTCTCAAAGTCTTTCAGGCAACTGTGCGCTCTCAGTTCACTGCTTTGCTAAATATCTTCAGTGCTTACGAGCCCCTGTTGTTTTGAGAGGTCGCAACCAGCATCCTGAACGGAAGTTGGAGGGAAGGAACAGTTTGTAATAAACTAGCAAAACAGACTTAAAAATTGTGCTATGCTGTAGTCTTGAGCTGGGATTGCAGACTCTTCTGCGCTTGCTGGAGGAACAGCTGCTATGAGGATTTATTTTATTTTTTTTTTTTTTCTGGGTAGATAAATAGTACACAGATTTGGCCAGACAGCCTGAGTGCTGTGAGCGATCCCATTGCCAAACTGGAAATGCTGTTCTGGATCCTCACACTTCTGCTTGGAGTGACTTGTCACTGGAATCCTTTGGTCTCTCTTTTGCTCTCTCCTTAATGAAACTGCTGTGCTTTGTTTAAATCCTTGGTATTGTAAAAAACGCTTGCCTCGATAAGGACCCGAGCTTGATGAAGCAACGGCTTCTGTCAGAGCAGCATGTTATATTTCAAGGTCTTATTTTTTATCTTCCTGATGTTGGAGTAGGGCAACAAGAATACCTTCGAAGTCAGTGGTGATACACTGATGGAGTGTCAGTAACATGAGAATTAGACCCACCTGCCTTCCCCTTCTCTGGCTGCTGGTGCACTTGGACAGGACGGAATTTGAAATCCTCTTCCGTCTCCATGACTGTGCTTCAATCTGTGTTTTGTAACAGACAGCAACCAGAAAAGCATTAATGCTGTGATAAATTACCAAGTGTCAGAAGCCATTGAGCTGCAAGGTGAGGCAGAGGGTTGTCTCTTGAAGGGGCTGAGCAATCCAGGAATACAGTCCTTTAGAAGCTGCTGTTAATGATAATGAGGGCTTCAATTGCAAATTTCCACCAAGCAGTGTCCAAACAGCACGTCAAACAAAAATGAGGCTTCTTTACTGCCTTGGTGGATACCATTCTGGCTTGTGGCATGGCATGTTCTCTTGCTGCTTCACTCACTGCCTGAGCTCTGAATCCCTTTTCCAAGTTCCCATGTTCTGTAGCCATGCTATGTTGCTCCCTCCCTGGTCCTGAGTTTAGGTTCCCCACTAGCTCAAGCCCTGCTGGCTCATCTCAAGACTGCCGCCAGTGCTTTATAGGGTCTTGGTGAAAGCCTAGAGAAATCATCTGGGCTTTGGCTCAAGAGTTAAGGCTCCTTAGCTCTTGAGGCTGAATGACTTAAAGCACAAATAGACAGTGTAGTAAAGGTGGTGTATTTATTAGAGCAAATTCCCATTAACTCTTTTCCTTGACAGGTTAAATATCTCTAGCTGTTCCTGTCTGTTGTCCTACAAGATCTGATTCAAAGCCAGTGGATTCTTTGCATTTCTATTGAGTTTAATGGGCTTTGGACACGTGCCCAGGAACATAAGATCAGATGTGCTGCATGAGACCAAAAGTCCATCTATTCCCAATGTCACATATCTGACATTGCTCAGTAGCACAGCTGTATCTGGTGTTGAGTTGTATCTGATATATCTAGCATCTATCTGGAATCAAGCATATGTAGGATATAGAGCCCTGCAAATAACTCAGTTTGCTCAGTTTGGTGTTTTTGAGTGTGTATGGGGTGGTTGACAGAGGGGAAATAATTTGGGCTTAATCCCTATCCCCAATCTCCACCCTGACAGGTCTCCCCAGATTCTGTCCTGGACCAAGCACAGACTCTCATACCAACAACACAAAAAAACCCCCACCACAACACAAAGAAAGAACCAACCAAAAAAACACATCTCCCTATTTTTTAAGAAATTGTTTAAAGGATTTTTTTTTTTTTTTATAGAAAAGCTGAGATTTTTCTTTTAAAAGGTTAAAGCGAAACATTTATAATTATATACTTATAAAAGCAAATTCAGCACAATTTAGGAGATATAAAATATGCTGGCCTTATTAATTTGCTATTTTACTGTGAAAAGTCACTCTTGAAAATACTGCCCCCTCTGATTTTCTGCACTATGCTGTGTCTTGATATAAATTTGGTGAAAAGAAGGTTCCAGTGTCCATGTGCTCTTGTTGGAGGAAAGCAGTGAGCTCCATGGATAAAAATAGAGATTATAGTGTCTGATGCAGGCCCTGCTAATAAGTTGCTTTGTTTTAATTACAGGAATTACCTTGCTGACATCAGTTTGTCAGTCAGCAGGGTGGATGCTTACATGCTGTTCTGGAGGTGGCCAGAAAGTAGCAGTTACTTTAGAGAGTGTTTGTTTGTTTGTTTGTTTGTGGAAAAACTTTTTAAAGTGAATAATTCAAACTGAAAAGTACATGTGTGGGGTTTTTTGGTGGTTTTTTTTTTGTTTGTTTCTTTGGGGTTTTCGTGTGTGTGTGTGTGTGTTTTGTTTTTGTTTTTTTAATATGGATTTGGTAACATTTTTTTCCTAATAATAGCAGCTGGCAAAACCTAAAATCAATATCCCTCTTCTTTGTCCTGGTTAGAAACTCACTAGTTTATGTCTGGGTAGGTTGGGAGGTTGGTGTGTTTGAGAGTGGTGGGGGAGTTGCACTTCACATCTAGATAACTTGGTTCCATTTCTGAGATCCAAGAAAATATTTTGGCAAATGTTTTCGTTTTGCTTAAAGGGCTGGTTTTAGTTTGTTTGGGTTTTTTTTGTTTGGTTGTTTTTTTTACCTCAAAGTTAAGTTGCAGCTGAGAGTCATGAGTGCCTTTGGAGGCAATAGGGTAGAGCTCACGTGCGTTATTTGTGCGCGATGGAGAAATATGTATGAGCTCATCCTTTAGCCTTTATGTTAACCACTGACAAGGTGTTTACCTCTGTGCCTCAGTTTCCCCACCTGTGAGAGGAAACTGAGCTCCTTTGCAAAGCCTTTGAGACTGACTGATGAAAAGCACTGGGTACGCACGGTTCTCTATAGCTATGGGCAGCTGAGGCTTCGACTAAGATGCATTTTCTTTCTCCTTCCTACAGAGAATCGGGCATTGGCCACTGTTCCTGGCAGGCAATAAATGCGAACCATTCTATTGTATTTTTCCAATCTTAATTTTCCTGGGTTGTATAAACAGAATAACAAAGTTGTGAGACTTTTGGCCTCTTTGATTGTGATCCCATCAGTCTGCAGGGGGTTGTAGTCTAAGCGCTGCTGCGTAGATGTTCCAGCTGAATTCAATTTATGATTTTCTTTTTGAAACTTAATTTCATTTCTAAATGTGGAAAGTGTATGGAGCTGGAGATTTGTCCTGGTGCTAGGAGGAGAGTCCTAGTCTGATTATTTAAAATGAATTAGTTCTGATGAAATATTTAGCC
This sequence comes from Vanellus vanellus, assembly GCF_965231255.1. Classification (NCBI taxonomy): domain Eukaryota; kingdom Metazoa; phylum Chordata; class Aves; order Charadriiformes; family Charadriidae; genus Vanellus; species Vanellus vanellus. The sequence goes on along the minus strand of NC_138912.1, from coordinate 13,963,504 downwards.
TTTAAACAACACATTTAATACAGTGAATTGCATTTTATTTATTAATGGCTGTTGCAATGAGATTTGGAGAGGAGTTCTACTAAAATGTGCTGTTGTGATATTGCAAAATATAGTAATGACTATAATATTTTGTTGAGTTATTAATAGCCACTGTGTCTACAGAACTACATAAGTGTCAGATTTCAAAACTGTTTTTATCCAAAGGGTAATATGTGGGCATTGTTTTGCTTTTCTGACAATTTTTCAAACACTTTTTTTTTTGTTGTTAATTAAAGGGACAAAATGAAAGCAGGAAGGACAGTCAGGTGTTGTCACCATTTAACTCAACTCTCTTCTCATTATCAAAGCACCCCCAGGAAATGCGTCGAAGATTATTTCTTTCTGCCAGAGCCAGGTCTGTTTGCAAAGACAGATTCCTTGTGGTGGAAGAATTGCAGTTGAAGGGAAAGGTGGGTGGGAACGCCAGGCACAGGGCTGACCAAGACCGCTGCTTGTTTAGCAAAACACCCGTGTCTTACTGCTCCCTTCTCTACTGCTAACTGGTTTATTTGTCCACTTCATCCATCCCTTGGTGGTTATTGTCAAAAAAAGCCGGGCAGAGCACTTTTAATTTCTGTGAACCAGATTTTCCTCCACTGGGACAGACACTAATCTGTCAAAGGTTTGGCTTCCAGCCAGTGACTCTGCTCCGTTCAATTTGTGGCTGTGGCCCTGTGAATGATGGCAAATTCTGCCAGTTGGGCCCCAGTGCCCACCTCAGGGGGAATGCTTCTTACCTATTCCATTCCAGGTGGTGCCCAGGGAGCTCCTGGGTGTTGACTGGCCCACCCTTGGCCTAGTGTGGGAGTGTGACGGTTTTGCTGTTTGCGTCCCCCAGCACAGTTGTGCCCCATGCCAACGAACACTTTCAGACAAACTCAGGCCTGGTTTAGGGGACAGGGTAGCCCAAGGACGTTTCCTTTTGGCACCTTGTCTTGGGGAGGAAGGAAGTTTAGCCAGATGGAGCCAGCAAATGGCCCCTGGCCTCTATATTTTCTAATATGGGCATAGCAAATGAAGAGAAAAGGTGATAGGAAGGTAAAGGTCTCTCTTCAGTTCAGCAATTGTTTTTCCACTGTTCCCTTTGAATGGAGTAGAAGTTGTCTGAGGTCTCCCTGGACTTTATCTAGGGCCTGTAATACCAGTACAGGACGGTGAAGATGTGGGAATACACCAAAAGTTTCCCTTATCCACCTAAAACTGCTGATCTGAAAGCATCAGGTTAAGCCATTTGACCAATTACCCCTTGATCTCTGGTGTGACTTTCTGGGTTGCTGAGCAACTGGGAAAAGCTTGCAAGGCATACTTGTTAATTACTGGCAACCAGTGTGCTTTCCTTCTCTTCCCAGCATCTTTCCTATTTTATTTAATTTTCCAACTGAAGCTGTCTATCGAAAGGAAATCTTTCTGGATATTTGGGTGTAATCTGAGGCACTTTGAAAGATCTAATTCATGAGTCTGCGTCTGGAGGTGTTGTATTGGGTCTGGCTGGGATGAAGTTAACTTTCCTCATAGCAGCCTCCACAGTGCTGTGCTTTGTATTTGTAGCTAGAACGGTGTTGATAACACACCAGTATTTTGGCTACTGCTGAGCAGTTTTTACACAGCATCAGGGCTGCCTCCCCCTGCTCCCCCAAAAGCCAGTAGGCTGGGGGTGGGCAAGAGGTTGGGAGGGGATATAGCCAGAACAGCTGACCCAAACTGACCAAAGAGATATTCCATACCATATGACATCATGCTAAGCAATAAAAGCTAAGAGAAAGGAGGAGGGGGCATTTGTTATTAAGGCATTTGTCGTCCGGAGCAATTGTTATGCGTACTGAGGCCCTACTTCCTGGGCAGTGGCTGAACATCGCCTGCTGATGGGAAGTAGAGAATATTATTTTTTTTTTTCCTTTGCTTCCATGTGTGGCCTTTGCTTTTCTTTATTAAGGTGCCTTTATCTTGACCCACGACGTTTTTTTAATCTTATTTTCTTCCCCCTCTCCTGCTGAGGAGGGGAGTGATAGAGCAGCTTGGTGGATACCTGGTGGCCAACCAAGGGCAACCCACCATGGATGTACATAATACACATATAGACCCTATTTGGTAATAAGTCAGAAACTCTTTGAGAAGGAGATTCAAGTATGGAAGAGGAAATTCAAGTAGAAAGAAGGTAAAGTGCTATTAGCATTCTGGGCTTTATGGAGTACAGATCTTGAGGATAAACTCCTAGCTGCATGTCTTAAAATAGAAATCTTTAAGGCGATCCAACAGGTTGCAATAAACAACTCGGACACATCCAAAATCACCTGGATTAGGATGACCAATTTTCTTAACTTTAGGAGCTAAATGTTTGAATCTTTGTTCAGGAGCCAGAGGATATGCATTGCAGAGAATTGATGGGAGAGGGAGCTCTGGACTTCATCTGAATACAAGCAATTGCATCGCTTTTTGCAGGCCCTGCCATGGGATGAGGTTGGACTTTGCGTGCAGCTCTCAGGGCTAGTGAAGTCAAGAGAAAAATTCTGAGGAGGGTCGGGCAAAACCCATGGGAGCAAGGGCAAAATTAGCTCAGTGTTACATACAAATCCCAGGAGGATTGTTAAAAAATTTCCTTTATTGCTATTTTCTTTCATCTCATGTTTGATAATGCTGCTCCTACTCTTTGGCTTCTAGAGAACACACTTGGGTCTCTCAGCAGAGCTATGTTTGTGCAAACTGAAGAACTAGTCTTAAAATAGCATGTAGCATTAAACTGTCATAAAAATGCATTAAGCGGTAGTAATACTAAAATGAAGAAATACACTACCTTAACTCTGTTAAGAGGGACATTAGTCCCCATGTTCTTTTTCAGACAACCCTTTATTTGTAGGTAATCTACTGGAAAAGAAGGCATTAGTCCAGTCTTGCGTCTAAAATCCTGCTGACAAGTTTCCACCTGTTCATCCACGGGGGAGGAAAAAGCAGTAATCTAACACCTAAGTCTGGAAAAGAAGTTTTGCATTAAGAAGGATGCAGCTGCATTCATGATTTGTTCCTGCAGGATGGAGTAGTTCATTCTTGGACCATTTCATTATCTTTCTTTTACCTTCTGTACCAGAGAGGTACAGAGCTCTGTGCTTGCTGTGGTCTGTGGGATTGCAGTTTTTCTTTAAAAAGGAACTTTTGGAAGACATTAATAAAAGGCACAGTCGAGCGGGACTGAATGGCACCAGTCTGAGCTCACTTCTCATCATTTGTGAGCTGATCAGGAGCACAGTACAACATATCAGGGTGACTAATCATTGACTCATATACTGCAGGTAGCTCTTGACAGCAGGGTGAAGGTGAACATGTTCAAACTGTAACACCTAAGAATGTCTATAGCATGTGGTGCTTTCTAGGGCTTTTCTAGTACAATTCAAGGACACAATCTCCAGGGAAGGCTTGTGAATTCAAGGCTATTTCTACTCTAGACAAGAATGTACATTAGCTTGCTCATAGAACAGGAGCTTGCTTGGATATGGAGAAGATGCATCTCATTGTGGTGGAAGCATCAGGCTTAGCAGAGAGAGAAAAATGGGACTCTTGTGAGAATGGACGTATTTGGAAGGTTTCTCTCCGTATATGTTCAAGAGACCAAGTACCCACTGCCCAAACCCACAATTTGCATTACCTTTGGCATTCTTGACCAAGATGCATTTTCCCCTCTGTCAGTTCTTCCATAAGCCATTGACCTCTCAGACACATTTGAGCCAGGTACTGGCCTCAGTGTGCTGGGCACTATTCTCTGCAGTCTTGGTCACCAACTTCGCTGTGCAGTGACCCTGCTGATGTAGGTGGTTACCCTTGTTTATATTAATGTATTTGAAAGCATTCTGTGGTGCAGAGGGACTCCTGGGCACTGGTAAATTGCTCATGGTAGAAGAAGAGTGTTGAAGTGACAGTACTTGGTAGTTGGGAGGTCGGTTTCTCTCTGTTCATAAGTATCCTGGACCTTTGGGGTCTTTGCTTAGAATGCTCCTTAGTTAGAGAGAAAGTACCAAGGAAACAGGGTTTGTCTTCCAGTAGCTGAGTCTGTGGAGGAATTGAGGACTGGTCCTAGGCAGAATTTGTCAGCCTCCATGAATGTGCTTGTTTGTCCCTTGCCTCTTTGTCTACCACAATTGCAATGAAATGGTGGGAATAGGGAGGAGACAACCAAACTCACCTGGGAGCTGGTGAGAATCAAGTCTGCATGGGACTGGCTCTTCTTTGAAGTACAACATACTTGAGAGATGTGTGGTCAACAGCCAGCATAGGTATCTTCTCTCCCTTGGGCCAGACAAGCCCTTCAGTCAGGGGCCAGCATGGTCAGCAGAAAGCAGTGGGATTGCATCAGCAAGAGGGACCTGACGGAAAGGGCAATAGTAGCAGGCAAAAATAGCTTTAGTTGCGAATATTGACAGGTAGCAGATAATTCTGGGTGGGTGGAGGGGACGTATGTCCAAACCAGCACCTTTGAACTCTCAGGCACAAGCCTGCTACTTGCAAGCCGTGACTGGGGCTGGCTGTAAATTTCGACAACACCCTAACTAAACAAAAATTACGTGTTCTAAATTCTCCTATTGGTAGAGAAACAGAGGTTGATCATGCATTGTACTTGTGCATGTAGACTAGATAGGTTGGGAAAACCAGGGGCTTGGGGGCCTGAAAAGAAGAGAAGTCTGTTCAAAGATGGGTTCCTGAAAAGAAGTGGTTTTGAAAAGGTGGTGAAAATCCTGGCTGGAGGGAAGATCTTCCCTGCATGCCAGATCTTGAAAGAAAGATGTGTGGAGATGAATGCTGGGGCATGCCCAGGGACCTTGGCTGGTAATGCCCAAGACTGTGAGCAGTGGCAGAGCACAAATGGACATGAGTTTGCCTTACCTCCTTGGACCAGATGTGACCTCCTTGCAGGAAGGGAAGTCAAGATCCCGTGAACATACTGCTGAGGGGAAGCAAGTGAGTATATATGTGAGGTAATCAAGTCGGATAAAAGCTCTAATATCACTGGTTCTTAAGTAAATGTGAGTATCTAGATACACTATGGGTTGTGTTTTACTCTGTCTTGCCTGTGATAGGGTGGAAATAGAAAGCATGCCGATTCAGGGGACATTCCCACCTTTTGCGGGTGACTATATGTAGTTAGGCACTCTCAAGGGTGGCATGAACAGCAGTGTGTGAGTAGAAAGGCTCTGCTTCTCCAAGCACCTTGGGAGTGTTCGTGGGGCGTCTCTGCTGTAAGATGGAGGGACTGAATCTTTTTCTACCCCAGAATGGTGGCCCCAGTAACAAGTGCTGGGCATTTCTGTGGGTAGCAGAGGTGTAGCCATGCTGTCCTGTTCAGTTTATTGAAGTTGTATGGGTCTCTAGAGAGGAGCTGGACTCGTGCAGCTTGCAGAGAGGGGTTTGAATGTCATTTCAGGCTTGTCTTTTGAGTCCATTGCGTATCCATAAAATTTTATTGCTGTTGTCTCTGCAGCAATGCAAGTATAGAGAGGTGGATTTTGAAGAGTAGGGTCCCCTGAAGCTTACTGAATTGTGCTGTCAACTAGGCAGTTGCACCCATAGCTCCTGTCCGTCCAGGCCCATACTCTGTCTCTGCTGTATTATCTGCAGTCGCGGCCTGGGAAGCCGGCGGTGAGAGAAAATTGCAGTCTTTTCTCCAAGGATGGCTCTTAGCTTCCCCAGGGCTTTCCGCTGCCTGATTAGTTGATCAGCTTCAAAGCAGTGTCTAGGGGAGAATCAATGCTCTCAGCTGGGCTCCCCGGCTGCTGGTGAGAGGGTGCCCTGCATCACTGGGGGATTTCATTGAGGCTGGTAGAACGCCGCAGGGGTGAGAGGAGGCAGGTGCTTTAGAGGGCTAACTGATAATTCAGTTGGCTTTGAGCAGTTCTACCTCCAAACGATGCGCAGGGAAGGAAAACGCCAGGGGGGCTAGGGCTGACATCGAACTTCTTTGGGTATTTAACCCAGAAAGAAAATACAATGGGAAGAGGAAAAGCCCATTTCTTTCCTCCTATACTAATGACCTCTGGCAATTATCTGCCACCTTTTGCTGAGACGAGGGGAGATGTAATGGCAGAAGGGAAGGGAGAGGAAAATGGGGTCTTAGTAGTGGTTGGGTGGTTCAGGGAGGTGAAACACTTGGGAGCCAAGTGGGAAGATGGCAATTGGGAGGCCAAGTGACAGTGAGGTCTGAGTCCAGTAGAGCTATGGAAAGTGGTGGCCAGATCAGGACTTGCTGGCCACAGGCAGTCTGGCAGGACTGTTTGGTCAGCCATGCTATCTTTAGGCCATGTTATACAATATTTGGTCCACTATCTTTCACCAAGAGTTTTTGTGTTTGAGGCAGAAGTGTGGTCCTGTGACCTACCTTTGGTCAACATGGCTAAATGTTCCTCCATGGTGAGGCCATGGTTCTCTAATCTTGCTAGGTGCCAAGGTCCCATTAATTACATTGGCAGTGAGGTATCAAAATCCACTGAGGAGCTGGAGTACAGAAATTCTTTCACTACAAATTATCATTCGTTTTAACCTCAGAGATGTTTCTCTGATGATAACAAACATACGCCACAGGGACCGCACAGAGTGACCACATATATTTAGATCTGTCTCATTGGCTTTGTAGAGTGAGGAAGAGAACTACTTCAGCTCAAAAAGACAAAACTTTGTAGTAGATGAACTTCCGTTTCTGTGCTGGGAGTTGTCAGAAACAACTGATGGTAATAAATAGATAAACTGGATTTAAAACATACAAGTTGGTTATAACCTATCTGGACTATAAATAGAGGGATCTAAGCAGATGGTGTGCTGAGTGAACGCACCATCCTTGACCCCTCTAACTGCTTCAGGTAGCAAACACGTCCCTCTTGCTTGTTTCCACACTTGTTTCTGGTGGTTGTTGCTTATGTTGTGCCACCAGACATTGGCATCCCGCTTCCACTTGCTAGAAGACAGATCTTGCTTATCCATGCAAGAGACCGATATAATTGTGACCACCCAAGGCTTGGTCTGAAGCCTCGCTTCCTGAGAAAATAAATGGAGGTTGACGCTTCTTTCTTTAGCTTTCACTTTCATTGTAGTCTTAGGCTGTGATACGCATTTATGTGGTGATTGTCTCAGCAAAGATATCGCCCATCTTTTCTGAGCTTCCAGATGATGTCTTGTTCGTTTTATATATTTATATGCATGTTACTGGGAATGGGTCGGAATAAAGTGATTCTTGCTTGCTAGTTTCCCCTACTTAGACTGTAAGGGTATGAACACAGAGGGGAAATAGTTTGCTTGCAGGCATGAATTGCTTGGGAAGAGGGGGAAGGACCAGCCCCTACTTTGTGTGTAGCCAGCTGGGTCTGATCCGGGTCAGGTGCTGGAGGATGGCTCTGTCCCTGTGCGGTTCCCTTCAGCTGTTAGCGCTGCAGCAAGCCCCGACTGCCCAGATATGAAAAGGTGACAGGATTGTAGTGTCACCCGTGTGACTTCTAATCTGTTGAGCTATTCCCCTTTAAGTTAAGCATCCTCTTTCAGTGGCATTATCCTGCTATCACTTAAATAAATACTAATTGAGTGCAATCTGCAGAGAGTTTAAGTATACAGCCTACTGTCTCCTTGTTTTGGTTCAGGCAAGAGAGTGCTGGGAGAGCTTGAGCTTCCTTGGGGGAAGTCTCCTGTCGATCTCTGAGCTGACTGAGAAATGCGAACTGGATTTTGGGCGAAAGCGAGGCAGAATGAATTTGTCTGGGTTGAGCCTGGGCATATTCTATTGACTGCTGGTGTTGACGTTCACAGGGAGGTAAACTGTAGTACGGAGCATGAATATTTTGTGAGGAAACCACATATTAAAAATTTATGCCAAAGTCTTTTCCCCAAAATTGCTTGTAGTCTTTTTGCGTCTGGAAGAAGAAAGAAAAAAGGAGGAAGGCACAATGAAAAGCTATTGAAATGCTTTATTAATATATTATCTAAAGTGACTTTGCTTTCAAAAGAATATTTTTTCATGTTTACGTGGTGACATTGAAAAATATCAGTGTTAATAAAAAATTCTTTTTAATATTTCACATTGCTGTTTACTGGTTTTATGGCAAATGTTAAATTGAGTAAGAATTTTTACTTAAAAATTTCAACCGCATGTAGTTCCAGTTTTAAAATGAGAATAAAATCAATACCATGAGTCTCTGTAAGACTCATGGGAGAGGAGAGTGATTACAAAATTACTATTGACGTGTTTTTCAATGTAATCAGTTCTCCAAGAAAATTGAAAATTTCTTGAAAAGTTTCAGTTTTAATCAAGGGAATTTATGATGGAGTACTCTGATTTTTATTATTTTTTTAGGAAATTGCTTTGATTTTTGGTTGTTCAGTGCTGGAAAAATGTTTTAAGTATTTTGAGCAATTTAAAAAATTGTATGATAAATGTTTACAAGAACGGGGAAAACGTTGAAACTTTAAATGGGAGCACAGATACTTTCCAATCAGCACCAGTCATAGATAAATCTGTCAACATTTATAATCTGAGCTAGGAAGTTTAAATATCAAGTATCAAGTGCTGAATTATATATATTTTTTATATATATATTTATTGAACTGCCTATGATTCATCCATAGGGTCAACTGTTATAAGGTCAAAGGTTTGAATAATATGTGTTGACAGGAAGCTGAGATTTGCTCAGATCACTCATACGCAGACCAAGATGCCATGTTTCTCAAACGTTCTGCTCATGGCCGATCAGTTACTTGGTTCTCGCTGGCAACATTTCTTAAGTTACTGGAGCAGTCTTTAAAGATTTTCAGTGTGGTTGGGTTTGGGGCGCTGGAGCTGGTTCTCTGTTACTAATGTATCACTAGGAACTTTGGCCCTTGGTACTTTCAGCCTTAGTGGAATTCCTTTATTTATTTACTTATTTCTTTTTAATGCTGCTGCAAGAGAGGAAATGGCTTGCAAGATCAGGTGAATTAAGGACTATTTCAAGAGAATATCTGTCTGTTCTTGAAAATCAGGAAAGAATTTAACATGTGCTTTCAGAGCAAGGCTGCACGATGGATGAGGAGAGACAAAGGAGGTTTTGCTTATTTGTATAGCGATTGAAAAATGAAGAAAGGAGGAAAGAAAGCTTAAGACATTAATAGTCAATTGGGAGATCTGGGTTTATTTGGACTTCAAATGTTAGCAGGTTGCTTATGCTACCACTTCCATTGCCTCTGGAAATGTGGTAAATGCTTCCTTTCTTCCATCTTCCAGCTTGGGTCAGGGATATGGGCACCATGGCTGTAGGTGTAATGAATGGGTTTAGTGAGAATTGATGGGAGGAAGGTATGATGGATGACAGACATGAGGATGCAGGGACATGAATACAAACAGGGCTGACATGGTTTGGGGTAGGGCACATTCCTTGCTCTTTGGAAAAGCACTGTCTGGAATAATGAGAACCTGATCACAGTTGGAATTTCTATGCTATCATAATATAAGTAAACTACTGCAATACTGGGCTTCAAAGAGCTGACTTGCGATCCAGTAAGATAACTGCAATGTGCCGGTCCCTTTTCCTTGCCCGTTCTTTCTGTTTGAGCCGTTCAATTGGAGAGAGGTTAAAATGCTGTTGGTTGCTCTGACTTCTGGAGAAAATATATATGAAAATCTGACGTGCAGTGAAAAAAGCATGATGCAGTACATAACTGTGTTCGGGGAAAACAGTGGTGAAAGCCTGTGAATGGCAAGCTTCAGGGCGTTTCACTGGCCTCTAATCTCGAATGTGAAAGCTGTTTGCTGCTGTGTTGATTTCTCTGTATCCACCACTTAAAGTGCCCAGACTGCAGTGGGAATTTTTCTCAAGGCCTGTGGTATCTGGGGCTCAGTTTGATGCAGCTGAGAGTGATGAGAGAAGTGTCCGGCTCGGGGACACCTCGTTCCAAACTCTGCCACAAATCTGTTTGCAGTGTTAGCCAGGTCTCTGAGGGAGACACGGGTGAGATAACATCCCCCTCCCCGCCCCAGCCTGTGTTTTCTTATTCTGATCTGGAGACAGGCTTGGTGTCCAAACCAGGAAATTTGTTCCCTCTCAAGTGGTTCCTCAAAAATTGGATCCTCTGAGTCTTTTTGAGGCGAGTTGGGGAATATTACTCTTAGCAATAGCCAAGAAACCACACACGGTTCCTTGACTTGTGGTACAAGTCTTCTGTATTACGTAAGCCAAACTCATCTCCAGCCTGTCAACTCTTTGTGAGTTTGGTTTGGCATCTGTAGGGGTTTTGTTGTGTTTTTTCTTTTTTTCCTTATTTTTTTTTTATTATTATTATTATTATTATTATTATTTTAAGGATGCTTGTTAGTCAGTGGCTGTAAAAAGTGTGTATATCAAGTCCTCCTTTATCTTGGGCTGGAAGATCATACATGTTGAAGGTCCCCGCTGCAGGAGGCAGGTTTCCCCTCAGAATGGGCATGCTTTGAGCGTTGAGGACAGCGGTGTCTGTCCTGCAGAGTGTGATCAGGGGTTGTGCTAGTACAGAGGGTGTCACTGTAGCCTATACAAACACACCACTTCTGTGGGGTTATTCTCTTGAAAATGGCCTGACTTAAATAAATAAGCAGCTTCACTGGCTTGCCGATACGAACCGACCTTTACAGGAGCTGAGAGAGCAGCCTGCTGATCAGTGAGCTGTCATCTGGCATCAGGATTTGGTGCCATCTACTTGGAGTTTTCAGGCTTCTTGTTACTGTAAATCTCAGGGACTCCTCGCAAGGACTGAGGCACACTCGTCCTTTGGGAATTTTGTCCACAGGTTAATGCCTGCTGTGAGGCTGAGAGCTTATAACAGATCAGACATGTTTGGGTCCAGCAAGGAAACATGATTCATTGAAAGTGAAAGCTGAAAGCTTTATGGTGAGAGGAGGAAAAAACGAGAGGAGAGAACAATGCAGTAAAAAAGTCTACCCAGCTTTTCTGGTTATTGTCTGTATTATTATTTACTATGCTAGTAGTTTAAAGCTCCGACTTTGGATCCAGTCCTCTCTGCTCGACTCCCAAATGATCTCTGCCCAAAGAGCTTTCAGTTCAAGCTCAGCATCCTGCGAATAAGAAGAGATCCCCAAGCCCTGACCGCCCGCTCTCCCCACTGCTCTACAAGGTGCCATGTCCTGGGTGCTGAGAGAAGAGCCGCCGTTCAGGTATTACTCAGCGTGTCGTGGGCTGTGCACTGAAGGAGTTGAACTCCTTTTCTCTGGGTCTCTTGATGTTTGAGAACACGCTGATTAGGAGCAGGTAAAAATAGCAGTGTAGGAGGGTGCACACTGAAAGACTGCCTTAAGTAGGCAGGAGAAAATAGAAACTTTGCTGATTATCTACGTATATACACACGCCCCCCGCTAGGAAACTCTGCAGGGAGTTGGGATGCAGCAGCCTCTTGTGATCTGGAAGCATCTGGTTGGATTATCTGTGAAATGTGCTTTATGACTTCAGTCATCAGCTACAGCTTGTCTGGCACTGTCTTCAGGCTTTTTTTCTTCATCTGCCTGGTCTGCCAGAACCCTTTTCCCGCCCCTAAAATCTTTGCTTCAGGGGATTGTCTTCCAAGAAGTTCCTCCTTGTTTGGTCTTGGAAGCAAACTGTGCAAGTAGCATGTCCTGTGCCAGCCTCATCCCAGTCCTTGCCTATATCTGAGTCTTGTGCGCTCACATCAGCAAGTGTGGTGGCTCTTTCACATAGTGCTGAATGATGCCATGGGGCAGAAGTAGTCCAAAAATTTCAACATGTGTGTTTTCAAGGAAAGGATCTGCCTAGGCTTCTTAGGATTTCAGTGCACTTCAAACATTTCAGATTGACACCTCAATGCAGAATTTTTAAATTTTTTGGTAATGCCCCTGTTTGTCATCTTGGGGTAAATCAATCTCTGCATGGATCTCTAGCAATTAATTTTTCTCTCTTGTGCCTATCAGAGCAGAATATTGAGCTACAAGGGCAGCTGGCAGAGATGATATGCTGCAAAGCATGGTTCTCCATCCATGTCCAACTCCATCCTCTAATCCCTCAACCCTTACTTGGCTTCTGTAGCAGCTTGCTCTTGTTTGCCAGTCTCAACTTTTTTAACGTGGAGCATCTGCACTTCGTTAGTGGATTTTGGTTCTTGGACTCCGACTCTTGATGGGAACTCTTGGGTATTTAAAAGGATTCTCTTAGTATAGATATTAATGAATTTGGCTGGCCAGGGAGGTGTTTAGAGAGAGGCACTTTAAGAGTTAACTATATTCTAGGCAGTTGTGTTGATTCCCTGTATCTCCTTCAAGTCTTTAACTCCATAGCAACCACATGTGCATCTCTGCCTCTTCCCCATCTCTCATCAAGCCTGATTGAAGCGTGCCAAAGGCAGGATGTTATTGAATGATGAATTTTGTAGAGTTGGTTCTTCTCATGTATTGCTATGACCCATTTACTCTCTTGGGATTAGAGCTGACCCTAAAATAATGCAAATCCAGTATTTCTGGGATGTTTCCCCCTACTCCCATCTGGTTGCTCTCATCTTGTAGCCAAGTATTTTGCAGTTTTAAGGTCATTTTCCTCAAAAATGTGATATTTTTTTTTCCAGGTAATTTACTGCAAGCAAGGGAGGCTGTAAGTCTATTTTGACATAAAACTAAAGGTATTCATACGCTCAATTTCTGTGTCTTTGAAAAGAAAACGTGCAGTTTCAGGTATGCTTCTGGGTTAATAACCTGGAGAAGGAACAATTAGCAAGTAATTCTGTTTCTTTTTTCCCTGCTGCATTTCTTCTGTATGCCTTTAAATAAATAGCAAGGTCTTTGGTTCTGTTTAGAACCAAACTGCTTTTGTTTCTGAAGTGTGAGTTGTTTGTTGAGGTGGAGCCAAGTAACACTGACAAACTCTGAAGGTTTCACTGTAAGGGTGGACTGATAAATTGTGGGTATCTTCTTAAACCCTAGATGACTGTTACCTTGAGCTGTGGTAGCTGACTGTCCTCGTTCTTTTACTCCCTTGCAAATAGGTAGCGAAATGTGTTACCACAAAATACAAGTTAAACCAATTTGCTTGGCCATTGGGACTAGTCTGTGAGTGTGCATATGGCCAATTACCTTTGCTCATCTGAGAAACAGTAATTTCTTACGTGTGGTAACTTAATTGTTCATAATTGGCCTGTCTGTACCCTGTGATTTCAAAGCACCAGATAGATGGAAGTGCTCAAATGGGTCTTTAAAAAGATGTGATCCAGACAGCCAGCAGGGTGTTTTTACAGATAGATGGCATGCCAGATCTATGCAGGTGTAAAATTTTTTATGATTATCTGGTTTGGACAGGATGGGGACAGAGAACACCAACTCTTGTAAGGCTGCAAGACTACTATGCTTGCTGGAGACATGATGTACTAAACCAGTCATCCTTTAGGGCCTGTGTAAAGAGCAATGGAAATTTCGTGGCATTTCTGGTCACAGAAACAAAGCCACAGCAGGTAGAAACTCTGTCTTTGTGGGTTTCTTTTTTGGTTGTTTTTTTTTGGTTGTTTGTTTTTTGTTCAGCTATAGAAAATTGTTGTGCTGGTCTGTTGTAATCTGAGCCACCAGAAAGAACTCAAAGAATCCCTTTAGTTGAAAATAGCCAGATATTGTGACAGTATTAGGGTTAATGCTACAAGTGGCCACTGTTGCAGAGCAGGATTGTGAGTTAAATGGACCCTTGTTCCGACTCAGTGTGGCCTTTCTTGTTTCTGTGGGACTAGTGAGATAATTTTAAAACAGCTGACATTCAGTCCATCAGCTTCTTTCCGTTAAACACGTATTCTTACGAGAGACTCGTAATCTATTCTCAACCAAATCTTTTACCTCAGTGGAATCCTCCTTAATCTGAGCAGGCTCTGGACTTGTCCATCAAAGGATCTGTACAGGGTAGTCAGCCAAGAGCGAGGAGGCACCCTGGAGAATAACATCTGCTTGTTGTAGGATGGTGGTTTGCTGGCTGGCTGACTACTGTGCTTGGTGGGAGACTGCTGGGCTGCCAGAGCAGGCCTTTCTGAGAACATGGGTGCTGGAGGTCTCTTAGAAGAGGAAGCAGGCAGGTTGGGGAAGTCTCATACCTGATAGCTCTCCTTCTTCTAGATCTTGGGACAGCACCAAGGTCTGGCAGTTGGGGCAAACATTTTGTCAGTCAACTTTTGGTTCAAACCTAAGTTCTAGCTAAGAATGGTTGTTGTGTGGAGCAGTGTAGAGCCCCATATTCGGTAAGCTGTCATTGCCATTCCAGCCTGTGGTATGACAGTGTCTCGTCTCTCTCGAGAAGCCATAATGCTAGTGAGCAGACCATTAGACCCTTCTGGGGTTAGACTGATGTCACCTTAATGCCTTGAAGGTTTCAGTTTGAGGAATAAGGGGAAAGAGGACATGGCTTTGGAGGCACTGTGGATTAGAGAGGGAGGAATATGGTCCTCCTGCTGTAGTGTTTGCTCTGTGCCTAGGAGATTTCCTAGAGATGGAGTTTTAAAGTTTAATCTTCAACTGCCCTTTTTGGAAGGAGGGCCCAAGAGCTTCCATGTCCTCAAGTTTATTACATGAACTTTGCTTACTTTTGCCTAGCCGTGTGTGTTCTGCTGTGTTGTCCATCTCAAGCTGGGCTGTTACGGAAAAGCGCTACAGCAAACCATCTTAATTACCCAGTAAATAGCAGCTACTTTTTTTTTTTTGGCGACTTCTGATGGGTTTTAAGGTGAGGTGAAATGCTGTTTGACAAACAGGACAAAGTCAAAGCCAATTTTTAACAGCATACAGAGTCGGTGCTGGTGAGTGTCTTCTGATTCACACTGAGGTTTGCACACATGGCAATTTCCCACAGAAAAGAGCTAACCAAAAGCTGTGAGGGGATTCTACCCTGGCCACCTGCATCTTGGTTCCCCGTGTAGGCAGAGGGATGCAAAAAGAATGGTAGTCTTTGCACAAAGGAAGAGGCTGGGAAAGGAGGGGAGGAAGAAGCTTGCTGAAATCACCTTGGATCAGTCCCCAGGAGCAAGGGTTTGGGAGTCAGATAAAGGTAAACAACTTGATGGGACTTTCCGCTAGGAATGCTGTTGGTGAATTTAGGCTAGTTCTCCAGCAGATGTTTATGCCTGTTGTGCTGCAAGTTACTGGTTGTCTTTCATGCCTGGATTCTGTTTTTGGTAGAACTTTTGCTGCCTGGGCTGCTTTTGCAGCATGCTGACATGGCAAGGGATTCTTCACACACTGGAGTATCACCCATATCCATGTTGGAGATGTGGGAGTGGAATAAGGGCCTTTGTGGGACTGAAATTTCACAACCACACCTGGAGAAGGTTGGTTCCTGTTGGAAGGTAGCTAGGCTTCTGTCTCAGTCTGTATTGTTCAATAGGTCACTGTTTGCTCTGGAAAAGGAAAACATAGAGGGGGAAAAAAAAGAGAGTGTGAGATAATGAGCGGTAGCGTAACACTTGATAAATATCTACATTCTGGGTAACAGAATTGTATGCTTCAGGGTCTGTGCACTAACCGACATCTGTCAGTCTGCTACTTTCCCTTTATTTTCCTCCCCAAACTCCTCGGTCTGTATCTTAACAGTGTCCAAGAGCAATGAGGACACTCATCCAGATAAATCTGATGCACTGAGACCCATTCCAGAGAGTGAGTCAGAGGAACCTCTGTCCCCTTCTCCCAAACCAGAATTTTTCTGTAGTTCATGTTTTCTATGACCACTTGTTTCTTCTGCCCTGCCCACCCACAAGCCCCTAGATTCTTGCCAGCTGCCTTTGTGAATGGGAATGATCTAAGGCCTGCCTGCGTGTGTGATGTTCTTGGTTTCAAGATGACTTTGATAAACAGGGCTGTGATGTTGATTCATTATTCTGATATATCTGTCTTGCTGAAGTTTGAAGATTGATTCCTGGAGGCACTAATATTATTTCTTTGTTTTTTTAAGATGTTCCTTAATTGCTCTGTTTAAGGTGTTTCTGGTAAGCCAGGCTCTATCACTGTCCTAAACAGTGGTGGCTGCAGCAATGTCACACTCTGATTCAACTGAGAAATAAAACAAAACCAAAATCCCAAACCAGGCAACTTTTATGAAGTACTGAACGCTGCTTTCTTTTTCTCTCTTTGCTAGTAACAAGGGTTTTGTGACATTAATGCTGTCACAAATTGGTGACTGCCTGGTATTGTTGTTATCTTGCAATTCTCTGACCGTTTGGTCACAGTATGCTCACAGGGATCAAACAGCTTCAAGAAGAGAAGAGACCTAGCCTAAGAGTCTCAGGGACTGGTTCTGATGGTTCTTAGTCCGTCTAATCTAGAAGATGGTGGTATAGTTATGTTCTTGCTGATTCATTGCAATAGTTCCCCTGAGGAAGACAATATTCCTGATCTTTGATTTAGCAGAGGATTTGGTTATTGAACATTGAGGGTTTAGGGGTTATAAGGGGTGTGGTCTTGCAAAGAGATTTGAATGATTTAAAGAGCTACCGTCCCTTAGCAGGGACAAGGTAAATGATTTTTGCTGGAGCAACCTTGCCTTAACTCAGTGTGAAGTCAAACAAGTTCTTGTATTAGATAATTAACATTGATGTAATGTTTAGCCAACCTTCCTTTGTGTTTTCCAAACTGATCTTACAAACAATGGTGGTCTCCAAGGTACAGTAACTTCTTGTGGAACCCTAATGATCAGCAAAATGAGTTGTCAGTTTGATGTGGCTGCTTCATGGTAACTGAAGGTGGCAGAGTTAAGAATGCTCCTTTGACTCCAAATTCAGATACTGGTTTATTAACTGGCCATGTAGGCGTGGGGAAACAGTTGTCCTTAGCAAAATGTGAGACAACTTTCCACTCTGGAATGTGACAGCTAGTGCAGTAGTGTGCTGTACCTTCTCTATCTAGGGGCTTCCAACCCAAAACATGTTTGCAGTTAAAATAAGCAAAGAAAGAATGTGTTTTGTTTGGGGAGTTTGGTGAATGGGAGTCCTAAAACCTGGATTTTATTGTCTACTTGTATTGTTGTTAAACTACATGTTGCTTCGAGGGAAGTTAGAAAAACTTGCCGGTTTAGGAACCGTTCTGTTGCCATCTTTGGAGTGTTCTGTGTTTCACCTTCTCTTTTTCTGTTGTGTGAAGATGTCTGCATCAGAATGGGATGTTTTGCTTACGAGTCTTACCTGTTTTCTCCAACTATGACCAGCATAATCTCTGATGTAAAGAGCCTGAAGGCTTGAGTCTTCAGGATTTGGGAGAATAAAGATGATTAATAAAGAAGGGGTAAACATGAGATTAAAAAAAAGCTTTCCAGAGATGGCTCTGAAATCCTTTATGGTGCTGTTGATGCTAATTTTGCAGGAATATCTCTGCTTTCCTGCGTGAAAGTCTGAGCTCTGGGGAAGCCCTGCCATGCAGCTGTGTGAGGACTTGCACTACCTTCATTCCCCAGGTTGCACAGGGCTAGGGGCCAGGTGATGGGACTCTCTGAGGGCTTTAACGCACGTAGTTTTTTTGCAAAGTGTGTGATGGAGAGAGCTGCCTGGGAGCTGTGCGTGTTGGAAGCCTGAATAGTTCAAGCTCTGAAGACTTAAGCTACATCATGCACTTCGCATTGTGCCATATGACAGTTGATTTCTGCTGGCAGTTGGCCGAGGACTGGGAGAATGTCTTACGTTTCAGCACAAGGCTCACTGAAATGAACGTGCTTCTGCAAAGCATGTTCAGTTGGTGTTTTTTTTCTGGGGGGAAGCGGTCAGAAACTTCTGAGCAGCTGTAGTTGCAGCATGCACGTAGGTTAGGGATCACCTGGTGGTAGGAGTGGGGGAGAAGGAGGCATTCACATCTTATTTCTCACATGTTTTGTTAATACTGATGGAGGTTGATTCTCTGAGTATTGAATTCCTGTGTGCCAAACCGCTGATATCGACATGAGCCTTGTTAACCTCGGCACTTGGTAGAATTAGTGATTTATAGAAACATAATGAGATGATTATTCTGTGTGGCCTGTATAGATTGCTTGAGATTGCAGTGATTTTACTGACTGGCTCTTGCTACAGCCAGCAGATTCCCACTTGGCTATTGTGCCCAAGCACATCTGATTCCCCTTTGCTTGCACCAGTGCTCTCAGGAGTAAATGATATTTTTCTGATATGGTTATACACTGAATTTTGCATGTGCTTTGCTCAGCATTACAAGTTAAGGTTGTCACCCTATGGCCTTTTTTTTTTTCCTTAGGATTACCCATCTTGTCCTTATTCCCTAAAGTTCACAGTCATCCCAGCTGTAATAAACTACAGACATTTGATTCTGATGAGCTGTCACAAGAGATATTACTGATGGAAAGATGGTTAATAGCAACAAGAGATGGAAAACGGAGATGAAAATAAAATGTTTTCATGGAGCTCTTAGCAATTCCTGAGTGATTTTTGTTGTTGATCTTGACTGCACAGAAATGACAGCATATACTGAGACACCTCTTGCTACATGGAGAAAAGTAGAAATGACCCATCTTCAGGGGTGGAGGAAGGCTTGAATCCTGGAGGCTAACGTGAGATTCACATGAGATTCTTTTCTGCAGAGACAGGAGGTGTTGGGTCAATTAGCTGTTGAAAGCTAGGCTTCTAGATCCATATAATTAAGCAGACTGATCTGCAAAGAGTGCTTTAGAGACATATCAAAGTCCTTCCTAAATAGAGATGGACAGATTCAGAGTGACTGAAGCTGTTTATATTGCTTTCAGAGTTGGTTTTGGGTTGGTTTGTTTTTTTAAACAAGGTAACAAGGTGTGAGTGCACACACACACACAGATGCGGTCCTTGGAATCTATCCCCCTCTGCTGGGAGTGATGGGTTCAGACACCAAAGCCCAAGTGAAAAGGTCGATATGGGCATCCATTGACCGTCACCTAATCCTGTACCCTGTGCTTTATTGACTCTCTCCTTTGGTGGTGGTTAAGGGAGGGAGATTAAAAGGAAGAACTGGATTCCTACTCTGGGTCCTGGAAGCAGCTGGTGCTAGGGACTGTGTTACTGGGCACGTGCTGGCTGGAGGTTAGAATTGATGGTCCTTCGTTACCTGGCTTTTCATTCACCCAGTTATATTCTTTAGAGTGGAGATAGGGCTGTGAGGCTAAATCTTTCCTGTCTGATGGAGTAATGGCAGAAAATGAGATCACTGCAAGCACAGTTTACTTGGTGTTCTTGATGAGTGCCTGTTAGAGAAGATGATGATTCCCTGCCCTGTCCCATTCTTCCACAGCCCTTCGTGCACGCTCCCCATAGCACACCACAAGCCTTAGGAAGATGGTAAGATATGAGAAAAAGTGACTTGTTTCCTGCCGGATGAGAAGGTTGTTTCCGCCAGGAAATCTGTAAGGTCTTGCAGGCTCTGACTCTTGCCCCGGTATCCAAAGCTTTGAGGGAACGGATGCTCCCATCAGTGCAGGCAGCATTGTATGATGCTGTATGCACTGCACCTGGAATGGGAGCAGCCAGGGACCTGAGCTAGTTTGTGAAGGTTTGTGAGTATTTGTTTCTCTTGCATCTTGCTTCTCTTGCATCTTGCTGTTGTCCTGTCAGGCACTCAGGAGTAGGTCTTTCCACCTCCTACTCGGCTTCCCCTTTTGGAAAGAAAAA
Source organism: Vanellus vanellus (assembly GCF_965231255.1). Lineage (NCBI taxonomy): Eukaryota > Metazoa > Chordata > Aves > Charadriiformes > Charadriidae > Vanellus > Vanellus vanellus. Next base: position 13,943,878 of record NC_138912.1, on the reverse strand, counting down.
GAAACGCAAATGGATTTTGTCACCTTGCTGATCTGGGAAGCTGTATGTTTTGGTGATTAGGTATCAGCCATGTATGATCTCGGGACTTCTGATTTTTAAGATGTATCATTCCAAGACACACAAAGATCCCTATGGGAAGCTTTATGTTTTGCAATCCTCCTTACTCTTTGAGGTTATAGATTTTTACTGTTTGTGTTGTCCTTCAGTTGAATTTTGAGCCAGGTTAGGAGTGAGTTCCTTTGACTTCTTTGTTTGTGTGGGTTTGTTTTTTGGTGGTGTGTGGTTTTTTTTGTTGTGTTTTTTTTTTTTTTTTTTTTTTTTTATTAAAAAGAAGCTGTTCTTCTCAGGGCAGGAGGAACTTTAAAAGTCCAGATTGGTAAATATACACCCATTTCACCAACCGTTCATTATTCCCATTGTGGATTTGAGTTATTTTGGTGCTGCTTCTTCCTTCTTTTTCTTAACTGCTTTGACCAGTTCTACTTCAGTTATTTTTGGGAAGAAAGTGTGAGGAAGTGAAAGCTTGTTTGAAATGCTGTGGGGTTTTTAGTGTGGGTTGTTTGTGTTGGTTTTTTTTTTTAATAATATTTAACAAAAGTGTTCTTTTCTATTCAGTTGAGAGGAACAACTTTAGTTTTTCATGGCTGGAAAAAGGACAAAATGTTTAGATCAAAAGGGCAGAGAAATGTTTGCTTTTGGTCAAAGGGGTATGCTATTAGAAAGATGTTTGGAAGGAAAATTATTGACAAGCTCTAATATTTAGGTACTAAAGTGTTTCTAAGTGCTTTCTGTGCTTTATAACTCCTCACGTTTATTGATTGCTTGAGCTTTCTCTAACCTTAGTCCTTCCAGCAGCTTGTCCGGCAGTACATTACATGTTGTATCCCTTTAGAAATCCCTCATATAAAACATCTTAGGTTTGGGCAAATATATTCGTAAAGCAATACAGCGAAGGACCTAAAAGCAGAATGCAAAGTGCTGTCCCGTTGTCACTCCATTATATTTGGCAGTGAGTCCAAGCCATGTATTTCCTAAGCTTCAGCAAAACACAGGTTATTTGAATCCCGTGTTTATCTGGGAGTTTTTTAGCATGGACTGGATTTCAGTCCTGTTGGTTACATGGTGGTAATGTGACAGTAATGGCATTTTCCATCTTGCAGAATAGTGCGTTCAGGAACGTTATGAACAATTTAGTAGAAGGCTCCATGACAGGGAGCTTTCCCTTAAATGGGAAAGTTAGATTGTGGCCACACTGTGTTTCCATCTGACATGATCTATCTGCTGCCAGCAGAGACTCTTGCGTTTGGCTCTGCGGCAGCCTGTTCCCGTGGCCTCCCCTGGGCTAGCACCACCGTTGGGGCAGCGTCAGCCGGGCCAGGGAGCTGATCCATCAGGTGGGAGACTCAAAAACCCCAAAACTCAAACTCAAAAATGACTCTGTGTAGTTTTTAGCTATCTCTTCCTCCCCCTGAATTTATCACCCATCTTATCAGCACTGTCACAAGGCCTTCAGTGGGAATGAATAGCTGGGGGGTGGTCAAGGGGTGTATGACTGCTGTTTCTGGTGGCATCTTGGGTTTATGCTGCATCGAAGTGTCTGCATAACCAAGCCTTAGGTTTGTTTCTGCACCGACCAGCCGTTTGTGCTGTTTAGTTGTGTTGTACTTATATTTCAAAGCTTATCTTCCCTGTCTGCCTTTATAGATCTTCCACTAATGCTTTTTCAACTGAAGCATCTCTGGATGAGATTGCCCTGGTGTTCCCCACTGATTTGGGGTACTCTTTGTCTCAAAAGGTGGCACTCTTTTAGTCATAGGTAGCCAAGAACTGATGGGAATGGAGGGTGAAAAAAAAAAAATAAAAAGAGGAAAAGGAAATATTTCCTGCTACTTCCATTCATCTAGGTCTCATCAGTGGCTGGAAGGATTGGGGTCCTTCAGGCCAAAATGGTACTGCTGCATTGTGATATGTGTTTATTTGAAGCTTTGAGTACTCCTGAAAACTGTTTACAAGTCATTTGAAGGTCATTATTTAAAGTTCTGGCCACTACAGGTAGTTTTTGTGTTACCCAGCCTGCCTGTCATGACCCAGCCCAGACTGTAAGGAAAACTGGTAGCTTGCGAATTTAAGGGTCACAATGCAGTCACTATGCTTCACTTGCAGCCTGGCTCAGAGCTGGTTAAGTGCAGATTGGCTCTTTTGATTTCAGTAAGTGTTGCTCTGTGCATAGATGAGTGCTTGGTGGTTGTGGATCTGTTTCTACTTTTTTTTTTTTTTAGCGCGTTTGAAGGGAGGTGGTGAGTTTCCCTGAATTTTCTGTGGCTTTTCAGGTATTTTTCAGCTTTTCCAACCTCATCAGGATCTGCTTCCAGACCTTGCTTGGGCAGGAAGGTTATAGGGCTACTATTATTTTAGCTGGACTCGGAACTGAATCCTAGTCCTACTAGAGCTGTATGGCTCTCAGGTGGGAGAGTTTGAGCATCTGGTCCAAAAAAAGGTATAAACAGTCTTCCCTGCTGTATGTTGATAACTATAAAGTCCTTTCCAGACTGACTAAATGTTTTGCATTTCAAGCAGTGCTGTGAACACTGATCCATTTGGCATTATGCATTAGCTGGTCCGTTAGCAGATGTAGGATACTGAATGCTGACTACATTTCTTACCAGTGGATCATGGGAGCCTTCAACAGGCAGCTTTGTTACTCATTTGGGATTTAAGGGCTGGTTATACATACGGGGTCCAATACTGAGTGGGTCTCATGGGAGATGGGTGCCACTGCTGGCAGGCAGAGAGGGATTACTGGGGAGGCTTTATTTTACTTTCATCCTGCAGGGAGATGTTCCCCTGGCTCTGAGGTGACTGCAGGTAATCATAAAACCTACGTGCTTTATCCTGAGACAGATAACGTGGTTGGCAGAACTGGGGTCAGCGACTGGTGGCTTTAAGAAGTTAATTGATTAAAACAGTGTTCTTTGGCTGTGGTCAGTCTGCTGTCAATGAGCTGTGTAGCACTAAACATGACTACAAAATAAATAAAAAAGCTGTACAATCCTACACACATATCCATCCTCATCCCCACAGGTTGGCAAAAACTGCAGGAAAATAAAGGTAGTAAGGCACATTTGGAAGTTAGGCTAAATTTTATTCAGCTGTGTAAAGAAAACCTGCTGTAATAATCAAATTGCATTTGAGCTTGTTTTCAAGAAGACTTGGGTTGGGGAGGATTAGATATAAAAGGGCTCAGAAACTTGGAATTGGGGGTATGAAGTTATAATGCTTTGAGTGGCAAAGCTGGTTTAGGAGATTCCTGCCCTTTCCGAAATCCCCGTCTCTGCCTGTTGTTCCTCTCACTTGTGTTGATGACACTGTTTGTGGGACTGTACTTGTCATTAATTGCTGCCAATGGGATCAAAAGAAAAACTTTAAAGGAGGGGAGGGTGAGTGGGACCTAAATCTAAACTTAGTCCCAGGAATGTCTGTGGGGATGGTAAGTCACAGTAGAGAGAGAGGGCGGGAGTGAACACAGTGGGAACCACTTAAGTGGGATTTGCAACCAGAGATATTGGAAGGTGGCATTGTGCCCTTATGCATCCCCAAAAAGTTAGTGCTGTAAGAGACGTTGTGCATCTGTCAGTGCTAGGTTTTATTGTGTGGCATAGAAGCGGGAAAAAAGATATAGCAAATGCGTACCAAATGAGTTAGAAGATGCCTCTCTTTGTTGGACCAATATGTTGTGTTTGAATCTTCAGAAATATTGCTTCTTGCTTTGAGGGACTCCAGTGTTTGGGGAGTTTTTGGTTTCAGGTAGGCAGGAGGTTATAGGTTTTGATACGAAAGGACTGCATGAGCCTCTGTCATTGTTTATGCTGCTGGGACTGTCTGGGTACTCGCCTGTGGTGGGGCCAATGGAGGGGTGTGGGCTCAAGAAAAAGAACTGGTGGTGTGACTTGGTGGCTGCGCAATGCATATGAACAAAGGATTTTCTTAAAAGAACAGGAGAAAAACTGAGTTTTATATATATTTTTTTTTTTTTCTAGTGGAAAGGAGTTGCGGGTGATATCTGATTGTTAGGAAGGCACTGGGGCTATGGGGTATTTCAGCAGCTGCAGGGGCAAAGGAAGGGAGTGGCTGTGTTCTCTGAGCCTTGGTCTTTCCTACCTCCTTTCTTTAATTAACGATGAGTTTGTGGACAGTGACAGGAGTCAGTAGTACTGTTTTTCTGCTGCTCTGGAAACCTGGGAGGGATATGGATAAGTGTGTGGTCTCCCCGATAGGTCTGCAGTGGGTGTGTGAGCTAGGGGTGCTCAGGGAAGCATCCTCTGAAGAAGCTAAGGCAGCTTTATTTTTGTGGCACTAGATTTTCTTCTGGTGTGTATCTCCAGAGTGTGTTGTTGATATACATTGCAGTAACTCTCATTAAAGTCAGAGACACCTTTAATGGAGATTCAGATTGCTCAGCTGTGACACATAGTCTACAATAGCAGACCACAATATATCTATTGTGTTGATGTGGCTAGAGCCATCTGACTAATTCATAGCAATTAACTTATTTTGTAAATTGAACATGTTTTTCTACTTTCATATTGTTCATTGGCAATTTGGGATTTTTTCTCAGGTTTATTCTTTCTTCAAAATTATCTCCTATGACTCATTCTTTGTGCGTGGCTGAGTCATGAACTCCTTCATACAAGCATTTGATGTGCTGGTTAATTTGAATTAACTTCTTTGGTCATTTGGCATCGGTTGGTGTCCGATTGTACAAATCGAAATGTTGGGTTCAGGGTCCTTGAGAAGAGTTCAGATCAATCTGTACATAACTGTGCTCCAATATTCATATAAATTTGCTCTTTCTGTGAACTTTTAGACAGAAATATGCTCATTGAAAGTATTTTCATAGAATCATAGAATGGTTTAGGTTGGAAAGAACCTTGAAGATCACTGAGTTCCAACCCCCCTGCCATAGGCAGGGACACCTCTCACTAGACCAGGTGGCCCAAGGCCACGTCCAGCCTGGCCTTGAACACCTCCAGGGATGGGGCCTCAACAACCTCTCGGGGCAACCTGTTCCAGTGCCTTACCACCCTCAAAGTGAAACAGTTCTTCCTAATGTTCAGTCTGAACCTGCCCTCTTCTAGTTTAAAGCCATTTTAAGAAAGATGACATCAAAAGATGCTGAAGCAAGATCAGGGCCAGATCTGTAGGTTGTCTGGGAAGACAGGATACTACTGCTGGACTAAATTTTTAGCAGTCTGTTGTGGTAAGCTTTCTGATGGCTACATCAAGATTGGTAAAAACTGTTCTTTGGCAATAGCTTATTCAACCTCCCCCTTTTGATGTCTGAGCAAATCTGACCACAGGCATGTGCATGGGATGGGTTGCCGTCAAGTTACGCTGCTGTATTCACTTGCTACCTCTCATGTGTGTCTTCAGTGCCGAGTGATGTGCATCCTTTTTGTGTGTGCTGGACTCTGGAGAGACAAGCACCAGTGTTAGCTGAAGCCATGACTTCTGTCTCATCCTTCAGTGTGGGGTTATGCCTGTAGCAGAGAGGGCGGAAGTAGAAGTGTGTCATCTTCTCAGCTGCTCCTCATTCAGGTTAGGCTAGTAATGTGCTCTGAAAGGGATGTGGCGTGTATGCTGTCATCTGCAAATCTAGCGTTTGTTGTGTTTCACATCTTGACATATTAACTTTAAAATTACTTCAATCTGTGGGTAGCTTTGTGTGGCTCAGGAGCACTCTTTATTTTTGCTGTAATGAGTGTGCCCTCTGGTAGAGGGGCAGAACAAGCAGCTCAGGGAAGGCAGTGTGTTAGAGCTGCAAGACTTGTTCAAGTTTTTCTCTCAGTGCCCCTTTACTCATTCGTGATCTGTTTAACTGGTGCATAAACTGACTGTGGGACAGGTCGCTCGTACCTCAGCAATTATAGCGGCGCAGCTTAAACAGTCTTTAGTCAATATGCTTGATTTTGTCTGAGACTGGTATTGGCAGAAATGTAGCTTGGCCTCTGGCCCCGCTGAAGGTTCCTGCCAGTCTTGCTGGGGTTGTGCCTCATCCTGGACCTATCTGGCAGAACCGTGCTGATGGATGCTTGGAGGGTATTATGTCTTGTGAAAGAGGGAGGTGGGTAGTAATGGCTATTTGCAAAAACCAGCTGTGTTGATGAAAATGAAATCCTGCCTGCTCGCCAGGAAATCTAAAATACTGTAGCAGTGCAGTGCTCTGGAAATGTGAGAGCGAGCCCATTTCAAAGTGACAGGCACTGGAGATGACTTAGCGTAGACAGAAGGCTCATCCTTACCATGTGTTGTAGGCTCAGAGCTTGCCTGGATCTTTAACTCGCTGCTGGTGGCTTGCATGTTTTCCCCTCCATCAGCCTCATCCGTCACGGCCTCCCGCCTGGCTGTGGGAGCAGTCTGGCAGGCAGAGGTGGGCTAAGCTGTGTCAGAGCTTTTTATTATTGAAAGCACGTTCAGCCTGTGGATGTTAATCAATGGTAAATTAGAATGCAATTGATATATGCATATGACATGCACATTAATTTTAAATGTGTTTATTGTAATTAGTGCTATTACAATGAATGCCAGAGGAAACTGGGAGTGATTAACCTCACATAAGCTTTGTTATAATTTGTTTAAAAAGTTCAACTTTAAAATGAGACAATCAAAATGTTGCTGGTTGATAAGGGGGGTAAACATAGGGGGATGCGTTTGAGTGTTGTTTCCCGATGAGGATTCATATGGAACCTTTGCCTCTGTCCTCTGACTTGCCCAGGTCCTTCTCTACTGCCTCTCATCTTCCAGATTAAGGGTTTAGGTTTGAATCTGAAAGGTTTGCGGTACAGAAGCTTCTTTACTCCTCTGCGATACTGTCTGCCTCAGTTTGTTGTCCCTGATTTATAGGTTCTGTGTGGGGCTGAAGTGAGAAGCGATTGGGAGTGTCCCACATAGCCAGGCCTTGTGCTCAAAAGAGCCGTAGGGGGTGATGTCCTCCTCTGGTAATGTATAGAATTAGGGTCTCTCCTGGCAGTACACAGCCACAATGGTGTAATCTCATGTAGCAGGGCAAGAGGAGGCTGAAAAGTCTGTTTGAAGCTTAGGCTGTGTCTAGCAGAGGTGTTGGCTGGAATATCCTACTGGATGTGACAGTGTCCCTCTCTTGTATGCCAGTAATTCCTTACCCAGACTTTGTGTTGCTCATGTTAGAAACCTTGTTTGCTTTCATCCAACCAGTGTTCCCCAGTGGGCGCTGGTCCCAGAAAAGAGGTATGTGAGCCTGCCACAGATGTGGTGAACAGAGCTAGGGCTTAGCCAGCAGGCTGGGGGAAGACCAGGACTCCCTGCCTTGTTTTCTGTTCCTGGCAATCTGCTCGGAGTGTGATGTTAACTATGACTTCTGCAAGTGCCAGAAGGGGTTGCTTCATCCCCTCTGCAGCCTGTCTGCTCTTGGTTAACCCTAGGGATTAGGCAAAGGAGAAACAATAAGGTGATGTAGAAGTCCAGCAGAAACTTGCCTCAGACGAGTGCTGCGGGCGACTCACTACATCCCTCCTCCTCTCTGCCAGCCTCTGCTGCCTACGTGGATTCAACTCTGCTGATGCATCCTCATCCTGGTAAACGGCATTCGTTGTGGAGGTTGTTCTAGTCCACCTGGTTAATAATAAATACACCAATAAAACTCACCTCTGCTTCAGCATTGTTATGTAAGTATAAATCTATAAGTAGATCAGGCTTTGTTCCATGGCTGAGGAAAGCTATGGGAGCAGAAATTAATGACATTAAAGAGACTGGATATTAGAGCGCCTTGTCTGCTATGCAGAAGTAGGATTGCAGTATAGCTGTGGGTTCCTGCTATTTAACTGGTAGAGTTTTGATCATTCCTCCTTCTTTCTTCATGAAGTTCTCCTGGTTTCTATGAGGTCTGATTCTGTATTTCTGGGTGCGCGCGTCCTGTGCAGAGACCTAGCTCTGGAAGGAGCTGGGAGCTGCCTGGCTATGTTGATGCTGCTGTAGAGAAGTCATAGCGGAGTGGTATAGAAAAGATTTTTTTAGCACTAATACACCCCTGACTGGCTGTGGACAGAGTGCTTTTGGTACATGAGCTTGTGTCTCTGCAAAGTGCTGTGCATGTGTGTGGACTAGCCAGCTGTGGGGTTTCTCTGCTGTATCCCTTTAGATGATGCTGCTGTGTCCCAAATGTAATAACCTGGCCTGTCCTCCTTCTGCTCCTCCCCTCCCATACAAGCTGTGCCAATCTCTGTGCAATTCTAAAGAAAATATGGGTAAGCATGTGCCTGTTTCTTTTTTCTGCCTAGTTCTTCTGTCTGAATGATGATTGAAAGACAGATCTGAAAAAGAGTGTTTTCTCTCGCGTGCCTATTTGTTTTCATCAATAGAATATAATCCTTCAAGAATGATGGCAAAGTAATGAGCAAGTTGAGAGAAGCCCTGTGAAACCTCCAGTAGCTGTATCTTGGGTAAAGGGCCTTGGAATCCCACCCTGCAGTTTAATTAGCCCAAGATCCTGGTGTTTGGTATTAGTTGGGAATCCCAAAATGCCCTTCATCTTCTTCACAGCCTGTTGAGAAGAAAAGGAAGATGTGTTTGGAGAAGAAATGTTTCAACTAGCATGTCTCTACAGATTTCAAAGGTAGAGACATTCTTCAGGGTTGTCTGACCTGATATCCCCTGTGATGGAGGCTAGAGGCTTACACCTATTTCTGCCTCTACTGCAGCATGGTTGGGCTTTATTTGTAGTCTAAAAGCAGTGACAGCATGTGGCTTCATCAGAGGCTGCTGGTTTTGATTACATGACAGCATGTCCCTGTCTCTGTTTTGGTCACATACTGCGAGATCTTTGGTTTTGCTGGGGGGCAGCTTCTGGGGAATATGTTTTGTTTCTGGGGCAGTGTAAATAGTTTGTTGGCCGGCATCATGGCTTTCTGAACTTAATGGCTGTCCTACTTTTGAAAGCTATTAGTATATAATGGCCAGCCTTCCAGACATCACCTACTAGTAGCTCATGTAGGAAAAGCCAATGTGTAGGAAATCCATTTGATAATGACTACATGATGCTGTTGCAAAACAGCACTTTCCCAAATAACCTTTGTCTGCTTGTTACCCATCATTTACCTTCAGCATCCCAGGAGAGCTGCTTTCTTCATACTGGGGCTTGCTGGGCCTATTCAGTTTCCAGGGGAAAACAGAGGTCACGCAATCCAGGACCCTTGAACCAATTTCTCCCAGTCTGCTGGGGACGCTTCCTATGAGTCATGGTTAAGCGGTGGTAAATCTGCTGCCTTTGTGGCATTTTTGGGGTATAGGGCTTTAACATATTATCCCTGCCTGTAACATGCTGGGAACGAAGAGGCAGTTACTGGTATGTACTGCTCCCTGGCTGCATTAAGCCACCTCAACAACTGTGGTTGCTGCCATGGCAGTTAGACATGTGTAAATTGATGCATCTGCCCATTTTTGAGACCCGTGTTCTGGTGCCTGAGGTTTTCACTCTGACAGAGGCCCAACTGATTTAGCTGGCAAGGTAATCCTCTGTGTTTGTGCTTCTAAATGGCAAATGGCTGGGTCAGGGCATGAACTTCTCGGGCTTCTCTGTTGTCCTCAGTGTGACCACAGACTCGTATTGTCCACAGCCTCCAAGTGCTACACAGAAGCCAGGGAAGGATCTGCTGTTGTTTGAGCATTAGCCTATGCTTGGAACTTTCCCAGGGAGATGACTATTATGCTTGTGCTTACAGAGTATACCAATCCTTTGTTTTATTAATTTTTTTATTTTATTTTATTTTATTATATTTTTTTAATTTTATTTTTAAACACATTAGCTGATTTCAGCCAAATTGGGCAAAAAGGTAGAGGCATCAATGCTAGAAATCCTTTCTAAGTTTCAGGATAGAAGATGGCCAGAGAAGGGAGAGAGACCTTTGGACTGGGATGGCAGCTGCTGTCACCCTGTCTCAGACATGAGGGAATCCACATGGGGACCTCAGTGCCTAGGGAGGCACTCTGCGCTGAGCAGCTGGGAAACAGTTGGACAGTAGGGACCAGATGTTTGCCCTGTCTTTGTCTCCTGTCTTAACACCTTGATGTCAGGTCTCCACCCTTACAACTGGATGGTGGGAGCAGGTTCTGCTGGGAGCCTGGAGCTTGCAGGTCACGCCTCATCTGCAGGGACTATTTCACAAGTCTGAAGAGAAAAGGACCCGAGGTCGTGGGTGGAAAGCAGGCAGAGCACAGCTTTGTGCTCAGGGCGTGACTGGCACAGAGCAGAAGGTGCGTGAGCGTCCCAAAGGGTCTCCCAAGGAGTGGGGAGTGATGGCCCTGAACACACTTGCTTTGTGTCAGGCAGTAAGTCTGTGATGGAGGCAGTAAAACTGGGGTGTCTGCAGTGAAAGAAGCCCTGCTCCTTAGGAGGGAGAGTTACACAGCGGAGGGTGGGAGTGCTGGCTGCAGCCCCAGGAATTGTCCATCGCTGGGTTAGGTACGGTTTGAAACACAGGACACAGTGGTGAAGTAGGAGCACTCTCTGCTTTGAAGAACAACACAGACCAACTTCCAGGCAGCTGCGTGCTTTATCTAACTGATGACTCACAGTCCTGCTAAAGAGTAGCTTTTGGCTTTTAGTTTTAATCTCGGAAATAATAACAGCGTGTTGCATGATTTGTAATTGACCGGTAGGGAACCTGAAAGTACAGTCCTGTGATCTGCTTCAGCCAGATTCTTCTACTGCCATGGTGGGTAGCCAGTTCAGAAACTGCCTTGGGGAGCAGGAGAGGGGAAGGCTAATGATGTGAGATCCAGCTTCACAAAGGCTGGCTGGTTTTGTAGCCTTCCAGACAACGCAGCAGTACTTAATGTTCATGTTGAACGTACAAACCCTGTTTTTTTTTGTGGTTTAAAATGGACATTGTCAACTCTTTATTTATTGCTTTTAATTTCTTTCTTGCTCTTTACAATATACCCCAGAGGTTCTTGAATTACATTTCTTGCCCCACCAATTTTTTGTCCTATTCTCTTTCACGAAAGGCAGCAGGGATTTCTGCCCCCCTCCCCCCCCATCACCTTTCTGTCAGGCCTCACCTATGGTTTCTGTCAGGTCTCATGTATAGTTTCGGTGGGCAATTTAACCGCTTCATTGTTCTACCCCTGAGGTAGCTGCATAGGAAATAAATTGTGACTAACTGTAGAAAAATTATGCCTAACTGAAAGGAACTATAAGAGAATACAATATCTTTCAAAATGAAAATGTACCAGAAACTCCTGGATCCTTGAAAACTTCAGTGCATCGTCCTGTATATCTTTAATAAGCTGGACTATAGGTAAAAGAAAAATACACTGCAATGTGATCTGAAATTGTGTATTTAGCAAACAATGTCTTCTATGATCTAAATAAGCAAGTGCTCTGCAGTGAAGAGAACTTAAAAATGCAGCCTCTCCCTTGCTTTGTGATTTTTTCATCGGTTATCAAAAGCATCAGTCCACATTGTGAGCTAGCTGCTGGGTTCTTTCTTGTAATGAGAGCTGAGTATGAGTTATAGAAATGTAAATGGAGCAATCAGAACCTGCATCTTTGCTTTTCCTACTTCTGCAACTTCTGTAATGGGACTGAATGGAAATAAATCAGCTTAAAAAAAACCCACCAAACAATCCATTTCATTGCTTTTCTGAAAGCATACATGCTGGGTTTGGCAAAAGCTAATTTTTTTCCACCAAATTGTAAACCCTTGGCAGGGGTGAGGATGGGGCTTTGCAGGGGGAACAGCCAGAAGGGATCTTTATCTGTGACAGTGCTAATGGGTGCTGTTGTCATTCTAGATGGTGGGAGCTGGCAGGGTGAGCAAATAATGCATTGATTTAAATATTTTATCCCAATAGTACAAAGAAAGAGAAAAGACTTCAAGAGAGAAAGGAGAAAAGGAGGCCCACAATCAACTGCAAAGGTGTTCAATGAGGGAAAGAAAAGTTAGCACTAACTTAACTTAAATTCTGTTAGTCATTGGATCTCTTTGGAAAAGAGGGGAAGAGATTCACGTGTGACACTAAGACTTCTTTTTGCAAACAGACTACATTGTGGGGGGCAGAGTAGAGACTGGTCATGGTGACAGTATCCCCTTTCTCTTTAACCGGGGCAAAGATGCAGATTGATACACTTTTCTTTAACGTGTAAAGGTGAGACTGAAGTCAGCCTTGTGAGCACATGTTCTGATTGAATAATAGTGGCATGTAACAAACCCAGTTCCTTATTGATAGGAAGAAAGGTTTAGGTCTTCTAAAACTTCATTAAACTCTCTGTAGTAATTAACCACTGTGCAAAGGTAGCTCTCTGCAGTGCTGTCAGCTGGGCTAGTTGCAATTAGATGCACTGCCTGGACATACCTTATTGATTAGTCCAGCCTGAACATCAGGCTGCTTGAGAGAAATTACTTGAAGAGAACATGTTTCTCTTTTCTCTCTTGTTGAGAGGGGACCAGGTAATTTGTTTTTTAGGGAGTGGTGAGTCTGGTCATAAGAGTTTGTTCCATGTTCTGCTTCTTGTCATGCCGGGAGGCTGAAGCCAAAGAGTTTTTCACAATGCCATGAGTGAGCAGGGCTGAATGTGACAGTGGCTGTTTGGGACTAACCCAAAGACTATCTGCCTTAGCATCCTGGCTCCAGGGATGAAGGATAAGTATGAGAGGAGTGGGGCAAACTAGATTCTTCAGTTGGCTTTTGGCCATCCTTGTATTTAATTTTTTGTTGGAGTCCATTCCTGTTCAAAAGACGTGTGACCTGTATAGTAAAAACGAGCACAGTCTAGAGAAGGAAAGGGTAATTAGATGTACAGGAAGGGCAGTGATGGGACTGGAGGGTATTAAATCCAATAGCCTGGTTCCCAGATGCCTTTTCTATTGATATATGGTAAATTTTTCTTCAGATCTACCTTTAGCATAGCTTGTCTATAATAGAACGCTTAAGTGTGCACAGCACCCCCTTATTCAATAGACACGCTTTTCCAGTTGTGTCCTTGAGTCTCTTTCCTTTGCTTGTGAAAATGCGCTGTTTGCTCCTGCGAGCTCTGCGGAGCTAATATGGCTGTAGGAAGAAGATGGATTCTGCTCACCTCATCTATCATCAGCAGCGTTGTCACCCGCGTACGTTTCTGTTGCTGAGCCCTTTATTGCAGGTAGGGATGGTTCCCTGGCTGGTGAGGATACACCGCTGGTGCCCTCTCCTGGAGGCAGAGTCGGGCTCTGCTACTGCTCATGAGAGCATCCCCTGTCACCTTTCAGTGATTCATGGCTTGGAGAGTATAAGGCATCAAGATGGGGACTGTGGTGGGGGATCGGAAGAATGAAGTGTGCAGTCCCATACCTTGTGACAAATACCAGCTGCTTCAGAAAGATGCTTGGCATCTGTGTGATAGTACACGCTGCAGGGAAGTTTCTTCTTTATCCTACACTGGTACAGGCCCAGGAGTATGATGCTTTAGATGTGTATGTAATGCTGTAACATGGCAGTGGCATTTTAATGTGATGAGGAAGGTTTGTGTGTCTTTCTGGGGCTGTGCTCTGCCAGTAGGTAGCCCATGTAGGATGCGGGCTACTCTCTGTGCTCTGCTCTGGGGGTCAGGGGCTTGGAGCCTGTAGGACTGAGGCGTTGTTTGCTTTGTTGTTCTCAGCCATCGGAAAGACAGTGGGAATTTGGCCACCAAAATCTGCAAAGTCAAATTACACCACTGAAGCCAAAACTGAGGGACAGCTTCTCCCCTGCCAGGTTAAAAGCTGTTGAGGCGGTGGGGGCAGGTGCTCTCTCTTGGCCTGTTTTTATATGAAGGCTGGTCCAAGGAAGGCCCTGGTCTACGACTGGGCGCTATCTCAGTGTGTGCCGATCTTCTCACTGGGTAGCCGCAACCTTTCTTTCAGAGCCTTCATTCAAAATGTAGCCTCTAGCCATCAGGCTGGCCTATTCTTAAAAATACCAGTAATGCTGGTTATTTTATACATGTGGTCATTTTTCACAAGCTTCATACTTACAGCATTTTCTGTCCTCTTCCCCTGCAGCTCTTATAGCTATCACAAGGATGAACAATATCTTGATTTCCTCTGCGAGGCTAAGGATGGGCAACCCACTGTTAAAGCATATGTGTTGAGAAAAGAGAGACTGGCTACCAGGGTCTGACAAAGCCATGTAGCAGCCCCAATGATCCAGACGACCTGTCTAACCCTGGATCACTGGTATTAGAGAGGGTAGACCCATGCGCTGAGACCATAGGACAAGGGGTAATAACTTTAAACTAAAAGAGGGAAGATTTAGACTAGGTATAAAGAAGAAATCTTTTACAATAAGGGTGTTGAAACACTGGAACAGGTTGCCCAGAGAGGTGGTAGATGTCCCATCCCTGGAAACATTCAAGGTCAGGTTGGATGGGGCTCTGAGCAACCTGATCTAGTTGAAGATGTCCCTGCTCATTGCAGGGGAGGTTGGACTAGATGACATTTAAAGGTCCCTTCCAACCCAAACTATTCTATGATTCTATAAACTGCACTGGATCAGGAGCTGTGAGTACTACCAGGTACGGAAGGGGGCTGGGGTGAAGTATTTTGGCAGCCTGGGGAAATAGGAAGTGAGGAGGCAACAGTGTGTGTGTGAACATTGTGTAAGAAGATGGATGCAAGGGTGTTGGAGCTGATAGAGTGCAAGGAGGCCGAAGGATAAGGTCATTGGGGGTGCATTGGAGGATATGGAGTCCAAATGGCAGCAGTTGAATTGGCAGGAGGGAGAATTGGTAACAGGGGAGGAACTGGTGACAGAAATTGTATAAGTTGCTCTAGCGTCCAGGTGATCCTGTTCTTCCTCCATCTCCTGGCTGCTTCCTTGCAATTAGAATCATGGAATGGTTTAGAGTTGGAAAGGACCTTGAAGATCATTGAGTTCCAACCCCCCTGCCTAGACAGGGACACTTCCCAATAGACCAGGTTGCCCAAGGCCATGTCCAGCCTGGCCTTGAACACCTCCAGGGATGGGGCCTCAACAACCTATCTGGGCAACCAGTTCCAGTGCCTTACCACCCTCAGAGTGAAAAATTTCTTCCTAATATTTAATCTAAACCTGCCCTCTTCCAGTTTAAAGCCATCCCCCCTCATCCTATTGTTACATGCCCTAATAAAAAGTCCTCCCCCAGCTCTCCAGTAGCCCCCTTTCGGTACTGGATGGCTGCAATAAGATCTCCCCAGAGCCTTCTCTTCTCCAGGCTGAACAGCCCCAACTCTTTCAGCCTCTCCTCATAGGAGAGGTGCTCCAGCCCTCTGATCATCCTCGTGGCTCTACTCCGAACATGCTCCAGCAGGTCCATGTCCGTCTTCTGTTGGGGACTCCAGAGCTGGATGCAGTACTCCAGGTGGGGTCTCACCAGAGTGGAGTAGAGGGGCAGAATCTCCTTCTTTGACCTGCTGGCCACGCTTCTTTTGATGCAGCCCAGGATACGGTTGGCCTTCTGGGCTGCGATCGCACATTGCTGGCTCGTGTTGAGCTTTTCATCAATCAGCACCCCCAGGTCCTTCTCCTCAGGGCTGCTCTCCAGCCATTCTCCGCCAAGCCTGTGTTTGTGCTTGGGATCGCCCTGACCCAGGTGCAAGACCTTGCACTTGGCGCTGTTGAACTGCATGAGGTTGGCTTGGGCCCGCCTCTCCAGCCTGTTCAGGTCCCTCTGGATGGCATCCCTCCCCTCCTGCGTGTCTACCTCACCAAACAGCTTGGTATCATCAGCAAACTTGCTGAGGGTGCACTTGACCCCACTGTCCATGTCGCTGACAAATATGTTGAACAGTACAGGCCCCAGTACCAACCCCTGAGGAACGCCACTCATCACTGCTCTCCACTTGGACATTGAGCCGTTGACCATAACTCTTTGAGTGCGACAGTCCAGCCAGTTCTTTATCCACCGAGTGGTCCATTTGTCAAATCCATGTCTCTTCAGTTTAGAGACCAGGATATCGTGTGGGATGGTGTCAAACGCTTTGCACAAGTCCAAGTAGATGACATCAGTTGGTCTTCCCTTGTCCACTGCCACTGTAACCCCTTCGTAGAAGGCCATCAAATTTGTTAGGCATGACTTGCCCTTGGTGAAGCCATGCTGGCTGTCACCAATCACCTCCTTGTTTTCTATGTGCCTCAGCCCAATTCCCAAGCCCTGCCCTGCCTTGCTCCCATACAAGTCTCTGTGCGGTCCCGAGGTGAACAGGACTGATACCGCTGAACAAAGCTTGTTATTCATCTGGGGCAATTTCCCAGTCTGCTTTTCTGGGTGGTTGCTCACACAGCAGTATTGATAAAAGGCAAGTTGCAGCTTGTGAAAAATGGGCCAAAAGACAGATGGGTTCCTTCAATAGCAACATCAGCTCCTGCTGGCTTTGCTTGTGTCAAACTAAGCCCAGTGTGTGAATGTGAAGATGCACCAAGTCCAAGTCTTCCCCTTGCTTTATCTTTTGGAGGGATGTGGAAATGCCTTGAGGAACCTATGTTGAAGAAATGCAACCTAAGTGCAGAAGTGCTACCTTAGACCCCAAGTCTGTGTTCTGTTTTTTGTGGCTCCCTTTGATGGCCGCTTTCTGTGGAGTATGTACAAACCCAAAGACGTTTAGCTTAAGGCAGTGAGTACTGCTGGACAGTGAGGTGCCACCTTGGCAGATACTTGCAGTGCTGATGATTGTGAGGAGGGAATGGCGGCATTTCTAAGTTTCCCACAGTGCTATAGGAAAGGCTGTATTAAAGGGGGGTGTGGGGGGTGTGTAACGTGGCTCCATTTTGTGTTACTGAGGGCTAGGAAAGAACCTGTGATGCATTATGGAAAATATGGAAAATTGGCAAATCAAGTGAAGCCATCAGCCACCAGGCAAGGCCTGTGTTTATTTGCTATACTGGGATGCTGAGTTTTTAAAACTTAAATAAACCCCAATAATACTGAGTCTCTATATTCCCAACTGTGGTGGGCTGCAGTTGCTGTGATAGTCACCTCATTTGCAAGAAAACAGTGAATTGCCAGATCTACTGAACTTTGAAACATCTGCAGAGACCAAAAGGTTTTGCTTTAGTGGGCTCTGGGATAGGCCTGAGGCAATTTGACTATTGCACCTCAAATTCTGCAGATCTCTCGTGAAATACTTATTTTTCTTTAGAAATGAGTTTCTTTCCCCCTTTTTGTTTTAGGGTTGTTTTTTATTTCTTTTATTTTTTTTTTTTTTAATTTTATATTTGAGACTTTTCTGATCTGGAATTTGAATCTTTACTTTTAGCCAAGTTTGTGTGTGTATGTATGTAAGGATATATTTTATGCATGTCGGATATTTTCTGTTTCAGAATAAAATTTTCTCATCCTTTTACTTTGGGGAGTGTCTGGAAGGGGAGAGCAAGTGGGAGGGACAGGGCTGCAAGGCATAATTTGCTTTAAGTCACCCATTTCTAAAGAGATTTCCCCTTTCTTAAACTATGTTGGTGGAAAGTCATTGCAATCATTTACCCTGAGAAATCTGACTCTTGGGACAAATCTCTGGAGTGCATCTGAGCTTTCCATCTATTCTCCTCGCTGAATATTGATACTGTTGTCTGGTTACAGAGAGAGATTTGAGCTTACATTAGTTCTTTATTACATCTTCTTAGTTGGGGCTGTATTTCGTTTGTTCCTGAAGCAGCTGAAGAACCTGAGTTTGAGTTGTAAAGCCGTGACAGCACTCGGAGAAACAGGTTTTTCTCTCATTAGTAACAGGTTGTTGAAACTGGAGTGTACAAGGTGGGAAGCTGACATGGTCTGCTCTGACACTGGGGCAAAGCAATGCCTGGAAAGAGCTACAGTTCTGCTGGAGCTCAGGGTGTCAGCATCTCCCAGAGATCAGTGACTCCGGGCACAGATGTGGTTCATCCGCTGTAGCAAACTGTAGTGATCAATTTGGCAAGACTTGCTTCCGGATAAAACCCAGGGATATAGACATGGGAATTCCTTTGAGGTCTGGTCCAGTCCCTTCCTCTTGTCGGGTATTTTTGTATTTCAGAAATCCTGCCTGGGGACTGAAAGTGGTTTCTGATATTTAGAGTGTGTGTGTGTGTGCACATGCACGTGTGCACGGGGAAGGAGATAACTTATCTTGCCATTGCTGGTTTTGGTGATTTGTTTTCCTATATAGTGGTCTGTAGCCAGACTGACGTAGGTAAGCACTTTTATGCCTTGGCCAGTCCTGTGTTGCTGTCAGTGTCTGCTTACCAGCCTCATTCAAGCATCCCCATGGCTATATGTAATCCTCAGCACAGGTAAGGGGGTATCTTCGCTGGTGTTGAATGCTTGAACGAGTCTGTTCCCATTTGTGCCTTTTGCAAAACTAACCCCTATCAATAATTTATAAGCACGAGGAAGATCTCATCTAGAAAATGATGTATAATTCTTGTCAGCCATGTTCAAGGAAGAAGAATTGAAAATAGAACAAGACAGGCAGAGATGGGCTACAAAGACAACCGGGGAAAAGAGATCCCTCCTCATGAGAGGAGGCTAAAAGCTTGTAAAACTGGTGGGAAGGATGACGGAGAAGCGAAGTGCTTGTTCTTTTTAAATGCATTAAGGTCACAAATACTGGAGAAGGGAGAAGAGCTATTGAAAACAGAGGGCAGTGCTTGCTCAGGAACAATCGGCTGTTAACCGTTAGTGAATGAGCTGAAGGTGAATTGGGAAAAAGGCTTTTGTGCAGAGCAGTGAAGCTGTGTAATGGCCTTCTCAGACGTACTGTGAAGGACATGGAGCATTTCATTAATGGGAGGTAGTGCTGATGATACTTTTGGAAGACTTTGGCACTCAGGAGCTCCCTGCAATTTGTGTGTTTGTAGACAAAAGTTGTGGCACGTTTTGTAGATTTTTGGGCACCATATTTTTCTAGCACGAATTTAAATGGCAATGGTGCAGTCCTCCAAGAGTTTTCACTTACTGTGTGCATGTGCAACTCTTGTGCAAACAGCTACTGCATTTCATTCCAGAACAAGTTGTATTTTAACCTGTGGAAGGTGTAAGTGGTGCTTTCAGATAATTCTGTGTGTTGGTCTTGACTGCTTTCAAGGTGTTTTGGGGTGAACAGCATTCCTGGAAACATAGAGAACAGGTGCTTCAGGAGATGGTGATGAAGATCAAAATAGCTCTACTTGTTGATAGCATAAAACTATTTTCCCTTCAGAATAGAATGCTAATTGGAAAAACTTTCTCGGACGTCTAGAAGGTGATCTGGGGCGTTTGCATTATTAGCCCACCTCTCTGCAGGAGAACCTTCGATTTGTCTTTTAGGAACAGGGCACAGTGTTTGGACTGACTTTGGATGGGAGCCCAGGTATTGTTTTCTTCTTTTCCTTGCAAAGAGCATGTGGAAGATGACAAGTAAATGATGACATTATTACGCTTGCACTTTAATAGTTTCCAAGGAACTTGCAAGTAAGCGAAGGCAACACATGAAATATTCATGGTTTGTCTTTGCTCTCATACAAAAGGTTGAAAGCTTCCAGAGCCGAAGTTCAGGGTACATGAAGCATATGGAAATAGCACCTGCAGCGTTGCCTGAAGGGCTAACGCTGACCTTTTTTGGAGTGATAAATAAGATATTTTTTTTCTTCTTTTATCTCAATTGAAAAAAAGAGATCTTGTTTCCACACCCAGGACTCGGTCCCTTTGTCTGGAGTAGGCTTCCCTCTAGATCTCTAACCTCTCTCCTCTCCACACCACCCCCTTGCTTGAAGGCAAATTAAGATTTTGAAGGCAAATATTTCCCTTGTGCCTATTTCCACCCCAGTTTATAGAAGGACCACGACTAGAAGCATTTCTCTGTAAAATGAACAGAAGAAAATGGACATTGCAACAGCAGAACTTTCACAACTTGTTACACCCAAGAGGAAACTGTACCTTGCAGTATAATGCCGTAGATCTGTAAGCAGGAGGAATGCCCAGCTTGCTCCACTGGTGTTATGTGCCCTTTTCCTCTAAGGGCCATGCTTCTCTCTTACAGGGGTTTCTGGTCACTCAAAAGGCAACAGAAGTGTCTATATACCTCCCTGCTGTTTTCCCTTTGTAATAAGTAATTGGGCAAAAATTTTGCTTCAGCTAAAATGAATGGGGGCTTGCTATGGCTTCAGCTAAGATGGGTGTGTGCTGGCTATGCCTTTGGAAAAGGGATAGTGTTAAATAAGATATCAGACGAAAGCAACAGTTAGAACTACTGAAACTGGGAGAACAAAGGGTGGTGTAGTTAGCTGAGATAACCACAGGAGTGTAAAGAATGAAGAAGCCACAAGAAGGACTCGGTGATAAAGACTTCAAGCCTCCCCCCCAACGACTACCAGGAAGACCCCTGAGGCAGCACAGCGCCTGTGCCGCTAGAAGGGGGGGGGCGTGCTCGGGGGTGGGCTGCATTCCAAGAACTTATTGATTATGTAAATTAGGGGGTGGGTTGCATTCCAATAACTCATTGATTATGTAAATTAGGGGGTTGGTTGTGTTCTGAAAACTCATTGATTATGCAAATTAAGTTCAAAGAAGAAACATGAATAAGTATAAGGAATACAAAATAAAACCAAGCGTTTGTAAAGGAAAAATGAGACACAGGAGGAGAAATCCCCTGTGTAACTCCCAGCGCTGCAATAAATATTCTTTGCTCCACCGAATTTGCCCCGGACTAAAATTCAATACAGTGAGCGCGTTTCTCACACCTTTAGGCCTTTCTCTGTTCCAGCCCTTGATTGGCATTAATTCAACATCCTACTGTTCCTAGTCAGCTGCACTGGAGTGGCTAGATGTGAAGAGCAGGCGTGTGAGATCGTGTGGCTCCGAGGGTGCTGTGTCCTGCTGCTCCCCAGTGCTGCCCCTGCCAGGGATGGAGAGAGTTTTATGCCCCAGGTTGGAGCAGGAAATTCTTGCAGGTTTCCCCATGCCCCTGAAGGGAGTGGGCAGGATGCAGTGATGCGATACGTAGCTGGGATCTCGGCACTGTGGCCAGAGCAGCATCAGTGGTGAGTTAAGCCAAGGAGCACTTTGTCCTGGCTTCTTTTCACTGCTGGTAATATCTGGAGTGCAAGAAAGCCAGGGAGACTTGCAGGTCTGTGATGCTACTTTATCTTCAGGTGACTTGAAAACTAATCAGGACTTTACCTGGGAGCTGGAGACTGGTAACCTCTAGTAGCAGCTGTTCTTGAGCTGGTTAGAGGGCCCAGAACCGGGAGGCAGCATTTACCTTCTCATCTGCCTAAGTCCAGATGTGTACTGTATATCGTGTGAGATAGGTGCTGCTGTTGCCGTATTGTGCCCCCACCCTCCCCTGGATATTTGTATTCCTGTGATGGGATGTCGGAAGGGTTGCTCTGGAGTGGTGTGATCAGGGGCTCATTGGCTCCCTGCTGTCCGTGTCCGGGGTAGTGGAAGATCCTTCGGTACTTTAAAGTTACTCTTACTGGTAGATACTGAAAGCTGGTAGTTTTAGTTAAATGTGGGTGTGAGGTCCCAGGAGGTGAGTGGCTCCAGCCACGGTGTGCTGGCTGGCTCTGGCAGAGAGTTCTGTGTGTGAGCAGGTTCCTTCTGTGGGCCAAAATTCCCTGCCCAGAGAAGCAGTTGGTTCGCTTCAAACTCTCATGCCTGTGGAAGGGGGCAGGCAGTACTGGGGTGAGCAAGTGCTGAGGGAATTGTAATGGGTTGTGTGCTCTTGCCCTGAACTGTGTCCTGTAAGGGATGATCACCTACTGTATCATCAAAACGGTGTTGATTTATAGCCCTGGTCATCTGAAGCAGTGCTTGCAGTAGGCAGCTATACATGTTTCTCTTACCTGCTTGAAAAAGCCTTTAGCTATGGAGGTGGTAAACTAACAGCCTTATGACTCACTCTCTACCTGCAGAATGGGCAGAGCATAGTACAAACCTCGGTAACGTCACTGGGAGTCTGACTTGACTTGGGTCAGGGGAATTGCCAGCACCGTGACCTGTTTGGGCTTGCAGGAGAGGAATCCCTCTTACGGGATGTCAGGGAAATGCAGCAGAACTTTGGGGCTGATGTAATTAAATTAATTCAGGGACCAGCACCAATGGCTTGTTGTTTAACCAGCATTAGCATCCAGCTACGACTGTAATGGCTAAAAGTATGGTTGCATAGATTTTAATACTGTATTTGGTTTACTTAAAAATAACAAATACATTGGCTTTCAGGAAGCTGAGTTCTCAACCAGAGGGCATCTGTACTTACTGCTGAAGTCTGGATTTCTCCTACATATTCTTACTTGCACAGACTGTCACTAGTTGTTAGTTAGTTTGCAGAATTTAACACCAAGTTGTACTTTGGATAATGCCATACCCGCAGAGATAAAGCTGACTGTCCAGTTATTGGTACCTCCCTCTCTTGGCATTAGTAATGCTCTCTAAAGGATTCAACCACCCACCTACTCTTTTCCATGCTCCAGTGGGGTTAAAGGAGGCCAATAATTTTGAAAATTTAATATTTGGAGGTTAAAATTAAGAGTGGAGTGAGAATGGAACAAATAGAAGAAGAGCAGGTGATCAGACAGTACATTTGGTCAGTGCAATGTAAGAAAGAAGTAGCAAGAGAGGAGCAATGATTGAGAAACGCTCTATAGCTATACGGTTGTGTGGCTTGTGTTTTTCCTGTGTTGAAGAACAGAGCAGTGATGGTGACTGGCATCAGTAGCTGAGCTGCTACTAGTGGAGATGCCAGGGAAATTATCATAGCCAGGACTTGCAGAGGTTTGCAGATATTCCTCAGCACTTAAGCTGTCAGCAGTTCTGGCATTTTATAATCCCACCTCCTTTATTAATCTCTGCTGCAGGTGATTGATTTTTTTTTTTTTCTTCTAGTGTGCATGTGCGTGCTCTCTAGCAATGCTCCATCACGCCTGCCCCGCCATCCTGCGCTGCACAACACTGGAGATGACATTTGCAAAGTGTCAGCAATCCAGCGGCTTGCAAAGGCCAGCCCGCTCTGTTGAGAGCGGATCGCAGCACCCAAAGGCTCTTGTTCCAGCCTGCCCAGGAAGCCCGGCCTCCGAAGGCTTTCTTGAGCACTGATAAAGGGTGAAAGAGAGGAATGAATCTGGAGAGTGTTTGTAATGGGTGGAAGCCGAAGCAAAGAGGAACCAGCAGTGTTATGAATAATGTGGGTCAACAGAAGGCAGTTTCTAAATGGCAATTAAGGTTTTTTTGGTCTTTATCCTATAAGAGTCAAACCAGAAAGTTGAATGAAGTGTTTCAACTTGGGGTGGGGGGAAGGGGGGGGGATATACATTTTTGTCAAAATGCAAATGTTTTATGAAGGCAGCTAAAGTTTTGAAAACAGCTTCCATTTCTGAAAAGTATTTAGAAAATAAATCCATTTAAAATGTGAGCAGACTATGAAGCAATTAGGAAATACTTCAGCTTGCTTTTGCTTCTCAAAGGCAAAAAAAATATTAATTTCATTAAAGACTTCCTCCCCCTTGCCTTCCCCTGAACTAAAGGAGTTTGAAAGCTTTGGCTGGTAGTACTGGCAAGAGCCTTAGAGCTGCCATTCCCGTACTGGATTTCAGGACTGAAATCCCAGTGGACTTTGCTCCCTAAAGCTTTTGAACCCACTAGAATGAAGCTTGCTGTTTGTCTTGTTGATCTTTATGCAGACTAGTTCTTCTGCAGTTTTGTTCATACAGTTAGGGTTTGCTCTGGAGCCTGGAATTTTGTGTAGTTTGGAGAAGGAGTAGAAGAGGTGGTGTAGTTTAGATGAGATAAATGCCTCCCAGCTTTGAGTTCTGGTTGGTTTCCCTAATTTCATGAGTGGTTTCATGCTAGCAACAATGGAAAAAAAAAAATAGAATATCATGTAATCTGGTACCAGAGCTTGGTAGAAACTGCAGTTCTATCACCAGCATTTTATTCCTACAACATGTGGTTGTCCAGATATGTGAATAATTCTCTGACTGTATGGCAATCATTTGACCTATGCATTTAGTTCCCTGATTTACCACCTAAAAAGCAGAATACCTCTGCTTATTAATTTTGATATCAACACTGAAGGCGAGAGAAGAAAAATTTCATTAGAATTTGATGTGAACGATATCAGGCTCAATTCATCAGGGTGCTCGGGTGTACTGAAGTATGGTGAAGTGTTGTGCCAAATCCCAGCTGTCATTCTCCTTGGTGACAAGCGGCAGAAGGAATGGGTGCCAAGTAACAGCTAATATGCTGCAGTGCATGGTACAAGAGGGATCATGGCAATAAACTGTGTCAGACTGATGGTAACTCTAGCTATAAAGTCTGAGAATGAGAACTCATCCTGTCCAGAGCTGCTGGTCTGAGCGGCTTCTGCTTTTTTTTCTTTGAATGATCTGATGAGATTTATTTAAAGGTGGAACCGGAGATAAGGAGCTGTAGGAGGAAGCGCTCAAAGCCATGCTTTAACAGATCACAAAAGGACCCTGGGACTTGGACTTATCCCAGACCTGCGAGTGGTGAAGTGTGGGTGAGCTGGCTCCTGCTGTCATACCTTGGTGTCTTGCCTTCCTGCAGTCCCCTTTGGAGTTCTCATGGAAGATCACAGAGGGACCTGCTTTCTGCCCTCTCGTGGCACTGCTGGGCGGTAGATGGAGAGGGATGACTTGCTTACTTCATCGCTTGTGATCTGCAGCTTTTATTGCCTTTGCATACAGGCCAAGGGGGGTCGCTGGCAAATCTGTGGATGGGGGAACTTGTCCGGCATCTGAAAGGTGTCTGTGTGTCAAGCAGCACAAAGAATGCTTTCAATGGGAACTCCTGAGTTTTAGGGCTTTTGTAAGCTAGGAATTTATAGGTGCAGATATGCTTTAATGCCTTGCTGTTGAGAGCTGTTATCACAGGAAGGTGATAGGAGAGCTGGACTCTAAGCTTCGGACAGCCTGACCTGTCCTGAGAAGAGGTGCCTCTTGCTCACACCCCTGGTGCAAGAAGCTGGTCCTTCCAGTAAAAGAAACTGCTTTTGTGTCTAAACGTCCTAGTTGGTTCAGTTTTGGGCTCTGTATAAAGGGCCAAGTAGCACTGCTGGTGATACTGAGAGCTCTTCCACTTGCTGATTTCTAACTATGTTTTCTTATCACTGAAGGTAAGTGCTCCAAGAAAGACCTGTGAACATTTTTTCCATGGCGGCTGAGCTAATACTGAAGACTCATCATCCCCTCCTTCCATCCCTTTTTGTATGCATCTAAATATGCTTCCGGGGGCAGGATGGATTTGTCATTGTTATTAAGCGGTGGAAATAATCTTAATTCAGACTCATGCTCTGATGTCTTCTAAGAGAAGTTTCAGTATTCATTTTCTTTGCATAATTGGAAGTGCTCTGCATTATTACTGGCTTGCAGCAGTGTCTGACCTATGAATGCATGGCAGTTTCTGTGTGGATACTGGCAGGTTGTGTGTGGTGAAGTTGGGGAGGGGGGGAGGAGGTTGCACAGTGTGGGAGTACGGTGATTTTAATGACAGTGAGCAAGCAGGATCAGGAGGGCTTTATTAAGGTGAGAGCGGTCTCATGCTGCCTTTTTTTTTTTTTTTTTTTTTTCAGTAAGTCATGACAGCTGGTTTGACTGCAGCATTCTCTCTTCTCTTCTCTTCTTCACCTTTCCAAACTACAAACCTTGTGTTTCTCCCATTGTTACTGGGGAAATGAGCTGCACGGCACCCATGTTCCCCAGCAGTGTGGTCATGGTGAAAGGGCGACAATGTGAGCAGTTATTCCCCTTGAGTGAGCATTATACAAATCTAGAGGCTTGTTGATTAGGACCTGTCCATGTGCTAAGGCTAGCCTAGGTTGGGGGATGCTTTTGCTTGTATCCTGGCCGCAGTCTGTTGCTCTGAACATTTTTCTGGCTTTGTGGTTTCACAGCCCTTTGGGCATCTCCCAGTGGGCTTTCACCCTTCCAACATACCAGGGGGGTCAGGAATTGATAACTCTGTTTCACTAGAAACCAGGTGATACTTGGTGATGTGTTTTGTGTCAGACTAAGAGTTTGGGCTGGAGCTGAAGACTGGTCTCAAAAAGAGAAGGCTGCGAGACATTCATTATTGTCCTCATTTTCATGTCTAAACTTGCTTGAAAATAGCTGCCAATGTCTCTGTTACCCCAATAGCAGTAAAAATATTGTAGCCTAGCTCCTCTCTTGTGTTTTCTATCTCTCTACAGGTGTCCAAAACCAGCTGCTATGTGTCATGATCACTATGTTACAGATGAGGAGACTCTGTGACAGAAAGATTAAGTGTCTTACTGGTATATGCACAGATCAGTGAAAAATCAGAAATAGGGCAAACTGCCAGATTTCTTGATCTGAAAACTGTAGAAAAGAGCATTTGGGGAGGTGATCTGTTGAGGTATGCTCAATTTCATCTAAACTCTCCCAGATAAAAATCTCTAGCATTCCTCTTAGATTCTTCCAGGGGTGTGTGTCAGTAAATTGTGTCAGTACTTCATCAGCTCTGTGCATGGTGACATTTTCATGATGTCTGACTTAAGGGGTTTGGCATTGACTGTTTTACCTTGGTTACCGCTTTAAGCGTGAGGACACAACAGGAGAGCATCCTTGGGCTTGTCCTCTTAGCTGTGTTGCCACCTGTCCTCCGCTCTTTCTGCGGCTGGAAGTAAGCAGGTTTTTCCCAATAGCGTATATTGTCACTAATTTTCATTATACCAGGACAGCGTAGTGTCCCCCCTGTAGAGGAAAACCAGCTGATAATGCGTGACATCTATCTAGTGCAGTCTGAGCTGACCGAATCTCATATTTGTGCCCGTGAAGTAGGCTGCACTTACGTTTATTAGCAATAGTTGTTTGGCTCCCTGGCTGCAGTGTGCAAGCACTCCACAAACTAACTAACAATCCTTAGGAGCCTTCTTGCAAGGCAGGATAGGTCTTTCACAGTTCACCAACGGCTTGGCCGATCAGACTACGAAAACTGTGCCAGGCTGTGTCTCTTCTCCAGGCACGTGGGAGAGGGAAGCGTACAGTCCTGGCTGAACTGCTGTGGAGCTCAAGGCTGGCGATGGGTGAGGACAGAAAGAAGATCTTGAGTGAGGAGCATTGACCGAGCTGCGCAGGGAGCCGACCCAGAGAACAGCAGGGGGCAACAGACAGCTTCTGGAAGGAGTGGATGCTTCTTCCTTTGCGCCTGTCTTTTGGTTACTGCTATTAATTTTCCCATGTACTAAATGATTTCCTCAAATACTTTTTTTTTTTTTTGAAAGAACCAATTAATTGCTTAATTTCCCTTTGCCTGACTCTTCTGTTGCATTGGGGCACAGCAGGGAGGCTGTGTGTGGAGGAAATGCCTGCTCTATTGGCTATTTCTAGGGAATTAAGGACCCAAGCAGCAGCTAATCAGTGTTTTAGATGTAGTTTTCAATATTCTCTCAGTGTTAATGTTGATAATAGATAGCTGGCCCAATTAAAACAAAAAATTATCAAAGCGTGTTTGAAGTGCCCTTAGGTAATTCTGCATGCATTTGTTGGAGAGCAGCTAGGAAAACAAAATTTGACCTTCTGCAAAACAAAATCATGTTACAGAGGAGGATGGAGACAGTGGGAGTGTAGGAAGTAAAAGTTGATGTTAATAAGTTGTGGCAGAGATTTGGCTGTACAGGATCATTTTACCTGTTAAATGCAGTATCCTGCTTATGGCACCAAGCAATAAATGGGTGTTATGTTCGAGTCATATAATCCTTTATGCTAGTTCTTCAGTGATATCCAGAGGCAAAGAAGTAGGTATCTTTCTGACCCCGAAGGCAGTTAATTCACATTCTGAAGCATGAGATTTGATTACTGTTATCTTAGCTGCTGCAGTTATTGACAGTAAAATTAACTAGCTCTTTTTAAAGCCTAGACTTGTTCTGAACATGCTGGCCATTTAATGGGGTCACCTTTCACTGACGTGTGATGCAGTGGCATCAGAAGTGAGTAGAGGGTTGGATTTCTGCTGGGATCTTCACGCAGATGTGGTTTCCCTAGCACCCAGTGCAGCTGGGCATTGCGTTGGTGTGTATGCTTGCTGCAGTCACGTGAGCAAAAGAGGCTGATTGCATATGGCAGAAACCCATCAGACACCGAGCCAGCATTTGCTCATGCACTTGGCATGCTGTGTGGTAACGGCATGCCCACAGGTGGTAACGTTGCTTTGTAAAATCAGGCCCTTCCAATTTAGCACAGAAGTGTGGATATCAAAGTGGAGAAGTTCCTGCTTTGATTCTGTGTGTTCAGCTGGGTTCAGGCTAATTATTTTCTAATAGGGTGCAGGCAAAGTGCTAGATTAAAGCAGGAGAAAGTGGTGGCAATTAGGAGAGGGAGACTTCCATTTTGAAGTCAACAGTGAGTTTTGATGCTGAAGATATCCTCTTTTGGATCTGATGTCTAGACCGTGGTTTAGCTTGTGCATCTTGGCTGTGGTCTTAATACACAAATAGTCCCAGCTGAAATCCTGTGTATTATGATGAACTTTGTGCTCACTGTGTGTATCCTGTGGCACTTATGCACCATTAGGTATCCTTTTAAACTCCAAAAGACTCAGAGGACTATCTGTTGTTACTTCACTGGCCTTTATGTCACCTCAGCAGGCATGAAATGTGCCGTGGTTGTTAGCAGCGGGCTCTTGGTACTGGTCAGGCTTCAACATGGACAATTGTTTGTACCGCGTCAAATCAAAAAGCAAACTTCAGTTGGATGGCATAGTCATCTTTGCTTTATCAAGCTCTTAGAGCGCCAAAGCTTTCTATAACTGCATCTCTCCACCTCAAGAGAAGGAGAAATAGGAGACTGAGAGATTCCTGACCT
Organism: Vanellus vanellus; assembly: GCF_965231255.1. NCBI lineage: Eukaryota > Metazoa > Chordata > Aves > Charadriiformes > Charadriidae > Vanellus > Vanellus vanellus. The sequence continues at coordinate 13,915,060 of NC_138912.1, read as the reverse complement.
TACGAGTTGGTGGATGAGTTTCAAATTGTCTAGAGAGTGGGTCAGTTTGTTTGCTGAAGGCTTTGAGGTGCTGAAGGCTGTGAAGTCTGGGTTGTTGGGGTGCTTTAAGAGTATAATACTAGTAGCAGGTATAGGAAGGACCTACTTATCTGCTCAGGATTGCTATAAATGGTAAGAGATGCTCAGTCTGAGTGCTATTATTTGGAAAGAAACTGCAATACAAGTGATAAAAAGAAGAGATCAACTTTTTATTGGGTTGCAGGACTGGTTTCATTAAGGCAAGATAAAGAAGATTTTCTTCTAAATCCTGGTTTTGCCAAGACTTCCTTTGTGCCACAGAGCAAGACACTAGGCTCAAATCCTCAAGGGGATTTAGGTTCCTGATGCAGCTTTATTTCAGTGGCTGCCAAGTGCTCGAATAGGAGTTGGAGCTGTGTGAACTTGGTATCTCAGGCCCCAGGAAAGTTGTTCAGTAAAAAGCAGAGGTGGAGTGCAAAGAAGCTGCAGTTATTTGTGACAATGCCTTCATTGGACACAAAGATTCCAGGATAAGCTTGTTGCTGTGGAGTGTTGCTACAGTTATTTAAGAATGCATTTCTTGCACCAATCCATTTCCCTTTGCAAACCAGCCTATGGTATCTCTGAAGCTTAATTCTCCGCTTGTAAAATAGAGATAATATTGTCCATCGTTTTTATCGGGTCGTAAGATCTTCTGGGGGCAGAGTTCGGCAATGTTCTTACAAAAAAACCTGACAATCCGTAGGTTTGATCCTGTTTGGATCTTGAAGTGCAATGTGTGAGCGATTACTCCAAAGGTACAGCCCAGAATCTGTCTTGTGCTGAGCTGCTTAGCTCTGATCGCACAAGGGGAACCAATTGCTTCAAAACACTTTCCTCCAACTCCTCTTGCTGTGTTCTGGAACATCAGTCTCTATGCTTGGTATAGCCAAATCCGGCACTCGGAAGAAATAAATGAAATGGCCTAGATACTGCGAGAGTCCTTAAACTTAATATCCAGAAGGGAATTGCAAGACCAAGTTTCTCAAAACCCCTTGTAGCTAACTTTCTAGATCTTCTTAGCAAAAATGCTGCAGTGAACTGTCAAAACCAGCAAGTATTTTTCCTTGCATTATTGGCTTCTCTGGGGGGATAGCTTACTGGACTCTATTAAAGCTGGCGCTGGAGACTAAAGAGCAGCTGAGGTTTGCAAGTCTTGGATTCTGAACTGTCTTCTGTCCTCAGAAGCAGTGTTACTGTTTGGGCCATACAACATTAAAATGCAAAATGAAGATGTAATGCTGCTGGACAATTCTGAGCTGCAGCTGATATATTGGCTGTTAGTAGATGCTTACTCTGCTAGCAGAGTGCTTGAAGCCATGTTCGTGGCATTGCGCCAAAAGCCTGCGAGATGTGCATTATTAATGGACAAAGTTCTTGAGGAAAGGAACACATAAATGCCTTTTGCTGGTCTCGCTTCTGCAGAGAACTGGGAAACACTCAGCACCTGCTTGGCAGCTTGCAGAGTTGGATCCTGGATTCAGAGGGGGGCTCTGCCCGGAAAACATTCTCCCTGTTAATAAAGAAAAAAGATGATTTGATAAGTCATGGCACAGAAATATTCCTTTCGCCTTAGTCAAGAGGCCTGGCACAGTCCGTGCTGGAGGTTGGCAGCAGCAAGAATCCGTAGTATTAACCACAATGGATGCATCTGGGAAGGTGAAGGGCTTGACGATTTGGAGATGTGTGTTAAAGAGGTACTGAGGGCTGTGAGGCGAAACCCAGTTAGTCCAAAACCTGACAACTGTACTTGAGCAGTGTTCAGAAGTTATCTTATCCTGCGGGATTCAGGAGGTGTGAGTTCAGGTCCTGGCTTGGCTGCTGACTTCCTATGTGACTTCTGGGCAGGTGTTCAAAAGGGACTTGGCATTTACAGGACAGAGTAGTGGGCAGCAATTTCAGTCCTTTCAGGCTCTGTCTTATGGGTTCCTGAATATTTCAGCTCCTCACTGGTAAAACAGGAATGAACATGCTTTTCAGGACCCCTGGAACAGTTGAGAACAAGTGTATTAATATGTAGGAGGAATCCAGATATGATGATGGTGGAAGGTCATGAAATGTCCAAATCCGTGTTCTCAAGCAGATCGGGCATTCCTCTTTCAGTCAGAGTAGAAATAACTACAGTGTTTCAAATATTAGATACCATCATCCCAGAAAGCAGACGTGAAACTGTGTGCACGTGTGTAAACAGACCTAGCTTGAGCAGTTATTTATCTGCACAAGTGGGTCTAGTTTTGAGGTAATAAACTCATTATGTCACTAAAGAAGGCAACACCTGGTTATCTTTTTTTTTCTGGGCTTTGAATGTTTGTCATATCAGCTAGAATGGATCAGATTTGTGGGACATTATATTAGCATTTGGCGCTTTTCACATTGTCACCTCTTTCATTTTAATGGTTTGCAATCACTTAAAATAACAATAATAATAAAAAAAACCTTAAAAATGTTTTCATCTCTTTGACCCCACACATTGTCTCACATTTTGCCTACCAGCACCCCACCGTTGCCCCTCCATTGACAAACCTGTGCAGAATCACCTGTATTGAGGCATGGCATGAAGTACTTTATGTGGATGGTGAGCTCCTTGTAATGATGACCCTGGGCTGTAGAAGCTTTTTAGATCAGCCCTTAAAGTTATATATTAGAGCATTCTAAAAAAAGAGGGGTGGGGGGGAAACCCACACTCCTGCTATCTTTTCTTTTTGGTGTAGTATGACGTATATAATTTGTCTGGTGGGTCCACATTTGAGAAAGATATTGTTCACCTTGGTGCTACAGAACTAGTGTCCTAAAGATGTTATCCTTGAAAGTTTCAAATATCAGAGTTTCTTTGGTGAGTTTCTGACTTGGAGAAGAGCTCTTTCCACAACAACAGCAAAAAAAGGACAGACATTGTTTTTTCTGTTGTCTTTCCTCTGAGCCCAAAGAGGAATTTAGCCTGGGATAATAAATGTAGGTCTGCCTTTTGTCTGCTTTGTATAATCCCCTCTCCTTGTGCCTGATGCACTGATGGTGTTTAAAGTATTCTTTTGGCTCATCCCAAATGTGATTATTATCACTTTTAATTATTGATGAAGTAATTATCATAATAAAGTAATTGACTTTGACCTTTTTGGAGCCCATGTCTCCAAGGTGGCTGAGTTTGTGTTCCTTCTGTGTTGTGAGGAATAACAACTTATTCTGTCCAACGATTGGAAAGCAGAGACTATTTTGCACCGCCACCACGGAACAGCCATCCATAGGGTCTGGAGAGCCCAGGAAAACTGTGTGGATTAGCTGTTTGCATTCTGGTTAGATTTAGTGAAACTTCCCATTTTGAGGATGGGGACCCTAGTCAAACAGCCTCATTTGCTATCTTCAAGTACAGACTTTCCAGGGACTTCGGAACTCTGTTCTCCGTGAACTGGAAGGACAAAGGTATCTAAAGACAATGCTGAAGCTCTCTGAGGGTAGCTGGCATCCTCTTCTGACAGGATTTATTGTTCCAGTAAAGGGGATAAAGCTGACGTAGTGGACCAACAAAAGCATGCTTGCTGTGGGCTGTGGATGACTGAGACATTTTTTGTAAGGGGTCATGCAAAGAGAGAGAGTAGTTTTCAGTGCTGTTCTGTCTCACCTCTGCTGACCCACTGCCACATTGAATCAGCAGTGCTGTTCCCTGGGCACCAGACTCTTTGCTTTTCTGTGGTCACTGGAAGGCAAAAATGTAAACAATCATAAGCCCTGTGCTATAATAGTCCATGTATTAAAACCATGCTGGAGACCACTCGATAGCCTTCATCACAGCAGAATCAAGGCCCTAATTCTCCCTTGGAGCAGAAGTAAACAACTTCAGACCTCATGAGCGTTATATGCCTTTTGGACAGATGAGCTAATTTTTGTTGTGGCAGAGCAATGTGTGACCCACTTTCAAAGGATGTAAATTTTTCATGTCTCCTGACACTAGCAAATAATGCAGAGTTGGACCACTTCTTGGGCTGGCTTTCTGATATTAATAAGCTCCATTTGTTTTTTCCCAAGTGGGAATGGGATGAGAAGGCATGCCTTAATTGTGTCTAGGTGTGAAAGATGCTACCTTATTCTAAAAAGAGCATGAAAGAAGTAAACCCTTTCCTGTCTTCTAATTGAAGACACCTAGCAGGGTCCAAATGGAAACTGTTGTTGAATTTTGGAAGTTAGTTTTCACAGAATCACAGAATTTTCAGAGTTGGAAGGGACCTCTAGAGATCATCTAGCCCAACTCCCCTGCTAAAGCAGGATTGCCCAGAGCACATTACTCAGGACTGCATCCAGGCGGGTCTTGAAAATCTCCAGAGAAGGGGACTCCACAACCTCCCTGGGCAGCCTGTGCCACTGCTCTGTCACCCTCACTGTAAAGAAGTGTTTCCGTGTATTTGAACGGAACTTCCTGTGTTCTAACTTGTGCCCATTGCCCCTCGTCCTGTCACTGGGAACCATTGAAAAGAGCCTGGCTCCATCCTCCTTCAACCCACCCTTTAGATACTTGTACGCCATAATAAGGTCTCCCCTCAGCCTTCTCTTCTCCAGGCTAAAGAGTCCCAGCTCTCTCAGCCTTTCCTCATAAGGGAGGTGCTCCAAGCCCCTAATCATCTTAGTTGCCCTTCGCTGGACTCGCTCCAGCAGTTCCCTGTCCCTCTTTTTGGACAAGTGAATCCTCTGACATTGATCTTCCACAGCAATTTTTCCTCTGGGGCTGGGTGCACAGATGCTGTGCTCGTAGGTTTTACTAGAAATATGTGAGAGGAACAAATGGCTGCAGCAGGCAGCCACCAAGCCACCCTGCCTCCTGCTTTTTGTGGAAAAAGGGATCTGGCTTTAGGTATCATCACCTAATTTAGGATGTTGAAGGGTGGTGTGGCATGACACTTCACAAGAGGAAGCGCAGTCCCTGCTTATGGTCTTTCTTTGGGTGGAGGTTTTGTTCACTGAGACTTTTAAGGAAAAGAAGCTCCTGTTTTGGTTAATATTAGCCCCTCTCCTGGTTGCGAGCAATGAGGGCCATGAGGTCAGGAGAGAGCATCCTCTGTTCTGGCTGCGTATTTTATCTTTCCTCTTGTAGCAAAGGCAAATCAGGCAGTCTGCTGCCCCAGGCACTGTTTTTGGGTTGCAAAGAGAAGCATCACTTCCATAGTCATGGTCAGCTTGGACTTGCAATTCTGCTGGTAATGCGGGATTACCGATTGCTTGTTCCTTCAGGCCAGCAAACTTTAGAAGATTGATTGGCACAGATCTCTGGTAGCTCGCTGCAAGTCTCTTTGGTTTTATTTTCCTGAAGTAACACTGGCTTATATGAGTTGACAGGTGACTGCATGTGGGATGCAAGGTTTGCCAGAGCAGCGGTTGCATTTACATGTGTGCATGAAATCCCAGTATTGTCAGCCTTGAGGAGTAAAATGCTCAAGACTCCTAACCTGATCCCCTCGTGAGTGGGTCTTGCATTTACACAGCTCTCCTTGCACTTGACATGTTTGCTGGGAAAATCTACATTCTTCTACTTCTACCTCTTCTCCGGGCACACACGCCCACTCTTGACCTAGACAAGAGCATGTTCAGGAACAGCAAGTTCCTTCTGTGAAAAGCAAAAATGAATGGTGCAAGAACTGAGTCACCTTATTGTTAGGATAGTGAATTATTTAACACCATGCACATCATTAACATATCATTCATCACAGCAAAGTTTGACAGGTATATTAACCTCATTCAAGCTACTGTTTGCTTGTAGGAGAACAGATGGGGGTTGGTCAGCTTCATATAGCAGGATGGAAGGTCTCAGAAACTCAGCAAGATATGAAAGATTAAGGAGAATTGAATGTTAAGGTGGAGTTCAGGCTGAGTTTTCTTCCAAGTTAGGAGTAGAAGTAATAAAATGTACTTTTATTATTTTAATGACCATGGCATGGCTTGAATTGCAAAGGTCGCTCTGAGATTAGAGGAAAAAAGAAAAGAGTATGATCAAGGGAACAGCTCTTTCCATCTTCTCTGCAGTTACCTGTAACCAAGGTCATATTCTTCTTCTGGTGCCAAATCATTATAGCACCAGGTATAGGTTTGCAGTGTGATTTAGCTGTGTTACTTTGTATGTACCTATGATTTGATTTGGGAGACAGTCAAACATATGCTAAAAGATCTGGTTTTCACAGTGATGAGTGTCCACAGTACCACCTGGCAATAATGGAAGGGCATCTAACAGATCTAGCGTGGACTCTTCTATGATGATCCTTCACTCACTCCAGTTTGGGGTGGCATCCCTCCTTGCGATTGTACAGGATTAGGAACCAGCAGTCTTTCCATAATGGTTGGATCCTGCTTGTGGTGTCATGAACACATGCAACTAACTGTGGTGTCCTCCTGCTTTAGAACTGCTTAGAGTTCTTTTCTGGTGATAGTATCTCAGTGTCTTGTGTTTCTTGACACATAGGATGGAGTTTGACCCGTACATCATTTGCATAAGGTTGAAGTACTAGCAAAAGGAAGAGGGGAAGGCATCTAGCGCCGCAGGTAAATCCAGGTCCCTTTGGGATATCCAGCAGGACCTGAGAAGCATCTTTAAAGTATTCCTTGACAACGTGGTTGAAGGACAGCTGGGAATTTGACTTTTTTTTGCCACACCCTCCCCCCTGCCCCGGCCCTTAGTGTGTTAATAGATGGAACAATGCTATTTCGGCTTAGGAGGGTTGCGCTGCTGTGATTAGAGCAGGTTAGGAATTTGCTGATGAGTTTTGTGTTGGATGCTATTTCCAGTACCTGGTCTATTCATCCCTTTTGGGTTTTCAGTCTACCTGTCAGCTCCTCATTCATTATTTGAAGCTTTCTGTTCTCCAAATGGTGACCTTTTCTAAAAGCAGAGTGTAGGGAGACAGCTGACTTTCCTAAGAAGTGAGTTATACAAAGGGGAGTAAAGTACCCTAAGGAAAGAGAAAGAAAGGGGGTGGGGGGTGGGGGAAGGGGGGAAAAAAAAAAAGAAAAAAAAAGGGAAGGGGAAAAAAAAGGAGGCAGAAATCCATTTTTGAGCATGGCAGTGGGAGAAATCAGGAGGCAGTACTAACAAGCACAGATTATATGGGAAAACAGCCCCTATCATGCTTCCAGAAGGCAAATACAAAGGTTATTACATTAGCTACACTGGCAACAGAGCTACTCTTGCTATTAATCTGAGGATGCTGATATTGCACTGGCTGGAAGTTAGGTAACTGTACCTGTGGCAGATGCTTCTAAAAGTTCATTCCCGAGTGATACTTTCGGGGGAAAAAGCCTGACAAAAAATGCATCACCTTAGATACAGCATTCACTTAATAGTCAAGGTCCTATACATCCATCACTTGCCACAAAGCTTGTGTTCCTGAATCTGAGTGTTTGCTTGAGCTCTCTCTCTTTCTCATTGTATATGCATTTTTATTCACTTGCCCACATACATAAATATACATCTTCCTAGCCTTTATGGTTATGCAGAAAATGTCAGAACGTGAATTGGAGCATTAGCTGTCTCCCCAGGAGTTCAGGCAGCCAGAATGAATAATTTTCAGAGGTTTGAACAAGCTTGTTCATTAAGTGAGGTATTAACCCTGAAATTTGCAGATGACCAATTAAGCACCCATAATGATTCACAAATGATGGTTTTAGCAAAAACACCCAGCTAATTTGTCTAGTCATGAACGCATCCTGTTGGAAGCCCTGTGTAGCCCAACACAGAAGTTGTTGGCTACTTCTTTCTCATCTTTACACGTATCTTTGGTACAGAGAAAACAGAGTATTTAGGGAAAAATAAAGCTCATGTAGAACTCTCTGTGGATGCAAATACTGATGATTACTCATGGTCTTAATTTACCTAGTTAGATGGGATCTGAATTAATTGGATAATATGTGGGAGAGTCCAGGGATTTTGCCACAGTGTTGGTTGATCTTGCTCTAGGATGTGAAATAATGTATTGCATGGAAACCTCTGCTCTGAATTGTCCATCTGTGGATAGACTTGCCTTGATTACAAGCGTGTGGTCATTTGAGGGTGAACAAGCCTTGTCACAAGTCCCTGTCCCCCACCTCTGTTACAATTAACACTGGAGCTATCTATGGCAGCAATAAACCTCTAACTCAGGCCTGGTTTACTAGGTTTACTAGCAAGGTTTGCTGATTTGTGGTCTGTTGAACTGGAGGGTATGTGTCTTCATATACAAAGCAAAGTGTTAGGTGGGTGAGTATCACCTCACATGGAAATGGGAAGCTCTCATCTGCTGTACGACAGCCCTATGGTACCATCCAAGGACAGTCAGAAATGGCCTACTGATACACCCTAAGGCCCATGTTAGGGTGAGACCTAGCAAATTACTGGTTTGTGGGACTGGAAAGTATAAGTTAATACTGAGAATGGAAGAGGAAGACCATCCTACTTTCTGCTTCCTCCCAGCAAGTTTATTTTAACTGCCCGGAAGAAAGTATAGCTCTGGGTCTGTAATGAAATGAAAAGGGAGGCCTAAACTAAGAGGTACAAGGAGTCTAGAACAGATCATGTGAGTTACGGAGAACAGAAACAACCATGAACTTAGTGGCTGTGAGTGGAATTTGCTGGCAATTCCCTCCTTATTCTAGGTGTGTTTTTTAAACTACTGAGCCAAAACATCAGGTATCTTGGACACAACTGCACATTTTAGTCAGGGAAGTAACTCTCTAAATGTGCTATGATGGAATATGTTTATCCTTTTGTACAGGGATGGAAAGGATTTACTCTGGTGGAGTGCTATAAGTAGCTATTTGAAAGAGGAGTTTTTCTTTTTCCTTTCTGAGTTTGGAGGCAAAAGGGACCAGGGCATCTAAATGAAGACTGACACACCCATTTTCCAAGAGCTGGTAGTCCGTTATGTCATAAGGGCTGGGAAAAAGCAGTCCAGGAGAAAATGCTGAATCCAGGCTTAATGTCAAAGCTCTGAGTTTGGCTCACTGCTCCCTGCAGCTTTTCAGTCTGGAGACAGGGGAATGAATGGGGTCTGTAACTTTCTGGGCCATTGGCCTTCCTCAGTTTCTTGATTGGATGAATTGAACATTGGCTAAATCCTAAATGTGTTGCAGAGCTGCCCTTATCATTTTCTTAATGGATTGCATAGGATTGCTTGACTGCAGGTATTCTTGTATTTTTGTCTGTTCCCTCACCTATCCTGGAGCAGATACCTCTGCAATCAAAGGAACTGGGAACCCAGTTCTTAAAATGTTTGCTTTATTTTCTGAGCAGAGATAAGCATTAAAAAGAATCATAAGCCTGGAAATATCCAGTGCAAACACTTCCAGATGACCACGGATGGCCAAAGACAATGCCATCTTGCATCCCTGGCCCCTTGCAGTCAGAATTTTGTCCTGGTTGTCAGTGGGACAGGATGACATCAAGCGGCGGTGTGAAGAGAACTTGTTTTCACACCCACAGTAGGCGACTAAGCAATACTTGTCCTTTAATTGTCACTAGAAACTTGACTAGTGAAGCTGATGTGCTAAATATATCACAGGCCAGATTCAGCTTTGGTTAAGGAGGACCCATTGCTGCTGAAGTTAATTAATTGTCATCAAGGTAAAATTAAATTCTCTGGAAGGAGTCAGAGCAATTGGTTCAGCAACTTAGTTATTTCTTTGGCCTATTGGAAGGCACAGGTTGTGTATGGGTATGTGAAACGGGATCACATAACATCTGGCACTCCTGTCATCCAGGCGGTGGGCTTGCCCCTTACCCAGTAGAACAAACTGCACGGTCATGGCTTCACCTTCTTTTCGGTGGTAACTGCACAGCCTCAGCCCCCCGCAGCACTGGGGCCTGGGAGGGAATTGGTTACGAAGCTCGTGCAAGAGCAGCAGCTTCCGTTGCCTGCCATGTGCCGTTAGGGAAAAAATACTCACAGAAAAATGTCTGATGTGTTACTACCTGGATTTATGGCGGTGTAGTGTTCCTCTTAGCTTTTCTCTTTCCATCTTCTCATTCACTTTGGAGGTTATATATGGGATATTAATTTTTGCCTGAACAATTGCTCAAGAGATGGTACAAAGAGAGACTGAGGGGTTGCTCCTGTCTCAAGGGGCTTGTAGCCTGGGTGTAATAGGAACAGCATCAGCTAGGAAAATGCGGGGAAATGAATGGCACAGTTAATGCTTCGCAGGCCGGATCCAGGGGATCACTAGTACCTGCAACCCTTTCTGTTTTAAGGTATTTTGGAGACATCATGGTAAAGGAGAGGTTTAGAAGAAACTTAAGAGAATGCATTGTACAGAAGCTCACAGGGGATTCTTTCAAAGTGCAAGGGAAGGGTACTGGGGGGAAGGGCTCCTGCATCTATTGTGTGGGCAGAGGAGGCAGGTGATCAAGGGTGTGAGAAACGCGCTCACTGTATTAAATTTTAGTCCGGGGCAAATTCGGTGGAGCAAAGAATATTTATTGCAGCGCTGGGAGTTACACAGGGGATTTCTCCTCCTGTGTCTCTTTTTTCCTTTACAAATGCTTGTTTTTATTTTGTACTCCTTATACTTATTCATGTTTCTTCTTGGAACTTAATTTGCATAATCAATGAGTTCTTGGAATGCAGCCCACCCCCGAGCACGCCCCCCCCCTTCTAGCGGCACAGGCGCTGTGCTGCCTCAGGGGTCTTCCTGGTAGTCGTTGGGGGGAGGCTTGAAGTCTTTATCACCGTGTCCTTCTTGTGGCTTCTTCATTCTTTACACTCCTGTGGTTATCTCAGCTAACTACACCACCCTTTGTTCTGCCAGTTTTGGTAGTTCTAACTGTTGCTTTCGTCTGATATCTTATTTAACACTATCCCTTTTCCAAAGGCATAGCCAGCACACACCCATCTTAGCTGAAGCCATAGCAAGCCCTCATCCATTTTAGCTGAAGCAAAATTTTTGCCAAATTACTTATTACAAGGGCAAGTGACAAAAAAGTCAAGAAGGAAAGAAAGAAGGAAGTGCTGCATGTCGGTGATGTAATTTAGGAAGAAACACTCAGGGAACAATTGAAACTGAAGAGTGACTAGAAAGGAGTTGTGAAAAGACAGGTAGGATTTCAGGGTTGGAAGCTTTTAGGATGAAGAGCACAGGCATTTAGTGAAAACAGTTGCAAAGAGAGAGGAGAGAGAGGCAGAGGATATAAGTCCTCCAGGACTTTCTCCCCGAAGCGAAGGAAGCACATGAGTAGAAGAAGCAGATGTTGAGAGTAAGGGAAAACAGGCGCTGTTGGCAAAGTAGAGAAGGGCCAATAATAGAAATGAAGGCCAAAACAGTACTGAGTGCCACAGGAGAACAGCAGAACTTCTCCCCACTACCTGGCACTGCTTCTGCAAAGTACCTGTCATATTGCTGCCTGTTGCCCATGAGCTGCTTGTAGTTTTGAAAGCATATTCTTGCTCTCAGCAGCATGAGCTTTTGGGGGGACTCGGACAGCTAAACTTGGTATGATTTATCTCTTACCATAATGTGAAACAAAGAAGTGTATAAAGAAGCAGGAAGGTTTCAGATTAATTCCCTCTATTATAAGCCATTTCTTAGCAGCCAGGACTGCAAATAAATGCCACGTATACACTGAATTTAATGCATACATGTGGAGTCACCAACCTCAGGGTTTTGAGCAGCTTGATCTATTAGTAAATCTGTTTTGCACATTCCTCTACACAAAGTCAGATGTTAAAAATAAGACCTTTAGTAACTGTTACGGGTCCTCTATTTACAGTTGCCCTTTGCTGCTCAGAGATCGCAATTTCCTTTTGCTTGAAGCTACATACATTCACGCAGTGAAAATTGGAGTTTATCCCCCATGCTTTTAGATGTGATTGCCTTCTGTGCAGGTTAAAATTCAGCTAGCTGGTAAAGGAGAGGCTTTTGCTAAACCATCAGCTATGCTATTATAGGCCTCTGGGAAAGTTGCAGCACAGGGAGAAAAGGAGAGTGCAAGAAGTATTCTATGGAATTACACTCTTAAATATGTATTGAGAATCAGTTACAATGATACCATTTTTCAGGCTTGTTACTGTTATGGATTTATGTGATGCCATTTTCTAGTTTCATTATATTTTTTGGCAAGAAAAAGAAATACCTGAATTGGAACTTTAATACTTCATAAAGCCTGGAAAAAGATAACTAAGAAGTGTTCCTTTGGATTCCTTTCTTGCATTACTTTCCTTTCTCCTCTTTTCTAAGTCTACTAATGTGGGGTTTATTCTTCTGAACAGCCATATTTGGCAGATACATAAGTAAATACATGTTTAAAAGAGTAACACATACTGTTATGCAGTTGTATGTACCCCGGGTTCTTCCACTAGATGGATGTGTATTTGTAAAGCTGTAAAGAGATATTCTTGTTACAATCAAATACTTTGAAAAGCCCTGATGTGTGCATGGAAATTAAAGCATAACTTAAGAGTTCTTGTCTACTGCTACTGTTGGAAGATTTCATCTTCTTTCTGTGTGAATCTCATGTGCCCTGGGTAATTGCAGCCTGGGGGGGTCAAAGAATGGACAGAGCGTCCACGTGGAAAGAAAAAAATACCGGCTTCAGACACTTTCCTGATGAAAACAAGTTTTTTTTTGTGGAAATGGAAATAAGGGAGTGTCTTAGATCAGCTGCTATGTGTAGTTTGGGTCCATTTCCTAGCGGATAGACATCCAAGTGACAGAACCTACCAGTGCAGTTGGTAGAAATGTTTGGTGTCAACAGAGAGGCTGACTCTGAAGGGTCATGAAAAATTGATTTGTGCTCTTACTCTTGGAGATGGGTCCCCCTGAGCCAAGGCTGATGCACACTGGCAGGGAATGATGCATAGGCAACTTGCCCTGTGCTGCATATCTGTTGTGACAGCAAATAAATGGCTTGTTCTCTACTCTTGTCAGTCTGATGCTTTTCATGAGCACCGGGGGGGGGGGGGGGGGGGTGGGGGTGGGGGTGGGAAGAAAAAAGAAAAAAAAAAAAAAAAAAAAAGGAGAACCACAATTGGAAAAATGTGGCTGGATATGTGTACTTTCTGGTTTGCCACGGAGACTGTCACATTAAGGTTAGTGTCTGAACAGCTTAAGATATCCAGAAATTAAAAGTCAGGTACAGAAACTGGGCTAAATTTATCACCACAACTGACGGTAAGAACCAGAACCTGTCTAGTGAGTTACAATGTTGCCTTCCTTTATGGGGATAAATTAACTACATTATAGTCCACATAAATTGCACTTATACCCCACGCATTTGTTAGGGCTGTATATCAGGAAGCACTGTCTTCTCTGCTAATGACAAAGTTGCTTTGGCCTTTCCAGAGCTTGGCATATTGGAGCGTAATCCAGCTATTTCTCTGCTCTTTCTCCAGCATTGTCATTTTGTCTTTGGTTGTTTTGTTTGCCCAGTGGCCGTGTTCTCCTGTTACCTCCTGCCTTCTTGCTTCCTTCCTATGTGAGGACAGGGTGAGAGTGATTCTTGATGCCTGCCGAATTTGAAGAAGATTCTTTTAATCCCACTGCTGAAATACCTGTACAGCTACGTAGCACTGAATTTGTTCACTAAAATATTTGTTGAGAACTGAAAGGGACTTGGGTTGGGCTGGAGGAGGGAGAAGAGGGAGATAAGTCTAGCCTGGGCTCACAGTTGTTTGCCTGCGAACCTCTGAGGTTCCCTTCTGCGTCCTCTGGCTTTTCTTTTGGGCCACTGAGACCAGCAGACTTCACTGTGTCATCTTTTACTTCTGAAACAAAGCCGGTCAGACGCTAATCCAGCCTCACTGTGGTAGAAAGGGGTCAAGAACAGAACCGGGTTTAATACCCGGAGTGCCAGGAAGTGGGTCGGGCCCGTCTGCATTGTGTGTGTGGCGTACTGGATTCTCCTTTTCCTCAGTGCACTGTCTCATGGCCCGTAGTCTTGGAAGACTTGTTCCTCCTATGTACTTGGTGCACAAAGCCAGCCTGGATTTGATTCTCACGCATACTATTTGACTACTGTTGCCTTGCTTCACCTGCCTGCCTCTGACTAAGCTGGTTCTTTTCTTTGTCCCATCTCAGAGGTGCGTTCATTTTTTTTTTTTCCAAGGGAAGTGACTACCTCCTGAAAATCTCTCTTGCTCTGCACAACAGTCCTGACAATGTTACCTCCTCTGGCCTGTCAGCAAATACACAACCATTTACTCCAACTTTTCCCTTCCCCTAGCTTGCTCTCACTCTTGTCAGTCTCTCCTTTAGCAACTAAACTCTGCAGTGCACTGAGGATAGGTCTTGCAGAGGGGAGAGCGTTTCCACAAAGCAAATCCCCAGCTGCTTCAACGAGCAGGATTATATATAGTCTGCAAGATACACAAGGAAATCCTTGCAGTGCAATCACTGCAAGTAAGGCCTCAGCGTTAGCTCTGTGGCCAGTCTGAGTTCACTTAAAGAAAGGTAAAGATCACTTTGAGAGAACATGAAAGAGAAGAATGAAGATGCTCAAACACAGGATAACCTGGTTTACAAGGAAATCTTGAATGGATGGGAGTTGTTTAGCTAAAGAAGAGGAAACTGAAGAGGGATGATAAAATGAGCATAAAAGGTGGTTGTTAAATCTAGTACTTTTTCCTCTGTAGCTGTTAAGGATTGGGTGAGAAATCATGTGCTTAAAATACAGCAAGAAAGAGATGGTTAGTTGGTATGAAAAGGTTTGTAAATGGTATAGATCCTTTGGAGGTTGTAGTGTTTCTGGCATCTAGAGATCTTTAAAAACAGACTAGGCAAATATCTCTTGGGAGTGGTTGACAGAAAATAGATCCTGCCTGGGGAATGGAGACTGGTTAGAATGCCTCTCCAGATCCCACTCGTTCAATTGTTCTATGCTTCCAAACCTGAATGATCCTCCGGGTTTGTTACTTGTTGCAGTAGAGGCAGCAGGTTTCGGTTCCAGTTGCATCTCTCTATCAGTGTCAATGAAATCTTGATTTGCCAGAATTGGTGTGTAGCTTTGTCTTTCCTTCAGGCATGTTAAATAACAAGAACCTTTGGGGTGGCTTGTCATGTTTGTTTGTTTGTTTTCTAATACAACTACATGCAGGCTTTTGAGACAGAAATACTATATAATTCTGGCAGATAAGACCTGGTATCATTTTCATGTTTTTTCTTTCAGGAAACGTACAAGTACTTTCCAATTGCTATACATATAGGTACAAGTTTTCAGTCTTTTCTTGGAAAATAGGAAGCACTTCAAAACTGGGTCTCTCTAAGCCACTGTAGCTAAAGCAAGTAATTGTATTTTTGCGCTTTTCCCTGTGACAAAGTAATTTCTGGAGGATAACACCGCAGCTATGGTGATTACATCGTTACTTCAGACTGCGGGAAGAATGATAAGGAAACCAAGTTGAAGTAGGCTGTGCGGGAAAAGCTGCAGTGAGGACTGGATTAAGTGACATAATGGCAGTGGGAGAAATGGAGACCGCTCTTGTGTGGTAGGTACCAAGTGGCAACAAGGCCCGTGGTGGGGGGCAGAGGCAGGAGGCTGAATTTCCAGCTGGGGGGGAGAGCTCAGCAGTGTCAATACAGCAAGAGGTGGGAAAGCAGCAAGGGACTTCAGCTGATCTTAGTGGAGCACAGCTTAGAGATGGAGTCGGACGGGGCTCTGCTTTCCACCTTCCCAGTGGTGCTTGCTTCTGTTCAGCGTAGGGTAATTCCTAGATGTCCACTGGATCTGCTGGTATTTCCGCTTTGTTGGGAGAGTAGTATCCTGGTCCAGGCTTGGTGAAGAAGGTTAAGTCGTGTTACTACCCTGCAGCTGGGGCAAGCAAAAAGGACTGATGTCTTTGAACTGTAACAGCATGTAGCTGTTGGAGGTAACTCTCGAAGTTGCTAGACCCAGCTTTGCTCAGATACCTGTTGCCAAAGCTCATTCCTGACATTCAAATGATATGAAGCTGGAACAGTGGCAGTGCACTGTGAAATTCCCCCTTCTTTGTGAGTTCTGCTTACTTGTGGTGTTCTCTGCCATGTCCCCTCCATCTCAGGCTGTAGTTGCACGCTGTCCAGGTTGTTGTGTTATTGCTCTCTGAAGTTCCTGTGAAGTCAGCCAGCCACTGCAGCACCGGTGGGATGGGAATCCAACAGCTTTGTGCAGGATAGTAATCCTACTAACTACCAGGAGACTGATGCTGCACCTCAGGTGTTCATTTGGAAGATGACTGAGAACATCTGTGTAAGAAATCAGGCACGGGCAAAACAGAGGGAACTTCATATTCCCCTTCTAATGACAGCTTGTAGAGACAACTTGAAATTGTCAATGCACCGTGTTGTCTTCATGCATATGTTTGAAGTGTCCAGACTCTGTATCTCCAGGTGCTACATTGCTTATAGGGTAGACCCAGACTAATCTTGAGTTGTGCAGCATCTCGATGACTTTAAGTATGCAGTAGCAAAGCAAGTGCGATCTGACTTTAAAGCAAACTCACCTTACTCAGTCTCAGCACAGATTCCTCTTCTGACATAGTGCGCATGTTGGGCAGTCACTTTGTAAATGCAAGTCACCTCTAGAAATGCAAGGCACACAGACAAATCTGTGTGTTGTCCAGATCTCAGTGAAACTGCTTCTAGGTTCAAAAGATGCAGTTTGCTGTTTCTGATGCGTTTTTACAGGTAAGTGCTATCTCAGCCGGTCCTGGATGTTGCTGGGAGACACTTCAGGTATAATTAGGAGTGTAGGGGGCAGTTCAAAGCTGGGTATTGCTCATTTGTTCTTCTGCCGTCGCAGATGGGTGTTGAGTCACAAAGACATTGCCAAGGTCTGTACTGTCTGTCCATAGCTGCCCATAAGGCATTGGTTATATGACCATGAAGCTTGTAATAGTTGGACATCCATATATCTACCTCTAAGGGTGCCTCTTGCCACATGATTCATGGCCTCTGCTCAGTGGAGAAGGAAGTTACCCCCTTGTAATGAACAAGATGGTTGTGTTTAAGAATGCCCTGAGGTGATAGATCTTCTTCACACCTTAATCAGGCAACAGGTGAACTTTACTTTCTGGGCATAATGCAAAATTCACTTGCGTAGCAGGGAAGGAATGATGGTCTTGTGGGTGGAAAGATTTTTGATTCGCAGGGTGATTAAGTTTGTCGTCTGGCAGGTTGGCTGCCAATACACGGTGGTGAAAACCTGGCCTTCCTGAAGTCAGTAGGGATGGGTCTTTTGTTTTACACACATATTTCAATGAATCACCCGTGTGCACAGATGTCCGGATAGTCGTGCTTACTGAACATATGGGCTTCGCAAAGCCTCATTTACTGTGCACCTTCAGCAGGTTGAATTCCAGCAGCCTTTGAAAACTATAGTATTAAATGTGATATGGGCCAGCAGAGAGAGGGAGGCACATACTACATGGGATAAGAGGTAGTGTTTCCAAGGGTTTCTTTTCCCGTGCATAATTTTTTTATTTGTTTGTTTACAGAAAAAAAAAATAAATCGAATGATCTGAAATTAAATTTGCATCTGCTTGATGGAATGAGGAAACCACTTTATTTATATTTTCCAGATTAAATTAAGTGAATAGGTTTTTTGTTCATTTTGCCTTTTATATTTCAAAGACATGTTCCTGATTAAATTTAGGTGAACTTGGTTCCAAAATACAATTTTGAAACAGAAAATCGAAGCTCTGTAAGAAGTCGCTGTGGAGGCCAGATAGCCTTATCAACTGCTCTTTAGCACTGACCTTATCAGACCTTTTGAAGCCATCTTGCTCCCAGCCTTCCAATAGGAGAGTTTATGAGGTTGGGCAGAAAATAAGACCATTTCTTTACCAGACTCGGGAAGAACCTCAGAATTTGGAGGTTTTGGGCTACAGTGCAGAATTTCTGCTGCGGTCTGACTCTGCAGAGGAAATGGTCCTAGCACAGCCTTGGTTGCTTTGTGTGGTCCTGCTGGGATGGTGCTGCCCTGCCCTGCTGGGTTGCCATATCTGGAGAGGATGTGTAGAGGTATACATATTGGCTCCACAGGTAGCTGTTGGAGATCTGACAGTTCATTTGCGTTTGTCCCAAGCTGTGTTACAACACACTAGACTGTCTCCAGAAGTGGGTTTACCTAACAGACTGTACATTTTCACTCACAGAATCACAGAATGGTAGGGTTTGGAAGGGACCTTCGGAGATCATATAGTTCAACTCTCCTGCCAACGCAGGTTCATCTAGAGCAGGTTGGACAGGAAAGCATCCAGGTTGGTTTTGAATATCTTCAGAGAAGGAGACTCCACAACCTCTCTGGGCAGCCTGTTCCAAGTAACCTTGACTTGTCTTTTTCTCCTTTTTGTAGGAGGAATGGTGGTAGAAGATTTTATTTTATTTTATTTTATTTTTTTTATATAGTGATCAGTATCTTAAGCAAGTTAGAGAAGTGCATTGCATGATAGACCATGGTCCTCTGGCTTTACTGCTGCATGATTGCTTGTGCTACTCATATTGATCAATAGTGTTTCTATTTGAAGGGAGCAGAACTCATTAAATCTTAGAGTGATTTAGATTGGCGGAGCGGGGAGGGGGGTTCTGCAGGTCTTCTTGTCCAGCTCAGATCAGCTTCAAAGGTGGATCAAGCTGTGATCTTAGGTCAAGTTGCTCAGACCCTTGTTCAGTCCAGTTCTCGAATACCTTCAAGAGCAGAGATCCTCCAACTTCCCTGGGCCCCTGATGTAGCAGTTGAGTGTGAAGGACTTTTTCCCTCTTCTTTATACCTCACCAGAAATTCCCTTGGTGCACCTTGTGTGTCATTGCCTGCCAACAAGGTTGGTGTTGTTAGTGAGACCTGATACCCCTTTTTGTGATGATGACTCATAAGTATAGGGGGATCATAGATAAGGGAAGTCAAATAACGCATCCCTGAGCTATTACTATTTCTGAACAGGGCCTGCAGCTTCCAGTTTGAAGGCTGCACAGTGAAAGTAAGATTCATTTTCTGCCCGTCTCCCTGTTTCAATAAATTCCTGGTCTCGGCAACAGATTCATTTTGGACTATTTACTGTTCTTGTTGCCATCTTTGTCATTGGAATGGGATATCAGCATGTTAATGCCTCATATAACCCATGAATGATGGTAGAGCACTGTCGCTCTTTGACATTTTCAATGCTCTGTAATTTCATTATCTGGCCATTCTTCCCTTTCCCTGCAGTGTAGTGTGTCTGACATGGTGATTGCCACTTCTAATGTCTTTTTCTGCTACTACTTCCAAAGATTTTCCTCTGTCATTATGGGTGGTTCGTCTTTCCCAAAAGGAAGGTAATTCTTCAGGCTAAAAAGAACTTTCTCTTATGTCCTCAAACTATATTTTTTTTCTTGTGGCAGAAATAATCAATCGCTGCTTCTTTGTGATTTTCATCCTAAAGGATTTTATAGTACTATGGTAGATATATAAGCATCACTTTTCACTGTAACACGGTCACTGTCTGAGTGGAACAGGGGAGGTCTATAACAGAAAACTGTTAGTTCAGCTCTTGTTCCTTATATGTATTATTTCTTTGGTTGTCCTGATCGCTACCTGAAAATGCTCATGCAAGCCAAACACTTGACAATTCTTATTGTGAAAAGGTGTTTTGGAAAGTGTGTTAAAATAGCAGAATGTTTAAAAAGTGTCTCCTCGTTCATCTAGGGAGCAGAGGGATGCTGTGTATTTGATGTGGTCTACTGCTCTCTGTGGTCCACTTCAGACAATCACCTTGGCATTTCTCAGATTGCAAGGATGGAGGACAGCGGCAGTACCCTTGACTTTTCTTCTCCTGTCTTCCTATGGTACATTACAATATTTTTTTTGTGCGATTTTGTTTGTTTCTTTTCTTATGGCTTTTGCCACAAAGTGTTGCAGTGAAGGTTTGAAATGTGTTCAAAGGAGTTGAGAGGTGCCTTGGGATTTGCAGGGTGGGGTCACGTGAGGTTCTGTGGATTGCTCTAGACAAAATACTGTCCCTTCTAAACCTGCCTTCCTAAGATAGTGCAACGACCTCACGGAGTCAGTGTATGCAGGTGACTGGTTGAAATCCTGCTTGCAAATGTCTCTGCATATCAAAGATAGTAGAGATTTGGTTTATTTTAGAAAAGCGTTTAGGACACTCATTGAATGCTTATACTAAACAAGAACAACATGACCACCATTAGCAACAATTAACTTAATAGGTGGGAATTTTGTAGTATGTGTAAGAGTGGGGATCAAGTGGCTGGAAATCCCAGAGGGTTTCGTAGTCATGCCTGTTAGTTTTTACTAGAAGTTTTGGAAGAGTGGTAGAAGCAAGTTCAGAAGAAACTGCTGTCAGAGAGATAAAGTTAGAAATGCAAAACCCAAGAAGCTTCATTTGTCCATACTCTTTTCCTTTGTCCCTGGCTTAGAAAACATCTCCACACAGCCTTGTGCCAGAGCCCCTGCCCTAGTACAGGTCACAGTGAGGTACCTTCCCTTGCACTAGAGCTGCCAGTCCTTGGGCTGGTGGTGCTGCCACATGTCCCCACTGATGTATGGCTGAAGTGGACATAGTGCACAGACATGTGATGGGAGTGTTCAGTGAGTTGGAAGGTCTGATTTACTGAATGAATACTTAGAGTGAAATCCATATAGGCATATATGGCCAAAGGACTTCTGGGGTGGAAAGGGAGGCATGAGTCTACATACCTGTGTAGGGAGCAAAAAGAAGAGGTGGTGCTGAGGGTACTGTTGCAGACAAGAGCTGGCAGGGACTAGCTGGGTGGAGGGGAGAGATGTTTGTGAAGGATGTTAGCCAAAGAAGGTCGGTCTATGTATGCTGCTGCTTTGTAGCAAAAAGGGACCAACTCTCCCCTCTTTTGACCGACCAAAGGAGACCAGGCTCCTTGGACTAGCTTTAACCTTTTTAAAGAGAGGAAACATTTAAATTTAATGTCTAGAAAAAGCTTTATGGAACTGAGTTCGCAGCCACCCTGAGTAATCTTGCTAAAGACACTACCTTGCTTTACAGCTTTAAATCTACTTCGGACAGAGTATTAGCAATTATCCCATAGGGAGCAATCCTGTATTTTCTGGATGAGCTAATAGGCCTCTTGCATCTCTAATTTCTATTGTGCTGTGAAGATGTGGATGATTGTTATTAAAGGCCGTGAGAAGCAACTGGTCAGCTCATTGCCAAACTGCTATAATTCATGGGTGTTATAGATGGGATGCAGTTTGCTTAACATTGCAATCTGTGTATTCTAAATTGTTTCCATAGTGCTTGGCCAATAAAATTACAGGTTTATTATGTTCGTGCGGATCTCTTGTTTAATCAAGAATGCCATGCGTGCTGCGAATGCTAAGCTGGTGCTCTAAAAATACCCCTTGTTCTCTTGACGTGAGAGCGCGTGAATCAAGTTGATTTTATTTTTCCTTTATGTTTGAATGTAAATCCAGTATTCTTGAATGTGAAGTGCTTGTGGCACTTGCAAGTACTAGCAATAGCTGTTCAAGAGTGCTCTGTGCTATTCTGACTGCAGCATTACTAATCTGAGGCATCTAAAACATCCCGAGTCAGTTTTCGGTTGTCTTGGGGGGGGGGGGGGGGGGGGGGGGGGGAGTGGAAGATAACACAGTGGAGTTTAAAACCATTATGTTTCTGCATCTATAGGTAGAAACAGATATGTAGCTAGACAGTTGTCTCTAAGTGTGGGGGGAAAAAAAGAAAGAGAATACATGAGATGTTCAGTGTTTTGGGAAGTAGAAGTCAAGACTTTAAAGGAGTTCTGAGTGTATTTTTAAAAGTCACCCTCTGCATTCAGAAAAGTATGAACTGATATTGGGTTTGTTTTGTTTTGTTATTTTTGTTTTAATTCATTACCGGCCTCCAAGAGTTAGGGCTTTAAGAAAAACAAAATGCAACAATCCATGAGAGGTGACTTGAGCCTCCAGCGGAGGACTGTGTGGTGCTCTGACAGCTTGGTTCAAGGCTCGAGCCCTTGATGCCTATTTGCTGTAGCATCAATTTTCTAATGAGAGCTGCTCTGACTGCAGTAGCCTTGTGGGGGGTCTGTGGAGCTGTTGGAATCAGTCTGGTGCAGGTGTAGTTCTGGAGAGACCTGTATCAATGGCCTTTTGAAAGGCTGGAGTAGAGAATACCTTCATTCTGCTGTGTTGTATATGTGAATTTACAACAGGTGACGCTGTTCCAATAACTTGGTTTGCTGAAGATGATCTTTGGAGCACTTGTTGTTGGTCCTGCTGTTACAGGAGGGACCAGAGAAATAGTTCTGTTTTTCATAGATGATCACCTTTGTGAAAGGACAATCATAAATCAGCAAAGGTAAAATGGGCCTTTGGATTTGTTCTTTAGTCTGTCACAGCTACTTAAAAGACTTGCTGCTCACCTTTTCCTACCTGTGCATCTTGCCAGGTAAGAAAACCTGTACAGAGGTTTTGACACCATCAGCTTGAATCAGTCCTCTGGTCCGCACCATGCTTCAGCCTCTGGTAACACTCGGACCTCTAATCCTTTGCCAGCTCAACATTTTCTCACGAAAAGCATGTTGCTGTTTGTCTTTGAACTTTATTCTCCCTTTGCAGCATGTACTTGTCACGATGAACTTCTGCACAGTCGCAAAGGCAGAACAGGGCACCTCTGAATCTAGTTTATGTTATAGTCCTCTGTTTTGGAGGCTGTTATGGTTATGAGAATTTTTCTTAATGACAGGTTTGTAGCCATCATATCGTGAAATTTGGAGTGGGGGTGGGTTTGTTCACTGAAGAATTACAGCACAGAGAGGGAACTTAGGCTGGAACTTGTGGAGATGACCTAGCTTTACCTGAAGAGGAATTGGCAAATTTATCCCTTAGTGCCCTATTTAAGATTTTGTGCTCGTATGTCATACGAGAATGGGATTGAATTTCACCTTCAGATAAGCCTTGTCATCTCTCTCTGTCCTTACTGCCATCCAGAGACAACTAGAGACCATTGCTCCTTCCTAGTCTAGGCTCTACTAGAACGGGACAAGCTGGTGTGCCTGGCCCATCTCTAGCCCATGTTTTCGTTTCAGAGCAGGTGCCAATCTTAGGCTTTATTGCACAGTCATAACAGACGCTAGAGAGACTGTATGGCAAGGAGTGACAAGGGAGTGGGGAGTGTCTGAAGTCCTGCTCCTGTGACTTCATGGTGTTCATGAAGACAGGACCTTGTGGTGTGACTGGTGAGGGAGAGGAGATTATTCTGGGCTCTTGAGATATTAAAGAGGAGAACGAAGCTATCACAGACATTGCATAATGGACATCACAGATCTTATTTAGTCTTTGCATTCTTCCTTTGTCTTACTGCACAGCCATTCCCTGTTATGTTTCTCAAGGGGCGGAAGGATTTGGGGGAGTTTTGAGAAACTTCTGGTGCTGAACTGAGCACATGAATAGCGCCACTAACTATTCCTGCATTAGCATGTTGTTTAGAGCCCTTCTGCAGTGGTGGGCAGTTTTTGACATCTTAGTGCAATGTTCAAGACAAGCCTACAGCCCTTGTATGTGTAATTCCCTGAAGGTCATCTGGAGATCCTGCTGAGCTACAGAGTATGTTCATAAAAATATAAGGCTCTGTCTCTTCTCCCTTTTCTACCTCCAGGTTTTGGATCCCAGATGTTCTTGTGATGGCGAAGAGGGCTAATGCAGGTGCTGGCAGAGCAAAGTACTGAGCCTTCTGTTTAAATTATCCTTTGTCATGCAAGAATGAAAGGGATACATCTCCTGGGTTGTAGCGCCCCAAATCCTGATCTTAAAAGCCGTCCCAGTTTAAATGTCAGTCAGAAGTCCCAGTTGTCATAACCATGATTCTTATGAGGAAAGATATAGACAGTGGCTTGAAATGAAGACTGTGCTTCAATTTCTCTGTTGGCTAGAGGGCAAGAATTTTTCAGGCCCAACCAAAGAATTTTTTAGGTAGTTAGCTAACAGAAGGAGAGTGAACTCACAAGGTCAAACCTTCTGAATGTTTTCTACTGCAGTGAGGGTTGCAGTATGGAGTGAGTAGGTATTTTCATCTGACCAGCTGCCCCTGAGCACCAGCCAACCCTAAAAGGGTTGCAAAAGTCAATACTACTTTGGATTTCTGCAGTCGTGATTTGCCTATTTTCTTTTATACAATCCATGTGCATAATGTAGGACCTGTACTTCTGAGTTTCCTACTTTTACAGCTTTGAAATTCTCAGCCATAATGTTGCATTAAAGGAAATTTGAATTCAAGTTCCTCTATTTTTCTCAGCTGCTTTTTTTTTAAGTAACGGAACACTTAAGTCTGTAAGAAAAATTGCCCTTGACAGCTTTAACTGCACTGTTCCACATCTCCCCATGTAGACATTAGCACAAGGTATTTCTGAAGTGGGAGAAATATATTTTCTTTCTTACAAAGCTCAAAAATAGATGAATGGATTTTCTCATCATTTGCCCCCCCAAATGGCAATACTGGACTGACACCAAAAGTTATGATTCTACTGTGGTTCCTGACATGGTCCTTGATGCTCCCGTCCTGCCCTGAAGTTGGCGCCAGTCCTTCAGAGGACAATTTTTTTTTTTTGAGTGGGGGAAAAAAACCAGAAGGTTGTTTTTTTTTTTTTTTTTTCTTTCTACAGGGTCAGGTTTTAAGCAAATATACTTTACCTGTCTTTAGGAAATACTCAGATGGGGAAAAATGTTCACTCTGTCTTTCTTCCAAAGCTTTATTTCCTTGGCAGGCACAGAACTCGTAACTAGCTCCTTTGGAATATGGGTTGTCTGGCTTGAATGACAAACCAGAGCTCTGAACTGGGGTCTCTCTACTGCTTTTACTCTCCCTCTCAGGTCGTGGCTGTATCCCAGGGCTAAGTCCATGGAGTGTAGCCATTGCAGCCTCTTGCTGCCTGGAGGAATCCTTAGCCCCGAGTTAGGTTCCCGTGGTAGGGCATCTTAGGGGCCTGCTCCTTCAGCTGACATGGAGGGAGGCATCTCATCAGTCCCTTGAATTCATAATTTTGAAGTCTTTATGTGGCCAAGCACGAAGGAGGGGAAACCACGGTGTGTTCTTTCTGCTAGGCGAGCAGTACAGCGTGTGCTCAGGTTTTCTGTTCTGCTTGTTAGGAGGCTGCTTTATTTCTGGGTGAGGCTATTTACAGGCTATTGTGACATGGGTCATATTCATTCTTTCTTGCTGCTGTAGGTGCAATCCAACATAGTTAAATGTCAGTTGGAGGCAGAACTGAACCCCATGGTACCTTCCTACTGGGATTGTCCATCAGCCGGCTCCTATAGCTCTTCGGTTTATCAGGCAGAATCTAAACAGCTCTGGCCCCGGTGTGCTTAGGGCTGCTCTCTGGAGGGGGTGGTGTGCAAGCTTGGATGCCTTATAAAGAAGGGAGAAGCTGATTCTTGAACTTCAGAATTCTCTGTTCCCGTTCTGTTGCATATCAGGGGAGCTGTCGCTAGTGTCTTCTGTGGGCCAGTTTGCTGTTAGCATACCTGTTCCTCTGGACTCCGTAGGAAGAATCACAGAATTATAGAATAGTTTGGTTTGGAAGGGACCTTTAAAGGTCACCTAGTCCAACCTCCCCTCTAATGAGCAGGGACGTCTTCAGCTAGATCAGGTTGCTCAGACACCCATCCAACCTGACCTGGAATGTTTCCAGGGATGGGTTATCTACTACCTCTCTGGGCAACCTGGGCCAGTGTTTCACCACCCTCACTGTATAAAAAAGTCTTTCTTATATCTAGTGTAAATCTACCCCCTTTCAGTTTAAAACCACTACCCCTTGTCCTATTGCAACAGGCCCTGCTAAGAAGTTTGTCCACATCTCTCCTGTAGGCCCCCTTTAAGTACTGGAAGGCTGCAATAAGGTCTCCCTGGAGCCTTCTCTTCTCCAGGCTGAACAACCCCAAACTCTCTCAGCCTGTCCTCATAGGAGAGGTGCTCCAGCCCTCTCATCATCTTCATGGCCCTCCTCTGGACCCACTCCAACAAGTCCATGTCTTTCCTGAACTGAGGGCAGCTGAGGATCTGGTTGGCTTTCTGGGCTGTGAGCGCACATTGTTGGCTCATGTCCACCCTTTCATCCACCAGTACCCCCAGGTCCTTCTTGGCAGGGCTGCTCTCAATCCCTTCATCCCCCAGCCTGTACTACTGATGCCCGGGGTTGCCCCGACCCATGTGCAGGACCCTGCACTTGGCCTTCTTGAACCTCATGAGGTTCACACAGGCTCCCTTCTTGAGCCTGTCCAGGTCCCTCTGGATGCCATCCCATCCCGTAGACGTGTCAACCACATCACTCAGCTTGGTGTCGTCCACAAACTTGCTAAGGGTGCCCTCGATCCCCCTGTCTATGTTGTTGATGAAGATATTGAAGAGTACTGGTCCCAATACAGACCCCTGAGGGACACCACTTATCACCCATCTCCATCTGGACATTGAGCCATTGACCACTACCCTCTGGATTTGACCATCCAACCAATTCCTCATCCATCAAACAGTCCACTCGTCAAATCCAAGAACAGAAGTTGTTTTAGTGCCCTTGGATGAAGGAGGATGTTACATCTGGTTGGCTCAATGTAGTGGATGTACACAGAGGAATCTTTCCCAGCCCAGTTTCTGGAAATACCTAGTGAGCCAGATTTCATGAAAGTCTGCTTGATTAGGCCCTTCAAAGAAGGTAACATTAAGGCTCCAGGGGTGTTTGGCATGAGTAAGGAGCTGCTCTGCGCAGGGACAATGAAAGGAAATTGCCCAGAGAGAGTGTGCTTTCACAGCAACACATGAAAATAATTTTCCTTAATGACTTAATGATAAAACACAAAGAATAAAAAACAATAATAAAAAAGCAATGTAACTATGGCACAAGGCATACAGGCACTGTAGTGATGAAGAAACATATGCACATGATGAATACAGAATAGAAATGAAAATAAATATAATAAAGATGATTAAAATCAAGACTAAACATTAGTTCAAACGAATACCATAGGAAAAGGAGCTGGTAGGGCAGAGTTTGCCCTTACCACAGCTGAGCCACTAAGTTTCAAAGTAGGTTTGGGCATCTGCGGATAGGAACTGCTGCATAAACATAGGTTCAAGGTCAGAAGAGTGCAGTCAATTGGACAGACCACGTTTTTATTACCTTAATATATAAGATAATCAGATCATTTCATCTTTCTTGAATCTATAATAATGTAAAAAATATGTTAATTGCCTAGTTAGCACTCAAACTATTGCTTCTGACCTTTTGTCTGTGGAAAGCCCTGACTCGTGTTTGTCTCTTGCCTCCAGCACTGTCTGATCCTGTGTGTCCTGCTCAGCCTGACTGACCCCAGTTGCCTGTGGTAGTTCCTCATATATTCCAAACTATCACTTATATTTTTATCTTATTCTTTTTGTGATGGTTCTTACATTTCACCTTCTGTTCTATTTAATTATATTTATAAATACTCTACCTAGGTGTATTTAAACAATTTTGATTAAATGGTGGGTTTATACTAATGACGTTACAGTCATTCAAGGTCAGGTAGTAAATATGGGGGAAAATCTAAGTATTGGACTTTGGTACCTGCAGTAGCCATAACAGAACAATTTGAACATTTTGCCCTTTTTCCCTCTGTGTCTACGCGTGTCACCTCTCAAACTGCAATGATCCTTATTTCCTGGGGCTGTTGCGAGGAAGGGAATTAGCCAAAGTCTAAGGTATTTAGATTTGTTGATAATAAGAATCCAGTGGCAGGAGTCTAAGGTCTTTGAACTGGCCATTAAAAGTAGGTGCAAGGGCTTGTCTTCCAACAGGTACATCCTTTCCTTCCGTGGTGACATCTGTGAAAGCCCAACTTTTGGACTGGTTCCCCTAGAGGGAGAAGGATGTTTTCTCAGAGTAATATTGTTCAAAATTGAATAACATCGTCTCAGAATAACACTGCCATTACAAATTTATCTCCCTGTGGGTGGGTGAGCTGGCACCAAAGCTGGCAATAGAGTGGGGAGGCTCTGATGCCCTTCCCTGCTCTGCACTGCCAGGCCAGGGACCAGACTGCACTGCTGACACGGTGGCTTCGCCAGCACACATCTCCAGTTGTCATGCTGGAGGCAAGGCTCTGCGTCTTGGGGAGCACGACAGGCATGTGTTTCTGTAGCATGGCACCTAATTGCCTGCTGCTATTGTCCTCAGCTGCACTGAGGCATTTTCACGTGAACAAATAAATCTTTTGGTCATAGACATGAGGCTGGAAGGGACTTCAACAGGTTGTCTAGTCTGTCTCCTCTCCCTGGGGAGAGAGGGAGTCTCTTGCCCATGCTCTGTTCAACGGCTCTTATTTGAGTTGCTAATTGGAATCTGAGGAAGATCAGTAATATTTATATATGTATATGTACATATGTGTGTGTACTGGGGGGAGAGAAAGAGTGTGGGGGGGGGTGTATGAGAGAGGCATGAGAGTTCGTGAGTAGAGACTGGAATCTGAAATGGAAGAACAATAAGCAACCTGAATTTTCTTGAAAAATCAGTTTTACGGAAGCTTTTTTCTCTCTTCCTTTCAGAAAAGGCTTAGACACAAAATTCCCCACATAGTTTAGTTCCCTTTATGGAACCAGTCAGCCTTGCCTTCAGTCCTCAAGGAAAACCCTCACCTGTCCTGGCAGTTTATAACATCTCAAAGGGCTGCTCTATCTCACCTTCTGTCAACCTCTTTTATTTATTTATTTTTAATTGAGAACCGTCCTGTGGTGGTAGTGCACCCACAGGTATACTTGCAGTTCAAGTCATTCCTTCTTTTTAGGTTCCCATATCAGAAGCTTTAAATTCAGCAGGTATGTGACTCCACAGAGTTAAATCACTGCACAAAATCTCCTGGTTTTCAGATGGTATCAGAAGATAATTGGAACAAGAACAGAGCCAGCAAAGTAACTGGGGCCTTTTTTCATTTTCTTCTTGAACTTAGGTAGAGATGTGCGCAAAGCAGCTTTAAAAGGAAGACAGAGAAGGGGAAAAAAGATAAAATTAAATTTCCCAGGGCTTTGGTGGAGGCTTCTTAGCAAAGAGGAAGAATTGGGAGATATGATCCAGCATGGGTTGCTGAATCAATAAAAATAAATTATGAGTTCTTTGCTATCACCTCTTATAATGTATGATAGGGGACCCTTAAATCATATCACTACCTGTCAGGAGAGATTGTATTTATGTTTAACTGAGTTACACAGAGATAAAGCTCAGGCTTCTGTTATTTTAAGCAATCTAGATGTCTTTTCTGGTGGGAACGTGTGTTTACGTGCAGCAAGGCCATCCCGAAGAGCTGGGAAAGATTCTGTGGAGCACAACTGTGCCTGCCTTGTCAGGGGTATGGGTCAGATCACCTGGGGGGCGTCTTTCTTCTCTGTGATTTCTCTGACTAGTGCCACCTGCAAGCTGCTGATAGTGTTGGTGTGTCCACCCGCCCCTACAGTGTGGGGTGGATTCCTTTTTTGATGGTCTGGAATTCTACTTAAATGTCCTCTGTGTTTTATTGCTGTCCTTAAAAAGGTGACTAATTCACTATGCCTTTCCCAGACACTCTCACCGGATGCTGTGTGGCTACTAACTCTACTAATACTTAACTTTTATGGAGTGCTGGGATGTCGTCCGTCCGTCCTGTCCCCCCCTCCGCTCCCCCAAGAGGACAAAGGCTTTATAATCTGATATGGTAGTTATGTTTAGGGCTCTACTGTACCCTCTCGGCCATGGTCCACCTACTCTCCAAGGGCTGATAACGATGCTGGAGGTCTTTCTTTTATTTCTTTAGGAAGGAGATGTTAAGAATGTGGTTGCAATTTTTTTGTGTGTGCATGCACTAAAGATAAGCATGTAGGTATGCAGGAGGTACATTTGCTGAAACTTAGGCAGGATTTACGAATGTTGGTTTTTTTTTTTCTATTACCTTGGAAAAAATATTACACGAAAGATATTGTCCAATTTTTAATGTGTAGTGGAGATGGAAGAGCAGTGTGGCTGACTGGCAGACGCTATACAGCTAGCTGCTGTGAATACCCCTCATTTGGGTGATAATTGGAGTCTTTGGTTTGGGAGGAGGAGAATCTGACTTCTTTTCCCATGTTATTGCAAAATATTATTGTCAGATTCCTCTCCTGAGTCCTGGAAGTGTTAGCCATTGCTTTGGAAGTAGTGTTATTCAGCTGCGTTCACAACCACAGCATGGACTTCTATGTGCAAGTCACCTCTGAACATATCCTAAATGACAGTCCCCGCACCAATATGTTTGAAGCCGAAAGCATGAGAGAACCTGTCGGGTTGAATTAAAAATCCTTTCTAGATTTGTGTGAGCCCAGAAAGGTAAAACCATGACACTGGAAAAGGTGTCTGTCTCAGTGTTGATGCCCATGGGTGCCTTTTCTCTGACAGGCTGGGATTGCCCTTGAATTCCCAAAGCGGAGAACCAACATACAAGAATCCTGCCCTGCTCCTGCTGGTCGTTGCGTGGGGGGGAGGCAGTTGGGCTTTCCAGAGCTGGCTCTTTCTGCAAAGCACTGTAGTGATTTTGTTCCCCCCCCCCGCACCCCACCCCCGAGACTGTTCATTCACTGCCAGCCCTGGAAATGGGAATTTCAAGCTGCTGCTTAAATCCCGAGGGCTCTTTTGTGAAGATAATGTGCTCTGTCTCCAGCATCCCAGGGGAATCCACGGGAAGACTTCTCGGGCTCTGGCTCCTGCTTATTCTGCTGCCTCATTTATGTTGAAAGGGAGGAGGACAGGGGACAGAAGGAGCATACCATGGCAGTTTTCATACTGGAAAGTGAAAAGCAACACAGGCAAAGGAGTATTAAAGGAAAATATCTTTCTTTTAGTTACTGGTTCTTGTTTTGAGGACAAATTTGACAGTCTCAGCCGTTCAGAGATCACAAGTTCACTGGAACATGTTTTTCTTTTGTGTGTGATCTCGGTACTTGTGTCTTTCAATTTCGGAGGGCTCTTCTGCCTGCACTGCCTGAAGCCACCCACAGATCGTTTTTATCTCTCTAGAGATTAAAAAAAAAAAGTCCTTTTCTGCTTAAGTTGGCATCACTTTACTCTTGTGAACGTGTTGCTCTGATTTTCAGCGGACAGGATTTGGCCTGTGTTTGTTATTAGTACCTCTGTTGTTTTATTCTCGTGTCTTTAGGATGTGCTATTCCTTAACTGCCAGTAGTATCTGGAGATAAATATTCTTCAGCTATGCTCACCAGGCAGGGAAAAAGAAGGTAGATTGATATGTAAGGTGTATGTGTTCCTTTTTTTGCTAATCATTCTGTTACTGTGGGTGAGCTTGGATTGTGGCTTTATCTTCCAGGTGATGCTTCTTAGCTCAAATTAACTAAAAGTGTTGAAGTGGATTATTTCAGCTTTGTTAAATTCCTGGATGGAGACACTTTTTCAGAATAAAGTGGTCTTTAATTTGATTTTTCTGATGTATTTGCAAAATGATTTGAACCAAACTCTTAAAAGTTGATTTGGATTCTTCTTCCTGAGTGTTCCCATGTAGAGAAACACAATCTCTCTCTGCCTCTGGTTCCTCATCAGTGAAACAAAGATGACATTATTTGCCTTTTTTCACAGTGGCGATGCTTGTAGAATCTGTTAACACCTGTAGAATTTAAATTCCTCACCTGGGAACTTTGTAATTATACTATATGCTTCTCACACCTGGAGACGGCACTCTTGGTGTTAGCAACTGCACTTAGACCTCCAGGGTAAATGAGGATGGTGATGTTGTGTAATGTGATCACGCATGTGCATGCGTATGTTTTTTTTGGGGGTGTGTGTGAATTGATTTTGTGTGACCAGGCTTATGTAGCGATTGTTTTTGAGAACCAGTGTACCTTGATCTAGGAAAAAAACTTGTGCTGGAATGGAGTCAATTTTCTTCTGAGCAGCCCGTGTCATGCTGTGTTTTGAATTTTTGGCTAAACCAGTGTTGGTAACATGCCAGTGTTTTGGGTATAGCTGAACAGTGCTTCACAGCCTCAGGTTTTTTGTTGCTTGCTCTGCCTGCCTTGGGAGTAGGGTGGGGGCAGTCAAGAGCTGGAGTGGGGACATAGCTGAGACAGTGGACCCAAATTGGCCAAAGAGGTATTCCATCCCATACCAGATCATCCTCAGCAATAACAACTGTGGAGTAGTCTCCAAAGCAGCCGTTGTTCAGAGACTGGCTCTGCACTGATGTGCTGTGGGAGGCAGTCAGTGACTACCTTTGCATCACCTGTTTTTTGCAATGGTGTTTTTTTTTTTTTTTTTTTATCTTTTCACTTATTAAACTGTCTTTGTCTGGGATTAGAAGTTGTTCTCCCTTTTGCTCTTTTGGTTCTCTCCTCGTCCCTCTAGGGTAGGAGAGAACAAGTGTCTGGGTGGGTGCTTAGCTGCTTGCTGGGGTCAACCCACCACATGCTTAAGCAGAAATGTATGCTGAGCATATGAACGATCTTCTTTCCATCTTCTGAGTGTTTATGTGGGGAAAATTAGGCTGATATTGGTGGCTTTTGCCTGAATTAGCTTTGGATACAGAGATTGTATGAAAGACCGCCTTACTTAGCAAATTTGTCACCCCGGATAACTCCATGAGTTTGTAAATCAGTTCATCTTTAATTATTAATTTTATTCCTTAAAAAAATCCACCATCACCACCAAAAAAAAAACCAAAAAAGAATCCAAACACAAAAGAAAAACAGCAGGGGACCTCCACAGAGCAGTGCTGTTGGCTTTAAGGTCCCAGAGCATTTTAAGCCAATTTGCCTTCAGCTGTGAGCAATTTCCTGATACTGGCTCCCAGTAGCCTGTGCTTGTTCACATTTTAAATTTACTTGTTGGGTGCTGCTGCTCTCGTGGATTAGGGAAAGGCAGATGAAAATTGCAGACAAGCTTCGTGTGGCTGATGTCAGGGGAGAAAATGTTGCAAAGATCATGGAAATAAGTCTGTAGGCAGGAAACGGAGATCCCAGCACGGCAGAGCAAGTGAGTGGAGAGCTCTCATTTTTTCACATGTAAATCTGTCTGTGACGTCTGTGTTGTGTTGTGGTGCTGTCCGGTGCTCGTCCCTTTGCTCGTTATTAATTAGACTCAGTAAATATGCAGACAGGGCTACTGATGAGCTGTGTTAATCTCTGTGCTGATATAGCAGGATCGCTTAGAGAGGAGATGAATCTCACGAAGTGGATCAGTGCTGACCTTTCAGATGTCTACCTGAAATGATCACCTGTTCTTTCTGGCTGCTGTGCTCTTCTCTCTCCTGTCTCTAATATGACTGTCGCCTGATACAGGAACACGACTGCCTTTGTTGTGGCACTTTTTGGTTGTTTTGAAGTTCATTGTCAACCTGCTGAAGAAAATGCAATGCCTTTACGCTCTCATTTGTGGGAAACAGTTATATATTCCACTGTGGGGTGTGTGCAAAGCACTTTGCCAGTTTAGAATTGGCGAGTTTAATGAACTACAGTACTTTTCCTTCATAGTAAAATTTTATGGGCATGAAAGATTGTTATGCCACCAAATACTCTGAAGAGCTTCTGAGCACTTTTGTGATTTATGGGCTTGGAGATTCCTAATAATTGTCTGAACAATAGGGATCCCTTCAGGGATGTGTTTTCAACACGGACTGAAACCTGGGCTACCAAGATGGTTGTGTGGGGGGTTTTTTGGGGTGTTTTTTTTTTTTTTTTCTCCTTTCATGCCAGACAAGTTGTGTCAAGACTCAAAGCTGCTGGGTTGGGCACTCTTGAAGACTTGCTGGTCTTATTTTAGAGAAGTAGTCCATCATATTAAATCTGGATTTGGTGGTTCAGTACACCACACAGCGTGGTGGCAGGATTTCTCAGTGCCAGAGACTCTTAATCTGTATTGTAGTAAGAGACATTGAAGATAAATAATTGACAGGGGTTGGCATTTTGTCATGCAAACCTTATAGCAGGGTATTCAGCAGACAGTGTAGTTTCTGCAAAACAAAACCACAGACTGTGGAGAGGCATGAGTGTAAAATAAAGCGCATAAGGAAATTCTTACAGGACTGGAACAGCACTTGTTTCCAAAGAAAAAAGTATTTCTTCTGATTATCCTTTCTCCATCCCCACTTCTGTCTAGAAAACTAAACCAGTTTATTGAATTTTTCAGGTCATTTAGTTTTGTGTAAGCTGAGCTTGAAATTTCATTTTCCAGAGGGTTTGTATTGCCTTGAGAGAGCTGTAATTCAGCCTGGCCTATTTCCCCACTCTGTCCTGCAGGCTGGTTCTCCCTTTCTTCATTCTCAACCAGCTGAGCTACTTGGTGCCCTGGGGGACACCTGCCCCGGGGGTGTCCTGGGAAGCGCCGTGTGGCTGTGTGGAGCCTGGCCCACAGGAGACGGGGAAATTTTGCATCTGAGCTGTATTCCCTGGAGTGAGCAGTATGACCCCGAAGACAAATGCCGTTCAGCACTGAGCTGACTTAAAATTAATTTTGGGGAGATTAGTTTGATGAACAGAAACAGTTTAATTTGGCACTACAAGGGTGTATTCTTTATTTTGATTAAAAAATGCCTAAGTCTAAGTCTGAATCAATATCACTTGGAACTTTTTTCAGTTTTATTTCTTTTCCCCCGAGCAAATTGTTTTAATCTTGAAAGCTGAAGAGTGTCCATTTTCTATGGGGTGGCAATTCTAGATTTCCCTCGGTTCAGGGGAAGATGATGTTTATTTTTGGTCTGAAATAGTACATTAAATGTGAAATCTCCAATTTTCAATTGAATTAAGCTTTTAAAATGAAAACCATCAAAATTTTAATGCAAAATTACTCTGGCACAGAGAAGCCATGGTTATTTTTTCGTGTTGACAAAAACAAGCTAAGCTTCTTCAACTACAAAGCAGAAATCGGAATCAAATGTCTCAGCTTGAATCAATGAGGGCTTTTTCTTTTTCATTTTTTCTCCTGTCAGAATTTAGTTTTGGAAAATATGTCCAATTTTCCTTATGTTTTGTTCCATTCTTTTTCAACTAAAGCATTCAAATAACAGAATGTCTTAGAAAATCTGGTGCTTGCCCACATCTGCCCTGATGTCCTTGCTTCTGGTTTCTTCTTAGCACGGTTGGGGTAACATGACGGGGAGGCCTCAGAATAGCCTCTTGAAACACTTTGAAGTTTCCTCTGCAATGCTGCGTCAAAAGCACCCCATGAAAACAACTCGGGAACCAGCTGTGCCTTTCAGGCTTTGATTTGTGTCTTAACTGCATGTGACACTTCCTTAGTAGTTACATTTGCTCCGTGGTCTCACAGGCAGCGTTGTGGGGGTATGTGCTTTCGCAGCTTTTCTTGGGAAGGTTGTATGTTCAACGCCTCCAATCCTCTCTGGTTTTCGAACTCGCAAACCATTGCAAGCGTTGCCTTTATTGAATCTGAAGTGTCTTGTCTCAAAAGGAAGGACTTGGGGGTGTTGGTTGATGAGAAGCTCAACATGAGCCAGCAATGTGCGCTCACAGCCCAGAAAGTCAACCAGATCCTGGGTTGCATCAAAAGCAGTGTGCCCAGTAGGGCGAGGGAGGGGATTCTGCCCCTCTACTCCGCTCTGGGGAGACCCCACCTGGAGTACTACATCCAGCTCTGGAGCCCCCAGCATAAGAAGGACGTGGATATGTTGGATTGAGTCCAGAGGAGAGCCACGAAGATGATCAGAGGGCTGGAGCACCTCTCCCATGAGGAGAGGTTGAGAGAGTTTGGGGTTGTTCAGCCTGGAGAAGAGAAGGCTCCAGGGAGACCTTATAGCAGCCTTCCAGTACCCAGAGGGACCTACAGGAGAGATGAGGAGGGACTCTTTGTCAGGGAGTATAGTGATCAGACAAGGGGTAACAGTTTTAAACTGAAAGAGGGGAGATTTAGATGAGATATTAGGAAGAAATTCTTTAACCTGAGGGTGGTGAGACACTGGAACATGCTGTCCAGGGAAGTTGTTGAGGCCTCATCCCTGGAGGTGTTCAAGGCCAGGTTGGATGGGGCTTTGAGCAACCAGGTCTGGTGGGATGTGTCCCTGCCCATGACAGGGGGATTGGAACTAGATGATCTTTAAGGTCCCTTCCAACCTAAACCATTCTATGATTCTATGAAAAGCAAGCTCAGATAGGATGGTGGCCACCTGGGATTGTGGTGCAAGTGTGTTGCCTGGCCTGGGCATATGTGGTGAGTGATTTTATGGACAGGTTGCTGTAGGTGACTGTACCATGTATTATCACTGCCTCAGGCAGCTCCTGCTATTTCCTGGGACCCTTTGTGAGATTTAACTGCAAAGGGATGCTGCTGCTTTTGCTTTCCATGCATTAACAACAGGCAGAGCTGGATTTTTGTTAGTCATCCTGGGTGAAAATCCAAAAAAAGACATACTAAACAACATGCTCTTACTTTGGATTTATACCCAGTAGCTCAGTAGGATTCAACCCACTCCGGTAAAGCTGGTGTTATCCTGCAGTTTGCGGGGTTTATACTAGATAAGTGACATCTTCAAAAATACAGGGCATAGGAGATCTGGGGAGAGGCACATGAAAGCTGGGGGACTACGGATGCCTGCTGCCTACAGTTGTAATTGCAACTTAAGGTAGAATTGCTCTGTTGAAATTCGACCAGGACACGGAGATTTTATTTAATGTGTTTAGAGCTGGATCCGGGATCTACTGAAATCAGCAGAAGTCATCCTGCAGTCTTCAATGCGATTAGGCTCTGAAACGGGAAAACTAACTTGGTGAACCCTTGCCATAGTTGTGAGAAGGGTGTCATTTCTGGCAGGGCAGGGCTTGTGCTGTGATGCGTGGCTTGCTAGGGATTCTCCAGAGGGGTCCTGTCAGAGCCCCTGGCGGAATATAGGCAACATCCTAAAAATGTCGCTCGCCTCAGGTTTTAGCTGGGAGCAGGCTGCACTGTGAGGGGAGGAGGTAATCAACCCCTGCTTGCTGCAACTTGCAGCTGGCTTATCCCCCTGTGTATGGGAAGGTGTGTGCAGGGTTTAAGTTGCGATAAAAAGGATATTGCCCTTATTTCCCCACTGCACGGCATCGGTTTAGTCTGACATTGGCTTGCATACGCGGACTCAAATCTGCCTTGGCGGGTTTCTTTTCACAGCCTGCTGGAAGCAGCTTGGCTTTTATCTTCCTCCTAAAGGTCTCTGCGTGGGGAAATAAAGGGACAAAATGCAATCGGGGACAGGGAAAGTGAATCCAGTAGAGAGAGGGATGCTCAGAGCATCTATTCCAAAGCCATTAAGTTGGACACTGAGTGCATAGTCACGTACCAAGGTCCCTTACAGTTTGAACAGGTCTCTTCCCGGTATTATGCTGACAGTAACCGACTGCTGCAGCCGTTGTGATATTGATTAATCCTTTGGCATTTTTCTGCAAAGCTTTGAATTCCTCACCCAGCAGCCTTTCAGCTGGGAAACCCAAATGAAAGGTGTGGTGGGTCCCACTGCTGTGGGAGAAGGAAGAGGGAGGGAGATGTGGCTTTTGTAGTAAAAAGATCCTCGTTTCATAGGAAAACATTAATGAACCCAACCTTTTGGGTGACGTCTCTCATTTCAACCCATCTTTTAGCCAAACTGTGCAGTACCTGTTAACAAAACAAGAAAAACCCAAGTATATAGTAAAAAGTTCTCTAGATGCTTTCACAGCTCAAGCAGATGCAAGGGAAACTAGCCCGCTCTTGAATCCTGCAAGGAGGAAACAATGCTGAAATGTTAAAATGATGCAAAACAAAAAGGAGGAGATGCCCCCGAGCTCTTCTTGAGGCTGGTCCCGTAGAATCCAAGGGAATGAACTGTGTGACATTAGTTATGCTAAAAAAGCAAGGAGCAGATGCTCAAGTGCCCTTAACGTCTACTGAGGAACCTCTATTCTTCCGGCAGAAGTTCCCATCCCATCTGAGCCTGGGAGCTTGCACAGAGGCTCGCAGGTTATGGGAGTGCATAGCTGCCTTTCTGGGAAAGAAGGGCATTGGGCAATGTAGCTGGTAACGAGGAGGGTTACATTTACCTGTGAAATCTGAGGTCAGAGCACCAAGGATATCAGAGGGAAGCTGTATTCCCCTGTGGTCCCCAATGTACGGCTTAACTCTCTTCTCCCACCTCAGTTTTGCAAGGGCGTGACACGGGAGGGTTTGTGGCTCGCCAGAAAGTTAGTCAGTTAGCTCCTGAGGGCTCTCGCCCTCCTTGAGCACTGAAGATACAGATGAAGTTTTGTCTTGCTCTAAGCCGAATGTCATACTCTGTGTCCCTCTATTTTACAACTGCAGAAAGGTGATGGCATGTGGCAATTCCCATGTTCCTGGGGTCAGTCACAGCGGACAGAGAACAATAAAGCTCATTCTGGGCAAAGTGGACCGTTTTGCTGGATGGGGAACTTCATAAACAAACTTGCTGATTCTTTCCATGGAGACTTGCCAATTTGTGGTAACACCTTGAGAAACAGGCAAAGTTGACTGTAATTTCTGATTGGGCTGTTGAGTTAACACAGGCGCATCTGATTCCATCCCTGACCTTGAATAACTGTAGTTGTAGAGAGGGCTTTTGTTTGATTGTTTGATTAATTCCTGTTGGCATGTTTTATTTCAAATGCAAAACATTTTGAGATTAAAATAAATGTTACAGGTTACTTGATGCATTAAGCTAATGAATTTCTTTTTTTTTTTTAACTTGATCCTATAATACCACAACTTTAATGGATGAATGCTAAGCTCTCCTTTGGGTTATTTCAGATGCTTTGTGTATTGTTACACAGTCTAAAGGAAAACTCTTTTCTTTTTTTTTTTTCTCTCTCTTTCTTTTCCCTTTCTCTTCCTCCCTCCCTTTCCCCTCTCTAGGTGATTCTCATTCTGACAAAGCTCTACGACTTCAACTTGGGGAGTGTTACGGAGAGCTCACTGTGGAGGTAAGTGGATTATAGAAATCACAGAACTGGCATGGAGGGGTTGCACTGTGTCTCTTGTAAAACAGGAGGCTGAGCAAGGGGAGGAGACAGGAGGGAATCTGAGGTAACTGGAGTTGCGTTTTGGAAAAGGGACACATGACTAAGAACACATTGCTTTAATGAAGTGGGGTCTGCAACAAGAGGGTTTCTTGATGTATGGGTATTTTGCTGGCACACAGAGGAGCTTGGTTTCATTCTCACCTCCGAGGGTCCTTAGACAAGTCTCTTCATTCCTCAGAGCCTCTGATGGGAGGCTGGCAATCGGAACAGTCTCTATAGATGGTACATGCTTGCTGGAACAGTGTCTAAGATGGTGTCCAACACAGCGCACGGTATGATCTTAGCTGATCTTAGCCATATTCCTCAGCCGTGGGAGCTGAGGTGGTCATCTTGGCGGCGAACCTGTGTTGCCGTGGGCTGTAAGGACAGTAGCCACTAAAGCACTAGAGATATCGCAGTGAAGTGCTGGTGTACTCCGCTATGGATAGACTCAGATGTGTCATCTACCGGCCGTGCTTGTAGTCGGGCATGTGAGATGGAGTTTCCTGGCGTGGGGAAGCATGCTGCTGGACAGAGTGTGTGTTTGAAAGTATGTGTGTGTGTTCAATAAATAAATACATTTTTAAAATCCCACCACCACCACCCCCTGCAAAAAAAAAAAAAAACACAAACCAAAACCAAACCCCAAACCCACCCCTGTAAGCAGGCCAATTTCTTGATGTCTGAAATCACCAATAGTTTCTACCAGCTGGGGATTGCTCTTCCTCCGAACACCCTGCCTGTTGTGTGGAAAGGGTAAGCCTTTAACAGAATTTTTATTAGGCATTTTTTACCCTAAGGACAAAAAAAAAAAAATAAAATAAGGCAGCCAGGGGTCGGGGGAGACCAAGTGCCTTGTGTCAGCTTTATCTGGTGTGTTGCAGCTACTGCACAACCTGCTCAAAGTGTAGTTGGTGGAACTATCAATGCATTGGAGCCATTGTTCTGTGAGCAGCTTCTTGCCAGATGGTCTCTCATGCTTCTTTCTTCCCAGCTAATTTAAAAGCCTCGATTTGGAGCAGACTTTCGGCATGTGCTGCAGGTTTATTCCTGTTAATGTATTTAAGGGTTAATTGTTCAGTAGAGCTCTTGAAACTTCTCAATTTGCGCAGTACTTCCAAAGCCTAATTGCGCTGTACCACGGTAATCTGTAAAAGTATAAATAACCGTGCAGCTAATAAGAGAGAACACAGTCATTTCCACTTACCCTGGTACTTTTCAAGGTATTAAAGCCTTAGAAAACTTTTGCCTCTTTACCTAACAAGTACAAATGGCACTGTGATTGTACTTTAAATGTAATTGCCAAGCAATCTGCTCTGCATAAATAATGTAACAAGCAGGCAAATCCTATCCTAATACTGAACTCACAGCATCACCTGAGCTCTGCAGAAAGGTAATAGCAGCATCTCTTTTGGAGTTCTCCCAGAGCGACGGAAATGTAGTTCATCATCAATACAACTGAATGCATCCAGTACTCAGTCCGCTGGGGAAACACGCTGATTTGTGAGCGTGTTTCAGTGTGCTCTGGGACATTTCTGCATCTTTTCTGCAGTGAAATAGGGGCCAGTGTGGGGCCTAGAGACTTGGAGCGGTTGGAAGTCAGAACCTTCCGAGTTCTCTGCCAAGGTCTGGGAGGAAAGCTCAGGGTAAGAGCTAGTAGGTGGAGCTTCTGGGCTCTATACCTTAGTTTCCCACCTGGAAAATTCAGGATTAAGACATGTTGTACTTAAGGAGGGGAGTGAGGAGTCTTAGAGAACAGCTATGAGTTTCTTTGGAAAGGATGTTGTAGAAATGCAAATAGATACTAAGTGGAAGCAATAAGCCAAGAGAAAGACTCCTTTTCTCAGGATTTTCTGTTCTATTTGCACATTAAAGCCTCTCAATCTTTGCATTGTTTAAATCGGTACTTTTCAATATTTTCTTTTAATTTTTGAGACCCTGAAAATTTCAAAAGGAGGATCTTTCTCTGCAGAGTGAATTTAAGCCTCCTGGTTTGCTTTCCTGAGTTACTTTTTATTGACTCCTTCAAAACGATCTTTGAGTCCCCAGAACCGGTGGGTCACAAACTGAACGCAACTGTCAGGTAATTATCAGAAGGAGGTCTGGGCATTTCCAAGTGTTTGTTTTGTTTTGTTTTTTTCCCCTCTCTTCCTGTTTGCTGAGAATATGATACATCCTTTCTGTTAACCAGAAGTTTTGCCCATCTGAGCAGTGGTGCTGTGTGATCTCTCTTCTGAATCCTTGGCAAACAGAGTTGCTTCCACAAGAGAGGAGTGGCTTTTGTGGCAGAGAGCAATGAATCACACGGCAGTGCTTCAAAGGATGCTAAGATAGAGCAGGGTGCAATGCAATCTCCAAATATCATCTTGCCTCTGCCTGCTTCATGCATCAAAAGCTGCTTCTCAGTTCCCCCTGGGTTATAGCATGAGAGGCTTCTTTTAATGGAAAACTGAATTGCCATGTAAGAAAAATTTCTAAGCCCTGCATCTAAATACAGAGACAAGTAAATCAATAAGAAAACATCCTGAATGTAATTAAAAAAGGGAGCGAGAGCAAGAGAGGGAGAGGAGAATTAAAAGTTACGTTGGAAGCTGCTCCTATATCATGCTGATACGAGTTTAGACAGAGGAAATGCTAGTCAGCATTTGAATGCAGGAACACAGGCATTGCTCTAATAATCAAATCCATGCTTCTGGGGCCCAAAAAATCCACAGAAAAAGCCTCCATTGCTACTGAAGCAGCCAGCCTTGAAGCAGCCAGCTTCAAGGTAAAGACACGCACACACATTCAGTCACACCCCTCCTCCCTGTGAATGCCATATCTCTTCTTGGTCACAAGAGACAAATGTCAGTGTGGTTTGGATTTTTGTTTTTCCCCACCAAGTTGAGTGGAGGTGGTCATTTTCCTCTCATAAGAGGAAGCAATTTTATTGTGGTTGTAGTCGTGATGGTGTGTGACATCAGAACTTGTGGGGAGAGGTCTTTTTGTAGATTGGCAAATATACCTGTAAATATTATTTAATTATTTAAGCTTTTCAGGCATGCAAACCCTTCATCAGTTCTCATTGCCTAGCAAAATATCTAACTGGGTAGTTGAGAATCCAGAATACCTGGATTTTAGCAAAGCTTTTGACACCGTTTCCCACACCATTCTCCTGGAGAAACTGGCTGCTCATGGCCTGGACAGGTGTACTCTTCGCTGGGTAAAAAACTGGTTGGATGGCCATGCCCAGAAAGTGGTGGTGAATGGAGTTAAATCCAGTTGGTGTCCAATCACCAGTGGTGTCCCCCAGGGCTCGGTGCTGGGGCCAGTTCTGTTTAATATCTTTATCGAACTGGATAAGGGGATCGAATGCACCCTCAGTAAGTTCACCGATGACACTAAGCTAGGCGGGTGTGTTGATGTGCTTGAGGGTAGGTTGGCTCTGCAGAGGGATCTGGACAGGCTGGACCGATGGGCCGAGGCCAGTGGTATGAGGTTCAACAAGGCCAAGTGCAGGGTCCTGCGCTTGGGTCACAACAACCCCATGCAGCGCTACAGGATTGGGGTGGAGTGGCTCAAAAGCTGCCCGGCAGAAAAGGACCTGGGGGTGTTGGTGGATGGCCGGCTGAATATGAGCCAGCGGTGTGGCCAGGTGGCCAACTGCATCCTGGCCTGTCAGGAATAGTGTGGTGAGCAGGACTAGGGAAGTGATCATCTCCCTGGACTCTGCACTGGTGAGGCCCCACCTCAAGTACTGTGTTCAGTTTTGGGCCCCTCACTACAAGAAGGACATTGAGGTGTTGGAGCGTGTCCAGAGAAGGGCTACAAAGCTGGTGAAGGGTCTGGAGGAGAAGTCTTATGAGGAGCAGCTGAGGGAACTGGGGTTGTTTAGCCTGGAGGAGGCTGAGGGGAGACCTTATCACTCTCTACAACTACCTGAAAGGAGGTTGTAGAGAGGTGGGGGCTGACCTCTTCTCCCTGGTGACAAGTGATAGGACGAGAGGAAATGGGTTCAAGTTATGTCAGGGGAGGTTTAGATTGGAAATTAGGGAAAATTAGGAATTTTTTTTTCATTGAAAGGATTATTAAACATTGGAAGAGGCTGCCTGGGGAGGTGGTGGATTCACCATCCTTGGAGGTGTTTAAAAAAAGGGTAGATGTGTCACTTGAGGACATGGTTTAGAAGTGGTTTTGTCAGGGTAGGTTAATGGTTGGACTTGATGATCTTAAAGGTCCCTTCCATCCTCAGTGATTCTATGATTCTACATCCTGCCTGCTTTAAGTAAAAATTGGATTAAAGGTTGGACATATGCTTTCTGCAGAATTCCCTCCCCTCCTTCCGCTAACACTTCTTATCCATCAACAAAAAGAAAACAGTTTTTCTCAATCGGTAAACTTATATGGTTTTGATCTGAAGTGCTGTTGGAGCACCTCTAATTCCCAAGCCCTCTGTAGGGCAGGGCCCCTGCATCAAACTTCTCTGCCTGTGATGAACTGCAAGCACAGAGGTGTGATCTGTTGTCAAATATGAACCCTCTCTGTGAAGAGTAGGGGCCAGGCTGCTTCCCGGGCATTGTAGTCCAAGAGGGCATCTGTTGAACAGAGGAG
Organism: Vanellus vanellus; assembly: GCF_965231255.1. Lineage (NCBI taxonomy): Eukaryota > Metazoa > Chordata > Aves > Charadriiformes > Charadriidae > Vanellus > Vanellus vanellus. The sequence goes on along the minus strand of NC_138912.1, from coordinate 13,871,519 downwards.
AAGGAGAGGGTTAGATGTGTAAATACAATGTTTAAAAGGCACTATTCATAACCAAGAGTTGAAGGGTTCGGTGTGGGGTTTTTTTTTTTGCCTATTTTTCTGTTGAAAATCTTGGGCAAATTTTATAAGGAGGAAGAGAGAAGGGACGGTCTGTTCAATGGCTTATTTCTTCAAATGTGTGTGTTCGTAACACTTCCAGATCTGACCGTAGAAATTGTGATTGTGATAAATGGGTTTTGGTTTCGGGTGTATGTTGTGTTCGGGTATATTATATGGGGAGTTCTGTAGGTTGTATGGTAGGCAGCAAGTCCTTTTATTAGCTAATCTTGTTGCTGTCCAGTTGTTTCTTTCTTGTGTTGTGCATGGGAATAAACAGGAGGAGGAATTTATTGAGCTCCTTTTCTTATTCTTTTGGATTTCACAGGTTTTACAAGCAAAGGAGGAGCTTTGTGAACGTTTCCTCGCTTGTTGCTAATCATGTCTCCTGTTTAAGCTGTACAGGTTTGAGATAAGGTTATGTGAATGTGACACTCTGGATAAGCATTTAAAGTTGCTATTGTAATATTTAAAATGTTTTCAACTGTTTCAGCCAGTGGGGGTTAAGCAGTTATTTCTGCTAAGATAACTGGAATAAAAGTTTTTTCCTTTTTTAGTATCCAGGAACAGTTACATTTATTTGGATTGTAGTAGCTAAAAAGACAGCCTCCATCCCAAGGGAGCTTTCAATCTCAGATGAAGACAAAGAGACAACAGGGCGATACAGCAGACAGGAGAAGTGCAAGTTAGCAGGGTGGTATTTATGATCAATGCGATAGCCATGACGGCAACACATCAGCTAATTAGGCAGTGGGGAGTAATTCAGATTTTCTTCCAAAGTGCAAGCGCTTGCATGTGTCAGCTCGGAGTCCCTCCTACCATTTTACCCACCTTTGATGGGTCCCCTGGAGTTCCCCTCCTCTGGCTGTGGTCCCAGCTAAATTATCTGATGGTACATAATGCCAGCCCATGCATTAACCCATGCTCAAAACCATGACTGACTCTCTCTGCTTAAGAGGCTAAAATGCTGATGAAGGAATTTTTGCATATATTCTTTCCCGTTTTCTTGTTTATTAACCAAAAAACTATGTTTCCATGGCAGCAGTCAAAAATCCCCGAGTATTCTTTTTACTTCTGTGGCTGCTGTGCCTGAAGAGGTTGGTCTGTTCTTTTAGCCTCTGCGGTGAGGCAGCTGCGAAACGTAGCAGCTGCAACTCCTCGCTTGGAGCTAGAGGAGTAAAACCCCTCAGCTTGCTTGCAAGCTGCCTTATGTCTTGCATTGCTCTTTCCTTTAGTTCTGTTTGAATTACCAAAGTGCTTTACATTGCTTTCTCCTATGTCTTCGCCTCTTAAGCCTCCCACAGTCTCCAGACACCATCGGCGTGTTTCCGTGTACCTCTCCCATTTGTTGCCTTTGCAAAGCTTCACAGCTCACACCGATTTCTGTGCCCTGAGTGCGTGTGTTGCAGAGGGAGCTGGCTTCAGCCAGGGCTGCCCTGTCGGTGTGTGAAATGGTGACTGTGGTGTGAAATGCCAGGTCTCCCCTGTTGGGGACCAGGGCTTAGTCTCCTTATTCGCCTTCTAAGATAGGTAAGGAGGCAGGGATCAGGAGATCCAAAAAGCCTGACTCCAATTTCCCTATCATCCTCTGTGAAACAAGCGAAGCCTGAAACAGGTCATGGCACAGCCAGAGCTTCCTTAAGAGTGTTTCTATCCCAGTGGCAATGCATTATTGCGACTGTGGTGTTGAGAATGGCAACTTCTGGTTTGTGCCACAGCCTCTTGCTCAGCATTGGTCAGGCTCCACTACGTTTTGCAACAGGGCATTGTAGTTTTTCTGGAATTTGCTGTATTGAAATGCAGTCTCCAGACAGCCACCGTGACCAGCTGACATCTGCCTGCAGTGTTGTCAAATTTGATTATATTTATTGTTTTTCACTTTTATGCTGACAATGTGCATCTTAGATACATGTTATTTTCTGGAGGACTGTATTCAGGCATAAAATTAATGGAGCTGGTTTTCAAAGTAGTAATGCTTCCCATTATTGCATCTTATTTGGCATTTTTTAATAACACTACAAAGTGCAGAAATCCTGTGCTGACGAAGAGAAGGGTTTCTCATATCTGCAATCAGCCATCAGGGCCTGGAGGGAAGGAGCTAGCTGGGTGAGCAAGCACATTCCTGACCACTCTTGGATTTGAAAGCCAGGGTGCCCAAAAGTTTGGCAACTCCACTGTTGTTGTTTGTTAGAGTGTATAAATACCCTAGCTCTATGATGGCTCTTTTTTTCAGGCTGTAGCAGCCACCTGTTGAAATGTTTGTGGTCGAGAGCTGCTAGGTGCAGACTAAGTTTGCTCAAGAACTGAGGGAATGGGAAATGGCAATCCATGACTGCAATGTGAGATGAGAGTTGTTCTCCAGAGCTCCCAGTGCCCCGAGTTGCAATTAGTGTGGGTCTTCAGCAGCATTCTAGAATAATGCAGTTCTTAACCTCTAGAATGCTTGCTGAGTTGTCTTTCCCCCACGGTGGGTGATTCGGTTTACCCTGGCTCAGCGCAGTGTGGCTGTCGGTCACAGGTGCCATCTTGGCGTGGGAGCCACGCTTGAACTATTTGGGAGAGGTGTGGTAGCTGCATGTTGGCCCGTTCCTGAGCTAGCTGCTGCCAAATGAAGATCGCGGCCATATGATAAAGAGAAGTTCCTTGGCCTGAAGAGCTAGGTAGTCAATAGCTGTGAAGAATAGAAAATGCAGCATTCTCGAGCCAAGTGAGAATTTCTTCTTTGTTCCCATGGCTAAGTTCCTGCTTATTTTGGAGAAACAGGTCTTGTTCTCTTGCTCAAGCTGACATACCAGGTTTGGCAGAGGCTCCTGACCTCTGTACTTGTCCAGCTGCACAAGCGTTGCAGCAGGCATCAGAAAGTGGGTCCTAGTTATTAACAGGAGCAAGAGGGAAAGCTTTACAGGTGAAAAGAGTTGTTGAGTATCAGCAAGAAGAGAAATTAATAGGGAAAAGGCATTGCATTAAGTTACGCAGTAGGGATGCTAAATGTTCCCAAAAGGCTATACGTACAATGGCTTTTGTGTGCTCTTTTCATAACTATTAAGAGCATTAAGGGGGTGACTTAGCTTCCTTGTGATTGCTGGTTTAGGGGTGTATCTGTGACAAGAATGTTAGAAGTTGCTGGTTATTAGATGTTGATAACCATTAACCACCTTATCCCCCTGTATGAGTGAAGCCATTTGAAGTAACTAATTATGACCTAATTCAAAATGTTTTCCTGGCTTGAGGTGGTTAATTATCCTTCCAGTTGTGGCTTTCCAAAGACTTAAACAAGTCTTTTATTGTGGACATCAGGAATTGTATATAAGGGATTGTCTTAATTTGCTTGGGCTGTGTGGTTGGATATGAAGGTCCGTGGGAATTTAAAAAAAAAAAAAAAAAGAAGAAAAAGAAAAGAAAAAAATTAAAAAGAGAAAGAAAATTTAAGGAGTGGAACAGAATGAACTGTAGGTGTAGCCCTGCTCAAATGTCCCACACAGTCCCAGGTGGTGTCCAGAGCATACATTCTTTGCAGTTCAGAATGGAAGAAGATGCTGTCGTTGCAACAAATGGGTAACGTGAGTTAAAACTGTTTTAAACATTTTGTTTTGGGAACCAATCATGAAAGTTAATGGGCTTATCTTAAATTCAGGGCTATGTTTTAGAGTTAGGTAAACTCAGTAATGGTAATAAAAATAAGACCACGTTCTTTAATTCTTTATTTCATACTTTAAGTATACGACTAACTTCAGGAGAGAAGTTTCATTTATCTCCTTCTCATTGCTTCCTTAGCCCTAGTATATCCCACAGGATTTTTCCACAAGAGAGCAGTAAGGTTCACACCTTTACTTTCTGATGGTTCCTCGCTTTAACAAGCAATCGTGTTAATGTTGCCTTAGAGATGGAGGAGGCCAAGGGGGGCAATGTAAAATCACGTGCAAAGTAGTAGCCCAGCAAATGTGAGTTTAAAAGCCTTTGTACGTGCCTCGGGGTGGTGTGTAGATTGAAGTCCTACCATTGCTTATTAAGATGCCTTAGTCATCTTGTTTCATGCAGCTCATTTGTCTTCTGTGAACCAGCCTTCTGGCTGGTCCATTTGTTGTGTCTCTTAATTGCTCCATCAATGACCTTTCTGTGGGGGTGGGGATATCATCAGACAGGGGACCTTTTGGATTTATTAATTTTTTGTTTGCCAAGAAAGCTCTGAGACTAATTGCCAAGACTTCCCAGAAGATATTAGTTTACAAATTCTAATGACACTTATGATTTATTAATGTGCTTCCCCCTGCATCTGCTCATCCCTATTCCTTGGTGGAATTCCTGCTGAATCGGAGAGAATTAATAAAAACACAACTGCAGATTGTAATGGTGTTTTAGCTAGGCAGTTAATTAAAAACTTTTACCCACGTTCAGAGTGCTTTATTGATATCTGGGATTCTCTGAAGACAAGGGTAAGTCTTGGCTTTGACTATGTTCTGCCCCAGAATCTCCATTTGGCGAGGGTGTTATGTGTCAGTCCGTGGTGGCGGCACAGAGGTTTACATGTATGTGTGCATATGTAACTCACTGTTCAACGTGTGCTACACATCCCCGCTCCGCGCGTTGTCCATGGATCTTTTGCAGCTTGAAAGTGGGGCTGCTTTGCTGAAGTTGCTGACCTTCAAACATTTGGCTGTGGGAGGACTGGGCTGGTCACTAATGATGGATGCTGCAGGTACATTTGTGTGAGGAATGTGCTAGTTACATAGGTCTAGAAGGGTCATGTGGTTGTACATCAGTTTTGATCCCATAGATAACTGGGTTATTGGGATATTCCTGTTAATAAGTAGACCTGGGAATTTTTAGATACATCTTGTTTTCTGGCTGGAGACAGGGAGGCAAGAAGAAAAGACAATTTATCAGATTCCAAACTTCTTGAGGGAGTGTTCTTAGGGCAAATGTGGAATTCCAGACAAAATATAGAGAGGACAAAAGTGAGCTGTGGTTTGTTTTCATTTTCCATGTTTCAGGTAACATTGACAACCATCCGTTTCTCTTTTCCTCTCTCCCTCCTAACTGTTGAATTACTTATACTCTGCAAAAGAGCTCCAACAGGGGAGACTGAGACTCTCTCTAGGGAGAGACTGATGCTAATCTTATGTGTGGAAGTTCCAAGTTCAAGCCCTTGCTCTGAATAAGTGTAAAGGGAAGTGCTTTTTTATGCCGCAAGTAATTAAATTGTGTAACTCATTGCTACTGGATGTTGTGAGGCAGAAATAATAAAAGTGTAAATGGATTTCAAAAGGAGATTCAGTGAATTAATGGAGGATATTTCTGCTGGTGGCTGTTAAATGTGATAGTGTGGAAGTAGCCTGTGGCTTACATTATTTATTTTATGTTATGACATTCAAGGAACAGACAGGTCTACAGCTTTTGGATCAGTGTTGCAGACACATTGTCCATTTTTTGTTATCTGCTCTTCAGTAATGAGCTATTCGTGCTTTAGGTATTCTAATGGAATAGCTGGGATTGTGCTGGAGACATGCGTTGCAGTGTTTTAGTGGTTTTGGGTTTTGAAGATCTTGAAGAGAGCTGGGGGAGAGACCATGGGAAGAACCATGCTGTCTTTTACTTCTTCCTTATACTTTTGCCCAGAATATTCTGTGGCAGATTGGCAGACAATACAAATTTTTGATGTGATATACTGTGGCTGTCTTATTCAACCAAAGGGTTTGAGGCTTCTACACCTCATGCAAGATCTCTATCCATCATTGCCCAACTGGTGACTGTCTTGGATGCTATTGCATTTTCTTAGTAAAGCTATTTTATTGGACTAAAAGTATACTTAGTAGTTTAAAAAACCAAACAAAACCCCAGGCTATCTTTGATGTAATTTAATTTTCCAGTCAGTCCTTTCAGGCACACAACTGGGGTTGATCTTCCTGACAATGGAAACTTACACCTGTTCAGATCTCTAGCCTTTCCGTTCCAGAAAACTAGATGATGGAATGGGAAATTTAGGGAATTTAATGCCAAAAGATGTTTCTGGTGTTGATACGATCATGAGGATCTCGGTCTGAATTAATGAAATTTGTTGTGGGGAAAAAAAAAGTGTTTTAGGGAGCTGGAAGAATATGCTTGTCCCTGCTTTTACAGGATATATATGCTATTTGATGTAGTTTTTCTGTCTTTGTTAATGAATTTCTTTGATTATGGCCTCCTCAAGAAGGGAGATATCCTATCTCATCAGAAATGAATTTTGAGCCCAGGTCACGTTCCCAGGTATTTAATCCTGGGGCTTTGGTGCAAAAGGTCAGAGGAAGCTTTACCAAAAGCAAATGTGTTTTTTTGAAGCACCACAGTCCCTATGAAGTCATCTTGTCTGGGATGGCAGGTAAAGTATGTCTGTAGTGCTTTGCCTACTTGTTTAGAAAAGTAGCAAGGCAGCATTCAGGAGGGAGTTTGTAGCCAAGAACCTGCTGTTGCAGATCCTGTGGGTGTTGTGACTGTTGCTGCATCAGCAGAGCTGCATCTGTTAACAGGAATTGGCTATTGCATCTCTTCTTTATCATTTGGAGCAGCAATTCCATTGCTCTCATTAGAGAGCTGCTCCTTTTGTTGAGTTATCTCATCTTACATTCTAATTAGATTTGGATGCCGACAGCAAAAGTTTTTGCAGGAAGCCACACTTAAAGATGAATTTGTTTTGGCCGTACTAATGTCTTTTTCTGATCCCTCTTTACTGTGCAGAGGAGTTTCGTTGGCACAGATTAGTAGCGGATGCATTCAACGTGGATATGTGCCAATATTAATGAAAACCACACATTAAATTCACTTATAAACATGCAAATAGATAATTGCAAAATAAGAACTTTTGTAATAGATTACGTAAGAACTTTCATACTAGATCTGGTCTAGTAGGGCTTGGAAAGCCTGAAAAGAGATGCCCAGAAAAGAATATGATAAAAATCTTACAAAATTATATGGTGTGAATAGGATCCTTACGAAAGCAAGTGGGTGGAGCATCTCTCGTATGAGGAGAGGCCGAGAGAGCTGGGACTGTTTAGCCTGGAGAAGAGAAGGGCTGTGTGTGAGGATCTCATCACTGTGTGAAAATACCTGAAGGGAGGGTGCAAAGAAGAGGGAATTGGACTCTTTTCAGTGGTGCCCAGTTACATGACAAGAGACAATGAATGGGCACAAACTGAAACTCAGGACATTCCCTCTGAATATCAGGAAACCTTTTTTACTGTGCAGGTGACTGAGCACTGGCACAGGTTTCCTGAGGAGCTTGTGGAGCCTCCATCCTTGGAGATAATCAAAAGCCATTTGGACTGGGCCTGGGCAACTGGCTGTAGGTGGCCCTGCTTCAGCAGAGGGTTGGACCAGATGAGCTCCAGAAGTCCTTTCCAACCTCAACCGTTGTGTGATTCTGTGAAGAATAAAGGAGCATCGGACAAAGGTTCAGAACAAGTAGAAGAATTTTGTCCTTAGGGCAACATGTATTTAATCTGTGGATGTCCTTGCTTGAGCGTATTTTGGTAGCTAGAGTTCATGTGGGTTCAAGTGGAGTCTAGGCAAGTTCCTAGAAGCAAAAAAAAAAAAAAAAATCTCACGAGGATTATATTATATTATATTATATGCAAAGACTTTATCTGTGGCTCAAAGTCCCCTGGCCTCTGGTGGGTCAGGGCTGGATCAGGAGCCAGCAGGTTCTTGCCCTGCGCTTGCAGTTTCTGCGTTGGTGCCACCTCGTGCCTTGCTGAGGGATGCGGTTCCCCTGTCCATGCTAAACCCAGACTTTACACGAGCTTGCATGAGTTGTTTCTTTTTGAGTGAGCTGTTCTTTTCCTTTCTCTTCCCCTCTCCCTCCTCTCTCAACTTTTCTTTTCTTTCCAATTAGGCTTGGGACAAAGTCATATAAATCTCTGATACTTTGTACAGTGGCTGGTAGAATTTAGTACTTTAACATGGGTTGTGTCTGTTTATATTGGTGTTTTATTATGTTGTGTTTTTTTTTTTTTTTTTATTTCCCCCCCCAAATGCACTGTCATTTTATAATGGCTATAAATAAACTGAAGGATGGAGAAACATTGTTAAAAAAAGGTGCAAGAAATCCTTCCATCTTTCTTTTAGTCTGGTCTGTCTCTCATTATCTCTGTGGTACATTCATTAGGCTTCTAATGATGTTAATAAATGCCCAGTATCAAGCGGTCACTTCTCCAAATAATATTTATGAAGGGCTACATTCCCCCAGCCTGGAAGGCAGCCTTTGATTTATTTACTCACCGCATGTTCTTCATCTGTAAAACCTGTCAGCCCGTTCTTTTACAGTATACACCTGACCAAGTAAAAATGAAAGCTCCTGTAAACTACTACATCATAGGAAGCTAGTGCATTTTTACATGGCGGATTTCTGCCTCTGAATAAGAACTGTAAAAGGTTAGTGAGGCCATTCTGTAACCAGATTATTAGGGCTTATTTCTGGGTCTTTGATGGCCAGTCACTTTAGAGAATTGCCTCCATAAATATTAGTACTCACTCATATCCAGTTATCCCTGAAGCTTGCTGGTCCAGACGCCTGAATCGAGCAACAGGCTGTGTGCAGGAGCTGGGCATTCAGCGTCCTGCACGTCTGGTCAGGGATGCAAATGTGGTGCTGTACTGGAATAGTTGAGGGGTATTACCCTGTGATAAATCTAAGAATGTTGTATGGCATCTGTAACAGGACTGTTACATTTTCTTATATGGATCTTGTAGTCTCGCTCAGAGGATCTGTGAGGAAGATGATAGTAGAAGACTGGTTACAGGAAGATGTCTGGATTGTTAATACAACCATTACTGCCAAGCCTTACCCCAAAGTCAGGTAGTAGTTTTATGCAGAGGTGAGAGGCACACGATGAACTTTTCCGAGTGAGTTCTGGTGCATTTAAGATGCAACTGTCTCCAGCTATCTGTAACTACTGCCAGGAGCGTGGGGCTTCGTAGCAGAGTTGAATGGATGTGTGCGGCTCAGCCGTGCACTTTCACAGCCCGGGGTCTTGGCATGGACTCGCATACCTTGGGTCTGAGTTCAAACATTGTGCTGTGCAGGCGAGTGGGGCAGGCGAGCAATAAGCTGGGACTGGTGCCAGGTGTATTCACCAGTTTGTACAAGCCCTGGGAGGCTTAAAAACCACCTGTGGACAGTTACGCAGGGAAAAGCAACCCAACCAGGACCTAGGTTTAGGCATTATGGGGGACTGAAGCTCACAAGGAGTAACCAGCCCCATGGAAAGAGCAATGTACTTAGCACTGGTCCTCTTGCATCTCTTTCTCTGAAATGGTGGAAATTGTAGCAGTGATTTCCTTTAAGAAGGAAGCCTGGTTGTTGGTTGTGGGTCCTGGAGGGGGGAGAGCAGGCAACAAGTTCAGAGCACAAGTCGGGAGGGAACAGCATGGGGAAGAGTAGTGTGCACACAGGGAATAGGTCCCAGAGCCTGGTGTGGGAACAGGAGAATCGTACAGCTTCCATCAGCACCAAGGGATGCGTGAGTTCCCTGGGGACTTCAGCAGACTACGATCCATCCGTGGGTTTTGCATAATTGCTTCTGGGATCACAGACAAGCTGTTGACCTTGAGGTGCCCCAGACGCAGGTCTCTGTAAAGCCAGTGTGTGAGAGGGCTTGTCCTTTCTTTGGGTTACTTGCAGCTGTAAGTGTGGCTGAGGAAAACCAAGGCAGTAAGATCATCTGTTAAAACGTAAAGTTTCAGATATAATGTTATATTGCCAAGGAGTAGTTAAAGCTACACAGTAAGCAGTGGACCATGGTACATCATTCAGTGAGCCTCTAGTAGAGTAGGGAATAAATGTCCCATGGAAGATTAAAATCCCATTGGTTCTATTATCTGGAACCAATAAAGGTAAAAGGGATGTCTATGAGGAATACACAGTTAATACAGCACATTTAGCTTTGTACTCACAAGTGCACAATTTCTATTTTGTACAAGGCATGGCAAACAAAGCAAGACGAGCTTTGTTGTTTGTTTTTTTTTTTTGTTTTTTTTTTTTTTCTGGAAGAGTACATGGCAGGGGAGACTGGTGGAACATCTGCCTCTCTGAGGACTTGGAGGGTGTTCTGCATGAATGTTACCTCATTGTAAGGGCTGAGGGGTGTTACACCACCTGAAAAGTTCATATCTTGTCCTATGGGATTTTAATGGTGAGGAGCACAAGTCTGACTATGTAACAGGACATGGCCCAGTTGTGTGGTGGGAGGTATACAAGAAGCTCATATTTCCTCTTTGGAAGTGCTCCTTTTGCGTAGTGGCAGTCCACCTATTTGTTTTGGGGGACAGATGAGGGTGAAGTAAAGTAGGCTGCGGTCTAGCTTAGTTGCTTAGTTATATCTGGTCCAAGCAGGGTACATGCACCCTGGTGACTGTGGTTCATCAAGAAATGTCCTCTATTGCCTAACATATCAGAAGAATCAGAGTTGTGACTCTGCAGACATGGGAACAGTGCTTTTCCTTGGTATGCAACAGTAATGCAACAGCAAACTTCTTCTTGTGTCTCTCTGCTTCCAGACTGTCACTGGACATGGCGCTTTGCAAGCATGCCCACCTGGCAAATCAGGCAATTGATCTGGTACTTGCACTGCTAGGAAGCTTTTGAGGCGTTCTTGGCAGTGGCATTGCTGAGTAGCTCGGGTCTCGTGGAAAAGGGGGTTCTTGAGTTCTTCCGCGCGGATGTTCCGCCTTTCTGTTGTTAAAGTCTTTGTATCAGTTGCAGGAAGCAAAGGTGAAGTCCTCTGTTCGCGGGGCTTCTTTCTTGCACTACCTTTATCTCGGCTTCAGTGGTCACTGTGTTCACTCTCATCCCGTGTGACAAAAACCATTACAAATGCGGCAGTAGGCTGTGTTGCAAACTCTTATCTTTAAAAATGACATTCAGAAAGGTTAATAATTGGAATGAGCTCTGGCAGTTACTAATTAGCACCATTACACAATCAGCTCACATTCTGGCAGCATTAGGCATACTTAATCAGTCAATTATCATTGATCTCGGAAAGTGCTGCTCTAAAGTTAGCATAAGGTGCCTTTGTGAGGGGAGGGAGGGAATTTGACAACACCACAGTGGTCAGGCTGCTGGGAACGTGTGGTTTGAAGGACCAATGTTGTGTACCTGATTGTGACTGATGGATGTGAATTAGAAATCAGATAATATAGACTCACCTTCAAACAGAGGCATAAATAGGTCCTACCACTGTCTCTCCATGACATTTCAAACAGTAGGGGCGTTCAGGGAGGGAGCTGACTTTTGGGAAAAAAGGGTTTAATGGCTTCAATGAATTTCAGTTAACGTGACGACTTACAAGCTTTCCAAAGGACAGCTGGAGTGCAAGGCATTTTTTTCCTTGTTTTTATTTTTCTTCATGTGATTAATACTTCTTGAGGTAAGGAAGCTGCAAACAAGATGGGGAGCCATGGGATTTCCCTTTAGAAGTGTTGCATAAAGTGATCTTGTCTCATGCATCTAAATGTTATGACTACTTTGTGCTCTCAGAAACTCAACGGTGTAGAGCCTTTGCTGGCTTAGAGTGCAGAGGGAGCCGGCCTGACTGCCATCCAGAACGGCTACGGTTTTCTAGCCAGTGTTTTGCTCTTCCCAACTTGAGTGTGGGCAGCACAGGCATCTCTTCTAAAACCATCTGTTGTTTGTGCTTGGTCAGGAAGGTGTGCAGTGATGCGTGGCCCACGCAAGCAGGGATGGTGGCTACAGTCCAGTGCGTGAAGGAGATTTTCCAGATCTCTGTACGGAAAATGAATGTGTGGAGCGCAGAGGTGATCGGGGCTGACACGTTGGTCTCTGTTCTTTGTTGCTTCACTTCTATAACTCTGTCTTTGTCTGTTCAAGATATGGTCTACAGTGCATACAAATTCACAGGGAATTGCATACACCTGGATAGAACGGGAGCATCATCAAGGACATGTTGAAATGTAAGTGGAGTTCAGGATACTGTGAGAGTAAAGAAACTTGTGTAGGTGAAAGGGCCAGGAAAAATGTAAGTTGTACTTGATTCCCCTTTGGAATTCGGCCTAGGGCCTTCGTCTATTTAGGACAAGGAAAAAATGTATTGTTGTGATTATTTTGGAGTACATTTTTAACCTTCCTCTCTCGCCTGCTGCTTATTCTCTGGAACTTTTCATTGTGGGCAAATGATCCAGAAAAAAATCTGGTTAGACTCTTACAGGCTGGGTGCTTCTCAAAATCCTTTTTGTTTCTGTGCAACAGAAATCTGAGAATACACTTCAGGGCCGATTGAAGTCAGAAGTACATTGATTTCTTTCGGTATGTCTGAACTTTCACCTTTGCTCTCGGCAAAAATCTGCAAGGGATCTTGGGAGTAGGCACAAGAAAAAACATGTCAGAAGGTCATCTCTGGCTCGAGGTTTTGCAAAACACTAGCCCAATGCAAAAGGCTTTATTTGGAAACTACTTTCCCATACATCTGATACCAGAAGTAGCATAGAGTGAGCACAAGCACTAGCCATCCAGGCCCCTAAAATTTCCTTGCCTGCTATTAAATTTAGCTGTAAAACTGTGCCCACGTATCATAGAATCATAGAATTGTTTATGTTGGAAAGGACCTTGAAGATCATCGAGTTCCAACCCCCCTGCCATAGGCAGGGACACCTCTCACTAGACCAGGTTGCCCAGGGCCACGTCCAGCCTGGCCTTGAACACCTCCAGGGATGGGGCCTCAATGGTGTATCAGGAAAAGGCTTTCAGGTTATTGCTATGTGTATGCACTTTAAAGATTAGTGCTCAATAATTCATTGTTGTTGATGATACAAAGCAGAGGGCTGAGGTTTACCTGAGCTGCAAATGCTTCTCAGATGGGTAAAGGAAGCTTGATAGAAGAAATTTGAAGAATTTGAGCATGGCTAGTGATTGTACAGTGATTATTTAACCTGGAGAGAGGAAATATGTAGAAGAACGCATTTAGATGTAGGTCACTAATGTAGGTTCCGAATCTGTAGAATTGTTTAGGTTGGAAAATACCTTTAAGATCATCAATTCCAACCACTAACCGTTAATTTGGGGGCGGTGGACTAGATGACCTTTAAAAGTTCCTTCCAACCCAACCTATTTATGATTCTAAGGAAGTCAGAATTCCAGGCACTTTTCCAGACTTTGGGTCAAGCCTTGTAAAAGCAATGGGAAACATGTCTTCATGTATTAGGTACTCAGCCTGAGAAACTCCCCTGAGCAAACCCTGGGGCAGCCCTGTGGAAATCGCGTCTCAGGAGAAGCTGGTAAGAGCTGGTGCTCGGGCTGGGTGCCAAGGCAGAGCTCTGGCTTCTGGGTGCAGATGCTGCGTTACAGAGCTCAGGCAGGGATTTCCTCCCAGAGCCTCCAACAATACATAACCTGCGTGGGGTCTTCTGGAGGTGATGGATATTCTTTAAGAAATGTGCAAGACTCAGGACTCGGAACTGGTATATGGCTCTGGCGTTCTGCTGGATGACAAATGATGCCTTCTCTGGTGGTAAATTACACCACCTATGAAGTGTGTCTTGGTATGGCAACAAATACTATGGTAACATCTGTAAGTGGAGCTAATTTTAGGAAAGAGGTGCCAGGCTACAGTAGCTCAGTTAAGGTAAAAACAGTTGGACATTTTGTTCTTACAACAATCCTGTAAGTATATAAATACATACAGCACAACTATTCCCCCCCTGCCCCCCCCCCACTCCCCAATATCTATTCTTCAGTTACTGAGTAATTTGCAGCAGTGCAGAAGCAGGTTTTAGGAAGAACCTCCTCAAAGCTGAGCATGGATTGCTGGGGAAGGTGGCAAGTCTCCATTTTAAAAGACTTTAGGTACATGCTAGAGAGCTTTCTGAGGCAGATGTCTCATTCTAGTTAGTCTTGCCTTTGGGAGGGAGGGAGGGAGGGAGGGAGAACACTGCAGGCTTTTTCTTAACCCTGTTTCTGTGGGCCAGTGACAGGAGAGCCTCCCACCCATATTGCTTGGCGAGAGCAGCATAACTCATATTAGAAGCTGAGAGGTTGAATAATTTTTACTTGAGTGCATTCAGCACATTTTTGCATCTTGTGACCCATCCTACCCTGTCTTGAAATGTCCCCGTTAGAATATTATGTAATGGGATAGGGAAGGCAGCGTGGAAATCAGACAATGTGCAATAACAAATGTTAACTTGAGACTAAGGCCGTGCTCTCTGCAGTGTGTTTGTTCCAATTTAGATCCCATCAACGAGTAAAATATTGTACTGCAGATGTGCAGGTTGATAGTTTGCATGGGTCTGATGGCTCGAGGACATGAAAAATGGTGATCTCACCCCTTTGACCTCCTCCCCAACTAATTACACAATGCAGACCATAGAGGGCAAAAATCAGCTAGCTGATGTTCAACCAGTGCTGGAAACATGCAAGAGCTGTCAGAGCCAACAGTGTGCTGGCTGAATGGCTGGTGGAAGAGTAAAAAGGTGTTTGAAATGTGAATGATCTTGAGCAGTTTTGGATCTAGCTTTTCTTTCTTGAAGAGCCATGAAGCTGTGGCAAAATCGGTATTTAAACCAAAATGCTGTTGTGTTTGTAAAGCTAGGCAATGGAAGATTTTTAGACATAATACTAGGGAAAGTGATGAATGCAGGACAGGACACCTTGATAGTGACTTCTTTAGCTCATGGTGCTAGGATGGGAAGGATGGTGCTAAAAAAGAGAGTCCTCGTATGACCTGGATCACTGGGACAGACTGTTGGTTTGCTTTCCAGTAGTCCCCCTGCTTCATGGAGTAAAAATATCAAGTGATTAATTACTTGTGTGCAGAGCAGGATAGTATCATGGTAAGATAAAATTTAGAGAAAGAACCTTTTGACACTAGTCTTCCTCAGAGCAGATAATTTTTGAAAATACCAGGTTACACTCTTGGTGTGATCCTAAATAAAAAAAAGAGTTTCTTTAGAAGCGGCTATGTGGATAAACTGTGAAGTAATAACTGTGTCACTGGTGATTCATTGATGTGTAATTATTAAGACAATTCCTAGGTTATAAAGGCAGGAGGAGCATTGTGCTCAGATACTGTGTAAGATGATGAAGGAGAAGAAAATCACTTGTCACAGATACCAAGCAGAGATTAATTCCTCAGACTAATACCTGCTTGATCAAGAGCAAAACTCTTGGGAAAACATCCCACCTTGATTGAAAAATTATCAGTGATGAAGAATTTACCTCAGCCATTAGTAGAGTCTACCATTGCCCTTCCTAAAAAAAAAACAAAAAAAACAAAAAAAACAAAAAAACCAAACACCATCCAAAATAGAACAAGATACCATCTTACCCATGCTTGAACCTTAATTTTTTAGGTTTTGGTTCTTGTACTTTTGTGGACCGGGTGGAAACACCCTCTACTTCCCCAGGCAGGTACCCACACCCTGGTTAAACACCAGAAGTTTTTTGTGAGGCAGCAGTTTTTTCCACTCTTTAGTGATTTTTTGTTTGGGTGATTCTTCTCTTCTCACACGGCACCACATCCAATGTCCTCAAAATTCTCATGTTCCTGTTTTTAATGTGGGAAGGGAAGTCTCAAGGGGGTGCTCTTCATAGAAGATTCATAGATTTAAGGTGCAGATAAGAAGTAGTGCAGGCCAGAGAATCTCACTCAATAATTTCTACATTGAGTCCACAGTGCAGTTTGAAGTATTGCTTGTTGGCTGGAAACATTCACTCTTTACTAATACTTATAGTCTTTCAATTATGTGATGTGATTTGCATTGCTGCTAGAACTGCATTTCATTTTTGATGCTGCAGCAAATGGACTCTGGGCTGAGTTGGCCAAATTCAGTGCTGCTGGAAGACAAGCTGGTTTGCTACATGTCTGAGAGCCTCAGCACCCGTGGAAATTCAAATTGCAGCCATGATTCCTGGATGATGAAAGCCAAGCCTTGGAGCTCTTTTGTTCCTCACTTGCCCTTTCATGGCATTATAATTATTTGCAAAAAGAGCTTAGAGCATAAAATTCGGGGGGATGAAATAAAGCACTGGCTCATTCATGTGGATCTCCCTTTCTTATGGTCTGCTTTTTTTTCATATTTAAAAGTCTCGAAAGCAGGGAGTTTTCCTTCTCAAGACTGAAAGTTGAGGTTTGCTTCCTTTTCAACTCGGTCAAAGGCTTTGTGGCTGATGAGTGTCTCCCTGGATGGGTGCAGACAGGCTCAAGCTCTCGGGGCGTGCATGGAGCTGGCTGGTGCCTGAGGGAAAGGAGAATCTTTACTTGAGCTCAGTGCTGCTGTGAAATAGTTTCTTAAGCTTTCATATTGCTTGCCGATACCTCAGGTGGAACCAGCCCCAAGGGTGAACAGAGGAGCCAAGGTTCACCTGCAGCCATTAGTGCAGATGCATCCATTTGTTGTTAGCGCTGTGGCACGTGCTTGTCTCTGTACCACGGGGGTGCATCTGCAAACTGGGGGCAGCCTCCGTCAGGCTTCGCATCACCTGGGAGCTGTTATCCAACTGCAAATAGTGCCGAGTGGCCCCAGCTCCTCATCGCCAGCCAGGAATGAAGATGCTTAGTACATGGAATGGCAGGTGCTCAGGACACTGTGTCAGATTGCAATAAGAAGGTCCCTGCAGATGAAGACCCTGTCTGCCTTGGCCGGCGTAGGAGCAGCCGTAGGGTTAAAGGCACTGTACTGCTCATGAAAATTGGGTGAGGTGCCCAGCTCCTTCTTTGATTGCTTCTCCTGCAAAAACTCCTCTTGGCTCACGGGGAACAAAATAACGTGCAAATTCCATGGCTTTGCTCCTCAGTTACGGACTGAAATGGGAGACGGTGAACAGTAGCTTCATGTTGGAGGATTTTATTTGCTGTGGGTGTAAGATGAGGGGGGCGCAGATAAAGCATACAGCTTTTCTACAGCAGGAAATGAAGTACTATTTTGCAAAGGCATGATCTTGGCTGGTTTGACTGCTCTGGCACCAAAAAAATGGCTCTGGATTTTGGAAATACTGGCTTCCTCATGTTATTAGTTGCCCGAAAATAGGTCTCTGCCCTTTGTACAGACGCTTTAATTTCTCTTCCTGAACTAGGATATTTTATTTTAGCTTTGCAACTGTTTCCTTCTCTAATGTATTTTCAGGTGCAGTAGTAGGATGCACACTGCACAAAATAAGGCACAGTTTATATTTGTATTGGATTGTAGATCGCCATGCGTTAAGGAGAAAAAGCTGTCTTTGATTCCCTGCCATTAAATACTTGTTATGTTGTTTATAGGGTTTTAAAATCAAAACCTCATCTAGTCATTTCAGCACTAGTCGCCTTCTACCTTTCTGCCTCTCAGTAGAGCATTTACAAGTGTTTGTAATGTTGTTTTTTTTCTGCCTAGCAACATTTGTTGCAAGTACTTTAGGAAAACAAATGGTTTGCCATCATAAACCCAAAGCTGCAGCAAGTCTTAACAACCTTTAGTTATTCTTCCTCAGAGTTCTCTTTAGCAAGAAAGAGCTATCTAATGTGATAAAAATGAAGACTTGGTGCTATGAAATCTCTGCTTACATTCTGCAGACATGACTTTATTCCATCAGAGTCTTTTTTTTTTTTTATGAAGCAAATTGTGAGATGTCCCTCACTTCCATTCGCTTTGCTGAAATAATAGAAACGATGCTGCGGTGTCTGGAGCGGATTGCTCTGCCCCGCGAGTGAGCACTGGGGCTGGTGTGTCTGATACTGTATGCTCAGGGAGGGCACAAATGAGAGGCCAGGTCGGCAAATTACAGAGAAGGGCCTCTTCCCTGCATGTTTGTGCTCTCTTCTTGCTGCGTAGGTCTAACCTGACCGGTTAGGTTTTGTTGCATTTGAGCAATGAGGTTTATGTCGCTTTCTTTGGGAGCCAGTTCCGTGGCTTAAGTGCCAGAGCTGGCCCAAACCTGAATTTTCTATCTCGCAAGAAAGTGATGTTTCAGTTTCTTTCCCCATCTAGACATCTTGATGAAGTGTGTCCAACCAGCACTACTGATGATTCTGCAAGTTACAGGATTTTACTGACATTTGGCCTAAAATTTCCTTTTTCTAGTTCCCTTTTCTAGTTTGGTTTTTTTTTTTTTTTTTTTTTTTTCCTGGCTGAATCCAGCAGGAATTGGATGAAACTTTTAGACCTTTTCACATTCTGATGGTTGTTATGGAGCCCCCCAGTCCTTGCTTTGCCAAATTGTATGCCTAATTATTTTAATCTTACCTGCAAAGAATACACTTCAATCTGGAACATGGAAATGTTTTTATTCTATGAATTTCACCCAATTTCTTGTTCCTTGGTACACAATGTCATTAAAACCTGATTTTTGGTTAGTGAATTGAGAATAAATCTGCTGGATTCATTGAAGGTCCCTAACACAGTGTAGCTAAGATCTGACTCACATTTGTTTGTCTTAGTATGGTTTTCCCAGTACTATATATAGATAGATTTTAGGAAGACAATTTTTTAATATTTTCCTGCTGAGAAGCTGTTGGTTTTACAGCAGTCAGGGTGATGGTGGTTTTCATTGAACAGAAGCTTGCTTTCAATGTTTTTGGATAAGCTTGTGTTGAATCACCGATAATCTGGAAGAAGAAGAAATGTATCATGGGGTAGAGATGGTTTCAAATGCTGTTTTTGTAGACAAAATGTAGATGGTGTTCTTTACGTGATGTCGTTTTACCAGAGGTCACGTATGAAAGAGAGTCAAATGGAGTATTTATTGAATTGTGCAGAGGTTTTTCTTTCTGTCCGTTGAAAACAAATATTGCAAATACACGTTTTTTTCTTAGTACTAATCTCAAACAGACTTGAGCCATGTTTCAGTCATTAAAACCCTGTGAATCTTCCCCTGCTTCGCAGTTGAACCAAGAGGTCAACCTCTGTGGGGTACAGGAGCTCAGAAGCCAGTACAGGTGCTGTCAGAATCCTCCAGGAGGGAGATATGGAAGCTTTCCAACAACCTGAAGATCTGCCTTTAACGTGAAACACTTTACATTTTAGTGTCTATCTACTTGCACTGGTTATTCAAGTCTGAAGCATGTTCATTGAAAATAGGGTCTAAATGCCTCATCCCTGGACTCTTGTAGTTGATGTAGACTGACGAGACCTTTCAGGTGAGGGGCAAAACTCAGGAAAAAAAATCTTGGGTTTCTGTGCTTTTCTCATTGGCAATACGGAGATGGTAGTGCTCACTCACTTGAGGAATGTGTAAGTTATCGCATTCAGACTACTGCGGAAAATTAAAAGTGTTGTATTATTAGTATCAGCATCATATGTATCTTAAGGACAAAGCTTATCTGTACCTGTATTTTTCTCAATACGAAGTTAAACATGGACTCATAGAAAGCATTTGTTGTAAAAAGTCCCCAAAAGCCTCACCTCTGCTTCCAAGCCCCAAGTTGGGTGCATTAAAGCTTTAATCTTTCACTTAATGTCTGCAAGGATTTAATGCTGTCTTACTCGTCTGACTGACAGTTTTCAAAGGACAGCCTCTGATTCTTTCACGGATTGTCAAAAGTAAAAGCTTTTTGCATATTTGATGGTCAGTGTTTATCGCTCAAGTTGTGTGGTTGGTTGGGGGGGGTCACATGCAACAGTTTCTGTAGCGAGATTGGAGGGCTGGAGGGAAGGTGCTGCTGAGAAAATTAATCTCTCAGGGACAAGGTAAAATGGATTTTAAGAAGAAAGATGTTTCAGGTGACAGATGTAGGAAAACTTAGGACGTTTTGATTGAGATTCTCAAAGCTGCACATTTAAGCTGAAGATCAACTCTCGTTAGGTTCAGTTGGACATCTATATTAGGTAGGTGGCTTTGAAAATCCTTCCCTTTACATACATCCTTTTCTGCTTTTCCGCACAGAGAATGTTATCCACAAAAATACATCTGCGCTCCAAATTTTTATAGCATTTTTTTTCAGTAAGGGAGAAGGTAGATAAATACTTTATTTATGGGATGGAGTAAATATTTGTCAAGTTCAGCTACTAATTGTATTTATACAAATCAGTTAATTTTATTAACATTGCTGTTCTGATGTTCTCATTGGGACTCAGTATATTTTGTTGTATGGGAATATTTGATTAATGCCAATATCTCCCAACTAAGCATTCATACTTGCATCTTTCAAACATCTGAAAAATGACTGCTGGAGAGGGAATGAATGTTTGTAAAATAGTAATAAGACTTACAGAGAACAGTTGTTGTTTTTATGTTTGGAGACTCAGTTTCACTAGAAGGATGATCTGTCATTGCCTGGGACCACAGTCAATAGGAAGGTAGGTTTCTGCATTGTGTTTTGCGGCTGGAGATCCTTCACTGTGGAGATCCTTCTGGATTCTAGTTCACCTGTTCTGCAACATGGTAGTTACCATGAATCAGGGCAACATGCTTCTGTGAAAATCCCATTTGGCAAATTTTTGAAAGAGCATCCATGGAGCCAGGAGAGCTGAGGCATAACCAGCTTTGGGTGACACGTGGCAAGGGTAGAGCTTGGTGCTGCACTTGAGGAGTTGGGCCGGAAGGGCTTGTGGTACTTGGCTCACGGTTGGGGGCCGCCTGTCAGGTTGCATGGCGTGGTCGGCATTATGTTTCCCTCTGGATTGTGGAGCAGCCAAAAAAAAAAAAAGGCTTTTATTTCTGCAAACAGCTCCATCTTGGGAATAGAATAGTATGTGTGCAGAAGACTAAAGGTATCCTTGATTTGGTCACCGCTCTGGCATACCTCTGCTTCGTGTTGGTGGTCTCTTGGCTGAGCGCATAGGGGAAGACTGGTGCAAAGTGAGTGAGCTGTTGGGTTGTGGTGACAGTGGTTACCTTTGTATTTTCCTCTAGTCCTCAGACACTGCAGCCAGCATCTCGAGAAAGCTGTACCTGGCACAATGCCCCCTCTTGCTTCTGCATCAGTTTGTTCCTTTCTAGAACAAATTTTGGTTTGGACCAAGTGTCAGCTGACATCAAAGATGCTTTCGCTTTTCTCAAAGAATATTATTTTAAAGCGCAAATAATGCCCAGAGCAGGATTTTACTGTCCTCTCCTTTTTACTGGTGACAAGCTCATTATTTTTCCAGCAACTTTTTATTTTCCTGGTTTTGCTGTTCCCCAAACTTTCAACTGCTATGAAAACTCCCAAGTGGCTTTTGCTCAAATGCATGCAGGTGAGCTTTTAAACGTGAATTGCTTGGTAGATAAATGAGAATCAGTTGCTAAATTTAATTATGCAGTCTTCTGTAATGTGTCTGCAACAAGCATTCATCTTGTGGATAGTAATTATTCTTAGCATGCCCATCTGAGCAAGATTATGCTTCGGTAATTGGTTTTGAATCCTATATCCATTTTATTTTAAGCAGCACTCTCTTTAATCCTTTCTATCAATGTTTGGGGATTGAAGGTGAGGTGAGCGTGTGGCAGGAGCAAGGAATGGATTTCTCTTTTCCTTTGTTAGGATGCTGCCGAGACGACATGGTAGAAGCGGAGGGCGGTTGCTGGCGAGCACAAATGATGACAAACGAGGCTGCTGGCTCGTTTGTTCTGCACACAGATACGCTGCGCATTGGGGCAGCCCAGGCGACACTGTCAGCAGGCAGCCCGCGCGGACCCTCACGCTACTGCTGGCCCTGGGGTTGCAGTGACAGTGGGA
The DNA here is from genome assembly GCF_965231255.1 of Vanellus vanellus. Classification (NCBI taxonomy): domain Eukaryota; kingdom Metazoa; phylum Chordata; class Aves; order Charadriiformes; family Charadriidae; genus Vanellus; species Vanellus vanellus. The sequence goes on along the minus strand of NC_138912.1, from coordinate 13,849,809 downwards.
GACTCTCCCTCTGGTGACGCAGGGCCACACTGATGATACCGCTGTTACTCATCTGCAATGGAAGTGTGATGATTTCTCTTTGTGGCTTATGTACGGAGCAGTGGCCTGGCTGTCTTGGACAGCAGGTGGTCAAATAGCTCTTCATGCTTTTGAAATGCAGGTTATGATTCTTCAGCTAAGTGCCTGTGTTGGTCAGATCTGAATGTAACCTAGGGAACTGATTGAGTTGTGGCTTTATTATTCCTTTTCTGTGTTGATGTGCTCCTGTTGGTCACACTAGCTATTTTATTTAAGCAGATAAGCTCTGCAAAGATGAATTAGATATCTCCATGCTCATCTCCTCTTTTCACTGGGGAAACCGAAGCAGAGGAGTTGACAACAAAATGTTTTCATGACCAGAGAGAGTGCTTCCAGCCAGAGGTAATAGCTCTTATCGGGGGCGGGGGGGGGGGGGGGGGGGGGGGGGGGGAAGGGGGAGGGGGGGGAGAATGCTCATGGCCCGGCTTATGGCTGCTGGCAGAACTGTGCGTGGAAGCTCTTGGTATTGCCCCTCAAACTCAGCATGATGTAGCCCTTTGCCATGCATTGTCTCCAATATGTCTGTGTACCTCCAGAGATGTCTCCTTCGAGAGCCCGTCTGGTGACCTGCTTATCCCTCTCTGCTCAGCACAGTCCATCTGCTGAGCTGTGTGGAAGGACAGGGAGCAGAGCGCCCTAAGTCCCTACCCTCTGACCCGTGCAGCATTTATGAAGAGACTAGACTTGAAGAGTTCTTGTACTAGAGAAACATGGCATCCTTTGCTAGGTCACTTCTCAGAGCAAAGGGTATTGTGTTTACACAGCATAGACAATGAACGCAGCTCCTGGGAGCAACTGAAATCTCTGTGGAAAGACTGGTTGCTAAAATCCTCAACTCGGCAACAAAAAACAAGATAAGATAACCCCTTAATTCTCTGGAGGCAGACGACCTGCCTGCAGAGTACCCGTACCACTTACTGCTTCCCCGTGCGCTGTGCTTCTGTCTGCTACCAGTAACTAGGATATGTTCAGTCCAGGGCAGGTGTACCCTGAATTAGTTTTGTCAAACCAGATGGATCCAAGCGACTAGTTTGAGATCCCTAGTTCCATTTGGAGTCTCAAAGACGTGACAGCTGTCACATGTTATTATGGATGAGTGTTAAGGTGGTTTTAATTTTGAGCGGCATATTGCATCTAGCTCCTGGCAAGGAAAAAATAGCATTGTGCCAGTGAACTTTGCCATCCATGAAAGGTTATTCCTGCAAGCGTTGAGATTCTATTTGCAGAAAGGAATTTATAATTGTACTTGCTAATACAACAGCAGCAACAACAATGTTTCTATGAAATGAGTGAAAAGGCAGATTAAGAATTCATGTTTTCTGCTCAGGAGAGGTAAAATGGATACATATTTGAGAACATGGATTTAGCTGTCCACTGTTAGAAATGAGGTCAGGAAACCCTGTGAGTAGAGACTTGAAATAGTCACATTACCATGCAGCATTTCAAAGTCAGATTTTAAAAGCGTGTGTGTGTTCATGTTTTTTTTGTGGGTTTCTTTGGTTTGTGGTGTTTTGTTTGTTTGGTGTGGGTTTTTTTGTTTGGTTGGTTTTTTTGGAGGGGTTTTCTTTTGGTTGTTTTTTTTTTTCTTCTTCTGGGAAGACCAGTGTGATTTTTCACCATTAGTAGCAGGGATCTAAGGGAGTCTTCGAGATACTCCGAGGCATGCCATGTGTGGCAGCATCTGCAGAAGGAGGCCGACGGCATGCACAGATGTCGGTCTGTGCAAGAAGATGGTCCTGTCTGGAGAAGGCAAAACCGTGTTGCTGGGATTTCTTAAGAGAGTCTAGAAAGAGAACTGTCATGCTGTTTTGCAAGAACTTTTGGGGCTCAGAGACACATCTTGTCCTCCTGAGTTTGTTCAGCCTGATTTAGTCGTGACTTTTGAGCGTAGTCTGAGTAGAAGGCTTCTCTTAGATGAACAAAAGGAGGAAGGCACTGTATTGTTGCCTGGGCCACTTTCTTGATCACCTATTTTTGGCCTGCTCATAATGCTTTCTTGTGTGACACTGTGGTGTAAGCCCGGTTGAGAAGGTGGCTCAGATCTGGAAGTGATGGCTGGTGAGTGATGAATGGCAGGGGACATTGCTGTTGAGGAAATGCAGTGGTGGTCTGACTGTGTTCTTGGTGCTGCTTTTGGGGAAGGCAAACATCACTGGAAGTCTCTTGGTATGCTACAGGCTTCCTGACAATTACGGGTAAGTCAAAAAGCAGTCAAGGCCCCACGTCCAGAAGATGTCATGGTATTTAGTTACTTAGTTGTTGCATTAGTTACTTCTATTGGTGGGGTTCTCCGAGAGAGGATATACTGGAGTGCTCTTAGATGTGGTACCACGTTGACTGCAAAGATGTGAGCTCAGAGTAAGAGGGTGATTCAGCCCTAGCTTTTTTTCCACTTGTGGGATAGGGAGCCTGAATCCAAATGTCTGAAAATCAGTGATGTGAGCATGCTCCTCTGCAGATTTAATGAAATACATTTGTGATAGTTCCTTGTTGATCGGACCCGATTCTTCCCTCCCCAGGAGGAAATTTTCATCCTGGGATCCCTGCCTGTCTCATCTTTGGGGTTTGGCAAAAGTTGGATGGGCTTGGCGAGTTATTTCCCACTGAGCTCTGTCTTCCATCTACCTAACAAAAAAAAAAAAACCAAAAACAAAAAAAATTCTCCTTCCATCCTTTTTTTCCTTGTTCTTCGGGGGCAAAACTGACTTTCCAAGACAGAAGATGAATTTGAGATGCTGCTAACAGGAGGGGAGGTAGCTTTCTCATGCAAGTGTATCTCCAGTAAGGGCTGAACACATGGTGAATGTAGCTGCTAGCATTAGGAATAATTGTTAACATCCTGGGGAGCTGTGATGGGGGGAGATAAGGATGGGCATGCTCTGCATGCGACAGTCACACCATCAGCCTTTAGAGCCAGACAATCTTTCATTTTTATTATAATTATGGCATCTCTTTAATTTCCTTGGCATAATGCACTTAATCCATAATTATAAAATACGCAACTAGCCCTTGGCTTTGCTGTGTTCTCGTAATGTGAGAGTGATTCTGTGTTTTTATTAATTTAACTTTCTACAAGCTAACAGATTGCCATAAAGGAAAACGGAATTTCTCAACCAGTACAGCTAATAGCTGTATTTCAGCAAAGGCCCCATGGTACATGTTGAACAATAACTACCACTCCTGTGCCACTTCCAGTTTTTAATTGAATTTCTATCCCATGGATATCATGTCAGAGCCATTCATCTGCTCCACTAAGTCTTCTGATATTAAACAAGTTCTTCCAAGTTATTATTGTAATACAAATACTGCTCGACGGTTGATTTGCATTACATATGCACTAGTTTGGTGAAGGTAATGCAGTGCAGAAAAGCTTAGCTTGCAGAGGCACAAGCAAGGGAATCGTATTATTATGGATAAAACTATTGTACCTTTCCATTTCTTTTCTTGTTGGAATGATAGGACTTGCTCTGCCTCTCCTGCTCAGTGTGACACTGACATTGGAAAAATTATTGTACAGCTGTGTGATGGTCTTGGAACCAGCAATGGAGACCTGCCTGGCTCATCAAATACTTTGGTCTTCAAGAGAGTGGCTCTTGACCACCACCATTTGCAGCACAGCAAAAGGCTTTCTTCTTCCATGGTTCACTTTGTTTATCATCTGTTTATGAAGAAAAGTCACAATGCTTGTGTAAAGAACATAGGGTAGAACAGTGCTGGGGCAGAGCTGGGAACAGGTCGTATCTCCCAGTTATGTGCATGGAGCAAATAGCTCCTTGTTTCTGAGCTGGTGCTCTGGCTTAAAGGCTGTAAGTCTTGGAATTGACTGTCCTGACAGGAACTTGGACCAGACTGCCATGTGGTGGGGTCTAAATAGCTCCAGAATAATAAACACTGACACCGGTGAAACTGTGCTCTCAGATTCAGTGTGTGGAACTGAGGGGATCTGTGGTTTAGACTTTGCTGTCACCGGAGCTCTGCCCTTCTTTCATCTACATAACCTTTTTTAAAAGATGAGTCAAAACATTGTTTTGTGGAAAGATGCGATTTCAGCCCCACTTTCTCCCTGCCAAATTCAGAGACTTCTCACGTCTGACAATGTGTTTATGATACTGGAGTATTAAAGTCTATGACTAATAAGTCATCTTTGGGCTCTTCTTACTGAATGGTGTCTCTGGCTGGTACATAGAGTAGACGACGGCAAGGTGAGGTTTCCATCCAAATCAGGGAAGGGGTCTGCATAGCTAGACTGTTCAAGAGGGAAGGTCTGGACCGTGCTCGCTGGCTGTCAGTAAAAGAAAGCAGAAGGAATGTCTTCATTCCTAGGCTGGAAATGAAACGCTATCTTGCAAAGCTCTTGATGGGAGTTTTCGCAGGGGTTGCAACAAGAAGCAAGTGTGTGCCATGCTGAATATTAATTACATGGAGATTCTAATGTGCAAAATTAAAAGTGGTATCCACGTTTCTCACCCCTCCCCTGCTTTCTATTGATAAATATACTAATTCTGTTCGGGAATTAATAATTCAGTCACCTGAAAAGTCATAGTGACCCCAAACATCTGGGCTCTGGAGTTGCTACCTCCCAGCTGAAGTCGGGGCTGGCTGTGCTAAGCCTGTCTCCTTCAAGCCTGAGGTGCACGCTTGGCTGCACCAGCAGGGTGCAGAGAAGCACTCAAAGGACTGGCCTGTTCTTGGTTTGATGCTGTGCAAATACATAAGGGTTGTCAGTGTCTGGCCTTCGGCATCTTAATAAGAAGTTCTCAGGAAACGGGAGCTCTGTTGCTCTCTGCAGCTTAGTGGTGCGCGGGCAGATGGGTGCAGGTTGCAGGTAGCGCCAGGGCCCCCAGGCTGCTGATACCTGAAGAGAAGTTGATCTCAATTCTCCAGGCACAGGTTTCAACTAGGAGCCATTCAGTCTCTTTTTAAAAGCATCATGGAATATAAATTCTCTTAATGGTGTCTGGATTGAGATGACAAGGTCTTCGCTGCACAGTAACTTTTCAGTGGTGTAGGGACCAAAGGGCACCTGGATACTGCTGATCGGGGAATTACTGGAATCTCTTTGACGCATGAAGAAGCAGCTGCCTGAGGATATCCTTGGTGTGCAAGGAACTGCCACGAGAGGTGTAAGCCTTGCTGTAAGGGACAGGCTTTGCTGTATTTACATCCTGCTTTCTGGATCCAACACCATTCTGGGAGGTTCCTAGGACAACCCTAAGTTTAGTACTCCCTGTCTGGGTCCAACCTGCTTTTAGTTTCCGCTGCCCTATGAGCTATCCAGGCAGCATTTAAAAGCACGTAGCAAAATCCCATTTAGAGCCTGTCTGGAAACCACGGTTTGAAAAAAACCTGCCTCTTTATCTTCCTTGTAAGGTTGCAACTCTGATATTAGCTTGTGACAGCAATTATTGATGATGTCATTAAGGATGAGATCCCATTCCCAGCAATGCATTTAATATTTTTCCCCCGTTTTGCTGCGGGGACACTGATAAGTGGTGGCAGAATGAGATTTAAAAAAAAAAAAGGGAGAAGGTGGGGGTAAAGAAGCCCATGTTTATCATTTGCCATCATCCGTGAGGGAGATTAATTCATGAAAATATTTTGTGTACTAGGGTTATTAAAGTGTAATCTTTGCAAAATAATGGCTTGTAGCAAAAAGTCATCATTATTTATTTTCTCCATTTTCAGCATCAGTTATGTAGTAAAGTATGGGCAAAGAAATAACCCCTTCAGATAACACTCTCAACATGCATTTACTGTTGGCTTGAAAAGACAGCTGCTATTTCACCATGGTACTCTGATTATTACAAATACATTGTTTTAAAGCTTAGCAGCTGTGTGATAGATGCATACGTACGTGATATAATATTTCTTCATTCCCTCTTTCAATAATCACAGCACTTAAGTCTCAATATGAACTTTATTGATCCATGATTGTAGCTCGTTAACATGAAAGTATTCCCTTACATCTGAATCAAGCACAAATAATGTGTGTGTCTAAAATGGAGTCTGGGGAAAGGCATTCTTGACTGCATGGACTGTGATAAATAGAAGCACAGACCAGAGGGGTTAAAGGGGTATTGGGGTGGGGGATGTATGAATTGGGTGAAGCTTGGTTAAAGCTTGGCCATTTTCCTGTAGCTGGAGATCTTCTTCTCATCTGTTTGTTTATATTTTCAACACATTAAACGATGCAGGTCTGCTGTGGTACTTAGTTAAAAGCAGGTGATGGGGCTGTGTGGAGTGAGTGTTCTGAGGAACATGCTGTAATGTATTGAGGCTTCCAGTTTTGGATGTGATAAGTAGTTTCATTTGGACATATACTAGCTGAGGGTCTCGTGTTGAAACACGAGCAATCAAGCAGCATACTCAAGGCAGTGGTGCGAATCCAGCAGGTCTCCTGTCCAGATGCCCTCCCAGAGACCTTCTAAAGGCACCGAGGTGGGGGAAGAGAGTTCATCTGCTCTGAGCCGTTGGCTACTCATCACTGCCCTTTTTGCAATAAACTGCAGAGATGCACCGCTTCCCCCACGTGTTCTTATGCTCAGCGTGTCTGTGCACTGCTCACTTGATGTCTCAGTCATGACCAAATGCTTTTGCTAGAAATTGTGGCACTGTGTGAACCCTCCTCTTTTGTACCCATATTTCATTTTCTCCTTTGTCCTCAGAGTAAAACCTGTAGAGACGTGCACAGGCAAGTCTGCAGAACTGCCCCTGCACCGAGTGGCTGATCAGGTCCTTGTTGACTGCAAGGGGCTTATTTTCAGAGCATTACTATTCAGCCTGCAGGAAGATTCATTCCTAGAATGTTAAAGCTGATGTTAAAACAAACCACGTGCCTTCTGGTAAGGCAGCTAAAAAGGATAAGGAAATGGCCAATGATGAGCTGCCACTATTTCCTAATTAATCACAGGCTATTGCAATCTACCTGCTAAAAGATGGGCAACCCTTTATGCTGACATTATCCCTGGGGGTCTTAATGGTGCCCTCCAGGAATGTAGTATCATGCTTCATTTTCTCGTTGGCTTTTGAAGCATCAAGCTGACTAGGGTGAAGGAAAAAAAAAGCCATTTCTCTCCTGGTCTAAATAATATCACTGAAAGAACTTAAGTGCCACTGCTTGAAAACTGTCCAGGGGCTGTGAGCGAACCATGCTGGCTTAGAATACAATTAAAGATACACTGCACAGTTTGAGTTCTGCTCTAATTTTTTTTGAAGCACAGATCCATGGACAGTGCTGTCAGAAAAATGAGCAACAGTTGGTTCATCAACAGGCAGGTATCCTGAGTGGGACTGGAGTCCAAGTTGAAGGCCCAAAACGTACTGAGTCAAAGACTTGGATGCTAGGAGAGACAATTACATTGATGGACTCTGAGCTCTAACATAGAACAGGGCATGGGACCTCACACAGTAGTCCAATCCATCTGTCATGGCTAAGAAAGCATGGATCTCAGTTTACAGTTTGAAATGTCTGCATCTACGTGAACCTTTGTGGGAGAGGCCGTACTCCAACCTACGTGGTTGGAACAATGGCAAAATATATCATCATTTGCAATGGGCAAAAAAGTAACAACCAGGTAAGAAGTCTGTGGCAAAGTAGGAACCTTGTGGGTCTCCCAAGATACCTTCCAATGCCTGTAGTACAGCAGAACTCTTTCTTCAGTGAACCTCACAGCCTGCATCTTGGGTGTTTGCATTTGATCCGTTTCATAAGTAATTAAATTATGATTAAATCCAAAGACATAAAGAAAATCCACCCTGTGTATAGAAAAAGGACTTCAGCATCTTGGATCGCAGGCAACTTTCCCCTTCTGTTTGCCTTGATAATATGCAGGGTGCTGAGCTCTTCATAAACGCCCTTTGGGTAAAAGTCATGACTTGAACATGAATAAGAACCACATTTTCAGCGCACTGCTTAGGTGCAAAGGCATAAGGGTTATTTATCCGTGTATTTCAGGGCCTAAACAAAAATATTCCTAATCTAATATCTGGAGGAAATATCATTTTGTGGTGTAGTACTGGAGCTAATTCTCAGTTTGGAGAAGTTTAAGTTAGCTGTTTCTGACTGCTTCTTGAGGCAGCCTATCAAGCTAGAGAGATGACTTGGTCCCTTCAGTGCTTCCCTTTCCTTCCCTGCTTCTCAGCCTGAGATATCCTCCCTCACGAGTCTGAGGGGGTTGCACACTTCCTTGTGCTCGGTTTACTATTCCTTCATTAAAATCACAATCACCCAGCCATCTCCTGGGGAAACTTGCTGAAGCTGATTGACTTTTCAAGCTGTTCCCACTTTATTGATCTTCTGTCTGAAAAAAATCCAACAGGTTTATTCTCCCAAGACAAAGTGTTTTGTGTTAGATGAGCTTCTGTGTGCTGAGTGCAAAAGTTGACTGGAAAAGGAGGCATTGCTGGGGTAAAATTAAGCTTGAACCAACTGTGGTTTGAAAGATATTAGGCAGTGAGATCTTGGGGCATAATAGTGTGGGAATGATCAATTGTGTGCTCTCTGAGCTGCCCACAACTCACAAACAGCTGGTGGGGTAGAAGGGGGATCCCCATGTTGAGCATCTACCATATGGATCACAGTCATTTATTAACCTTGATAATAAACAGCAAGCTTACCTCTTTGGAAAGTCGGTATAGATGCAAGCTAAGACCTCAGTGTCTGCATTTTGAAGTCATGTTAACGAGAACTGAGAGTGTTAATCCTCGTGCTCAGGGAATGAGTACGACTGACACTCAACCACTGCTAGAATGAAATACCTACATGCAGTGTAGCGCTGGATTTAACTGTATCATGAGAGGCGTAATCCAGCTGCTGCTCTGACTGTTGCCCAAGCCAAGAAACCAGGTGGCAGGTGACTGGTTTCTTCCATTTTTGCACTTGCATCCCTGCCCTTATATGTCTCAACCAAAATTCTTTTCTCTGAGTAACTAGGAGAGGAGACCCTGACTGTCTGGATGAGAAAGGAAGAGAGTCATTTGGGACCGTTCAGAACAACCTTAGTTTATTGCCCAGGGACCCGTCTGTATTAGCAGGGCACCCTGCAAAGCAAGTGGTGCAGCTCCGTAAAGGCGTTGTCAGCTGCGTAATCCAGCCTGAGAGCTCCTTCTGTCTTCTGAATTATGATGTCTGTGTTATGCGATGCTCAAAAACGTTAGTATATGGTTCAGAAGGCTGGGAGGGCTTGCAGGGCCTGTCATGGATATTTCAGCGGTAACCGGAACAGGTAAGCCTCAAAGGATTCAGGAATGGGCCGACTTTGTCTTGTTTTATTTATTTATTTATCGTATTGAAAGTGAGCTTGTGCTGGAGACTGTTCCGGTGGGAAAATGTCATTGCAAAAAAGGCTGTTCGGAGCAATATTAGCCTGAGACTTGTTTGTGTTCTTTTATGGCTCCAAATTCTCTTTGCTTCTTAAGAAAACCAAACTTGCACTATAATTTGTCTTGACTGTACGGGTTTAAGCTTCTGAAATTTCTTAGAAATGCAGAATTCTCACAAATGCAAAATTAGGAAATGCTTGTAAAATGCTAGCATTCTCTTGTTAATGCTGCTGTTAGTCTGTATGTTTATTGATATATATAGGTATAGTGAGTCCTGACCTTTATTGTGTAAATTTGTGTAGTTCTGCCAATATTATTCATTTACTTGAATGTAATAGGGTCACATTGACTTAAACTAATTAGGGATTTGGTGCTGTCTTATTAGCTGTGGAAAAGTAGCATGTTGAGGTTTTCAGTCATGTTGTTACTGGAGGTAAAGATAAGTTTCTAAGTCTAGAAGTGACTTCTTGCATTGTCAGTCCTCAACTGTCTCAGGTGGCTGCATCTCATGAGCTTTTCATTTATTTTGGGACCATTAAGAGCCAATCTTTTCCCAGGAAGCTAAACTAACTAAATGGAAAACTGGAGTGGTGAGGAGCCTCGCATAGGGTCAGGCAGGATTTCTGTGGTATTTCTGTTCAGGCTGCTGCTGGAGGCAGTAACCTCTGTGGGCCACAAGTCGGGGAGGTGCAGGTAGACATAAGGCTTGTGGGAGGGGGGTCAGCTGAGGCAGGGAGTGGAATGTGTTGCAGGCTGACTGTAATAGTTGGTTTGGGAATGGTCTGCAATTTTTAACGTTTGTGTCTAAGGAACTGGACTAAACTACCTCCACCGCGGCCCGCTTTTTTAAATTATATCAGTTTTGCAAAGATTTGCTAATAGTTTGAAAACTTAACATGCTTTGTGTTATATTAGAGATGATTCAGGTTCATCTGATGTCCCACAGTACTGCCTACTACTGATCCCAAAACAAGCAGACAAGTGTCAAAAGCAAGTTTCTTGTAAACCCTGGGCACAGCCACCGTCCCAGGGGGCATGAGTAGACCCTGATATTGGTATTCAGCTGGGAAACTGAGATTTGAGCCACCTGTCCCCCTCCCTTGGAAGGGTGAGGTGACCTACTGTCAGAGTAGTTTGTATTGCCCAGCGTGTGCTTATTCTCTGAGTCTTGGAAGGACTTCTTTGTCATCCATATCTAGCACAGAAATACAGAGGTTAGTGCTGGGGCAGCTCCATACTCCTCCCTCGACATTTTGTTCAATACACATTTAAGAGGAGTTCCAGTTTAAACGCACCTGGTAGCATGGATGTTAAACTGAACTTCTACAATTCCTTCAGAAAATCCTACATTCAAAGCACTTTCCTTTTGCTACAAAATAATGCAAATTAAAATGATTAGCTACTTAAGAGAATTGTTACAAAAGCAATTTTAGCTATAGTAATAAAAGTAGAAAAGGGCCTGGGAAGGGCCTTTTTTCTAATTAATAATCTAATTAATATCTGATTAATTAACGAGGCTTTGTCATGAAAGATGCCTTTTATCTTTGAGGCTATTAAAGTGTCCTTTAGACCAAATTTCTTGAATCTGTCTTGATAAGGCCATCTTTGCTGAGTCAGTCAAGTGCTTGGAATCAAATCAGTATGCTGCCTTATCAAGGATGCATAAAACACCTTTTTGGAAAATTAGAATACATCAGAATCAAGAACATGATAAATATGTCAGATCTTTTAGACAGTACAAATGGGAAGTGAGTAATGATGAGATATAGTTCTTCAGAGCTTTTACATAATGAATGCTTTTACATTTTCGCTGTAGTGAAGTGACCAGAGCGGAAAAAGGAGAGGCCTTTGTGAAGCCAGACTGTCTTAGCTCGAGATTGCCCCTGTTTCATGGCAACTGAACTGTGTCTGGGGTGGTGTCTGCAGGGATGTGGTGTCTTAGTCTCAGGTCAGAAGCAGTACGGTAACGATTCAGATGCTGATGTCCTTGCTGAAGCTGCCGATGTGGATATTACATGCTGCCTGTATAGTTTTCATGTCTGTGCTTCTGTGAGGTACAGGTTCTACCAGTGGGCATCAACTGCCTGGCCACGATAAGGATCGCCAGCAGGTCATCAGTGGTGTAATGGGGCAGGCATGCAGTGACGAGAAGTGCTAATCCCAGGTTTTGAAGAGGAGCCATTTCACATTTCCTCAGGTCTTTGTTTATGTTCTTGATTCTGCCAGCAACCACTGGGAAATCATATCCCGTTTCTCTGCTTATCTCTGCTGTCTTCACTTTGCAATGCCGTGGAATGTGTAAGGCACAGTGGAGTCCTGATATTGTTTGGCACTTACTTCTAGTAGTAACTCTCATACACATCCCTACAGAATAATAACATTTAAAACATAGAGCAGTGGCACATTACAACAAATGATGAACTTTTGATCTCAGCTGGGATTACTGAGGTCCTCCTTTTCATTTGTATTGCCAGCTTAGTGCATGAACTTATCTAATCCATTTAGTGTAAGATACACGTTGCCCTGTGCTAGTCATCAAAGAGTTGAGTGTGTGTGTTGGTTGCTCTGGTCTCCCTTTACATTGAAGGGAGTAAGACACCTTAAGAGAGCAATACTTCCTGACCTATTTTAGGGTGAATAGGTCATCCTCTGAAGTTAACAGTGTCTGTCTATAGTTAGAGAGAAAGTGTGGACAGGCTTGGGAGCTAGAGCTAAATAGCTCGTTTGTAGGTAGCTGAAATTAAGATGAGATAAACGGCCATGGTATAGAGAAGTGAGTCTTGCAGCTGGGGAAGTAGAGTTATTTTAGTATCACAGTAGGAGGCACCAATCTTTGTTGCTTTACTGCCTCCTTATTGTGGGCTATTCTGCAGCAGAATATAAAGTGATATTTGGTAACCACGACACCTGCAGCCTGCTTGCTTTGATCACGATCCCAGGTTCTCTAAAAGCAGAGCATCCTTTTCCATAGGCTTTTATAGTTGAGGTTCTTGCCTGCCATGAGGTGTCTCCTGGTACTGGCGGGGATAGTGTTAATTTCCCCAAGGATCTGGCATGGGACACAAGTATTCCATGCTGTGTGAGCCATGCCCAGTCTATAGGGGGCAACTGGTCAGGGAGGGGGCAGGAAGACCCCACTAGGAGCGGGCTGGGGCTGCCGTAATTGTGTTTGTACATTCTTCTATCAGTGTTATTGTTGTTGTTTTTTCTCTTCCCTTTGCTGTTCTGTTAAACTGCCTTTATCTCAACCTGCGAGTTTTGCCTTTTTCTTCTGATTTTCTGAAATTCTATGGGGGGGTTCAGCAAGCAGCCGGTTCTTTGCTGGCTGAGGCCAAACCACGACAGGCGTTAGGATCTGTCAGTTTGGTTTGTGTTTATCTCTACTTGAGGGGAAAGATTTTGCCATCCTTTGGCAGAAGAGAAATGGCGAGAGAGCTTCAGAGCTGCCTTTCACCAAAACTGTGTCCCACAGTAGTTGAGGTATACTGCCTCTAAAAGTCCTAGAGCAGGGAACATCAGACTGTGGTGCTCAAAGTGGTTCTTTGGTTTGACCTGGAGTCTCCTACTTCTGCTTTGCCAAGCATTCCTCACTTTCTCCACCATCCTTTTCCTGCCAGAAAACCCATTTCCTGCAACCCCCCTGCCCTCCCTATTTGTGTCTCAAAAGAGGCCCTTGCTAGTTGGGCTGGTTCTATGGTTTGTTTTAGATCTGAAACTGCTTCTGCCTTTCCACAGAAACGGTGTATCTGGAGGTAAGGGAAGGTCTGGGTGCAGAAGAGAGAGGAGGTTGGGAAAAGACAGCCTGTTTGCGGCTGGTGAATGCTGTTTACCTGCCCAGTGGCACATTGTTCTGGATAGTCAGTGATTGCTGGGGATACCCAAAGCACCACTGTGTTCCTACATGAGAGTCATGCAAACATACAGCTTTCAAATTAGTCCTCACCATCCCTGTAGGCTAAATATACAAAAACTATATCTCCAGAGACTGTTCGTGCCCATCTGAGTCGTTATCTCTACTAAGGAATGACTGGTGCGAACAGTCCCCCTGCCTTGTGGGGTGGTGATCAAGTAAAATGCTGATGAGCAATCAGCCACTAGAAATGGGACTGATATTCACATTTCCTGTGCTTTATTGCCTGGAATCCAGAGGTGGAATATTCTGTATCCTTTTGTCCAGCCTCTGAGACATCTAGGGTCCTCCCAAAAGCTCATATTGAATAAACAAGAGAGAATACTTTTCCTCTCAAAAATAAAAAAGAAGAATCTGCAAGAAAAAAAAAAAAAAGAGGAAGCCAGTCTTCCTAGTTAGCTCCTATCTCTTTCATTTTGAACTGCGAATCACAATGACTAATGCCTCATGGCAGCTCATTTTGCCTTGCCAGTTTCCACTGTACATTATAAATTGAAATTTATCAACAAAGGTCATCTTCAAGTCTTTCGGATGTTTGGTGATGGCAATTATCATTACTCAAAAAAGAAAGGGGTTTGAGGAAGGGTGCTGGTATCATAATAGAAATTGGGGTGGGTATTCTGCTGTTTAGATGACATGCAAACTAATAGGAAAAAAAATTAATTTTTCAAGAGAAATTACCAAAACTATGATCTGCTTGAACTTCTTTTTCCCCAGTGGGTTCTCTGGTTTTAGGTACTTTTGAAACTTTGTGGAACTGAAAGTCCCCTAGAACTGATGGGTTATGGTTCCAGAAGTACTGAGAATGTAAAACCTTGTGTATGATGGCAGAAAGTGGTTTTGTTTGGGTCTTTTTAAATACTCTGGGGTTTTGCTGTTGTACTTGGATAGTTGTTTTTTTTTTTCAAGAAATCTTCTGTTAAAGATTGGTCTCTGAGGCATCCATGACAAAAGATGTAATTGGACTAGAAAGAGTAGTCATAGAATGATCAGATATGAATAGGTTGTACAAGGAGCGGCTAAATAAACGGGGAGTTGTCAGGCTGGGAAAGAATATCTGTAGGGAGTATGACAACAACCAGTGAAATCGCAAATGGCAGTGTGGGGCTCCATGGTTTCATACTTGCTAAGTGGTAGCAGTGGGCTCTGAATTACATTATCAAGTTAAAACGAAAGGGAGCGTCGCTTCATACAGCTCACAGTTGTTGTGTTTATTAACATTTGATAATGAAGTGGCCAAATTTCCCTGTGGGATTAGACAGATTTATGGAACTAAAAGCCCTCTGATGGCTCCTGCACACAAAACCATCACCTTCAATTTAAGAAGTCCATGATATTGCTGTAGGCTGGGAAACTACAAGGAAGCAGTACCATATGCTTTCTCAGTTTCTCTTCACTTCCCCAGACTTACTTTGTTGTCCTTAGTTTACTTTCGTGGGATGAGGACAAAGCGAGGCAGTTGTTTCTGTTTGTAGTTGTAAAGTATTCTGACTCTATATTTATTACACTCACTCTAAAATCATGGTTGGATAAAAGCAAGCTCTCAGCACAGCAAATGCTGTGTTCTGCTAAGTGCAAGATTCGGAGTACAGATACTTGGATTTCTTTGGTTAGTAGGCAGGCACAGCTCAACACGGCTGTTGTTTTTTTTTGTTTAGGCTTTTTATTTGTGTTTGTTTCTCATGGGTTTTTTGTTTGTTTGGTTTTGTCTGGGTTTTTTTGGTCAGACAAAAGTGTCCTCGTGTGTGACCAGGTCAGCCAGAGAGGCTTGCGCTGTTAAGAGTGGATCTTTCAGGGAACTGCCTCAATGTAAGTGAAATTAGGCTCCACTGTTGCAGGCTGGGAGCTGGACATGAGGTTGCCTTGAGGTTGGGAACGAAATAGTCCTGGAGAGGGTGAGAAGGAGGAACCGGGGGAGCTGAGCTAGCCAGTGACAGGTGGCACCATTTCTGTTGCTTCTGGGCGAGCATAGAATCATGTAGGTTGGAAGGGACCTTGAAGATCATCAGGTCCAACCATCAACCTAACACTGCCTGTACCATCACTAAACCATGTCCCTAAACACATCTAACCATCCTTTAAATACCTTCAGGGATGGCGACTCCACCACTTCCCTGGGCAGCCTGTTCCAATGTTTGATAACCCTTTCGGTGAAGAAATTTTTCCTAATATCCACCCTAAACCTCCCCTGGCGTACCTTGAGGCCATTTCCTCTGGTCCTATTGCTTGTTACTTGGGAGAAGAGACTGAGCATCGCTGGACTTGCACCTATTCCCTGATTTGGCAGCTATCACCCTGCCTTTCCAGAGCTCCAGCTGGGGACGGAGTTGCTGCAGGGCCAACTCCGTGTTTCGTCCCAGGCACGTGGCTGCCCAAGGCAGACTCTGGCTTTGTCTGGGCTCACGAGCAGCCCTAAGAAAGGAAAGGTTGCTGCTTCTCTTTTTTGTATCTAAACATGAAAAATGCTTTGGGAGTGGAGAATGTTCAACCACCACCAGCCATACTCCACAAAAGCCAGGAACTAGTTTAAAATGTTCAACAAGGAAAAAAAAAAAAGGAATAATCTCAGAGAGGCTGGGCCAGAATGTGCTAAATGACTGATATCCTTTTGAAGAGGAGCAGCCCTCTGCCCTGCCTCTAAGTTAGTGGGACCAGCTTCCCATATGGTGCCTGTCTGGTTGGCCTGGTTCCTGATTTAGGACTCTGTTGGTGCAAAGCAGAGTGGTGGGGTTAGTGCTGAGCTGGCTTTTTCCCAAGTCCTGAACCACCTACGGTCACTAGGGTGGCTGGGCAAAGGGGTTTACGGCTGGGGCTACCGCAGGGGGTGGTCAAGCTGGGCTCTGACTCAGTAGGAGTCTCTCCTCAGTGTGTCATAGCTTCAGAAAGGCCTTTATCTCAGGGAGGATAATTTGAGGGGGAGGAAGGGGAAGGGGAGAGACAGAAACTAATTGTTTCACAAGCAATGGAAGTTTGGCAGCCTGACTTCTTGTGTTGTGCAGCGGGGTTCTTTGTAGTGTATTAATATGTGAGCTGTGTTTGGATGTTTTCCTGCAGCTGGATGTTCAGAGAGATGTGCCTGCTCTCATGTCTCATGGGATTTGGTTTCATGCTGCAGCTTTTCTCTGAGCGCTAATAAGTTTGCTCTCCTTTTGCTGGCTGCTGGTTTTCTTGAAACTTGTAGAAACTTTGTTCCTCTTGGGTTTTTGTTTCTCTGTCAAACTGGGAGAAAATTGGCCGATGGGTAAAAACAAGAAGTTGTTTGGGGGGTATGGAGAGACAGGCACACTGCAGGCAGACGGTTTGCAGCGCATAAGAAGAGAAGCAAATGTTAATCTGGGTTGCGTGTGTTCCTGTGGCTCTCTGAAGAGCACGGAGAATTGGGATATTCTGCTCATTTAAGCAGAGCTGTGCCCCACGCGGTTCTCAACGTGGGGCTGCAGGTGTGCGTGTAGTGGGACTCTGATCTGGAGATGAATGCATAAGCTGTAGTATTTTAGGAAAAAGGCTGAGAATCTAAAATTGAAACCGTACCTGCTCCTTTGGCACACACAGTTGGGGAGAGTCAGAGGCACAGAGGGGAAACCCCCTGACAGAAGAGTTGGTGGCACACGTACGCTCCAGGAGGTTGACTTGTCCCTCTCAGCCATCCAGTGCCAGCATTTGCAGCTCTTTTTCTCCTGAGAGACATACATATTTCATACCCTATCTCCATAGCTGAGTAGCTGAGACTGCGAACAAACAAAACTTTCCAAAGCTCTGAGATGGAAACCATCTGAGGGGAGGACTCCTCTAAAACCTATTCAGATGGCATTCTCTCTGCCTCTCCACACCTCTACTTCATATCCCCGGGATGAGCAAGTCTTATCACAATATTAAACATGGATTTTCTTAGCTCTCAGTGTGCTGAGTTATGACCAGGCTTGGCAAGAGAGAAGCTTCTCCGCCTGGGTGTGCCCCTGGAGCCCTGCTCTGCCAGACTCTGGGACAGCACTTGCAGCAATGGTTAAAACACATCACGGCCCCTCAGGGAAGGGCAGTGGAATCAAGCAGGTGATTTTCTTTCCCAACTGTTTATAACAGAATACGGTTATGGGAGAATTTGCAGTCTCCCAATAAATTAATTACATTATAAACCTTGCTTTTCCAAAGGGAATATGTAGAATTTTGTGCCACAGCCTGTTTAAGGAAAGCCCATGTTTATTTGGTTATATGAACATGACACTTGCATTGGACTGGATCAAACCTTTCTTCATGTTAACCAAGACTAGCAAAGAGATTCTTCCTCATGGCTGGTACGAACTGATAATTATAAAAACCAAAAAGCTGAACTGGAGTAGACAAATGTCCATTCAAGACTGAACTACCCCTTGAGTTTTATTGCTTTTCACTGTGCGGCCTTTCTTGGGGTATTGCCAGCAGCTTGGTTTGCAGGACGTAAAGCAGGATAGAGAGGACAATGAAATGTTGTAAGATCAATGTATAAAGACATGTGGGACAAAATGCATGGACTGAGCTTTTACAGGCTTTGTATGTGTAGTCAGAGTCCGTTTCACATTGTGACAGTTTCTGCGCTACCAGCAGTGTAACACAAGGTGCAACAATTTGTTTTATGAAAGCATTGTTAATAACACTTTCATGTATGTGTGTGTGTGTGTATGTGTGTGTGGTTAGAAGCAGTCTGCTAATATCAACTTGAGGCTGAAGGCAATAAGCACCTCCCAAGACGATGAGACTCCAGTGATGGCTTCAATGGATCAACCCACTGGAGAACCAGCCTGGCACAACCAGTTGGCCATAAAAGGCACAATCGAAGTTAAAGCAGGCATTTGGGGTGTGTGACTCATGGAAGGGGTCTTTTGTATCACTGAGGTTTTTGTCATTTTGCTATAACTACAACCTTTCTTCCATGCCTTTAGTAATGCGCTTTGAAGTGGATCCTATTCTGACCAGAGAAATGGGAGAAAACTTAGTATCCAGTCTGCTTGTAGCGTCAAGCAACTGTAAGGACATGTTGGGCTAGTTAATTTGCAGTTAGAAGTTGTTGACTGTGAAGTTAAGTAATTAGTAAAGGAGAAGGGTTCAAGTTAATATGAAAAGCTGAGCCAGAACTGTTCTGTTCCACCCGTGGGTCACATCTCTTCAAATGTTCAAGCTTGGATTGCTAACATTAGGCCGCCAACGTTGTTGTTGTAAATACTTGTTTTCAAGTTACGCGGTTTGGTGGTAAGGGTTTAGCAGGTTTGAGTATCGAGCCATACACTAGGTGATTATAGAAGCTGAAATGGCTAATTGTAGATGCCTGCTTGTGAAAAAATGAACAATTACCTATGCAAGCTTTCAGTTTCTTCATCTCTAGAGTAGAGATAATACTTCCCAGTATGGCCCTTGGGACTTTGTTAGTTTGAATGGATTAACACGAGACAAAAGCTTCAGGTTCTTTGGATGGGAAAGAGCTATGGAAATACAGTACATTATTGTGATATCCTTTGAGACTTTTCTGTGAAGCCAGTGGTGACTGTCATGATAATAAAGAAAGCCTTAGAGAAGCTAACGAAATAATGATCCTACTTCCTTTCTAGCTATTCTTTGAAAGGGCAAATGCAATGAGTGATAATGGTTTAATGAGAAAGAGTCATTAGGGCATCCAGCCTGCATCTTTAGAAGTGCAAAGCATTTTGGGAGATCTGAAAATGACTTGGAGAACAAAACCAAAGTAGCTCTGTCAGAATATTAAACTGTTATTTGTGTTCTCTTTGAATGCTGATTGAAACCAATGATCTCTTTCCCTGGCTGGTGGCTGGTACGTGTGTAGTCACCAATGTGGCTTGTTCGGAGCTTCAGTACTGTTGGAAGGGTGAGATCAAGGCAGTAGCTCAGTGCTTGCCCTCTGTGTGTTACCCTCTGCTTAGAGCTTAGTGTTACTTGAAGATTCCTGACCTCTTGAATTTGCATGTATAGGAGGCCTCGTGTAGTGGAATTAATTCGCCTGGATTACTCAGTTTTATTAATCAAGCTGCTTCAGTTTCAAGCTTGGCTGGAGGGGGAAAGCTGCTAGGTTTCTTGTGTGGTATTGATACCTAGTGAGACAAGAGCCTCAGATTTAGGATCCAAGGATGGGGAAGTGCTATGGAAAATACAGTACATTATTGTAATGTCCTTTGGGATGCCTCTGTGAAGCCCAGCAAGTATCAATACTATGCAGTAGTACAAAAGAGTATTACGTGTAAATAGAGCTAGTACTAGCTCTATTTTAGTATTAAAGAGCTAAACCGGAACACAACTAAGTTGTTTCAGACTTGAAGCACCTCCGACTGCTGAGTGTTCAAAGGGGGAAGGTTGGTTCAACCCATTTAAGGAAAGAACCAGCTTGCAACATTTAGGAATTGTGCTTAAAAGATGCACAGAAGCAAACGTGTTGGAGGCACATCAGTGATAAAACAAGCTTTTGACTTCATGGGTTCTGCTACTTGGAAGCCTGAAACCAGCCATCTGGTTTTGTGGCATGGCCCTTTAAGTGTCATTCTGGACTCCATTAAGCAGCAAGGAAGCCAGTGGAGCTGGATACAGACTGTTTAGCTTCTGCAGCCACTAGAGCGGGAGCCGTGAGGCACTGGGCACAGTGGCACTCTTCACTCTGATGCCAGAAGGGTGACTTGGGCCAGTTCTCTGCCGGACAGACAAGGGGCAGAGGATTGGTCTTGGGCAGAACGACAAAGCTGCAGGTGCTGGAGGCTTGCTGAACTGAGAAAATCGGAAAATTGCTGGAGCTAATTACTGGGACGGGTGCTGAATTGCTACATGTTCTCTAATCATCTGTTTACTAAAACCCATTATTAGAGAGGAGGGCAGGGGCCATGAATTCTCATCTTAACAAGATCATAGGTATGTCCAGGTAGGCTTTTAGTGAGGTTCTTTCCTTGTCCACCTGATAAGGACTGTGTTTGCTCTGTCCATATGATAGAGGCTGTGTAGGGTCAGGAGCCAGGCTCTCCCCACTGGTTGGATGGGGTGGGTGGGCTTTTCATGCAGGCCTCCTAAAGCAAGCTGGTCCCGACCACTCTTCAGGCGTGGGATCCTGTACTAGGTAGCTGTTGATTTGTTCTGGTAGGAAAAATCTTGTTTGTTAGGAGAACCAGAGTACGAAAAACGTGGAGAAACAAGTGGGGCAAAGTGAGGTTTCAAACATGCCCACAAATGAGGAGGAGGAAGCTACAGAAAACCCTCTGTGACGAAGCAGCCCTTTTCCCCAGTCACGAATGGGTAATGCCACCCCCAGATCATCTGCTCCTCCGGGTGGGATTTGCTAGTGTAGGGGCCTGAATCTGTCTTTGTAACTCAGAAAAATTAAATGCCTGGCACAAAGTAGGGTGGGGGTGACTGAGGACTCAAGATGCCAGTTTAGGTACGTTTTTATCTAGACGTGAGTTCAGCTGTTACAATTCTGTGCCACATTTAAATCTCCATCTCCAAGTCAAAAATCAACCTACTTAAATACAACTGCTGTTGATGGGTTTAACTTGGATTCTTCTGTTGGATTTCTCTGAAAAGAGAATCTGTGCTGAGTGTGCTGCTGAGATCAGAGTCCTCTCGGGTGGATATCATTTGCAGTCCCACACTGGCACACGAGAGCAGAGCCTGCCCCCAAAGTCCATCTTCAGGGGCGCAGCACAGCTGCCCGGGTGCGTAGGGTCAATTGATGCAGAGACAGACCCTGCCTCAAAGGACTCAAGTTTTCTTCTCTTTTCCGCTGGCCACCCTGAATGAAACACAAAAGCTTGAGGTTTAAAGGTAACAATGTTCAAGCTGGAACTTTGAGCACCCGTTCACACAGTCATTTCTTTCCCAGAGCTCTAATAACCACATAAACTCTTTTTGTCTCCTCTTTTCTCCAGGTCAACAGACTATGGCACTACCTATGAAAAGCTAAATGACAAAGTAGGCCTGAAGACTGTGCTGAGCTACCTTTATGTCAGTCCCACTAACAAGAGGAAGGTAAGGGAGAGCCATCGAGCTGGTAGCTATAGAAACAAAATTACGGCATTCTGTTCATTCTGAGAGGAATTATGATCCTAAAGTGAAATCCGTTGGTAATTCACAAGAGTTTGAATTTGTGGTCTCAGTTGCGCTAGTGCAATTCCATGGAATCCGGTAGAATTATGCCTGTTTTTTGTGATAGGGATGGAGGCCTTAATCTCCTGCTGAATGTGTTAGAGAAATAAAAGGGTTGCTGTTCTTTGCTTCTGACTGTTAACACCTTTAAAGAAGCTGAACTCGCACAAACGTTTCTGGGACTCTTGCTTACGCTGGCTTCGGCTAATACACCTCTCTCTGCCTTCTCTGTTTCATTATTAGAAATACCGAGTAAAAGGCATTTATTTCTGTATTTGACTCTTCTCCCCTTTATGCTTCCCCTAGTTAGAAGTTGGAGATAAAGATGTAAATGACATTTTCATTGGTTACATCATGTAAGGGGGCTGAAAGCAGAATATGCCTGGGCGAGTGGGTGGGGGACCTAAGATTTGATTTGAACGCGTAGGAGAGAAGATGAGGTCAGAGCTTTCAAACCCCCGGCTCACGCTGCTCACGTGATGCGATTAGGGCTGCAGCTGGCTCACGGAGCGCAGCCCAGGAGTTACTATTCAGTGCCTTTTTGGTTTAAAATTATTGCCTGTGTTGATTCAAGGGAGATAGTGGGACAAAGATGCTTTCAGCTACCCACAGAAATCAATGTGGGAGGGCTGCAGCGCGTAGCTAATTGCTGGCAGTGGAGTTGTGTTTGGATGGGGTGCAGCATATTTGGCTTGATCACTTCCAACCTGCCCATCTCCTGTCTCCATCGATAGGTTTCCAAACTAGTATTTTGCTGCTTGTACTGTTCTTATTACTGTTATTGTGTTTTCCATCACTGGTCAGTCTACAGAGGTTTTGGGATTGATGGTTATTTTGGTGCGTGCAACCTTAAGGCAGTCATAGCTCTGATTACTATCAGCAACAATATGCGTGTGTTTGGATGTATAGAGGAGAGGAAGAATGCAGTGAGCAGGGGTCAGCTTATATTTTTTTCTGATGCAGAAGCTGAATTATTGTGACAACTAGCTTGACTTCATTTTTCTGAGCAAAATGAAATGAAGATGTTTTGTAATGCGCTCTCCTGGCCTTCGCACCCTTCCCGTATCCATTGTGGTGGGCAGTGAAGGGTTAATTCTTCTTTATTCTGTTTCCAAAGCAACTCTGCCCACCTAAAATCAAAGGCAATATGCTCAGTTACAAATCCTACGTCACTGGTGTAAAGTCTCCCTCACAAATTGGAGTACTAGGATATATGATTATCTTCTAGCAATTTCTAAAGCTATCGAACTTTACAGATTAGCAGTTGTTTCTCTCCTTTTTTTTTATTAATAACACCTCCATGCAGACCTATCTTTACCTGCTGTTTTCTTATTTCAGATGACGTATTTTTTAAGCTTTTTTGGGGGGTCTTATGTCTTAAGGAAATGATTTCTGGACCTGCCTGTCATCCTTCTCCTCCCTTCCGAAAAATCTTTTGAAATGGAGAGACGAGCTGTAAGGAAAACCCGTAGGAAACCAGCTTTAGTGCTGGCTTCTGTGGGAACAGCTTGTTTTCATTCTTTCTGCCTCTGCTAACTATACGGGCACTGTTACTGTGCATGGTTAAACAGCCGGTGTATCTGAACCCAGAGCTGACTCTGCTTTGTTGACTGTCAAAGCAATTCCAAACATCCGTGCAGCATTTGAAAGCGCCTGGAGGAGGTGTCACTGGATTAGAGTATCTGGGATTTGTCAAATTCAGTATCAGGTTTTTTGTCCGACCACCCCTTACA
Source organism: Vanellus vanellus (assembly GCF_965231255.1). Taxonomy (NCBI): domain Eukaryota; kingdom Metazoa; phylum Chordata; class Aves; order Charadriiformes; family Charadriidae; genus Vanellus; species Vanellus vanellus. The sequence goes on along the minus strand of NC_138912.1, from coordinate 13,826,658 downwards.
GATTCATGAGGTTGTGCACTGCAAAAGATGCACTTGGGTTGTAATCTTCTCCAAGTCTCTCTGGGTGAATGTTGTTACAGTGGCCTGCAGAGTAAGCATCAGGTTTTTGATGAGCTCCTGAGGACAACCACCAATACTGAATCACGAAGCAGTAGGTGAGATGAATCAATTGCCCCCCAGTAGAGAAAGTCCCGATCCCTCGTGTTTCACCTCTTGCAGCACAAATGCTGGATAGTCGAACACAACGCAGTGATCTCTTGTGAGCCTCAAAAACAGGTCGTTGAGGCAATAAACAGGGAGAGAGGTACCAAAAGCAACACGTGCACAGGGCCTGGGCACACACAGTGAATTGTGCAGACCCTTTCCAGGCAAGATACTTTCTCCTGCGGCATTAGGTCCCCGGTAGTGATTGGACCCTGCGTGCCTCGCAAGCTCCTGTTGATTTTTGATGGGTTTGCACACTGTTGCTAGCCCTGTCCGCTCATTAGCGCTGAGAGGATTAGCAGTTACTTGGAGGAGGGGAAAAGCTTTCCATACATTCATTTCTAATTGATTTACTAGTGAGAAGGATAATTACCTCTCAGCTACCCTGCAGAACTACAGTGGGAATTACCTGTCAAATTTCTTTGAAGACCCAAAATGCCTCTCTTCAGCTGTTAAATAGGAATTATGCATTCAGCCAAATGCCAGTTATATAAACATCATTTACCTGAATTGTGGCATAACCCTAGGCTCAATTATGAGGCAAGAGGCTTTAAATGCTGGCTTTTTCCTTTCTTCTTTTAAAAGAAAAGCTTTTTGTTTCTACTTTTTTGAAAAATTTTGGTGGAAATATTTTAAGTTTTCTAGAAGAAATATTGAGCTTAATGTAGGAACGATTTGGTGAAATTCTGGAACATGTACTACAAGTGGAGGTCAGGCTTGATGACCTAATGGCTCTTAAGGCCTTAAAGTATTTAATTCTCCTTGATTTTCTTTTTCTGCCCCCAACAAAATTAATTTCTGAGCATCTGCGATGTAACATTGATGGCAAAAGCAAGTCCCTGGTTAGCTTCATGTATCATTGACCTTCCTCTTTTAAGCTAAAAACTCTTGTTTCAGTTTGGGTTATATATTTAGTCAATTTTATTCATTTCATGTTCTCTTTAGGCTTCCTCCTAAGTTGCTCCTGTGTGTGTCTCCCGTCCCTAATCGGAGAGTTCCAGCAGGGTGTTGAATATTACCCCTGTCTGTATTTGGTGTCTTGCCGAGTATTGAAATGTCTTTCCTGACACAGCAGACTGGAAAACGCTGGAGCAGCCTGGAAGCAGCTGGCCCCTCAGTCCTGCCCTTTGCTCCTGAAACACATCAGCCACTGGTATTTACCAGTGGGCAAAATCACCATGGAGAGATCATGTCTTCGTGCCTGAAGAGGGAAGAGGTCTCTCTGGTTATCATCTCCCTGGTTATCATGGTGATAAATCCAGGATGGCCTCAGTTTTCCTTGGGCATCTCTTGGCTGTGCTGGTGTTTGGCACTTAGAGGCCAGATATAGTCTGTGGATGTTCTTTAGTTCTACATGTTGCCACTGGGAGATATCAACCCTCCGCGTGCACCGAGTTCACCAAGGCACGGAGCTGTGTAGCCAAGACTGAGCTGAGGTGGCTTTGGCTGTGTCCCCGCGTGGTGCTGGGCAGAGGCAGGGCTGGGTCCCAGAGCGCCTGCTCCCACCTGCAGACCCAACCTGCTGATGGCTGGTTTGGGACCTGAGAGAGGGGGTGTCCATTTCCTAGAAATGGAAAGATATTAGAAGGTATTTGGAAAACGCACTTTGCCATTGTGTAATTTGAGGTTTGCAGTCATAGTTAAATCAGTATAGCAACATGCAGATACCAAAGGAAGTTGCCAAGAATACTTCCCAGCTATGATTCCTTTTGCCTCTCAAGTATCATTGCTGGTGATCAGGGCCAGCTGGGCGATCTGAGAGCACCCACAATTTGAAATGAGACCACCCTGGAGTGCCGACATAAGGAAACAGTCAAGCAGGCTGCAGCCCATTGTGAATCCGTAGCCTCTGGCTGCAGTGGAGCTGGAACGCTTCCTGCGGTGAACCAGGACTACTTCATCTTCCTGTGGAGCAGTTGTGTTGCTAATTCCCTTCTCCTAAGAACTAACAAGCTGAGTTGCAGTGTGCATATAACCTCTGCTGCTGGGAGCTGAAACTGTCAGACTTGTACCTGCTCTCCTGCAGATGCTTGGGCTGCGCCTTCTTTCACATGCACACTAGAGACTTCTATTTGGATCAGGAAAATCTGCATTGAGTTCTCATTAATACAGTGAAATTCCAGGTGCTCATTAGACCTAGCAGGCAGACAACTCTGAAGTCCTGGGGGCTATGGCTTTCTTAGGAGTTGCTGTTTTGAGCCCTGGTGGGAAGCCAAGTGCCTGTGGTTTTGACACTTCTACCACCATGAAGATGCTCTAATAGGCAGAGTGTATTCTGGGGCACATCTTCTCCTTCAGTGCATCTGCCCACCCGCTTGTTTGCCTGAGAGACCACATGAGAAGCATCTGCTTTGCCCGGTTAACACACGGGCTGCAACAAGCCCCATTAGTCTGTGGTGAACTTCAGAAAGGAGAAACTTTCATATTTGTTTAGCCGCATCCCTTCCTTACGCTTGGATGGGATTTAAGGGCAGGTGGTTGAGTGCTCGGAAAAGATGAGATTGCAAAATGCACAGCTTTGGCTTTTCTGCCCTATAGCCTCTTGTCTGTCTTTAGGGATATGGCAAAAGACTGCTTACTCTCTGCTGGGCAGAGATCTCAGTTCCCTGCTGACCTTTAATTTAATGCTGTGTTTTGGGCATTAGTTACATTTTACTAGAGGCAGATTTTCACAGCAGTCTGGGAATTAGAGTTGTTTATTTCTTCCAAAGCACTAAGGGAAAGAAGTCACTTCTATTTTAATAAGAACATTTCTCTTGACTTTTTAAATTCCCATTTTCTTTCTATCCCAATTTTTTTTTTTCTTTTTGGCTGTTGAAAATTTTCTGTTAGAAAATTGGATAATTTCCACAAAAATTTAAGCTTCTGAATCTTTGACTGACTGCGCGCTCTTCAAAATGGCACTGTTTGGAGCTGAAGTGCTGCAAGTTCCTATTTTCTAGCGTGAGTTGGTCTGTTGGGTAAGAACATATCCCAAGAACATTTACTTTCTTCTTCGTTGTCAATAACAGGATTCATTTTAGAATTGATGCCTCACGGGTGCAAAGTCCTTCCAAAGGGTGCAGGCAGAAGATAAGTCCCATATACCTGAAGCACTGCTCCTTTCAGGCACTGAGGTGCCATTTTGAATTTCAAGGAATTGTTGTTGAGCCATAGATTTCGCGTATTACTTTTTCCATGAAATGTTCTGTGAAGAGTGCGTATTCTTGGTGAAGGTGTTATTTAGTCGAAACCCCAGTTTTCACTATGAAACTTTTATCTCTTCCCGTGGGATTCCTGTGGAGGTTGAGAGGATGGAGTTAAAAAGCATTTAAAAGAAAAGGGAGAGGGGAAAAAGGAAGAGAATGACAACTCTGACAAAATCAAACCAAAAAGCACTTGCCTGTATGTAGTATTGCTCAGATGAGGTGTGGATAAACGGGAGGTCCTGATTGCATTTAAGATCCGGGGTGACAGTTCTGAAGTCTTAGAAATACCTTCCTTCGTGAATTGGCTTTGCAATTCAATCGGATGTAGTCCTCTTTAGCTTTTCTCCCTCACTGTTACCAGCCATCGTTGTTGTAGGCGGTAACTTGAAGAATTAAAAGGTCTGTAGTCTTTTATGCTGACTTTCTGCACAGAAATATCACCCAGGTGCAGTGATTGAAATGAGGATTCCCCCCAGTTTCCCTTATACTGGAACTGAAGCATTAGAGATCGTATTTATAGATAAAGCCTCTGGCTAAGGGATTTGAAGAGTAGTTGCAAACAGCATAAAGCAGAGATAAAGTGACGGTGCTCAGTTAAAGAGCTTTGAGAAAAAGGTTTTGCAGAGTAGTTTCCCAGTTGTCAGAGTCACAATGGAGGGGCAGTCCCAATCACTGAGGCTATAAAAGCCAAAGGCATGCCGCACCTCTCACACCTAGTCACGCCTCTGAACTCGGCCCATCAGAATGAGGAATGTTTAGAGGTATTTGGAGAGTCAGAAGCTCTGAAAGCTGAATCTAATTAGATTTGTTTGTTTCTGTGCAGCTTCTTGGGGATGAAGCGCAGCAACTGTTTATGAGCTGGCAGAGAGTAATGCTGTGTTGCATTTCAGGTTAATGAAGGAAGAAGTTAATTGTGACTGTAATATTAAGATTGCAGAGGAACACATCTACCTGACTGGAAACTAGCTAGTACATTGGGAGTGACGCTTCCTCTTGCAGAAGCTGGAGATCCTAAATCAGCACAAGTCACTTTGACCTCCTCTTTATTTCTACTTGCTCACTTGGAGAGTAACTGAGAGCAAACCCTGTCTTGGTCTCATATATCTCCAAAGGGAATTCCTCAGCTGTGATTGGAGCCTCAGGGAAGAACCATGGTCCAAAGCGATTTTGGTTTTGCCTTCATTTCTTGGTTCATTTGATCCCAAAGGGAATTCCACAGCATTTTGTTTTCTCCTTACTCACCAAATGTGTGGTAGGCTGATGAGGCGGAGGTTCCAGCATGCACCTGATGCTTGCCAACCCGGCCTGAACCGAGCTGCCATCCTTTGCCACAGCTCCCGTTTAGTCATCTGCTGCTTTTTCCTATGATTGCATCCCAAGCTATCGGTGAGGAACTGAGCTCTGGAGTATCCTAAAGCCATTTGGCAGATGGAAGGTTTCTTTGGACCCTTTTTCCTTATTATGCTGTGTGATAAACAGCATGTGCTGCAAACTGGCACTTGCTGATGTGATCTCAGAGAATTTATTTGTAACGCAAAGGGAACGAAGCTGCTAGAGCCACAGGGCAGGAGTGATAGAAGCAGTTGTTCCTACTGTCCTTTATCCCTTATCTTGTCCTTCAGCCCAATGAAATACAGTTACTAAATAGTTCTTGGGTTTGCAGCTGCCATTAACAGGCCCTAAATTATCTGAGCTGGAAATGCACTTGTAACTGTCTCTTCGTGCACCCCTTCTCCAGACCTGTTGAGCTGCGTATAATGTTCCTGAACATTAAAACCCATGCCACTCAGTCCGGAGCCTATGTGGGCAGAATCTGCCCACTGCTGTACAGGAGAGGCTGCAGCTCTAAACCACAGCATCTGGATTAGCTGAGCTCAGATTTGTCTGCTCTGGTTATACCAGTGGGTTGTACAACTGTGACTGTGATCTGGTTAACACGGCAGTGTATTCTGTCTTGTAAATACACTTCAGGGACTGTCACTGTCGGTCTTCAATTTAAATAGGAGAATAAAGATGGCAATGAAGAAGTAATATTTTTCTTTGCTTACTGATGCAGCAAAGATGATTTCCCCAAGGTCACCCACAACATCCGTGGCAGAGTCAGAGGATATGTGACATGACCTGTTTTATCTACAAGGTGCAGTCTTATGAGCTGTTGTGCATGGGATTCTCTCTATTTGTCAGATTAATCCAGCTTGAATTTGTCACCTAGAAAAACGATAATTTTTGTAAATATTTGCAGAACCACGACCTGAAACCGTATGAAAAAGATCTCTTGAGTTACAGATGTGTTGTAACACTTGGAGAAGAGGCCTTTAGGAATTCCTCCTTTTGAAGGGATTTTTGTCTCTCTTGAATTCAGAAAAGCCTTGTTTTCTCTTTCCTATGTAAGATATATAGTTTCCTGATGCTGGATGACTGAGTTTATTAGTGTTTTAAACTTGGTTCAACATCAATGAATGTAAGATGTTGAGATGTAAAGGCAAAATATGAGTGTTATTAGAATACTCTCAAATATAGGGTCTTCTCCAGTATGCCCAAATAGACTGGGAGTTTTGGTCTTGTGGTGTGGTGTTTGGTTGTTTTTTTTTTTTTTTAATTATTATTATTACTATATTTGGGGATTGTGCCTCCTTGTGGATCTTTGTAGTCAAGGGGCTCCTGTGAGAGAGTGCTCTGCCCTGCTGCAGCCTGGGACTGTGGGGTCTGCCATGTCAGCTGCCCCTCTGGGACCTGACCCGACCTGTAGACTCCTGTACTTAAAGAAAGAACGAACTACTATCTGTTTGTTTGCACGTTTTAATTTTACTACTCTGACTTGACAGAAGTCATAGAGATAAATGGAGGTTGCATAGCACCTGTGGTCTGGGATGTGACCATTTGTCAGCACGGAATTGGGACCCAAGCTTATGAGACATCCTTAACAGAAGGTTTACGTCGTCTTAAACAGGAACAATCTGATCATTGTACTCCGGGGAAGGCTGTCCCTCGGTATGCATGAACACGAAAACTGGAGATTCTCGGGGCTTTTTCAGTTACTTCTCTGAAAAAGCAGATACATTAAAAAAATAAACCAACAAACCCCAGACCCCAGTGAACCTCACCCACTACTCATCAGCCGTTTCTAAAAATAAACGCAATTGAGATAATAAACAAAATGCTCACATATGGCATTATTTAATGTGGGAGGAGGGGAGAGGATTAGAAGAGAGATGGGTATCTGCTTCTGTTTATACCTATCTTAAAGATACTACACTGAAAGCCATTGTTTCAGTGTTCATGAAGAAAAAAACTTCATATATTATGAAATTTGAGAACTAGGCTTGTCTGTGTGTGCCTTTATGCATCTGCATTTCATGCCTTTGTACTTACGCATTCCAAGAGCTTTCACTTGCATTTTTCATAGGTTTCTGAACTCATTTAATGCACGTTTGGTTAAGTGCTGAGGTAAGTATTGAAAGCAAATGGAAACCTAATGCAGGATTTAATTAATAAAGATAGGGAATAAAATGAGGACTGTCTAAGTTGGCTTTATGAAAAATGTTGTGTTAAATAAATGTCACTTTAGTCTTCACAGATTTTGCAAGTCTGGCTGATAAAAGTAAGCATGTAGACACAAGATGTATAAATAAAATAAAAAGAAGCAGTCAGACACCTGCTATGTCGTTTGTCCACCAAGGACTGGAACTATGATCCTGAAATCCCTCCTTAGATGCTGCCTGGGGCGTTGTGGAAAAAAAAAAGGCCACTTGAATGAAAGCAGGCACAGATTTAGTGGAAGGCAAATCAGAATTCAAACCCTTTGGACTTGACTTACTTACCATGCACGTTTCCCTGAGGTTGCTTTGTGCGCAAGAACTGAGTGGGTGAGCAGTGTGTGTTTGGCACTGTTTGGGATGGTAGATGTAGGTATCTACCGCTTTAAATATACAATTCCCAGCCCCATTATCCTAAAAAAACCCTAAGATTGGTTGAGGAGGGCATCACTGCGCTTCATTGTCTACTGGAGCGGCTGGAGAGTCAGATTGCAAGGGGGAGAGATGGGAGAAACCCAAGCCAATATGTCAGCTTTTTTTTTTTTTTATAGGACTTCCAAATATTTGGAGAAAAAAGGCCAGTTATCAGGTAAGACTCAGACTGGCAGGATACTAGCGCGCATCTATTCCAGGGTGGCCTTGTCTGGCTTGCTAGAAGTCAGCCCCCCTCTCCTGTTGCTCTCTCTGCCTGCTTGACCTTGTATCGCTAGAGTCAGAGCCCCACGGAGCCTGAGGGACTGTACGAGGTCGTAAAGAGAAGAGGGGGGGTAAAGCTGGAAAGCTCACATTCACGTTTAGGTGTGGACTTCGCAGAGTTGGCTGTCAGTATTTAATAAAGAGGCAGTTTGCTCTAATTTAGCCAGCAAGTGCTAAAGGGCAGATCAGAAGTTGTAATATCCCCTAAAATAAAGCTGCAGTTTTGTCACTAAGCGTGGCCGTCGCTTTTGGGAAGTGGGCAGAGCGGACCTGTGTGAGCTTTCAGAGTGCCCTGCCTTGGTTACAGGGACAAAGAGGGACTGTCAGGATGCGTCACCGTGTAAGGGGCTGCCTGTAGTTAACGGCCAGCCTGTTGGCAGGGCGGACACAGCCGCAGGTCCTGATGGAGGGCAGCTTTATGAGACTTCCTTCCTTCCTCCACCCTCCCTACCTCTCTATGAAACATGGCCGTCGCCTTTACTGCTGCTGCTCCAATAATATATTAATTTATGAAGTATGAAAAATGAGGTAGTTTTGAATTAACGAGGAGGGGAATGGTGCTTCACAGACAGCAGGGTAATCAATCAATAACAACGAGTCAGCATGTCCTGTTATTAAAAAGGAGAAAAAATAATAGAGTGGGTGGAGAGCAGCTCTTGGAAAAGGGGCAGGTGGGTCCTTTCAGAGACTGCATAATGCTCTGACCTTGATCTTTAGTGATAAGAGCTGCTTCACCAGGACATAGTTATTTTTCTTTGAGGAAAATCCTTCCAACCCCAACCCCCAAACCCGCTAATCTGTGGCAAAATGTCTTTTTATTTCATTCTTTGTCCAAGTGAAGAATAGAGAAATTCAGCATTACTAATTGAGTGAATTCTCATTTTTAGTAGAATAAATTAGCAGAGTCTGCAGGGTACATGCTGGCCACAGTTTCTGCAATATATGCACATTTGCCTCTCATAGTGTAAATGCAGTAACTCTGATTTCAGCTCTGATGTGATCAATTCTATGTAAAAAGCACTGCGTATCCTGGAAGCCTTTGCGTGGCTGTGTCAGGAGCAGTTTTTCTTTGCAATGGAGCTTGGCTGGGCTAGATCTTAGAGAAACACTTCAGCACGTCTCAGAGTGCTTGAGGCTTCTTTTTGCAGTAGCCAGAGTTCATTGCCTTTGACCCTATCCATCCCAAAATGCCTTTTTTCATTGTATACAGACAGATGTTGCTGGACTCTGAAAGTAATGATAGGGATTTTCTAAGTGATGCCCAGTTGCAGTTAGAGGAAACTCAGGCTGTAGTTTTCTTATAAATCTGGGAATCAACACGTAGCCCAGTCCTTACGTCCCCGTCTGAGGAGAGATTAGTGCTCCCTTTTGCAGTGGACCCCACAATATTTTAATTTTGTTGCAACAAGTCAGGTTTTCCTTTTTCTGACAAAAAAGCTTATCTGACATGTTTTGCCTCCCTTGGAGCCATGCCATAGCAGGCCAATGGGATTCTTAAAAATGACTGCGTGGAAGCAACAAAACTTATGAAGCAGCTGTGCTCAGAGATGTGAGTGGTAATGGAGTGGAGGCGATGAACGTAGTGCTCAGGACCTGGAAATGGGTGGAAAGATGGAGTCAGCTTGTCAATTTTCTGATTTTGCCAGTTGATTCCTAAACCAAAGTGTCAGGGTTGTACTGCAGAGAAAACCTTTGTCCTCTCTTCCAATTCCCTTTCCTCTTACGCTAATTCTTCGGGACACTGCAGTGATCAGCACTCATGTATGTGTGTGGAAGGATACAGAAAGGAAAGTCTGTGATTTTTCCCAAGGTATCAGTGACCATGTTGGAATGAACATAGTGGCTGTGGTTCGCAGTCACTGAGGCGGTCATTCACCTCCTCCACGTGTAATTGCAGACAAGACTTCTACCATAAACCTGCAAGGACTGTATCGCTGGGAGGTAATTTTGCAAATGTAATGGAAAATGCCAAAGCCAATGAGCTGGTAGTTGTGAATCCTGGTTCTAGGTCCTGAACCTTTCCATATATTAAGATCTCTGGCACCTGAGTTAGTGCGCAGAGCTTCCAACCACAGTGGATAGCTTAAAGCTGACTGCTCCTCTGCAGAGCACTGCAATGCCATCATGCTTTGTAACTTTAACTTTTAATTTTTGGGGACCTCATCCTTCTCCTGTCTCCTCGGCCTCCTCCAGTGGGGGATGTTAGGAAAAGAAGTATATTAGGGGCAGTGAGGGACATGAGTAATAGATGCCAGGTAAGTAAATTGAGATAGATCATTAGCATCTGGATGGGAACATTGATAAAGCTGACTGTTGTCTATGTTCTTTCTGCAATCTGACTAAAAAGCAGAAAAATAAAGTGTGTAAGCAGAGGAGAAGCAATGATGCATTTTAAATTGTATTCGGGTTTAATGGCCTCAAGGGAGATACATAATACAATTTTTATTTTTCTAAAGAGTCATGAAATACTCTACTGTCCTCAAATGAAATAGACTGCTGTATTCGGGCTGCAAAAGTTTACCCCATGAGTAACTATCCATGCACATCTCTCTGTTTTCTGTAATGGGGTAACTACTGTGAGTAAACTTATTCCCGCATGTAAAGTGTTCTCCCAAGTGAGACCTATAATCAGAGGAGTGTTTTTCTATAACTGGTGTTCTCAGTTCCAGCAGCTGTGGTGCACACAGCCTCTCCTCACTGATAACATTATTTTCTGTAACTATTTCTGCTTACACAGTAAGTTACCGTGATGGTGAAAATTACTTTGTAGTTCTATGGAGAATAGCACAACCATGCATTTACTCAAATGACATGTAATTATAACAGTGAATGCTGCTTTTCTCTTTCTGTGCCCACAGTTTAGGATCAGAGCTGTTCTGTGTCTCTAGAAAAAGCTGGTGACCACAAAACAATGTGTCAGATGTTGCAGCAGTCGGGGATTTCCTATGTAGAATTGAGAAGAGTAAGAAGGCATCATGCAGAACTACGCTGTGCAGAAATACCAGGCTCCAGAACAAAGCATAGATCAGAAGCTTTATGTTTCTCTTCTGCTGATTTGGTGCCTGTTTTTCCTGTGGAAGCACAGGTCACCAGCTGGGTTTCCTTCTACTTCTGGTCCAGGGCCAGTCATAGAAGTGCTGGTCAAACTGCATATATACAAAACCAGCCGTAAGTGGTGGTGCTTGTAACCCATTTAGGGGAATAGGTTCCTCCGTAGAGGGGAACTATGTGCAAACACGCTGTGATATGGAAAAGCCTCTGGCAGAATAGCTGAAGAGCACGCAGCACCAAAGCGGCCTTCGCTGCGGCAGAGGGCTTTGCTCTGACGATCTGTGGGGAGCTGGAGAATGTGCCGCTGTAGCACGAGTATAATGGGGTGGAATAACCTTGGGTAAACTCTGCCTTGCTGTGACAATGAAAAGGTTTTACAACCAAGCGTGTGGCTGTTGCCAATCAGTCGCTCTTTGCCAGGTCAAACACATGCTTTTTTGGATGGCTTCCATCCCCACTGGCACCTGAAATTTAACAAGCAAATGCTTGCTGTGCCTTGTAATTAAAAGTGAAAAGTACATGTGTCCAGTGCCAAAAAGACAAGAGAAAGCGGGGAGACATGTTGTTCTGACCTGCTTAGCAGTAAAACAAAGATGAGACGTTCTGCTTTGTTGGGTCTAGTACGATGGCTTATTCCACTCCTGTGCATGCAAATTGGATCCAGCCTGGGATTTGGTATTGTGGGCAGGTTGGGATGGCAGCCTTAGAGTATCTGAGTTCTTTTCCCAGCCCTGATTTTGCCTAAGCCTTACAGCCATGATGCATTTTCATTTCCACCTGCCAACGAGGATGGCAGAGTGGTTTTCCTTGAGGGGCTCTTGCTCTGTATCCAATTTAGCTTTGATTTGCTCCTGGTCCTCGGGGCACCCTGCAAGGTGCATCTGTGCTCTCGCGCAGCTGCCGGAGGTGGTAATTAAACGAAGCGTTGTCTCAATAGGGGATGGGGTGTGTGGGCTTGGAATTCTGTGAAGTGTTTTGTTTTGGTATGCCAATTTATGGCAGGTATGGCTGCAATGCCAAGAGCCTGTTTTAATTTTGTACAGATTAATTGTAATTGTGAACTGGATGTAATTGGGTATGAGAAACAATAGAGGTCAGAAAGATTAACTGGGGTTATTCACTGTAACAAGCATCGTGGGCTGATGTGCGTCTCCTTAGAGAAGGCAAGGTGGTGCTGGTCCTCATTTGACGTGCTTTTACTAATGCCTTTACTCAGAGTTAATAACGTTAAGATATCTCTCCTACAGATTTGCAGGCAAGAGGACAATAGACAATCATTCTTTTACCACCAAACTGCTCTATCTCAGAGTCTCCCCAAAGTCTTTCTGGCATCTCCATCCTTTTTAATCTTTACGAGAAGCAAATGAAAGAATTACTGAGATGCTGTAATCTTAAATGTGTGCTCTTCCCTGACTGAGCCAACTGTATGTAGCACGTGCTGGGACTATATATTCCAATTGCATGTTTAGTGTCTGAGAGTAATACTAGTATGTCATGCAGGTAGATTATTCATCCTCATAGGCCAGACTTGTTCTCCCTTGAACTGCTGGTTCCAAGTTCTGTTGAGACAAGGCACATATTGGGTTGGTTGTAGCTCAAAATTCTTAGTTTTATTTCTGACAGTACCAGGATTCTGCTGAGGGGCTTTTCAAGTTAACAGTGAATCTGGAGTGCTTGATCCTGGTGGGGAGGCTGATCCTGGAGTGCTTGATCCTGGTTGGACAGCAGATTTATGCTGGCATCATTTCTGATTGACAAAATGGTCTTGATATCTATGCAGAATATTGTTGTGGTACAACTTAGAAACCTTATGATTAAACTTGCTCTCAGTTTTGAAGATGGGCTGTCTAACTGCATATAATAAGGGGACAGCAGAATAATTACATACTGCATTTCAGAAGAGGATTTAATATTCATAAAAATGAACAAGCAGCCCAGTGATGTAGTCTTTTGTGTTGTGTTATCACCAGAAGACCCTGCTGGTTTAGATTTAAAAAAAAAATAAATCGTTTTATAGCTTGTTACTTTGTAACAGTCCTCTTCTTTCATGTGCCTTCTACAAAAGACAAAACATTCTATAAAGGCATAGGACATGCATGTAACCTGAACAGCACGATGTGCTCTGATCATTCTCAATGCTGGAAAGGTGGGGAACCCACAAATGGGGTCCTCCTGATGTTGGTGTCAGAGATCTATGCTGTCTTCTCAAATCATCTTTCTGGAGTAGAGAACTGCAGTCTCCAGTACAGCTGGAGGAGTCTATGGAGGAGGTCCTTCACAGGAGTTGGATGCTTACAGGAACAGGTGTTGACATCTGGAAAGTTCAGTGACAAGCAATGGGATTCTGCAGAGTAGAGGTTGGTTTGTAATTACAGAGAAGTCCTGATGGGAAGGAAATTCTGGAAAGAGGTTAGCATGAAGTGCCGGAAAGGTCTTGAGAGAGCTATTTGGTTCTTTGGTCACGGTACATATAATGCAGACCCGATGCAAAAGGCTCGGGAAGCTCTATTTCATTGCTCAGTTTCTATGGGTGTCTGACTCATTTTTCATTATCCAATAATAAATACAGTAGTGAAAGTCACCTTTAACACTTAAAGATTGCTTGGATTTTATGGGATTGTATTGAAGTGAGTGCCAAGGTATAAAAGCCTTATGGTTGAGGTACTTTTATAACACATGCTTCATAAACCCTTATAAAGTGAGCGCAGTGCACTTCATCCTTTAAGATTACAGCATTATGGTTGTGAGAGATGGTGATCTGGTGCTATATTCATTAATTAAATCTGTTATTAATGTTAAATTTCGGGCAATAAGAAGTAAAGTTACAAGAAGTTGAAACGGGGTAGGTCCCGGCAATTTATCTCTCGTGAAAGCTCAGTGCACCTTTACTGCTTGACGGATGCCCACAGGTTATCCTTACGTTAAGGGCGTTTTTGAGCCGGTGAAGCAAGAAGGAGCCCCTAATCTGGGCTACTCTGTAACACAAGGGATTGCAATGAGTGTTATCCTTTTGGAACGCTAAGTTAGTAATTGCGTGGAAGCTGTTGCCCTCTGCGTGGCTGTCTTGCTTGGCTTCCCAGAGAGCTGATGTCCCTCTTGTCACAGCTGCTGATCACTAAGTAGTGGGGTGGGTTGCTTTACTTGTACATAAATGAATAGGATTTTGCTCTAGAGCATATTTTTATCACTGCCTTCTCCCACTTTTCCCTGTCTGACTGATACACTGGTCTTGCTGACTGGAAAGTAGAAGTTGGCTTCCTTTTTCCCCGATTATCGCAGGAGTCAGCGTATCTACAGGGCAGCGAGCAGGTATCTGGCTGTTTCTGAACATCTTCTGTAAAAGTTTGCATAAAGTTAAGGTGTGTTTTCGAAACTAGTGAAAATCATGCAGAGATATCTTTAGCTTAATGCTGATTTATATGGGTGGTACTTTTGCTGGTAAGCACTCATTTACTTGTGACACCAGTATATTTTTATCTCAGAGGGGTTTGGGCTGATTTAATTAAACTGAAGGCTTTTAACTGAAGTGACATGTGGTGGGGAAAGAAGAAAAAACGATGAGATTTTCTTTGCAATGAGTTGCATCTGTCCTCCATGGGGCTGGCAGGTCTGCTGTGTGGCTGTCTTGTATGAGGTTAAAGTTGTGTATATACCTCTGAGGGCATCCTTTAGCCTGCAGGGCAAGTAAATTGCGGTAACGATGTAGGAGAGGAAAAATGGGAGGGGAATGAATAACCGAATATATGCCAGTGGGAAATTTCAGATGGTCAAACGTTTAATGTAAAATGCCTCAGTGGTAAAAAATTACTTTCCCATTACTTTCCCATAAAAGAGTTCCAAACTATTCAATGAAAACTAATATTAATAAAAATACCTTTTATGTGGCACATTGAACATACTTGTGATGAGCTGATGTTTTGAAGGAAGAAAATAATTTTTGTGTCTTTAAGCCTTTAAATGTCATTTGATTTTGTTTTTTTTGGTTTTTTGGTTTTAAAAGGAGGAAAGGACATCATAAGTCCAAACAAAGCAAAAATCCTCTGTTTGCATTGACATTTCAGCATAAATTGTTGAAACTTTTTGGCTTTTTAAACTCAAAGCTAATATGAAACTTTGTTGGGAAGTAGGCTTAGCTCCAGAGGTCTTGTGGGACCCTACAGTCCTTTAAATGTTTCAAATCAAAATGGGAAACCAAAAAAAAAAAAAAAAAAAGCTGTATTCTTTTTTAAAATCAGGTTTGTATTTTCCTGTTGTTGATGTAGCTGTAGCCTGGCTTTAGGAAGGACCTAAAGTGCTTCTGAGTTCAGGGTCTAGAAGGAGGAGGGGAAAAAAAAAGCGCCTTTTCATGTGTAAACTGAGTACCCTCATTATGGAAAGCACTATGGAGCTCTAAACGTGAAACCTTAAGTTTCTGTTTTTGCAACAGTGTTTGTGGCAGAACTACCTTTTCAATTGTAGAAGAGGACAATGCAGTGCTACAGAGCAAATTGCTAATACTTTGCTGAGGAGCTGGGTTTCTTTTGTAGCTGTGGAGGCTTTCATGGTTTCTAGGTGGATTTTTTTTTTTTTTAACTGTTTTGTTTATTTCTTTTTAGAATAGCACTTTATATAGGCAAGTGAGAATGTAACTAGGACCTCTGAAAAGGACTGCTTATGAAAAGCACATTAAAATGAAGAGGAAAATCAGAAGGCAGTACACAATAGTTTAATGCTATCTACTTATTTCTGGGAACAAAAGACATTTATTTTGAACATGTCGTCTTTATTCATTTACTGGGATGCTTTCTGCTAATGTAGCTCAGTGGTACTACTGCTACAGTTATTGTACCTATAAAACTTCTCCGTGCTGATTTAAAGAGATGCACTTTGGTAATTTACAGTGGAAATTTATGTTGGCTGAGAAAAATAAAAGGATTCAATGAAAACTAATATTAATAAAAATGCCTTTTGTGTGGCGTGTTGTTTCATTTTTTGTCCAGAGATAGTTTATTAAAAGGTTCAGCTGTGTACAAAACAGATCTCTGTTGTGCTGGGATAACACAGAACCAGGGAGCAAGAGTGGTGATAAAGCTTTTGAATCTGATGCTATGGATACAGGTAATATGATGGGGGGGGATGGGGTGGGTGGTTGTTTTTGTGCCTTGGGTGCAGAAGAGGGAGGATGGCGGTGATGTGCCAAGCAGGCCTGTTAACGTGAGGGCAGAGCTGCGAAGGATGCTGAGAGAAGAACCGAGTGCCAAGCTGTAGGGGTCTTCGGCGTAACTGCAGTAGGCAGATTCAGGCAGATACGAGGTCAGGTTACCTGTAGCTCCAAGCCAGTAGAGTCTGGGCATGTTGTAGTGTTGTGACTGTGAGAAGTGACGTAATCAGTGGTGTCGAGACTGGAGGCAGCCTGAGCTGCAGTGATCATGCACTGATGGAGTTTGCAGTCCTGAAGGGTATGGGTCAGGTGAAGAGTCAAGTCAGGAGTCTGAATTTTAGGAAAGTTAACTTCCAGCTCTTGAAGGAGTCAGTCAATAGAGCCCCCTGGGAAACTGCCCTCAGGGACAAGGGAGCAGACAAGAGCTGGCAGATCTTTAAGACCACTTTCCGTAGAGTGCAAGAGCTCTCAATCCCCAGGTGTAAGAAATCGGGAAAGGAAGACAAGAGAACAGCATGGTTGAGTCGAGACCTGCTGGTCAAACTAAAGGGCAAGAAGGAAATGCACAGGCAGTGGAAGCAGCGACAGGTATCCTGGGAAGAGTATAGAGACACTGCCCGGTTCTGTAGGGATGGGGTCAGGAAGGCCAAGGCGCAGCTGGAGCTGAACTTGGCAAGGGATGCAAAGAATAATAAGCAGGGCTTCTACAGGTATGTCAGCCAGAAAAGGGAGGTCAAAGAAAGTGTACTCCCCCTGATGAGCAAGACTGGCAAACTGGTAACAATGGACAAAGAGAAAGCTGAGGTACTCAACAACTTTTTTGCCTCAGTCTTCACTGGAAACCTCTCTGCCTATACCTCTTGAGTGAATGGACCGCAGGGCAGGGACTGGGGGAGCAAAGTCCCTCCCACTCTAGGAGAAGATCAAATTTGTGACCACCTGAGGAACCCGAACATACAGAAGTCCATGGGACCTGACAAGATGCATCTCAGAGTCCTGAGGGAATTGGGTGATGTAGTTGCCAAGCCACCGTCCATGATATTTGAAAAGCCATGGCACCCGGGTGAAGTCCCAGTGAGTGGAAAAAGGGAAACATTGCTCCCATTTAAAAAAAAACGTTGAAAGGAGGACCCTGGGAACTAGCGACCCGTCAGCCTCACCTCTGTGCCTGGGAAAATCATGGAACAGATCCTCCTAGAAGCTATGCTAAAGCACATGGAGGACAGGGAGGTGATTTGAGACAGCCAGAATGGCTTCAGCAAAGGCAAGTCCTACCTGACCTTCTGACTTTCTATGGTTGAATGACTACATCAGTGGACAAGAGAAGAACTACAGATGTTATCTGTCTGGACTTCTGTAAAGCTTTTGACATGGTCCCCCATGACCTCTTTGTCTTTAAATTGGAGAGATGGATTTGATAGGTGGACAGTTTGGTGGATGAGGAACTGTTTGGATGGTTAAATCCAGAGGGTAGTGGTCAATGGCTCAATGTCCAGATGGAGATCGGTGACAAATGGTGTCCCACAGGAGTCTGTATTGGGACCAGTACTCTTCAATATCTTCATCAACGACATAGGGGGATTGAGGGCACCCTCAGGAAGTCTGTGGATGACACCAAGCTGAGTGATGTGGTTGACATATCTGAGGGATGGGATGGCATCCAGAGGGACCTGGACAGGCTTAAGAAGAGCCTATGTGAACCTCATGAGGTTCAAGAAGGCCAAGTGCAGGGTCCTGCACGTGGGTCGGGGCAACCCTCAGCATCAGACAGGCTGGGAGATAAAGGGATTGAGAGCAGCCCTGCCAAGAAGGACCTGGGGGTACTGGTGGATGAAAGGGTGGACATGAGCCAGCAATGTGCGCTCACAGCCCAGAAAGACAACCAGATCCTCAGCTGCATCAAAAGCAGCATGGCCAGCAGGTCGAGGGAGGTGACTGTCCCCCTCAACTCCGCTCTGGGGAGACCTCCCCTGGAGTACTACGTCCAGACCTGGAGCCCTCAGTTCAGGAAAGACATGGACTTGTTGGAGCGGGTCCAGAGGAGGGCCATGAAAATGATCAGAGGTCTGGAGCACCTCTCCTATGAGGACAGGCTGAGAGAGTTTGGGGTTGTTCAGCCTGGAGAAAAGAAGGCTCCAGGGAGACCTTATTGGAGCCTTCCAGGACTTAAAGGGGGCTTATAGAAAGATGGGGACAATCTTTTTAGCAGGGCCTGTTGCAATAGGACGAGGGGTAATGGTTTTAAACTGAAGGGGGGTAGTTTTAGACTAGATATAAGGAAGAATTTTTTTACAGTGAGGGTGTTGAAACACTGGCCCAGGTTGCCCAGAGAGGTGGTAGATGTCTCATCCTTGGAAACATTCCAGGTCAGGTTGGATGGGTCTCTGAGCAACCTGACCTAGCTGAAGATGTTCCCGCTTATTGGAGGGGAGGTCAGATTAGAGGAACTTTAAAGGTCCCTTCCAACCCAAACTATTCTATGGTTCTGGATGAGTGTGCTAGTTCATTACTGGTGTGGTTCAATATTCCAGATCCCTTGTGCCTGGCTAGCTTGGAACAGAGGAAGAGGAGTGTGTCAACATCTTGACTCATCCGGCTGGACATAGCCTATGTGAAACCAATACTGAGGAAGGTGTTTGCATTAACCCAGTGACACACCTGAGATTCAATCAGGGTATCAGGGACTCAGATTCTTAATTACAAATCCTCCCTTAGTTTTTATCATATTACCATGATCAGAGGGCATGCTGTTTTAATGGATTTGTGCTGTGATATGATGTGACTTTCCTCCCTCCTCACTTCTGCATTTGTTCAGAGCTCCTTTAAGGGTCCTAAATGCTCACCAACAAATCTGAGTGACTGTAAGCTACTTCTGTGGTTTGCTTTCAGCCCAGATGCATCATGGCAGGTTCTTTCTGCTTGGGATAAATCTCCTCGAAGTATTCGGAGCTGGATGTGTTTCCTGATCACATGCCAAAGATCTCAGTCTGTATTTGTACTTTATGTTGTGGTGGCCTCTCCGAATCATCTCCCTTCTATGTGCTCGCCCTGCTGGTGTCTGGTGTTCTGCTGAACTGAAGTTTGTTCAGAACAGCCCTGTATGTGCCATCATTACCCCTAAAGCTCCTGCTTTAAAGGAAATACATCACGTACCAGAAAGTGCTCTTCCTCTGCATTCATCTCCTAAGGAGCTACCTGAAGTTCAGTCTGATTTTCAGCCTGGTTCATTTTGTCTGGTGCCCGACATTCATTGTCCACTGAATTTTGGAGGTCAGGCTGTAGCCTCTAGAGGAAAAGCTATGTAGTATAAACCGCCTCATCTCAAGTATGTTTTCAAGGACTTACCCTTAGCAGTAATCAATCCTGCCTCCCCTTCCCCTCTCCACTTAAAGAGGAGAGCAACTAGAGAAGGCAGCAACTGAAAATATGTTATATATGTGTGTGTGTATATATATTCTAGAATGTAGCAAGGTGAAATGCAATTTCCTTTTTAATAAAGGCTGCCATTTAATTTAATATTATAGAAAATGATTAGATCTTTAAACCCTATAAATTACATTTGACAACCTCTCTGGTTCTCCTTTGCTATTCCTTATGGCAATTATAAATGGCAACATAGGGTGCTGGCAGAAATGCTTATTCTGACCAGTTTGTTTATTGGCTCTTAATGAAAAGCGATTAATCTAAATCACTACTGGGGTGGATCCTTCGCCCTGGCCCCATAATGAGAAGAGGAAGTTTCAGGCCTTTCAGTTGTTCCCTCCCTCCATAGCTTCCAGCAGAAAAAAGACAAACAAACAAACAAAAAAAGCCCAGAGTCTCCCACTCTTCTTTTCCTGTTTGCCACGTAACTAAACTGTGGACCGGTCCTAGCTGCATGACTGGTGGTGGCCTTTTGTTTTTCACTCTGAGCCTCCGGTTTCTTCCATCCTGCTTCGTGTAGGATCAGCCTTGCCTGGGAGGATGGACAACGACAGAGATGATGGGCGTTTTCTCCATTTGAAGAATGGCGAGTTGGTATCAGAACTGGGTGAAGAGGGGTGGGTGAGTCATGTATGGCACTTACAACAAGATACAACTGTTGTTAGACTCTTCCAGCTTTCCCTCTGGCTGTTAATTTTCCTAGCTTGATGGCTTTCTTATTCAATCTTACAACTGCTGTTATGCTTCCAGAGGAACAAATTGCCTGGCTTTGTGAACTATCTGTTGGAAACATCACCTTTTCTATCTCATCTGACCCATTGCTTGAACTATCCACCCAAGTGTTGCAGATTGTGTGTGAAAGGGGAGAATGGATGTTTTGTCAGTGTACCACATCAGGTCTGTGCAACTGTTAGCTGTCTTGTGCTCCTTATCTGAGGGCAGAACTCTTAACAGTGAGCTTTTAATATACAGTATTATTAACTTTGTAACCTTCTGCGACATCAGGTGGAAAATCTTTTTATTCCTGAAGTATTCTTCCTTTTAAATGTAAGATCTCTCTGGAATATCTTGCTATATTGGCAATCTTACATCCTCCTTCCATTCTGAAGATGCAAGCGATTTTTACTAACCTATGTTACAGTTCTCTGGCTGGCACAGGCTTTAGATGAACGGGGGTAGACTTGGGGGACAAAATGTCTTTGAAGTCTCAGGCATCAGTGACAGAAAAAATATCCTGAAATAGTGGGGAAACCTTTCTTCTTTGGAGCAAAATTAAATACATATTTTGATTTGATTAGAAAGAGGAGATGTACCAAAGCTTCCTTGTAGGTGGAGGCAATCAGGACCTATTCTCAAGACTAATTCCCAGGGAGTCAGTTGCCTGTGGGGATGTTTCCCGCTTCCCGTGCTGTGCGCCAGAGCACAATGCAACTGCACGTTTTCAGGACTTGTGGTGTGGCTTTCCGTGGGAACAGGCAGAGATTGCTTTATGAGGGTGGGAAGTGGTATATGTGAGGGGTGTTGAAGGAGCTCTGAGCTCAAGCTGGATTCATACAGGTAGCTTCAGCCTGGGACAACTATCAGTTCTAGTTTTAAAGGCCCTTCTCATTTCTTAATAGAAAGGATCAGAAACCATTTACACTATATTCACTTTCCCCGTGGTGACTTCACGGAGTTAACGAAGTGCTTAAGATAAAACAAGTGCTGACATTTTTTGCTTGATCAAGGACTAACATACCAAGGGTCTTACCATTCCTTGCAACTGATTTTGGCTGTCAAAATTAATGTGCTTCCCTATTGTAGTCTTGAAGTTGGAGTTCTGTGAAGGTGGATAAGAAAAGTTCACATGGACATGCGAGTGTAACAAAACTGCAGTGGATCTCAGCTAGCTGATCCTTCCGCAGCTAGCGAAAAGAAAGCAGTTCCTGGATCTGTTTTAGTGCTGAAAGGCAGTTTCTATATTTGTTTCAGCTACTGTATCAATAACCTGCTGTGTTTAGCACAGCTTTAATTTATTTCCCACTGTTTGCCTTTGTTTTATGGTGCTGGCATTTGCTTTAATGGGATGTCGTTTTCTCCAGATGTTAATAAGATGGTGTTAATGTTTCCACAACATTTTTCTTGATAACATTTATGTAGAGCGTGCCATCTGATAATGTGGAATTAACCCATTTTAAAATATTGGTAATAATTTTCTAATTAAAATTAGAGGCTCAGAAGTGTTTTCCTCCGTGTACAAATTGAGGTCGTACACTTTCCCGCGCTTGGGGAAAATGATGTATTCACTGAGTGAATGAATATCTTCTACTCTATAAATTGGAAGCATGATGTATGAGATTGTGTATCAATAGTTGCGCACACGCACATGGACTATTTTCAGATACCAGCAGCTGATCCAGGTAGGCATTCTGTGTTTCCAGTGAGGTGATGCTCTCCTTCGTAGCTCTGCAAGCTGCCAAATAATGAGCCTTAAATCTCAGGAGTGCCCTGTTGTGTACTTTTGGAGAGAGTATTGCACATTTGGGAAGAGAGGTGGTCGACTGGAAAGGCACCAGGAAAGTGTGGTGTGCTGTCTGAAGTTGCTATACCAAACCAAAATTGGCTTTGATATCAACATAGCGTTTTTCATTCTTGCTAGGCTTTCTGAATTAGTCTGGATAAAAATAAAATGAAAAAAAAAAAGGAATCACTGAATGAATCTATGAATGAATCACCAAATAAAATCGAAGTGAAACACTAAAAAAAAAAATCCCCTATTTGGGAAATCCTGTGGTCTGTTTACACTGTTGGGCAATGTTCTGAATACATCTAACAGGAATCGGTGCTGTATGACCTCACTTTTAAATGATGTTCAGTTCCACTTTTCCATTAACCGTCTTTCCCTCTGTTTCTCTGTTTAGATCATGCTGCTTAGTGATCCAGAGATTGAAAGCAGCATCCTCATCAGCTCTGATGAAGGGGCTACCTACCAGAAGTACCGTCTGAACTTCTATATCCAGAGTTTGCTCTTCCACCCCAAGCAGGAGGAGTGGATCTTGGCTTACAGTCTGGATCAAAAGGTGAGCAATTGGTTTCGTGTTTCAATGATTCTTGACCAAGGTGTTGAAAATGATAGTGTCTAGAACTTCTCACTTCCAGAGACGGTGAAGAAATCATGGTGTGCTTTTCTGCTCTCGCCTTGCAGGTTTAAATGTTTAAAGCTTGCTCAAGGGAGTGGAGTTATACAGTGGTCATGATGGGTGTGGAAACTTTGTTAGTGGTGACGGCACGAGAGATGAAGAGTCTGAGATTTGACATGACATATGGAGCTGTTTGAAAAACCTATTGATTCGTAGGCCCTGGTGATTGCTGAGCTGTCTTTGAGGATCGAGCAGTCAGCCCGAGTTGGTCCATAACAGCTGGCTGTTGGGTGTGAGAGAGTGCTCTTTCTGCTTGCAAGCTGAACCGGGCTATCTGGATATCCGTGAGCAGCAACAGATGACAAACTCCCCTGTGCCTCTTTCTAAGTCACTTTGCAGTGCCTTCTGTTAGTGAGACAACTCTTAAGCCTGTTGCTGTGTCCTTAGGAAGCCTGATCTTACGTAGCACTCATCTGTCTTGAAAGATGCTGAGCAATGCAGGTGCAACGTGGCTTGTAAAGCGCTGTGGCTGTGGGGCGCGTGCTTCGGCACTGGAACAGCAGTCCCACTGCAGCCCAAAGCTCAGACATAGACTGGATGAGCAAGTTACAAATTTTAGAAGGCTTAAAACTTGCCAAGCTTTTATCTTTTCTCTCTTCTGTTTCTGTCGTCCATAGACTCTGCAAAGTAAAAACATGCTCAATAGCCACTTTAAGGTTTTTGCATTAATCTGTCGTGTGTCTGTGTGTGTGTTCTGGGTGGGATTTTCAATTCCTACAGTTATTTTTGAAGTTTTCTAAACTAGTCAGTCTCACATCCCAGCTGTAATGAAAACACAGCCAAAATATTGTACCTCTCGTATTTGACAGAATTTCCTTTGAAAGGCTAGTGCAAATCTTTACCCAAGTAGATACTGAGAATATAATCAAATAATCTCCTGTTGCTATACTTCCTGATGCAACCTTTCCATCCCCTTGTTAACAGAATGCTATGGCAGGCACCAGGTGGTTTGCAGCTATGCTACTGATGATGCTTGAGTGACATTTGCAAGCACAAAGCTATTGTAAATACACTCCTTTCATAGTATCAAGTCCTTACTGTATGAAGGAGTTAGTCAAATGTCAAATAGTTTTGTGCACTCAGACCTTCAGTGTAACAGGGATTTTGAAGTAGGCTAGAAAGACCAATTTATTTATTTGATGTCACGGAATGGTTCGATGCCGCTTTCAAACTGGAGGTAAAGATTTTAAATGGTACTGGTGTTTGTAGAAAGACAGCCCCGAAAGAAACAGACGTCTTGATGAGGCGCTCATGGATGTGAGAAGCCAGATATGACATGCTGAGTATATGTTTGCAAAGAGATCCAGCTGTTGCGTGTGTGGAGCATCTGCTCTTGTGTTGAAACACTGTACTTCTGTTTCCAGTACTTTGTAGTCTTTTTATGATGTGTTAGCCACTGGAAGGAGAAATCAAAATACAAAGTACGCACACACACTTGACTGTGAGGTTGTAATTATGCTCTCCTGGTCCAGTACAGCAATAGTGGCTCAAGAGCTTTTTTGCTTCTGCTTCTTCAAACTAAGGCATCTGAATGCCCACCTCAGCTGTTCTCTTCTGCTCAGAAGAGAGCCAAGGAAAATGAACTGTGAGTTAGAAACACCCTGAGGCTGCTTGCATTTTATCCCAGGGAAGGAACAAATTTGTTCACAATGTAAGAGTGAAGATGAGGTGCTCTGCAGCTTGTTGGTCAAATGGAAAAGGAGTAATGTGAAGTTCAGGCTTTGCCTTTATGTCTGCCTTTACGCTCAGGGCCACTCATGATGCTTTTCTTCAGTGTTCAGAAAGATGGCCTCAAGCGCTGGTTCAAAGTTGGTCCTCGAGTGGAATCGTGGAGGCGGCGCTTTTCCCAGTTGAAGCGTTTGCTTAACGTAACCCGGGTATAGATTGTGCCCAGCCACACCTTGGCTGAGTAAGAGCTGTAAAAGAATTGTCACTGGCTCAGGATCGTGCAACTTCGCTGCAGTTAACAGTTGATACCGAGATAATGGGCAGTGCTGTTAGAGCGCAAAGGCAGCGCTATAGGTTGTGACGGTGGTGCTATGGGAAGTCTCCAGATGAAGTCTTCTGAAAGCAATACGTTCCTGCCTGTCTGGAAACAGGAGTACTGCCACAACTGAGTGGGAACCAGAGGTCTGGATGACCTTCTGTTAGATGGCAGTTAGGCCAATGATAAGAAGGAAGTGTCTTTTAGGCTAAAAATCCTAAATCCTTAAGTGGCTTCGTCAGGTCTTGTGCATCTTCATAAGACTGTTGTGGTTGTTCTCCTCTCTTGTCCTCTAAAAGCCAAATTTGGATATCACACCTTCCCACGCTGCTATGTTATGCCCTGTCTGTCCTATCTGTGATCACGGGCTCATTCCAGTGGCAATGGGCATTTGATCTCTCTGCTGCTGACTAGAAGAGAGAGATCAAGAGCTCCTAAAAATAAGTGGCTAGAGAGGCTGCAGTAGTGCTCTGCAGCTGTGAGAAGGCTATCCGAAGAGATGCCATGCTGTCATCAGGGGCTAATTCTCCAGCTGCAGCCTGGTTCTGCTGGTACTCCTCTGTCCTTTGGTTTCGTGCCTGTTTTTCTGTGAGGCAGCACGAAGACACCTGGCACAAAATAGGTGGTGCTGGATCCGAATAGTACTTGCTCTCTTACTTCATGTATCCAGGTTTTTGGGATACCACTGCTCTGAAACAGTTTTGATTTAAATGCACGAAAGGGCAATAAAATAGAAAGTTTATCATTAGTCAGTAACCTGCAGGTGATACTCATCCACAGATACTGTGACAAGGAAGGTGCCGATGAAAGTCAGTGCCTTACTGTATGTTCAGTGGTGCAGCCGCTTCTACAGTGGGAGACCATAATCATCTACGTCTCTAAGCTTTAAAAATGTGTTTGACCTTTAAAGTCTATTTGTAATGACTACTTTAGACGCAGATTTAAAAATGAAAATAACTGAAAACAAATCAAATACATACAATTTGACTCCCAGCAGTAGGAACTATTGAGGGAAGATCTAATCCATCCTCCCGTAACTGTGAATGTGTAAACAGGTTTGTAAATAAAATTTCATTTCTTAGATTAAAAAATAACTTTCAGATTAATATTTATTTTATTAATTTTCTTTGAGTTAAAAATAATAATATGGTGTTGTGAGCAAGCTACGGTCAGCTTGGAAATTAATGAGAAAGATGAATCTGAAAATCCATTTTGCCTAGTATGTTGTTCCACACAGTGAAATGAAATATCAACAGCTAGTGCCCCACAAATAATTGATTTGGTCACTGCCTAGATAAAAAGATTTAAAAATTGTTTTGTGTATAAAAATAGAAAACAATATTGAAGTTTTTGTTTGAAATAAAAATACTCAATGTTTTGGTTCTTCCTGTTGGAAAGGTTTTCTCTGAGGTCTTCTGACCTACAGATCCATGGCTGTGATTCAAGCCTCTTTTTTAATCATTCTTTTGTTGTAAGCATCCGTCCTTCTTTTTAGCTAACTTCTACACATTTGACAACAATATTAGGCTATGTATCTAGTTCATTAGAAAACCAACCAGCCAACTAAAAAAACCCAACACGTTTTGAATTCTGTCCTCTAACAGAATTATTGTCCCTTCCAAGCTGAAGTTTTAGAAGGCGTAATCACTATTCCAAACTTAGAAGATGTATTCACTATCCTAAGACAGTAGTGAATAAATGGAATAACGTAGAACTCTGACATCCTTGTGGAACCACAGTCTTTACATGTCTCCTGCAGTTTGACAGTGGCCAAGTGATAACTGTTTTCAGAGTACGATATCCCTGTTTGTTTTTACCCAGCTAATAGTAATTTCCTAGAGTCTTTTAGCTTGCTTAGGAGAACGCTATGAGAACTCAGACTGAGTAAATGTGTCCGTGATACGCAAGGCTTGTCCCCTCTTTCCTAAGCAAGTGATGCCTTCCTGCGGTAACCTTCTAGTTGGGAATTTTCTCAGCCAGTCACTGTTATGCCACTATTGTATGTAATTCTGATCATAAGTTTATGCTTCCGGCTTCTCTTGCTTCCTCTCTCTTACTCTCAGCTTTGACGTTCAGGCGTTGCAGGATGCTCTGCAGATAGACTTACTGTTCTTCTCACGGCTCCTCTTATAGCCTTGTTGAATAACCCCTATCCCCTAGCTTATGCCTTGCATGGATCTGGTTTTATACCTACCTGCGGACTTTTGCTGTCAGTCTCACGTGATTCCAGTTTAAAGCCCAAGCCTCACAGCAATCTTATGTCCAAAAATGACCTTCCCCTTCTTTAAAAGAAGCAGCCCATCTCTTCTCAACAGAACTTCTCCTTGAGATATGACTTCATAGCTGAGAAAGCCAAAGGCTTTCTGACATTATCTCTTCTATCAACTGAAATAATTGAATACAGCATGAGTTCAGTCCCTAAAGTTTTTTTGTTTTTTTTTTTTTTATTACCACTCCCACATGGGTATTGTCCCTCTTTTTCCTGCTTGGGGCTATTCCCAGGAGCAAGGGAGGAGATTCGGTGAGAGGGCTGGAGCTCCGAAGGCATTCTGAAAGATGTTTTGCTGTGTGGTTGCTGATTACTTTGTTCATTTAAGGACAAATCACAGCCACCACCATTTGTGTTCTCTTTTTGAGTATCCAGAGAGTTATTGAGGATACTTCCTCAGCGTGAGTCGGCACAACATATCAGTTCCTGTTCTTAATTTTTGTAGCCAATTATGACCCTCCTCTGCCTTGCTAACTCTCTTGTATTATCAAAGAAATGCAGTATGACTGAGCCAAGAAATCTGTTTGTGTGGGCACGAATGTGTAGCAAGTTCATAGACCCTAATGTCTTCCCACAACATATAAAGTATAGACAGGAGGCATTTTGCAGGGCTTTAAGCAAGCATGGGCGGGTATAGTGCTTCCCCCTGAGCAACCATGTGGCATTGTGCAATTATCAGGCCCTGGGAGATTAATTGCATCTTATGAGTTGAAAATCTTGGACCTCTTCCCAGTGGCTTTGTGTGTGTCTGCTTTATTGATAAAATAGTGCAATCTGATGTCTGCACATGTTGGTTCTGTTAATGGCCCCCTGTGGCCTCTGGCAGAAGGTGGACGCTACGTAAATGTTATGGCCAATTTTGCTGCGAGTCAGGCTGGGTCTCACCAGTAGCGTCTGTATTGGCACTTGGATATATGAACCAATACAAAGGGAAAATGGGGCTTCATCCTCCGCTTTTCACCGGTTGTTGCAGAAAATATATAGGAAGCCATTTTAAATGCCCCTTGTATCAAAGTATGATGGGAAGAGGGATATATGAAAAAGCTGTGATATTCTCTGTTAGAAAGCATTGGAAGCTGCTTTATGGAGTGATGTGAAAGCTCAGAGTCTACCAGCATATACATGAGGTGTAGTTTTTATTGCTGCCGTTCATACTGGCTGGGGATGAACTGGTCTTGCATTTCTGATACTGATATTTCAAGTTCCTTATCATTTGTCCAAGGAACCAACTAATTCTTGATAAGCTCAACTTTCCACACCCCAATACCCCTCTGGGGAGTGGATCAGTCTGGAGGTGGAAACAGAGAGGAGTTTCCAGCCCCATGGAATTTCTTTCAGAAAGACATTGAGCACGGCTCTTTTACATGAATATTTGTTTTAAAGATAATTTTTTTAAAAAAGAGAGAAAATATTAGGGAAACAGGGAAAGAGATATTTAAAATATTTCAAATCGCCATTGTTAAAATAAAAAAAAAAGCTATGCAAAGAGATACAGTTCCCAGTTCCACCTATTCCTTACAGGCCAAACTGTGATTGAGAACCCTCTGGGAATAGGTGAGAGACTGAATAATTCAATAACAAACAATTTTAAATTCCCCAGCTACACCCTTATGAATTTGAGAACAAAAAGTTTAGCAATCAGTGACTTCTCCTTCCATAGGACTTAATCTTCAGCAGGAAGCAAACAAAAGAAAGTAGGTGTCTTCATATCTCTTTGAATGAGGTGATAAGTAAAATATGCAAGATAACATTCTGCTGTATCGCCAAGTTGCACCTGGCAGACAGTATCAGGTCTGGCTGAGGAGATTCCTTCAGTGTTGGAGATGCGGCAAGTAATGATCTGAAAACTGAATGCGGTGCATATCAGAGCCCTGACTATCTTGACTAGACGCTGCTTAATTTATCAAAAAGAATCAGAGATAACTCTGGGACTACCTGGGAAATATTTTTTTTAATAGCCTAGACACACAGAGCCAGAGCCACGAAGGCAGTGCCTCTCCGCTGCCAGGCGAAATTCTCCCCTGGAGTTTGGGCACAGGCTCAACGGAGCAGTTAGACAGCTAAGTGTGGGATTTTTTTTTTTTATTATTATTTTTGACACTGGTTGTATGGATTTGGATTTGGATTTCTTCCAAAGAAATCCATTGGCACTTGCTGAGAAGAGGGAAAGGCTGGGTTCATGCTCTTCTCAAAATGTAGGCACCTTGTTCCAGACAGTCATCCATTTTTGTTTGTGTTTCTTTGTGCTGAGCCATTTTCATGGAATCATAGAACAGGCCGGGTTGGAAGGCATCCCGAAAGATCATCTGGTCCAACCTTGTGTAGAAAAGGGAGCCTAGATATGATTATCTAGCACTCTGTCCCATCATGTCTTGAAAGCCTCCAGTGATGGGGACTCCACCATGTGGGGGAGGTTCCAGTGATTGATTGCTCTCACTGTAAAAATTTCTTTCTTATGCCAAGATGAAGCCTCTCCTGGTGCAACTTATACCCCTTTCCCCTTGTCCTCTTCATGTGGCTCTGTGAAAAGGGGAGTAACATAAAGAAATTAAGTCAGACCTTCATGCGGACGTTCATATATGGAGAAGACCACAACTCCTCATCTCCACTTTCCCAGTCGTAGCAGGTCACTGTACCGGGACGTTAAGAGAATCCTTGGTCCCCTGAGGGACCCTTGGACCCTGTGTCTCGGGGTGCCAGTGCTGCAGGCGCTTGGTCTTAGCTTCCCCTCCATCCGCTCTGCTCAGCTTCACTAAGACAGAGACTGGGGAGTTGTATTCTCCTTCATTCCCAGCAAGTGCCACAGCCCTTCACGTCAGATTTTTCTGTGCCTCACATGGAAACTTAGGCACATGGGGACTCCAGGGTTGTGTTCAGGTGAGGATATTGCACTTTGAGTTGGAACTCCTAATGTTGGACAGTGTGTTTCTAAGATAGCTGCACGCTGCAGCCGTACTGAAATTAAGCAGTGTGTGCTGCTGCCGGTCCAAAGTGAGATGTGACTCCAGCCCAGGCCTGCAGGTTTTCTTTCCTTAGGAACTGAGTTATGGGGCTGATGAGGAGAGGTGGGTTAGTGGCTGCCTCGTGTCTCATTTTGATACCCAGAGCCGTCACCCAGTCCTTAGCAGTACTCCTGGGCCTGGAATTTAGATGTAGTTGTCAGAAGTGTGAGCAACCTCTCTTTTTATCAGCAACAGCTCGAGACTGCACCTCTTGGGTAAAACTCAGCTTTTCTTAGCAAGAGGTGAACATTATATTTAATAAGGAAAATAAGCTCTTTCTGCTCCTGCATGAATCCTCCTGGTAGAATCATCATTTCATTGTATGATGTGAGAGAACACACTGGGGCTAATTTCTCATTATGGATCATTGATACCTGAAGAGCATGATGACTGTGGTTCCAGTCCTATGGATACAATACTCAGCTTTCAAATTTATCTTGCACCAGTCACTTGGCATTTGAGCATCCTGCAGAGTGAAGCTGGAGGCACACCTACTGCATTCTTTTCTTCACCCAAAGGGGACAGAAATGGAGGAAGCTGCCATAATAACAATTACTCCTACAGGCCTGTCATACTAAGGAAAGAAATAAAGTGAGTATGTTGCCCAGCTATAAAGGAACACTTAGTGTTTTGTGTTTAGTACAAGCCATATTACAGTAACTGCTCTTAAAAAATCCCTACCATACTGACCGGTCTGTTGTATTAACATTCATATTAAGAAGCAATTCCTGCCCCAGAGAGCTTGCAATTAAACGTGAAGCTGACAGACAAAGCATTGTCCCCAGAGCATCCATAGTGTATTCAGGCACAGGTCATTAAAGTGTTTCATTGCCTAACTACCACTGAGGACTATAACAAAGTCAGAAACTGAACCCAGATAGAGTCCTGTTCCCATGGCTTAACCACAAATAAGCCTTTCATCTCTATGCCTTTTGAATGCTCTTCTGAGAGCATCAGGTTCTACAAACATATCGTGTGTCCTTTGCTGGACAAGCCACCTGCCAGCAGCTCTCCCAGGCAGGCAGGGCTCCATCAAACAGAGAAACTGAAATGCTAGTAAAGTTAAAAAAAAACCCAAATCAAACACCTCCCCCACTCCCCACCCCCCAAACCCTTGAGATTGGGAGTATTTAAAGGCAATTTACAGAAGTCTCTTCTTCAATATGGTAATGAACTGGAGAATCGAAATCACTTAACTTCATTTACAAATCATGAATATGTATCAGTGCCTTTAAATGAAAGAACGACTAAAACAGATATAGTGTTTGTTCAATTCATTAAAAGGAAGACAATTTATCAGGAGGGTTTTTTCCACTCTTAAACTAAAGCTATATGCAAATGTAGGAAAATCAAGACCTTGCGCTAATTCTGCTGCATGATGAATATTTTTATAATCCTAATTAGAACCAGTCATTTAGTTCAGCAATTTCCCCCAATCTAGCCAATTTGAAATTAAAATAGATGCCTTGATTACAAAACTCATTAGCAAAGAAGCACCCTTTTCGCTAACCAGTTCATTTGGAATGCACAAACTGAATGAAGTGAGGAGCACTTGTGTTGTCAATTGCCGTAAGTGAAGTGAGCCTTAATTGTTAGCATTGTGAAGTATTTGTATTGCTGCATGTTTCATTGCAGTATAATATATCATTCATTAAATGTAACAAAAGCAGTTTTTAAATTATTTAATTAAGTGGTATTGGTGCACCAGGTAATTTTTATAAAGTCAAATGTCACAATTGTTTGCATTTGAAGTATTGATGGGCATTACCGTCGGAAAGAAGACGTATGACTCTGCATTTATCATTCTGATTACGGTAAGCCTGGCAGTTTTAATAGGAGATGAGAAATTAAATTATGCAGCTCTGGCTCTACTTCAGAAATGCCCATTGAATTTTGTCCTAGCAAAATAGTGAACTTAGGGCTTGTGATGATTTGTGGTGGCAAAAAGAAAGTAACTGCTCGTGAAACTTGATTTAGCTAGAACAGACTTTCCTATTGCTTTTTATTTATGTTATAGATACTTCATGAACAGGTTTTACTTTGAGAAGGAAAATATAGAGATAAATGGAGGGAGACACATTCAATGCTCAAATGGGCTCTGCTGCCGAAGAAACCTAGTTTATTGTGCAACAGAGCAAGGATCCTGTGGTTTATTCCTGGGCCGCCCTAAATCATGGCTGTATATTGATTTTATCTGGAGCCTAAGTGGGGTGAGGGGCGGTTATAAATATAGCAGATGGGAATAAACATAAAGGAATGAGGAAGTTTGAAGAATAAGAATACTGGGGGCATGATTTATTTTGCCTGACTGTAGAGATCTAAAATCTAGCCATGTATACCTATATTAGGTGCCGAGGCTGCACATAGTAGTTGGTGGTGATCTACTGAATGATGTTGATTGATTTCTGCAAGCAAATGCAGGTGACTATTTTTGGATGAGGTAAATTCTACCTTAGACTCGTTTGTATTGACTAACCTCCACTGACTGTCAAGAAAGTAATTTCCTTTGCTGAGATGTAAGTATTTGCTGTATTACCTGAGATTAAGGGACGTGAAACCAACCCTGTTGTCTGGATGCGTGCAAAATGGATTACATGGGATATGATTCCAGTATGATCAAAGCAACAAAAAGCATTAAGTTTCCCAGTTCCTGCTATCGTGCCTGCAGGTTATAATGACCCCCGCCCTGGGGGAGAGAGCAAACATGACGTGTAAGCAAAGATGGAATTCCCAATCTTTTGTTTTTTCTTTATCAGGATTGGTTTGTGTAGATATGAGTTACCTACCAGGCTGCGTCAGTGAAATTAGATGAATCCAGAAGGGTTTTCTTGGCCTTTTTTCCCTTTTCACAGAATCACAGAATTTTCAGAGTTGGAAGGGACCTCTAGAGATCATCCAGTCCAACTCCCCTGCTAAAGCAGGATTGCCCAGAGCACATTACTCAGGACTGCATCCAGGCGGGTCTTGAAAATCTCCAGAGAAGGCGATTCCTTTTCTTTCTTTCTCTCTCTCTTTTTTTTTTCTCCTTTCCCTTTTCCTTTGCCTTCCGTATTGCTTTTCAAAGCTCTGTCTCAGTATTTGTCCGGCCTGATGGCACCATTGAGTCTCCTCTAAAATCTGTTGGGCTGAATTATAGATGATACCACTTTCAACTGAAGAAAGAGCACAGTTCAACTGTTGACTCCACTCAGATGCTGACCATGGAACACTTCAGTTTGGTGTCCTTCCCCCTCTCATTGTATTGACTCCATGTGGTGCTTGAATTTAGAAATGTGACTAATCCAGGCCAAAGAACAACAGGATTAATTTTACCCAAAATATCACCACTAAAGTAACAGAGAGGAGCCTGTGACAATGAACATACTTGTGTGAATTGTCATCAAAAATTCATTTTGAATAGCACTACATATAAAATGTAGAACTTAATAGAAAAAAAACAAACCAAACCAAAACAAAAAAAGCAACCTTGACCTCAGAGAAGCCAAATGTTTTAGCCTGAGCCTAATTTTAAGATTTTAAATGCTTTTGTGGACTAAGGCCTATAAGTATGTAAGCCTTTACACATTACGGTGTGCAGTGGTTATACAGAGAGGCTTTCACTATTGCTAAGTGCCTGCAAGAACGTACAAGACGTGTATGGGCTTTTAATATTGGGATTTTAGGTAGTTTCACTCTCTTGGATTTTGCTGTTCTCTCGTCTTTCTTTAACGCTTCAGGATGTTAAAGTCAAAGCTCGGGGAAGATGGGTCTGCCAGCACCTGTAAGTATGACCGTGGGCACGTAGAATTGAATACAGAGGGACACTATTTAATTCCCTCAGACCAAGAGTGCTTTCTGGAAGGTGGCGGTTAAGAAGCTGTTATGTTTTGTTAACCAAGAAGGCTCATGCTTTATCCAGAAGGATTTGGGACCCAGCAGCTCCCATTACTGTCAGTGATTCAGGCAGCTGAGGACTGTTGGAAATCTGCCCAACAAGGACTATTCTTTCTGTCTGGGTAATGGTGGCGTTAATTAGAATTTGCACATTGCCTCGACAATAAAAGGCCTCACTGTTTGGAAGTGGAAGTTAGGATGGCAGTGGGCTATGTTAAAGATGTACAGTACTTTCATCTTTAACATCCTCAAAGATGGATGACTGGGATGAGATAGAAGAGTGTCCTTGAGGCAGCCAGCTGGATGGATGATGCTGAGGGATGAAGGCACAGTCCTCCTCCCCCATGCATGCACCTGCACATGCCTATTTGCCACATCATCAGCAATAAAGAACCGGGAACAGCCTGTGAGGGTGCTTCCTGAGGGGTGCATTTCTGTGTGCCAGATGGGGAGCTCGCAGTCAGGAGTGGGAATAGCAAGCCTGGGAATAGCAGGCTGTCCCTGGCCTTCAGTTCTGCCCCTAAGGCGGGGGGCTTTCAGCTTCCTCTTAGCAGCTGCTGAACCTCTGGCATATTTGTATAACCCGAAAAAAACACTAGTACTTGGAAAGAGGGCTATGTGAACCATCCAGGGATGGGAATCTTTAGGAAGCATGCAGTCCTGATCTTGATGCAGAGCCTTGGCTGTAGTTGGCAGTGCCAAGGACCAAAGTCTTTGCCCCTGTTTTACTTCTAGCTGCTGTTGTAACTATGCTTTCCATTCAGCCGAGGATGTGCAGAGCCCAGTCTGCCCATCAGATCCTACAGGCTGGCCCTAGACCGCGCAGAGCATCTGGGACTTGATTTCAGTGGGAGTCTATTGCTGTGATGGTAATATCTGCGTACTGCTGAGCATGTCACATCCATTTGACAGGACACTGTTATTATATCTTATCTCTATCAGTATATTATCAAAATCTTTTTATACAGCTGAGAGATGCATACCTGAGAGCCAAAGAAAGAGAAACTCCAGAAAAGGAGCAGGCAGGAGCTGGCATTTCCTCTCCACCGCTCTTCTGTGAAGCCTAACTAGATGTTGTAAATCCCAGGGTGCCCTGGTGATTTTTGCACCATGCGGTTCTTAGTAGGTCCTTTTGTGCCATGACCATGAGGAATCATCTGGTTTACCCAGCAGTGCCAGCGTCGCCACAGTCTTGTCCTGGTCATGTCACCTACCACTGCCATGCGAGGGGTTTTTAAATGGGTTCAGAAATCACAGCTCGCAGGTTGCCAGTACAGAGGCAGAATCAGCAAGGCAGTGAGAAAGGCTGAAGGGAAATCGAAGCAGGGGGAGGTGAAGTGAGCTGTGCCAGGCTAGCCAGCTAACCAGCGACAGAGCTGCAACGTTACCCAGACTTCTTAAATCCTGGTCTGTTTTCCTTTCCACTGGCCCCGGTGGCCCTATAGAAATGTTTCAGGAGTTCCTCTTCTTGCAGCCTCGTCTCTCGCCAGGCTTCGGGCTGTGGCAGAGCTTCCAGTGTGGTTGGGGTGCGGAATTTCACATCAGCGGTTGCTGTAGTTGTAGTTGTGCCACAGGGCAGAGAGGGCCCTTCTTTTATAGTGTACCACAGCAGTATACGAAAAAGCTCATACATTTAATGTCAAATAATTTAGTGGCTATTGTGTGAAACAGATTTCTGCAATACTGGAAGCTGGTATGTGGCCCTAGTTTTGTTTCAGGTTGCCCTTTGCAAATAGGTTTCCTCTCTGTCTCTCTCTCTCTCCTCCCTTTTTGACTCACCGACAAACCATTCCTGCCTCCAGTGCTTGGTTTCAGCGGGGAAATGGGCCGTGCTCTGATCTAATAGCACACCTGAGCTGGTTTACAAAAGATGTGTGCAGTCACGTATGTAGTAGCTGAAATTCAGTGTAGCAGGGAAAGGCTGATTTACATCACTGGAGGATCTGGCCTGAAGACATGTACGCTATTGTGTTCCCTTAAGAAAACAAGATAGATGTAGTTTATTCCTTCCAGTGTACAGGTTGTTGGTTTTTTTTTCCTTAAAATC